>NC_079471.1:0-1250000 GCF_026250575.1 Diorhabda carinulata
CCTAACCTAACCTAACCTAACCTAACCTAACCTAACCTAACCTAACCTAACCTAACCTAACCTAACCTAACCTAACCTAACCTAACCTAACCTAACCTAACCTAACCTAACCTAACCTAACCTAACCTAACCTAACCTAACCTAACCTAACCTAACCTAACCTAACCTAACCTAACCTAACCTAACCTAACCTAACCTAACCTAACCTAACCTAACCTAACCTAACCTAACCTAACCTAACCTAACCTAACCTAACCTAACCTAACCTAACCTAACCTAACCTAACCTAACCTAACCTAACCTAACCTAACCTAACCTAACCTAACCTAACCTAACCTAACCTAACCTAACCTAACCTAACCTAACCTAACCTAACCTAACCTAACCTAACCTAACCTAACCTAACCTAACCTAACCTAACCTAACCTAACCTAACCTAACCTAACCTAACCTAACCTAACCTAACCTAACCTAACCTAACCTAACCTAACCTAACCTAACCTAACCTAACCTAACCTAACCTAACCTAACCTAACCTAACCTAACCTAACCTAACCTAACCTAACCTAACCTAACCTAACCTAACCTAACCTAACCTAACCTAACCTAACCTAACCTAACCTAACCTAACCTAACCTAACCTAACCTAACCTAACCTAACCTAACCTAACCTAACCTAACCTAACCTAACCTAACCTAACCTAACCTAACCTAACCTAACCTAACCTAACCTAACCTAACCTAACCTAACCTAACCTAACCTAACCTAACCTAACCTAACCTAACCTAACCTAACCTAACCTAACCTAACCTAACCTAACCTAACCTAACCTAACCTAACCTAACCTAACCTAACCTAACCTAACCTAACCTAACCTAACCTAACCTAACCTAACCTAACCTAACCTAACCTAACCTAACCTAACCTAACCTAACCTAACCTAACCTAACCTAACCTAACCTAACCTAACCTAACCTAACCTAACCTAACCTAACCTAACCTAACCTAACCTAACCTAACCTAACCTAACCTAACCTAACCTAACCTAACCTAACCTAACCTAACCTAACCTAACCTAACCTAACCTAACCTAACCTAACCTAACCTAACCTAACCTAACCTAACCTAACCTAACCTAACCTAACCTAACCTAACCTAACCTAACCTAACCTAACCTAACCTAACCTAACCTAACCTAACCTAACCTAACCTAACCTAACCTAACCTAACCTAACCTAACCTAACCTAACCTAACCTAACCTAACCTAACCTAACCTAACCTAACCTAACCTAACCTAACCTAACCTAACCTAACCTAACCTAACCTAACCTAACCTAACCTAACCTAACCTAACCTAACCTAACCTAACCTAACCTAACCTAACCTAACCTAACCTAACCTAACCTAACCTAACCTAACCTAACCTAACCTAACCTAACCTAACCTAACCTAACCTAACCTAACCTAACCTAACCTAACCTAACCTAACCTAACCTAACCTAACCTAACCTAACCTAACCTAACCTAACCTAACCTAACCTAACCTAACCTAACCTAACCTAACCTAACCTAACCTAACCTAACCTAACCTAACCTAACCTAACCTAACCTAACCTAACCTAACCTAACCTAACCTAACCTAACCTAACCTAACCTAACCTAACCTAACCTAACCTAACCTAACCTAACCTAACCTAACCTAACCTAACCTAACCTAACCTAACCTAACCTAACCTAACCTAACCTAACCTAACCTAACCTAACCTAACCTAACCTAACCTAACCTAACCTAACCTAACCTAACCTAACCTAACCTAACCTAACCTAACCTAACCTAACCTAACCTAACCTAACCTAACCTAACCTAACCTAACCTAACCTAACCTAACCTAACCTAACCTAACCTAACCTAACCTAACCTAACCTAACCTAACCTAACCTAACCTAACCTAACCTAACCTAACCTAACCTAACCTAACCTAACCTAACCTAACCTAACCTAACCTAACCTAACCTAACCTAACCTAACCTAACCTAACCTAACCTAACCTAACCTAACCTAACCTAACCTAACCTAACCTAACCTAACCTAACCTAACCTAACCTAACCTAACCTAACCTAACCTAACCTAACCTAACCTAACCTAACCTAACCTAACCTAACCTAACCTAACCTAACCTAACCTAACCTAACCTAACCTAACCTAACCTAACCTAACCTAACCTAACCTAACCTAACCTAACCTAACCTAACCTAACCTAACCTAACCTAACCTAACCTAACCTAACCTAACCTAACCTAACCTAACCTAACCTAACCTAACCTAACCTAACCTAACCTAACCTAACCTAACCTAACCTAACCTAACCTAACCTAACCTAACCTAACCTAACCTAACCTAACCTAACCTAACCTAACCTAACCTAACCTAACCTAACCTAACCTAACCTAACCTAACCTAACCTAACCTAACCTAACCTAACCTAACCTAACCTAACCTAACCTAACCTAACCTAACCTAACCTAACCTAACCTAACCTAACCTAACCTAACCTAACCTAACCTAACCTAACCTAACCTAACCTAACCTAACCTAACCTAACCTAACCTAACCTAACCTAACCTAACCTAACCTAACCTAACCTAACCTAACCTAACCTAACCTAACCTAACCTAACCTAACCTAACCTAACCTAACCTAACCTAACCTAACCTAACCTAACCTAACCTAACCTAACCTAACCTAACCTAACCTAACCTAACCTAACCTAACCTAACCTAACCTAACCTAACCTAACCTAACCTAACCTAACCTAACCTAACCTAACCTAACCTAACCTAACCTCTAACCTAACCTAACCTAACCTAACCTAACCTAACCTAACCTAACCTAACCTAACCTAACCTAACCTAACCTAACCTAACCTAACCTAACCTAACCTAACCTAACCTAACCTAACCTAACCTAACCTAACCTAACCTAACCTAACCTAACCTAACCTAACCTAACCTAACCTAACCTAACCTAACCTAACCTAACCTAACCTAACCTAACCTAACCTAACCTAACCTAACCTAACCTAACCTAACCTAACCTAACCTAACCTAACCTAACCTAACCTAACCTAACCTAACCTAACCTAACCTAACCTAACCTAACCTAACCTAACCTAACCTAACCTAACCTAACCTAACCTAACCTAACCTAACCTAACCTAACCTAACCTAACCTAACCTAACCTAACCTAACCTAACCTAACCTAACCTAACCTAACCTAACCTAACCTAACCTAACCTAACCTAACCTAACCTAACCTAACCTAACCTAACCTAACCTAACCTAACCTAACCTAACCTAACCTAACCTAACCTAACCTAACCTAACCTAACCTAACCTAACCTAACCTAACCTAACCTAACCTAACCTAACCTAACCTAACCTAACCTAACCTAACCTAACCTAACCTAACCTAACCTAACCTAACCTAACCTAACCTAACCTAACCTAACCTAACCTAACCTAACCTAACCTAACCTAACCTAACCTAACCTAACCTAACCTAACCTAACCTAACCTAACCTAACCTAACCTAACCTAACCTAACCTAACCTAACCTAACCTAACCTAACCTAACCTAACCTAACCTAACCTAACCTAACCTAACCTAACCTAACCTAACCTAACCTAACCTAACCTAACCTAACCTAACCTAACCTAACCTAACCTAACCTAACCTAACCTAACCTAACCTAACCTAACCTAACCTAACCTAACCTAACCTAACCTAACCTAACCTAACCTAACCTAACCTAACCTAACCTAACCTAACCTAACCTAACCTAACCTAACCTAACCTAACCTAACCTAACCTAACCTAACCTAACCTAACCTAACCTAACCTAACCTAACCTAACCTAACCTAACCTAACCTAACCTAACCTAACCTAACCTAACCTAACCTAACCTAACCTAACCTAACCTAACCTAACCTAACCTAACCTAACCTAACCTAACCTAACCTAACCTAACCTAACCTAACCTAACCTAACCTAACCTAACCTAACCTAACCTAACCTAACCTAACCTAACCTAACCTAACCTAACCTAACCTAACCTAACCTAACCTAACCTAACCTAACCTAACCTAACCTAACCTAACCTAACCTAACCTAACCTAACCTAACCTAACCTAACCTAACCTAACCTAACCTAACCTAACCTAACCTAACCTAACCTAACCTAACCTAACCTAACCTAACCTAACCTAACCTAACCTAACCTAACCTAACCTAACCTAACCTAACCTAACCTAACCTAACCTAACCTAACCTAACCTAACCTAACCTAACCTAACCTAACCTAACCTAACCTAACCTAACCTAACCTAACCTAACCTAACCTAACCTAACCTAACCTAACCTAACCTAACCTAACCTAACCTAACCTAACCTAACCTAACCTAACCTAACCTAACCTAACCTAACCTAACCTAACCTAACCTAACCTAACCTAACCTAACCTAACCTAACCTAACCTAACCTAACCTAACCTAACCTAACCTAACCTAACCTAACCTAACCTAACCTAACCTAACCTAACCTAACCTAACCTAACCTAACCTAACCTAACCTAACCTAACCTAACCTAACCTAACCTAACCTAACCTAACCTAACCTAACCTAACCTAACCTAACCTAACCTAACCTAACCTAACCTAACCTAACCTAACCTAACCTAACCTAACCTAACCTAACCTAACCTAACCTAACCTAACCTAACCTAACCTAACCTAACCTAACCTAACCTAACCTAACCTAACCTAACCTAACCTAACCTAACCTAACCTAACCTAACCTAACCTAACCTAACCTAACCTAACCTAACCTAACCTAACCTAACCTAACCTAACCTAACCTAACCTAACCTAACCTAACCTAACCTAACCTAACCTAACCTAACCTAACCTAACCTAACCTAACCTAACCTAACCTAACCTAACCTAACCTAACCTAACCTAACCTAACCTAACCTAACCTAACCTAACCTAACCTAACCTAACCTAACCTAACCTAACCTAACCTAACCTAACCTAACCTAACCTAACCTAACCTAACCTAACCTAACCTAACCTAACCTAACCTAACCTAACCTAACCTAACCTAACCTAACCTAACCTAACCTAACCTAACCTAACCTAACCTAACCTAACCTAACCTAACCTAACCTAACCTAACCTAACCTAACCTAACCTAACCTAACCTAACCTAACCTAACCTAACCTAACCTAACCTAACCTAACCTAACCTAACCTAACCTAACCTAACCTAACCTAACCTAACCTAACCTAACCTAACCTAACCTAACCTAACCTAACCTAACCTAACCTAACCTAACCTAACCTAACCTAACCTAACCTAACCTAACCTAACCTAACCTAACCTAACCTAACCTAACCTAACCTAACCTAACCTAACCTAACCTAACCTAACCTAACCTAACCTAACCTAACCTAACCTAACCTAACCTAACCTAACCTAACCTAACCTAACCTAACCTAACCTAACCTAACCTAACCTAACCTAACCTAACCTAACCTAACCTAACCTAACCTAACCTAACCTAACCTAACCTAACCTAACCTAACCTAACCTAACCTAACCTAACCTAACCTAACCTAACCTAACCTAACCTAACCTAACCTAACCTAACCTAACCTAACCTAACCTAACCTAACCTAACCTAACCTAACCTAACCTAACCTAACCTAACCTAACCTAACCTAACCTAACCTAACCTAACCTAACCTAACCTAACCTAACCTAACCTAACCTAACCTAACCTAACCTAACCTAACCTAACCTAACCTAACCTAACCTAACCTAACCTAACCTAACCTAACCTAACCTAACCTAACCTAACCTAACCTAACCTAACCTAACCTAACCTAACCTAACCTAACCTAACCTAACCTAACCTAACCTAACCTAACCTAACCTAACCTAACCTAACCTAACCTAACCTAACCTAACCTAACCTAACCTAACCTAACCTAACCTAACCTAACCTAACCTAACCTAACCTAACCTAACCTAACCTAACCTAACCTAACCTAACCTAACCTAACCTAACCTAACCTAACCTAACCTAACCTAACCTAACCTAACCTAACCTAACCTAACCTAACCTAACCTAACCTAACCTAACCTAACCTAACCTAACCTAACCTAACCTAACCTAACCTAACCTAACCTAACCTAACCTAACCTAACCTAACCTAACCTAACCTAACCTAACCTAACCTAACCTAACCTAACCTAACCTAACCTAACCTAACCTAACCTAACCTAACCTAACCTAACCTAACCTAACCTAACCTAACCTAACCTAACCTAACCTAACCTAACCTAACCTAACCTAACCTAACCTAACCTAACCTAACCTAACCTAACCTAACCTAACCTAACCTAACCTAACCTAACCTAACCTAACCTAACCTAACCTAACCTAACCTAACCTAACCTAACCTAACCTAACCTAACCTAACCTAACCTAACCTAACCTAACCTAACCTAACCTAACCTAACCTAACCTAACCTAACCTAACCTAACCTAACCTAACCTAACCTAACCTAACCTAACCTAACCTAACCTAACCTAACCTAACCTAACCTAACCTAACCTAACCTAACCTAACCTAACCTAACCTAACCTAACCTAACCTAACCTAACCTAACCTAACCTAACCTAACCTAACCTAACCTAACCTAACCTAACCTAACCTAACCTAACCTAACCTAACCTAACCTAACCTAACCTAACCTAACCTAACCTAACCTAACCTAACCTAACCTAACCTAACCTAACCTAACCTAACCTAACCTAACCTAACCTAACCTAACCTAACCTAACCTAACCTAACCTAACCTAACCTAACCTAACCTAACCTAACCTAACCTAACCTAACCTAACCTAACCTAACCTAACCTAACCTAACCTAACCTAACCTAACCTAACCTAACCTAACCTAACCTAACCTAACCTAACCTAACCTAACCTAACCTAACCTAACCTAACCTAAC
Organism: Diorhabda carinulata; assembly: GCF_026250575.1. Taxonomy (NCBI): domain Eukaryota; kingdom Metazoa; phylum Arthropoda; class Insecta; order Coleoptera; family Chrysomelidae; genus Diorhabda; species Diorhabda carinulata. The sequence continues at coordinate 7,084 of NC_079471.1, forward strand.
CTAACCTAACCTAACCTAACCTAACCTAACCTAACCTAACCTAACCTAACCTAACCTAACCTAACCTAACCTAACCTAACCTAACCTAACCTAACCTAACCTAACCTAACCTAACCTAACCTAACCTAACCTAACCTAACCTAACCTAACCTAACCTAACCTAACCTAACCTAACCTAACCTAACCTAACCTAACCTAACCTAACCTAACCTAACCTAACCTAACCTAACCTAACCTAACCTAACCTAACCTAACCTAACCTAACCTAACCTAACCTAACCTAACCTAACCTAACCTAACCTAACCTAACCTAACCTAACCTAACCTAACCTAACCTAACCTAACCTAACCTAACCTAACCTAACCTAACCTAACCTAACCTAACCTAACCTAACCTAACCTAACCTAACCTAACCTAACCTAACCTAACCTAACCTAACCTAACCTAACCTAACCTAACCTAACCTAACCTAACCTAACCTAACCTAACCTAACCTAACCTAACCTAACCTAACCTAACCTAACCTAACCTAACCTAACCTAACCTAACCTAACCTAACCTAACCTAACCTAACCTAACCTAACCTAACCTAACCTAACCTAACCTAACCTAACCTAACCTAACCTAACCTAACCTAACCTAACCTAACCTAACCTAACCTAACCTAACCTAACCTAACCTAACCTAACCTAACCTAACCTAACCTAACCTAACCTAACCTAACCTAACCTAACCTAACCTAACCTAACCTAACCTAACCTAACCTAACCTAACCTAACCTAACCTAACCTAACCTAACCTAACCTAACCTAACCTAACCTAACCTAACCTAACCTAACCTAACCTAACCTAACCTAACCTAACCTAACCTAACCTAACCTAACCTAACCTAACCTAACCTAACCTAACCTAACCTAACCTAACCTAACCTAACCTAACCTAACCTAACCTAACCTAACCTAACCTAACCTAACCTAACCTAACCTAACCTAACCTAACCTAACCTAACCTAACCTAACCTAACCTAACCTAACCTAACCTAACCTAACCTAACCTAACCTAACCTAACCTAACCTAACCTAACCTAACCTAACCTAACCTAACCTAACCTAACCTAACCTAACCTAACCTAACCTAACCTAACCTAACCTAACCTAACCTAACCTAACCTAACCTAACCTAACCTAACCTAACCTAACCTAACCTAACCTAACCTAACCTAACCTAACCTAACCTAACCTAACCTAACCTAACCTAACCTAACCTAACCTAACCTAACCTAACCTAACCTAACCTAACCTAACCTAACCTAACCTAACCTAACCTAACCTAACCTAACCTAACCTAACCTAACCTAACCTAACCTAACCTAACCTAACCTAACCTAACCTAACCTAACCTAACCTAACCTAACCTAACCTAACCTAACCTAACCTAACCTAACCTAACCTAACCTAACCTAACCTAACCTAACCTAACCTAACCTAACCTAAAAGGAAAAGGGAAAGGGGAAAATTGAAAATTTGCCATGTTTTTTTTTTTTGTTTGGTTGGACTTAAAAATTAAGATGGTAATTTAGCTTCGAAAAATAAAATTAAATTAAATCTTAGTTGAGAGAAAAAAAAAATTCACAAAATAAATTTATATTATAAATTTAAATAATTTATAAATATATTATTTCCAACTGGACTGACAAAATGTGACTTCAAAATAAAGTTTTTGAAATTTGTCCTGAGGAACAAAATGGCAAAAATGGACTTTTTTGTATTAAAAAAAATTTCAAATTTGTTTTCGAAAGAATAAAAAAAAATAAAAAAAAAAAAAGGGGCCTTGGAAAAAGTCTGTATCTGAACAAAAATGGATTTCACAATTTTTTTTTCGTATTGAAAAAATTTCAAGTTTGGTTTTAAAAGAAAAAAAAAACGACAGGTACCTCACAAAAAAACTATCTCATCAACTTAGTTCTTTTGATCAGACTAAAAAATGAGTCGTGGGGCGCGTGAAATTTCTATCAACAATCCCTTCCGCTCATATATATTAACTGCTATTTTTTATTTTACGCCGAATTTCATTTTTAATCTTTTCTAAATCCTTGATTGATGAAAAGAAGTGCTTCTGGTATTAAGCCTCACAATCGAGTTCTTTTAATCTTAAATAATTGGATGAAAAATTTGACTGAAAAAAAATTTGACTAAAGTTTTTGAAATTTGTCCTAGGAAAGAAAAATTATTTGTATTTAAAATTATAAATCAAGTTGGAAAAATAAGTTTAACTTAGAAAATAATTCACATGGCCAATTTTGAATTTGAAAAAAAATTTGATTTGGAAACAGAAGGTTAGGGAAAATGGACGTGGAAAATAAACGGTTAGGTTTTAAATTCTAAGACTTATATAAATTAAAAAATACTGAGAAAATCTAAAAATTCTTATTTCTAAAGAGAATCTGGTAGGAGAGAAAAAAACTTTTATTTTTATTAAACAGAATCAAAAAAATGTTTAAACTGCGAGGTTAGGTTAGGTTTTTAAATTCTAAGACTCAGAATTTAAAAATACTGAAACTGCTAAAGATTTATCCAAAAATTCTCATTTCTAAATAGAAATCTACTTGAAAGGTGGGAGGGAAAAAAAACTTATTTTTATTAAAAAAAAATGCTAACCGGCGAGATTTGGTTAGGTTAGGTTTTAAATTCTAACACTAAAATAAAATCTGAAACTGCTAAAGAAAATCTAAAAATCCTTATTTCTAAAGAGAATCTAAAGATACGAGCTAAAGACAATACGAACTGCTAAAGATAATCTAAAAAATTCTAAGGACTAAAGAATATCTAAAAATTCTATTTGCTAAGAAAATCTAAAAATTCTAAGGACTAAAGAAAATTTAAAAATTCTAAGAACTAGAGAAAATCTAAAAATACTAACTGCTACAGAATATCTAAAATCTAATTGTTCTAAATGTAAAATTCTAGTTATTTATATAATCTATTTGCTAACAGAATCTAAATTCTATAGACTAAAAAATTCTAAAGACTAAAGATAATCTAAAAATTCTAAGGACTAAAAGAAAATCTTAAAATTCTAAAGACTAAAGAAAATCTAAAAAATATTGACAACTGCTAAAGACAATCTAAAAAATTCTAAGGACTAAAGAATATCTAAAAATTCTAAAGACTACAAAAAATCTATGAATTCTATTTGCTAAAGAGATACTAAAAACAATCCAAGACTAAAAACAAACATGCCCAAGTCTAGAGAAAATATTCTTTAAACGTCAAAGAAAATCCCAAAATTCAAGAATATCAAAGAAAAATGCAAATATCAAAAAATTATATAAATTATAAATATATACAAGTATTAAATTAGGTTAGGTGATTTTCGATTTAAACATTCATTTTATTCTCATAAAAAAAATAACTATTTTTTTCACTAATGTTTTTGAATCTCAACTATTTAGTTACAAAATTCATCTTTCTATATAAATGAAATAAATTTTGACAAATGTTTCAATTTTCAAAATAAACCGGAATTGTATCGAACCAATTAGGCAACACAAGACACAAAGCACGACGCCGTACAAACAACACCACACTGATTTCATTCAGACTCCATATAACTCGCATTCTATTTATTCAAACTAATATTTTGCATCAACTCAATATTAAATTGTAAAATATGTTATGTTAAATAAAGTGTAGTTAAATAAAATAGATGGAATTATTACGAGTTTCAATTGAGGCGCAAGCTCGTGTACCTACCGTTTTATTTATTTTCTACAACCAAATTCCTGAAAAGTGTCAACTTCTCTCAAATACTAAATAAATATTTTTCAGAGTTTCCATATTTTCTGTGCGAAAAACCAAATAATAAAACCAAAACAAATATTTGACAAATTGGAAATAAATTAAAGTCAACGTATTTTTTATTGAAATTTATTTCAACAGTGAGCTGTTTGTTAGCTTCGCTTCTACTCTCCCGTCCTAGAGGCTCGAAAGAGTAGCAAGTTACTGAGCCACTCCACCAACTTCAAGGTCTTACAGCTCCCAGGAGTGGACCTAACCTAAGCTTACATTTAATCAACTAACTATAAACATATTTACAAATCATTAAAGTCAATTTCCTAGCTCTTACAATAAAACTAAAAAAATTACATCATCACATAACAACATAAATATAACATAACACTTCACTTCAACTCCTGCTGCCTCCTTAGCCATTACACAAACTTCCGGGACGCTAAAACAAACAAAAATTAATACAACTCTTTCAATAACTTTTCAAATAAAGCTAATAAAATTTATTTCATTTCCTAATTAATTTTTTGTCCATAAAATTGTTCAAGTAAACACTTACCTTCAAATTAAACACAACACTTTAGTAACTTTACGTTAAAAATTAGTAGTTAGTAGTTGGTTTTCGCACAGAAAGGTGAAGAATTAAATGGAAAGATAAAATCAAAAACACTCAACTCTAGTAATACAATTCGTTACAATTTGTTACAAGTTCTTACCTCAAAGTTGACGAAAACTATAAAAATAGGAATAGATTTGATATTTACATTTTCCTTTGATATTCTTGAATTTTGATATTTTCTTTGACGTTTAGAATATTTTCTCTAGACTTGAGCATGTTTTTTTTAGTCTTGGATTGTTTTTAGCATCTCTTTAGCAAATAGAATTTTTAGATTTTCTTTAGTCATTAGAATTTAGATACTCTTTAGCAAATAGAAATTGGATCACTCCTAGGGAACACAAATGAAGCAAAACGAGAAACAATGAGAGAGTTGACTGCAAAGATGAATGAGAAATGGATTCACTCCTAGAAGACACAAAAGAGGAATCGAAACAAGAAAGTTCGAATTAATTGTAGGGGAAAAAGAAAAATTATTTAGCTGAATGTTTGATCGAGAGGAAAGATGTAGTGCAGGTGTTGTTTGAAAAGCAGGTATAATCGGTGAAACCCCAGGTACTAAGCCTCACAAAACTATCTCATCAACCTAGTTCTTTTGATCAGACTAAAAAATGAGTCGTGGGGCCCGTGAAATTTCTATCAACAATCCCTTCCGCTCATATATATTAACTGCTATTTTTTCATTTTATGCCGAATTTCATTTTTAGTCTTTTCAAAATCCTTGATTGATGGAAAGAAGTGTGAAGAATAGTACCTAAGACCAATTACCCATATTGCTTTTGTTACATCAATCCTACACGAATCACCAATCCGTATTCCCGATAAAAACAATCAACGTGAATATAATAGAGAAAATTTAGGGATTTTCGTACTGGAAAAGAATGTCAAAGACGATTTGAGGAGACCCACCAACACAATTGGTTTCAATATAATAGAGGAAATCTTGTGTTTTCCGCACGAGAAAAGCAGAGACAAAAACAAACCCTGATTAACTACGTAGATGAATAAGAAAATGAATCACTCTTAGAGGACACAAAAGAGGAGTCGAAAAAAGAAAGTTTGAATTAATTGTAGGGGAAAAAGAAAAACTATTCGGTTGAATGTTTGATCGAAAGGAAAGATGTAGTGCAGGTGATGGATGAAAAGCAGGTATAATCGGTGAAACCCCAGGTACTAAGCCTCACAAAACCATCTCATCAACCTAGTTCTTTTGATCAGACTAAAAAATAAGTCGTGGGGCGCGTGAAATTTCTATCAACAATCCCTTTCGCTCATATATATTAACTGCTATTTTTTTATATTACGCCGAATTTCATTTTTAGTCTTTTCAAAAGGCTCTAAGATCGATGAGAGAGAAGTGTTGAACATAATACCCATATTGCTTTTGTTACATCAATCCTACACGAATCACCAATCCGTATTCCCGATAAAAACAATCAAAGTGAATATAATGGAGAAAATTTTGGGATTCTCGTACTGGAAACGAATGTCAAAGATGATTTGAGGAGACCCACCAACAATTGGTTTCAATATAATAGAAGAAATCTTGCGTTTTCCGCACGAGAAAAGCAGAGGGAAGAACAACCCTTAATTAACTACATAGGTGAATAAGAAAATGAACCACTCCTAGGGGACACAAATGACGAATCAAAACGAGAAACAATGAGAGAGAGAATAACACCCTTAGTTGACTACGTAGATTAATGAGAAATGGAATCACTCCTAGAGGACACAAAAGAAGAGTCGAAAAAAGAAAGTTTGAATTAATTGAAGGGGAAAAAGAAAAATTTTTCAGCTGAATGTTTGATCGAGAGGAAAGGTGTAGTGCAGGTGATGGATGAAAAGCAGGTATAATCCGTGAAACCTCAGGTACTAAGCGTCACAAAACTATCTTATCAATCGAGTTCTTTTGATCAGACTAAAAAATGAGTCGTGGGGAGCGTGAAATTTCTATCAACAATCCCTTCCGCTCATATAATTAACTGCTATTTTTTTATTTTACGCCGAATTTCATTTTTAGTCTTTTCAAAATCCTTGATTGATGGAAAGAAGTGTGAAGAATAGTACCTAAGACCAATTTTACCCATATTGCTTTTGTTACATCAATCCTACACGAATCACCAATCCTTATTCCCGATAAAAACAATCAACGTGAATATAATAGAGAAAATCTTGTGTTTTCCGCACGAGAAAAGCAGTGAGAACAACAACCCTCAATTGACTACGAAGATGAATGAGAAATTTAATCACTCCTAGGGGACACGGAAGGCCAATCGCAACAGGAAAGTTTGAATTAATTGAAATGAAAAGAAAAATTATTCAGCTGAACGTCTGATCGAGAGGAAAGATGTAGTGCAGGTGATGGATGAAAAGCAGGTATAATCGGTGAAACCCCAGGTATTAAGCCTCACAAAACCATCTCATCAACCTAGTTCTTTTGATCAGACTAAAAAATAAGTCGTGGGGCGCGTGAAATTTATATCAACAATCCCTTTCGCTCATATATATTAACTTCTATTTTTTAGTTTTCGCAGAATTTCATTTTTAGTCTTTTCAAAAGGCTCTAAGATCGAAGAGGTAGAAGTGTAAAACATAATACCAAGGACCAATTACCCATATTGCTTTGTGTTACATCAATCCTACACGAATCACCAATCCTTTATCCCGATGGAAACGTTCAACGTGAATATAGAAGATGTTTTGAGTTCACTCCTCGGGGACACAAAAGACGAATCAAAACGAGAAACAATGAGAGAGAACAACCCTAAATTGACTTCGAAGATGAATGAGAAATTTAGTCACTCCTAGAGGACACAGAAGCCCAATCGCAACAGGAAAGTTTGAATTAATTGAAGTGAAAAGAAAATTTTCATCTGAATGTTTGATCGAGAGGAAAGATGTAGTGCAGGTGATGGATGAAAAGCAGGTATAATCGGTGAAACCCCAGGTACTAAGCCTCACAAAACTATCTCATCAATCGAGTTCTTTTGATTAGACTAAAAAATGAGTGGTGGGGCGCGTGAAATTTCTATCAACAATTCCTTTCGCTCATATATATTAACTGCTATTTTTTATTTTACGCCGAATTTCATTTTTAGTCTTTTCAAAAGGCTCTAAGATCGATGAGAGAGAAGTGTAAAACATAATACTTAGGACCAATTACCCATATTGCTTTTGTTACATCAATCCTACACGAATCACCAATCCGTATTCCCGATAAAAACAATCAACGTGAATATAATAGAGAAAATCTTGTGTTTTCCGCACGAGAAAAGCAGTGAGAACAACAATCCTCAATTGACTACGAAGATGAATGAGAAATATAATCACTCCTAGGGGACACGGAAGCCCAATCGCAACAGGAAAGTTTGAATTAATTGAAGTGAAAAGAAAAATATTCATCTGAATGTTTGATCGAGAGGAAAGATGTAGTGCAGGTGATGGATGAAAAGCAGGTATAATCCGTGAAACCTCAGGTACTAAGCGTCACAAAACTATCTTATCAATCGAGTTCTTTTGATCAGACTAAAAAATGAGTCGTGGGGCGCGTGAAATTTCTATCAACAATCCCTTCCGCTCATATATATTAACTGCTATTTTTTATTTTACGCCGAATTTCATTTTTAGTCTTTTCAAAATCCTTGATTGATGGAAAGAAGTGTTAAACATAATACCAAGGACCAATTACCCATATTGCTTTTGTTACATCAATCCTACACAAATCACCAATCCATATTCTCGATGAAAACGTTCAACGTGAATATAGAAAATGTTTGGAGTTTATAGCCCAGGAAATGAGACTGGAAAGAAAAGGACTCCTTACAATTTATGTAAATGTCAATGATGATTTGAGACCCCCAACTAATTAGTTTTGGTTTTATAAAATAGAGAAATTCTGAAGTAAATGATATATTTGTGAAAGAACGACTACATACTATATCGACTACGTAGATTACCGAGAATATTGGGACGATGACAACAATAAGATAAGAGAGTCTAAAGCAAGTCCAACGATTCCAATTTCAGAAGGAAATAAAATTACCTATTTCATGGGGGGATACAAAATTTGAATTAAAACAGGAAATTTTCAATTGATAAAAGTGAAAAGAAAAGAAAAACCCATTCTTCAGTTCAGTCAAAAGTTTCATCGAGTCATTTTTTGTCTTCAATTGTAATAAACTACTTTTATTGGTCTTGCAAATAAAATCAAAATAAGGAGTATCTTGAGGTTAAACATTTCAATTGGTACATGATAATTGAAAATGGTTTGAAATTGATTAAATTTTGGAATCTAGAACATGAAGATATAAATTAAGATGTGCCCCATTCTTCCGGAAATGGAATAATTGATCTAAATTCAAGAGAGTTAATGCTTAGATCCCAAGTACCTACCGGTTATCATAACATTCATTATCAATCTGGGGTATTGATTAGACTAAAATATGTAAATGTTAAAATGAAAAATGAAATCTGGGTATTATATTAATGGCAGTTAATATATATGAGCGATAGAGTATTGATATTAATTTTACGCACCCCACGATTTTAGTCTAATCGATACCTCAAACTGATGAAGAATATCATGATGATTTGTAGGCACATAGAAATTCGATCAAGATAAATGTTTTTGAAGAGTGAAATGTGAAATGATCAAAATGAGTTCGCTAAAACGTTCATAGATTTTTTTTCATTTGTTGTTAAATAGGGATGGAACTAAAGAGAATATTAAGTTATATAAAATAGAGAGCGGCAGAAAATATCATAACCAATATCGAAGATATGATTAATTTATGAAATGAAATTGTAAGTAGTTCTTGAGCCCCAGTAGTATTAAGATTATTTTGAATACATAAATATATATAAGTAGCAAAACAATACGTATGTCCCATGAAAATGTTCAATATGATGAAATAAGAGGAAATTTTGAGTTTTACGTTTACGAGATAACAAGACTGAACTGAAGAACTCTGGAATCGAGAATTTCGGAAAGATTCGGAGCTCTAAATGAATATTGATTAGTTTAAGAATAATACATTTCGAGTATTTCGCAGCACAGATAATAAGAAACAAAAAACGAGGCTATGTGTATGACCAACAATTTTGGAAAATTGTTAAAACAATACAATTATTTACTCCCACTTTGGAAACCGGACGCATCGGCACAGCGACGAAATTGGAAACCCTCAGTCCAATTCACGTTGCCTCGATCCTATGCGGTGGTATTTCACCGGGCGATGCGAGTGGGTCACATCTACCACATCAATGGAGGATGAAAAGGAAATAATGGGATTGAAAAACACTCCATAGAAAATTGGAAATTTCGAAATATGAAAATTTATATGATATCCTGTAAACATGAATGAATAATAAAGAGAATTTTTAGTTTTTAGCATAGAAAAAAAAAATGGTTATTCACGGTTTGCATTCGTAAATCTGTTTTTATGAAATTATTTATTATATGTGATATTTTTCTGTTTAATTAGAAAATCCTTTCTCTTCAGTTTTACCAATTATATAATACACAACAGTGAATATGAAGGTTTTTTTGAAATTAAATCCCTCGATTTATCTCTGATATGATGAAACAAATAATAAGAAATACTGAGAAACATAAATCTACTCTACTCTACTCTACTTATTTCTACTCTATTCTATTCTATTATACTAACAAAAAAAACCAAAGTGGCAATCGTTGTCCCCTAACTAGTCTCACTTATCCTGTACGGAGTGTATACGAAAGTGAAGACCACATTTCGGTACGGAGTGTATGCGAAATTGAGATCACATTCCAGTACGGAGTGTTTATTTTATTCCAGTTTGGAGTGTAAACGAAAATGAAGATCACACTCCAGTACGAAGTGTATGCGAAAGACGAGAAATTATAATAATACATGGTGTAGCTAGAAATTAGATACCAATGATTAATATAGATGAATGAGAAAATAAACCACTCCTTGCGGACACGGACACGATAGACGAATCAAAACAGAAAAATCTGAATTAATTGAAATGAAAAGAAAAATTATTCAGCTGAATGTTTGATCGAGAGGAAAGATGTAGTGCAGGTGATGGATGAAAAGCAGGTATAATCGGTGAAACCCCAGGTACTAAGCCTCACAAAACTATCTCATCAATCGAGTTCTTTTGATCAGACTAAAAAATGAGTCGTGGGGCGCGTGAAATTTCTATCAACTATCCCTTTCGCTCATATATATTAACTGCTATTTTTTTATTTTACGCCGAATTTCATTTTTAGTCTTTTCAAAAGGCTCTAAGATCGATGAGAGAGAAGTGTAAGACATAATACTTAGGACCAATTACCCATATTGCTTTTGTTACATTAATCCTACACGAATCACCAATCCGTATTCCCGATAAAAACAATCAACGTGAATATAATGGGAGAAAATTTTGAGATTTTCGTACTTGAAAAGAATGTCAAAGATGATTTGAGGAGACCCACCAACAATTGGTTTCAATATAATAGAAGAAATCTTGCGTTTTCCGCACGAGAAAAGCAGAGGGAAGAACAACCCTTAATTAACTACATAGGTGAATAAGAAAATGAACCACTCCTAGGGGACACAAATGACGAATCAAAACGAGAAACAATGAGAGAGAGAATAACACCCTTAGTTGACTACGTAGATTAATGAGAAATGGAATCACTCCTAGAGGACACAAAAGAGGAGTCGAAAAAAGAAAGTTTGAATTAATTGAAGGGGAAAAAGAAAAATTTTTCAGCTGAATGTTTGATCGAGAGGAAAGGTGTAGTGCAGGTGATGGATGAAAAGCAGGTATAATCGGTGAAACCCCAGGTACTAAGCTCCACAAAACTATCTCATCAATCGAGTTCTTTTGATCAGACTAAAAAATGAGTCGTGGGGCGCGTGAAATTTCTATCAACAATCCCTTTCGCTCATATATATTAACTGCTATTTTTTATATTACGCCGAATTTCATTTTTAGTCTTTTCAAAAGGCTCTAATATCGATGAGAGAGAAGTGTAAAACATAATACCTAGGATCAATTACCCATATTGCTTTTGTTACATCAATCCTATACGAATCACCAATCCGTATTCCCGATAAAAACAATCAACGTGAATATAATGGGAGAAAATTTTGAGATTTTCGTACTGGAAACGAATGTCAAAGATGATTTGAGAAGACCAACCAGCAATTGGTTTCAATATAATAGAGGAAATCTTGTGTTTTAAGCACGAGAAAAGCGGTGAGAACAACAACCCTCAATTGACTACGAAGATGAATGAGAAATTTAATCACTCCTAGGGGACACGGAAGGCCAATCGCAACAGGAAAGTTTGAATTGATTGAAGTGAAAAGAAAAATTATTCAGCTGAATGTTTGATCGAGAGGAAAGATGTAGTGCAGGTGATGGATGAAAAGCAGGTATAATCGGTGAAACCCCAGGTACTAAGCCTCACAAAACTGTCTCATCAATCGAGTTCTTTTGATCAGACTAAAAAATGAGTCGTGAGGCGCGTGAAATTTCTATCAACAATCCCTTCCGCTCATATATATTAACTGCTATTTTTTATTTTACGCCGAATTTCATTTTTAGTCTTTTCAAAATCCTTGATTGATGGAAAGAAGTGTAAAACATAATACCTAGGACCAATTACCCATATTGCTTTTGTTACATCAATCCTACACGAATCACCAATCCTCATTCTCGATGGAAACGTTCAACGTGAATATAGAAAATGTTTGGAGTTTATAGCCCAGTAAATGAGACTGAAAAGAAAAGGACTCCTTACAATTTATGTAAATGTCAATGATGATTTGAGACCCTCAACTAATTAGTTTTGGTTTTATAAAATAGAGAAATTTTGGGGTTAATGATATATTTGTGAAAGAACGACTACGTAGATTACCGAGAATATTGGGACGATGACAACAATAAGATAAGAGAGCCTAAAGCAAGTCCAACGATTCCAATTTCAGAAGGAAATAAAATTACCTACTTCATGGGGGGATACAAAATATGAATTAAAACAGGAAATTTTCAATTGATAAAAGTGGAAAGAAAAGAAAAACCCATTCTACAGTTCAGTCAAAAGTTTTATAGGGACATTTTTTGTCTTCAATTATAATAAACTACTTTTATTTGTCTTGCAAATAAAATCAAAATAAGGAGTATCTTGAGGTTTTAACATTTCAATTGGTACATGATAAATGAAAATGGTTTAAAATTGATTAAATTTTGAAATCTAGAACATGAAGAAATAAATTAAGATGTGCCCCATTATTCCGAAAATGGAATAATTGATCTAAATTTAAGAGAGTTAATGCTTAGATCCCAAGTACCTACCGGTTATCATAACATTCATCATCAATCTGGGGTATTGATTAGACTAAAATATGTATTTGTTAAAATGAAAATTGAAATCCGCATATTATATTAATGGCAGTTAATATATATGAGCGATAGAGTATTGATATTAATTTCACGCACCCCACGATTTTAGTCTAATCGATACCTCAAACTGATGAAGAATATCATGATGATTTGTAGGCACATAGAAATTCGATCAAGATAAATGTTTTTGAGGAATGAAATGTGAAATGATCAAAATGAGTTCGCTAAAACGTTCATAGATATTTTCTCACTTGTTGTTGAATAGAGATTGAACTGAAGAAAATATTAAGTTATATTAAATAGAGAGCGGCAATAAAATGTCATGACCAATTTCGAAGATATGATTAATTTATGAAATGAAATTGTAAGTAGCTCTTGAGCCCCAGTAGTATTAAGATTATTTTGAAAACAAATATATATATATATATATATATATATATATATATATATATATATATATATATATATATATATGAAAATGTTATGTTACATGAAAATATTAAATATGATGATATAAGAGGAAATTTTGAGTTTTACGTTTACGAGATAATAAGACTGAACTGAAGAACTCTGGAATCGAGAATTTCGGAAAAATTCGAAGCTCTAAATGAATTTGATTAGTTTAAAAATAATACTTTTCGAGTATTTCGCAGCACAGAAAATAAGAAACAAAAAACGAGACTATGTGTATGACCAACAATTTTGGAAAATTGGCAAAACAATACAATTATTTACTCCCACTTTGGAAACCGGACGCATCGGCACAGCGACGAAATTGGAAACCAATAGTCCAATTCACGTTGCCTCTATCCGATGCGGTGGTATTTCACCGGGCGATGCGAGTGGTTCACATCTACCACATCAATGGAGGATGAATGGAAATGATGGGATTGAAAAACACTCCGTAGAAAATTGGAAATTTCGAAATATGTATATTTATATGATATTCTGTAAATATGAATGATTAATAAAGAGAATTTTTAGTTTGTAGCATAGTAGAAAAAATGGTTATTCACGGTTTAGAAAAAATGGTTATTCACGGTTTGCGTTTGTAAATCTGTTTTTATAAAATTATTCATTATATGTGATATTTTTGTGTTTAATTAGAAAATCCTTTCTCTTCAGTTTTACCAATTATATAATACATAACAGTGAATATGAATGTTTTTTTACATTAAAACCCTCGTCTTATCGGTATATAATAATCTCTGAAATGATGGAACAAATAATAAGAAATAATGAGAATCATAAATCTACTCTACTCTACTCTACTTATTTCTACTCTATTCTATTCTATTATACTAACAAAAAAAACCAAAGTGGCAATCGTTGTCCCCTAACTAGTCTCACTTATCCTGTACGGAGTGTGTACGAAAGTGAAGAACACATTTCGGTACGGAGTGTATGTGAAATTGAGATCACATCCAGTTCGGAGTGTTTACGAAAATGAAGAACACATTCCAGTACGAAGTAAATGCGAAAGATGAGAAATTAAAATAATACAGGGTGTAGCTAGAAATTAGATAGCAATGATTAATGTAGATGAATGAGGAATGAAACCACTCCTTGGGGACACGGACACGATAGACGAATCAAAGCATTAATCTGAATTAATTGGAATGAAATAAGAAAAATATTTAGCTGAATGGTTTGATCGAGAGGAAAGATGTAGTGCAGGTGATGGATGAAAAGCAGGTATAATCTGTGAAACCCCAGGTATTAAGCCTCACAAAACCATCTCATCAACCTAGTTCTTTTGATCAGACTAAAAAATAAGTCGTGGGGCGCGTGAAATTTATATCAACAATCCCTTCCGCTCATATATATTAACTGCTATTTTGTATTTTACGTCGATTTCCATTTTTAGTCTTTTCAAAAGGCTCTAAGATCGATGAGAGAGAAGTGTAAAACATAATACCTAGGACCAATTATCCATATTGCTTTTGTTACATCAATCCTACACGAATCACCAATCCTTTATCCCGATGGAAATGTTCAACGTGAATATAGAAGATGTTTTGAGTTCACTCCTCGGGGACACAAAAGACGAATCAAAACGAGAAACAATGAGAGAGAACAACAACCCTAAATTGACTTCGAAGATGAATGAGAAATTTAGTCACTCCTAGAGGACACAGAAGCCCAATCGCAACAGGAAAGTTTGAATTAATTGAAGTGAAAAGAAAAATATTCATCTGAATGTTTGATCGAGAGGAAAGATGTAGTGCAGGTGATGGATGAAAAGCAGGTATAATCGGTGAAACCCCAGGTACTAAGCCTCACAAAACTATCTCATCAATCGAGTTCTTTTGATCAGACTAAAAAATGAGTCGTGGGGCGCGTGAAATTTCTATCAACAATTCCTTTCGCTCATATATATTAACTGCTATTTTTTATTTTACGCCGAATTTCATTTTTAGTCTTTTCAAAAGGCTCTAAGATCGATGAGAGAGAAGTGTAAAACATAATACTTAGGACCAATTACCCATATTGCTTTTGTTACATCAATCCTACACGAATCACCAATCTGTATTCCCGATAAAAACAATCAACGTGAATATAATGGAGAAAAGTTTGGGATTTTCGTACTGGAAAAGAATGTCAAAGATGATTTGAGGAGAGACGCCAACAATTGGTTTCAATATAATAAAGATCTTGTGTTTTCCGCACGAGAAAAGCAGAGAGAAAAACAACCCTTAATTAACTATGTAGGTGAATAAGAAATTGAACCACTCCTAGGGGACACAAATGACGATCGAAACGAGAAAAAATGAGAGAGAGAATAACACCCTTAGTTGACTGCGTAGATGAATGAGAAATGGAATCACTCCTAGAGGACACAGAAAAGGAGTCGAAAAAAAAGTTTGAATCAATTTAACGGGAAAGAGGAAAATTATTCAGCTGAATATTTGATCGAGAGGAAAGATGTAGTGCAGGTGATGGATGAAAAGCAGGTATAATCGGTGAAACCCCAGGTACTAAGCTTCACAAAACTATCTCATCAATCGAGTTCTTTTGATCAGACTAAAATGTGAGTCATGAGGCGCGTGAAATTTCTATCAACAATCCCTTCCGCTCATATATATTAACTGCTATTTTTTATTTTACGCCGAATTTCATTTTTAGTCTTTTCAAAATCCTTGATTGATGGAAAGAAGTGTGAAGAATAGTACCTAAGACCAATTACCCATATTGCTTTTGTTACATCAATCCTACACGAATCACCAATCCTTATTCCCGATAAAAACAATCAACGTGAATATAATAGAGAAAATCTTGTGTTTTAAGCACGAGAAAAGCAGTGAGAACAACAACCCTCAATTGACTACGAAGATGAATGAGAAATTTAATCACTCCTAGGGGACACAGAAGGTCAATCGCAACAGGAAAGTTTGAATTAATTGAAATGAAAAGAAAAATTATTCATCTGAATGTTTGATCGAAAGGAAAGATGTAGTGCAGGTGATGGATGAAAAGCAGGTATAATCGGTGAAACCTCAGGTACTAAGCCTCACAAAACTATCTCATCAATCGAGTTCTTTTGATCAGACTAAAATGTGAGTCATGAGGCGCGTGAAATTTCTATCAACAATCCCTTCCGCTCATATATATTAACTGCTATTTTTTATTTTACGCCGAATTTCATTTTTAGTCTTTTCAAAATCCTTGATTGATGGAAAGAAGTGTGAAGAATAGTACCTAAGACCAATTACCCATATTGCTTTTGTTACATCAATCCTACACGAATCACCAATCCTTATTCCCGATAAAAACAATCAACGTGAATATAATAGAGAAAATCTTGTGTTTTAAGCACGAGAAAAGCAGTGAGAACAACAACCCTCAATTGACTACGAAGATGAATGAGAAATTTAATCACTCCTAGGGGACACAGAAGGTCAATCGCAACAGGAAAGTTTGAATTAATTGAAATGAAAAGAAAAATTATTCATCTGAATGTTTGATCGAAAGGAAAGATGTAGTGCAGGTGATGGATGAAAAGCAGGTATAATCGGTGAAACCTCAGGTACTAAGCCTCACAAAACTATCTCATCAATCGAGTTCTTTTGATCAGACTAAAAAATAAGTCGTGGGGCGCGTGAAATTTCTATCAACAATCCCTTCCGCTCATATATATTAACTGCTATTTTATATTTTACGCCGAATTTCATTTTTAGTCTTTTCAAAATCCTTGATTGATGGAAAGAAGTGTGAAGAATAGTACCTAAGACCAATTACCCATATTGCTTTTGTTACATCAATCCTACACGAATCACCAATCCTTATTCCCGATAAAAACAATCAACGTGAATATAGAAGATGTTTTGAGTTCACTCCTCGGGGACACAAAAGACGAATCAAAACGAGAAGCAATGAGAGAGAACAACAACCCTAAATTGACTTCGAAGATGAATGAGAAATTTAATCACTCCTAGAGGACACAGAAGGTCAATCGCAACAGGAAAGTTTGAATTAATTGAAATGAAAAGAAAAATTATTCATCTGAATGTTTGATCGAAAGGAAAGATGTAGTGCAGGTGATGGATGAAAAGCAGGTATAATCGGTGAAACCCCAGGTACTAAGCCTCACAAAACTATTTCATCAATCGAGTTCTTTTGATCAGACTAAAAAATGAGTCGTGAGGCGCGTGAAATTTCTATCAACAATCCCTTCCGCTCATATATATTAACTGCTATTTTTTATTTTACGCCGAATTTCATTTTTAGTCTTCTCAAAAGGCTCTAAGATCGATGAGAGAGAAGTGTAAAACATAATACCAAGGACCAATTACCCATATTGCTTTTGTTAAATCAACCCTACACGAATCCACATCAATGGATGATGAAAAGGAAATAATGGTACTGAAAAACACTCCATAGAAAATTGCAAATTTTGAAATGTTTAGAATGTGAGACCCTGAATTGATCAGTAATTTGATTCCTTTTCTTTTGACATTCCAATTACTGTACACTGTCTGAAAAATAAACATAACCGTTTGATCAGACTAAAAATTTATTGAAGAGTAGTGCAAAGGTTTAACTACCCACACATATTGCGTGACTTTATTGACTATACATTAAAAAATTGTTTTGTAGTTTTAATTAATAATTGAATATTTTTTTATGGTATTTGTAGTAGATTATTCACTGAAATTCAAATAATTACGTATTTGCTAGCTTTCGAATTTCATGAAGAAAAATTTCATGTTGTGATGAATTTGTTAATGACATTTTTAGGCATAAAATGCCGAATCCATTGATATTGTCTGAAATGTCGTTATTCAAATCGAGAGGTCCATATGAATTTTTAAAATATAATAACTGAAAATTAAGTGAAATTCCGTGAATATTGTTATCTAATGCATAAAAAAATAACTTGAAATGGTTCATTTTTTTGAAATGGAGTAATTGAAGTAAGATATTCCCTAGGTCCCGAGTAGGTACCTACCTACCGGTTATCATACCACTCAACATCAATTTAGGGTATTGATTAGACCAAAATATGAATTGGTTGAAATAAATAATGAAATCTGAGTATTACGTAAATAGCAGTTAATATATATGAGCGATAAAATATTGATATTAATTTCACGCACCCCACCCCACGATTTTAGTCTAATCGATACCCCAAATTGATGACGAGTATTGTGATAACTTAGAATAGAAAATCTATAAAGATTAGTTAGATATTAGATTAGTTTTTGAAGAAAAAAATGAACATAAAGGGCTAGTTAAAACTTTGATAGAAATCATTCTATTGGTTGTTGACTTAGAGAGATGGAGATGGAGAAAAAATTTTATTGAGCAAAAAGAAAATAGTTGGGTAAACTCTACGTAAGTACTAAAATGGCATGACCAATTTAGGAAATTTGATTAGAATATGAAATCCAAAATTTTTGCAAGTCGTTCTTCTTCGCAACTACCATTTAAATTATTATTAATACTAATACTAATGTATATTGGCTAATATTTCAATAGAATATCACGTGACTCTAGTGTTTAATTTTCAGTCTGATCGAAACGATGATTGTTATGAATGATTAAATACAATCCCCTACCTTTCGATGATATACCTCTGGTGCTTTCATGTTTTTCTTGTTGTTCCTGATGGTGTTTTCTTGTTTTTCTCACTGTTAATGCCACTAAACTACTTAAAATATCTACTAATTACCTTCCAGCTTTTAAATTTTAGGTTTGTGATTGGATGCTATTAACATCTGTATTCAAATTATTGTCAAGAGAAAATGTGTATTACATTACATAGACGTAAATTATCAACTAAACCAACAATTAAAAGTTCAAAATTAGAAAAAATTATAAAAGAGTTAATTCCATTGAATAGAAAGTAGGATGTCGATTCAATTTTCAATTTTATAAAAAATCGTTCAAGAGATTTTGGATCAATTAATTTTTATGAAGATAGATATTTTATTTTCATAAGAAATTATTAAAATACAATGGTTAAAACTAAAAAATGCGCACAACAGAAGATTATTGAACTCAAAGAAGTTGATTAATAATATTGGAAACCTGTCAATAATATTTTAAAAGCCAGAAAGTAATTTAATCCTAGCTACCAGTAATCATTAATCTTAAAATCTGAACTAAAAATTCGTATCATGTGTGATAATTCTTAAATACTGTTGATATGTATATATATGATTTTATATGTGTGGATTCGCACACCGCGATTTCTTTCTGATAGATGCCGATTATAAGATTACTAATAACTAGGATTTAACTAATCTCCCAAGTTCAGCCAATTTCTGTAAACACAAAGTTTTCATTTTTTATTTAATTGGTATAACTAATTGCACGTTAGCATTTTTTTTTTCAGGAGAAAGTAAAAGAAAACTACTTGTAGTCCAACGAATATATGATGGAGGGAAATAAATAATTTCTGTAAATAAAATTAGCAAAAACAAAGCGGAGGATTCTAATTGAAAAGCAAGACGAAAAGGATGTATAAAATAATGTGATATATTCGAGAAAAAAATAAAAGTATATATGACCGTTTGATAGTTGATAGAATTTCCAAATTTCCCACGATTTAATTTCTTGCCCTTATTAATGCATGGGTATTTTCCAAAGAAATTTTGTTGATAGAGCTAAATATTTCCAAGAATATTTTATTAACCTTAAGTTGTGTGTATGGGTATTGTATGGTTGTATGTAAAAACAAAAATAAAAAAATTAGTTGGAGAAAAAATTGAATTGAGCGGCTCTCTCTTCAAAAGAATTATATAGAAAGATAATAGTTTATTATTCGTTATCACTTATCTCATCACTCCTCATCAATCTGGGATATTGATTAGATTAAAATATGAAAAAGTTTTTATTATGGATTTTCAGAGCAAAAAATGAACGAAAATGATGTTTTTCATAGAGTTGTTGATAGATTGAAAAGGTACAATCTACAATAATAACAACTAATTATTATTAATTAAGAATAATTTGATATGTTTTATGTAAATAGCAGTTAATATATACGAGCGATAGAGTATTGATATTAATTTCACGCACCCCACCCCACGATTTTAGTCTAATCAATACCCTAAATTGATGAGGAGCATTGTGATAATTCGTATAACAGATTAATATTATCCAAATTAATGGAAGCGAATAAAAGAAATTATTTATTCATTTTAAGATACACAACAAAAAAAATTATTTAATTATATTGGCTTTTGTCTTGGAAACTATCAGATAGAGAGCTGTCCTTGCTATATATGAGCATAGGGATAGATAAGGAAAGAAACCCAAACAATTGAAACTTTTCTATATAAATGAAGGATATAATGGACCAAATTAAATGAATATGAGACATTGATTCTTAATAGGAATTTCACGCTACCCCGACCCCGAAAATAATAGGTAGATATCTACCTATTACCTACGATTATGGTATAGCTGGAACTTGGGAAGTGTTGTGATGACTGATACCTAAGATTTACCTAATCATTTTCCAACTTTTAAATTTAGTAATATATATAAGTAACCGTAATTTCAAAGTTTTAACTAATTAGAGCTATTTTCAACAAGACAAGTCGGTTGACTTTTGTTTTTGATATAAAGTGGCTAGATCTAGTTATTTCTTAACGTTTTTGAGCGAATAAATATTCACTAATAATATTTCATCTACATATTTTAGAAACATGCTACGCTATCTAATAAAAAACTATTAAAATTAAACAGGTGAAAAGAATATAATAAAATAATATATAATATAATAAAATGTAATAAAAAGAATGAATTTTAAGTCAGAATATACTTGATTACCTTCTAGGTACCTACTGATCATACCACGTCAATCTAAAGCATTGATTGGACAAAAAATAAAATGGCATTGAAATTTGAATCTAAAGCAAAAAAATGTAAATAGCAGTTAATTTGATATGAGCGTTTTTTTCCTTTCATGTAAAAATCAAGCACAAGAGGATAAACCCCATTACACTCGAGTAGTTCGAGTGTGGTTTGAATTTTGTATTGTTCTGAAAAACGTGCCATAGTAGCTGATTTCTCAGGCTTGTACTTCTCCAAAGAAAGGAGTTCCGTTAAATTCCAAAGTTCCGGGTGTCTGCAGACGAGCTCGATATTCACGAGCCGCGTCCGTCGTCTTCTTCCTATCCAGTTTGATTATTGATAGAAATTTCACGCACCCAACGAATTATTTCAAGTCTAATTGATGTCTTGGATTGAGTGGTACAATGATGCAATTACTCAAAGATACAAATAGAGTCAAACCGTAATAAACGGCGTATAAATTTTTAAAAGAAAATACCCAATTGAATATCAATGATTGGATAAGATTAAACTTGAAAATATAAGAAAGTGTCAAATCTATTGAAAAGAGGACAATCATTATGTAGATAATATACGGACGTTGGAAAATAATTAGCTAGCATTCAAGTACCAGTCTCAAACAACAATGTATGATTCTATTTTATTCGCATCAAAACATTCATAAAAAATTTATAAAGTTACCTAAAAAGTATTTTCCCGTTTTACAAAGAGGATGCTGTATTGAGAAGCAAAGGGAAAGGAGCCATTTCTCAATACGATAGAAAATATTGATGATGTCTCATAAATAATGTCCGTTTCCGATATTCATTTCGTTTGTTAATAAATCATAGTAAAAGAAAGCCTTAGTATTCAAAATTAAAGCCAATCGTACCTACTCTATGGTTTTAACCCAACATTCAGCAGGATCCTTGAGAACTTAACATAAAACCTCATACTCTTGAATCAGCTGTCCACTACATACCTCGGCATAGATAACTCCGCCATCTGGAATAATTTCAAAGTACACTTATCATCTTTCATAATTCCACCAAACATACAATAAGGCTATTCGCTTGAATCGATCTCTTTTTGCAGCGGGTTCTGGTAATTTTCCTTTGTCTAACCACTGATTTTCACGTTTTGGTTGTTTCGATAAATCCATTTTTCAATCGCAAGAGCAATTTGTCTAAATAATCGATCATCTTTTGCCAAGATAAGGAGCTGTTTATACACATCTATTCGAAGTTTCGCTTGAATATCGGTTATATACCTGTAGCACTATTCCACAACTTTCATAGATCCTAGCCAATGATTTCAAATGACGATAAATGATATCTTCAGAAGGCCTAAAGGAACCCGATACTAGCTTAATTTTCTCCTGCTTCTCTTGTAACCACGCAAGTGTACAACCTGAGCGCGATGCGATCGATCTTCAAGTATAAAATCGCCAATAAACAAAGAGAGAGTTATTGAAAAAACTCTCAACAACAGTCGCATTTTTAAAAACTGTAGGAATTTTGATAAATGAAAACAGACTGACTACTGCCATTGGTCTGGTCCAATGGTCCATTAGTTACTATACTGACTAGAGCTTCCGGAGTTTGCCAATAGAAATAAAATCAGGCCAGGCCTTACACCAGAATCCAAAATTAATCATTTGTTGCGTCGTATTGTATCAAATCGTACAGCCATGATACTGCAAAGTCTGACAAAAGCCTCAATGTACAAAATATAAACTCGTCGAAAATCATGACCTCAAATTTATTCCCACTCCGTCACTAATATAAAAATAAATGTCCACAAATATCCAAGATAAGAAATGAAAGCGCCTATGTGCTTACATAGATTTTAGGAAACAAATATTTCAACAAACTTTAATTGAGAAGGGCAAAATACTTTTTAGATGACTTTATACATTTTTTCATAATCATGCGGATAACTCAAAAAAACTTACCTTTTGATCGGGCTGCTAATATACGACGTTGATATGCCTACTGAGACATGTTGATCACGATAGTGTTCGCGGCACAACACTTTGTTCGATTACTCATTCACTCGATCGTGAATGAATCAAGACCGGTACGCGGGTTGTAACTTATTATTTTGTTTTCCAATTTTATATAAATTATGTTGGTACCTACTTTATCAGATCTCCTCAATTATAATCAAGCTTTCAATTTATGTATGTTAAGTAACTTAAATGTTTATATCGAATTTTATTACATCTTGGAAAAGTGATCGATTTGGATTTCTTGTATAAATTTTCAAGAAAAAATTTTTTTATTCGAAAACTTGAAAATATAATCAACAGAAAAATATGTTTGTTCACTTTATCAACTGAAAAATATTGAATACACTCCAACCTTGGTATCAGTTTGTACCTGAATTTATTACCCACATCGACAGATTAAATGTCAAGTTTTTATATAATTTTGAAGTATTAAATGTTCGTGTATCCATGTGTAGCTAATTAAAAACCTAACTCAACCTAATAAGACATGAATAGAGTAGACTAAATATCAATAATTATATTATTGGTCAATTGTTACTAATTCATAATCTGACTTATAAAATGGTGTACCCCACGATTCACTTTTTTGCCTTTATTCATGCTCTAGAATGATGATGGATATTTTCCAAAGAAATTCTGTTGCGATAGAGCAGAATATTTCAAATATGTAAGAAAATTATAAAAAGTAGTTGGAAAAAAAGTTGAATTGAGCGGCTCTTTCTTCAAAAGAATCATGTAGAAAGATAATAGTTTATTATTCGTTATCACTTATCTCATCACTCCTCATCAATCAATCAATATTGATTAGATTAAAATATAAAAAAGTCTTTATTATGGATTTTCAGAGCAAAAAATGAACGAAAATGCTGTTTTTCATAGAAATGTTGATAGATTGAAAAGGTACAATCTACAATAATAACAACTAATTATTATTAATTAAGAATAATTTGATGTTTTATGTAAATAGCAGTTAATATATACGAGCGATAGAGTATTGATATTAATTTCACGCACCCCACCCCATTTTAGTCTAATAAATACCCTAAATTGATGAGGAGTATTGTGATAATTCGTATAACCGATTAATATTATCCAATTAAATCGACGCGAATAAAAGAAATTGATTATTTATTGTGAGGTGAACGAATAAAATTTTATTTATCGAGAGACACAATTAGATTGACTTTATCTTGGATATTGTCAGATAGAGAGCTTTGCTTGCTGTATGGATTCTGGGTATTGGAATTGATAAAGATAGAAACCTTAAAAATTGAGCATTTCTAGTTAAAAGAGGGATATAATGGACCAAATTGAATAAATATGAATAGAAATTTCACGCGCCCCAAGTCTAATACTATTGACAATGTGATTTTACTCCAAGATGCGTGTGACTGTTACCTACAACTTTTCGATCCAGTTTAAACTTTCGATTTCATGATTGAGCAGAGTGTCTTGAAATGTTAGGAATGAAAACCTAAATAAATTCAGATAAAAAATGATAATTAATCTGAGATTCTTCAAATAATTAAGTAGTAGGTCATCATGAATTCTGATTACTATGTAAATAACAATGTGACCATATGAACGGTCGACGACTACGCGCGAATAAATTTTCTATTTCATTTCTAATATGAATCAAATCTTGAAATTCAATGTTTAATAAAGATAATTTAATTTATCCCTCCTTTGTGTCTGTATATTATCTTGTGTGTGTGTGTGTGTGTGTGTGTGTGTGTGTGTGTGTGTTTGTGTTCTTGGAGTTGAGACCTTACCACCTAACAAATTTTAAGAGTACGATTCATTACAAAAATTTACTAATCGATCACATTTCCAAGCCTTGAAAATATAAGGAAAAATTGAAAAGTTCCATTGAAAATAAAAAATAATCATGATGTAAAAAATGTAATAAAAGCCAGATAATAATTGAGTAGAAAGTAGATACAGTAAGTTACTCATAAATGCGACAGAGCATTAATAAATCTGTTTCAAGTCAAGAAATAGTTCTTCATAAAAATCTTATTTAATTATAAATTTTTAGCTGCGAAATTTTCCATAGTGTGTTTAGCTCGATATCTAGCATCCAACTAATTATTTTTCGGTGAATGTCTTATGGACGAATCTTAAAAACTTGAATAAAATGATCTGAATTATTTAAGAATTATGTAAGAAACATATCGAGGTTGAAAAATAATTAGCTAGGTCCTAAGTAACTTGCCGAAATTTAAACCTTGATTAGACTAAACCGTAATATAATGCATCTTTATTTAATATATATATATGTATGTATATATGGATGCAGTTATTGAGGCCTCAAATTGAATATTGTAATTAATTATCATAACTGCCTAGTTTTGCCATTGGTTGCTTCATAGACAGATCCTAATGCCTTCTGAGTATAAATTTCAAGTTAATCAATCAATGATTGTGTGAATAATAATAAAAGTTTTAAAAATTAAAAATGAAAGATTAAATTTGCCAAATCTCTTGAAAAAGATAATTTTGATTAATAATTAATATTAACGAAATAGTAGGTCATAAAGAATCTGTGTGTACTGTGTAAAAAATACCGGTGTGACCTAATACGAGCGGTTGGATTGTTGATAGAAATTTCATGCACCCCACGATTTATTCTCTAGTCTAATCAAAGTCTTGATTGGAAAATTAGTGCGATGATTATTTATTACCAAAAGTTATTTTTGGAAGGAACAACGCTAACAACTATTACTCTGTCGCAATTATAAATACAGTGCGTGCATAAAAAATAGGACGTGGATCATTTATGAACTTTGTGAATATAAAACAAATTTTCAAATTTATTTCAACATAATTTGAGAGGTTAATTGTTGATAGGAATTTAATCTGTCTAATATAAATCCCAAATTTCTCCAATATTTGAATGACAACTTCTGCTATGTCAGCGATAGGTGGTTAGGTTTCCTCTGCGATCCGCCATATTTCGTCCAAAGCTAATTCTCGGAATTATTTATCACAAGCCGCTATTTATCGTCTTTATCTAATCTTTTAATTAATTCATTATCCTCATTTATATAACATTTCGCCTAAAAAATGTATTAAACAGGTACACCCTCCATCATTCACGACATTTTTCATCCTTCGACCATTTTCCAGATTTTATTCCAAGATCCTAGTCACGTTTTTCACGCCACGACATGATAAAAAACTCGTTTCACATGCTATGCCCTACGATAAATGTTACGAAAAATGATTATAAAAAAAAAAACTTCCATCATCTTCAAGTCCGCACAATAGAAAAATGGAAACTATAGACCGGCTGAAAACTGCTAACCCTCGAAACGAGACGTCACCAGACGACTATGCACCTACAAATCAAACAAGTACCAGCACCGGCAGCTCAAAATCCAGAATGGCCTGTCAGTAAAGAAAAGCAGCATTTCGTCCAAAGTTAATTCTCGGATCAATCACAAGTCGCTATTTATCGTCATTACCTAGCCTTTTAATTAATTCATTACCCTCATTTATATAAAAATAAAACTTACTGCACCCCAATATTTTATGTTATATCCCTAAATTTTTTATGTATAATAACAATGGTCGACAAGAATTTCGTAACACAGGTGAGACATTAATTTTTTAAATGGAAATACCCGTCTAATAATAAAAAAAATATTCATTAATTCCTAATACCTAAGACTTTTCAATAGTTCAATTATCCCTATTTTTATTGGCTAGCAGGTACGTAATTTTATAAAGGGGCCGATAAAATCGGTAAATTTTATGGCCGAAAAAGTACCTGAACTGTATTATCAGAATAATAAACATAAAAATAACATTAAAAATTAGTATTTTGTTGAGTTTCATGGTAAGCGGTTCTCTTCTGTTCATAGTGCAAAAAGTGATTATAAAGTCGAAAGTGTAGAGTCGTCCAACGCGTCGCAGCTGCAAAATTTCACATTCACAAATTTTGCTATATTTGTGGAGAATTTATGGTGAAATCGCTAAAAGATTTAGCACGTGAAAGATTCAAATACCTTAGAGAAATTTTTCGCCAGTTGAGCGATGCCAAATTAAGGAAAGGTATTTTTATTGAGCCACAAATAAGAAAATTGCCGGACGAAAACCACGCAGGAACTTATACCGTAGAATGCATTTGTTACTGTAGTGAGGGGACGCCTACAAATCCCTTAGTGCTCGAATGTCATTGAAAATTCATCATCTCTATTCGCGTCTAACATTTTTTACCAAAAATTTGGGAGCTTTCAGTGATGAACAGTGAGGTGAAAGGATCCACCAGGATATTAGAACAATGGGTGATTACGGTTTGTTTTTCAAAAAGAGAAAGTGCAACCCCTCATAAAAGGAAAAAGTAGAGCTAATTGATAATGAAAGGGATTTTTTTTTGAAATTTTTGTTTTCAATACACGTGAAGCATGTTTACTAGATGTAAACTATGAATATTGTCAATATATAAGATTTAAAAAAAGTGAAATAATTTTTTTCAATAAATATTTTACAAATGAATATGATTCTGAAAAACTTAACTTAAGCGTTACTATTATTTATTTTTTTCATATTTTCCATTTTATCACAATATGCTATTCATTCTTGTGTTACTTCAAAAACATTTTTTTTTGTCGACCATTCTAATTATTCATATTTAGATAAATTTTAAACATTAGTAAAAAAATAGAAACTATAGAAATTAAACTCAATATAGGGAATTTTTTTACCAATCAATCTTGGACGGAAAAAACTATAAAAATCAAATTGAACATTTCTATAACAACCACCTCTCAAAAATAAAAAAAAAGATATGCGGTATGAGACAATTACTGAATTAAGAGAAAATTTTGAATTTGTGAATTTACTTCTGGATTTGGATACAAGAAAATAATAAATTTTAATAAATTCGAATGATGGTTTAGAGAATATGTAAGTATTCTTAAGAAATTTCGTAGATATTATAATGAAAAAAATTGTAAGAACTCAAAATGTATAATAATTAATTTAACATTTATCCACAAAATTACACTTGAAATTTAAATATAAGAAAATAATTGAAGATTGAAAAAAAAAATTAAAGAAAAAAAACAATTTTAAAATATCACAATTCCAGAAATAAAAAAATGGAATAAGTCCAAAAGATAAAAATATATCCAGAATATTATTTGAAAAATAAATTTTATATTCACAAAAATATTAAACATCAATAATACAAAAATGAAAATAGAAAAGACAGAAATTACTTACATTTGTAAATGATGCACTTCACAATTCACAAAAATGTTCAAAAGGATTTTGAATAATAAGTTACAACGTAAGTTTGAGCGCCGCGAAAATCTAAGATGGAATGGACTACAATGGATGAAAACGACGTTTATATAACAGATGCTCTTCTTCCTTCACCCAACTTTGTTCTCGGCCAATCGAAACAAGGGTTCGAAAGATTTAGCCAATCCCAACAAAGCGATCAGAACATGTTGGGAGGGGCATTTTTCATTCTTCTTAGTATTTTTGTGATGAAAGGTTCAAAATTCTGAGCACCAAGACCGTTTGTCCCAAAAATTAATAGAGAATATTAAAATTCTAGCTTTCAAAAATACAATTTTATAATATTCTACATTGAAAAAAAAACAGTGTATAATAATTTTATCATTCAATTAAATGTTTCGGAGTTTACGTTCATATCATATCATTTTATATCTTCAAATTTCAAGTTTTCAAGTCGATAATGGAAAAGAAGGATGAAAATTTATACAAATGAAGTAGCTGTCGATATGAAGATTGGGAAACTTAATTTTTCACACAAGTTAGCTTCCTATTTGATGGACTTTGGAAAATTTCTATTTCGCGAAAGGTATTTATGATTATTACATACATACTTTCTTCTGTTAACTTCACCAGAGAATATTAAAAATGAATAGATTCAGTGTTTTTTTAATGATATTAATTAGAAATAATTTACGTTTGAAAATTTTTTCCAAGTGGCTCAATTAATAAAATAGTCCAGAAAATGATTTTTTTTCAAATGATTATTAAAAATAAAGAATTTTAGTTTCGAAAAATTCAATTTTATAAAAAAACGATGTATAACAACTTTGAAAAATTTTTCCAAGTCGCTTATTTGATAAAATAGTCCAGAAAATGATTTTTTTTTCAAATGATTATTAAAATTATGGAATTTTAGTTTCGAAAAATTCAATTTTATAAAAATTTGTTTTAGAAAAAAACGATGTATAATAAATTTGAAAAATTTTTCCAAGTCGCTTATATGATAAAATAGTCCAGAAAATGATTTGTTTTTTTCTCAAATGATTATTAAAAATATGGGATTTTAGTTTCGAAAAATTCAATGTTATAAAAATTTGTTTTAGAAAAAAACGATGTATAATAACTTTGAAAAATTTTTCCAAGTCGTTTATATGATAAAATAGTCCAGCAAATGATTTTTTTTTCTCAAATGATTATTAAAAATATGGGATTTTACTTTCGAAAAATTCAATTTTATCAATTTCTGCATAAGAACAAAACAGTGTATAATAATTTTATCAATCAATTATCAAAGTAATCCACAGATCCGAATTTTACAACATTTTATATTTTTAAATTTCAGGTCCAGTTTAGGAAAGAAAGACGAAAATTTATAACAAATGAAATAGCTGTCGATATTAATATTGGAAAACTTGATTTTTCACACAAGTTTGCTTCCTATTTGATGGACTTTGGAAAATTTCCATTCCGTAAAAGGTATTTATCATTATTACATACATACTTTCTTCTATTAACTTGATCAAAGAATATTAAAAATAAACAGATTCAGTGTTTTTTTTTAAATGATTGATATATATTAGAAATAATTTACGTTTGAAAAAATTGTCCAAGTCAATTCTATAATAAAATAGTCCAGAAGATGTTTTTTTCTCAAATGATTATTGGTAAAATGGAATTTCAGTTTCGAAAAATTTAATTATGTAAAGTTCTGCATTAGAAAAAACGATATATGATGATTTTATTATTCAAATGTCTATAAGTAAGATTCGAAGTTTACCTTAGATAATTATTACATTTTATCTTTTCAAATTTCAAGTCGAAAATGGGTAGGAATGATGAAAATTTATAACAAATGAAGTAGCTATCGATATTCGATAAACTCTTGAGAAAATCTTTTATTTTGCAAAATATATTATTACACGTATACATTCAACTAACTTGAGCAGAAAACGTTCAAAATTAAAAAAGAAACAGTTTCAGTTTTCTTTTTTTAAGGGTTGATATAGATTAGAAACAATAAACGTTTGAATAAATTCTTCACAGTCGATTATAAAATAAAATGTCCAGAAAATATGTTTTTTTTCCGAATTATTATTAGAAAAATGTAATTTTCATTTCGAAAAATTCAATGTTATTAAGTTCTGTATAAGAACAAAATAGTGTATAATAATTTTATCATTCAATTATTATCAAAGTAATTCACATATTCCAAGTTTACAACATTTTATATTTCTAAATTTCAGGTCCAGTTTGGGAAAGAAAAACGAAAATTTATAACAAATGAAGTAGCCATCGATATGAAGATTGCAAAACGGAATTTTTTACACACGCATACAAGATACAATAATTATCACACACATACTTTCAATTTACTCAACTGAAAATACCAAACATAAAAAGACAAATTCATATGAATATTATTCTCCAGATATCTATAAATTTTTTCCATACGATTTTTTTGGTTGTAAAACTTTTCTATCAAATAAAGAACTCAAAAGTAACTTGATTTTCATATCTTTGTAAGCATCAGACAAAAATTTATCATTGCGTTATAACTTTACTATCATTAGAAAACGAAATCACCCAACCTAATTTAATGAATATAAAAATTTGTACTCACATATGGTCTTCCACGAAGTAGACTTTCCATATCCATTTTCCATATCCATTTCCATATACCAATTTCCATATTGTCCAACACTTTTAAAATCGATTCGCGGCACACCGATACCGAAAATTTCGAATCACTTTTCCATATCGCGGCGGTTGCCTGCCTCATTTATGATCAAATTCCAAAGACATACATCACACAATCATCCCCATAGCACAGACTTGTTAGTCCACTACGTTAGAGCAACCTCAAGCCTGTACTTGTCGTTTCTAGGGAACTAATTTTCCGAAAAAAATTAGCTTAACCCAACAGCCTCGTCCTCATAGTTGAAGAAAATCTCAACAGATTACTTAGAAAGTCATTTGAATGGAAATCACATCTACAAGTTAAACTTAATTAGTTATATAATCAAGAGTATTGAAAAAATCAACAAAAAGTTCGTTAATTAATTAGTTTAAGGAGATTTTCTAAAAACTACAAGTCCTTATTGTACCCGGGGATAACCATGCGATCACACTATATCACATATCACACAAAACATCAAAACAAGAAAGAATAAATTCAAAAATTTGGAAATATAACACATCAAAGAACTGCAAACTCCTCATTGTACCTAGATACCTATAAAAAAATAAATAATTCGTTTGGATGGATTTTTCATATATTGAGCCGCTCTCAATTTTTTTTCGAATCTTTTAACAAATTTATCGAAATTAATAACTTTCAAAATTCCTTAATTGTTATTTCAAACAATCATCTTCTTTACTCGTTTCCAAACGAGTGGACATTTAACTTTCAAATTTTAATTTATTCCATCAATTTTTACACAAAATTTCAACAGAATCTAATCAATTTTATCAAAGTTATTTGGATAATATTCTCAAAATAATCTCTGTATTTTAAATGGTTTCTAAAGACATTTTGGAAAAAAATGTATTGTATTATAATTTCTTGATATTTAATCTAAATTTTGATAAAATTTTTCGAATTAAGTCAAAAATAAAGTGGCTCTGTTTAATAATAGATAGGTAATTATGTAAACGAATTTGAAACGATATCTCCGTACGTAAACAATCAAAATGTTCTTGGAATCCTGTATGTCTCCTGTCTCCTGTATGTCTCATGTATGTAACCATCAACAAATTATCATGGAAATAATTTTCATAACACACCCAATAAATAACAAAAAAAAACATTTCATCTGAAATTAATCTTGAAACTGTTATAAAAATGTTATTTAGACGTGTATGACAAATTTTAGTATTTTCTTTACAATAGGAAAATTGTTTTACATTTAATTTGTAAAAAATTTATTACATAAAAAATTTAAATTTTTTTTCAGACAGGTTAAGTTTTGGAAAGAAACGTGACACAGAAAAACGATAATAGAAAATAGAATTTTACATCTATTTATATATTCCTGATGCAGCAGCATTTCCATTTTAGAAACACATATATTTGTAGTTTGAAATACATATTTGTTATAAAAATTGAAGAAATATGTTTTTTTGTTATTTATTCAACAATCACCTACCTTTTGGCATACCGCTTTATCGATTCGCACACTATATATTTTTCGTTTCGTTAACGGGTTAAAATTTTGCGTCGAATCGCGCACAAACACCTGAAAAAAAAAATAAATTCAAACCTTCCATTTTTTAAAATTGTTTGAAAAATAATTTGAACGTTAATACGAAATCAAATAATTATAATACATAGATATTATATGTTTTTTTTTCAAAATTTCCTTTAAGCAATTTATTTAATCTATTTCGATGGACATTACTTTTTGTCATTAAAGTTTTTGTTGTAATGTCTAGTTGAATTAAGTACAGAGCGTTCTTTTATTTACCGACGATTATCATATAAATTTACCCACACCACTCAAAAAACTAAAAAAAAACCTCATCCTCATTTTTTTAAAATTATGTTTCGCTTGTTCGAAATAATTTCAAATTATGGACCTCGAAGATATCTAATAAAAAATATTTTTGATACGTTTTAAAATGAACCCCTAATATTCAACTTTTTAGCAGCATTGGCACACCCTGTATATCAATATAATTCTATAACGGATACAAAGAGAAGTAGTCACTTAAAAAAAATGTTTTCTACTGAAATTATTACTGAAACGTAATGAAATACAACTTATCAATAAGAGGTGGCACTATTGGGTATTCGACCATCATCAACAGTTCGATGAGTGTGTTTTTCAATTTTTAGACTTTTCTATTTATATTTTCTTCATAATTAACTCATTAACTCAATAAAAAATATGTTTCTACACTTCGATACAACTTTAGTTTAAATGAAAAAATAAATTAGTGTGAAAATAGCGCACGCCATCTTCCTTTCAGTTTTGTAAATAGGTGACAAAAAGCCGAGAGCCGAGACATACGAAATAGTAGAAATTAATATAAAAATAAACTCAGTATGAGCTTCTCTGTAAAGATGGCGTTGCTAGTGCTAAAAATCTAAACCAAAAATTATTTCATTATTTCTTTAAACTTCTCATAATAGGTACCTAATTGGTTTGTGGTTATTAAATTAAGAAAATCCAAAATTTTGAAAAATAAACCGTCAAAACTTAAAGCTGTGGAAGCTGGAAAGCATACTTTGTATTCCAAAAGTATAATACGAATAACCTTCCTAGCCCTCAGATCTGGCATCTTTTGAATCTTATGAAATTATAATATAATTTCATTTATCATCGTGTAGTTTAAAATAAGTGAAAAATGCGTCCCGCTCTTGCTCGCTCGCCGAAAGGAAATTTCTGTGATAAATAAAACAAGAAAAATTTCAATAATTTCATTTATTTCATTATTTATTGACAAATCTCATAATAATTGGTTCTTGGTTAATGCAATAAGAAAATCCTGAATACAATATAAACATCATAAACATTAGAAAACTAATAAGCATTCTCAATATACACCTAATAAGTAACACAAATGAAATCAGTTCAATGAAAACTAAGAAACTAACTGAACTTCCATTTCCCAAAATTTAACTTTTGTCAAACTGTTGATGAGATGGGTATCTCAAATTTTTATATTGCCTTTATAATATAATTATAACAATTTAATTTGGTGGAGATTATAAATATTTAAATCCTTTCTTGGTATTCTATTGCAAATGAAATTTTGTTTTACTGTATTTTTCAAATGATAACGCTTTGCAGTAACATTGAAAATATGAAAGATACTGCAGAAAGTTCGTATGAATGTTTTACATAAAAGAATGTTGTTGCAATCCAAATAGAGTTATAGAATTAATTGATATTTAAAATTGTCCGAAAGAATCTTGAATATTTGAAATAATTTAACTTCGCTATAAAAATTTCTTATAGAATAACCATTGTTTTTCTGAACATATACCTATTGGCTGAAATTACTAATCAGTGAATAGGATTTCATATTATAATACATCTTGAGTGATTTTTTGAAAAAATTGAGAGTATGGAGCACGAAGAGTAATATTGGTGTTGCCGTATATACAGGATGATTAGCAATTATATTTCAAAACATAATAGTAAAAGAATGACAGTATAATGTTTATGCTGTGATTTGAAAATTTTTCGAAAATATCATATGGCCCTCGTTCATATCTTTTTCGCATCATTTTTCTTTCAAAAACTTACGAAAATATGGTAAAATTGATCGAAAGACATTTATTGGGTCGACACGTATATTGGAAACTATCGGTAACAATTTTCGGAAAATTCATAAACGAGAGTTTTCCGTGAAGCTCGTTTTAGTTGATTACCACTAAGATTACACCAAATTTGTTTTTCGCGCTACCCCGTATTTGAAACATCATAATGTGTTTCGGTTTTTATAAGTAAATGTACATTCAAATTATAAAGAAGAAAAATATATAATTTTACATTACGGCAACAATAAAAGTATAACAAAGCTGCGATCCCTCAAATAAGAAAAAGGAAGTCCATCATAAAATAATAAATTCTTTTAACTAATTACCGACATCGATAGAACAAACCTATTGGTATACTAAAAATAATTTTGGGTATTTTTGCAAACTCTGAAACGTGTATTTTTGAATATGAAATTTTGTAAAATAATAAACATGAAAGGATCAAAAAAGGTTCCATTGAACGTGATGTTCCTCTAAAATAAATAAATTTATATTTCGGCACCAATAAAAATATAATAAAGCTGCAATCCCTCAAAATAAGAAAAAGGAAGTCCATCATAAAATATTAAATTCTTTTAACTAAATACCGACATCGATAGAACGAACCTATACTATATACTAAAAATAATTTTGGGTATTTTTGCCAACTCTGAAATGTGTATTTTTGAAAAAAATGTACAAGACTTTTATTAAGGACTATTGAGAAATAGCATTACTTGATCGTAATAAGAATACTTTTATTATTGATTTATTGACAATTAATTTGATTTGACATGGATATTTTGGACAGCAGGTCATGTGTATAGGGTGAGTTACATGTTATAATTCAGTTGTTTCTAGTGCACAAAGTGTGCACAAATCCAGAGTTTATTCATAATACGGTGTATACCAAAATTAGTTGCACAAATGAAACATATGAATCACATTTTTGAATTTTACACGGAAACTAAAGTCAACTCTGAGAAAAGTTTCATTTACCATCAAATTTAAAAACAAAGAATTGAGAAATTTTTACCAATAGAACAAAAAAATCACGAGAGGACACAGTTAATTACAGAGTATCTTATATCATGGACAACGAGAGAAGAGTCCTTAATTGATTCACAAGAAAAATTGAAAGATGGGCTAAATACTTTGAAGGAATTTTGAATGGAACAGGAAGAACATTGTGGATCTCGTGAAGGAAACAACAATAAAGACATACCAGTGTGTGCAGTAGTACAGAAAAGAATAACATTCTATCAGAAAAATAGCTAAGAGGTGGTGGAATATGTCCAATATTAAAGAAGAAAGAAACGAGGTGTGATGAAACCAAATTTTCATTAATAGAAATATTCGAATAGTTGTTTAGCTGATATGCTCAACTCTTTGAATACAGAGTGTCCTTGTATGGACAATAATTAGAAGTTCAATGCTGCAGTATACAAGAATTTTTGTTACGAGATTACTTCTAGTACAAATAACATTCATTATTTTCAACCATTCTAAAGTTTTTCGTCTCCCTGTAAATCTAAATAACCTATATATTATTCTCTAATTTATTCTATATCGTATAACCAAGTTATCCTAGTTGTAAATAAGTCATATCTATCAATCGATACTCCCTGTATATCTATATTATCATTGTATGGAAAAAATCATTAATAAAACAATATAAAGCAAGATATTTCTTAAATAATATTTCAAACGACGTTTTAAATAATTAGTGATAATGAATACTTATATTATTAAATGGCTATATAAGGAAATGTTGCGAGCAGCAAAGAATAGTAATTTCTTTTTAAAACACTATGTATATACTTTTAATTTTCCTACGACATATCTTCGTTTTTGGAATTAGTAATTTCATGAGTGATTACAGGTACATGAAAATGTTTCGTGTAGAATTTAGAACAATGTTACTGACTAAAACAATTTCAAGTTTCAAAAGAATGGCTGCATATGAATCAGAACATTTTTGTTAACTTGGTATTATTTTTGATTGTTTATCGAATATACTGTGAATTGAAAATTTCCCATGGAGAGGGGGTGGTCGCCATCACCAAATTAGATAAACAATATCAGAAAATATTCTATTTAACGTTATGTTTCTCAGGAATATCAAAAATCAATTCGAAATGCAAAGTAAATAAGAAATTCTTCCAACAAAAACAAAGGCATCTAAGAAGGGGCTGCACGGTCAATTTTCGTTATCAGTTAGAAACCCTCAACATGTATAGTTATTTTGGTATTACCATCGATTATTCATCTAGAATTCAGTGATTTCAAAATTTCTCATAGTGTAGGTCCTTATCTCCAAGTTAAATAAACATCCTGAAAGGATTCGGTTGAACGTTATCTCATATATATAAAAAAAATTATTCGAAATATTAAGTGAACAAGAAATTCTTGGAACAAAGACAAAGGCATCTAAGAAGGGTCTGAACGGTCATTTTTCGTTATCGGTATTAAACCCTCGATATAATGTAAACAAACAATTATACAAACAGATAAAAAAGGTTCCTAAACTGCACCGCACGTGTTATTTTTCAAATATATTATACCTCTTGTAAATTCTCGATAACCAATGTAGAAAAATAAATGAAGGATACTTTCAACAACAAAAAAGGGTCTAATAATGGTTCATAAAAGATATCTAAAATAAACATACCAGACTCCATAGTAGTAAACCATTAAAAACATTGAATTCTAAACAATCTACCTACACCTTAAGAATTTCTTATAGAATAACCATTGTTTTTCTAAACATATGATGGCTAAAATTACTAATCAGTAAGAAAGAATTCATTCAGATTATAAAAATCCTTGAGTAAATTTTTGAAAAAATTGAGAAAATTTTCCAAAATGAGGTTTAATTTTACGATCTTTGAGTATAAATCTTGCTTGGATACTAATTATACAGAGCGTTCATTACTTTTCAATAATAATGTTTGAAGATGGTAAAATTATAAAAAAAATTAGTAATTTGACTTACTATGCAAATATTATTGAAGTTTATGATTTAGAGTTAGGAATTTAATTTGATTCGTAAAATCATTTGTACTCACATAACTTTGTCCACATAGGAATGCCCCCATATCCATTTTCCATTTCCATGATGTCCATCACTTAAAACCGATTCGCGACACACCGATAAATTACGAAACACTTTTCCATATCGCGGCGGTTGCCTGCCTCCTTTTTGATCATATTCCAAAGACATTCATCACACAATCATCTCATTAACCCAACAGATTTATTCTCAAAGATCAGGAAAATCTCAACAGATTACTTAGAAAGTCATTTGAAAGGAAATCACATTTTCTAGTTACTTAATTATTTAATTGTCATTTATATTGATCAGAAGGATCCATGTACTACTATTTCGAATCAAAGTGAATTTGAGGTGTATTGAAGCAATTCTATTATATGATTATCATCATAATTATTCATCATTTATTTACTGGACTTAAATATGTTACAGTAAACGCTGAAAAGAATTGATCAATCCAAAATAACAAAGTCAAGATTTTATTTGATCAGTATCATATAATGAGAAAAATTAGCTTTGGTCATAAATATTAACAATCTAAGGGAGTAACAATGTAAGGGAGTAGTCCAAATTTGCGACATATTCTGAGTAATCTGAGTAATAATTTAGAGAATAAAGTTGCTTTAAACACGAGTGAATTATGAATTTTATGCTCAAATGAAATATTTAAATTTAACTTCAAATTTCAAAAGATACCTAAAGATTTCGAAAACATTGTTTTGTAAGTATAATTGGATGTTTGTTAAAAACTTTCTGAATGTTAAAAAAGTTATTCAAAAATAAATTCAATCTATTTTTCTTCAATAATTAAAATCTCAACAAAATATTCCTAGAATTCCCAAAAACACAAAAACCAACAACATCTGATCAAAGGTCTGCTCACTCAATAAATAACAAAAAAAAAATCATTTCAATCAAAATTTCATGTAGTAATTCGGACCGAAAATTACAGAAAAATTTGAATAAAATGTTTTAATAACTGATTTTAGTATTTCCTTCATACGAGGTACATCCACAATGTAAGTTCCTTTTCTAACCTATATTTCGAATAGACCTCGCTCCTACCGACTTTCATCTCTTCTTAGACCTGAAATCTCTCGTTCAAAGTTGAAACAAGCCGGAAGAACATGGAGGAGGCATACAAAAACAAGTGTTTAAAAAATTTTCGAAACTACATAGAAAATAAGGTTAACAGCATGAAAAATATGTTTTTTAACCTGCACGTATGTTCTTTCATAACCAAATGAAACTTTCTTTGTGGATATACCTTGTATATCATATTGAAATTGTATTACATTCAATTTTTGGGAAAAATATCAATTTCTCGGCATAAATTTTAGAATGATGAATGAAGAAAAATTTATTCGATTTACAATATTGGAAAATTTCAACGTACGTTCAAATGAATTGAATTATCTAGCAGTACCAAGTAGAAACGTAAAATATGTATTTTGAAATATTTCTTATGAAAAATGGAAAATCATTTTTTTTGTTATTTATCCAACAATCACTTACTTTTTGGCAAACCGCATTATGGAACGTGCACTACATTTACCTTTCGTTTCGTTAACGGGTTAAAATTTCGCGTAGAATCGCGCACCAACACCTGAAACAAAAACATGAATTGTAATATTTTTTCTAAATACACTTGCAATTAAAAAAGTACAAAAAAATTATGCCAATAGATTGTGTCCCCTTTATTTATTCACGCCAAACAATTCAATTAAACACTATATTTATAAACAGATTGCCCCTCTGTATGTATAATAAATGAAAATTATGTAACAATATATTCAGGAAAAAACTTTTATTACTTCTTAAATCTGTCAGCCCCTAAAATTTTCCCCCTCGTAAATATCAAGTCCACAATTTTTAGATGGTACCCCGTATTATAAATTCAAAGTTATATTACCCAAGATGTTATAATTTATTCGACTTGAGTGAGTTAGTTATAAAGGAAAATTATATCAATAAAATCAAATTTTCAAAATCTCGAACTATACAGATTGTTGCAACCCATTTACAAACCAAAGATATTAAATTGATAGATGGGAGCCCTTTATAGTATACCGGATTGATCACATTTTTTGAAGAAATGATAAAAATTACGGTTTACAATAAATTTTAGCAATTTTCTTATAAATTTAAAGTATAGGGTATAGTAAAAAAATTTCCACGAAGATAAATTACAGTGTGATACATTCGAAAGGAGAAATAATATGAGAATTTCAATTTTGGGCTTACTTTGTATATAAAATAACAAATAATTACAATTTAATCGACTACGATGATATTGCATCTTATTAAGAAAGTCACTTAGGTAAATTCTTTTTCTTAACTTACAATAAGTTACAGATGGTTCTTTTATTTACCTATCTCTCATATAAATTTGTATACAACTCTCAAAGTATTCAAAAAAATTTTAATCTCATTTTCAAAAAATTATGTTTAAAGCGTTCAAGATAATTTCAAAACATGGACCTCAAATACAACTAATAAAACAATGTTTTTGATACGTATTAAAACGACCCCCTAATACTCAACTTTTTAACTAAATTGGCGCACCCTGTATATCAATATAATTTTATAGTGGAAACAAAGAGAACTAAACACTTAACAAACAATGTTTTCTAATGAAATTAATACTCAAAATTTATGGAGCCGAGCTATTCAATAAGAGATGTCACTATTGGGCATTCGACCATCAACCAATGTTCGAAGAGTATGGGATTCAATTTTTTAGAAGTTTCCATTTATATTTCCGTGATGGCGGACACATTATTCAATAAAAATATATTTTTTCACTCTGACACAACTTTGGTCTTAATAAAAAAATAAATTGGTGTGAAAATAACGGACGCCATCTTCCTTTCAGTTTTGTAAATAGGTGACAAAAAGTCAAGAGCTGAGACATACGAAATAGTAGAAACTAATATTGAAACGAGTTCAGTATGAGCTTCTGTACATAGATAGCGCTGCTAGTAATAAAAATCTAAACCAAATTCACGTTTTAGAGTTTTTGTAAATAAAATAAGTGACGCAATTTGCTAATTTGTGTCCCGAGTAAATACTATTGATTTCAAGATAAATTTGCCCCTTTCCATTTTGCAAATCCATTCGAGAGTATTCGTTACTCGGTTAAATAGTTACGTAGAAGGAAGTCACCACAGAAATTTCCATATCTCAATTTTTTGAACTTTTTTTTTATTTGAAGAACTTCAAATGCAAAATTTTTAAAAATAAACCGTCAAAAGTTAAGGGTATGAAAGCTGCAAAGCAAACTTTGGTATTCCAAAAGCATAATACGAATAACCGTCCTAGTCTTCAGATCTGGCATCTTTTGAATTTATAAAATAATTTCATTTATCATCCTACTGTTTAAATAAGTGAAAAATTCGTCCCACTCTTGCTCGCTCGCCGAAAGGAAATTTCCAAGAAAAATAAAACAAGAGAAATTTCAATAATCTCATTTATTTCCTAATTTCGTTCCCATTATTTTTTGACAATAAGTATAATATAAACATAAATTTGCCATGTATCAACTAACTTCTATGGATATATCACCCTAAAGTATAATAAAATAAAAAATACTTAGAATGCCGTTTTATTTGAAACAATTCTTAATCTTTTCTTTTCGAAACTATAGAAAGTTACTATTTTCCGGGTGCATAACTTTACGATTGCACGAAATTTCTCTGCCTACTGAAATTCGAAATAAAAAAAACTCAATTTAAGGTCTCAACATTGTAGTTGTGATATCTCCAAAAAAAAAAGGTGGAGTGGAGTCTTACTTTTACACAAACAATCATCTCCTATATATTATTATTATTAATATATGTAGATTAGAAGTACTTGAAACAATAAAATAAAACATTTTAGCAAAGCCTAGACACTTTAGCAATTTATACAAAACTGACTCACACTTTTCATGTCGAGTTGAAAATTTGAACAAATAGAACATTTCGTCTAAAAAAATCATCATATATTTGTTATGTTTAATTACTTTCGGAACATCCTATTTGCCAAATAAAAATATACAGTATTGTTTTGCGAAATTTGAGAAAATACCCTTTTGTACTAAACTGTTCATTTCCTTGGATTTTATATCTTAGTTTTTCCTACCGCCCAGTTTTCATTGTATTTTTCTAATGATACCGCTCTGCAGTAATACGGAAAATACAAAATAAGCAGCTACAGAAAGTTTATATGAAACTTTTACATATAGGAAATGTTGTTTCAATCCAAATAATTAAAGTGATATAATTAATTGGAAATTGAAATTGTCCAAGAAAAACTTGAATATTTGAAAACCCTATTGTAAAATAAGAAAACGCCAAGTATCACCAATCAATAGTCTAAAGTATCCTTAATCTCCCAAACAAAACAAATGTTCATTAAATTTATTGATAATCTAAGTATGAGTATCAAAAAATTTGAATTTTTTTATAGGACACTAGATAGGTACATATATACTTTAAATTTTTCTACGTCTTCGTTTTTCGAATTAGTAATATCATTAGTGATTACAGGTAGGTACAGGAAAATGTTTATTAAGTAAAGAAAGAACATAGAATTTATACAGTGTTAAATTTATTTCAAGATTCAAAATTTCTAT
This sequence comes from Diorhabda carinulata, assembly GCF_026250575.1. Classification (NCBI taxonomy): domain Eukaryota; kingdom Metazoa; phylum Arthropoda; class Insecta; order Coleoptera; family Chrysomelidae; genus Diorhabda; species Diorhabda carinulata. Next base: position 49,326 of record NC_079471.1, read on the forward strand.
TTCATTTTCTACGCAGTAATAAATAAAGCCTTTATCAAATGCTAAATTTTGGATACATTTAGAATACGAAAGGAAACATCTAGAAGAGGTATATCAGTTTGCTTAAATAAACAAAAAAGGGTGGTTGGTTTTCGAAGATAAAATTCTTGGAAGGATAAAGGAAGGGTCTGAGAAGGTTCAACAATTTATCAAAATATCAATCATAATTATTACATTTGGACCATAAAATAAACATAAAATTTTAAAAATAGAAAAACAATCCCTCGAAAGATATTGAAATATCAACCCTAAAGACTATCTTCTACCTACCTACGAATTATTGTACCCTGAGAAGCTCACACAAGAAATTAAATAATTGAAAAGTGAATATTGAAAGTTTTGACTGAACAGTTTTCAAAATGCAAATCAGTCACCTGAAAAACATTCTTGACAACTTCATTAGCCCAAATTTTTTTCTATTCGAAAAAAAAAATATTTGAAACATTCACTTGGAAAGTTTTCTATGAAACAGAAAACTCAATTATTAGTTTAGTAACAACCCTTTAGCTAATTATGTATTCAGTATCTATCAATCAAAAAAAAAATATGTGAAAAACGATTAGATTAAGTTTGTTTTATTAAAAGATCCCCAGTTTAATGCACTTGAAAATTCAAAGTTCCAAAAGAATGGCGGCATATTACCGATATATAGAAGAAAATAGTTTTCACTCCATAATCTGAGACCAAATGACAAGAAATATTTTAGGTAGTAAATTTAAAATCAAATGATTAAGACAAAAAATCACTCACAGTTCACAAATGAGGAATCACCATCTTGGTAGTTAAGAATTTTCCGTTTATCCATAATTTTCACAACACAATATTGCATTAAAACACGGAAAATTCTTTATCGGATTATTGTTAACACACACTTCCACGAACATCAAAGAAAAACAAATCATTTTTAATGTTTATTTTCAATCCGTCTCACGAAAATTTTAAAATAAAAACTATTTTCTATCGATATACTAAAAATTTCCAAAGTTTCCAATAAAAATTTTCAACATTAGTCACATCAAAAGATTTTTTTGTCGCTATTGAACAAATCCGGTATCTCAGTATTTTATTTATCTAATAATAACTATTTTGTACTACAATCGAAATAAGGTATTTTAATATTAATATCTATATATATTTTTATACGAAAAAAAAACATTACGGTTGAAAAGATTTGACGTGACCAATAATTGCGTCGATCTACAAAGATGGCCGACATGCTGTCTAGACAGACAAGGGTCAACGAACTATTTGATGCTATATTTTAGATTATCGTTTGTTTAATGTTTAATTAATGATTCAAACAATTTCAAATTATCTGAAGAATATGCTTAATTTTAATTACTTTGAAAATATTAATAAAATAATAATAAAACCTTAGCATTCCATAAAATGTAATACACTGAAATCGTTCATTTTCCTGGAAACTTTAATTGGACATATTTCGTTAATTTTTACATAAAGAGAATTATATCTTACCTATATCAATAAGAAAATAGTTTTCACTACACAATCAAAAACAAAATTACACGAAATTTTACGAATAGAAAATTTAGCATCAAATATGTCTGCCCGAATTTGTAATACTGTCAAAGTTTCATTATCTAAATAATTAAAGGCATTGTTTAAAGCTTGTGACTTCAACATTCACAGTGCGCAAGTCAAAAACAAGTCTAGACATTCACAAAGAATTCTAAAGGGGTCAATGAACTGAGAAGATGTAAAGTTTTGATTTATTAAATAATAAGTAATTAAATATTACATATTTTGTTGTATAATTTCCATATTGAAAATAGTGTTTTCAAAGAGCAATATAAATTTTTAATAATATTTCTAAGAAAGTTTTGAATAATTAGTGATAATAGATAATATAATACATTCAATAAAACATGGCATAGATTTAATTATTACAATTCACAATAACTTAATATTATTAAATGGCTATATAAGTAGAGGTTATGGGCAACAAATAATAGTAATTTCCTTTTGGGAATCTATATACTTTTAATGTTTTACGACATACCTTCGTTTTTCGAATTAGTACTTTCATTGGTGATTACAGGTACATGAAAATTTTTATATAAATTAAGGATCGTAGAATTTGAAACAATTTTATTTTTCTCATGAATATCAAAAATAAATTCGAAATGTGAAGTAAATAAGAAATTCTTCCAACAAAGATGAGGGCGTCTAAAAAGGGGCTGCACGGTCAATTTTCGTTATCGGTATTAAATCCTCAACATGTATAGATATTTTGGTATTACTATCTATTATTTATGTAGAATAATGCGATTTTAAAATTTCTCATAGTGAAGGGTGGTCCTTATCTCTCTAACAATTCTGTTGAATGTAATCTCATAAATATCAAAAAAAATATATTCGAAACAAACTATTCTTGGAACAAAGACAAAGGCATCCAAGAAGGGGCTGCACGATCATTTTTCGTTATCGGTATTAAACCCTCGATATAATGTAAACAAATTATTCTACAAACAGATAAAAAGGGTTCCTAAACTGCGCGGCACGTGTTGTTTTTCAAATATATTATACCTCTTGTAAATTCTCGATAACCAATGTAGAAAAATAAATGAAGGATACTTTCAACAACAAAAAAGGGTCTAATAATGGTTCATAAAAGATATCTAACATAAACATACCAGAATTAAAATATTTGGAACCCTGAAGTTTTTTTTGGTACAGTTTCTTCAAAAGTAATGTTTTGTAATTATCTAACTTGGTTGGCTTTTATATTCTTTTTCCAATTACTATCGATCTGCATTCGAAATTCTTTATATACTTGTTAGAATTTGCACTTTGGAGAATAAATATTGCGATGTTGATTAAATAACACTCAATTTTGTTGAAAATTCGTAAGAAAATTAAATTATTATTTTAGAATCAATCAATTTTTATACAAATATGAAGAAAAATGCTTTAGTTATTCGATTAATAAGAAGAGAAAAGAATTTTTTGTGAATAAAATGTGAAAAGCGATTCTTAACAAATGATGGGGTGATGACAAAAAAGTTTATTGAAGGAAGAGATAATTTTTAAAAGTAACTGTTTCATTGAAAAGTCATTGTTTTCTTCGTGTATTTATCTTACAGAATGATTTGAGATTATTTCCATATTGTTTTCTGTATATCAAAAGTGGTGTGTACAAATAATTGATTCCGCACTAATACAAAATGATGATGGTTATTAAAAAAATGATCTCTATTTCCTCCAAAATAAACACCCCCACTTTGTAACATAGCTGCAATAATATAATCAACGATTTTCTCTAAATTGGATTTGAATGGATGAAGAAGATGCTTTATTAAACCACTCAAAAGATCTCCAGTTTGTGAATCCTCGAAACTTGATTAATTATCATATTGTTTTTCCAAGTTTGTGTTTTCCAAGAAAACAATTATAAATTGAGAAGAATTTTTGAGACTCATATTATTTTGGAGAGACGGTAAAAATATCAGCATCAAAATTTGATAATCAATCCTGCTAAATATGATAGTGAACTATATTCTTTTGGCCAACTCTTCATAAATTGTAAAACGGTCCGAACCCATAATGTTTATTACTTTATTATCTGTACATTTTGAAAAGGTCTTATTGGAAAAATCCTTATCTTTACCTACCACGGCCATAAAAACGAAATTAAGCAATAAAGCATCTGGTTCACAGATGTGAGAATATTTTTTTCGAAACGGCGTAATGGACTATAATTATAGAAGCCTACGACATTTTTTACAAAGTATTAATATGAAATATAAACTAATTTATTTACAACTTTTAACAAAAATGAATTTTGATATTGCCATGTCTTGATACTTGGACAACTTGTTTTATAATTTTGAATATACTCAAAAGAAAAAGATATTTCGATTAAATATAGATGAAACCGAAATTCACCACTCTTTGAATACAGAGTGTTCTTGTATGAACAATAATTAGAAGTTAAATGCTGCAATATACAAGAATTTTTGTTTCGAGATTACTTCTAGTACAAATAACATTCATTATTTTCAACCATTCCAAAATTTCTCGTCACTCTGTAAATCTAAATAACCGACATATTTTCTAATTTATTCTAATCTCGTATAACCATGTTACACAAACCTTCTCTCTTTCTAAACTGTTACTCCATGTATAAATTATTATTATTATTATATGTAAAAAATCAATCAATAAAATCGTAGCTTTCGATAAAATGTAATTAACTGAATTCACACAAACTTTAGATGGATAATTCTTGTTGATTTTACATAGAGAGAATTAAATCTTACCTATATCAATAAGAAAATAGTTTTTACTTAACAATCTAAAATGAAATTACACGAAATTTGACGAATAGAAAATTTACATGTCTGCCCGAATTAGTAACAATGTCAAAATTTCATTATTTAAATAATTAAATGCATTGTTTAAAGTTATTGATGTCAACATTGGCAGTCAAAAAGAAGTCTAGACATTAACAAGAAATGACAAGAAATATTTTAGGTAGTAAATTTAAAATCAAATAAATAAGACAAAAAATCACTCACCAGTTCATAAATGAGGAAATCACCATCTTGGTAGTTAAGAATTTTCCGGGTATCCATGATTTTCACAACACAATATTGCATTAAAACACGGAAAATTCTTTATCGGATTATTGTTAACACGCGCGTCCACGAACATTAAAGAAAAACAAATCATTTTTAATGTTTATTTTCAATCCGTCTCACGAAAATTTTAAAATAAAAACTATTTTCTATCGATATACTAAAAATTTCCAAAGTTTCCAATAAAAATTTTCAACATTAGTCACATTTTTAGAACTAGAATTCGAAAGATTTTTTTGTCGTTATTGAACAGATCCGGTATCTCTGTATTTTATTTATCTAATAATAACTATTTTGTACTACAATCGAAATAAGGTATTTTAATATTAATATCTATATATATATATATATATTTTTATACGAAAAAAAAAACATTACAGTTGAAAAGATTTGACGTGAACAATAATTGAGTCGACCTACAAAGATGGCCGACATGCTGTCCAGACAGACAAGGATAAACGAACTTTTTGATGCTATATTTTTGATTATCGTTTGTTTAATGTTTATAAGTAAATTAATGATTCAAACAATTTCAAATTATCTGAAGAATATGCTTAATTTTAATTACTTTGAAAATATTAAAAAAATAATAATAAAACCTTAGCATTCCATAAAATGTAATATACTGAATTCGTTCATTTTCCTGGAAATTTTAATTGGACATATTTCGTTAATTTTTACATAAAGAGAATTATATCTTACCTATATCAATAAGAAAATAGTTTTCACTTCACAATCGAAAACAAAATTACACGAAATTTTACGAATAGAAAATTTAGCATCAAATATGTCTGCCCGAATTTGTAATACTGTCAAAGTTTCATTATCTAGATAATTAAATGCATTGTTTAAAGCTTGTGACTTCAACATTCACAGTGCGCAAGTCAAAAACAAGTCTAGACATTCACAAAGAATTCTAAAGGGGTCAATGAACTGAGAAGATGTAAAGTTTTGATTTATTAAATAATAAGTAATTAAATATTACATATTTTGTTATATAATTTCCATATTGAATAAAATAGTGTTTTCAAAGAGCAATATAAATTTTTAATAATATTTCTAAGAAAGTTTTGAATAATTAGTGATAATAGATAATATAATACATACAATAAAACATGGCATAGATTTATTACAATTCACAATAACTTTTTATTAAATGGCTATATAAGTAGAGGTTATGGGCAACAAATAATAGTAATTTCCTTTTGGGAATCTATATACTTTTAATGTTTTACGACATACCTTCGTTTTTCGAATTAGTACTTTCATTGGTGATTACAGGTACATGAAAATTTTTATATAAATTAAGGATCGTAGAATTTGAAACAATTTTATTTTTCTCATGAATATCAAAAATAAATTCGAAATGTAAAGTAAATAAGTAATTCTTCCAACAAAGATGAAGGCATCTAAAAATGGGCTGCACGGTCAATTTTCGTTATCGGTATTAAATCCTCAACATGTATAGATATTTTGGTATTACTATCTATTATTTATGTAGAATAATGCGATTTTAAAATTTCTCATAGTGTAGGGTGGTCCTTATCTCTCTAACAATTCTGTTGAATGTAATCTCATAAATATCAAAAAAAATATATTCGAAACAAACTATTCTTGGAACAAAGACATAGGCATCCAAGAAGGGGCTGCACGATCATTTTTCGTTATCGGTATTAAACCCTCGATATAATGTAAACAAACTATTCTACAAACAGATAAAAAAGATTCCAAAACCCAAGGATACTTTCAACAAAAAAAGGGTCTAATAATAGTCAATAACAGAATATAATATAAACGAAATATTTCTAAAATAAACACACCAGAATCCATTGTAAACCATTAAAAATATTGAATTATAAACACTCTACAAACACCATAAGAATTTCTTATAGAATAACCATTGTTTTTCTGAACATATGATGGCTAAAATTACTAATCAGTGAGAAGGAATTCATTCAGATTATAAAAATTGAGACCAATTGAGAAGACATTAAGGTAGAATTTTATTCTGAAATAAAGAGTATGTATCTATCTTTTGTTTTATAAGGTAATATTTAATTTCCAAATCAGATATATTATTTCAAATGCTATTTATCAATTAACAGATTCAACATAGGTAACTAATGGAAATTCATATTAAACTTTATTATTGATTGCTTTAATATTTTCTCATTAGTATTGACATTTTTTACCTTCATTTTATACAGATTTGTCAAACAAGAAGATGCTCAAAATGCGGTTCAACAAAATGGTAATGTTTTCAAAGAAAAGCTTTTGTGTGCTCGTTGGTGGGGATCTATCACAAAAAATGATGAGTGCAAGGCAATATTTGCTGGAAATTTGAATTTCTGTAAGTTTTATAAAAGTCATACATATTTTTGAATATTCATTAAGTATTAATTATATTTATTATTCCTTTGAGATCTAAGGAGCTGAAGAAGAGCAGTTATGGAAATTATTTGAACCTTGTGGTTTGATAGAATCAGCTCAATATTTTTTTTTATCTATGAGACGTATAACGGGTGGCGGATACGACAAGCGCTACAAAACACGTGCATCCTCTGTGCCATAATGTCCGAACAACACTTTCCTCACAGTACTCACTGTATAGCAGAGAGGTAAGTTTGTGTTGTATCGGGCAGATGGCGGTGGGTGAATCAAGAGGAGAAAATTGGGTTTTCACGAAAACCATTCCTCAAATTCGAAAACTACTGTGATTTTCGGAATCTCCATGGGACAATACATGATACCAAGTGACAAAATTATTCAGAACTAATACAAAATAAAGATAGTCATTAAGAAAATTGTCTTTTTTTTCACCAAGACAAACCTTTCCACTTTGAAGCAAAGCTGCAATATTTGGATTTGAATGAAAGAAGATGCTTTATTAAACGACTCAAAAGATCCCCAGTTTGTGAATTCTCGAAACTTATGAAACGTTCAATCCATGAACTTAAATGTAATTGAAAATGTTTCACGTTTCATACTTAGTAATTTTCATTACATGACTTAATTATCATATAGTTTAAACAAACAAATTATAAAACCATTGGAACCCATAATATTTATTAATTTATTATTGTGTTATTTGCACATGTTGAAAGGGTCTTATTCAAAAAATCAACATCTTTACCTACTACAGCCATAAAAACGAGAACAAGCAATAAAACATCTGGTCAACAGATATGAGAATATTTTTTCCAAACAGCTTATTAGACTGGAAGCCTACAAAGAAAAAAACTACAACAATTACCACTAACAACAACAAAAAATTGTTTTTGCCATTAAAGCAATAAATTGAAACACAAAATGATCGAATTTAATACGACTAAATAAGGAAAATTTAAAAAAAACTATTTATTTTCAAAAAATTTTATTCATTGCATATCAAAAAACATTAAAAATATGTCAATTAATAAAAAAATAAAACTATCTAAACAAAATTAAAATCGAAAACTACACAACCATATTAAAATTCTGCCTGCAGTATCACAATGTTATTATTTTGAAAAAAATAATTCCTTAACCAATGTTCTCTTTTTCGGACTTCTTCGGTTTTCCCTAAACATTAAAAATAACTAAATTTTAAAATATTGCACGAAATTAAAACATAAGTAAGGATAGTAAGGATAATTAAAATGGAAAATTTAAAAGGCTCAACATGAAAAAAGCCGAATATTTAATTTGCAAATTCGTATTTTTCACTTGAGCACCTGAAGCATTGGTTCTTATCATCCTACAATTCAGTCTGGATAGGTCTTCTTCATATTCTGTCGTATTTTCGTATATGAGACAAACATCATACTTTGTTGGGTGTGAAAAAAAAAAAGATTTTATGAGTTTAGAATAACTATAGCCTGTAGCTGATTCCTGCGAGATTTGACCCATCTGCTTTATTTTATACAATATCTGTGAAATTCGATGATAGATTTTCCACCATCAATTTTTTTCTATGTAATTCTTTGCAAATCGTCACAAAATAGCTATTTCCATGTCGAACGCAAATAGACGGGAAACAAATTTTTTACAAAATTAATTGAAAAGCTGAATTTTTTATTATGTAATATTTAATTAATACTCACCGACGAGTTGAGGGATTTTCTAATGGTGACTATTTTCTCAACTTTTGATTCTATTTTAGTATTGTTATCAACTAGTATTCCAGTCTTCGAATTATAATAAGGGGATTTTAATAAATTCTCTCTAACATTACGGAGTGACGACATCAATCTCGATTCTTTTCCAGCAGAATTACTACAATTTGAACGAATTTGAATGTTAGTAATCCCTTCGGTAACACTATTTCTTCTCATTATTTTACGTTGTTCTTGAACTCTTATTGGGGTGGGACTACTCCCAATTTTTTCTTTGCAACTCGAAGATGCACTGAAACTAATATATATAATTGAAATCATTTCTAGTCATATGGTGTTTTTTTATAATTGGGTATTCAAATTATAAATCGATTCAAATATACCAAAAAAAAAAATAACTGAAATTTAATAAAAATAGATTCGAACCAACAAAAGACATTCTCTACCTTGGTCTTCTCAGTTTTGAAGTTGTCGGAGTGCCATTTGAATCTCTACTTATTTTTTCTCTGTTACTTCTCTCAGTCAAAGAGTTTGATCTGGAATATATATATATATATATATATATATATATATATATATATATATATATATATATATATATATATAAGGATTAAAATTGTTTAGATTAATTATTACAAATATCAAGTTAATATGACAATAGAAAAACATACCTGTTTAGGAAGGATTTGTGTGAATTATATTTAGGGGAGCTATTGTTACTGATAGCACTTTGATTATCCAGGGTAGGTGTAGAAGCTGCTACTGGTTTTAATTTGGGTTCCTAATCAAAACAAGAAACGTTTTTACAATATCAAATCTCAACATATTATCAAGTCTTGATTTGTGCATATAATGTTTGAACACTTACATTTATAGGTGTACTAGTTTTTTTTGATTGGAGTTGCAGGGTTTTTTGTTCATTTCGTTCTGGTGTACAAGAACCTATAAATATAAAAAAACAATAGACCATTAAATATATGAGAAATATTAAGAATAAGTAATAAAAATACCTTTCTTCATCTCCTTGATTGGTATAACCGCTCTTAATGGTCCTTTTTTCACTCCCGCTCCTCCAAATTTAGATTTTATTTTAACTCCGATCGAAGATGATCCATTACTATCATTACTTTTAACAGAAGAATTGCTATTGTTTCGATTTTTGCTCGAATTAATATCTATCGATACATTTCTCATTTCTAGTTTTCCTGAATTTTTTTTCCTATTTTCTTCCGAATTACTAGACGATTTGAGCTTATGTAAGGAATCTAAATAAATAAAAATAATCAAAAATAACAAGATATAAAACTCTCAAAAGAAGACCACTATAAAGTCGAATAATGATGAAATATGATAAAGTTTCAGACTAATTCGAACATTGAATATTGTTCCTCTAATCTCCATATTAAAAATATACTTTAGAATAAAAAAATAACGAGCAAAATATAGATACTTTGATCAATAACATTAAGAAACAATTACTGTAAAATATAAATAAAAATATTTGGAAAAAAAATTAGGATTTCGCTGATTTGTGTTGAAACCACCACTTTCAACTCCACAGATCATAACATGAAAAATTTCAAATTCCCTCTCATACAAAAATTCCAAACCCCTCTATTGTGTTAGTATCTATAAATTACAATAATTATTTAGTCTAAATTGAATTGATACCTGAATTTTTTTTGTAGTTTGTTTCTACATTGGAATCTGGTTTATCAGATTCATTATGTAGTATTGATGAATGACCTGAATCTTCTAAAGCATCATATTTGCTTGTATGAGTATTATTAAGCATTTCAGCGAGATTATTTAATAATAATAGACCTTCAGATTTTTGTTTTTCACTTTTATGTGTAGTATTAAATATGTCCGAAAGATTCTGTAAAATAAATATATAATACAATCAAAGTTGTAATAAAATCTTGATAAAGAAAAATACTTTTAAAAGTAATTATAAAATAGAAAAAGATCAAAACTTCTTAGAAATATGGACAATTTTTACTCACTTACTTACCTGTAAAATGTCTTTGGCTTCTCGAGATTTACTTGAAGCGCTAGATGATTTAGAACTTGAACTCTTTCTATTAAATTCTCCATAAACAGGTACATTATTTGGTAACAATTTATCGACAGTTTTGAAAACTGATTCAGTAGTATTAACTGATTCCTTACTTTTTATACTTTCATCTAAATCATTAGGCCATTCCGGTTGTGGAGTTGAATCTAATGGACCATTTTCGAAACCTTAATACAAATAAAAGAAATATGTTTCTATAGAAAATATTATATTATATTTATACAATTACTTACAATCATTTAAAAAAGAACCGTCGGCGATTTTTTGTGCAATATAATTACCTTCAATGAATACAGAATCCAGCTGCAAAATAAACTGAATCAGTAGCAAATATTTGAATTATAATTTATGTAATATAAACAATATCATAAACTGATTCAACTCAACTCAAAGATCTAAGAATAACATCATAGAAGGTGTAATTAAAAATATAAAAATTAGTTATGGAAAAATCCAAGAATTACCCAACAACCCCTAACTTGAACCAATCAGCACATAGAATTTGCAATCAATTCGATATAAAACTTACAAACATATCATCTTTATTATCATCAAATTCTAGTTTCTCATGATGAATGTCCTGGCACAACATTTTATTACTTTTAGTTGGTTTTCCAGTGCTCCAAAAAAACTCTCCTGCTTCCATAAGGTTATTTGAAACTTGTTGAGGTTGTGAATATGCTCTGCTTCTAACCTCTAGGTCTTTGGTAGTCATAAAGTTTGCATTGTTAAAAATTGAATGACTATGTGAGACAACGCTATTTGTTTGATCACTTTTAGTTAGTGTAAATATTTTTGAAGGATACTCCAAACTAGTACTGTTGAATGATAAGCCAGAATTTTGAGATGTAGCAGATACAAGTTGTCGAGAAGGGCTAGAAATTAAAAAACCAGTATCTAATACTTTGGTTGAATTGTTAACACTTTCAACAAAAGACAACATAATATCTGGTACTTTTTCATCTTCATCTCCAAAATTAATATTCAAATTATTTATTTGTAAAATGCCCAATGACTCTCTACCAATATCAGAATCTTCTAGGTACAATATATTCTTACTCAAACTCAATTGTTCTTTGTCTGAGATATTAAAAAAATTAGACTCCTTTTCAAATTCTGGATGTAAAATTCCCAATGATTCCCTGCCATCTTGCAAAGGTGAATTGTTAGAAGGTAAAATTAAATTAGGTGACATGTCGGTAAATGCTGGAGATGTTACTAGACATTGGGGATTCAATTTACATGGCATCGCCGACTTAACTGGGCTTGAATTTTCCATTACTTATCTAAAAAAAAGTTTAGCATGGTAATTTTTCACTAAAAAAAATTAAAATACTTACAAGTATAAAATATATATATGTTAAAAACAGGTCTCATGCAAAAACGTTAATTTTTTTAGCATATAGATGGTTTATAATAATACTATTGAATTCATGAATATCAGAAAAATATTCTGTGACTAAAAATGTAACCGAATATTTAAATAAAAAACACAGTGCACGCGGTATCATAGAACGTTAAAGCGTTAGGTACGTTCGAAAGTGTGAGTCTAATATCTACTCCCAATTATGTGAAAATACTTATTAGTTGTTTGTCTAAATTCAGAATTTACAAAAATATGAAAACAAGTGGAATTAATTATATCTAACATATTAGTACACTAAAAATTGTCAAATTGAAATATAGAACCTTAAATGTGTTTTCGATATAGCTATTGAAATGGCCAACATATGTATATATGTTTGATTTGCATTTAAAGTAACAAATTTAAAATCAAAGATACAAAAAATCCAGACATAAAAAATACTTCATCCAATTTATACTTGTGTTTGCATTGTCAAAATGGAATGCTAATTATCTTTCAAGTTACTGCTTCGGTTTCTGGCGCATCAAGATGCCATTTAGATTGCAAGCAAAAAATCATTGACAGTTATGTGTTTTGTGTGTTTTTGGTATTATAACTAACTTTGCAAAATGATTAATAAAGAGTCCGGACTTATTATAGACAAAATATGTCGGTGTTGCATGTGTGAAAATGAAAACATGCTCAATATGTTTGAGCAAAAAAGTGAAGATGAAGCCGAAGACTCTACAACACTTCTATCGGATATGCTGGTGGCTTGTGCTTCTATTGAGGTAAGTTTATATACTTTGTTTTAATAAAAATATATTAAAATACGTTTTAAGGTTTCTTCTGGAGATGGTTTGCCAAATAAATTGTGTAAAGGATGCGAAGAAAAGTTAAAAAGTGCCTATGAATTCAGGAAGTTATGTCAAAAATCTGACTCCACTTTAAAGGATCTAACTCAGGATACAAAAAAAGGGATTCGACAAGAGGAAGATATAGTTGTTCAACCAGATTTACACGATGACGTTTTTGTCGAAGATGAAGATAACGTTCCACTTTTAGAAAGAGGTGTGAAAAGAAAACGGGGTAGGCCTAGAAAGAAAGATGTAGAAAATTTGACATGTCAGTTTTGTAATATAGTATTGCAGACCAAGAAAGGATTAAGGATACATCTTCGTTCGCACGCTGGTGAAAAGATACAACAATGTTTGTTTTGTGATGCTAAATACAGTAGAACTAATCACTTGCTTAGGCATATTAATACACATAATAAGCCTGGATTGATACATTCTTGTGAAAGTTGTGATAAAACTTTTGCCGAAGCAGCTGTGCTATATCATCATAGCAAAGAACATGAAGAAACAGAACACAGTTTAAGGGTAAAGGAAATTAAAATTGAAAAAGATATTAAAACTGAAGGACCAGAACTTTTTGATATCAATAAGGAAGATAAAAAATATGAAAATGAAATAGCAACTGAAAAAGACCAAGAAGTTACTCAATACAGTGATCAAGATGATAATTGTTTCAATGAATTCGTACCAAGTGATGGAGATGATAGTAAAGGTAGTGATGAAGATTTTACAATAGCTCTTGAAGAGAAAAAGACCAAAGGAAGGAAGAAGAAAAAAGTGAAAACAGAAGATACACAAGATGATAAAGACAAAGCTTTGTATGAATGTAAGGAATGTTCTAAAGTAATGACAACATATTTGGGACTCAAAATTCACATGAGGAAACATACCGGATCTGATTTGTCCACGTGTAATGTAAGTTTGAGATACATTTTCTTTTCCTTCATACAAACTCAAATTATAAGGTATAAATAAAAAATAAAAGAAACGTGTAATTATTTTATTGTGCTATAAATTACATAAACATTTATTGTTAATTAACTTGGTAAACTGTTTGCACATTCCTAGAAAACAAAAAAAAACTTCCAATTGAGTTTGCTATGCCACATTTGATTTATATACAAAGATGGCAGAAAATTTGTTAGAACACAAAACTTCCAAAAGATTGCCAATCATTGTTTTTCTACCAATTTTGAATACACAATTGAATTTGTAAAGATACATTTTTGAGAGGCCACTGTAGTCAATAATAAGAAAAGAATACTAATCATTAAATGTAAATAAATGAAATGCGAAGCCATGTTATGTACCTATATTTATTTTGTAGCTGTGCAACAAGTCATTCACTAAACACAGTCATCTTGTAAGGCATTTACACACTCATGGCATAGTTGATGAAGAGAATATGAAAACTCTCAAGAAATATACAGATTCAAAAGGGAAAAAGGTACATTTGCATCGCAATAATTGTTACTTTAGTACGAATTATAAGCTGAGTGGCCAATGAAGTTTAGTAGTCAGTCTCTTGAATTACACTATATTATTGCAATTTCTTTATCTGCTTGCATAATCACAAACGATATTTAGAAGATTATATTGATTAGTTGTTGAACAAGAGCCAATCTATAATATATAAAATATATATTTCCCTGATCATACCTATCATAATTAGCAAAGCTGTTGGGTGCAAAACAAAAACAAGAAAATAATATTATGTAATAACATTTCATTAAAAAAGGATGATTAGCAGAGAATTCTGGTTATACATATAAAGAAGTAATTATTCAAACTAAAATTGAATTGAAATTTAAATATGATTAGAAAGTCCCCTATATCATTTAAAAGTGTTTTGTTATTCCGGTAAAGATCAAACAATATTTTTCAAATATTGTAATATACGATGAAGTAAAAAATGCTTCTATTTATTATATTTAGATATGAAATTATATATTATTATTTATTATAACTATTCACTCATTATATGATTATTACAAATTATTTGTAATGAGAATTCAATGTATATATATATATATATATATATATATATATATATATATATATATATATATATATATATATATGCATTTCCTTATCGTAACTGTACATGTAATTGCTTGTTTTTTAATGTTTGTGATCTACTGGTTAATAGGGTGGCTTAACTATATATTAGAATTATAATGAACTGAAATTCGAACTATTCTGTCTTCAAGACTTTTCTGTTTTATTATTGGTTTTTAGATACAGCCATCAAAATCGAAATTGTTTACCTCTTTTGGATGTTATTTTTTGTTGTATAGTTCTCATTTGAATTCTGTTGTATCTGTCCTATCACAAATTTAATCCAAGTTAATAATCAAATTTTTTTTTGAATAATTTTTTAACTGTATGTATAATGGCTTTTATTAATATTACTATATATTGAATTGAAACTAGACCACAAGCAAATAAGATGTAAAAGGTAGCAAAAGTGATGAGAATATTGACAATCATGAGGCAATAATACATAAATTGCTGTTAATGCAAATAAGTTTAATTATAGATTATAGAAGGAAATAATGATTGAAGAAAAAATTCCGCATTAAATAGATTGTTTGTTTCAAAGTTTTTCTATCAAAAGATAATATAAACATTTTTTATGTTTATGTATAAAAATTTTGTAATTTAGATCATGGAATGTGACTATTGTGATCGAAAATTCAAATACAAGAAGAGTTTCTTACACCACATGCATCAGGAACATGGCATGGATGATTTTGACAGCGATTTTGATAAAGTAGATGGCGACAAATTGAAAAAAATAAAATCCGAATCGAAGGATGGTAAGGTCTATTTTATTTTCAATTGTACATTTACAAAAACTGTCTTTCAATAGGCCAAGAACACACCAACATGGGAGTTGGTTTGTCTCATGATGAACTTCAAATTAACAGCACAAAACAAGAAGATGACGATGGCGATGTTGGTATCCCTGATGCCGAAAATGTATTCGTGAAAAAAGCAAGAAGTAAAAATCAAGTTTGTCATGTATGTGGTGCATCATTTTCGAGAGCAAATCATCTTACAAGACACATGACTTTGCATCGAGCTGTTCTTATTCATCAGTGTGACAGGTATGAATAATTTTTATATCTAATCCACATAGTTACTTAATTAAATAATAGGTATATATATTTTTACTCAGTCATAAGATATTTATCTTATGATATTAAATGCTCGGAGACAAAATGTGTGTAATGATCAGCTAGTTAACTAATATTCTTTATACATTTATTGAAGTAGATTATAAATGTTGAAATGAAGTAATTACCTATTCTAATTGGTATAACTATATGGAAAATACGCCAATTACTCAGAATAATTTTTTTATACATATCACGTTGGTGTTTCTGTGGTTTAATATTATGTTTCATTATTCAGATGCGAAAAGGCATTTGCTACAGAAGAACATCTCAAAGTTCACGTTGAAGAGGAACATATCAACAAACCTTATGTTTGTACAGTTTGTAACAAACCGTTCAGCAGGGGCGAGCATTTAATAAGACATTTGAAAGTACATCAAAATTCTTCTGATAAAGATACTAATTTGAAGTGCTCAATATGTGAAACTACATTCACAAGGTAATTGTATTTTTATTATGACCTATTTTTTTATTCGTTACATTTTTAATTAAACTGGTTCTCTTTATTTACAATATAAATAGTGTTATATTCTATTAATAAGAATAACTGGAATGAGGAACTATAATTAGGTTTATAAAAGTACACAAACTAAGTTGGCAGAACACATTATGCTAAGTATATCTACAGAAATGGTGAGGAGGATAACACAATGGTTACCCAATATGAACAAAAGACATCCTAGAAATAATAAACTGGAAAGCAAAATGGAGAAACAGAAAAGAATAGAGAAAGCTGACAAATAAAGCCAGGACCAACAAAAAACTATAACTAAAAGAAAAACGGGATAATCCATCCCAATAGAGGAATTTTTGTAGGCGCACAAGAAATTGAACGGTATAATGATGAATAAGGAAAACCCCCACAAATTATATGAACACTATTTTTTTAACTCACATATGAAAAACAAAATAAATATTTTGTTGATGTTTATAGTTTATTTAATCACCAACTTATTTATTTAATTCAATTATAATTTTTGAAATTTTTAACATATTATGTATATAAAAATTTATTTTTAGATCGGATCATTTGGCAAGGCACACAAAGATTCATCTACTTCAAGATAAACGTCACGTTTGCGGCGAATGCGGCAAGGCTTTTAATCGTTTGGACAATCTAAAGACCCACCAAAGAATCCATACTGGCGAAAAGGATACTTCAAAGTTGCATTTGTGCATCTATTGTGGAAAGGAATTCAATAATTCCAGTAACATGGTAAGTGGTTGATATAAATTTCGATTTATGTTAACTACTTAACTGTGTTGCTCTTATTATTGTCTAACTTTAATTGATAAGAAGAATACAGGTTTCTATTTGTGAGGATTTGTTCAGTTTGGTAGCAATGTCATTGTCGGTCGATTATCAACTTATTTTATTCCGAATCCATCGTTTCAAATGTTCATTTTTCCAGTGTTTTTGGTTAAACACATTTAATATTGGCAATAGTGAAATGAAATGAATCACTGAAATTCCTAATTCATGAATTTCAAATCATTTGATGTTTTGGAATGATTTAAGACATGATGTAATTTCCCGTGTTAAAAATTATTTTCATTATAAAATATTTTTTTTTATTTTACCAACAGAATATCGAATCAAAATTTTGTTATTATCCATCTGTTATTTATCAATTGATATATTTTTTCGTTATTGCTTTCAAACGTGGACAAGTTCTGTTTATTCGTTGAAATTCAATGGCTCGAGTTTTATTTTCAGATTGTTCATATGCGGCGTCATACAGGTGAGAGGCCATACAAGTGCAGCGAATGCGGTAAAGGTTTTCCGAGATCGCACGATTTAAAATGCCACGAACGTACACATTCTGGAGAAAAACCCTACCTGTGTACTTTATGTGGTAAATCGTTTAATAAGAGTAATAAATTGGTGAGTTGTTTCTTCATATATTTTTTAGTAACCTGTTTGAATATTTACCGTTTGGCCTCGATGTTTATTGGAAAAAATAATTATCTTTGTTAAAGAAAATATTTATCAAATATTTTTATTTATTGTTTTAGTTGCGTCATAGTAGAGTTCATACAGGAGAACGTCCGTATGTATGTAATATTTGTAGTCGAGCATTTACTCAATCCAACGATTTAGCGTTACATATGCGCAGACACACCGGAGCCCGACCTTACGCTTGCGGTGTATGTCCGGCACGATTCATTCAATCGGGGCAATTAAAAACACACAGAAGAACCACCGGTCATTGGATGGACGTTCAGCCAGACCTGAAAGGAGGACATCGAGTCGAACCCGTTACTCCCGCTCATGAACCGATGCCTATAAGATTTAAAGTACATAGGTAAATTCGATAAAAGCACTTTTTCACCATTTTCCCTAAAAAACTAAAATCTCTTTCAGGACTATGAAGAAGGAACAAAATATTCTCGAACAAGCTGGCCTAATGACAACTCAGGCATCAACATCCGACGGCGTAACAATGAATAATCAAGTTCAATCGATACAAAGCGAACCACATAGAATTGTAATGGGTATTATGGGTAATTTGAAAATTCCCGGTCCAGATGCCACCATCCAACCTCTATTAATCGACGGCGCCAAGTTAGCAGAACTGCACAATGCAGGCTTAGTAAACTTACCATCTGTTATCCAAACAACGAACGGTGATGAAATCAAATTGAAATCGGAAGTAGCAAATTTTGGTATGCCACAAGAAATTGAAAAACGGGAAAGTAACACAAACAACTCGTATCAGGACGATGTAGTGATATATTCGAGCGTTGGACATACTTCGACTACTTACACAAGCAGTGAAAATTTCAATTTCCAAAACTTCCATTAAGTTTTATATGGAGTGTGTTTTATATTTGTGTTTAGTACAATTTTAGTTTTATAGTGATAGGAATTGGTCTATCGCCATATCATTTCTTCATGCAAGCATATTAGAAAATTTAGGCAAAAAAGTCTGTAGTAGTATGTTTACCACGTTTTTGTGTTGAAACAAAAACATTTGAAAACTTTTGAGGTGGTCAATTCAGTCGGGATATAGCTTTTGAATTCCTTTTCCCCTAACTTTTTTTTGTCAAAAAATTATCAAATTAAATAAAATGTACAATGTACTTATTTTACTTGGGGAGTAAAAATAGCAAAATTGAGAATCAGAAAAAATATTTCGAAATGGTCAAATTTTACTCAACAAGATAATATTAATCTACTAATAGAATCAATGCTATTTTTTATCCATGACATATAAATAATTGTACAATAATATTTTTATGTTTCTCATGTGTATACTTGGTAGAATGATTGTTATTATCTTCAAAGTAAGTGATACAACAAAATTTCATGTACTCTCTGGAAACAAATTAAGTTTTCTAAAAGTTAAATGATAAAATATACAATTTGTTTAGAGAAGATAATAATATCAATATAAAAAATGAAAAAAAAAACAGGTCAAAATACTTGAAAGCTGTTATTTATAAAACAAAATATGTTTGGTGAAAATTAAAAAAATGTCAAGTGTAGTACACAATTATATCTAGTTGGGTTTTTTGGAACCGTTGATAATATTCATACTGAACATACTATTTTTTCTACTACAAGTTATCGTCTTCAGAGACTCAGTTTATTTTCAGTCTCTGAAAACGATAACTTGGTTATCGAAACGCGTGTCTAACAGTGTAATCGTAAGTGTTGGAGCAGTGGTAATAAAAACAGATAATGAAAATTCATCTAACTTACGAAACGTTTTGAATGGGGTGTAAAGCACCAATACTCAATATTCCCCAGAGAATTGAAACTTCATCTTCTATTTTCGTATTTTACCAATACGAACGTTTTTAAATTATCATCTAATAATATTTGGAGATAATTAGTTATATTAACGTTAATATTTTCTGAATTTGATAATTTTTCGCCATGAAATTATTAACGCTAATAAAAGTATTAGGCAGATCTAGGTGAAGAACAAAAGAAAAAGATCTCAGGGGCAAAGGAATGTAAAGACGTTACACAAATCAGAAGCAACGTGGACATTCATTTCCACATAATTTAAAACGTAAAATGTAAAAATTATTAGATTTCAGTTTTTATATTTTCTAAAATATTTTTAATATATATATATATATATATATATATAAGAGGAACTTTTAACCTAACAAATGTAATTTTTTTTCTTTTTGTGAATTTGTTTTATTACCGATCTTCTAGTTTTAAAATGTATTTACTAAAGGACAAGTTGTACCGAACTCACATTTATTATAAAAAGATTGAAAAGCATGTTAAAATTTAAGCAGAAGTATTTACATTATTTCATGCTGCCATCAAAGTGAAAAGAGACCTATTTAATTCGACGTTTTCTGTAAATATATAGGGGTTTGTAGACTCTTGTAAGTCACTACTATGGGGTGTTTCTAAATTCTTTTTGTATTAACTTGATAGAAAAAAAGTGCTCGTAAGATCATACAAATTAGCGCCCTTCGAAATTAGTTACTAGTTGGTTAGTATTTCTAGTTATACATAGAATTTCCACGGTTCTTATAATTGTTTTTTAACCAACCTTGGAGACTGTTTTTGATTTTATATTTTGCTCTATTGTATCACGTAGACACAATAATTTTTAGTGGAGCTTCAAGTTTATGTATTATCAACACAATTTATACTCTTAATTCTGTTACCAAGTGTCGAGAACAGCTCGACATATTTCTAACAGATTAATTCCAGACAACTATCCTCAGTTATTGTAGCTACTTCCATTTTTAGTGTATAAATTATAAAATAAATTGAAAATTGTTATTTGCAAGTACAAATACTAGTGTCATATTTGGTACACCCCGTGAGTGTTTACAACTATTGTTTTTTTTTTTTAATTTAATTTATTATATTTAAAAAAAAATATTAAAGTCGAATCGGTAAAATAAGTTAGATATAAAATATTGTGCATATTGCACTAAATAATTAGTTTGCATAAACTATGGAATACTTTATATACTTATAAAAAAAATAATAGTATCTGTAAGTTGAGAGGAAAACGATTTACTTAATTGTAGGCTTTAGGTGAAATATTTCGAAATATATTTAGCGATTGCATATGTATATAGTTGTTTCTTTTTTCTTTTCTATGTATAAAAGACTTTGAAATAATAATAAACATTTCATTGTGTACATTATATTTTTAATAAAATTTGTTTCACTAAAGTAATATCATTTCTTTTTGAATCACGGGATAAAATACTGCTGAATAACTTGACGATGACAGAAAATTTTAATATTCCCTTTAAGTAATATGAAAATATTAAATCACTCATTTTAAACTATTTATTAACCTTATGTACAAAATTAATATAATTCTAATTCTGCATATGACTCATCGAAATCCATTCTTGCCTGTTAGTACCTTGAGCCGATCCGGGTCTTTCATTGCTGCTATTATTTATATTAGTAGTACCTTCATACTCATCTTTTGCCGAATTAGTTACATCTGATTGATAAACAATTGGAGTTGCCCTATCTAAGCCGATTTGTGTATATGTCAATTCTGAATTGACTACAGATACATATTCCGGGTTCTGGTAAGTAACATCGCCGTAATATCCCGGATATGAAAGGTTGGTGATGCTAGTTATAGGAGAGTGCTGGTATATCTGGTGACTAGGAGATTGATTGGGAGTTGTTGGACCTGGCACGTGATGTGATGGCGGTGGACTAGATGTTAACGACCAACAATTTACCGAGTTTGGAGTTTGCGTTTGTATTGTAGTCATGGTGGGCCAGCTGGTATATGTCGGACCGGTGGAATTGTATATTGTTTGTTGTTGGATGTGATCGGGTGGTGTATATACTACGAAAAAAAAAAAAAATGGAATAACTTTACCTATCACCGTCAAATATTAAAAAAGTAAACGTTAATTGAATCGAATTCCACCGATTGATTATCTATTGGAAGATTACTCATTAGATTGATTTCCGGAATTTTTGTTATAATTTATGTTTCGTGTTATTTGGATCTTACCATGTGATGGTGGTGAAACTGATGCTGATTTTTGTCTCTGAATAGTATAAGGCGCTGATTTTTGTCGTTTTAAAGTTGGACTTGATCTGAACTGACAAGGTGACATTTGAGTTCCGGAAGCGTATATTGGTTGGTGCGGTAGAAACCACGAACCGTCTACAAACATGCAGAATGAATATTTCAATTTAAAAAAATATGAAAAATTTGAAAAACTGTTAACAAAATCGATCGTTTAATGATTTTTAAAAGGTAAAATAAATCATTTCAGTATCGTAATATTTTTCCTACGACCACATACGAAAATAATAGATTGCACAATCATTTTTACCTAAGAAAGTAGCTTATTTCATACATGTACTAAAAAATAACATACGTGTATTGAAATGCTTCTTTTTCTTATTTTATATATGGTTTCGAACTATAGAGGGAATACGAGAATACAATATGAATCTGACTGGGTGCCGAAAGGCAAAAGGCCAAATTTAAGAAGACTGAACAAGTAGACAATATGACTTTTTGAGGTTATATATTAGTGTTTACATAAAAATTGAAAGTTTGTTTTGATTTGTGTTCAAATAGATACTAGTATCTGCAAGATAATATAAAATTAATTGTTATTAGTGTGATTTTTCAACTTTTCAGTGCGATATGGTTTAATCGACTTTTTTTAAATATTACACATACGCCAAACCGTCTTAAATCATTCAGAATCAAAAAAATAAATTTCTCCATTGCGAAAAAAAAAATGGTTGAAGTAATATTGTTACTTACACTGTGAATACTGGGTGGGCTGTTGTCCGTAATTATTTGAAAATTCCCTTTGACTATATAAATTGTCGGGCCTTTCCTTTGCGTCTAAAAACGCTTTAGCAAAAGGATTGTACTTTATCTTCAATGAAGTAACTTCTTCATTTTGATACGCAGTGACTGCAATGAATTGCGTTTCGGGAAAAGGAAACGTTATTACTCTTCTAGGTTCGGTTCCAACTCTAACCAGATGCACTCTCGGTTCGTATTTATGGAGAGAGTTAAGCATTATTTGACCGCTTCCGTTTGATTTGTTTGTGAGTTTTACCTACAAAATATATAAATATTTATTTAATTTTGAAACATACCAATTGGATTTTATTTTCTCGAGCATATTATCGAATGATCATTTTTCTTTTATGCGGTTATTATTTTGATCTTACTTTTGCGAACGAAATCGGTTCCTTCATCCAATGAGCTCCGAAATTAGGCGATTCAGGATGAATGTAAATAGGATTGGCGGGAGGTAATTCCGCTTTTCCGCCCGGCACCCATTCTCCATTTACATATTTCCATCTATGTGGATCAATTTGAACAAATTCCAATAGTACGGTATACATTGCTTTAGGATCCAAACCGCCCGATGTCACTTTAATAACGGGAAACATTCTCCTGTAACAAAATAAATCATACATGTATTTCCGATTTCCATCTAAAACTATTTTAATATCTATGGTTTTCCCTTGAATGTATATTTGTTTATTTCCATAATATTTCAATATTAAAAAAAAGTTGAACTTAAAATATTTGATTCGCTGTTTTGCGGTCTTTCTAAAAATATTCTTCATTTAGTATAGTTTACGCTGGACTATAAAAATTTCTTTGTTTGCGCAGGTCAAAAATATTTTACGTGATTATCAAGGTGACATTTGAAAGTATTTTTATTTTATATTTCAATTTTTGAACGCTAAATAAATATTTTTTCTCGATACCTATAAAGTTGATGTAACATTGCAAATATTGACAAAAATTTCCTTTAGTGAACGATCTGTATGTACAGACATTTATGGAACTGAAAACTAATGATAAAAATGAAGATTTTGTCATTACAAAATTCTGAACCTACGTTTTTCAATTTCATTTTCATAACAAATTAAATGAAGGAAAATAATTTTGCTAACCTCGGTGGCAACTGTTTGTTATTTAATTTTTATTAATCTGAAACTTGTGAATTAGTTATATCCACAAATAATCATTATTTATCTGCTAACTACGCTACGTGACACTTAAATGCTTCAAAATAATTGAATATTATAATCAAATGATGAGTTACAGAACTGCTAATTGTTAAAATTGTCTAGAGTACTACTACTACTATACCCAGTGTTTAATTTTTTTGTGTTAATTGAAAGACAGACAGCGTGTTTATATTGAGAGAAAAACCATCATTGGTGAATGTGTCGTAACAACCTCAAGAAATGCAATAAATGCTTTTAAATGCTCTTGATTTTAAGTATCTTCTGTTTTAAAATTAGATTGATCAAAAATTGACGTTCAGGTTTATGAAATAGATGAATCAGTTTTGTGGTCACCTAATTAATAATTCATTTTTCATTACTTTACAAAAAAGTTTAATACTCACCTAATAATTAAAAAGTTATAACTTTTGCAGTATTTTCTATCATTTTTTTTTTCATATAAAGAAACTACTTACATACCTTCCACTTTTAGTAACAATCATTTCATTTGTAAAACACTGAAATCGAACCCACAGATCTCTATCGTCCAATGTTACTGTTAAATCTTTCTCTGTGGGATCTCCTTTGTCTTTTCCTGAACTTATTTCTGACTCTACAGCTGAAAGGATGTGCTGTTGTGCCATTTGATCTGGAAACATAATATATTTAATAAATAAAAAGGAATGTTTATATTATATTTGAAAATTATTTTGAACCTAAATTTCTTACCGAGCAAAGAAAATTGAAAATTCATTAACCGAACTTAACTACATTCGTTCAGATTAAGAAAGTTGAATGTTTTAAGAGAAAAACCTCCAAAGATATCGTAGTCGATTTTCGTACGATTAGCATAAAGAGAAAACGTTGAAAAGAATATTAAAATTTGTATATGTTGAATCGGTTTACAATACGGTTCTGATATATTTATTTTTCTCTTCAATACGAGCAATAAAAACAATTACTCAATATAAATGCAATAAACAGTTAAGAGATACGAAAATTTTCACGATATTTGAAAACATACAACTTTGTAATTTTAGAGGTTTGTGTACGTGCTATCATCTATGTGAGAGTAGCAGAACCTAACCTAACCAAGTAATTTTGAAGCGACGAGTTGATGATGAACAGAGAAACGGCATTTTTAAAAACAATATTAACTAATTTATGAGAAAACTCGACGTCAAAACATATTTTGTTTCGTTCGTATAAAAAATTTTATTACTCAAATACATTTTTATTTTTATGTTTCTACGCCACTTAAAAAATAACGTTTATATATGTCAAATTGTTTTGATTTTTTCATTTAAATAAAAGTAACTTCTCTTGTTTTCAAGAATATTTTATTTTTATTGTTTTGATATCATAGCTTTTGGTTAATATCTCAATGTTGGTTGTAGATAATAAGATAAGAGAGTTACTATTCATCTCGTTTTTATGATAAGTAAGCTCGCTATTACATGGAACATTAAAAATAAACGATCGCCAAGAAAGGTCACCTCTTCGTTCGTTCGTGATATTTTAGAAAAAAAAAAATAAAAAAATAAATAACCAAATGCTGTTATTTTGTATTTTAATTAAGTAGTCGTGAAAGCTGTTTTCTACAAATATTAGCAACAAGTCTTGTGGTTATTTCATCTATGACTAATCAATTGTAATAGGTACACAAAATTAGTATTTAGACATCGTATATTTTAAGAAATTTTGTTTTAAATATATGTAACTAAAAGTGCGTCCAAACAAACCTAGCAAAACGTGTAGGGTTTGCCAATACGAGTCCCGTCCCGTGTCAGTTGGCCCAATTCAAAAAAATTACTAATTTCGGCTATTTTAAAAACCGGCAAATTGTTTTATAAACATTTTAGATACTTTTACAGGAGTTACAAGTCTCAACATATGTTATAATTACAAACCAAAAAAAAAAAAATGTAATCAGAAAAGCTTAAACAGCCGTAATTCTTTAAAGCATGGTGTTTATTAAATTCTGTCGCAGTATAATCGTCCCAAATTTCTCGTAGTCTTTCTTTCAATTCCATGACAGTTCTAGCTGGATTTGCACGCAACTCCTTTTTCATTTCATTGTGCCAAAGTGTTTGTATTGGTGATAAAACTGGACTGCTTGAAACCCACTCTAAAAGTGGAACCATTTTAAGTTCTTTTTTGACTTATGGCATGATGGTCCATCTTGCCGAAAAATAAAGGCTTTCCCAGTGGATAAACTTCTCTTGTTGGCAACAATGATTCTTCTAAAATATCCAGGTATTTTTCGGTATTGACAATTCCGTTTATGAAATGCAGTTTTCCCACTCCTCTCGCAGATATCGAGCCGCACACCATCACAGATGCCGCCGGAAATTTTACTTTCCGCTTCAAACAATCTGGATGAAAAGCTACTTCAAAACGAGACTCATCACTCCAATGTATACAAGCTCCAATGTTCAAAATTCCAATTTTTATGCTCTTTGGCCCATTTAAGTCAATTTTTCTTTTGGATTTTAAAATATAGTTTAAAAATTTCGAATTTTTCTAAGTGAATGAGAGTGGAATGGGACGGGGCTCGTAGTATATATAATTAACTATTCGTTGTTTGTAATATAATAATTAATTTCATCGATTAAGGCGTATGTATGCTTCAACTACTTCATTTAATGTTAAACCGGACACTCGGATTCATTTCTGTATAAAAATGAATTCAGCATTTAAGCAAAAACTACTATGATGACAACTTGACAATGGTAAACACAAATTATTTGATATTAAAATCAAACAAAACGATGTATAATTCTAGGGATATTCGTAAAATTTGGTTAAACATTGTTATTTATTCATTTATTTTAAAATATGCTTGTTTCAAAAGTTTGGCGTCTCTTTTTAAATGTATCCAATACGGTACCAGGTACGTGATTAATTGTATTTTATTCTTTAAATACATAGAAACTGTTTGATATCTATATCGGTTCGTAGTTACGTTTACAACAATCGGAAGAGTAAATATATCTTAGGAAAATTTTCATAGCGACAATAGTTTGTTGAAATGACTAATAAAATCAGCAATAGGTAACTGATATTACGAAAGGTACTAATTGATTTGAATTACTTCTCAAATTATATAAATGTTGAAATGAAATCATGAAATGAACTATTTTCTGAAAGTATTAAAAATGAAAATGCGCTTTATGTTTATTCGCCAACCAATTCATTAACCAATGTCCAGTGGACGCAATAACTTTTGTATTTTTCTTTTCTTACCGATATTAGCAATTCTCGCATTCGTTAAACATAATAAAACGAAATTTACAAATATATGAATCGGCGATAGATATCCTACAATAAATTTAAATATATAAAACCTGTGCTAGGACAATAAGGAAATGTAAGTTTTGAACGGTAAACAAAATTCTTGGTTTCTGAACATGATATCGAAAACCATTATGATGACAATTAGCATCGGATACTTATACAGCATTTTTTGTTGTATAAACTGATTTAATTTTTGAGTCGTTTGGGTATTACTTTCAACATTTAAATGTCGAGTAATTTTACTACACTTGCAAGGAATAAGTAGATTCACACATTAGGTTTTGTAAAGTGTCTGGGCGTAGAATTTAGACCGACGGTTGTGATTATCTGCGTTTAATTCTTGTACCAATCATATTTCATAAAAGATTCAATCTTTGAACCTTTAATATCCTTCAAACACTATACCAGAAGCCTTATCTACTTTTTTTTTTTTCGACGACTGTCATTGTCATCTCGACTGGTTCATTCTCGATCAATGGAGGTTCTGATCGTCGAATTTCTAGAAAACCCATTTTCATATAATTTTCATCAACTTTAAGAGATACCGATGACGAAGTTCTTTTACAAAACGTTCCGTTCGAACTAATTTCCAATTAGAATTTTTCAAGTGATTTATTGAAATTTAGGGTAGGTTATTTTTGTTAGTATACCCCGTATAACATAATGAAATAGAAGGAAATGTCTTCTTCTCAAGAATTTAAAAACCAAAAGATATTTGAAGGGATACAGAGCGATTTTCCGAATTATTATTATTTATTGGTTAATTGTATCATTATGAAGAAGCTTAATCGCCGAATCGTAAGCTTTATACTGGGCATTTTTTTAGACGAAATAAAATTCAACCACCACAAACGATTCTTGTAATTAATGAGTAACTACTAATTCGAAAAATATTTACCATTATTTATATTATACGAGTACCTGTATTGTGACTCCTTCCACATAAATACTCCAAGCAAATAATATTCACAACACTAATTTGTACAACTTTTCTCACAAATTCACTCAATAAGATTAAAAATGAAACAAATGAACTTGATAATTAATTTAGATTGTCAATCATATACCGTATGATTATTTGATAAACCAACAGCATAACACATTTTGTAAATTGAACATTTATTATTTATTATTTGTTATTGTTTCACACCAAACTGATAAGTACTTCTTATATGTTATGTTGAATCCTCGTATATTATCAAAGATTGACTAAAAAATCATCGTCCATACGGTACGCTAACAAAATGACCACTCCTACTTTGAATTACCGTTGAGACATTGGTCGGTGACGTTCAGGTAAAACCACAGGTGGTACCTGTTTGCGGAACGACCATTGACGGTATTCAATAATATCCATTTTCATAATGAACGATTGAGAAATTATTAAATGTTGTAACGCCAAGTATATTTGCCCAAATTTCGACCCGATTTTAACTTGTATCAAAAATATATTGATAGTTCATCGTAATTACAATCTCTCGTACTTTTTGTTAATTTCTTCGACAAAAAATTATTCAAGTAACACATATTACGATAATCTATAAATTGTTTAATCGATAAATTACGGTTATTCGTAATTTCATTCATCGATGCCTTATAAAACCCCAAAAAGTCTTTCGCATAATGAAGTTTGTATATTTTAAACAATTTTGATACAACCCTGCATAAGAGCGAAACTGATATAATGATGGTTTTGAGATAAATACAATCATTAGTATCAATAGAAAATATCTCTTAATTTTTGTAGATAGGCCGAAATCTTTATTTGAATATTTCCTACATTTTTTTTTATATTCCAATGAAATTCACAGGCAATTTATACCTGCAACTAACTATTCGACCATTTCCTGCACGAACCAAAAATTTTACAAGCCCGATATACCAATAAAACAATATTATTTTACCCTCCTCCTATCTTATGGTTGTTTTCGGCTTATCATTGCGTAATAAATTCAAAGGGTTTCCGTAGACCTCCCATCTAGATGTACCTTTGAAGTTTTGCCTACGAATTTATTGGGGGTGGATTTATGTGTTTGAAATGGTACTCGACAAATATGTATGTTTATTTTGGATATTCGCCGAAATCGGTCATTGTAATTTTAAGCATAAACATCGTACGGGGTAATATATTAAACAGGAAGAACTAAAAATAGACAATACTTTACTAGGTATCGAAAATAATCTACTAATGAATGACAATAAGGCCGGGAATAACTAGAAAAAAACGACGATTAGTACAAATTTAGAATAAATAAGAGAAGAGTAATACAGATTCAAATATCACTCAAGCAAATAAACAGATCAAAACGAGAAAAAATAATTGTGTAATATTCGCGACATTAAAATGTTTACTGTAACTTAAAATATTGCTCGAAATACATACATCGATAATTTTATTAAGATGTAAAATTAACAACGATTTAGACCGATCATGATTCAATTAACAGTAAGTTCTTATTCGATTTATTATTAGAAGGATTCCTAGTCATTTCTGGGTCCACTAAATTTCCAAGTAATGTGAAAAGTACACAACGACGTTGAAAAAATAGAGACAGAGTTGCATACCTAGCTAGACTACGTCGAAGTGTTAATTGAAAGAAACGACAAAATCTACGTAATAACCGTAACTACTGCTGCTTTGCCTCCTATTTTATGATGGAACACTAACATCTCTTGCTTGTTTTAGTTTTATTTGAAATAGCCATTCATTGTGCGGTTGGTCATCCACTAATGGCTACGTCGTCGAGAGAGAACAAACAATACTTTTCTTAATAATTTCAAAGCCGTTCATTTCCCAGTTGCGCGCTTTTACATACTTGAAAATTAAGTAGAATCGCAAACAATTCTTATATTGGAAACCAATTTTATCTAAATGTATTCACATATATAATATAAACATCCCACAAATATTATCGCATCGCTCATTATTTTTTATATATATTTTAAACGTGTCGTCTGTTTTTCGAATTTTATTATTATTTTATATCAGTTTAATCTACAGATGACAAAAAGTTTGATTTACCAAAACATAGAAACTATTATACAAAAAAAAAAAATGAACGGTGCTTAAACTAAAACCAGACTTGAATTGAATCGCAACATAATTTTACCAAATTTCACAAAATTCGTATTAAAGTTGTAAATTTACTTCGTGCCTAATTTTCAAAAGTGTAATCTGATTCCAATTATACTTTGAACTATTATTTTGAGAGTTATAAGCCAAGTGAGATACTAATCGAGTAAATAGACGAGTTTATACTACAATTATATATCATCTTAAAAAACGAATTTATTAGTAATTGATGTTACGTAATATAGTTCAAAACAAACCGTATGATTGCGTTATAAAATTCCAACATTAAAATATTTTTATTTCTTCAATTCTCTCATAAAATCATTCGGATCCCGCGCGAACAATTTTAATAGTAAAATTTGATCATCCGATGAAATAACTAAATAAAAAGCCGATGAATAAAAGGTGCCGCTTCTACTTATTATGACCACCAATAAAGGCATTAAAACGAAGTGCTTCTGATGTATACCTGGGCGCACATTTTACGATATATCTATAAAACCATGGGGCGATGGGTTCATTTTTTTCCTTAATTCTGCAATATCCATGAAAGTAAAATATGAACCACGCAATGTATTGAATTGAACATTTTATCATGTGATCGCTAGTAATGTGTTGCTACAACAGAAGAAGAAAATGTCATATTTAATGTCAATCACAAAAAAATCTGGGTAAATAATGTGTAACAATGTTTACTATAATCTACTAGTCTAAAGATGAAAAAAAAAATGGTAATGCTTTGATTATATTTGTTTATTTGAAAATAGAATACATTACAATAATTACAAATTTAATTAATTTATATTTTCATTATAAATATATTCCTTATTAAAACACCAAAAATTATTTTTCATAAGTGTGCGAACAACCCTACGAATAGATCACAATATAAAATTGGATCAAAATAAAAAAATTCTAATATTTTGACGTATCTTGCTGAAAAAATATTGCTTGCAAAAGATTGACACTATGGAAAATGGAAAATTTGCAAACTTAGAATCAAGTTCGAAAATTTCTGACAAAACTTTTCGATTTGTAATACTTATTTTTTTTGACACATCGATACATTTTAGAACAATAAATTTAGGTTCTAAATAAAAGTTGTATTTGGCACAACTTTCATGTTTAATGGTCCTGATAAACGAATTTATTTCGAACAAAAACGTCAAAAGTAACTATTACACGTGTGTTCCGTCTAAAGAATGAACTTTATTCAACTTTTCTCTATTAATTGCGTTTTCGATTTGTATTTTGGTCTCTCTTCTGGAAAGCGGCGATTTTAAAGAGAATTTTGACTCTCTTTTCGGTAAATGCTTGGGTGAATGAACGGGAACTATCGTTGTCGTTTTTACCTGAAAAGAAACAAATGTATATTACGCTTCTATTTATAGAAATAATTTCGAATGTAAAAATATCCCACCTTAATATTATCATTTATATTATCATCTATAACGTCTTCTCTTCTATCTGCCGATACACTTATCTGTCGTTCTAGTCGACTAGTTTTAGTAGAAGGTGAACAACTTTTAGATCTATTTACTATTGGTTCGGAAAGTAGCCTTGGCACCGATTTGAAAATTGGCCCTTCATGATTAGCTGCTGTAACTGGAGTATGAGGGGCGGACTGAGAAACCGCCATGCGATTTATTGTATTTGAAGTAAGGTCTCTTTCCATTGATTTCATCGATCTCATATTTTCCAGGTAGGCCCCTGATCCAGAAAACTGCCTCATATTAGGTTGGGATCTGAAATAAGAATATATATATATATATATATATATATATATATATATATATATATATATATATATCTTATTAAAAATATCTTCTATACTGCCTATAGAAAATTTCGAAATAAAAACGCGATTTTAGTTATATTATATTGGCTTACCTAGCATGCATATGTTTTTGATTGGCCCCTCTAGTGGTATTTCTTCGTACAGGATATCCACCCGATTTATGTGTTATTCTCATTGAACTGTAATTTATTATTTTTCTTTCCCCTTTTTGTTGAGTTCTTGCTCTACCTAGTACAGCACTTCCAGCTGTAAAAATCAAGAAATTGTCGAATTAACGGTCATTTTTACATCAATTGAATACATATGGCGAGTTAAAGTTTCTATTGAATTATTACTTTTTGAATTGTATTAAACTTTATAAAAAGAACTTCCTTCCTTCAAAATCTATGGTATTTTATCTAAAGGTTAGGTTATTTGAATTTAATAACGCACTTACGAGTATTTCCTGTATGTTTCTTTCTAGTTTGCGCCATAGCATACACAACTGCAGCTAAGCTACTATAGTGGCTAGGTTGTCTTTGGAATGTTGGTGGTTTGTTCAATTGTTTGCCAATTACAAAGTAGGTTTCCATAAGGCCTTTCCCTTTAACATCGATTATTCCACGTTTTTTCACTTCGTATCCTTTCGAACCTAAGATCTACCACAAAAGTAAAAAAAAAATGTCTCCATCCGATAATTCGAAATTATTAAATAGAATATACGATTTTACGAACCTGGGCGGTTTCTTTGGGTACTTGTATGGAACCGATTAAACCTGTCGAATCCATCCTTGAAGCAAGATTTACAGTATCACCCCAGATATCGAAAACAGGTTTTCTAGCTCCGATTACTCCACATACTAAAGGACCACAGCATATACCAACTCTTAAACCGAAGTTATTGAACGATTCTTTGTTGATTTCATCTAGTTTATGTCTCATTAAAATAGCGAAATCTACGAGGGAACACAGATGTTCAGGAACATTTGTATTTTTACAACACTGAAACGAAAATTTTCCAGCTTACTTTCTATTTTTGTTTTCAATGATCGAATGTGATGTATTGATATCTAGTTAGCCTAGACCGGTTCCATGCATAAACAAAATACCATAGCAACGAATAATAAATTATTAGAAGTGTAAGTGTAAAGTTTGACGTCAAAAAAGTAAACCAGAGTTACGCGATAAGTTAAAAGAAAAAATATGTCCACCGAAATTGTGAAAATATGCTTAATATCCTTGGTGATCAATGTCCTTCGTGAAAAATTGGACTGCAAGCTTCAAAAGAGGTAAATTTTCCATCGAAGATGAAGAGCGATCGAGAAGATCCGAAAATATCGATGCAGTTTGTGATATAATTTTATCAGATCGTCGAATTGAGTTAAAACGGATCTGATCTGAAGTACTGAATATTTCAAACGAACGCGTTCATCATACAGTTCATGTCAATTTGGATATGAGAATAATTGCTGCAAAATGGATCCCCAAATGTTTAAATGTTGACCAAAAGAGTGCAAGAAGCATCGCGTTCGATCTGTACTCGATTTGAAAACGCGGTAGACTTCTTTAACCAAATTGTTACTATGGATGAGACTTGGACACATTTCTACGATCCAGAAACAAAGCAACGATCGATGGAATGGCGACACTCTGGTTCTCCAAGACCTAAGAAGTTTCGTGTCGAAAAAGTTCTTGCTTTAGTTTTTTGGATAAGGGTAGAACAATAACTGGAGATTACTATTCGATATTACTGACCACTCTACGGGAAAAAATTAAAGAGAATAGACGCGGAAAGCTATCCAAATGTGTTTTGTTTTTGCAGGACAACGCCCCTGCACACAAATCTCATGCTGCCGTGCAAAAAATTCGTGATTTAGGGTTTCAATTACTAGAACACCCCCCTTATTCACCAGATTTGGTTCCGTCCGACTATCATCTCTTTCCTCAACCGAAAAAAAGTTTAAAAGGTCGTAAATATGTCTCCCAACGAGGAAGTTATAAAAGCTATGGAGGTCTGGTTCGCAGAGCAAGAAAAAACATTTTTTTTGAAAGATCTACAGACGTTGTAGGTTCGCTGTAATGAATGTATCCCATTAAAAGGAGAATATGTTGTGAGTAATAAAATATTTTGACATTGAAATTTTGTTTGGTTCTATAGTAGGCTAAGAATTTTTCGATATATCCTCGTACACCTCTAGTATAATTTGAAAAATGGAATTCGTTAATGCTTCGGTTAATCTGAAGTTTAAGTAGTTATGTGAATTATTGATAATTTTATCTTAAACTTACTTCTTGAGTTGGGTTCAAGCCCGAAGCTGCCATGTAAGTCGCCGTAGCACTAACCGTCTTTATTTTTTCAATTGCACAGAACCGTTGTTCGTCTAGAAGTTCGTCGAAATCAGCTAGAGCAATAAAAATAATTATTATCAGCAGTAAAATAAGTTAACAAACATAAGTTTTGGTCATTTTATTTGACCAAACGTGTAATAAAATGTTAACGGTTATTTTATATTATATACTAAACGTATTTCATTGAAGATTTAGAGACACATATTTATTGTAAGAACGTTTTGAATATATACATACTAAGAATTATAATGTCTTTGAAAAATTTTTCGGTGTACTATACTTAGGTATTGGTTAGTTATACAAGAAGAAAACCTACTCGTTGATATCAAAATATTTGTTCGCTCGAGCCCAATAATAGACCTATAACTCTACGTAAGGAGGCTACGCTAATTTATTTATTGTTATTTCAATTCATTAGGATGATTTGAGTATTTAAGTGCGAATTGAACTACTTTATAAATAGAGGAATCAAACTTAAATTATATCATTCACCTATTATTTCATTTAGCAGCCTTATACACTCTACTCCTTTGTTGATGTCTTCCGAATAAAAATCGGTAAAATTTGGAATTGTTCCAAAAAGAACTCCCACTTCTTCCCTGTATTGGGAGTATAATTCCTGTAAATTAAAAACATGGGATCACATTCTCATACTTATTTTGTATCAATATTTTGTGCCGTCTTTTTCTATCTAAAGTTTAGCGGATATTAACGGAACTCTTTAAACAAAAGTAATAAGTAAACGTTCACCTCACTATTTCTATCTGTCGAAAGAAAATGTAAGGCGACATGATCTGGAAGAATGTTCTTCAATAATTGTGCGTTGTTGTGTCTTGTTTCTTGCATATCGTTCAATTCATTTTCGGCTTGTTGTTTCCATAGAAAATCCAGCCTCGAAGTTACTTCAACCAATCTAGCATGATAAGCTACCATGAGAAAAAATACGATGAGGAGGATCATCATTTGAGCAGATAAAGGTATGTGAATGCTACAAATACAAATAAAATGTTAAAATTAGCGAATAACGATGGTAAATCAACTCGAGTCAATTGAATAAAAATAAGGCGAATATACTCACACTTGAAAATTGGAAAGTTCGTGAGTGTCCGTAAATAGACTAGATGGCATAAGAATTAAAGTAGAGTACACAACCAACATTAGTATCAACAATAATATTTTGATCAAATAATATAACTTTAGAGCTGTCGCCAGTGCTATTAAACATAATACCCATGTAAACACCACGTATTCGGGATGAAAACAGTGGGGATTGAATGTTAGATCTTCTGTAGCTATAATGGAAGAATATATGGTATGATTACCGTCAACATCGGAAGATTTATAATTGGCACTTAAATCTCTTTTCCTTCGAACTGAATCTATATTAGAATTCGTAAACATAATGTTGCCGACTTCTCGTTTCAAAGTTTTGAATAAGAACGAAGTCTTATTATTCACATTAGATTCGAATTCTTTTACGCAGGTATCGTTACATTTCGTTTTATCGATATTTAAAGTAAAATTATTATTGACGTTAGCTTGTACAAGAAAATTCACTACTATAGTTGGATTGTTTACGGAAAAGTTGTTACTTATAGTCCGTTTCAAAGAAAAACTCGAAAAATTCGAATTGGAATTGGTGTCGGTTTCGATGTTACCAAAATTGATTAGATTCAGAGAACTCGTCATGGCCATTAATATAATAACTCCGCAAATAAAAGCTGTTCTTCTTTTTCTTTTATGAACTAGTGTCGAAGAAATTGTTCTTAATGATTCGGGAAGCTGTTGAAATTCTTCTGCCATCACCAGGATTGACGTGGCTATCAAAATGAGTGTTGTTATCACGATGCTCACCACAACTACGTTAATCCTAGAATTAAAAAAGATTATTCGATAATTTTATCCCCCGATAACAATTTTATATATTTCTTAGACCTATTGATATATAAAAGGATATCTAGATTTTAGGTCTCTCTTATGTTTTAAAATTAGTTTTACTTTTATTATTAGAATTTACAAAATAGAGCTATAAATTTTACTCAAATTATTTAGGTCTTTTTCGTTCTTACGAATTTCATTTTATATTTAATTTTTCAAACAGAAGATACCTAGAATCAAGAACATTTAGTTGCATATATTTGTTTTTAAATCAGTGTCTATGATAACGGTGATAAACAACAATGATTTCCCCGAAGTTATCTCCGGCGCATACACCAAAAATGAGTGTATCTCGGTTGGCGCGTCCACCAAAATATTAGTCGGGGGAGTGGGGGGCTAGTTCTGTTGTCAAGCTGGAGGCAGAAATGTAGTAATAAAAATCTGAACCTTTAAAAATATCTGCGTTTGGATGCAGTAATGTTTATAACTGTTTCAGTTTCTTTGCTTGCAGGATTTGGCTGATCCGTAACATAAGATGGAGCAAAATCTGAATCTTTAAAAATATCTGCATTTGGAGGCTTTAAAACCATTCATAATATAAGAAGGATTCATCGCAAAGAATTCTTAACGATCCCAGGAATGTCGTATGTATATGGTGATCGTTTTCCCTGGGTTGTTATGCATTCACGCTGTCCACGTTCGGCTTAAGTAATTTTTGAATGGACCATAAACTCCGACATCCAATATGTGAACAGAGGGAGGGAAAAGATAGCATGATAACGCGTGACTTTCTTTTGCTTTTTTCACCACTGAGACGTTTACGTGTGAACGATGATTGTCGAGTAATTGTAGGACAGGTTGTTGCTCCGACGAATTGACAAACTTGATGAAATGATCCAGATATAAAATAAATTATTATCATAGAATTTATAAGTAGCAAGTTACAACTTGTCCCGTTAAAGTGTTGCAACATACCTCACAGCGAGGTACATTGAAATAACCACTCGTTAAAAGAAAGTCGCCTACTCGAAATCTACGATAATAAATTTTGTATAAACAAAAAAAAGTTCGTTACCCGGCTTAATTTGAGCGCCTGCACAAGGTTAGGTTGAAAATCGAACGAATGTTTCTTCTTCTTTTATTATTTAGGTAAAAAATGCTCGTTACTACTTGCCCCTGTTACAACTGACCCCCCGCTCCCCTACGATCTTACAAAGAACAAAATCCATTTGGGAAAAATGTTGCGTTAAAACAAAACTGTTTATAAACAAATAGCGATTTATAATTTTAATAAAATCAACTCACATATCAGTGGTAATCGCTTGACATATTACAATAAACAACCAAATGATGAAACAGCACATCATATTTGACTTGAACATATCTTCTCGTAGCTGACTGAACTAAAACATACGCGATTATTTAATTTGTTCGTATAAATCGAGTTACAATTTTTCGCGCGAATTTACCTGGTGTTCCATTTCTTTATCTATAAATCGTAACGTCCAGGTATTCACATTGGCACTCCTCATTCTTTTGTTGCTTTCGATTTCTATACTGTGGTCGATAATATCGTCTATTTGTTCAACGGCAGAAACAAAAGTCGAACCGCGTTTGTTATGTTTAGATTCGTTCGTTTCGAATTTTTGTTTGTAAGAAATAGTATCGAGCTCTTCCTCCATTTCGTTCGATATCGACCGATGCAACTAAAAGTGACAATAAGTTGTGACTGTGTACATTTAAAAAAAAAAAAAAAAAGACGATCTTACATTTTCAAAAGGTATTTCCGGTGTCCAATCTGTCGTATTTTCTTCTTCGGTGCCGCTGTGCTGTATGCCACTGTCACTTCTCTCACTAGGCGGCCGCAATGGTGAAGACACCGGCGTTGGAGGAGTCGTCGGTGAATTGTCGTTACTTTTAACTTCCTCTTCGGGCCATAATTTATTCGAAAAAATACTAGAAATATACAGAAATACGTTATGAAAATGGAGATGCGTTTTCCAATTTTTCAATATACCTAGGTCTCGATGCAAATCTTTTCCTCGATCTCATCGGTTCACACTGTTTGATCAAATATGTAGTTATGTTATGTTCCCTCAAATACGCGTCCCGTTCTTGACCGTTTCCCGGCTCAACTTCGTACGCCCCGCCGAGGCACTGATAAGTAGCCTCAGAAATGTGAACTTGTCTGCAAATGAAAACATTTCATCAAAACAATGAATATTTATGACCCGTTACAAGGCCCCGTAGTTAGTGAATATCGATTAATACGTGAATAATAACCGCAAAAATATCGAAAATGTTTGAATTGCAATTAACGACGTATATTCCTTTTTTTTTTTGTAGGGGTCTTCTAAATTTTAATATTTTCAATAGATTTTAAAAGTGTTATTACCCTGGTTTACCACCGGACTCC
Source organism: Diorhabda carinulata (assembly GCF_026250575.1). Taxonomy (NCBI): domain Eukaryota; kingdom Metazoa; phylum Arthropoda; class Insecta; order Coleoptera; family Chrysomelidae; genus Diorhabda; species Diorhabda carinulata. Next base: position 88,265 of record NC_079471.1, read on the forward strand.
ATATGATTTGCTAGTCGTACATCTGTCGACCAAATATCAAATTGCCATTTTCTGAGACCCAATACTCCGCAAAGTACGGAACCAGAATGAATACCAATCCGCATATCCAAATCTTCTACCTGTAAATAATCAATAGTTTCCTCAAATAGAAAATATTCTATTATTAATATATCTATAAATTCATTTTTTTTCTATCTCTAAATTTCTTGGGTTCGTAAGTTAATATAGTAATAATCAAACTTCGATGAAAAAATTATTAAAAACATAGTATTAGAATCAACGTATTTACCTCGAAATTTCAATATTGATCAAATTTGGCTGAGGTTTTGTATATCTTATCGTTTATCTTGTTTTACGTATATCATTTCTTTGATTAATAATTTTTGGTAGTACGTGTCTTGAGCTAAGATTTTTGTTTTTTTTTTAAATCAAATACATGACGTTTATTTTTTTTTTTTTCATGTTTATGTAGAGCAGTCGATGCATTTTTGGTGTATTTTTAACCATTTATTCTATTATATATCTATTCGGTAATCAAATTATACAAATTCTATTATGTGGTTACCAACAACTATCATCATACGGCAATTTCTTTATAGCGAGTTTGGTTTCTAGATAGAAAACGAAAGCGACTAATTAATTTAATTTTCGTCACGGCTCCGGTGGTACTCCGAATAACGCAACTGATAAAATTCAATCCGTATTTTTAATGAGATCTGAAAGTAACTACACCTCGTAGGTAAAACGTGTTAGTCGTCGTTTTAGTTTAAACAATTTGTCAACAGCACGATAATCAATGTAAGTAGGTTTTATCATTTTTATTGTGTTTTCGGTTTCAAGTTAATACAATATATAAACTCAAATTGGTTAACTTGAAAAAGATGTATTGTTTATTAATTTTATTTATTCCGTTCTTAATTATTTTCATTTTGTAAATATTGATTTTAATTGTTTGTACCGGGTGTCCAAATAAGAATGGCTCTCGGCCGTATCTCGGGAACCGTTTATAGTAAAGTTTCCCGGTGACAGCATAATAATTGGAACTATTATTAATAGAACGAGGAAAGACAATTTTGAGGAGTCAAAAAATGTTGAAATCCGTTCAGTCAAACCGGAGTAATTTATGTTAAAAGGAAAATACTTAAAATTTACACATTTCTTAAGATATCTCGTAATACGAAAAAGATATCGGCAAGCGGTTTTCGCTATTCTGTTGATAATTTGATCTACTTTTATATTCCTTAATTAAAACTGCATGTTTCCATTCAACATTTTTCAAGGATAGCTAGATTTAAAAAATAAATAAATAGCGCCCTCTAGCGTATACGTTACTTATTAGGTTGTTTCGAAATTATAACTCTTACATCGATAGATAGGAGCTCTCTTCAAAAAGACTAAGTTGGCATAGATAGGTTAAGTAGAACTGGACTTAGAGGCGTTTTTTCATAATAAAGTTCCCGCTTCCCCCCATCTCTTATTTGAAGAGATAAACTAAAACTTGTAAAATCAAATATACGCTGAATTTCTTAAGGAACACGATAATCATAGTTTAAATACATCTTAATTAGGCAAAATTTGTAAATTATTCATTTGATAATTTTCGGTATTTAATTACGCCCTCTGGCGGTGTACCCACAACTCTGTAAATAATTTCCAGATTTTTCTCGAGGTCACTTTCGTTATAAAGTTTTTTCCCCCGAAGCTGTACTATAAACGGTTCCCGAGATACGGCCGAGAGTCATTCTTATTGGGACACCCGGTACAATAAAGAAGAAGCTAAAAAGAAATGATCGATAATACCTTCGATATAGGCCTCAATCTTTTTACAAACTTTTCTTATATTATTTGTAATTGTAACTATAGCAAAAGTTGAAATATTTTTCAATTACAAACTATTTTCATTTAAGCGTATCTTATTTTCGATTTGTATGGACTAAAAGCAAGGTTATTATTAAGAAACAGTGAATCAGTCGTTCGGCGTCATGTTTTGAGATGCGCTATAAGCAACACTAGATTTACGAGTATTTGATGGGTGTGAACCTTCAACAGTTCCGACAAACACCTATATACGAATCAGTGCGAATCGTGTTTTTGTGTGAGTTAATATTTTGCTGAAATACAAAATAATATGAATTAACAATGACGCACTCGCTAGTTTTTATGACGTTCCAGTATGTTTGCGCATTTTTATATTTCAAATTAGTCGTAATCTAAACAATGAGAGTTTAATCTGTATTATATAACGTTGTCCTTGAACATTTACATCAATCATTAGTTGTACCTACTACGTTCAATGTTTTTCGATTCAAACCATTATTTAAAATCGTTTTTATATAGTTACATATTTATTTCAATTTATGGAATTAGTCGTTCCCTTTGTAATTCCTATCAAATTCAATCTTGTCGTTGGTTAATTAGATGGGTTTGTTTATAGTGTAGCATGCTCGGAATTTGATACATGGTACGACGCGTCCGTAACTCGGCATTGTGTTTTAAAATCTGGAAACAACTTGAAGGAATTTTTTTTAGATAGGAATTAATTCGAGCGATACCTGGTATTCTCTATTAAACGTAGATATTAGTACGTATTAGATAGTGCCCCTATATGTTCAAAAAAATAATATGGAATTGACGTCTTTGAGTTGTCAGAAAACAGCCGGCGTTTTATTTAAGTTTATTGCAGTTTTTCCACTGCAATGACTGACATAACCAATATTCTCAACTTATCAATTTTTTACAGATGCTGTTAAATTATAAATGAACTTTTTAAATACTATTAATAATAATTATTCAATTAATAACTATATCCTGTGAAATACTATTGTATAGTAACTTGGAAATTTCAATACAATAACTCTTTTGTAATATTTGTAAAAATTACGACCGGTAATTAATGCGATCTTCAATATTATATCTTCGGGGCTTTATTCTAAAACACAATATTTACTTAGTTTAGAAACTAAATATTAGTTCTTGATAACGTCCTTGATAACCTCTGTTCTATTTTGTATGAGGAGGAAGATAAGCCCCGTTATAGTTAATTCTGTATTATTCGACCATTTTTTAAGTTAAAATTGCTATTAAGTAAATTCGTAACATCTGTTAATGAAAGGTACGTTTTCGATTTTTAATTGTTCTAATAATTAATTTATCAATGTTCAAATGTTCAGTGTATTTAATTAGGCGTGTTAGTTTTATTAATATTGATTATTTACGATGTATGGAATTTACGATGATATAAAAGTAAAGTAAAAGCCTTGAAGATATATTATGGAAATTTAAAATGAATTCGAACGGTATTCGTCGTTGATCGTACAAATTATAGAAACTTAAATCTTTTAGTCCGAATAAGGTTAAATTTATCTATTTTGTAAACAGCTTGAGGCAAATAAATTAATAAACATTAAAATTGTTGTTGTCCATATATTATTAAATAAAATATTTTTCGTTATTATCTACATTCTGTGTAATTAACATTAGATAAATAATATTTCATGTACTATCAAAATCACATATTATTCCGAATAATTTCGTTCCCATATACCTAGCTAACCATTCGTTTTTTATAACCGACAATTTGAGACAATCCACTGTAAATTTCGTATTTATATTGGTGTGAATTGCTCGACCCATACCTTCGATAATTATCAAATCAACAGACTTCATTAATTCGCACAATTCGGCTGATAAAACTGATAAATCCAAACAAGGTCCTTTCTGGCCATTTTCTGCTGTTATCAATTTCCCGTTATCTAATCCACCTTTCAATATTTCACAATATTTCGCAGCTCGGTCGCAATAAATATTCAGTTCGCTATATGTAATATCGTTCAAAGTTGGATAAGTATTCGCCGCTAATATTACTTCGGTTCCTTGCGATAAAAGTTCTCTGACTAACGGAAGAATTCCAAGGATAAAATCAATACCGGAATTGTCTAAGAATATAACGCATTTTTCGTAACGTCTCGTTTCCAATCTGTTATAAAATTCGTCGAATTTATCTACAAACCACGGTCTCTTCTGTACGGTTGTTGCGGCTTCTTCAAATCCAAAATCGTGACGGTTTTCTAAAATATCTTTGACGGCTTTCGCGGCCCAATCAAAAAAATTACCTGCTAAAACTCCTCGTATTATATCTAACCATTTATCTTTTAAATCCGTTTTACTATCGAGGACATCGATTCTTGATTTGAATTTAGATAGGGCAATTGAATTTTCCATTTTTTTCTGACGTTCCCAAGGATCTTTGAATCTCCTTCTAATACAATCGTCGTTATAATTAAGTAGAGTTCTAATACTAAGCGGTTTCAGAAATTCAGAATCATCGGTTACTTTTTCTATGAGAGTGTGAAATTCCCGATAACATTCTTCAGCTTTCTCGGTTGCACTTGGATCATCTGGTTGTAAATCCTTAACTTTACCAACGAATTTCTTCGCCATTTGATCTAAGCAATCCAACCAATATTCTCTTGCTTCCGGATTATTTTCAAGATCCAAGCTATCGGGATTGTAGTTTTCGGGATATTTTAGAAGAGGACACTTCAATTTCTCGTTCAAATTCATCTTATTCATCATCACTCGCTGCAAAACTGTAACTACTAATTAGTTTTATCCGTTTATCGCTCATATCATAATTTGGCAAATATTTATTTAATTTTATCGTAAATCACTTATATGAGAGGAACAATGAATGAATAATTCTTTAGAAAATTAAATCAAATAATTTATATTTATCTATTTTGGATGTTACAAAGTAGACGAAGTTTTTTTTTTTTCTAATTCGTACATACCACTCCACAAAAATTATCGAGGCAATCACTTTTTTTTAATATTTTAAACGTGTTGCCAGTTTTTCGAAATTTATTATTATATTATATCAGTTTAATCTATAGAGGACAAAAAGTTTGATTTACCAAAACATAGAAACTATTATACAAAAAAAAAAATGAACGGTACTTAAACCAAAACCAGCCAACGAATTTCTAATAGCGTGTATTGCAGCCCCTCGGTCTAATTACAGCTTCCGTTCGTCTTGGAAGGCTTCTAAACAGGTTCTGGACGTATCCTTGCGGCATGTTTTCCCAGTTAAAGTTTAAAAGAACATTTCGAAGATCATCTAGCGTTCTTATCGGTGCCGGATGATGCCGAATTTGCCACCAAAGCTTTCAATTTGACAAAAATTAACCTGATCGTGCCCCGTTCACCAAGTCATCGCCTATATACTGATGTATACAAACAAAATCTTGATTCGTCCGTAAAAAAAAATATTGGATCAATCTTGAATATTCCAATCGAGTAAATTCCGATCTTACTACTCGATGTTCTCTGATAAGACGTGGACCTCTAGATGGCGCTCTGTTTGTAGGCTTATTCGGACACTACGAACAGCCTTCGATCGGTGATATACCTAATTCTTAACCTCAAACAACGATCATCTAGTTACCCTTCCGCGGCCTTGTCCGGGTCTTCTGGTTATCAGCCTCGTTTCTTGGTAGCGAATAACAACTCTGGATACGGTGCTTTGTTGAACTCCAATTACCCCGGCGGCCATCTTGTTGAGCGCGATGATTCATTCATTCGTCACATGTCTTGTTAAACGTTAAACAATTTTCTTAGAAAGTTGAATATGAATATATACATATAATACAATTTTGAGGTATTCTTTTGGACCGATTATAATACCATTTTCACTTTTATGTAATGGTTCTTTAGATTCAATAGAAATTTGATGAATAACTAATGGTAGAGAAAATACTCGGTTAGAATAAAAAAATTTCTCGTAGTTTTGTACTCGTTATTTTTCATTCTTACCTCGTAACAGAATTACAATCATGAATAATGAATTGCAACTCTCACTTATTGTGAAGTTATGATCGAATTTCTTTTTTTTTTTTTTCGTAGTTGTAACTCGAACCGCGATGATTTATTTTTACCGCCTTATAAATTATTATCCACTTTTTGTTAACTTCGCTTTATCAATTTAAATATTATAACGGATATTTCATTGTTTTCAGAAATTATGAATAATTCCGACGAGCAAAGCGAAACAACTAGAAGAAACCAGGATTTCTTTGGCGAAACAAGTATAGGATCAGGAAATTCAGAAGAAACTGAATATGTGGATATTCACGAGATTCACGTAGTAAAAGCAATAGAGAAAAAACTAAACACCAACCATTTCATAGTGCTTAATTATAATCTCATAGCTCTACCGGATAAATTCGGTCTATTAGGAGAATATCGTTCGCTCAATGTTTCTTTTTTGAACGATCAAGGATCGAAAGAAAATTTGCATTTCTACGTAAAATATTTTCCCCAACAAGAGTCAACCGCTACTTTTGCTGAAAAGATTGGCGCTTTAAAAAAAGAAATATTCGTATATAATTTATTGGAGGAATTTTCCGAAAAAGGCGTAAGCGTTTCCGTGGTTCCAAACTGTTATGTAGTAGCGCCCAGAAAATATTTAATACTAGACGATTTATCAAACGAAGGTTATAAAGTGGTTGATAAACACACATTTTTGGAATACGATTCAGTATTAGTAGTTTTAGGAACGTTAGCGAAACTACACGCGAGCACTTTTATTTTCGAAGATAAAATCGGAAAACAATTATTAGATTTATATTACAATGATTTGGAAGAATCTTTTTTCAACAATAAAAAAGATTTTGCGAATTCGAAAGGAATCGAATCTTGCGTAAAATGTATTATAGAGGAAATTGATCTGTTCGGGTTTCCGAAAAAACTCTTTTCGGGAAAATATTTTTCCGAAGTTGCGGAAAAGATGTGCTATAAAATTTACGATATGGTAAAGCCATCGAAAAGATTCAAAAATGTCGTTAATCACGGAGATATGTGGGCAACTAACATACTATTCAAATACGACAAAAAAACGGAAAAGCCGATATGTTGTAAATTGGTAAATTTCGAATGTGCGAGGTACTCACCACCGGCTTTAGACGTTTTGGCTTTTCTCTATCTAACTACCTCGAGAGATTTTAGAAAAAAGTATATGTACGAAGTCGTCGGTATGTACTACAGTTACCTAGAAAAGAATCTCAAACAAGCCGGTTTGAAAATTGAAGACGTTTTACCTTTTACGGATTTCATGGAGAGTTGCGAAGAACTAAAATTATTTGCCATCATACAAGCAGCCTTTTATTTTCCTTTAATTTTAATCGATAGTAATGAAATTGATATGTATTTTTCCGATTTGGAAATGAACAAAAATGTACTCTTCGATAACAGAATACATTTGGTATTAGGACGTAAAGATAAAGATGATTTTTATAAAAGGCGACTAATCGAATCTATAGCAGATTTAAAAGACGTTTGCGAATTGGCGATGTAAAAATATTTTTTATTGTATTCATATGAAATATCTCGGTAAATATTTGTTTTGTACATGATGTCTTTATACAAACTGACGTGCTAATCGAACAATAATATAAGGTGTCCAGAAAGGGTAATCGAGTATTTGTAAGTTCAAATAAACAAAAAATATTTATAAGCGATAAAAACTTTTATTGTTTTTTGATACAATACGAATTGGAAAATTACTTGGAAAAGATGATGATGTTATCCAAATGATGACCGTTACGCGTTGCTGGCACTCTTCTATAAACGGGAACGAAGATTGGCGTCAACACGTAGACACAAAGCTCTTGACATTGCTGCAATTTCTGACCTGATGTTTTCCTTCAATCTGATCATTTTGATAAACCTTACTTTTAAGGTATCCCCATACAAAATAGTCAAGCTAATGGCTAAGGTCGGGGCTTCTGGGAGGCTAGTTAATGTTACCCCTTCGCGAAATGACTTTATTAGGGAATAATTCATTCAAAACTTTCATCGAGGTATGGCAAGTGGCCCCATCTCGCTGGAACCGCGTTCTTGAGTTGAAACCTGCAACTCTGGGACCGAAAAATTTCGCAACATATCGCAGTAGCGGTCACTATTCGCATTGATTCCTCGGCCTCGTTGATCTTCATGAAAATAATTCCTTTAGCGGACATAGCGGCCCAAACAACGACCTTTGGGCCGTGCAGGGGTCGTTCATGCTTTCGTCTCAGATTCTCGACTGCCCACTACCGACAATTCTGTCTGCGGACGCCACGAACCCCTTTCGTCGCTCCCTTTCGAATGTGGCGCGAAAACAAATACCCGATACTCTTTTTGGACACCTTGTATTAGCATCATTCGTTAAATTTTGAAATAAATATTTCGTAATATTCACCTGTGTTTTATGTCTAGTATCTTTGATTGCTTTGATCATATGCAAACCCATTTCTACGCAACAATGAGCGTGGTCAGATCTAGGAACAGGTAGCCCCGAAACGCAGTAATAACAATCACCTAATAGTTTTATTCTCAAACAATGGTTTTCCTAAAAACAAAATATCGATGTATAAAGTATAGAAAAATTAATATTTGCATAGTATGGGTCTTCCGGAGGTAATGAGAAATAATTCTTTTCATTTCGTTTCTAAATAGAAAATAGCATGTAGAAACTCTTTTCGTTTTGAGATTAATAGAGACGAAAAATTTATGAGAATTACGAGAACAAATTTTTCCCCAATTAATTCTTTTTCTTTTACTTACCGTAGCAAGTTTGTCGAATCTAGCGAATAATTCGTTTAATATCTTGACCAGTTCTTGAGCAGTACATTTTGTCGATAATACTGAAAAATATTTCAGCTGTGACAAATTGTAAAAATTTCAAAAGATAATCATTTCTCGATTCAATATGTATGTAATTTTGTTTCGTTAAACATGTACATCGATATAAATATGATTCGAAATTTTATTTACGTGTGAATCCTTTGATATCCGCAAAGAGAATGCTGACATTTTCATATCTATGGATGTATATTTTATGAAATTGATTTGGATGAAAAGCGCCTCCTCTTTCTTCTCTTTCAATATCCCTAATCATTTCTTTAGCGACGAAATCGGGCAAAACTAAAAAAAAATTTTAATCGAATAAATAATCGAGACGACGAGTCAATTTTGATATTCCTAATTCAAACTAAAAATCTTTCTAGCTTGATCATATTTCGCGAAATTACCTGACAAAAGTAATTTTTCTTGTTTATCGTTTTCGCTCTGTGTCCTATATCGAGTTTCCATGGATCGGTGAGTTTCCAAAAAAGCTTTCCTTTGACTTCTGTCCGTCAAATATTTTGTGTACATTCCGGCGAAGTTTACGCAAATATAGAGGAGAATATTCGCTAGGAGTCGACGTATTTTACATTCTTCTAAAGTATTTTGACACTGAAAACAATTACAAAGATCTTGAGAAACGATTTTAAATTGTTAATGGTGAAAATTAATTCATTATTTGAAAGTTATTGTACTGATATTGTTATTGCGACGATATACAAATAATATAAATCCATAAAAGTAGAATAATCGCCTACCTCGTTTGTATTACCAAAAAATGCTACCGAAATTACAATAATATGACCAATCGAAGCTAGAGCACCCGCTATCATGCACCATCTTAAAGGAAGTGGCAGCATAGCATACGGTACAAAAATACTAAAAAGGACGTACCATACTAAATCTTCTTTAATACCAAAACCTACTCCGCGGGCTATAAAACCTAAATAATAATAAATATAAAGATTATAAAACAATAATGAAAAAAATTAAATGAAACGAAAACGCGATATAATCTTACTTTGTACTGTTAGAAGAAGCCACGTACATACGGCTGCCCAATGTAAATAGTTGTTAGCGAAACACCTCCACCAACCCAATACACAAACGGCAATGTTAATCGATATACAACAAACGGACCAAATTATTGTATCGGCATTTGATCGCAAATCGATTGTTTGATTTCTATTGTACAGGCTCCAAACAAGTATCAAACAAATCTACAAAATGATTATAAATATCCGCCGAACGTTGCCTCAAAAGAATAATTTTTAATTACCTTCAAGAGTAGATCTACAATATTAACAATGATCAACGCCTTTTGTCTCTGTCTGTGAGAGTATCTTAAATACGCCAATTCTAAATGTTTGCAATGGAAACTGTTGGTGAGGCTTGGCCAATATATTCCTTTGTACATTAAACCCCTTTTAAAAACTGTCGCGAAATCAACTGAAATCAAACAAATAACAAATTAGAAAAAGAGGTGCAGCTAAAATTTCATCGATGCTTTTTAATTCTTCTTTATTTGAAAAAATTGATATGATCACTATTGAAAGTTGAGAGGAAACTTAAGAAACATGGGTAGAGGTGCCGTCCTTCTATTATATAACTTTTGAACTTTTGATTATTTCTCAGTTATTTCAGAAACTCTTGGTTGAATGTCTCTATACTCCATACTACATATTTAAAATGTATCCTTTATATTTTTTTCCTAAATATTGATCTAATTTATTTTAGATTTAAATAATCAATTTAGTTTAATGCGATCACGAAATCCTTTAATTAATTATTTTTCGAAGATCGATTTGGGTTTGTTGTTGTTGTTGGATAATAACTTTAATACAACTTTGTCAATCAGTGTCGGTGTTGTTAACTCTTTATACGGACTTACGCCATCTAAAACTTCTACTTATTCGATTTAACGAACAATGCGGAACTTCTTGTCGTAATTCAATGAATGTCAAAGGAAGGATTCGCGCTTTAGTCACCCATTCATAAAAAGCTTTCTACCATAAAGATAACGATCATTAAAAAAAAAAACGTCGCCAAAAATTGTATTAAATTTAATAAAGATAATTTGTTTTAGAAATATATTCTAATATTTTTTCAATTCGAAACAGTTAATTAATTACTCTTCAACACTCAGAAACGTATATAATATAATAATACACTAATAATATCAATCATACCAATGATATATATTATCGAGGTACATGTCAATTGTTATAATTTATTTTTATCGTATTCTCACCTTTATATGAGTATGTATCTTCTTCCAATAAACGAATAGGTTTTTCGAAATTATTCATATATTCGTCTACTTTTCCATTTTTAACTAGAGAAGAGTCACTTATGGGTATTGAAGTATGATTAGTTAAACTGTTGTCTGTGCTATCCTGAAATCGAAAGAAAAATATCCGATTTTTATAGATTCATAATACGAAGCTTTCTCATATTGTCTACAAACAACCGTTTCAAAGTAGATTACAAGATAGATACAAATAGATTTGTAACTATTATCTTATATTTCTGTTATTGGTTCTTAATAAAAGCGATTTTCAATTTAGAGTAGTTTCTATTATTTATAAACGTGTCTTCACCTTATTAGTTAAGTAATACTTTGAAATGAATGTTTATTAATGATTCTTTTTCATCGAATTGTATTTTAAAAATATGTTTAATATAATTTTGTAGACAATATGAGAATTTTATTTACGTTTTTCTTAAATAATTGGTGTGTAAAGTGTAAAGGGTTTATATCGAAAATTATATTTTCCCGTGTGTCTTGTATCAATAATTTGGTTTATGGTATTTTGAAATTAATGGCAATCGGTATTATATACAATATACTACTAATTATAAATGTTTTTCATAAATTTGACCTCGAAAGCGTCAAAAATAATGTAAAATTATTCGGTTTCAAATTGTATTTTATATTTACCAGACTGGAAGAAAATGTATGCACACATAGATCAATTTGATGCCGAATTAGGAAGCACAAATTGTTATAATCTCATATGTAAAATTGCATTTAAAACACAAATCCACTTTTTTTAAAATTCCATCCAAAATCTCCTTAATATCCATTATTTTCCAAAGATTTTTTAACCAAGCCAGGATAAAATCGATTAGGTATAACTCGGGAGATTTTTAAATCGTTAAGAATTTAATTATAAACCGTTTTTACGTACCAATTAATATACGTCATTGATATGGAACGCGTTTTATCTGTTGACCAATTTTTGATAAATAAACTAACTCTGATTACACACAACGTAACGGATTTATTTCACATCAACTTTCTTCGAACGATAGCAACATACTTAATCTTAAATACTTTCCTATTTACCATTTCGAATATTGTTAAAATCCTGCTAAATTATATTATAAAGTATAAAGTATATAATAGATAGATTTTCACGTATTTCTATATGAGAAAAAAAAAAGTCTACTGACATTAATTGAAGAAAGAACTCAAATAAATTTGAAGTAAAATTTAAGGTCTGATACTATTAAAAAAACTTACACGTTTTGTAATGCCTCCATGCCGAGGAGAATCCGGTGGTGTGAAAGATACATCCTTTTTTATTTGTTTATTAGATTCGATGATAGAAAATGCGATTGATGAAAAATGCGGTTTTCTTTTTCTTTCGTTCGAAACTTTTTGCACTGCATTAGTCCATAACTCTCTGGTATTTATGATCCTATAAGCAGAATTAAATTTTAACAGAGAAGATTACGAAGTATTAGAATTTATTTTTAGGGATCTGTTAACATTTAATACAAATTTAAATTCATTCTATCGATAATTTGATAAGTTTAAATTCTAATTTTGATAAACTGCATATCTTTATAAAAATTAAACCAAAAATTTACCTGGTTATAAAATTTTTTTACAATAATAGTAAAATAAATCGAGCATATGGTGTTGTCCTGTATATTAATGAGAATTTAAATGAAACTACAATAACCAGGAAGTATTTCTTTATGCAATGATATAAATATTGAAGCTTTTTTGTATGAATGTCAAAATATTAAAAATCACTTAATCAATATTTGTGCCAAGAATCTTCCTTGTTTTCGGGATATAACAAGGCCTTCAGATAATGGAAAAGCCAATTAAGATAAGTGTTGTATTTCCTGATCATTACCCTATTGAATAATTACCTTATAAACAATCTGATAAAACTAGAAATAAGAATAAACTACTACCAAAACTGTTAGTGATATTGTGTCAATAAAATTATTTAATAAATTACCAAACGAACTTGAGTAAATACATAAAGGGAAATTACAACAATAAGTAATTAAAAAGTAAATTGAAACTTTTCCTTATTTAGCTTCACATACTCCCCTTCCATGTGTGCAATTCTATATGGTCTATCAACTTCTTTACTTATCGTTTTCGTAGCCTATATATTTTTATTTCCTTTAATAATGTTAGTAATTTTGTAAAATTTGATATTTCATGACTGACAGTTCACCCCAAAACAACCAAGTTTTATATATTGAAATTCTCGTATAGAGTTCGATAACTTTTAAGTATGACTACAAATATAAAATTTCGTATAAAGTTTTATGTTATTTAGATATAGATGTTGATATTATTTTCGTATTGCTTTGTAAAAAAAATCAACGCGAGTGAGTTACTCATCGGACCTTCACTAAATTTAACATGTGTATTTTATTGTAGATAACACGTTATCTATCACTTTACCATATGTTTCCATTTACATTTAACAAACACCTTAATTCTGTGTTTCTCTTTTATAGATGGGTATTTTACCCTCCAAAACAGAATATCCTCGTGACTATTTTAGCATAAAATAGAACGTAAATTTCGATGCAAAAAATGCCCACAAGAAAAATTATTATATGATCGTACGCTTGAAACGTTTGAATAGATATTTATATATCGGGGCATCGGGATTTATATACCTCATAAAAACCTTCACAATATAGTAAAACAAAATAATCAAAAGAAGTTTGCAAAATTTTAAGCTCTAATTAAAAATCACATCAATATTCTTTTTAGATTCTATTGATTAAATAGTACATAGAAATCTGTGGAAAAAATATTAATTATCTATAGGAGACAAAGGAAAAGACTATTTTCGTTTGTTTACTTTTGCTTCGACCTTCAAATGCCACCGTGACCGTCAACCTAACTTTTTAAGGTCTTTACACCTGATATCTTTGTATCCATGGGATTACAGACACCACAATAATCGATAAGATGTTCTATTCTTGTTACAATTTACTAATTTTTAGTTCGGTTGGATTTTTCATTACGGTGAACTTAAATTGTTATTTTGAAGCTTTATATTAATTCTATCCAATTTGTCGAAGACAAATTGTTTCGCAATCAATTTTTCCCATTTATATAAATTTACTGTTGTAGTTCTCAAAAGATTGAATCAGCAATTACAGCTACAATCAACCGTACATAATTTGATGTCATATCGTCACATCCGATTTTACTGAAGTTAGGTATAACATCATTTTATCACACATTCACTTTCGATAAACTTTTATTCGGATATTTTATTGTAGGCAACCAACATTACATACAATAAACAAATAGGGTTTAACAAAGATCAAAATTTGATTGTTAGAAATTACGATTTATTGAATTGATAGTTTACGTAACATGATGATTGACCTTCAACGTCAACCATCCAATTTATAGGGCTGTCGAAATAAGTATCGGCACAAAAATATCGATCTCTCGTTTGGTTAATAAGGCGTAAATGTCTACCTCGATCCGGTTTATATTCGCAACATCGAGAGCGTTTACAATCATCGTCATCGAGATGGATATAAATGTGGTCGATTTGTTCCTTTCAAGTGGAATAATTACAATCGTTGCCGCAGGTTTTGATGAAAATTAAGGTGATCCAGGAAAATTATACCTAGGTAGATATCGCATTATGTTTAACACGACTTATTTTAAAAATAGCAAATACCATTTTGTATATTGAAACGTCAAATTAATCAAATAAGTTTTGATTCGCCCTACATAATAATATAATAAGCGGCGTTTCCGATATTTTGCATTTCCGATTGTTGTTTTGTGTACAAACACATTTTTATTACTTTTTTATGTCCGGAAAATCTATTATTTGTTAACAAAGTAAAAATAGGTAGTTGAGAAATAGGGAATAACAGAAACCACAAAAAGGACGAAAACATGTTTGTATTTCGTAAACTGGGGTGACTTAAAAATATGAGGAGACAAGTTGAATGAATCATAACATAGAGTAAACATACTAATTTACTTTTTATTCAAACATTCATAATGATTATCTTCCGGATATTCAGATTCGAATACTGAATATTCATGATGATGAAAATATATGAGAATTATATCAATAACAGTTTTTTTTTTATTTCTGGAGATATATGGAAATTAAACTATGAAACATAGAGAAATAGTTTCTAGGATTTTAAAAGATAATCGGATCTCAATGATATATAAATAGATATCTAATCTGGAAGGACTGATAAAGTTATCTCATGAATGTATACCGACAACCCACGTGTTCTAGAGGTAAAAGGAAACTTTTAATTACTACATAATGAGCGAGTTTATTAATATTATTTATTGCCGATCAATTTTTAATCTTTTCTTATTTCAATATATATGATATTTAGAATATTGAAAAGTTGCCTAAAGTGGTTTGAGAATGCCTGGTATCGAGCAACAAAAACGAAGAAATTTCAACTTGTATGTAATGTTTTTCCGAACGTCATTAATACCTACGCAATGAAATGAACTTTGTTATTACAAATTTTATTATTAAGTTTGATTAATACAGAAATTTAATTGGTTTTGATTTTCACTTCAGCAACTATGTGCAGTCTCGATAATATCTGTGTAGTAGTAGATAGATACATGAAAGGGATAAACTATCATAACCCTGAAGAAGATACCAATTAAACTCTAATCGTATAACGTCTCTGTTGTAACCTGGGGATGCGAAGCAAGGACTGCGCAATAATAGTTATAACCAACCGTAGTGGTATGTAAGGGAGAACTTGTTATTAACTCGGTTGCATTAATGATTTCGGAAACTATCGAATTCAAACTAAAGCGGTTTAATAATAAAGTTAGTGGATATTTCCCGAAAAATACAGGATGTTCACGACTTTAACAAATATGTTTTTGACGTACCTGCATCCGTTTCAAAAGCTTCCAAACTATTATAAATAAAAGTATCAGAATTAATTTATTTACATTTTTATTCGATTTTAATTGAATTATCCGCGCAGATTTCAATAATTTATTCAGATTTATACAAAAAATTCAATAACTCGATTAAATTTAAATAGGAATATCCAATATGGAGATAATCAATTTTCCCTTACTTCAAACATTTTTTAATTCAATCAATCTATACATCCGTCTACTAAATTATTATTATTCCGTTATTCATTTCATTGAAATATACATACCTTTCTGTATATCGCTTATTTTATAAGTTTTAGTTTGAATTTTTAATAATTAGTAAATGAAAAAACAAATTTTCTACAAAAATAATAAAAGATTCATCACGTGACATTGAACAGCAATTAGAAAAACGTGACGTCACATCTCGCGAAACGTTATGATGTAACTGTCATTTTCGTATAAGTTGACCAGGTTATTTCGAGTTTTCAGCAATTATTGTTAAATTAATAAAGTTCGTTTCTAGTTTCATCTCGATAAGAGACAGTTATAATTTGCCATGGAATCAAAATTTAACAAAACAAACTGTAGTAGTTTGCCCAAAATTGACACCGTTATGCTTGACAATTTTTTTTCAATAAACACCTACTTTTGTTTATCGGAAGTCCGCAGTGTTAAAACTTATATATGTAAATATTATGTGAAGAACAAACAAAGTCTTATTTAATTAGCAGTTACCAGTCAGAGAGTTGTATTTACCCACTGTGGAATGAAAATAATTTACTGATTTTGAGGTTAGCGAATACAAAATTTCAATAACTTTAACTTAATCAAGTCATAACATTTTATACGTTATGTGTGGTATATTATGGTAGATTTTGCAAAATTCATTCCTTTTACTATACATTTATAAATATATACATCGAGTTTTGTTTAATACTTACATCAAAATGATCTTCACAGAAATATTTAGTGGAATTAGTTGATAAAGTAAGAACATATTGCCTATTTGCCATTTTTAACCACTTTCTTCGTATTTTTTGATTGTTTGGAACGTATATGAATAATTTGTCTGGCGTTTTTATCACATTGGGGCACTACACAGTATTTATGATACGAGGAATTCATTATTTATTGAAAAATTGAACAATTGACTGTCGTAAACAAACACAACTGTTGTGACATAATTAAAGACGCCATGACAGTCTTGGCCTTTTTCGCGGTTAATTCTAATTTCATTTCTAAAAACTTAAAATAATATATTTTTGGGGCGAAATAGATGCTAAGCTATAGTTGTAAACTAATTCCCAAATTTTGTCAACTAGTTTATTTAAGGAATTACAACCTTTAAGGTTAAGACAAGGTTGCTAGTAGATAGTAAGGAACTAATTATTATTTGTTTTTTTTTTATCACGAATATTTTATATAGACGCACGCATTTGCTACGTTTACAAACAAAATAGTAGAGTCTATAAAAAACTCACTTATTTTTGTTTGCATTCCCATGTACATTGGCGTCTATTTCCGGCTCCTGCTGGTCTGTATTCGCGAGTGCATTGTTCGATGCAATCGGGGACGGTATTAAATTGCCGCCCTCTTTTCCAACAAACGGATTATCCCCGATCTCACTACCCGCTCCTCCACCCTCGTCGTGGACGTCCATCGACCCCTAGCGTTTTACACACCCATCATTTTCCGAGACGATCGCATCATACATGTCTTTGTTTCTCAAAGGACCAGGGAATCGTCTTCTGGGAATCCACCCCGCATCGTAATCGAACGATTCGATTATCAAACCCTGTAAAATAATTCATGATGAATAATCTATTTTAGTAAATAGATAATCGGTAATTTATTATGTAGAAAAATCATTCTATAATACGTATGCTAATGAAACTTGACTTAGTAATGTAATTTCAATATTTTAACTTTTTTTTTTTCAATTTAAAACCGCTTCTAGCTACTCAAAGATCAATTCGGATATTTCTAACATAAAATCGAAAGATCTTAAGAGCGATACTTTTGTACGTGGTAAATAATTTTAGATTATGGCAAAGAAATGTTAGTTTACACTATTCATGGCAAAGACGTAAACGCTGGTGTATACGGTTTGTTCCGACCGCGAAAAAGATGTTACGAAACAATAATAATAATATTTTCGCCTATCAATAAAGTTTGTTTGTTTAAAAAACGTATTTCTATCTCCCTAATAATCGTTCTAATCTTTCCGATATACTTTATAAGATGTTTTCGTTATATTAAATGGATTTTTCGAACTGCCGATAAACATCCTCGAATACAGTAATATTGCTCACTTCTAAGATAACTTTATACAAAATAATAATTATTATTCCTTTCGGTATTTCTGTAAACTTTGTGCGAGACAAACTAATGACGTCTTTTATGGAATTGTGGCCTTAAGCGTAACTTTCATTATCCACGTAAATGCAGACGTACAGTATTGTTTGGTATGTGGATTCATTTGTGTGTTTGTTACCTTTACAAATTTAAAATTATTTGGGTTATTATTTGAGAAACGGGCTGAAAATTATGTTATTTTTCGCACGGTAACATATTTTATTAAAATCGCCGGTAAATTTGAACAAAGCTCAAATAATAACGTTATTTCTTTAATTTCCTATCCTATTAATCGAATCGAAAGTAAAAAAAATCAACTCTTGGTTGGTATACGAAACCAACTTGGTCCTCGAGATATTGAATCTTCAATTCGTGTCACAAAAAAGATCTATCCAACTATCAGATCGTGAATTTAGATGCTTGGCTATTCAAAAAGCAAAAAAAAACTACATTGAAAGAAAATAATTATCCGGAAAAAATGATAAATAACGTATTCAAGAAAAAGATTAACAGATACTATAATCAATTTGAAAACAAAACTCAAACGAAACATCAAAACATGAAACATTTTTCCTTGCCATATGTACAAGGACTTTCCCAACAATTATCTAATTATTTCAATTAATATGATATCAAATTATAATATATTAATCAAATATTTCACTAAATTAAAAACTAAAACACCAAAAAAACAAAAAAACTACTATTATATATCAAGTGCCTTATATTAATTGTGATATTGTCTACATAGGACAAACATCTCAGTATTTAGAAAATAGACTAAAAGGTCATCAATACGATAAAAAAATACATTAACGAACCATGAAATATCAAAAAAAAAACCATAAATTCGATTATAAAGATTCAAAAATTCTTGAAACGGAATCTAATAGATGAAAAAGGAAATTTTTAGAAACGGTTCACATTCATTACGACGAAAAAACTATAAATGATCAAAAAGATCTAAATAATTTAAGCTCTATTTTGTAAATTCTAATAAATTTAATATATTTGGGATGTGGAAACCAAGGAAAAATTAATTTTTCTTATTGGAACAAAGATTTTAACCTTATTTATACCATATTTCGATAAAGAAAAATCGAAACGTCAAAATTTACCTTTCTTTTAATATAAAAAACTAATTTTAATTGCATCAATAATAACTTTATCGATATTCAACTACCCCAAAGTGTTTGTTTTTTTAATTTTATCTCCGAAAGTACCTACACATAGTGATTTTAATGATTAAGGGTTATTATCAAGCGATGACACGTAGTGTGTTATTATGTTTTTCCACAACGTTTACTTTGCCTGATTACGTAATGGGTTGTCAGAGTATGATAACATTGAAAGGAATAAATTAACTAGATAAGATAAAATAATCGATCCTGTACATTCGTGCTAAATACTGTTAATGTGAAATACCGTACATTCGTAGCATATTATAATTACTAGCAATCCTTAATAGATCATTTTTCAGCAATTTCATAATACATTTTCGCGTTATTTGTCGTTATTTATTGTTATAGCATTAGATTAAAAATTTTCCCGAAAAAACTACGTACTAATAAATACAATCAAAGGGTTGTTTCCATATTGTTTGAGATCTATTACTTTTAGTAGAGTATCTCGTAAGATTTTTTTTTTTTTTTTCGATAATATAAAGGACGACATCCTTTCTAACGCAACTCACAACATTTCCCTATATTTTCTTTGTCATCTATCTACAACATGGGTAAAATAGCTTTTACATCACTTCTGCGTCAAAGCTATCTTCGAAGGCAACATTAATTCAATTAATAACGTTTAATAAAGTCCCGGCGGAATTGGCCAGAAATTTCGATGCAGAGGATTTTCCAAAAAGTATTTTTAATCGTACGAAAAAAACAAATCGAATAGAAAAGTAGATTTTGCTGTTCAATTCAACGATTTAGAAATCATATTACTAGCGATTTTTCCGCGTTTTTCATGAATTTTTCCAACGCGGTGCTCAAGAGATTGCCTTGATAAACGGTACGTGTTTGAAAAATTGTGCACGAGCAGAAAATTGAAAAGATATATTTTCCCAGTTAAGGTTGATCGATTGCATAATTTTCGTAAAAAGAGAAATCACGTACGTTCGATAACAAAAAAATTGTTATTAATTAGAATGTAACCAATTTACGAAATATTGTCGTAGATATACATAAAAATACACCTCGTACCAAGCCAAACAATAATGTAGCGACTGTCTAATATATAAATGAGTGTTGGTGAATTGAATTACGAGTTTAGTACTGCAAAATACGTAATACATTCACCATATTACAAAGAACAATTACCAAATTAATTGATCACCCGAAATAATTACAAATATAATTTTTTTAATAAAAGCCTACCGGTGACTTGCAGGTTTATGGTTTCTGTCGCTCAAACGATCTTTTATATGAAAATGAAGAAAATTAAAAAATAAACAGTTTCAAATTGACTTTAATTAGGTGATACAATATTTTAAGACTTCCGAGAAAACTTCAAGGAAAAATTCAATATTATTTATTCAATTTTACATTATCGCAATGCATTTCAGTGACCTTCGATCATTTCCTTCACAATAATAGATATATCGTCGTCACTTTTATGTCAAGATAATCCAAAAATGTACGATTTTGAAAAGTATCAAAATAGAATTTACTGGAAAATATTACTTGTTTTTCTAACCTCCTAGCCATTTCTGTAAGTTTAAATTGTTATTTTTAGGATGCCTATCAAAATGATCTGTCTTTCAACCCCTTTTCCAGTCCATCCAAGAAGGTAACAAAAAATGGATATTAATAAAAGTGCGTAGTTTTCAAACTGACCCACGTACACGTTATTTATTTTCGATTATATTTAGTATATGTTATAGTACAGGAGCTGATTGCTTACAAGAAAATTTGTTTATCTCAGCTCTCGGTTGGGTGCAAATGAGATGCTTTGAATTTGGAAACAAGCTTATATTATTTGTAAGCCCCAATTTTTATATTATATATATATATATTGGAATCACGTAAATCCTTTGATATACAAAATTAAATGAATTGAGAAGGAATGTTTGGGTTTCTTTTTTGTATTGGGTAAAGCAAACATTGTCTTTATATTTTTCATGGAATTCGTTCTCTGGAAACATCGTTTTCTCAATAATAGGAGAAAATGGTTGATAAAATTCCATCTCACGCTATAATATTATTCGGAAATATATCAATTTCGCCGGTTACACAAGTTTTCAACGTTTTCTTTTTTCGTCAATTTACGTCCTTAGTTTTTTATAAAAGTTTTTTGTTTCGATGCGACTAAATTGCTATTTAACATTTCTTCAAAGAGTTTGGAAAAATTGTAATTAATATAAACAGCGAATTAAGATTAATTAAGATTGTACCGATCTTTATATCTAAAATGCTTCTTCAATCAAAACTCGAGTGTAATTTTTTTATTTTTTCTCGTAGAGAATTCCACTTGTTTTATATATTGATTATGTAAATTATTTATCATTGTTAATTACAAGTTATTTGTTCACACATTTTTAAGCCTCCTCGAAAATATTTCAGGATTCAACAACGTATCTATTCAATTCAACAGCTGCTTCATTTGATAGAATTGACGATAAACGAAATTGATTGGTAGATATATTTTTGATTAATCAATAGCCGCGTCTTAAATGTCGTTTTATTTTGTATTAAATAAAATAATGAAGTACTTAATTATAGAAAAGTGTCCTTTGACCTATTTAATCGATTGATTTGGCACACGATATTTTCTATCTTTCCAAATATCAAATAGCATAATTTTTATAATTCACGAAGCAATGAAACCAATTAATATCAATTTAATATACCACGTCTATTAAGTCTTGCTAAGTGGAATCGTACTATTTGAAATTGGAAAAGTACGACACAATGTTTAGTATTATTAGTATGAATAACATATAACAATAGATTAAATTGTTTATATTTCTACATAGTAAGGACGTTTCATTTTTTAATATAAATAATTGCGTTGCGAATCTTTCCAAGTACTCTTACCAAATATTTTTTACTTGTTACTTTATTAAATAAATTAAAATTCTAATTCTTCTTGCTGGGCACTTTTAAATCCATCTTCTCTGTTAAAATCTTTTTAGATTGTCATACTTTGAGTTCTTTCTTGATTTTTATTACAAGATGCAAATACCAAAATGCAAGTGTTGAATCCCTCGGTTTAGTTTCATAGCTCCGGAATGCATTTGGCTATGAAGTGGCTTTAAAATCCACTTGAAACTATAGATGATTCGTTGAAATCGACACCCGAAAACTAATATACGATGTGATTCAATATTTATATAATATAAGAGATGACGTTAGCTTGGCAAATTACCTGTGCGAAACACTATTTTCTCGATGAGGCCTGTTTCAAAGTACGTGGAAATAACGATAACTCACCTGATTTTCGATAAAAACCGAGCAGTTCACTAAGAAAAAAAAAAGGCGCGCGCGTTCAAATAATTTTCGCGAGCTACAGGAAAGCTGGACTCTAACCGAATGTCGACGAATTCTGGTTGAAAAGCTATAGGCCACATGTTGCGAGTGGCTTATTCGCGATAAGAGATGCGCATTTCAAGTTACAAGGGTTAATTAAGCGACCACACTGTGAACCGTATAGGTGGTCGCACATATGTACACTCATATTTTGAAAGCGATTCGTGTAAGAAAAGCTTTTTATTAAAGCCAAAATTATTCCGAACGGAGTCGTCTAAAATCAATCGATACTAAAAACAATGTTATTTTTTTGATTGGCTGACCGGATTCGGGAAAATTAAGCTTTCGTTTGTTTGTTTTTATTTAATATTATCTTTTGATTTACGAAAATAAACAACAAATTGACACGCAGTTATAATAATTTGAAATCGATCAAAAATCCAACCACTTTCTTCTTTCGCATTCTTCAATCATCCAGATAATTCTTCGTTTTATATGTTTTTCGAATTGAATTTTTGATAAATTAATCTCGAAATCCGCACCTTCGGGCATGGCGTGTTGTCCACCATTAATGATGAATAAATACATAAATACGGTGTGAGCCAATTCCCATTCGGTACTAAACGTAATTTCTTGCAATAGTTTCTCGTAAGAAAATTGAAGATCGCATTTAAGAAGTTTCAAAGTTTCCACAAAATGTCGATGGTAATATTCGAGCAATTCATCGAGATTATTCCTGAGTACTTTTTCCTGTACGCTGCTGAATAAAAAGAAAAATAAATCGGCCGCCGGCGAATCGTAACTGTACATTTGAAAATCAACAAATTTGCAATCTACTACATCTTCCCCGTTTAACTTGACCATAATATTATTAACCCACAAGTCTCGGTGACCTATTGTCGCGAACGGTTCTCTAATATCGTCGCACAATTTCGAAAATTTTTTCACTGACATTTCCATTTTGGGTATTAGACGACTACAATTTTCGGATTCGCTCATTAGCGCGTAAATATTTTCCATCGATCCTTTCAAAGGCGAAAACGGTTTTAAAGGATAATTGAATGCCATATGGGCTTTTATTTTGGTATCGAACGTTTCGGGATCGACGAATTTCAACGCTATCGGTACCGCGTGAAATTCGGCCAATTTTTTTAGAATCAACTTAGATGCGGATAGATCGAAACCAACACGACGATCGACGTTACCATAACCTACAAAATTATTACGAAAATTAGCTCAAAGAAGAAAACGTTTCGACGACACACCATACCTTTCGCTTTCAAATTTTCCAATACCAATACAGCATCGTCGTCAATAATATTAGAATCTATTCGTAAATTGTTTCTAGCGCAATAAAATTTCGGAAACGAATCAATGACGTTTTCGTATCCTTGTTTACTTTGAAATTTTTGCAGAGTCGGTATGATGATTTCATAAAATTTCGTTTCTAGCATAAATGATACTTGCACGTTGAATACTATTTTCGCAAAATGATTTCTTGGAATAAGTTTAGCGACGAGATGTATTTGTTCGTGCGTTCCATCTTCGGCTTCAATAGAAACATCCACTTTTAACATTTCACTTCCATAATTTTCCCCCGGAAATGTTAGTGGGGACACTTTCGAATTCACTATTTTTTTACCTTCGCCTATTTGCGCGTTTAAAAGTTGTTCTAGTTGTACTATTTCAACCGTCATTTTGTTATTATATGTGTAGATGCGTTACTTTTCGACTGGGAATTTTTAATAATAAATCAGAGGTGGATTATCACAATTATGATCTATATATGTGTAGGTACGGGTCACGTCTCGAAATTAAGAGTCCATAAACATAAAATTAATAAATTCTAATGTATCGGCTTATTTACTAACATATAAAACAGAAAAAAAATCACGTATTTTCTATTTTATATTCATACATATGGTTGAATTATCTCGCAGTAAGTAAAATTTGGAATTTAGACTTTTTTTTTGTCCTTTGTATGTTTTTCTAGTTTCTCTCTCGTTTGTCTTTATAAAGCGGCTAAAAAATAAATAACTTTTCTACATTTGATACGCTTTAATCTTTTTTAGAAGTGCGTTATTCACTTTGATCTCATAACGAGATACAAAAAATATTTTTTTTTCATACGAGGCATATTTTTTAAGTAAATTAAAAAAAGAAGTGCAAAGATATCGCGATAATTTTATTTTTACATGAAAGCCTGTACCTTAATCTACCTTTCTACATAATTTCCGTTAATATTGGGGCCTCCTCATTAAATTCTGCCGCCTGGCTTGTTAACCACTGTATCACAACTGTTTTGACTTTGTTATCGTCTTGAAGACGCTGACCGCCCAGGACCCCGAGTGCAGGAACAAATGGTAGTCGTCGGGCGCCAGATCATGCCAGATCTAGAGTTTCCCATTGAAAAGATTTGATGAGATCTTTGGTCCGATTAGCCACGTGCAGCAGAACGATACCCTCACTCAACTTGCCACGTCTTTTGTTCTGGATTTCTTCACTTTTTCGGGTGATGATCACTCATAATGTTTTGTCCGTAAACTTGACAGATCTCACGATGAATGTCGATCGGTTTTACGCCTTTAGCACTAAGAAATCGTATAACAATCGGCGGGACTCGCTATTGTCGGAGGCATCTTAAACACTCGGTAAACAACGTACACACAACGAAGAATCAAACTGTAATGGCGTCGGTGCGTAGACAAGAGATGTAGGTGCGGAACGCCGACCTTGGGATTGCGGCGGCGGAATCGCAAAACGGTACTTACTTAAAAAATATGCCTCGTAGAAAATACAATACATCGTCTTTACATTAAACGAGAAAACGTTGTTATTTCGTCATTTATTTTACATATTGATTTAAATACCATATCCAATTATTAAATTTAAATTTTAAAAATGAAGCCAGCCCCTTTTTTCGCATTCCTCGCATATCCACCATATCCTTTCTTTGGTGGTGTCTGGAATCGGTATTTCCGTCAATTTTAAATCTTTGTTTTTATCGTTAGGTAAAGGATAACCGCCTTTTGGGCTATTTATTATCATGGCGTACATAAAAATAGTATGAGCTAGTTCCCATTCGGTGATCGACGATATTTCTTCCAATAAATTCTCGTAAGTAAATTTCAAATCGCAATTAAGACTTTCTAAAGTTTTTTGAAATTGAAGTAAATAGTATTTTATCAAATTATTCAAATTATTTTTCAAAACGTCCATTCGAACGCTCGTAAATAGAAAGAAGAATAAATCCGCGGCTGGAGAATCGTAATTACAAATTTGAAAATCGAGAAACTTGCAAGCGACTGGACGATTGTCGCAATCGAACTTGACCATGATATTATTAATCCAAAAATCTTGATGACTTAATGTGGTAAACGGTTCCCTTAAATTTGTTCGCGGAGTACGATATTTCGAAGCCGATTTCCGCATTTTAGGTACGAGATATTTACATTTATCCGATTCTCTCATTATCATGTAGATAAGTTGCATAAATTGGTCGATTGGAGGACGTGGCGGTGGTGGAAACGAGACTAGCGTATACGCCTTAATATTATTTTCGAACGTTTTTGGATCTTTTCGTTTTAACGCTATCGGTACTGCGTGGAATTGGGCCAAATATTTCAAAATTAATTTTGCGGTCGGAAGATCGAATCCCACGTTCCTACAAACGTTTTTGTAACCTGAATTAAAAAACAAACTAATGAATAAAATGAAAAAAATTAAATATGTATTTAAATTTGTACCTTTTACTTTTAAATTTTCCAATACCAGTACAGCGTCGGCATCGACAATATCGCATTCATTTCGCAAGTTATTTCTAGCGCAGTAAAATTGTGGAAAACAATCGATAACCGTTTCGAGTCCTTCATTTCTTTGGAAAGCTTGCAGTGTCGGTATAACGCTATCATAAAATCCTTTTTCGACTTTAAAGGAAACGGCCGCATTCATAATAACCGTTCTCGCGAATTCACTTTCGGGAATAAGTTTAACGACGACATTTATTTTTTCTACCTCCTTAACTTCCTCTTTTATAATAACTTCCACTTCCAGAATTTCGCTACCGAAATTTTCTCCCGGTGCTGTGAGTCGGGTGATTTTAGTGTCCAGTATCGCTTTGCCATTTCCCAAATACGAAATTAACAATTCGTTCAGTTTTTCTATTTTAGGTACCGTCATTTTGTATTTGTTAATATACACGATTTCCGACACAAACTAATACGTTATTAGGCGCTTCAATATGGATATCGTTAGGTCAAGGTCGCGCTTTGAATTTGAATTTTATACAAAACGAATGTTACACAATATTCTAATTAAATATCCAAATGAAGCAACATTTGCGACGACGTTGCAATACAATATACCGGGTTGCCAATCTTTTGTTTGTTTGTCGCCTCCAAAGATTATATACTCGATAGATCTGCCGCTCTGTATAAAAAATTTGACATCTCTCGGACTGGCTACGTACCAAAAAAAAAGATGTTTCGATCTAAGGTTCATATCCATGCTAATTTCGCGCGCGGGAAATTTAAAAATAACTCGAGCAATTTTAAGTTGTCGCATCAAATTGTAAATAAAACAAAATTATTATGCAAAATGTGTACTTTTATAGAAACGATTGTAATGATTTATAAAATATTATACCAAAACAAAATCTCTTTATTAGTTTCGTATAATTTGTATAATTAATCGAATTAATAGACATAATGTTGTGCTAAGACAAACGGAGCGTTATGCTAGTTATAATGAGTTTTGGTGCAATTGATTCTTATCTAAAAAAAAAAAAACAAAATATTACAATTTAAAAATTGAGCCAACCTCTTCGTTCGCATTCCTCGCATATCCATCTTATTCTATCTTTGGTAGTTTGTTCAATGACGATTGGTAAATCAGAGGCACTTTCCTTATCTTTGGGCATTGGAAAACCGCCTTTTGGACCATTTATTATTACCATATACATAAAAGCGGTATGGGAAAGTTCCCATTTCGAACTAAAAGACATTTCTTCTAATAATTTTCCGTAAGAAAAATTAAGATCGCAATTTAGAGATTTCAGAGTATCTTGAAAATGTTGGTGATAGTATTTCAATAAGTTTTCCAAGTTTTCTTTCAAAACGTCCATTTGAATGCTCGAGAATAAGAAGAAAAATAAATCTGCCGCGGGGGAATCGTAAGTATAAACTTGAAAATCGAGAAATTTGCAAGCTACAGGTTGCGATCTATTATTGAATTTAATCATAATATTATTAACCCACAAATCCTTATGACTTAATGTAGCGAAAGGTTCTTTAAATTCATCGCACGGTTTGCCGAATTTCTCCGCGGACTTTTCCATTTTTTGTACGAGATGTCTACATGAATCGGATTCTCGTAAAATATTAAAGATAATTTGCAATATGTGTTCGACTGGTGGACGTTGTGCGGGGGGATGCATACATGCCATAAAAGCCTTCACTTTATTTTCGAATATTTCAGGACTTTTTTGTTTCAACGCTATCGGAACAGCATGAAATTGCGCTAAATGTTTTAAAATTAATTTCGCCGTCGGGAGATCGAATCCGGTGTTTCGTTGCACATTTTCGTAACCTTGAACAAAATGAACAAAAATATATTTTTATAATAAAAAAAATGAACTAAAAGAACCAAATATATAATATAATTTACTCACTATCGTTTATTATATATTACGATTGTTATTCATATCTGAATAAATTAAAATTTAATTGCAAATAGACTGAGTTACTTAATTGTTGTTATTTTTGAATAATTACATATAATAATAAGATTCTACGGTAAAATTTATATTCATTTTATTAAATATATCCTTGATATATTTAAGGCGTAGATAAATATATTAAATGTCACATGAAAATAAGATTTTTTGCATTAAGAATCCTGAAAGACTATAAAACCAATAAAATACCTCGATATTTTAGCTAAATAAATAAAATATCGATTTTTCATTGACCTATTTTAGTGTATCAGTTTATATTATATCAAAAATAATTTAAAAATCTAATCTAAAAACCTCATGTGTTCACTTCAAAACAATTAGTATTAATTTTATTAGAAGAAATTACCTTTTACTTTTAAATTTTCCAAAATGATAACGGCGTTTTCATCGACAACATCCGATCCCTCTTTAAGATTATTTCTAGCGCCGTAAAAATTAGGGAAGAAATCAACAACATCGAAAATTCCTTGGTTACGTTGAAACTGTTGTAGTGTCGGAACAACAGTATTATAAAATTCTTTTTCCATGTTAAAGGAGACTTGTACATTAAAAATTACTCGCGCAAATTCATTTTCAGGTATAAGTTTTGCTACAACACTCAAATCGTCTTCTATACCTTCTTTGTTTTTAAGTCGAAGGTCAACTTTTAACATTTCACTTCCAAAGTTTTCGCCAGGTGCCGTTAATCTACTAATTTTCGTATCTATTATCTTCTTGTTTACGTCCAAGTGTTTGAGAATAAGCTCTTCCAACTTTTCAATTTTAGGTGCCTCCATATTTTTTTCTTCTTCTTATAAGCTACAATTCAACAAATACATGTCACTAATTCATCAATCTTCGAACGTTTAACTATGCATCTCACTTTACGAATGGTTATATCTACTAATTGTATCTGTTCAAGGTTGATCAGAAATTGTTGATATTAAGTTGATTCGTATTAAATTACGTAACAAAAACGAGTGGAGTTATAAAATAAGATTGAATAATAACAACTAAAAAAAATATTAAAGCCCTAATTCATCACAAATCATGTTATCACTTAAGATTAAAAACATTTGTAACTTCCATGTACCTGAATAAGCTTAATTTAATAATACCCTAATCTTTCAGATGAGTACTAGATATTAACGAGTTAATTTCAAGTTTTTTTTTATTATTAGAAAACTACCAAAACCGCTCACTAATATTTTCATTCATTTTCAATATAATACCAATATAATACATATACAATATAATACCAAACCTGTTTCGAGATCAAATAACGAGCCTCGTCGTTAGTTTAATAACTTATAAAATTTATTAAAACCAAAAACGATATCCTACTATATAAAAAAAAAAGTTTTTTCCGAAATCTACAACAGTTTATGTATCAACTTTCTATTAATTATAGAACCTATTTGTCGTACTCTAATTGTGTGTTGCCTAATCAGTAGGAACTGTAACATAGTAAAAGCTGAATCTATAAGTCAAGATGAATTAAAATGAAAAAAAGATTCCTCGTTCTATAATATGCTATCATTTTTTATTTATTGGTCATGAATAAATGTACGGAAATGGTGCGATAACGACAGATCAAGTCGGGGCGTCACCTACATTGCATTCTGATAATAACGAAATCAACACAACAGTCACCTGTAAACGTATTGAAAAAAATGTGACTACGAAGTGAAATCGTTTAATTTCAATTACAAATTCTTACCTCTATTTACGTTTTAACGCTATTTTTCGATATTCAATTTCTGTCTGATTTCGTATCATGTGTGAGTAAATATAAAAGTTATTTCACTACTATTTTCTAACTTTAATGTATTTATATATATTTAATGTATTTCACGTCTGAGTGGATATTATTCAGATTTCTATTATCTATTTGCTTGTATTTGTAATTTTTTTTCATTTGGCAAGAAATTAACTTGACAAAATTTGAAAAAACCAATATAATTGATAAAAATTAACAATTTTATTCAAATTATATTGAATCTGGAGAATGATAAGATATTTGATGTTGTTATCTCCCAAAAAATCTTGCATATCAGCATAATCCAATGATATTATGAATTGTAACAAATTTAGCAATGACTTGAATATTTAGGAAAATCGATTGTTTGAAAAGTTTCAAAATTCCCGATTTTTAAACAAAACTTCTCGAACGTGATTTACCAGTTTCTATATTAAAAAAAAACTCGATCTTCATTAGATACAGATACAATCAAAATGACCAACTTATCGTCTCAAAAACAAATACTATCAAGTTTCTTGGACGTTGTAGGTACTTTAAACAGTTTATGCTTTTATTTAAGTTTGTATGTAAATAGTGGATTCCAAGGACGTTTTGTAAAATTCGTTGCTATGTATTTTCTAGGTTATCTATAATGAATCAGAGATGAAAGGTCAAACATAAACATAAACTTGAATACTAGCAATAATCTACATACTATCGTTAATTTATCTATAATTAACTGTCTACTATTTTTATTATAAACCTTATCTTTGTGGAATAAAAAGTTTAAGTAGTCAATCAACACTCGGTATTTCAACAACAATGTCAGAGAAATGTGAAATGGAATTTGATGCGGAAATACAGAAATTCGCCGAAGAAAATATCAACGAAACTAAAGAAAACAGAGAAAATGGTATGAAAGAAATTACCAGATGGTTAATAGAAGAAAAACCTAATTTGAATGCACGTTTAGAACCTCGGTAAGTGTTTCCAAAAATATATTTTATTGTGTTTTATAATACTGAAAAGTAAGGTCATTTATCATTTATCTTTATTCTATGTTTAAGCTAAATTTATACATGTTTGTTCAGAATTATAAACGGTTTTTTCATTCCAAATGTTTTGATTTTGGTAGAATATTTTATCGATTCTCGACATCGAGATTTTTTTCTTTTTCGTCTTAATAGAGTATAAGAAAAGTAGAAATAAAGCTTAATTTAATTAAAAAAAACTACAATAAGTATTTTCAACTTTTATATTGAATTATAAAATTTATTTCACCATTGTATATAACAATATAATATGTAATACTCCTTTTGTCAATTATTCGTTCGTAGCCAGATTCTCGTAATGAAAAATCTCCTTGCCTACTACTTTACCATGATGTAAAGACTACATGTAATTAATAATAATAATGAATTTTTCATAGTTAAGTATCACATTCTCAAACTCAACGCTCAAGATTCAAATTCCCGCATTGAATTGATTGGCCAGAAGAACAATATGGCCGATAATGGGAAAGGCCTCTTATTGGCTGTGGCTATCCGGCTGCGCAACAACACACCTTGTAGTATTTACATCATGTACCTCACTATGTCAATATCCAAAACAATATAATTAGTTATGTGTTTAATACGAAATATCACATATTTTCATCTCGTAAATAACAATTTTCTATATTTTCCAGTTACATCATACCGTTTCTAAGGTTATCTAAATTCAACATAGAAGATGCAAAAGTTAGGTTGATAAACTATTATAATTTACGAAGAGATAATGCTATTTGGTTTACGAATCGAGATCCAAAACTACCCGAACTAGAAGAAATAATTAAATTGGGAGTATTCGTTCCGTTAAAGCAGTTGTATAAGAATCAAATGGTTGTTATTATAAGAACGGCCGCTCACAATCCCAAAATCCACTCCCAAGAGACCATATTTAAAGTTGATCACATGATTTTGGACGTAGCCGCTTTATTCGAATTTGAAATTGCGCAGATTTTTGGATTAATATCTGTATTTGATATGAACGGAGTGACTTTTTGGCACGCGAAAGCTCTTACTCCGAACATCGTTAAAAGAGCCGTAGCCGCGTGGCAGCATTATCATATCGCTTCAAAAAGTTACGAATTTATAAATTCGCCCGGATATTTGAATGTCATTCTGAATATTTTCAAATCTTTTATGACCGATAGTATGAAGAAAAGTACTAAAGTGCATACCAACGGTTTGAAAAGTTTACATACGTTCGTCGATAAAGAAATTTTGCCAGAAGAATATGGCGGCAGCGCGGGAAAATTGGAGGATTTGATAAATTTTTGGCACGATAAAGTATTAAGTAAAAGGGATTGGTTTTTAGAGGATAATAAATATAGAAGTGATTGAGTTTTTTTTGTTTTTCTTTTTCCGCAATTTTAGCTCCATCATTTTCCTCCTCCCATGCGAAATAATTGGGCTGCAAACTGTCATATTTATATAGCAATAGTTGAAATCTAAGTACTTTAGCTTTTTACCGATAGATAGCGTTGTTTTATTTTTTAAATAACTTTTGCTAATGTTGTACTTTGACGTTTGTCACGTGATACTGTTTACATTGACGTAACTTTAGAAGCAAGAAACAACAATGTGAAAAATATTTATGGTGCACGTGTCAGAATTGTTATAAAAAATTCTGGAGATTTTTTCTTCTGAAAAACCGCCAGAATTGTCAAATCGGAAAGGTTTAGTGTTCCACTATGATGATGCAAGGAAACTATTGGAGCTTGGCTAGGCCGAGCCCTTATCAGGTACATTTATTTCCAAGTTTACAGAATTCTTTGAATGGTCAAACGTTAACAAATGACGATGACCTGCTGATAGGGACCAGAAATTTTATGAGCGAGGAATCATGAAATTGAAAAAAAGATGGCAAAAGGTTGGATTATAATAAAACAAATTTTTTTGGGTAAAATTTTATTATACCTACTATATAACAAAACATACATCACAATACCACTTAAATATGTAAATTAAACTTGAGCACATGTATTATCTATGCAAACCGTACATCTTACATCGATATTAAAAAAAATAGTCAACAGTTTAAAAACAACCTGAATCTCGGACAGAAAATATTAGATTCTTAACATTTATATTCAAGTACCGATTTTTCGCTGCTTACCATATTTCTTGTTTGCAATGGCCATTTCGGTTAATTTAGAAATAATTATTTTCCTATTTTTATATTATATGAGCAGTATTTTTATCGTTATACCAGTATAAATTTATTTATTGTAAGACGGTACGTGCATTAAGTAAAAAATAATACAAAAAATTAAAAACTAAATGGTACCCTAAAAACATTTAAACAAGAGGCAAGTTGCTAATATAAATAAAGCGTTCGAAACCGATCAAATTTGAGTTTTACTGGTTATAAATGGACAATTTGAAATCATTTTGTGATTTTGTTTCATTACCGAATTATCTGATGAATAAAATTTGTCACTTCTACTTAATTTAATCAGTTTTCAACCCCTCTTCGCTCTCAATACAACTAAACTAATCGTTAAAAATAAGATTATCCAAACTATAGTAGCGATAAATCCGTAGTATACGTCGGGTTCTACTATGGACCATCCTCTTGTCATCATAGACCTCAACGACGTCGTAGCTAAGGTCAGAGGTAGAAAAGTGGATATGTATCTGAGAATTGTAGGCATACCTTCTATCGGCCATATGACGCCGCTAAGTAATAAAGTTGGATAAAAACTACCCAAAGCTAATTGAATTGCGTTTCGTTCGAGTTCACATATCGCGGATATTACGAAACCGAAACACATTCCGCATAGTCCTTGAAGAATAGTAATGAAAACTACAGTTATAATATCACCCCTACATTCTACTTGGAACACGAGAATCATAAAGATTAAAACTAGAGCCGTTTGTCCGCACATCACAACGAATTGTGTTATAACGTGAGAGAAGAGTATCTCGCCTGGAGTTACACCTAAAATACAATAAATCGATAAAAAAATTGAATAAAAACTCATTTTTTATTTATATATATGTTACCTGCCACCCACGATCTATCCAATAATCCTTCCATTCTTTCAATAATCAAAGCGGACGACGTTAACGCCACAGCCAAAAAGAAAACGATTCTGCGAATTAAAAAAAAATAATTATTATTTACGAGACTATAATATGTAGTGATTTGTGTGACTCAAGTTGTAAATAAGAAAATAAATTGCAGATTACTTACGTTAAAATAACACCGGGTGCTACGAAATCTGTAAAAGATGGTTGATTCGATCCGTAGATCGGTTCCTTAAACGAAATCGGTATTTCTGCCAATTGTTCATTATAATCACAATCTCTAAATATGTCTTTCGTGAAATTTTGGAATGATAATTGAAGATCCCTTTGAAGAATTATGCCGATTTGTTGATCTGCGAATATTTTCAATGTTAAAATTTACCGAAATCCCTTTTATATATAATTTAAATTCTTACTAGACATGTCCAACCAGACTCTGACTTCGCTTTGGTCCAACGTTTCCTCATCGGCGTCTTTTCCTAAAGCCATTCTAGCTACCAAAGCGTCGGTAAAGTTCTCGGTGAAGTATAAAGCTCCCCACGCATCCCCCATCCTAACGGCATCTTTAGCTTCTTCCGGCGTTCGATAATATTGTTTGATTATTGTCGATGAGTTTATTGCGTCTATATATCGACAACTTAAATTAGAAAATGAACATTTCCGTTCCCAATTACATTCCTATAAAAGTAAAAATGTTGTGATACCAACAAATTCATTCCACCACAAACTATTCTTTTTACCTGATAGGTCAAATTAGTATAATTCTTTTCGTGATTAACGATAGCTAACTTGAGTCCTTTGGGATCTCCTCCGATAGCCAAACAGAAGAGAATAACTTGCATCACAGGTAAGGCAAAAATGAACAGCATCACCCCTACGTTCCTCCACATTCTTAAAAAGTTTTTCTGAAGGAGAGCTCGAATTTTTCCGGTTGTCGTAAATTCGGAACAATTTCCACAATCGTCGCACGCTTCTTTAATACCTTGAGTTGCAGAGGGAGTTCTCGCTCCCTAAAAAAATAAATTCCATTAAATAATCGAACAAAAGATTTTGAACTAATCTCACATCTACGTGCCCGTTCGAGTCGGTAACTAAAACTTCTTTACTTTGATGGAAGTTCAATCCTACTACACCGCTTTCTTCCGTCACTGATATGGCTTCTTTTTTCGACCAATTTAATGTAGCCAAACTAATGTTATTCGCCATATTCTGTTCTTCGTTATCAGTTGCTCCTACTTGAACTTGTTTTCTGGACAATTTCAAAAATACATCTTCTAATGAAGTACATTGATACATAGTTAATAAAACTTGCGGAGATTCTTCTGCCAAAAGTCGACCGCTTCTCATTAGGCCAATCTACAACAAAAAAAAAATATTTTTAACAATATTCTAATTAGAAGTTTTCTCATCGTGTTATTTACCGTATGTGCTTGTCGGGCCTCTTCTATATAATGTGTAGTAATTATAACAGTTTTATTACCATCTTTCGTAATATGTACAAGGTGATTCCATATACTTTGTCTAAGCAAAGGATCCACACCTACCGTTGGTTCGTCAAGGATTAAAAGTTCAGGATCGTGCATTAAAGCTACTGCGAATGATACTCTTCGTTGTTGACCACCACTGACAAATAAAAGTTAATATTATATAAATATAAACAGCGATTTAGTGTATAGTTGAATATAAGGAACAATAATTATTTAGTTTGTAAAATCTGGATATCTATAATGATAAAATACAATTTACAAACTATTCAAAATTAAAAACACGCAACCAGTAATAATAAAATACTACTTCAATCGCCGGGATAGTAGGCAACACAAAATACATCGATAGAACGTAACTTAATCAGTTATAGGTATTGAGTAATATATTTTTATAAATCTACTCACCTAAGATTTTTAACCATCCGATTTTGACTAGGTAAATCCAAAAAGTTAAGTAGAAACTGCAGTCTTTCATAAATTTCCTTGGATTCCATACCGAAGATCCATCCGAAATACATCATAGTTTCTTTGATCGTGAATTCTCCGTAGAGCGCGATTTCTTGAGGCATGTATCCGACTCGTTTACCAGGTACACCCGAACCTCTTGTACCTTAAAATTAACATCTATATACAAGGTGTTTAAAAGAATATAAATTTCTGAATTGACATATCTCAAAAAAAAACGTTACAGATTATTCGTATCACGAACCTGTATGGGAATTTGATGTCTGTATTACTTACACAGTTTCTTTATTAATTGTATGTAACTACTTTGCCGAATTAATACAATTATTAGCAGGGGCTGGTTGTATAAGAAAACTGTAAAAAATATTACCTGGTTTTCCTCCCAAAACCCAAATTTCCCCAGTATTCAATCGTCTCCTTCCGACAATACAGGAAAGAAGCGTCGTTTTACCACAACCTGATGCTCCTAATAAACCATATCTGAAATATGGAAATGTGCAAATTATATATATATATATATATATATATATATATATATATAAATCGGCAATAATTTATTTTTTTATTCATTGTTAATATCGTTATATCGATTTTTCAATTCATAATCATCTTCTCCTATACTGCGTTCCTTTGTCATTCATTCTTTCAAGATGTCTAAACCACTATGTTAATTTAATTACCTACGAAAAATATTTTTTCTACGCCCATGTCTGTAAACGTCAAAAATCGCATTGTCAATGACATTTGACAATAACATGCACGTAATGAGATCTCATAACATAATGCGTTTTGAGAATAAAACTTAAGCTTCTTAGTTTAATTAAATTACAATCATATTATTTACGTAAAACTTTATTTGGTCTATTTACACAAATTTAGTCAATTAAAAAACTTTTAGCATTAGCGAGATATATTTAGGATGGAAAGAGTGATGCCCCTAAATGTAGGCAGCACGTTATGCATGCTATGAATGGGCGGCGGTAGGATTTCTCTATTTCTGCTCGAGATGGAATTTCTTTGTCATAAGTCTGGTTTGAGTACCAATTAGAAGAGTCGATACTAGTATAGCTCTCGCTAGATTTTATATAGTACTTCCACATGTATATGTTACTTTTGGTAAGTCTTTGGCTGATTTTTATCTCTTTTTGATATTTGTTATTATGTTATTAATATGCTCAATTTGAGTAATTTCAGTAATTTTTGTTGAAATCCTTTGGGCGATAAATAACCGACGGAAATGTAAACACATTAAATAATTATTTTGAAACATTACTTATTTTAATATCTTCGCAGAAGAAATATTAAATTTAAGTCAAATATTTGCAACAGGAGAAGTATTTGAATAAACAACTATAAAATTTTTAATTACAAAAATGAGATTTTCTGTGAATTAGTTTAGAAACCGTGTCAAATCATATACTTATGATGCGTGAATACATAATTCAAATTTAGTTCCGCCGCGCCGTTTAAAACACCGAATTAATAAATCCCATTTTGATATCAGACGAAAAATTTCATAAATACCCAATACTCACATAGTTCCCTTGCCAACGGTCATGTTCAAGTCACTAAGTACATTATTTGGTTTCTTTTTGGAGCCGTAGTGTTTGTAGGCGTGTCGAACACTGACTGCGTTCTGTCTCCTATTCCATATTGTTGAGTGTTGATGCACTAATGGGGGTCTTTCGACATTAACACCAACTAAATCAGGCCCTGGAGCTTGTGGTTCTACCCGATCACCCATTGTCGCACTTTCACTGTAACAAATAATAAAAAATAATATTTCAACTTTTCGAATAAATTTGCTGCTGCGGAATATTTCACATAACCTAATAATCGAAAGCCTCTATTTCTTCTCTAACAATAATTCGCACACCTTTTTGTTATTATTATCTGAAAGGACTTTTTAGATAAGATATAACAAAATAACAAACAATGATTGCGTTAATTTAATTGACTTCTGATTGTCATATTCATTGTAGTATCATATCTATACACTATATTATATATTACAGGAAACGTTTCGATTCCTTTAATTATCGAAATCAATAGGAACAGGATGCTATGACATTAATTTTTTGTAACAAAACGTATTTTACCTTCTTAACTGATCTTATAAGTTTTCATACCCCCCATTATGGAGACTCTAATATCTAATTGTGGATTATTCTTGACCAACAACAATAGAAGCATGTTCGAGTTGCTATAAATATACTAAAGTTCAACACAATGGTTTTAAAAATGATTTAATGTACAAAAACCATAAATGTAATACTCCTAAATGGACAGTTGCTATGGGAACAACTTCTCTCTCGTTCGGGACAATTTATCTATACTGCGCATGCTTGAGAATGCGCAGAACCGAGCTGAAATTTCTGAGGATAGAGAAATAGTTGTAATTCTGTTTTACTTCTACTTATAGAAACTGTTCATAATAATAGGAGTATTGCATATATTACAAAAACTTTATCAGTTCAGATTCCGCTTGATGTGAAAATTAGAAGATATTAAAAAAAAAACTGACTTGCAATTTAATGATGGCGAATTAAACAGTCATATAGAAATATCGATTTTATTATTGGCATTTAAGTATATTTTAATGATCGGCTATTATTTGTAAATTCTACTATAGCATAATAATTTTTTATATAATTATATAATACCATACGATCACTTATTATATCAATAGTGTCAATAGTAAAAAAATAAACATATTCTGCAAATTAACTGAAATAAAATTGTGATGTCACGTTAAAATAAAAAAATGTTTACCATTAATTTGGTAATTGCGAAATAGTTTTTAAAAAATATATAGTTAGAAACGGAATTGTTCTCGTAAATACTAAATAAAATAACAAGACCTCTTGACATGATGCAATACAACGTGCAACAAATTGCATGCAAGTCTCTGTAAACAAAATCCTAACCTCAAATTTTATCTAATATTTTGTACCTAGCTTAACGATGAAAATAACAAAGTTTTACAAAAGTTAGCTGATCTGCTAAGCCAAAAGTAACTAGATTGCAACTTGCACGCAATAAAAATTGCACGAAACCGATGTCATTTGCCTCTTAGACATTTTCGTCTTGAATCCCTTGTCCAATTTAGTTCTATTATTCTATAACCATTTTTTAGGTAGTATGCACAATTAATTTTGATTCTATTTGTATCCATTTCATCAACTTTTAATATTCTAGAATGCGAAGTTCGACTTTACTCTTCGAACGAATCACAAAGTAACATTTTCTAGAAATTTCTAGACGCGACGTCGTTGGCCCAGTCCTGTTGAAAAGTTCAAACCAAAGTGTCTCATTGGCTTTTTCAAGGACAAGAATTAGTTGCATACTTCTTAATTGCTTATTTGGCAACAAATTTTTCAACAAAATTAGTTCGATTCGGATAACTTTACGCTGCTACAATTCAGTTCAGTAATTTCAAGATAAATGTAATTAAACATAGAATAAATAACGTTGTTGTTTCTATTCGTAAATAGATGGAGTTCCAATTCTATACAGTTATATACAGAAGAATTTTGTCTAAAAATCGGCGTGAAAAAAAAATGTAGAGAGATGAAATTAACAGTTTAAAAAATCATACACAATAAAAAAAATATCGTATAGATTGACATTGTATTAGTTAACGATGTTGCCTTTTAAGTAGGTCACCTGTCCTAGATTTAATCTAGACACGAATTGAATTGCGTGTACGATGTTTATTAAACAATTTGCCCGACGATTATATTATTGTTAGTATTTTTATTTCTATATTTCGTTGTAGCGAACAGGAAATGACTACTAATCGTCTTCTCGGAACTATTTTTGAATATTATTTATTGGTGTAATATTCAAATAATATACTACAGATATTTCAAAGAAAATGTGAAAGAAATAACCAATATAACCCGTAGCAAAATTCTCGAAACTATTTACAATGAAAGTATACGTTAATTAATTTTTGATTTCGTA
Source organism: Diorhabda carinulata (assembly GCF_026250575.1). Classification (NCBI taxonomy): domain Eukaryota; kingdom Metazoa; phylum Arthropoda; class Insecta; order Coleoptera; family Chrysomelidae; genus Diorhabda; species Diorhabda carinulata. The sequence goes on from NC_079471.1 coordinate 128,366, forward strand.
GTAGAAAAACAAAACAAAGTGTCTTCTGAAACCACTTTAATCTAATAGCGTTTCATGTAAATAATTGTTTGTAATGATGCTTTATATTCGATTTATAATTCTTGATTTATTTAATGGATAATGAAGTAAATGAGGAATCAATACCAATGTATAAACTAACAATGTACTTTTATATCCTGGAAAATATAATACACAATAATTAAGCTAATTAGTATCGAGTACCTGTCATATTAGTTTCCACGTTAATTTTATACTAAAAATAACTAAAGTGTGTTAACGAAACATTTGTACTTTGGAGCTGTCGTGATGATTACAATTTAGTAGAATTTGTTCACGTAGAAACATGTTACAGGGTGTTTATAAAGTAATCTGATTCGGTATTCGATTGTAAGACGAAAAATTCTTATAAACGGTTCTATAAGTCCTTTCAATATTGAGGTGTTGGATTATTTTTTATAAACAAACATTCTTATAGACGTTTTCATAAGGAATAAAATGAAAGTACGTGGCTTTTGGGATATTAATACTAATTACCGTATAATTTCTGAAAAATAACACAAACAAAAACTTTTTTATGACACTGATTTCGGTATAGAGCCAACATTAATCACGAAACAAAAAAGGATATTTGCCATTACAAAAATCGTATTCACGTTCATTTCATCAGATTTTGTAGTTTAATTTGTATGTTGAGAGAACGTTTATGAAACTTTCATTCATTATTTGCAGTTTTACGAAAAATCCGTTCACAAACTTCATGAAAATGTTCAAGTTTCATCATTATTCTATCCTATAAAACCACGAGATTGCCGATACTTCAAACCGCAAAACATTATTATATTGGTACAAAATTCTATATTTTCCGTTCATTGACTCTTGGACTTTTAAGTTGTGAATAAATTCGCAATCGGGTTATCGATTGATAAACAATACACATATTGGAAAAATATATGATAATAAAAAAATTTTATCATTTAATTTTAGAAAACGAAAGTATGTCTCTTGTAAATCCGGATCAAATCCAATGTCTCCTGCACATAAATAATCTTTGCATGATAATAATTTCAACTCGCTTAACAGCAGCTATAGAATATAATTTATAGATCTTCGTGTATATATTCTCGATTGCAAAATATGCAAATTTAATTATCAAACGTGAAATTATACTCCGTTGAGAGCTTCGAAACAAATCTGTCAATGTCAAATATTAAAGACTGTCACTCATTGACAGACATGCGAGTGGGTGCGTTCTCAAAATATAACCTTTTTTCGCGTCATCGAACTATTAGATTACATTTGATCATTTTGAGAAAACTATAGATATAATCTAAATTTGTATAGACTCGATATTGGTATGATTGATTTATATTCAGAAATAACAAATTTATGAAAAAATATTAAAAGCCAAAACTTTCTTGAAACGGGTACTGGCCAAAAGTGGAATCATTTATTATTAAATTGTCTCGTATTTACTTTTTGCGATGAAGTTTTTAAAAAATATCGACCCGAATATTTCTTGTAAAAGAAGTTGGCAACCCTAAGTACACGCCCTTAAAAAATAGACCATCAAAATGACAGTGTTGTCAGTGTATATAATAAAAATCGATAAGAAATAATAACCGATGGCTCGAGGAAATTAATATTTGAAATAATGGATTTATACCAAATTATAGCTTCGTAATGTATCGTTGTTTATCGTGAATTCAACTTCTTAAATTCGACATTTAAATAAGTTTGAATATAACGACGAAGAAGTCTTTTCTACATTTTAAATTAACAGTGAAAATAATAGAATCATCATCCTTGGATATTATTTATGTTATTGACGTGACGTTCATAGTGTCGATTTATTATTATGCAGGCTATTCGTACATAACACTCCTTATATTGTTATGACACTTATTAAAATTTTAAACACACTTGATAACAAATTTTATTATAATCAAGAGTTTCTACATCTTATAATCCAAATATATTATTACTTTCCTTCGGAATATTGAATATAGAGATGGGAATGTAAGTTAAGCAAAAGTTTACTTTTTGAATAATAAATGTTAATCAGTTTTGTTATATTGCAATCGATACTTGTAGGCTATCAGCTATTATTGAAATTGAATCTAATCTATTATTTATAACATCGTTTGTTTTATTACAAATATACATTTCATTTTCATCTGGTGTTTATTGTTTTATTCATTTTTTAGTTAGTGTTATACAAACAACTCATTCTGCACTTCCAGGATCCATTGGTTGTTGTAACTTATTCTTTCCATGATGCCATTTTCATGTTTTGTAATGCCAAACAACTGGAGGAACACTGAGGGGATCAGAACTTTTTATTCTCAAAATAAGATTCAGATTAAAAAGTTATTGTAATCGTAATCCAATTTTCGTACTTACATGCTTATTGCCGTACTATAAATACCCAACAATCTGAACACAACATTCATAAAGTTTTTCCAAGATAACATGGAAGTTGACGAATAAAAATAAAACACTATTAACTAAAATCCACTTGACCACCCGTCCCCAGTTACATGACAATGGCAACTGTGACTGCCCAATAATACAAATTAATTATCTACTTTACAACAAAATGTAATTGATGTCACTTGTAGTGCTAGGAAGTAATCGAATATATTAATGATAGTCTAGATGATTATAATTGTTTTTTAAACGTCACCGTTGTTTTTTATTTTTTTTCTCATACTAAACTTTGGAGTTGTAGCCGAATAAAAATAGAAGCGGCGCGTTCCGACGCAAACTCAATTAAATTTTTTGTATTAATGATAATTTTAGACTTGCGGTGACGTTAACTGAATAATAAAAAAAATCGACGACACGCGTAAAATATTCAGGAAATAAAATAACTTGTTTAGTTATGTAATATCGATTCCTAGTATACCGGGCGACCTAAACATATTCGAGTATCCCTTACAAGAAGAAGTTCGATCGTTTAAACTTATAATCGATTTTTATTAATGAATTATATTGAATATCAGTTTGAATGCTTATTTATACCGAAAACAAAATATTTGAGGTTATAATTCAAAGTAAAGTTTGTGAGTAGTTAACATCGAATCGGACGTTTTTCAACGTATCTTCTGGTGTAGATTTCTAGTTGAAATATTGAAGAATGAGCGAAAAATAAAACCAAAAATTAATGATTATATATAAAATTCAATATCAATAAACTTTTTTTGTATTTGTATTAAAGATTTTTAGTGGGTTCGGTTTTTAAAGTTAGTTAAAGAAGAAGACTTATCCTTGACATCGATCCCAAGTTTCACTTCGTAATTTTATTATTATGCAATGCGACTGATTTAATTCATATTTAACGATTCCCGATACAAAATTTATTAAAACAAAATTCGTTCGTACTTATTGAGATGAAATCAAAAATGTTTATATTTATTGGACGTTTTTTGATTGATTATTTGGAATTTTGTCCGTCGACTTCGGTATCTACAAACTTATCTTTGTAAAACGCCAAAATTTAATGATAAAAGTACAAAGTTTCGAAAAAAACTTTATCTATAGACACTCGATGTAACAATCAATCAAATATGTAACAAATTTTGAAAAAACTACTCCAAATTTGTATAAATTTTATCAATAATTAGAGATTCACTCGATATATCGAATATTTTATTTTATTTTCCGTTATAATCTTTTTTATTTTTTACTGTTAACAACGAATTTAAAATCAAGATACATCAAGATGGTAACGAATTATTTGATGACGTCAAAACTAAAAAACTTGATAAATTTCAATATTAGTCACAATTATATTGAACTTTGAATATATTTTTCTAATTAGGAGTGACGCGCGGGGAAAACCTGACGATTTGAGTAAAAACACGTTTTCGTTAACGAAAAATTTGTGAATAGAAACAAATTTAATATAACGACTATCGAATTAATGATTCTATTTAAACGTATGTTTAAAATGTACAAATTATATTAAAAACTAGAAAAATATTAATTCGTAATAAATTACCAAAAATCCTGAACGAATATAATCAATAATAAAAATTGAAATTTTGTTTTTTTAGGTCAAGTGCGTTTACTTATATTTCAAAGTATTTTTATGAATTATTCAACATTTTATTGACCAAAAATATGTATCGACGAGGTCGACTTGTTAAATTAATTAGTTCAATTATCGCCCTTTTTGAAAATTACTTTGAAATTGGTCGTAGGACAGTTTCTCGTTTGTTTTTTGAATTTGTGGCTACAATTTTAAATTTTTTATTCATACTCACCGATTCGTAAAAGATGAAATAGTCAACAGAACAATACACGGTCAAATAACTTTTAAATCCAAAGTAGTACGTAGGTAATTTTTGAAATAACCAAAAAAACGCTTCATTTCTACATAAATATGTCTCTTTGATATTGCATTTTTTAAAAATACCTACATAATAATTAATAAATCAGAATAACATTGATTAGAGATTAAAAAAATGTTTGTTATTAATTTGTTATTGTAAATAACGTGTTAAGTAAACAAACCGTTACGTCATTATTTTTCTTTGGCGGACAAAAATTGATTTAATTGGTGGATATTTTATAAAAAAAAAAAATGGTGTACTTGAAATTTAATGAATTTTTAACGTATCAGATTTTAATGGAACAAAAAAATTCGTGGTGATACGTGGTAGGTACTGCAATTTTATCAAAATTTAATTAACAATTATCAGAAAATATAATTTCCATTAAATATATAAATAAGAATCGTTATGACTTCTGTATTAATGGTAATTATTTATTGAATGATGAATGGGAAAAGTGTAAATAACCTTGTGCATTTTTTTTAATGAATACTATTACAATTACTGGTAGTAATAATTTGCATTACAAATCATTCGTTCGATATATTTTTTTTATTTGTTCGAAGCAACCAAAAGTGCGAAAGAAGAAAAAATTATGTCGTCAATTATTAGAATTTTTCAAATTCTAATTTAGCAACGGGTGTCTATCCACAGAACAGCTGTTGTATTATATACAGTGTGTCCACGTAATTTTTCTGCATATGGGACATAACTTTTTTATTATTAATTTTACGGAAAAAAAATATTCTTTATAAAAAGTTCTAAATGGTCCAAAACCTAATAATCAATCATCAGATGTTAAAGTTTTCAAGTCGTATACGAGGTTTGTCGAAAAATGTGAGTATTGCTCAATATCGAAAATTTAGAATTAAAAATAGCTTTCAAATTGTTTATTTACATTAAAAAAATACAATTTCTCTTCGATTAAGTTGGAAATTTAAGTTTGCACAATAATGCATTTATTAATTATAAATTTGATTAAACAATTCTAAATAAACTTTTTAAAAACAATTATCATAAATTAATTATGCATTAATGTGCAAACTTAAATTTCAAATGTAAACACCGAGAAAATTGTCAAAAAAAAAACCACTTTAGAGCAAAAATCAAATTTTTCGACAAACCTCGTATACGACTGAAAAACTTTAACATCTTATGATTGAATATTAGGTTTCGGACCACGCACAACGATTTATAAAGAATAACTTTTTTTCGTAAAATTAATAATAAAAAAGTTAAGTCCCATATGCCGCCAACTTACGTGGACACACTGTATACTCATACATATATTGCAAGATATAAGATCATACTTACGTAATCAACATTGTTCTTATGACGTATTATTCTATAGTCGCTATTATTTTTAGTAAAATTCTCGTAAACTTTCACCGATCACTTATTATTACACATCGTAGCTACTTGAAATGATTAACTTTATACTGAAAAAGAAAAAAAAACATACGTGGTAATGCTTTACACAACTTTTAACTACTCTAGAACAATGCAGAGTTTTCTCAAAATTTTAGTTATGACTATTATTTTTGTTATACAAGGTGTCTAGGAATTCAATGCTAATTGTATATATATTAAACCTAACCTAACAAATTATACAGTGGATTTAAGTTAATCACACAAGAAAATTCTGCATTTATCTTTCGAATTCGAGGTATTACTATAAACAGAATTTATCTACTCTAACTCGTTCACGTTTCACGCTATTTAAGCAATTATTTAATAAAATTATTAATACCATAATATGTTTTAAACGATTCTAAGATATAAATTGACAGACAGAATACCAGACGTACTTTAACAAACTATTTAAATTTGCGTCAAGTGTCGTTGATCAATTACTAGTAAAAAAATATTCATATTTAATTCATGTATTTTATAAAGGTAAATACCTCGTATATATACTTCGTTTTTCATCTAACGCCTTTAATTTTACAGTCAATCTAACGATTGTTGAGCGCCGCGTCATCACTGTAACGATACGGTTCAATTTCGCCGAGTTTTTCTACCAGTGGCGGCGGTGGAAAAGTTTAAACACTAAATATTATTAATTAAGATATTTATTGAGGGAGAGCGAATACGTGTATCGGGGGATAATCTCCATTGGCTAGCTGTGAACGGAAATATGTCTCTGAATATTTTACAAACAGTAAACCATTTCATCTACACAAAGCTTACGCTTTGATTTTTGACTAAAATCCAGAAGACACGAAGCGATTTCTACATGTATTTTTTTTACGAAAATATTGCAGCGTGTCTGATATGAAATTTGACACGAAAACATAGCAGGCATTTTTGCATGGAAATTATTTAGAAAATTTCGTGAACAAGAGAACAAGTCTCCAATTTGTTGTGTAAATTAACAAAGCATAGTTGTTTATATGCTGTTAAAATTACAAAAATATCATGCTAGGGCAAAACTTTATTCATAATAATACATTTACTTACTTTAATAATAATATTCACACTTTCTAATATTAATACACTATGAAATTCCGCAAAAAAAAAACGAAAAATTTTTTTTCTCAATTAAAAATACATTCTCCGTAACACAAAGGAACGTCTATGGCGAGAACAGTACCGTCTGTCAAAAGCTCAGACAAACTCACATCCACTTTCTTTGTCTAACGCATAGCATGCGAGAGAGGAGGCGATTTCCGAAGACGTTCGTTCCTATTTCGGTTTGATAAACTCAGTGCGCGTGAAATAAAGACAGTAGATTATAACACGTCTGTGATAAATTCAATTAGTGATGACGCAGCGCTCAACAATCGTTAGATTGACTCTATAAGATTTTGAGCCGATAAATTTTATTTTTAACAGACGATATAAAAAGAAATCGTTTAGGGGTATGTCTTAAATCAATTATTAAGGATACAAATCGAGAAAAAAATTAAGTTGGAATTTATTAGATTCATGGGCCGAAAGTATTTCAATTTCTTAAAAATCGAATTACCAGCCACTATTAACGTATTTTTATTTTCGTCAGAAATGATTAATTAGTTGTAAAGACAAACAATTATTTACACGATAATTATGCAAAATATTAATATCGCTCGAGGTAATTATTTTAATTGAATAAATACATTGTTTTTCAGGTCGTATAAAACATCGCGTATAATGTTTGACTGTACCCCTATGACGAATATGCTTTTTCAGTAAAGTAGTCGACCTCGTCGGTGGTCAAGAGTCTGTGCGATCGTGACAGAAGTAGTATCCAACATTGTACGTTGTAGTTAGGTCAAGGGAAATAGCAGCAACAGCAAAAAAGTAGATTCATATGTATAAATTGAGAAGTCCTCGAAGCGTTTGACGAAATATTCATAAGTTACGATTCAATTAATGTAGATATGTTAATTAGATACGGAGAGAGAAAGTAACAGAGCCGATTTAGGGAATGAAAACCTGTTTTGACAACACTAAATTTTATTCGATAATATTTTACTATATTAGTATTCATTCGACGTACTTTACCAAAAATTACAAAACATTCGACCGCCACAGACGAACGGACGGACGAAGTGTTTTATCGATTATTAATTAATTTTAAAATACGTGAAAGATATATACGTCAACTTTTTCCATCCGAATTACATAAAAAAATAAAAATTATCTAACCGAAACCGGTTATTTATAAAACTGGACAAGGAATTATGTCATTGGAAAGCTCTCACTTTCTATGAATGTGTAACACTTCGTAAAATGAACTTGTAACACTTTACCACTGCACCAGCTTGGTAATAGATTTGAAATTACCGAGCTCGGACCAAGTCTGACCGATTTTATACAGGTGGATAACTATCTACGAGGAACGGACGATAAGATAAATCGAATAACTATCTACGAGGGGAGCGGACGATAAGATAAATCGAATAACTATCTACGAGGGGAGCGGACGATAAGATAAATCGAATAACTATCTACGAGGGGAACGGACGATAAGATAAATCGAATAGAAACGTACATTTCTATTTTAATCTATCGAAATTAATGACAAAACGTATTATTCCACACATAACGACAATATCGAATACAACGGACGTTTTCTACGAAAGGTTTTTCCATTGCAAAAGATAATTTTTTATTTTACATAGCGAACAACCCCCATAATCATCGAATCATCAAATATTGGATTATATACAGGGGATTTTTGTTATACTGAAGTGAATTAACATTCAAATTTAAAAATCGTCGTTAACCGATCGGTGGTACTATAGAACACGAACTACCTTAAATAAAAGTTAAGCGGAAGTTCTGTTTTTGTAGTTTTTTTTATGTAGCAACCGCGTATTAATTAATTAGAAACCAAGAGTTGGTCAATGCGAAAATATTGCTGAAGAAACAGCCGCGATTAATTAGACGTACATAATATTTTTTAATAAAAAAACGTATATTTTATGTGCAATAATTAAAAAATTTCTGCTTATCAATATTGTGACAATTTAAATGAATATATGAATAACGAAACTAGTTCATATTTTAGATAATTTACAGATTTTTGTAATAAAAACAAATTTAAGCTCGCGAACATAATTTTGAGAATGCAAAATTAAGATAAACAACGTTCCAGGTTGTCTAATTATATCTAAGCACGTTTTAGTACATTTTTACGAATGTATTCAGTTTACAATTAATAATTATATTCACAGATTTTAACTTTAGTATTTTTTCACATACTCGATTATTCCGGTACAAATTTTTGTATTATTTTTTGTATATATTAGACAATTGTTGTAGAAATATTCATATATGTCGTGAATCCAAATTTGCAGTTCGATTCGAAATGAATCTTAAATCAAATTCTTAATTATCTTTCGCCAATTATTTTTTTAACGATGCAAAACTTACAAAATCCATCGGTCGACTCTTTGTCGATAACTTTTTCTCGTATTCTGGTACCTTGATTTCTTTCCATGTAATATACTCGGGGAACAAACAACAAAAAAATCGTTTTGGTTTGCTAATGTTTGAGGAAACGAATGTTTTTGCATAATTGTATATGAGAAATAATTATACGTTATAATGAAATAAAAAATTCTAATTGTAAATCTAATCGTGTAATATTATTATAATTTAAATTTTAATTCGTACGTGTTTTTAATAAATTATTTTATCACTAATATAATATATTAATGCAACCATACATACTATATGGAGGACACAACTATACGATTTAGATATTACACATTATATATAATATCATCAAATTATTCTTCTACTTTTTATTTATCCACTTCCAAAATACAATTTCAAATATTAATCAACCTCTCCAATTCGATTCCTTTATCATGGTTCTGTAAAGATCGTAACTAAGTACTTTAGCTATTTACCGATAGATAGCGTTGCTCTATTTTGTACTGTACTTTGACGTTTGTCACGTGATACTGTTTATACATTGACGTAACTTTAGAAACAAGCAACAACAATGCGAAATATGTTTATGGTGCACGTGTCAGAATTGTTGTAAAAAAATCCGTACTGGAGATTTTTTCTCCAGTACGGAATCATAATTGAAAAGTTGCGAAGGTTGAGGCTACATATATAGTAAAAAACAATTCAAAAACACTCGAAATGATGTCTTGGGCGAGTTGGGAGGCTTGATATTTGGGTACCTCCCGAATTAAAAGAAGTACATTCAAGATATTTACGATACGCACCTTAAACGAAACGAAATTGAACCTTTCTTGAAATGAATCATCGCTGATGATGAAAAATGGATCTTGTACAGTAACATAGTTCGAAAACGATCGTGGAACAAACACTAGGAACCAGCACAAACCACATCGAAAGATAAAAAACGACAAAAAAAACTCTGGACGTCGATTTGGTTGGATTACGAAGGAGTTGTGTTTTTTAAGCTGCTTCCAAGGTACTGAATGATCAAATCTGATGAAACTGGATGAAGCTATCAAAGAAAAACGGCCAGAATTATTAAATCGGAAAGGTTTAGTCTTCCTCACACATCTTTAATAACTCGTGGGACACTAATGGAGCTTTTGTGGGCCGAGCCCTTATCAAACGTTCACAAATGACGATGACCTGCTAATAGAGATCAGAAATTTTATGAGCGAGGAATCATGAAGCTGGTACAAGATCAATGAGTAAAATGGGGTCAACCAATACATTAAAGTGATTCATCTTTGAGTTTTCTACCCTAAGTACGATGTGTCCCAGATAAATTGTAACGTATCGTCATTTAAACGTTTCGATGTTTATCTTCAGATACTTTGATATAGCTCGATCGCTGTTTCAGCCATTTTGTTTGTGTCATTTCATTATAGTCGCAATAATTTTCAAAACTGGTATATTATAATGGTCGTAATGGTGTTTCAAGGACCCGGAGATACAGATTGATACAGAAATTAACGAAATAAGAAAGTTTATGACAATTTTCGAAAAAATTAAGTAATTCTGAACGTAGATAACCCGCAAGAGTATATTTGATATTGTGTCCATCCCGTATATATTTCAATACGTTGATAAATGCATGTGCGGACATTGCAATTTTAAAAAGGGATGAAAAATTGTTATATAAATACGAAATATATTTGGTTAGGTTAGGTTTCAATATTTCACATCACTGACAGTACAAGATTTAATTTTACTGGAAAATTCCATGACGACATAGACAGACAACGAATGTTTCTTGGAAATACCCATTTTCTTCTTTAAATGGAAAAGTATATTCATAAATTACAGAATAAACAAAGAAATGACTAAATTCTAATTAATGAACGACTGAGATGATTTGAATAGAAATTATTACAAAATTTCAATTGAGACTAGAGAAGTTTAAATGTAATTTTTTGTAAATACGATCTATATAGTGTGAGATATGGTCTAAGTAATAGAAATATGTACATAATAATCGATATATCGATCTTCCACGGATTAAAATAATATGACGGAAAACTAAAAATATCGAGACCGCGCGCGTGCAATTAAAAAATCACTTTTGATTTCATTACCGGTCGAACGTTAAGTAATCCTCTGGTATTCTGCCTCGAACCGAGAAATTCCTTACAGTTGCATCAATCACTTGCACTTTTAAATTAAGTACATATATTAAATACGTACGTAGATTTGCATAATATTATATTATGTACCTTGATTTCATACGACACAAAACAATAGAAGGAAACTTTCGTGAGACGCGCGCACCTCGACACACTCACTCGACTACTCAAAACTCAAACTGGTCAGTTTATTAACTTGGAATCGGACCGACTGACGATGAGTTCGTAATATTTGTTGCTGCAACTTGACTTGACGTTTTATCCCCGCTATAACAGTGGTGTACCTTTGAAAAACAACCTCATTATTATCTTTTTTTTATTCAACCTAAAATTTTTCAACTTTTTAATCGGAAAGATTTTCTCACAATATAAGAATATAAATGTATAAAGTACGGAACAATCTTGGTCGTATTGAATTGATACGTAAGACTAAAAAGCCTGGTTTATAAATAATTGACCAGATTAAAGGAGGAAATTGAATGATTCGTCAAAAATTGAATAGAATACTTGCATGATCAATCAAAAAAAAATTATTTGGAAAATCAAAAATTTTGTAGGTAGTTTAAACATTTCAGTAAAACCGCCGTATCGCGTGACGTCGTAAGGTATAAAATAAACACTGAAAATACGATACATGGTAAATACGATTCTCTCGTAAAAATACCATGAATAAAATACCTGTTATAGTTTTTTTTTTGTGATGATTAGATTCGATTATACTACAAGAAAATGTTGTAGATGTATGGAGATGTAATTATTCACTTTATGCTTAGATATATATTGAAAAATGTCTTATTTATACATAATTAATAAATGGAAACTGTATTATAACAGCACACGCTACGTTAACGATAACGATAACCTCGTGTTCATCAAGCTCAATGTTTTTATTAAACCTATAACTTCATAACGTTAATTTATTGCATTTTCTGATTAAAATTTGTTTAATTTTTTCACAAAATACGCTCTACACTGATGAAAACCTCATATTATTGAATAAAAATCAGAAAAATTCGATATCTTTGGATTGATTTTGATCAAATTGGTAAAAAACATAACGTTTGTTGTATGGCTTTGAATAAAACCAATTTTCACCGATTTATTCAACCTAAAACTTTTCAAATTTTTAATTGGAAAGATTTTCTCACAATATAAAAATAAACTATTCCGAAACAGGATCAAATAGTCAATAATTGACCCAGATTAAAGGAGGAAATTGAATGATTCGTCAAAAATTGAATAGAATACTTGCATGGTTTGAAAAAAAAAAATAGTTTATATACAAATTTAATGTGATCAATATTTATAGACTAAAAAAATTATATGGAAAATCAAAAATTTTATAGGTAGTTTAAACATTTCAGTAAGACCGCCGTATCGCGTGACGTCGTAAGTATAAAATAAACACTGAAAATACGATACAAAGTAAATACGATCCTCTCGTTTATTTTAAAATAAGCTCAAACTGTCATTAATCTGATAAACGGTATATAGATCGTCTTTCGTGAATATATTAAAAAAATGTCTTATTTATACATAATTAATAAATGGAAACTGTATTATAACAGCACACGCTACGTTAACGACAACGATAACCTTGTGATCATCAAGCTCAATGTTTTTATTACACCTATAACTTTATAACGTAAATTTATTGCATTTTCTGACTGAAATTTGTTTGATTTTTTTAAAAAACTTGCTCTACACGGATGAAAACCTCATATTATTGAATAAAAATCAGAAAAATTCGATATCTTTGGATTGATTTTGATCAAATTGGTAAAAAACAAAACGTTTTGTTGTATGGCTTTGAATAAAACCAATTTTTTTAATATCGTTGATTCTTAAGACGTAGAAATTTTTTTTCGAATCCATTGTGGTAACCTTCAACAATTATTTCTCGATTAACGATTACTTGTGTCATCTGCAGAAGGTTCAACTGCTCGTAAAATATAAAGATGCACGACACGTAAAAGTATCGAACAAAATCCAAATGCAATAATTTAAACATTTAAATACCTTCGTTGAGAAAATTTATCGTTACTGTATATAATACATGAAACGAATGTCATTCTGATGTAAATTATTAAAAATCATACTTCGGCATTGATTTATAATCAATTATTAAAACGAAATAATAGAAAAGTTTCAAAAAATGTGTAAAATAAAATAAAATACGGGGTGTTAATTTGAAAACGCACCCTATGGGGTAATTTTTTGTTAAATAATCATTTTTGTAACAAAATAGTAAAGGTGTATCAATTATTCGATATAAAAACTAAAAGAAATTCGTACAAAAAATAATTTTTCTACGTTTACATTGAACCTTAAGATTCTTAAGGCCCGGGGCTAAAATAATGACGGAGCCCCCTTACGGAATTCGGAAACCCGAAAAAAGTTAGATTTGTGGTTTCAACGCATCAAAAAATACAGAATTATTTCCAAATGATGGGGCCCTCTTGGATCTGGGGCTTTAGCCCCCGCAAGTCTCCAGCTTAATCCGGCCCTGACCGAGGATCTGGTAAATATCTCAACGAAAAAGTTGGAGAGACGACAAAAATGTGATAGGAAAGACAAATTTCAATAAAACGTTTTTGTCACGGAAGACGTTTGAAGATTTTCGAAAACATATAACATTTCCGTAAAGGTGCGTCTCCATTGAACGAATAATGTTTGTCAAACACGTTGATTAAAGTGCAGTTTTAACGAACATTCACACACACACACACACACACACTTTTCCACTGAATATTTTCAATAAAAAAATACAAATAATAATGTTTATATCCAAAAATGACGCCGGAAAATGACACTAAAACAAGCCGAACACGTTGTAGGGAAAGTCACTGACAAACAATATTCGATCTGGGACGGGAACATTCTAGATAAACGAAAATGGCGGCTTCTTCACCTTCCATACGTGAAATGTTTGTTGGGATAGCTTCCACACCAAAAACACCGGCGAACGTTGTTTGTCAAACAAAAAAGTTTGTCGAAATCTTCGACAAATGTTTGGCGTCCGGTGGAGACGCGGCTTAATGGTGGGTCCACACGATACAGATTTTTGGTCGTACAGATGAAGTCGGAGTAAAAAATTTAACCCAAACATTTCGAAGATACAATTTAAATGTTTTAACTACGATAAAAACGCAGACTTCCATATGCATACTTCGACTTTTGGATCGCACCGACATTTTTCAGTACTGCCTAGTTCGCAAAGACAAAATTTTATGGAATTTTATGGAGGTCTGTATCGTGTTGGCCCACCATAAAGAAATTAAACAAAAAAAAATAAAAAATAAAGGAGGAAAAATACGTAAAGTTTCGAACGAATTGAAAAAAACTCGACGAAAAACTTTCAAAATTGAAAGATCTATGGTATTACGATCTTTTCATAAACGATTTTTGTCAAATAATGTGTTAAAACAACGAATTTATGTCTTAATAATAACTATGTATTAAGTGAATACCAAGTTAAGGAAATACTCCAAAATGATTCAAGTTGTTATTACATTTGATGACGGCGGCAAATTATCTTGAATTTTTTCAAAATTCTGTTAACGTAAACTTTTTATTGAAACGCGTATAATTTTCACCAATCTTTATAGTTCCTACCGAATCTAATATTCGGTTACGTGTACAGCAGGAAATTTGACAAAATAATGATTATTAATATTTGTACGTACACGCAATCCAATTAATCGGAATACTAGTAGCTGGAATATGATTAGTTTGAAAGAAAATAAGATTGGGAGGAATAGTTTTGGTCGATATTCATTATAAATTTAACAAATTTTTTGATTTATAACTAACTCGATATTGCTAACTAACTGAACGTTAATATTCACAGTTTGTATGAATTTTTTTCAATAAATTCACTTTGATTTTGTATTAAATAGTTTTATTTATGTTTAAAAAAATATAGTATAACAATATTGCGTATTTTTGAATGATTTATGTTAAAAATCAGTCTGTAGCAAGGACGAGAATATAATTATCAAACAATTTGTTAAAATATTGAACTCAAAAGCTTCTTATTTAAATAAGGACTGTTTTGACGGTCGATTGAACCGCTCATCGATTAATTCCACAAAACGAAAATTTTAGAAACGCGATTGCCAACAAACAATCATCAGTTTTGAATAAAAATAGATTTTATTAGAGAAAAAGTTGGTTATTATACATTTTTATCACAGTTTTTCCATAAAAATGAATGTTGGTAATTCGGTTATAATATAATTTTTGTGGTTTATTCAGCAATATTATAAATAATGTCTTCTTCATCAGCTTTATCCGAGGATTCGTCATTTGTCGACAAATTCTTATTGTAATCGTGTTTAACGGAAGGAATTTGTCATCTTTAGGATATAATAAAGGCCGATCTATATTTTTCAAACTTTGCGGTCTACCAACTAGATTTTCTTATATTAGTGGCTTGAAATTCTGTATCTACATTTAAATTGTACGCGATAAGGTTTGAACCTTTCTAACTTTATCCAATTAAGACGATTTACTGGAAGCCCAGTGACGGTTTCTTTTCTTTTAATGATAGACTGTTCTAAAGGTTCTGCCGACAAAAAATCTTGGTGAGGCATTCGGATTAAAAGGAAATAGCTGTGTCCACTTACCAAAAATTTCGTGTCGATCGATTCAGCTTTGATTTCCGTGCTTTGAACAATTTTCAATGTTTCAATATTTCTGTTTAGCCCAAGTTTCTATGTAGTTTATTAGACAAGATGAAATTTCTAGAGACCCACGAGATCCTTCAGTTTCTGGCCAAAAAAACGCGTGGCTTATATTTTTATCGAATTCATGACATCCAAAAAGCTGCGAGCCCGTTCGGCCTCTTCCAAGTGAGTTTCCTTTTCGATTTTTGCCTTTTTAATTACCTCATCGTCTGAGGGTTGGATTTTTATTTGAAAGCGTCACAAGTTTGACACGTTTCTTGTTTAAAATGTCTATATGTAGTAATATTTTTCTTTCGCGTTCTGGTTTTGGATTGTGACTACTGGAAACGACTTTTAACAACATTTGTATCATCTATTTTATTGTTTGCGACGCGGCCTTTGTTTTTCAAAACATCAAAAGATGACTTTAGTTCTTACATAACCACAAATAATTTGTAGTTTTCACTTTCACTTTTAGTTTAATATAAGAAGATGTTGAACGTTCGATTAGGATTCATGAGAATTTTCAATAAATAACAAACAACTTTTACAACAAAACAAATATTAATAAAAATTTATTCGATATAATCTTTTGGTATCGCTGAGACACGTCACTCGAAAATATCATTATAAAAAAAGATTTTTAAACATTTTTTATGATTTAAATTCCTTGTTTGAGGCTAGTTTTCGTCGTGGTTATAAATCAATTTGTTCTATAATAGTCGATACAATTCAATTAAATCTACTATGAGTCAAGTATAATCCGCATTATTTTTCAATTCGTTAATAATTGTAATTGCGTTATTAATGAGAATATTTCCTAATGGAACTTAATATCAACCTTGTACTATAAATATATACACATTGTAATTTATACTAATTTAATGTTTAAGTTTGTATATAATATTTTGAGTGTATATTAATAGATTTTCCGTAATTATTCGTCAATTAATACTCGATGTAAAAAACAAAATTCAGGTACATTAACGACGACGAACGATTTATTACAATATTAAAAAACAAAATTTTATATATTCGTAATCGTTTCATATATTTTACGACTCATATATAAAAACTGAAATCGATTTTTTTTTTAACGATTTACGAAAATTTTCGTTTGTTGATAAATTAATAACGTATTCCCGAAATCTAATTTAGCTTACCTTGTAATATTCTCCAAACTTAATTTAAATTAAAGCGACATATGGCACTGATCGGTGACATTAAAAAAATAAAAATGACTAGGATATTGCATAACTCAAATAATGTATGCGGATTCAACTAATCCGCATATAATCCTAGTAAATGTATTCATAAATATTATCATTCGTCATATTAATCGCAAATGAAAATTGTCAAGCCCTTAATATATATATATATATATATATATATATATATATATATATATATATATATATATATATCGATAAAAATGACATAATTATATATTTTGTAACTTCAGGAAAGTCTCGATATCTATTTG
Source organism: Diorhabda carinulata (assembly GCF_026250575.1). NCBI lineage: Eukaryota > Metazoa > Arthropoda > Insecta > Coleoptera > Chrysomelidae > Diorhabda > Diorhabda carinulata. The sequence continues at coordinate 145,878 of NC_079471.1, forward strand.
CTTGTCCCCTGTCCCCCTGGTAACAAAAAACGAGATGGAATTCTTGTCAGTAACTCATACTAGTAAATCCAATTTATTTCCGAAGTTAATAAACGTTTAATTTTCACAATTCAAGAGATTTTCGATAGTACTAAAGAAGCGAATTTCAACCCGTTATGTCCTGAGTACTAAACGTGGGTGTGAGTCCAAAAACCACTGCTTAAATTTCAATTTAGAGCTCGAAGTTTAAACAAGTCGAATGTTTAATAAATGTTGCACGTGGCCAAAAACAATCTCAGTGCAAATCGTAGTCTGTACGCGGGATCATTAATATTTTACAGTTTCTGAAAATTACCGCGAGGTTTAGACAACTAAATAAGGAGCGTTCCACAAATTATAGGATGCCAAAAAATTAAAACGAAGCAATATATTAATTCGAAAAATTCGTTATCAAATCTCGCCAAGTTGGAACCTTCCATAGGGGATGTTAATTGTTATTTGTAACGTCATAAAATTGTTGAAGACTCCTTGGATATCTTCTATTAGCGATTAGATACATTGCAGCTACCGTTCAACGTTTACTTCCATTATTGTTCAATATAACGTCTCGTATCTCCAAAAAATAACATTATTCGAAGTAGAATCGGTTACAATTTAATTTAGTCACACAGTATATATTTATACGTATATCCAATAGTTAGTCACCTCATGTTTTTATTTGTTTGGACCAAGTGTAGTATCGACATTAAAAATAAATGTCACGTAATTTTTTTTTTCCATTTGGCAATATGGTTTGGTAAGTTCAACCTCGTCATATTATGTCGTCGATGTCGGCATTGATGTGGATGATATACAAAAGTGTCCTCGCGTATTCATACAAATCACAAATATTAAAATTAATAGATGTCAATTGTGATAATAATGCGATTACACGTATTGTGTATGTGTGTATTTACGATCTTTTTCACATTCAAATTATGAATTTTGAATACAGAAATTTCAAATTGTCCTTTGTATTTTGTTAGTTTTCGAAAATTTCTCGATTACCGCGTCTGGCGAATTGATTTTTTTACCGAGTCGCGGGGGGTTTGAAGCAATTGCGAAAATTTTAATTGAAAATACTTCAATGAAACACAAACAGATTAATATCGCAATATCGTTTTTTCTATTACTACAAAGGTTATTAAGTAAGTAATATTATATTAGTTTAGTTACAAAGCACAATTTATTATAATTATTCCGGATTGTTGCAATAATTATTTATCGAAAAAATTATTTCTTCTACAATAGGACGTCAACTAATGCGTTGTATAATATTGCAATAAATTAGTAATAATACATTCAATTTTAACTGAAAAAAATTAACCGAAACGTATTGTCTTTAATATAATCATAGTTAGAGCAAATTATATAATTATATATAATTTAGATTCGATATTTCAACCATAATTTCGAAAATTTGCTAATAATGTTCGTCCAGTTTCGAAAATACCAAATTTAATATAGAAAAATCAATGTTCGTATTAAATTCATTTATAAATTTTGAAAAATGATTCTCAGGAACCAATTTTATTTTAGAAAAACTAATATTTGATGAATTTAGTTGAGGAAAACATTTTTTTTACAAATAACAATAAAAAAAATTCATTTTTTGATCAACTAATACTCAGGAATGTCATTTTTTCACTGAATTAAACTTACGAAAAGTCGTTTTTTATCAAAAAATCCTTATTTGTAGAAATGTCCCAGGAAAAATCCATTTTTTCACCGAATTAAAATCAGAATAACCGTTTTTAACCGAATTGAGCGTGGAAAAAAAAAATTTTGACGAATCCATATAAGAACGTTACTTTTTGACTAATTTGAACTCAAAAAAAACATCTTTTTAACCAAATTTAACATAAAAAGACCGAAGTTTTAGAAAAATTTACTTCTAAAAACGAATTCTTTATAAAATTAAACTTGGAAATGAAAAAACGATAAATTTAATAATCGAGGAAATAATTTTTTCACCAAAATTAATATAGAAAAACCAGTTTGTCGAAAATTAACTTGCAAAAGCGATTTTTCGATCAAATTCAACTTGGAAAATCCAATTTTTGACAAACTTAATTTATTAAAACCAATTTTCGATCAAATTAAATGCACGCAACTTATTTTTTACCAAATTAAACTTACGAAAAGCAGTTTTTTATCAAAAAATCCTTATTTGTAGAAATGTCCCAGGAAAAATCCATTTTTTCACCGAATTAAAATCAGAATAACCGTTTTTAACCGAACTGAGCGTGGAAAAGTAAATTTTTTGACGAATCTATATAGAAACGTCACTTTTTGACTAATTTAAACTCAAAAAAAACATCTTTTTAACCAAATTTAACATAAAAAGACCGAAGTTTTAGAAAAATTTACTTCTAAAAACGAATTCTTTATAAAATTAAACTTGGAAAAGAAAAAACGATAAATTTAATAATCGAGGAAATAATTTTTTCACCAAAATTAATATATAAAAATCAATGTTTGTAGAAAATTCATTTATAAATGCCATTATTTTGAAAAATGATTCTCAGGAAAACCGTTTTTGACCAATTTTCTTTTTAGAAAAACTAATATTTGATGAATTTAATTGAGGAAATCATTTTTTTTACAAATAACAATCATAAAAATTCATTTTTTTATCAACTAATACTCAGAAATGTCATTTTTTCACTGAATTAAACTTACGAAAAACCGTTTTCTATAAAAAAATTCCTTATTTGTAGAAATATCCCAGGAAAAATCCATTTTTTCACCGAATTAAAATCAGAATAACCGTTTTTAACCGAATTGAGCGTGGAAAAAAAAAATTTTGACGAATCCATATAAGAACGTTACTTTTTGACTAATTTGAACTCAAAAAAAACATCTTTTTAACCAAATTTAACATAAAAAGACCGAAGTTTTAGAAAAATTTACTTCTAAAAACGAATTCTTTATAAAATTAAACTTGGAAATGAAAAAACGATAAATTTAATAATCGAGGAAATAATTTTTTCACCAAAATTAATATAGAAAAACCAGTTTGTCGAAAATTAACTTGCAAAAGCGATTTTTCGATCAAATTCAACTTGGAAAATCCAATTTTTGACAAACTTAATTTATTAAAACCAATTTTCGATCAAATTAAATGCACGCAACTTATTTTTCACCAAATTAAACTTACGAAAAGCAGTTTTTTATCAAAAAATCCTTATTTGTAGAAATGTCCCAGGAAAAATCCATTTTTTCACCGAATTAAAATCAGAATAACCGTTTTTAACCGAATTGAGCGTGGAAAAGTAAATTTTTTGACGAATCTATATAGAAACGTCACTTTTTGACTAATTTAAACTCAAAAAAAAACATCTTTTTAACCAAATTTAACATAAAAAGACCGAAGTTTTAGAAAAATTTACTTGTAAAAACGAATTCTTTATAAAATTAAACTTGGAAAAGAAAAAACGATAAATTTAATAATCGAGGAAATAATTTTTTCACCAAAATTAATATAGAAAAACCAGTTTGTCGAAAATTAACTTGCAAAAGCGATTTTTCGATCAAATTCAACTTGGAAAATCCAATTTTTGACAAACTTAATTTATTAAAACCAATTTTCGATCAAATTAAATGCACGCAACTTATTTTTCACCAAATTAAACTTACGAAAAGCAGTTTTTTATCAAAAAATCCTTATTTGTAGAAATGTCCCAGGAAAAATCCATTTTTTCACCGAATTAAAATCAGAATAACCGTTTTTAACCGAACTGAGCGTGGAAAAGTAAATTTTTTGACGAATCTATATAGAAACGTCACTTTTTGACTAATTTAAACTCAAAAAAAACATCTTTTTAACCAAATTTAACATAAAAAGACCGAAGTTTTAGAAAAATTTACTTCTAAAAACGAATTCTTTATAAAATTAAACTTGGAAAAGAAAAAACGATAAATTTAATAATCGAGGAAATAATTTTTTCACCAAAATTAATATAGAAAAACCAGTTTGTCGAAAATTAACTTGCAAAAGCGATTTTTCGATCAAATTCAACTTGGAAAATCCAATTTTTGACAAACTTAATTTATTAAAACCAATTTTCGATCAAATTAAATGCACGCAACTTATTTTTCACCAAATTAAACTTACGAAAAGCAGTTTTTTATCAAAAAATCCTTATTTGTAGAAATGTCCCAGGAAAAATCCATTTTTTCACCGAATTAAAATCAGAATAACCGTTTTTAACCGAACTGAGCGTGGAAAAGTAAATTTTTTGACGAATCTATATAGAAACGTCACTTTTTGACTAATTTAAACTCAAAAAAAACATCTTTTTAACCAAATTTAACATAAAAAGACCGAAGTTTTAGAAAAATTTACTTCTAAAAACGAATTCTTTATAAAATTAAACTTGGAAAAGAAAAAACGATAAATTTAATAATCGAGGAAATAATTTTTTCACCAAAATTAATATATAAAAATCAATGTTTGTAGAAAATTCATTTATAAATGCCATTATTTTGAAAAATGATTCTCAGGAAAACCGTTTTTGACCAATTTTCTTTTTAGAAAAACTAATATTTGATGAATTTAATTGAGGAAATCATTTTTTTTACAAATAACAATCATAAAAATTCATTTTTTTATCAACTAATACTCAGAAATGTCATTTTTTCACTGAATTAAACTTACGAAAAACCGTTTTCTATAAAAAAAATCCTTATTTGTAGAAATATCCCAGGAAAAATCCATTTTTTCACCGAATTAAAATCAGAATAACCGTTTTTAACCGAATTGAGCGTGGTAAATTAAATTTTTTGACGAATCTATATATGAACGTTACTTTTGACTAATTTGAACTCAAAAAATACTGCAGTTCGTGAAAAATTTACTTGTAAAAACGAATTCTTTATAAAATTAAACTTGGAAAAGAAAAAACGATAAATTTAATAATCGGGGAAGTCATTTTTTCTCCAAAATTAATATAGAAAAACCAGTTTGTAGAAAATTCACTTGTAAAAGCGATTTTTCGATCAAATTCAACTTGGAAAAGCCAATTTTTGACAAACTTAATTTATTAAAACCAATTTTCGATCAAATTAACTGCACGCAACTTATTTTTGACTAAATTAAATTTAATCAAATCCCCAGCAAACATCGGGATAAATACGTCAGTTTTCGTATATGCAAATTCTTAATAAAAAAAAAAAAACAGTGTACCTGTTACTGATATATATTATCACGAACCAGTTTATCGTACATAATACGAAAACTGGTTCTACCCAAGGATGATTTCAATTATGTTATTGAAGCAAATCAATAGGTCCGGTCGCAATAATCAAAGTTTCAAATTGAAATATTCAATAATCGAAATACAAAACGAAATAAAACTTTCTCTATTACCTCTGAAGGTAATTAATATCCACATTTTTTAGTGGACTTAACCTACAAACAGGATTATATGTATTTGATAACGAAAGTTTTTTTTTCGAAAAAGAGATCCTTGTAACAATTTGAACAATTCTCCGCAGAATCTTACCGAAGATGTAAATTTATTAAAACGATTGCTTCATTTAAGTTTTCATTGACCTTTAGTAGTTTTTATTTTCCAAGTAATGAATTGTCGTATCGGTGCAAAAGTATAGAATGCAAAGTGGGTTAAATTATGTAAGATACGGATTATATCAGGAAGCCATTTTACTTTCTCGGCACCTTCAGGCTGATTATTTACTACGAAAACGATTATCGACACCGATTTTCGACAATAACCTTTTTTTTTACATTATCAAGTTTCATAATGGTATTTCCAACAATATTTAAAATCTTTTAACGCCGAATAATGCTGCAATTAGACACGTTTGCTAATTCAATTAAGATATTCGTGTATTTAAATTAGCTAAAACGACTAATGATTCTGTTACGTAGAATTTATCAAATTCAAAGCTATTGACGTCATCGTTGGTACGCGTGTTTTCAACGTTTTATTTAAATTTGTCTGGTTTTATGGTTGTTAAAATGTCATTTATCGTAAATCTTTTATGGTACAAATAATATACCAAAAAAATAATTCTCAAATTCCCTAACTGAAGATTTAATATCAGTACAGAAGGAAATATTAATATCCCCAATCAAATTTCGACTTTTGTGTCTCAATATGTGATCGTGGTTGTCATGAAGATTAGACAACTCGTGGCCTAATTGTAACCTAACCTAACTTTTGATTTGTTTAAACTTTACACAAAGTGGATGAGGTACTAAATTCCAGGTAATGATCTTAATGAATCCGTCACGAGTTGTGTTACATACTTGGACTACCTTTTCGTTTACCTAAAATACCCACGAACTGTCAAAAAAGGGTGTTCGATAGTTAGAGGTGACACGTCTTACAATTGTTGAAATTTCGAACCTTTTTAGAAAAATTTAGTGCCACAATTATAAACTATGAACAAACAATTTTAACTCAAACTCAAAAAATAGGAAAAAATTCAAATGGAAATGTTGTTTAAAACATATTATTGTTTATTTTGGTAGGTATTATATTACGTATTTAATTATTGTTTTTAATATGTTTTTACTAGTTATTTGGTACTTGAATATCTATTAAATACCTGTTTTTCAACAGTTTAATAATAGTTTCTAGGTAAACAAGTTGCCTAAATCATTAATTATTGACAAGTAATGGAATGTTGAAGGATTAAAAAAATAGTACAAAGTTTGTGATGACACGGTGTTTAATTTGACAAATATTTCCTACAAAATCATATATTTAAATATACCAGTGATTTGCAAATTTCAATTTTTTTTTAATCAACCTTACGATTCAATATTATAGATTAATTGCGATTAGACTGACTTGTCAAACCTGTTTTACCGATCATTAAATTACCATCAGACTTAATAATAAACAAAACATTTCGAAAAATATTCCTTCATAATAATTTATATTTGGAAAATAACCATAACCTGTAGCTTTCAAATTAAATATTGTTTATAATCAACGAGATAGAAAAAAACTAAATTTTCATACGATTATTGTATTCTAAGGACTTTTAACAAGAAGTGGCTACGTTTTAATGAAGTTTTCCTCTAAACATTTTGTTTTCGCATACTTTTGCTTCCCATAATCTTTTCATTTTTTACAAACGATCCAATGAATTAATAATAAAAGTTAATACTTTTTTTGTTCACTTGGTATATATAACATAACGAAATAAAAGTAAATTCTCGAAAACATTTTACTAACCGGTTTACTGAAAATATAAACGCGGTTCCCGATAATATGGGCGTGTCAAGAAAATTTATTTGTTTTCGCATAACTTATAAAATAGTGTTGCTTAATATTTTGGGTACAAAATATTTTAGTAGAAGAAATAATTATTATGTCAAGTTTACTCGACGAAATACCAACGCCTGTCTGCCCTTGACAAATTACCTCTATAGCATCTAATTACTTAGAATACGAAGAGAAATTTTTTATCGTACATTATATACAGCTACGCCAACTACGAATACTAGATTTGATGTTATGTACCTACGTCAAATTTAATTAATCTCTCGTACTAATAAACGGAGAAACTTCAAACTCTGTAAGTACATATTCTATAATAAACCTACAACGATAAATTGTTTACTGAAATTTTTGTTTATTTATGTCTCAGATTTTCGATAAAGATAAATTTGGTTGACAACTTGGTGCTTTCCTCATTTTGAAGTATTACCATTGTCGAATTGTCATTTACGATGCAAATACTTATGTTCAAGGTCGCAGGAATCGTTGATCACACTTAATCCAAACCAAACGTACAACGGAATAAAGATATCATAGAAAAATACGATTTAACAAAAAATTATAGGTGTATGTATACCTATACAAAACAAAATATGTATCAGTTTATAGGTTATGTATAAGTATCAGCAATATTTATCAATTCATCACTCAATCAAAAATCAGATAACGAAAATCTTTGTCATTTTAATCACGAAGTAAAGTTCGACACATGAATATTTCAATTCTTACATAATCGAATAGGTTTACCTGAACGATACATTTTGCCAGGAAAACATCCTTTTGACGTTTTTGGGTTCCATATCAGTACTTGTATCCATATGAAAACTTCCAAATCACAATATTACCGCACTCTCAACTCGAAGATTATAACATGTTGCAAACAGAAACATAAATGTCATAACATCGTTAAATTTTCATAAAAACTAGTGGAATATCACTGAATTATTAATTAGTAGTCGTAATGAGGTTACACAAAAGATTCTAACTATTTTATAATTTTCTTTCCAAAAGAATTATCCCGGGAACAAAACATTCCGATTTTCGCTAAATACATTTACTAAACTCGCAATTACTCGTCGAAAAAGAAAGTGAAACTCCTTTCTAAATCTCTATCGGCTATTAACGACTACCGATTCACGCGGTATATTGTATTGGAAAAAGAAAGCTAAACGACATGGCGGGTACTTACTACAGATATGGAAATACTTTTGATTTCTCGTAACGTATGTATACAATTTCTTATAAACATTTTATTTAATGTAAATTAACATTATCAGACTTATAAGTGATCAATTTTTTTAGACAAGATTATTAAATCCGAAAAAAAATTATAGAGGTATAGTTCATTTTGATAAGAAATTATCTATTATAATTTTTCGCTACCAAATACACAAACAGAATTAGAATTAACCGCGAAAAAGGCCAAGACTGTCATGGCGTCTTTAATTATGTCACAACAGTTGTGATTGTTTATGACAGTCAATTGTGTTTTTTAATAAATAATGAATTATTCGTTTTATAAATACTGTATAGTGCCCCAATGTGATAAAAATGCTAGACAAATTATTCATATACGTTCCAAACAATCAAAAAATACGAAGAAAGTGGTTAAAAATGGCAAGGAGACAAGATGCTTTAACTTTATCAACTAATTATTTCTGTGAAGATCATTTTGATGTAAGTATGAAACAAAAATTGATGTATCTGATCATAAATGTATAGTAAAAGTAATCAATTTTGCAAAATCTACTATAATATACCACATATAAAATGTTACGACTTAATTAAATTAAAGTTATTGAAACTTTGTATTCGCTAACCTCAAAATAAGTATTTTCATTCTACAGTGGAAAAATTCGCCTGGTAACTGCTAATTAAATATGACTTTGTTTGTTCTTCATATAATACTTATAAGTTTTAACTCTGCGTACTTGCGATGAACAAAAATAGTTTTTAATTATAAAAAATTTGTCGAGCTAACGGCGTTAATTTTGGGCAAACTACTACAGTTTGCTTTGTTAAATTTTGATTCCATGGCAAATTATAACTGTCTCTTATCGAGATGAAACTAGAAACGAACTTTATTAATTTAACAATAATTGTTGTTGAAAACTGGTCAATTTATACGAAAATGACAGTTACATCATAGCGTTTCGGTCACGTCACGTTTTCTGATTGGTGTTTAATGTCACGTGATGAATCTTTTATTATTTTTTTATAAAAGTTGTTTTTTATTATATTGCCCTTAAAAAAATCACACTGCCTTTTCGATTCTAAACTTTAGTTTTTCAATATCTACATGACATGATTCATTGGAATATAAAATTCGAATGGTCCCTTTGGAGTACAGCAAAATCTCGATGCGGTCAGATCCGATATTCAATATAAAAATGTTAGGTTATGATTTCATTTTTTTTTTGGCATTTGTAACTGCAACAGACGGTATCACACGATGCGTCCAAAGCTTCCGACGTTTGTCGCTGGTATAATTTGGAATGTTTTGCTTCAAACGTTGGTATTGGTACGTCGGCCAAGTTAAAACACTGGTTTACAACCAAACACACTTCTCGTCCTCTCGCGTTTAATGCTACGTGTTTTGTATGAAAAACCAAAGTTTGCCGTATCGTGTAGTACCGGCTTAACATAAATTCCCAATTTTATCGTAATTTTTTTAAATCGGCCTTCAATAACTTTTTGTAGTTGAAATTTTAAAATTGTTGTCTTAATTATTATTAAAATTATACGTAATATTATTAAATATCGATTTAATGATCGTATGGAATTTGAAATTTTAATATGACGTTGTTCGCCTTGAAGAGGTAAACTTTTTAGTTTCGTGAATCGTATTTATTTCGTTCGTTCAAAATTTAATAATTCGATTGTTGAATACAAAATGGCGTGTACCAATCTTCCTTTGTACTCCACAATCTATATTTTTTTTTAAAAATAAATAATTTATTTAATCGCCTTATTGTTCTTCGAAATAATAACGTTTTCTAGTAACAAAACCGGAAAATTAGTAAGTACTTAAGTTGATAATCAATTATAGTTAATTCAATGTAATGAAAAAAATTCAACATCGAAAATGTCATCAATAAATGTAAAAAGCTGAACACTTTTTTTCAATTAGTCTTACATATATTAATATCAGTACCAAAGTTCAATGTTTTTTAAGTAGCCTCGGAACCATCGATAAGCAACTTTGTAAATACATAAATTTATTGTTCAAAAACAAATAACCTTGAATTTTACACGTGTTTTAACGTTTAGTAAAAAATATAAATAACTACAACCCTTGTATTGAAGACGAAATTCCTAATCACGTTTTTTTTTCGTTAATTTGCGTTCTTAAAAAAATGTAGTTTCCGAATCGGTTACAAAGCGTGAAAAAAGGTACCGTAAAATCACGTACGAATGAAACGATTTTTCTTTTCTTTCGTAATATTCTTTAATATCATCAAATAGACAAAATGTTTATTAAAATAAAGAAACTTTGAATAGAAATTGCGGAAAATTTTCACAATTTTCCTTTCAAAATCATTTGTATCTCTTCCAAAGTTGTAAATACATAAATTTATTGTTCAAAAACAAATAACCTTAAATTTTACACGTGTTTTAACGTTTAGTAAAAAATATAAATAACTGCAACCCTTGTATTGAAGACGAAATTCCTAATCACGTTTTTTTTTTTCATTAATTTGCGTTCTTAAAAAATGTAGTTTCCGAATCGGTTAGAAAGCGTGAAAAAAGGTACCGCAAGATCACATACGAATGAAACGATTTTTCTTTTCTTTCGTAATATTCTTTAATATCATCAAATAGACAAAATGTTTATGAAAACGAAGAAACTTTGAATAGAAATTGCGGAAAATTTTCACAATTTTCCTTTCAAAATCATTTGTATCTCTTCCAAAGTTGTAAATGCATAAATTTATTGTTCAAAAACAAATAACCTTGAATTTTACACGTGTTTTAACGTTTACTAAAAAATATAAATAACTACAACCCTTGTATTGAAGACGAAATTTCTAATCACGTTTTTTTTTCGTTAATTTGCGTTCTTAAAAAAATGTAGTTTCCGAATCGGTTACAAAGCGTGAAAAAAGGTACCGTAAAATCACATACGAATGAAACGATTTTTCTTTTCTTTCGTAATATTCTTTAATATCATCAAATAGACAAAATGTTTATAAAAACGAAGAAACTTTGAATAGAAATTGCGGAAATTTTTCACAATTTTCCTTTCAAAATCATTTGTATCTCTTCCAAAGTTGTAAATGCATAAATTTATTGTTCAAAAACAAATAACTTTGAATTTTACACGTGTTTTAACGTTTACTAAAAAATATAATTAACTACAACCCTTGTATTGAAGACGAAATTCCTAATCACGTTTTTTTTTTCATTTATTTGCGTTCTTAAAAAATGTAGTTTCCGAATCGGTTACCAAGCGTAAAAAAAGGTACCGTAAAATCACGTACGAATGAAACGATTTTTCTTTTCTTTCGTAATATTCTTTAATATCATTAAATAGACAAAATGTTTATTAAAATAAAGAAACTTTGAATAGAAATTGCGGAAATTTTTCACAATTTTCCTTTCAAAATCATTTGTATCTCTTCCAAAGTTGTAAATGCATAAATTTATTGTTCAAAAACAAATAACTTTGAATTTTACACGTGTTTTAACGTTTACTAAAAAATATAATTAACTACAACCCTTGTATTGAAGACGAAATTCCTAATCACGTTTTTTTTTTTCATTTATTTGCGTTCTTAAAAAATGTAGTTTCCGAATCGGTTACCAAGCGTAAAAAAAGGTACCGTAAAATCACGTACGAATGAAACGATTTTTCTTTTCTTTCGTAATATTCTTTAATATCATTAAATAGACAAAATGTTTATTAAAACGAAGAAACTTTGAATAGAAATTGCGGAAATTTTTCACAATTTTCCTTTCAAAATCATTTGTATCTCTTCCAAAGTTGTAAATGCATAAATTTATTGTTCAAAAACAAATAACTTTGAATTTTACACGTGTTTTAACGTTTACTAAAAAATATAATTAACTACAACCCTTGTATTGAAGACGAAATTCCTAATCACGTTTTTTTTTTCATTTATTTGCGTTCTTAAAAAATGTAGTTTCCGAATCGGTTACCAAGCGTAAAAAAAGGTACCGTAAAATCACGTACGAATGAAACGATTTTTCTTTTCTTTCGTAATATTCTTTAATATCATTAAATAGACAAAATGTTTATTAAAATAAAGAAACTTTGAATAGAAATTGCGGAAAATTTTCACAATTTTCCTTTCAAAATCATTTGTATCTCTTCCAAAGTTGTAAATACATAAATTTATTGTTCAAAAACAAATAACCTTGAATTTTACACGTGTTTTAACGTTTAGTAAAAAATATAAATAACTACAACCCTTGTATTGAAGACGAAATTCCTAATCACGTTTTTTATTTCGTTAATTTGCGTTCTTAAAAAATGTAGTTTCCGAATCGGTTACCAAGCGTAAAAAAAGGTACCGTAAAATCACGTACGAATGAAACGATTTTTCTTTTCTTTCGTAATATTCTTTAATATCATCAAATAGACAAAATGTTTATGAAAACGAAGAAACTTTGAATAGAAATTGCGGAAATTTTTCACAATTTTCCTTTCAAAATCATTTGTATCTCTTCCAAAGTTGTAAATACATAAATTTATTGTTCAAAAACAAATAACTTTGAATTTTACACGTGTTTTAACGTTTAGTAAAAAATATAAATAACTACAACCCTTGTATTGAAGACGAAATTTCTAATCACGTTTTTTTTTCGTTAATTTGCGTTCTTAAAAAAATGTAGTTTCCGAATCGGTTACAAAGCGTGAAAAAAGGTACCGTAAAATCACGTACGAATGAAACGATTTGTCTTTTCTTTCGTAATATTCTTTAATATCATCAAATAGACAAAATGTTTATGAAAACGAAGAAACTTTGAATAGAAATTGCGGAAATTTTTCACAATTTTCCTTTCAAAATCATTTGTATCTCTTCCAAAGTTGTAAATGCATAAATTTATTGTTCAAAAACAAATAACTTTGAATTTTACACGTGTTTTAACGTTTACTAAAAAATATAATTAACTACAACCCTTGTATTGAAGACGAAATTCCTAATCACGTTTTTTTTTTCATTTATTTGCGTTCTTAAAAAATGTAGTTTCCGAATCGGTTACCAAGCGTAAAAAAAGGTACCGTAAAATCACGTACGAATGAAACGATTTTTCTTTTCTTTCGTAATATTCTTTAATATCATTAAATAGACAAAATGTTTATTAAAACGAAGAAACTTTGAATAGAAATTGCGGAAATTTTTCACAATTTTCCTTTCAAAATCATTTGTATCTCTTCCAAAGTTGTAAATGCATAAATTTATTGTTCAAAAACAAATAACTTTGAATTTTACACGTGTTTTAACGTTTACTAAAAAATATAATTAACTACAACCCTTGTATTGAAGACGAAATTCCTAATCACGTTTTTTTTTTCATTTATTTGCGTTCTTAAAAAATGTAGTTTCCGAATCGGTTACCAAGCGTAAAAAAAGGTACCGTAAAATCACGTACGAATGAAACGATTTTTCTTTTCTTTCGTAATATTCTTTAATATCATTAAATAGACAAAATGTTTATTAAAATAAAGAAACTTTGAATAGAAATTGCGGAAAATTTTCACAATTTTCCTTTCAAAATCATTTGTATCTCTTCCAAAGTTTTAAATACATAAATTTATTGTTCAAAAACAAATAACTTTGAATTTTACACGTGTTTTAACGTTTACTAAAAAATATAAATAACTACAACCCTTGTATTGAAGACGAAATTTCTAATCACGTTTTTTTTTCGTTAATTTGCGTTCTTAAAAAAATGTAGTTTCCGAATCGGTTAGAAAGCGTGAAAAAAGGTACCGTAAAATCACGTACGAATGAAACGATTTTTCTTTTCTTTCGTAATATTCTTTAATATCATCAAATAGACAAAATGTTTATGAAAACGAAGAAACTTTGAATAGAAATTGCGGAAATTTTTCACAATTTTCCTTTCAAAATCATTTGTATCTCTTCCAAAGTTGTAAATACATAAATTTATTGTTCAAAAACAAATAACTTTGAATTTTACACGTGTTTTAACGTTTACTAAAAAATATAAATAACTACAACCCTTGTATTGAAGACGAAATTTCTAATCACGTTTTTTTTTCGTTAATTTGCGTTCTTAAAAAAATGTAGTTTCCGAATCGGTTACCAAGCGTAAAAAAAGGTACCGTAAAATCACGTACGAATGAAACGATTTTTCTTTTCTTTCGTAATATTCTTTAATATCATTAAATAGACAAAATGTTTATTAAAATAAAGAAACTTTGAATAGAAATTGCGGAAATTTTTCACAATTTTCCTTTCAAAATCATTTGTATCTCTTCCAAAGTTTTGCCTTTAGTTTCCGGTATATACAAATGAGTAAAAACGGCGGTAAGTAAACAAATTATGGAAAATAAATAAAACGGATATTCCATACCTAGCGAATCGGTGAGACGTTGATATATTAGAATGGATAACAACGAAGCTACGATATAACAACCGTCAGCTAAGGTCATACCGTACGCTTTCATTTTAGTAGAAAACAATTCTGCAGTCAAAACAATCGGAACCATTCCTAAACCTATTTTGAAACAGCAAGCGTATAACATTACGCAAACGGTAGGAATCCAGCTGATCTGTATAGTATCGAATCCGCAATTTTTCAAATTGAAATAAACGGCGATAACCAATAAACATACGGCCGTTAAAATACACGATAAAATCAACAAAGTTTTTCTCCCGTATTTATCTATACATATAGAAGCCGTACAAGCCGACGAAACCATCATTATAGAAAATAAAACGGCCGCCGAATTCGGTTGCAAATAAATTGATCCGGCCGCTTCCAAGATAATATGTAAATTCATAAGTAGTACACTGATTCCGGCGAAATGTTGCGCGAAATTCATCGCCGTCATAATTAAAAATCCTTTTCTATTACTAGGTACCGTAAACAGATCTTTCAAATTACCTTTCTCGGTTTTTTGTCTAGCCACCGCATCTTTGATATTTTCCAATTCTTTAGAAATATCGACTTTTTTAGATCTAAACCATTCCAAATTGTTTCCAGCTCGTTCCGATTCGCCTTTATATATCAAATAATAAGGACTTTCCGGCATAAATGGGAAAATGATGAGTTGAGTACACGTCAAACATACGCCAATAACGCAATGGACGTAAAAAGGCGTTAAAGGCACTACCGTATAAACTAAAATAATACCGCACAGCATCATCAAATAAATTAAACTACTCAAGAATCCTCGTATCTTATGTTCGGCTATTTCCGCTATATACATGGGAGTCGCTACGAACGCCATGTTTCCAGCTGCTCCGGCGAACGCCCGCGCCACAAATATGTATTCGACTCTAAGTTGGAGACCTATCGCAACCCAAACTAACGCCGCCACGAAAGTAGCTAACAATATAGATTTTTTCCTTCCGAGTCTATCGACGAAGTACATCGTTATCCAAAGTCCTACGAAAGCTCCTACCATCACCGACGTTTCCAACCATTCTCCTTCGTATTTGTTAATTTTTATGGGAGAATCCGGTTTCAGTAGGATAGGTAAAACCGGAGCCGTCCAACCGTAATGCATACCGTCACTAACTGCGACCAAAGTACCTGTAAAACCAAAAAATTAATTTGAAAATACGAAAATTTAAATATTATGTTCTTGGCAAGTGATTTTTTCATCCATCTAATTAACTAAATTATCGCCGACTTCGTGATTCGTTCCCAAGTGCCTCGTACATTTATTCTTTTAGCACCCTGTACATATTTTTACGTATTTATATTTGGTTAATGTGAATAAGTACAACGTATAAATATACCTGCAAAAACTGCTAGCAACTGAGATAAAGTTCCTTTAAATATATTTTCATTTTGTTCGGCAATCGTTATTGCAGTCATGTTCACTTTTATTCCTAAAATAAATAAAATGGCGGTAGTCTGTATACGTACAGAATTTTAAAATCTTGTACAAATAAAAACTCGTACTCGTATAATCCATCATGTTTTTACAACTTTACAATATTTATTTTATTTAGTTCTTTTGTATGAATGTTGTAAAAAAATATAACAGAACTTACAACATCGAAATATTTTTATAAAAACTTGATTTTGATATCAAATTAGACACTTTTGAACAACTCCGAAATTACCTAACCTAACCTAACTTAACCACATTTAATTCAGTAATTGTTCACTGTGTGTGTGTGTGTGTGTGTGTGTGTTTTAAATTAACACAATGTCTCTGTACTTACCTATTCGTATCGAGATAATATTTCAATAAAAACCAATGGAAATTATAAAACAATATTTTATTTCGTACTTGTTCTTTACAATCCCAGTAAATTGAAATGAAATATAAAAATTCAGTTTACGATAATTAAATTCACTCTGTAGGTTTTAATATTTCAATCAGATCCGTTGTTAAAATTTGTCGTAATGGAATCGACAGAAATATCTAGATAACTAACGACGGTTACCCCCATAACAGATTATTTTTATTTAAATTATCTGATGGAACATATATAAAGAGATTAATGGGCAATAAAAGTACAGTATTGTATTTATAAAAAAATTAAATTATATTTGTATATATTTTGAATTTAAATATTTAAGTCGTATGCACATTTTACGAAAAAAAAAAATCCGAACTCGATGCTGCGCATTCTCAAACATGCGCAGTATAGATCCCATACCAACTGTCCGTTTAGGAATTTTACATTGTCAAAACGCACATCAACATAACCTCAAAAAAGTACAATTGTTTTAAAGTTCGTTTGGTGTATATTAGTGAAAAATAGGTGATAATCGTTACAATATTATGCAAGAAACGGTTCTTATAAAAGCAAAAACGTTGCTCAGCAAACAATTACAATCATTTTACAGCGAAAGAAGGGAAAACGATCCAATGAAGAAACGTTGGACTGCTGCTCGAACTAACGATGAAATCAAATGATTCATAGGGCGTTAAAAGAAGCAATAAACAGTATCATTGGATAAAAAATTGAATATCTAATGCTAAGATGAAACACAGTGATCAAATTATAATTTGTATAATACCCAAGGAACTTTTCAAATTTTGACGTATTAGTAGTAGTGTTATAAAACTACGGGACGTGGTGGAAGAGATAAAATGTTATTCGAACTGGAAAATTATTATTAAATTCCTAGAGCTACAGTTTCCATTTTGCAGAAAGTGCAATCTCAAAAAGACACAACCATATAAGTGATTAATCGTTTGCTCTATTATTTAATAAAACTTTGGTTAGGTTAGGAAAAACAGGAAAAATGTAAAATGCCCAGGTAAAATGAGGGTGTCAAATATAAGGTGATACATATACTTTTGTCAAAACCTGTGATAATTATCAAAAAATTTTAATTACAAAAGTTCTTTGTATTCTGAGGATTTTTAGATTATTGACTTATTATTTTAAATAAAACACCCTATATTTTATTGCGTTTTTTGGTTTAGTTGTGAAAGCACAGGTAAATTTCACGAGACGTATCTATTTGATTTCCGCACGGTTTAAGAAATGGATTACTATATGGAAAATAATGTAACACGCTGAGTATTGCATTTTTGAAATTTAGATTGAGAATGTTTCATTAGGAATAATTCAGAAAAAACTAAAGTTTTGTGTTCAAAAATTCATTTTGGAAATGATGTCATTTTATTGTCCATAATGATTTTTCAATAAAAACTCAAATATTTCCAATACCGTGCGGAAATCAAATAGATCCGTCTTATGAAATTCACCTTTGCTTTTACAACTAAACCAAAAAACGCAATAAAATACATTAAAAATTTCGATATTGAAGAATTGTATACTCTAAAAGTGAATAATCTAAAAATTCCTTCAAAGAACTTTTGCAATTAAAGTTTTTTTATAATTCTTACAGATTTTGAGAAAAGTAAATGGATCACGTTTATTTTTTGACAAATTTTGTTAAATCGTCTACAATTATCTAGTCATAACGCAAGAAGGACTCTCTCAGGATCAAATTTTGCCGGTTTTTTTTGCAAAATGTTTAAACTTTTCATCAAATGCCCGAATTTGCAGATAGAGTAATTCGTTGGTTAAAGTTTGGTTGGATTTTTGTATGGATGGGGGTTCGGTTCGTTAGTGTAGACCCTGAAAGCTCCTGTGCAAGGGGTGGGAATGTGTTTGCCTAACTATTTCTGAAACGGCTCTTCTCGGTTTGGATTTTTTTTATATTTTGAGGAATTTTCTCAAACCATTCAAATTTCACTGTCCGAAAAGACTGGAATAAAGAAAACAGAGGCGGTTGTTAAACGTATTATTTTATTCAAAACTGGAATAATAGATGCCAGTTATTACAAAATTATATTTAAATGACTAAAATATTATGTGTACCGAGTACAAACGAACCGAATATAAACAAAAACTTTGGTGGTCTCCAGCTATCACATAACAAAACGAAAAACTTTTTACAAAATTTCCTGAACATAGTAGTGACTTTTCAAGAAATTCGGCAATATACTATTATTTATATAATATACAGTTTAAATATAAATAAAACAGAAGATTTTTGATTAAATGGTTATCGTCAAAGTTCAAAAAATGTTAATATTAACGAAATATTATTCCTCGTAGTTGTAGCGACATCTATTACGTATACAAACATACTAAATTTTATATATACATGGTTGTCAAACTATTTCAATTTATTTAGTATTCAAGATACATAGAAATTGAATCAAAGACTGTTTTATTGCCAGATTAAATTAAATTAATTCGAAAATGAAATTAAAAAATAGTAATACGATATAAACATTTGCCAACTGTATAGAAACTTATAAATCTATAGTTTTTCTACTTCCTGTTTAAAATTCAATAAATCGAGTTTTTTTTTCTGTGTCTGTCCGTAACTCACTTAATATACAACGTAAAATAAAATGCACTATACGAGGTGTGGCTATAAAGTAACAGGGACTGTTAGCAACTTTGAAAAACTGCAATCGAAACAAGTGTATGTAAGTAAATGTCGCGTTCGCGTCTTTTTGAGTGAGACTAACTAAAAGATATCGAAGATTATTCACATCTGAATCGCCTTTCGGAGTCAAAATCGACGACGACAAATTTTACATGTAAATTTCAACTAAAATGCTCACATTTGAGCAACAAGAAGCTAGTAAAAATATTTGTATTCGATATAATCGAATAACATTGATTGAAAATAATTTCATTTAGCTCTAATTTGATCGAAGAATATTAAGAATCAAATTAAATCGAAAAGAAAACGTGATATAGCCAATTGCGAAACAACAATAATCAACAAAAGGGAAGAAGAAGGAACTAAAAGAACCGAGAAGATAAGGAGAATTGTAACAGGTCCAAACACAAAACAGTAGGGAGAAAAGAGAACAAAGAAAAACGAAGAAAGGAAGGAAAATAAAGTGAGATACGTAAAAGCACATAGAAAACCAACAGAAATGTTCTAAAAGAATAACGCAATGGACACCATTGTGGTCAAGGAGAAGAAAAATATTTGTAGGAACGAAATAAAGAACTGGTGGACAAAAACAACCAACACAAACGATGAATTATAAAGAAAACGGTCCACGTCGTGGAACATTCGTCTAGATCTATTAGAACGAGGAGTAGCATGTTGGGAAAGCCTTACTGGATCGATTATAGGAGGACGCCACAGTAAAAAGTTTAAAAGAATTGATTATCTTCAGAAATAAATCGATTTATACCTTGTAAACCTTTTTCGAAGAAGTCTTCCGATACCAGATAGTTTATATGATATAATAAGTCACGATACAATACGAAATGTTTCTTTTCCGATAACTTCTCTAATTACATTATCTTTATACATTTATACACTTTTATATATACATATCGAAAAAGAAAAATGAGATCATCAAAAACATTTTCAGAACAATTATATATAGATCGTACTCAAGGCCAAATTGTCAAAATTTGGTTTGGCAACGTTGCTTAATGACGTGCACGAATATTAATGTGATTAAACGGCAACAATTTTACTTGGATCCACTTTAACTCTGATAAACATGGTGTCGTCTTTCATAAAATGTCTTTTTTTGAGCATTTCGTGCGAGACGAATTTCGGAAAACCGAAACCTAAGGAATCCGGTTCCCTGCTGGGTCGTTGGAAGTTTTTCCACGTCGGATCCGGTATGAAGCTTTCGACTATGTTGCAGGCTTTTTCGGGACACGTCGATTGATCGAATAACGTAAAAGATACTGAATGGGAAAACGGCCATCTTAATAAAGCGTCGTATTCGCCGGGAAGGATTTTTATATACACGGATATATGGGAATCTTCACCTGCGCCGTTTCCGTTTGGAAAAAGGGATGCCTGTAATAAATAAAACAACTCGATTTTAATCGAAAAAAAATATTTTTTTTGTACTAATATTTACCTGTAGTTTATATCCATATTGACTAGTATAGAAAGGCGGCGATACCAACTCCATCCCCTCTTTACTTTTAGCTTCGGCCATTTTGGCAGCGAAATCGCTAATTTTCCAAATTAAAGTACCGGAATAATTCAAAGATAACCTAGATAAGGCGCTCTTCAAAGACGTTATTTGATGTTGTTGTTTAGATACAACATTACACATAAGACTTAAATGTTGTTGACAATTTTCTTCCAGATGTTTCTCTATAACATATCTAGGTCCTTTGAATCTACATCCAGCGTCTTTGAAGCTACAACTGTGTACCGAAACTGTACATTCTTCCTTGAGGTGCGTGTCCAATTCTTCCCTAGCCAATACACTCACGTCGCACCTAAAAAATTTAATAAATATTATAACAATAAAACTAAAAAGTCGACATCCACGCCATCTCTACTCCAAACGAGAAATCTATAAAGTATGACATGGCAGGAAACTGTAAAATACTATTAAAATAATATAGAGATGGGAGTTCCTTTATGTAACTTACCTGTTGGGACATTGCACCGGTACTCTTCCGCATTTAACGTGATGAGCTGGTAAAGTATCGGCTACGAATTCTTTGGTGCAATATCTGCAAGGCACAAGTCTTTTTGAACAGTCTCCAATTTTGTGTTGACCCAAGTGTCGCCGGTGTATTTTTACTCCGCATTTATTTTCGCAATACAGGGGTTCGTATCCGCAATGACCGACGTGATTCTGAAAAATTGAATATATGACGATTTTCTTTGGAAATTGTGGAGTTTTTATCTTTACTTTTTCGCTACATATTTAAAATGGAAACAGAAAAAAAAAACAGTTATAAACATTCCCGCGTTGTTTTGTACCTCTAAATATATACTGAGAAAAAGTTTAAAACTCGTTTTCTATAATTATATAAACCGAGAAAAAGTATTTAAATAAATCGTTGTTATATTTCGTACACTGAGACAAATATTGAAATATTTCGAATTCTATAGAATCCGTTGTGATGTTCTCCGGCACCGTTCTCGCAAACAGGGCCGAAAATCTTTGTTTCGCATTCTTCTGGACTGCTCAGTCAGTTATCAGGACTTGGTACATGGTTTTTTGTTCATTGTTCACGAGATTTTGAGCCGAAATGTCAACATTTTCCGCATAGACGAAGTGCCGCTTGAGCCTTGTTCCTTCCAGTGGGAAATCGAACAGTTTTGTCCTCCCTAACTCAAACATGGGTTCACAGGAACAACTGCACTTAGAGATCCCGATACTTTCACTTTGCCTCGGTTTGTTTTGAACGCCAAACCCCACCAGGTCTCCGAGGATACCGTCGTACGCCTTGAGGAACTAAATTAAGATCGAAATTGTATTTGTAGGTTTTCGGAGCAACAAAAATGGAAAACGCGCTGATATATATGAAGAAATTTTATAAAAATCTCGAATGACTTACTTCTAAAGCGTGTCCGGTAAATTCCTTGTTACAAAATTCGCATCTAGTTCTTCTCTGCGGACAAGTGTATTTGAGGTGATCCTCCATCAATACTCTGGGTATTTGTGCTCCACATTTACTCGTGCATGGGATAGCGTCGTGTTTACAAGTATTTAAATGTCCCTGGAAAAACAAATAGAATCGTTCGAAACACGAAATTTTCTCCATCGCTTACAACGGACTACCGTTCGATAACGCTAATAATTAACTAACATATTTTAATGATGTACAATACTTTTTTCAATTTACCTTGAATATACCTGCACACATACGTCGTGGTAAAAAATTGTTACGAAAAAGTTGTAGATCACTAGATTTTATTAATTACGAGTGTTGTATTCGAAAGTAATGTGGATTTAGTATGTTTTACCGACGATTTTAACTAAACACAATGTACCCTCAAATTTCGTTATTCGATTTTATTATAACTATAACCGTTCCAACTATCAAGTCCCATCTCTATATAAAAAAAGTTTTCTCCGTGTTTTTGTTTCAGGGATTTCAAACTTTTTTTTATCGTAAACTCAAAGCCAAATAGTTTTTTGTTTACCACAATAATTTCTGTTTGAACTATTTGAAAATATTTGTCGTACATAGATATAAATACTTGAATTTTTTACACCATTATACTTCTTCTTTAAACGGAATTTAAAGTTAGAATACTAGAATTCGTATTATACCTTTAATTTTCTAAGTTCATCGGACCATTTACATCCTTCCTTGTGGTGAATGCAATAGACAATTGAGCTCATAATAGCCTTCTCTGATTCAGGATCCGAATAAATCTGCAACAATGAAAAATGAAAAAAAAAAAAAAAATGTAAATTCCACAACTTTCACAACAACGGTACTTCTAACGCATTCTGCACCGAGCAGACCTTGCGAAACATGCGAGGAGATACAAATAACTAGAGATGCGTCTTGAACGGTTACTATTAACACTTGTAGTTCAATTATTATAGTTTACAATTACCAGCTGAAGACGATAACTTGGTTATCGAAACGCGCTTCAGACAGTGTAATTATGACAGTCGACGTAGAGATGGCGAAAGACAGTGTATTCAGTTCCAGAAATTCCAACTCAATAATTACCGGTAATAAATAAAATATTCAGTACTTCCAATAATATTTAAACTAAAATAGACCTTTCAAGAATACCTGACGTTATGGGTTTGAATAAATTACGTTGCTACACGGTGAATCCGATCAATCGATATTTCACCGTTCCAACCATCAATTCCCATCTTTATACAAACTACGACTAACTACTTTTGAATCTGACGATTTCCGATTCATTTTCATTCTCCAAATGATAATTTGATTTTGTTCCCACGAAAACCGCCATACGTGGACTTATCATGATTGTGATATGAGGTCAACTCGAGGGTCAATTACGAATCGCGTACAAATTTAAGACACATTCCGTTCGATTTCCGGTCTGTGTCTAATTAAGATAAACATTCACAAATAGTTTAATCGATTGTTGAGAATATCTACTGGTACATCGAATTGTTTCTATTGGAAAAGTTATTAGAAACAATTTTATAGAAAAATTTAATATCTATATTTATATTTGTAATTTTGTTCTATGTAATTGAGATACTTTCAAAAATAAACTGTAGAGTCCGTTGGTGGTTATTTTTTATACTTAAAACGCCCATCTCTATATAATAAACATAATGAATCATTCGATTTGGACTAATACATTTAATTAATTAAAAAATCGATCGATCGATACGAATCGATCTAGTATGAAATCTATATAAGTATCTTGGAAACGTCAAAACAAATTATAACCTAAAAAAATCTCGCTACTTAACTTTTCGTTACCAGCTAGCTTTTCGATACGCTTTCTACTTCTAAAAACATACTTACCTACGTCATAAAAATTAAAATACTATCTATTTTATTGCCATTAGAAAATATAATCTTTGAAAAATTACAATGAAATCTTTTTTAAACAATAACTGTAACAACCTTGAAGTCAATCCGTCGTTCTGAACAAGTAACCGTACTACCAACTGTCAAAAAACTAATGCCATTACCAACACTACTTATCGACCGTTGGTTAATATGCTGTGAGGAAATGATTATTTTTCATGGGACAAATATTAATTGAACATTAGACAAGTATTCAAAAACTTATCAGAGAAATTTTTGAAAGTTTGTTGTATTTACAATAGAAAATAAAATGCCCGTACAATACCAAAGTTATTACCAACATTTTTGGCATCGATGATAAAAAATCCCAAGTCGATTGACAAGACAAAGTTTTTGTAGTAAATATTTGTAACTTGCTTATCTTCAATAATATAACTTCTTATTATAGACTCTAATTGAAAAAGAACTCAGGGACGTAGCAAGGACATTTTACCTAATCATTTTATAAGATTTGTTATTGGCATTCCAAACATTTTCTAAACGTTTCATTTATTACATAACAGTTATGTGAACGCGAACGTAACCGAAGATCCATTCAAGTTAGACTAAGTACTTTGTCGAATATTTGCAAGAACGTAACATCTTTGAATAAATGTTAGATAAATTTAAAATCGTTTTTTATTTGAATATCGCAATTATTTTAACGAAGTTTCTAGTTTAAACTGAATCAATTAATAATAGACCCAATAACCGCAGCGTCAGTCTGCTTGCAAATGTCAACAATTTCATTTATCGAGAATGTGTCATGGCGCCGTTAACAAGATGGCGTTAACTGTTCCAAATAAACTAATTACGCGAAGATTGACTGAATACTGAATTTCTGCAAAGTAATGTCTATAAACATTTTGCTGGGCAGTGACTTCCTACCGATGAACGTCAGCTTTTAAATAAAATATTTACATAGACGTTCCTACCGTTATTTTACTAATAATATCAATTTCGTCGATACGAGAAAATTTTATTTTTATACAGAATGTCCCGTCGAATGGTATTTTTGGATTTGTATTTGGATTAGTTATGTTGTTGATTATTTTATTTATCGTGTTACGCTAATATTGCAGATGTTTTTTTTTTTTTTTAAAAAAGGAAGTTTTTAACCTCGGCATATTTCTCTATGAGCTACATCGGTATAATTCGAAATAATATAAACCAGTCTAGCAATGGAATGCTTATCTTCGATTATATTTTCGATACGTGATCCGAAGATTGAATATTAGAATACTTTATCCGACAAAAGGAAATTTCTTAACCGACATTAGTTGTTTTACGGTTCTTGGTAAATTTCCTTAGTGTTCAGGTCCGTAATTACCTGTTTTTACCTATTTTTCCACGGTTTTTGCATCACCGCATCGGTTGGTACTTCTCTTATTATTCGACGTGAATATTTTGTTATTATTCTTCACGCCTGTCACTCAGATGTTTAAATTTGCAGCCTCTGTTCAAAAGAACGTAAAAATTCGATGCGGTAGGTCTTCATCGAATCCTAAATAGATTCCAATACAAATTACCGACGCTAATAATTGAAAAACTATCCTAAAAATCGACGCCAGCTCATAAATTTTTGAAAGAATACGGTTTAGAAATGAAAAACGTAAATATAATTGAAACGTTACGTTTTAGAAATAAATAGAGATGGGAATGACAAGATACTGTATAGCCGATTTGGAAATAACAGTTTTTAAAATCGAATTTCATCTAATTTGTTTAAATTTTCGCGAATATTTATACTATAGTTTTAAAAGTTTGATGAATGACTAAAAATCTATTATTAGGTAAGTTAGTTTAGTGTTTTTTGGGGTTGTTTTGGTCCGAAATGAAACCTGTTTGTTTTCGTATACGACATACAAGTTTAGATATAAAGTGAAAGCAATTTATTATTGCCGAAACTAATTTATTTGTCCGTTATTAACATCCTTCTGTCCCACGTGAAATTTTAATCGTTTCAATTTAGGCTAACAGATATAATATAGTAGGTGTTGAAATGTGAATGTACCGATAGAACTATAAAAACCGCAAGAAAGTTAAAACTTGTTTATAATTAAAGTTATTCGGTGTTCGGTGATATTTACTTTATCTGTCGACGAGTAGAGAAAAAAAAATTTCAAAAAAATAATAAATAGTCTATTCAAAACCAATTAGACCAGGGTGAAAGATTTTAAAAATAATATAGAGTGAAAAAAATAATAATAATAGCATGAAACCTATTGGAAAAGGAGGAAAATATGATAATAATGAAAGGAAAAATTATTTACGGGCGGTCTAAGGGAAAGAGGGTGAGTTTTTAAGGGTAAAAAACGGTTTATCTCGATTTCCGGCAAAACTACAAGTCATACGGGAAAAAATTAAATAACAAAGTTGTAGGAAATGAGAAGATCTACAACTTTTGTGTTTACACTTTTTTTACATAACCTCGAAATTTATGTGAAAAATTCGTTTTTAATTTGTATCTTTTACAAAAAACGGTTTTTTTCTACGAAATTTTGTGAAAAGTTACCTTTTTATGTCTCTAATTCCATTTCCTGTTGGTGTAAAAAAATATTACCATCACCATGGGTACAAAAAAAGAAAAAAATTAGCATGCGAAAATTTCATTACGTACAATTTTTAGATATTTATTAAAATTTTACACTCCAATTACTTATCTTTATCAATGTAATATGGAATCTCATGTTTTTCGTGTGAAAAAATTTAATGAGTAACTAAAAATTGTACAAAATGATGAAAAAAAAGTTTTTTTTTCCTTTTTTCAAAAAATTTTCTATGGCGATGGTGATATTTTTTTACACCAACAGGAAATAGATATTTCAACGAACAAAAACCCCACCGACTTTTTTAAAAAAGCAAATTTTTTGACGGGAGAATTTTTCGTTCGAAAATTAGGGTGATTTTACGATTTATGTCAAAAATTATGTGAAAAAATACATATTTCAAATCAAATAAATTACAATGTATTTGAGACATAAAAAGGTAACTTTTCACAAAATTTCGTGGAAAAAAAAACGTTTTTTGTAAAAGATATAGATCAAAAACGAAAAACTTGGTTTTTTGAATTTTTCACATAAATTTCGAGGTTATGTAAAAAAAGTGTAATTACAAAAGTTGTAGATCTTCTCATTTCCTACAACTTTGTTATTTGAATTTTTCCCGTATGACTTGTAGTTTTGCCGGAAATCGAGATAAACCGTTTTTTACCCTTAAAAACTCACCCCCTTTTCCCTTTTCCCGACCTTAGATCACCCGTAAATAATTTTTCCTTTTATTATTATCATATTTTCCTCCTTTTCCAATACATTTCATCCTACTATTTATTTTTTTTTTTTTTTTGGTTTCAAAAACAATCGATCCTGGTCAAAATTTTCGACAAATTTCCAAATAGATTATGCCGACATATTAGGAAATAAAATCGTATCGTTTGGGCGTCGTTATTAACTAAATATAATATTATGTGTATATTTAACAATACAAAACAGATAAACTCGAATTCCGCGAAGCTTTTTCTCGTTTCTTTATAATCTGAAACTTTCTTGGTATATAGTGTGACCTCAAAGTGAGGTTTATGGCGTTACCAAATATTTACAAAGCTGATAAAATGTCTGATATCACACACCAAACATTCTACGGAAATATGATTAAACATTTAGCATTCAATAATTCATATTTCAAACACACTGTATTTTAAATCACATATAATTCAGTTTTCTGACCCCGTACTATATGGAAACGTTCGATATTCTAGATCGAAACCATTCTCACTCTAAACAACCAGGTGTTTGTCATTCTTTCTGCGTTGAAACAGGATATCGCCGACAAGAGCGAACAAGTCTGAATATTTGTCGAGTTAGATCAGCATCGAGTTCGTTAATTAAATTTTGTATAGAAATTGCATTTTACCACTTTTCAAGTATCTCATTTTCCTTATATTTATTAAATGACTCAAATAAATATAACTAATAATAATAATCGAATTCAAATAGGCCAAGACTGTCATGGCGTCTTGAATGACGTCACACCTCGCTGCGTTTGTTTACGACAGTCAATTGTTCAAGTTTTCAATAAATAATGAATTCCTCGTATTATAAATACTGTCTAGTGCCCCAAATGTACAAAATCTACCGTAATATACCGCACAAAACATATAAAATTGTACGATTTTTAATTAAATGAAAGTTATTGAAACTTTGTATTAGCTAACCTCAAAAAACAGTATGTTCATTCCACAGTAGGTAAATGCGACCTTATTGACTTAAACAAGCCTATTTTCTTATTGACTTGTCGAAACAATTGATCGAAGTTCAACGAACTACCACAATATATCAAGTTTTATTTACATAACAAACATAATACGAAATAATGGGGAAAAATATAATCTACTGGTTAGGTCGATTTTCTTAGAACGACTACATATATATTCAGATTCAGGTGACAATGAAACAATAAGGCATTCGAACGGTCGGGATTAGTTTTCGGTATAGACGTGATCTGCATGGTAGAATAGTCAAAACAGGAAACGAAAACTAAATGAAGAATTTAATCTTAGATGGTTCATCGAATATTCCGTCTAACACCCTTTAATTATCTTCGTATGTATATCCTAGGATCCCAATTACCAATCAAAACATCTAATCGTAATTACACGAACGTATTTCTGTTGGCCGAAGCTGTCGGAAGGCGTATGTACGCAATTTCTTCGGAATATTCCCGACACAGACAGTCTGCGATAAGCAGGGGCAACGTTTGGTGAGATTTATTTAATGAGTATAACGATCGACTCTATTTCAGACGATTTTGACTACCATGATTATTTATAAAGATACTTTGGAATTGAAAATCATTTTCCTTTACGATTTTTGCTTCGAAATTTCGTTTTCCCGAAAAATAAACGAATGGGGTATAAAAAAGGCTCAGTCCACGTCTGATACCCCGTTTAAACCAAACGCCCTTGCAGGCAGGTACATTTTACTCGTCTATTTACGTTTTATAATTTAATAATCAGTTGCAGCAAGTTAATTAGGTGTAATAAAGTTCTAAATGTACAATATTTTCTCGCATAAGATTAAAAGTATTCACAAAATGAAGTATCCACGTCTATGGTAGTTCAAACAAAATTGTCGGCAAGGATTTTTATAATCTGCAATTGATAATTGCTGCAACTATTATTTCCACTCCTCTTAGAAAGTTTAATTTGTGGGATGGTTCTAACTACCAGAAATCTACCTCTTCTATTTTATGTTCTCCCACTCTCTGTTCAACCTAGCGTCGTTAGGTGTCCGACAGGGCTCCTGATACTATTTATACATTGTTCTTGATGCTTTCCTGATGGTAATTTTTCTCGAGAGTATCCTATCGCCTACAGATTAATTAGTTTCTGGTTTTTTCTTACTCAGCTCGTTCAGCTTGTCCAGGCTTTCCTTAACCAGTTTGGATTTAATGACATTGGGCTGTTTGTGTTAATTCTAATTGAACTACAATTTATTTTTGGATTATAATCTATATCCCCTAATAAAATATTAATCTATGAATAAGTAAATTTTGAATAACCAAATTTCGTTAGAATTTAATATCGGCAAACAAATATTTAAACTATGATTATTTCCATATACGGGTTACATAATAATAATAATAAATATTTACTTCTTAATATCGTCGATGTTATCTATCTAACACACAAATTTATTTCCCCGATACTTTAGTTGTACATCCGATTGATTAGTTATTACAAAATATTGTTGTATGTTTAGTATTGAAACAAAAGTGAGGTTATACATATACATACATAAAACTTACTTGGTTAACTTCTGTTAATGAGGCATGATTGTTCATCATATTATTAAATTCGTTATTTTTCGATAAAGAATTGTTACTCAAAGTCGGCGTGACACTAACTTGATGGATATTAATACTTTCTTTGGAACTTTTATTCGGAGAAATTCTCGCGGGAAAACTCAAAGTTTTTGTCCACTGCGATAAACTACGGACCATTTTGTGTTAAACTGTCCACTAAAGTCACCGAAATCGTGTCACTCACTAATCTTATCTGATACATCCAGTTCTTTTCTAACGTGAATGTGAACTGAAACTGAATTGTTTGTGCTCAATCGGCCTTTCTGTGGCCTTTCCCCCCACTATCCGTTGACAAACAGCTGTTCCTTGTGAATGCTTCCAACAGCCGTGTTGTCGGTTGTATTATGTTATGTTCAGGTCTACTGAAGATGACAAAATTAAGTAGATAATATATTTTTCAAAGTTTCGATTATTGCGTTAGTTTTTATTCTTATTTTAATATTAAAATTTGTTTTGAATTATTCACGTAGATATTGTTAATTTAATCGACACATACTACTTAATTCGTTGACCGAAAAACATATTTTATAACAAATAATTCCACGATATTTTATTCGGTTTTAATTTGGTAAATCGGTAACGAACATTGCGGTCGATAAAACATTTTATATAATTCAGAAATTGTATTTCTACCAATCATACTTTTTTTTTTCAAACTTCTTAGGTTAATTGAAATATTTTGATACGAGATTAAAACGACGATAAATCTGAAAAAGAAACATTTACTAGAATACGATAAAGGAATCGATTCGAATAAGAAAATCGCAAATCAAATTTAAATATTTCTTCGAAAAGATATGGCAACATTGCACGCTAATGTCTGCACCAACAAGTGGAAGTAGGAGGTTACAATTGAAATATCCTCTAACGTATCTCTGGTAGCAATTCCAAGTCAATGCGAGTTCTATCTCATACTTTCTTGTTCATACAGGTAGAATCACGTTTTGTTTTGCGAATCTGATTAATAATAAATTATATCGTTGATGTGAATCATAAAAAAATAAATAAACAAAATGGAGGAAGTAATATCGTAGAGTATACTGAATATTTCGTTTTTGTATACAAATATAAACAAATTGTTCTAATTTCAAAATAAAGGAAGAACATCATTTATTATTTCGCCAGACAAATAAAGATAATGATCGCGTATGAAAATATTTTTCTTTTAATTAAAACGAATAATTATAAAATCATGTTTTTGACATATAAAAAATTTGTGCTCTGTTAAATGCGGTGTTTTAGATTGTACGTAACGATGAACATGGGCATTGAGAAATAATAATAATCAAAATTTCCATTTACGTACCAACACAGTTAATAACATTAATACAATATAAGAAATTTATTAGTTACACATCAGATATTTCATAATTATACGAATTAATTTTTGAAGCGTAAATCTTATGACAGTTGACAGATCGGTAAAAATAAAAATTAACATTAGGTTTGTTCTTGGTAAATGCACTGGTAGAACTAGTTCAAAGAGTGTACACTAGTGGCAGAACCGGCGCTCTTCTTAGTAGCAGTGCTAGAGAACTAGTTTTCACTGTATTGCACTGCACTGGGTCTAAAGTTTGTTCAACCAGTGCAGTGCAATAAGTGTAATATGGAAACGTCAATGTAAAATATCGAAAAGTACTAACTTGTGGGTTCCATTTCATGGTAAATATATGGAATTAAAAGAAAATGGGAATAAACGTTGCTCTAATTATTTTATAATGGACAGAATTTATTACCTCGCAAAGGTATATAACTTTTTTGAAACCCCTATCGTGTGTTGACGTTTGTACCTATATAAATTGAAGTAAAAAATATTGTCAAGGCGAAATTCTATTCAAAGTAAAATATATTTATTTGGTAGTCGGCAGTTACGCCAAATTAGATATAGTACACCGTAAAAAAATTGGGCTACGACTATTGTTGTTTCATTTCCAAAAATTCAATTGTGATAAATGTCATGATGAACGATGGTTGTCGGATGGTGTGTAATGCCCATTTCTAGACACTAATTTTACACTCTTATCGAAAACTTGTTTGTTGAACTTGCGCGCAAATTAAATTAATACAGGACCGGTTTCAGTAAACGTTGAATTTTACAGATAATAGGCTTGGGAAATAAAAAACAAAGTATACACAAGAATTATGACGATAAAGAGTTGATTTTTTGATAAAAATGGAGCAGCGGTTTTCACGTGGTTCTTGCCAAACAAATTCTCTTTCGATGGTTAGTTATTTTGCCGCGAATAAAGATTTGATTACTATTAACATCCGCGGGATGAACCAGATGAACAGACACATGTTCGTGGGGCGAAAACGAGATTTTATATGCTCCGAACCTCTTAATTTCGAGATACCAAGTGTTAAAGTTATCGATTTTGTTGGACTTGTAGTGTTCGAGTAAAAAAATAACTGATTTTCATGAAAATATTAAAAATAATTATCTACAAAGTCTTTCTATTCGAATTATCCGTAAATACAAAAAAATTTAGTCCCGTTAAACAGATTCGAAAAGATTGAAAGCCTAAAATGAGTATCGGAAATTCCTTTTACTTCTAAATCCGATCCTGGAGTGTTTTTTTTTTTTATAATTAGAAATGTCGAAGAGGATGAGTCATAGAATAATTATGCCGAAATCCGTTGAAGAATACAAACGAGACGCGTTAAGATTTACTGGTTTGTGTCGAAGAATGTTTTAAAAAACTTGGCACTGGAAGTAACAAACATATTTATAACAAAATGCTATTTATTCGTAAAAACATAACAATAACATATATCTGGCAACGTGAATTACATCATAGTGAGGAATATTTCATTGTTGTCCATAGAATGGAGTCCAACGTTGTTTCCACGACCAAACTTGGGGTTCTTGTTGTTTGCCATACCACCACGTTTGAGGGTAGTATTCCTCTTGGTCCCAACGCCATACTTGTGGCACCTGTTTTTGAACGTACCATTGATCGGTTAAATCGAATTGTTGCTTTTCGTATTTGTTCCAAGGAAAACTCCATTCTTGTCCTTTCCTTTCGGTCCATTCTAAAGGCTGTTCCCATTTTTGATAGTAGCTAGTTTCGTACGGTACTTCTGTTCCTTTTTTGCCTTGGTCGAGGTAGTTGAAGAAACGCGTCCACGGGTTTGTTTGATCGAATCGTTGTTCGTAATTGTTCATCGCAGATCCGGATTCGACTTGTTTCAAATAAGGCAACACGTGGAATTGTAAACGGTAGACGAATTCGGTCCATTGTACCAAATCTTCTTGAGATAGGGGGCTGTTAGCGAAGTAATTCCCGTATTTCATGATATGGTTCATGATTTGTTCGCGATTGTACGGGACTTGTTCGTAATTCTCGTACAAATCTTGGAAAATGTGATACATAACTTGTTCGAAAGACCACGTCGTCCGCATATCCGATTGCTTTTGCGGGTAACGTTGAAAATATTGTTGGAAATAGGGTAAAACTTTTTCGTAGTTTAATGTTTCGCCGTAAGAATATTCCGGGAAATATTTAACAAACATTTTACGTAAAAGTTCTTCGTCAGAAAATTCGGTGTATCTTTTAAAGTTGGACGAAAGTTGAGTCCATTCGTTCGAGATACTGAAAATAAATAATAAACGTTTACATTACACCGAAAATTAAATGTATAAATTATTTATTTCTCACCTGTTTTGATTCCAGAAATCTTCTTGATGTTGTTGCCAAGGCATATATTTTCGGAAGTACCTTTCGTACCAATTATTTTGGTAATCGGGTTGGTATTGTTGTTGGTTCCAGTAGCTAGGTGTCTGATAGAATTGCGGTCGGTCGGATTGGACGTCTACTAGAACGTGTTTCGATAAAGTTACTGGCACGCATGCGCAGTAAGCTACCGCCAACGACAAAACAACCAAATACTTCATGTTGTTGCTGCACTTTACCACGAAAAGTGTATGCCGTTCCGATATTTTACAATCCTTTTTATACTACATTTTCGGTTGGCCGTTGACCTGTTTTTAATTAATTAATCACATTTTCGAAAATTATTAACAAGATAATTGGAGATATTTTCTTAAAATAGTTTTATTACAATAAATTTTATCGTATTGTTTTGCTGTTTCGATAGATTTATCGAAAAGGTGGATGTCACCCGCGTATCTTTATTTCGATATTTAAAAAAAAATAATCGCCTCCGTTTCTTTCATCGGAAAATTTTTATTAATCATACGATTTTTTCGTTAAACGAAACTTTTTTCCATCAAGAAGAATATCCGACAGAAACGAAGCACGTTTCAAAGTATCCAAATATAAAATATTTACTTACTTATCATAGTTTGCAAACTTTTTTTTCTGTTATTGCAACATCCGGGGCTTAAATAATGACGGGGGGTCCTTAAGGAATTCGGAAACTCAAAAAATCCGGCTTAATACGGCCCTGTGTAATTGTGACGTTAAGCGAGAACCGAATTTTTGATTTTATCGACCAAATAGAACCAAAATAGCACCTCACAAATAAAAATCTACTTTAGAATTCTTCCAAAATGGACGACGGAGTAATTGTGAAACCGCATACCTGGGACATGGGATACGGACCTGATGATTCGACGAAGATGTCGTGGATTCACTATATTAAATATTGGATAGGAATAAGAACCAATCGAGAATCGAAATCGTACCACCAAATGGAGGATAAATTGACGAGAAATCGTCGCAAACATCCATTAATGGATAGTAGAAAAAGAAGAAGAAACGGACCAATTATATTATGAAGATATTAGACGCGTGATTCGGGTGTTATATATGCTACGATTTTCCGAAAAACGACTTTATTCAACTCGATCAATCAGATTTGTCGTACAATATAAAAAATTTCTTTTTTAAAAGTTGTAGATGTCGATAAAATCTATTGAACTATTTTTTTAAATAGAAATTCACTTTTTTTTAACGTTTTTTTGATCATTATTAGAAAAAATTCGATAAAATTAAACAAAAATGTAATTTTTCCATTACCTTTGCGCAATTAAGCGATTACAAAATTGGAAGCGATTATTACGAGAATTGTCAATTTCAAAATTTAGATTTTTGTTAATATTTTAACGTTTTTTTTATTAAGAAATAGCTGTAGATGTGTCCAAATGAAAGAAATTTTGATCATTATTAGGAAAAATTCGATAAAATTAACAAAAATGTAATTTTTCCATTACCTTTGCGCAATTAAGCGATTACAAAATTGGAAGCGATTATTACGAGAATTGTCAATTTCAAAATTTAGATTTTTGTTAATATTTTAACGTTTTTTTTTTATTAAGAAATAGCTGTAGATGTGTCCAAATGAAAGAAATGTTGATCATTATTAGGAAAAATTCGATAAAATTAAACAAAAATGTAATTTTTCCATTACCTTTGCGCAATTAAGCGATTACAAAATTGGAAGCGATTATTACGAGAATTGTCAATTTCAAAATTTAGATTTTTGTTAATATTTTAACGTTTTTTTTTTATTAAGAAATAGCTGTAGATGTGTCCAAATGAAAGAAATTTTGATCATTATTAGGAAAAACTCGATAAAATTAACAAAAATGTAATTTTTCCATTACCTTTGCGCAATTAAGCGATTACAAAATTGGAAGCGATTATTACGAGAATTGTCAATTTCAAAATTTAGATTTTTGTTAATATTTTCATTGCCAAGCCATTACCTATCGATATTTGATTGAATTTTGAAAATATTTTCTTCCTACGGACAAAGAATGAACCAAGTTTTATATTTCTCTTCAAATCTACAATTTTTCGTCACAATTTATTTCTCAGTTAAGTAATTAATAAAGGGGCCTATGAAATAGGTTATGTCGGGTGACTAACTAAAAAAAAAACACATTTTTTGCCAAAAAAATCGATTTTATTTATTAATGTAATCACCTCCAATCATTCCAATGCTTCTAAAACAAAATGGGCTTCAGTTTCAGCAACTGCTTCTTCATTTGAGTAGAAATTTATTACCGACGATCATTTTTTTGATATCAGTAGTCACTGGGAACCAGATCTGGACTATACGTTCAATTTAAACATAGTTGCTATCGATTTGTGAATCGGTGGTTTTTGAGGCCGTTTTTACATTCAAATGCTCTAAAAAAACTCTATATATGATTCGCTATTGTTTGTTTTTGCGTTTAGGAGATAATTTATGTACAATATTTCATGTTCATTCCAAATTAATGAAGCCATATCTTTCCCAGTTGACTGTTATGTCTTCGGACGCGGTTCGCCGGCTACAATTCACTCGGATGATGATAGTATCGATTCCGGAAACACTGCTTTGATAATCAAAACGTTGTTGTTTATGATCAACTGCGAGTAAACGCGGCACCCACATCGAAAAAAACTTTCTCGTGGTAAAATGTAAACATACTGCATTCTAGTATCTTTACTGCCTTAGCTAACTCACGCAATATCAATTTACAGATTAGTTATAACCAATTTATGGACTTTTTTGATGTTTTCCGGAGTAACCACTTCGATTGGACGACCAGCACGTGTTCAACATCATCTGCGGCTCTACGACCACGTTTAAATCCATCAAACCATAAACGAATGGTTCGGATAACACTTTTAAAGCCTATACAAGATTTTTTCCAACAAGAAACAATGACATATTAACACACTCCATTATTTTGTTGGCTGTCACTTTTGTCTGACAGATCGAAATGTCATGAAATTTGACATATAGTTTTTTAAAAGTTGGTACTTCGTAAACGTCATTTGGATTTGACAATGACAGCGTCATTTATGTGTCAGTTACACGACTTATTCAATGTAGATTTAAAGTTCAAAACCATGTTTTTACATTGTTTTTTTTTTTTTAACTGGTTGCAGTATTTTCGAATCGTTGAACCGTTTTCCCAAATGAAAATTTCCGGTTTGTTTTGAATTTCAAAATGAAATAAGATTCTGAATGTTTTTCCAGAAAGTTTACGTTCGAAATTCTCATTTTTGTCCACTCATCTTTTATCGAGTTTCGCAAAATATTTTCCTTGGGAATCTTGGGAAAACGAACGGATTCCACGAAAATTAAATAAAAACGAAACGGATAAATGCGAATTATTTATTTAGACAACGTGAAAAATTTAAAACATAACAAAGTATACTCAGTATACGGTCTGGTATCTACGATAAATATTATCACCGGGGAATGCGGTCATACCTTCCCGTTCGTACTTTTGTTGGGGCAACAAGTACCAGAATTGATGGTAGGGATATTCCTGTTCTTGTTCGTAACGTTGTTGACTATATTCGGACGGATATTGTCTTTGGAGGAACGAATACCATGGTAGTTGATGGTACTGTTCGAGATCTTCGCGCGGTCGGTAAACCATTTGGTCAGCGAATTCTCCGGATAGATGTTTTTCCCGATTTTCCTTCACCAATTGCACAATTTGTTGATGGATCTCCTTCTGTTGATAATACAATTGCTTCGGAACCAAATCACCTTCAACGGTCAATTCGAGTAATCTTTGGTAGAAATTGAGGTAATGGTTAAGAACTATTTCGGGAATTACTTCTCCCATTTTATGAATCGAAGCGAAATAGTATCTGACATACTCCTGTTGGTAAATCAAGTGTTGGATCAAAGCCGGAATGAAAGTTTCTACTTGTCGGTAGGTCAATTCCTCGAGGGCGATCAATTCTTGAGGTAAAACATCTTGATGTTGGTAGAAAAATTGGATTTGTCGTTTAACGTGGACGTGTTGGAAGAAGATTTGTTGGATCAAACGGTAGACCTGTTCGGAAAGAACGTTATGCTGAATATAAAATTGTCGATGGACCGAAGAAAAACCGCGTTGGACTCTTTGTATGATCATCCGATCGACGAAGGATTTTTGGTAAGTTAATCTTTCGATCAAATGATGGATTCGTCGGTAGACGATTCTTTGTCTATTAACCAGATCGCTGGAAGCGAAATGTTGTTGTTGAAGTAAATTTTCAATTTCGTAAGTTACAACGGATTGTTCACGAATCAAATCTTCGATACATTTTTCAGCTTGGCGGTTCAAGAGCGCTTGGCGTTCGGTTATCTCTTGTACAAACTCCTCGGAAACCGTTCCGGTTAAATGAAGTTGTTCAACTTGTTGGTTTATCCATTGTTGTTGAACGGTCCATTTATACAGATCCCGATCGAAAGAATCTTGTTCGAAAACTGTATTATCGTATTGTTCCAAAAATTGTTGATGGCTTGGAATAGATACGAACCATTCTGCGTGTAGACCGTAATCTTGTGATTCCGGGTGTATCGGTACAACGTCGCTTTAAAAAAAATTAAAATAAATTAATCGAATTAGAAAAATTAGAATAAATCGTATTACCTAACTTGGTGCGTACGGCATTTTAGATCCCAATCCCGCATAACATCCAATAAAGTTTGATCCAAAACTCCGGCTTGTACCAAAAATTGAATTTTCGTCAATAACGCGTAGAAGGAAGTTTCGTCTAAGGTACCTTCGTAATGTTTCAGAACGGCGCGAAGGGCGTCGAATTGATTAAAGTTTTCGTACGAATAGAATTTATTGATGTTGTTTGCTTCGTCGATTTCTAATGTCCTCGGTACCGATCCGGGTGTTTTGACTACTACGTTAAGTACTCTTGGTCTGGCAAGGCTGTTGAAAATATCCAATTCGTAACCGTTGAAGCTTTTCAGAGTGATCGTACCGTCTTCTCCGAAGGTTAAATACCTACCGGTAAAAGTAGGTAGAGCGACGCCGAACGCAACTAAACCGAAAAGTAGTAGAACCTTCATGTTTGCACACGGTTAGCGAATGTGCCTTCCGTCGATTCTTCCTTCGAATTTATATGATTTTTTGAATCGATGTCCTCTTATTTTGATGTCTTTATCGACCCTTGGTGATGACTTGTATTATCGGTCATTGTTAAGGTCAAATCGTCGAACAAGGTCGAATTTAACAAACAACACATAAAATAAATTATGTTTAGTTATTGATCCGATTGTAAAATCCGTTTTTTTTAATAGTTTTCGTCAAATTAATGAGATTGTTTCATATTATATCTAAACCATTTCCAATCACATCATAAAAATTGTATTTTAATCTACGAAGATGGTTCCAGAGCCACCTGGTATGACCTAGAGGTAGTTGCTTACCACTGTATTATGTAAATTTGGACAAAATTGTTCATTCGATACAAATATTTTTCGCCTCCTTCGTTATAAACAGTAAAATATCGAGTAAGAAAGTTTAGACGAGACTGTACGTCCTACGAAGCCCAACAACTCATCGGTCGATCAAACGAGGTGAAGATTCCGGAGATTTTTAAAAAAAAAAACCACAAACTGATACTAGATAATCGTCGATTGATAGTACACGAGCTAGTAGATATAGTAGACATGTCGAAAAGTGTAGTACATCGCGTATTAACTGGTAATTTGGACACGAGTAAGGTGTGTACAAATGGAAGTCGTGAAGACGTTTCCATCGAGTGTTTTGACTGAAATAAAACCAAGTTTCATAACCATGGATCCATAATTTCACATTCCAAACTATAGAACAATCGAATCAAAGGTCTGGAAAGGGAGAATCGGTTCGAAAGAAGGCTGAGACAGTTCCATATGTAGACAAGGTCGTGGCGTCGATTCTTTGGGACGCGCGTGGGATAATTTTCATTGACCATTTTGAAAACGAAAAAACTATGAACGGCGATTATTATGCAACGATTTGGGCGAAGAAATCAGGCAAAAACGAAAATGTATCAACAAAACAACGCACCAGCAAAAACATTCGTTATTGCCTCGGATTTTTCGATGTTTTCCGACTTGAAAAGACTATTTTGAGAAGCCCGACGATTCTTATTAAAAAAAAATTATTAAACATCGCTAGGAAAAGTGTTGAAAATAAATTGAAACAAAAAAAAACTTGCAATAGATACTTTATTTCAGATACAAATTTATTTAAAAAAAGTTTTTGTGGGCGATCGGATCTATTTTTTTAGTAGCGGGGGGTCTTCTGCGATATAGCGTAAGCTGCTTTAAGCAAAAGTATAATTTCGTGATGAAGACGTTGTTCTTTGTCAACCAATTCTTGAGGAACGAAATCCGCGCTGCTAATCAATTGCGTCAACTCGATACAAATCGTAGTTTGTTCCGGAACGAGTTCTTGCGGAATCGGTTGTTTCCGTCGAACGAAAAACCGGAACAGATCTTGGAAATATTCTTGTTGTTCGACCAATTGCTCGATCAACGACCGGACGTACAACTCTACTTGTCGATAAGTAATTTTCTGGTATACCAATAATTCTTGTCGAGAGGCGTTTCCATCTTTAATTTGTCGTCTAAGACAATTTTGTTGCGCCAATACTTGTTCGATTAATTGTTGTACTTGTCGATAAACGATTCCGCGCTGATTGAATAATTCGGAATCGGGAGAACCGGAACCGGAAGCGAATAATCTACGGAATATATCGATAAGGAAAGTTTTTTGTCGTACCAATTCTCGAAGCATATATTGCACTTGTCGATAAACGAATCTTTGTTCTGTTATTAACACTTTAGAAATAACGAGTTTTTGTTCAATCGATTGTTCGATTTGACTATTAACAAATGCTTGTTTTCGAATCAAATCGTTGATAATAACTTGAGCTTTCCGATTAAGTAATATCTGTCGATATCT
Source organism: Diorhabda carinulata (assembly GCF_026250575.1). Taxonomy (NCBI): domain Eukaryota; kingdom Metazoa; phylum Arthropoda; class Insecta; order Coleoptera; family Chrysomelidae; genus Diorhabda; species Diorhabda carinulata. The sequence goes on from NC_079471.1 coordinate 186,611, forward strand.
CACTTCCTGATTAATCGATTTATTTCGTTCGATCGATTCGTTTACTACGTCGTCAACAATTTTTTGTTCGACAGTCCACTGTTCGATTTCGGGAATCAGTTGTACATTTCTGATTACAAAAAAACAAAATTCTCTAATTAATAATTAGAAAAAACGAATAATTAATAATCAAACTTACTGTTTACTGTTATTACCGTCTTGTTTTATTGGCCAAAAGTGTCTAGGTTCTTCGAGAGTATTCGATTCTTGTATACCTATCGCTTTTCGAAGTAAAGTGTCATAACTTTTCATTTCGAAGTACGTCGGAATGGAGGTGCAAACAGACACCAAACAAAATAAAATTATTATCTTCATGTTGGTATAACGTCGAAGATTACGCCCGATTTAACAGATTTTGTAGTATTTATAGGAAATCTAAAGAGGCCTTGTTTACTAATCGTATTTTTTTTTCTAGTAAACATTTCTTGGTAACAGGTCGTAGCGGTCAACGCATTTATTTAATTTCGTAATAAAAATAACTTCGAATCTTAAGATTTATATTAAATCAATCGTATTTTTGATATAAATAAATTCGGTAATGAATAGTTTTGTTCCGAATTTTCAACGATAATTTCATTTCTAACCTAACCAAGTTATAATTTTTCCATATATTCCACGTATATTATGTCGTATAGAATTTTTTTTATTTTCGATTTATCACCCTTAACGACCGTATTATTAATATTTCGTGCCAAAGGTCAATATCAGTGAATAACAACTTAATATTATTTTTATTTAATATTTCGATAAAAATTGAGCGATTATTATAATTACCTTTGATTAATTATTCATCGTAAATAAAATATATACGACGTTTGGCTATTAAATAACGAAATCCACTCATCCCCACGCCACGCAACTTTCAATACGTTTTTTTTTTTTCATCAATCGAAGTAATCTTCTTTGGTGAAACTCTGATTTACCGTTTCCATCGATTCAAATCGGATCCCTTTCAAAGCACATCCCTTTTTCTAACCTTTCAAGGAAATCTTAGCAGATCCGGCTTTTGCACAGACTTTTCTCATGTGTAATTCTTCGGTAATCATCCGGATCTGCACGCACAATTCGGTTCAATCTTCAAAGAATTGTCCCCGAGGAATTTGAGATTGAATCTTCTATTTTTGGGAACGACAACGTTTCAAATACTATAATAGTGACGGAAACGTGTTTTTTGGGACCCATTTTCGTTATTTAATAACCAGACCTCGTATTTATTAATACATAAACGTGTTTTTTAAGACCCAGTTTCGTTATTTAATAACCAGACCTCGTATTAATACATCTATTGAAACTTACGATATAAATTATGCTTTTTTTTGTAGCAAAATAAATTAGAATTTTCGTCGAAATTATTCGATAAATGAGGGAGATAAATAACTTGAAAAGAAGAAGATTATTTTCGAAATACCCCCCGTATTCGTAGTTTAATAATATAGGGACGGTTAATAAAATAAGTTGGGTTGTTGATTCGTATAAACAATTCCAGCTTGATAATTTTCAATGTTTATAAATAAGCAAAATAATTATTTTCCTCGATTATTCAAAACCATATTGTCGATGTATTATTTCAAAATATATACGAATGCATTTTTTTCCCGTAAAAGATGAGTATTTTAATTAAGTAGGTATTTTTTTTTTTCGAGTACAAATCGGCTACAAACTGGAGAAAATAATTGGCTATAAAATTTTAATAGTTTCGGTACAAATACCTGCGTCTGAATTTAATTAATCAATTTATATATAATGGAATTACCGAGGAATGTAAAAAAATTATATTATAAATAATAGTAATAGTTTAAACAATTTTCAACGATTTTTCTTGTGTATTATTTCGGAAACGTATTTTTATTTGTATTTTTTCCATCAAATCCCTTCAAATACTTAAGTTTGCATTAGAATTATCGAGAATCATTCAATATTTTTTTGATTAAAATAAAATCCTTTTCGGTCGGTTTATTAAAAAACTGATTCCCATAGACATAGATACTGAAATGTCTTTTATTTTCACTTCCACCCTGTACAATTCTGGTAAATATGGAACCGAAAATTTATTATTTTTGCCACGCCCACAACCGGAAGTGGCCATTATTATTAACGTATATCGAATTGACACAATTGATGTCTGTCGAAAAAGTATACAAACGCGTTATTTTCACGAAAAATCAATAGATAAAATGAAAATTTAATAATTTTTGTTAGGTTAGTTTAAATTTTTCACAAATGCCAAAGAGATTTCTTTTCCAAGTACGAAAATATATACTTAGATAGTGTTGAGTTTAACACGTCACGTCAAATTCGTTATTCTTCAAATGACAGCAACAACGGTTTGTTTGAAAAGATATTTTTATTAAAATAAAATAGATAAAATGATATCAGAGTATTAAATACATTCAAGCATATTGTATCGGTACTGGTCGTTGTTCTCCCATCATAAACATACTTCTCGGTTGATATTTAACGTCCTCCATCATATCTTGGTACATCATCCGTTGCTCCATCATTCTCTGGTTCATCATTTGTAGCGCCATTTCAGATGTCATCATTCTTTCGTTATCTTTATCTAATAACAATTCTCCTGTTTCTTTTGGTGTCATATAGTGTTTCGTAATCGGATATTGATACGTCCAAATTTGAGGTGCCGCACGTTGTTGCATTTCGGGAAAATCATAACGATATCGAGGTTCTCCCATAACTTTTTCCCAGAAACTACTCATCGGTGTCATATAACTTTGTCTGTGCTGTTCGTACATCTCCGGATATCTTTGTAAATAACCCGGGGACGTGTATCGTCGGTACATCATATCTCGCGGTCCGTCCATCATCGAATCAAATCGGTAGTAATCGGTTTCGTATCTAGACGGGTAGTTTGATTCCGAATTCATCAAATCGAGTTGCATTTGGAAATATCGCGCGGGGGTAACGCCTTCCGTAGATCTAAAAACCAAATAACGAATATACATATATCGAATCGATTGATATTTTTAGTACTTACGAGTATTTCTGAGACGCGATAAATCTCGGCGAGGTTTCTTTTCGAAGAGGAACTACCGCGAATTTTCCGATGTTGTTTCCTTGTACGTTTTCGGCTTCTCCGGCCGAAAGAACGGCACTGCAATGCGAAAAAAAAAAATCAATTAACCGACAAAATAAACGTTTATTTAACTTACCTTAATTCACGCATGCGTGCGATTCCGTCTTTCGTTGGTATAACAACGTCGTTAACCATAATTTTCGGTATAATAGAATCGGTTTTAAACAGTTCTCGCATATAGTCGGGCGATTCTACATGTTTCAAAATTTCCAACATATTTTCGTTCAACATTTTTTTTTGAACGAAACTTTCGATTACATCGAGAATTTTGTTGTACGTAACATCGTCTACGGTACCTTCGTATCTACCGAATATATTTTCGACAATATCGTATTGAGCGTAATCATCCCCTAGGATGTTCGTCGATTTCGAAGGTTCGTTTATTCGAAATTCGCCTTTCATTCCATCGGAATTCTCGTAGAAAACGTCCATTTTTCTTATATCGTTCGATCTCGTAATGGAAAGCTGATATTTCGGCGAAGTAATTGTTATTACCCCATTCTTCAGACCGATACGTCTACCGGCGGTAGGTAAAGTAACGCAAACCGTTACCAAACAAAGTAATATCGGTACCTTCATCTTTGCGAACTAATCGATTTGTGATTCGATCAAAGTTTTCGCATACGATTTTATAGTCGATTATTTCGACATTGTTTACTCGTTCTTAATGAGTTTATCACCCTTGAAAACGTTCTCAGGGGCATCAGTCTTGTTTTATCACTTTATTATAATCGTACACACAAACTATTGACCCCCGAATAGTCTACGATGAGATGGAAACTAAATTTCTATACTCGATAATGATTTCTTAGACCTACGCTATAGTCTTTCGACTATTCCTATTCCCGTGTCTGAAGATGATAATTAGATTATCGAAACTAGTATTTCTAGATGATTTTCGTAAAACTGCAACTCTAATTTACGTTGAAAATAATTCTAATACCGATAAATATCGATATGGAGGTGATTGTTGGTGAAAATGTCGGGGATTCAAGAACGAGTCGTGCCTGGCGGCAAGGCCGCTTTCCATTCGACTAAAATGAGAACAAATACATCGATTTGTATTTCATAAAAAATGATTGTCTCCAATCTTCATTATTTTTCTGATTATTGAAACAAATTGCGATATCGCACTTTGTTTTTATTTAAATAATTGGATGCGTCGAAGAACGGCGTAAAGGACGATTTAAATATTTCATTATATGTTAATTGTAAAAAAAAAATAAAAGCGTACAAACTCTACCATATCATCGGCAAGGTCAACAACTATTTAATAACGGTTAGACTGACGAACTGTGAGAATTTTTTTTTATTAGGAATTTATTAATGTAAAAAACGAACTATTGAACAAAAAAACGTATCCAGCCCCGTGGTGGGGCGACGATAATGACCCGGGGGACCAGCCGTTCATACACTCTTATCGATTTATCTTAATGTCCAATTTTGAAAAAAAAAAAAACGAAAATTTGGCGACTTAAAACCCCATAGGAAGCGTAAAACTTACAAAGTTTGTCAAAAAAACATTCGAAACATAATTGGGATTTGATCTAGAGAAGTTTTTATATTTCAAACATGAATTAATACGGCTCGGTCCCCCCGAACCAACGAGGGGTTGCGGTTATCGCTAATATTTGCCCCTTTATAAATTATTTTCAGGTACTATTCGAATCGTATAGATTTAAAATGTTTGTTAAACAATTTAATCGAATAAATATTAATTAGAAAAATAAGTCTGGTAAACAAATTGTAGCGATTTTACAATAATTACTTATCGTCCTCTAAATATAACTGTTGTTATGGGATATTTTTGAAAACAATTTAGCTCCCGCTGTTATCGACTTTTATTTGTAATATTGTATGAATTACTCCATGATAAAACTTTAAATCAATTATCCGAATATCCTCGGAGAAATTTTAAAAAAATTCGGTTTAAATTAGTGGTTAATTCCATCCAACGGTAATTTTACGTGGTATTTAATTTAAATATTGATATTTGATGAATAAATTTAAACTTTTGGAGTCGTACGGATTCATTTTGAACAATTAATTTAATTGTAAAGTACGTTGAAAAAAATACGTTATTAATTATCTTCATTCTACGTAAAGTTTTGTGATTATCAAAATTTTACATTTTAAAAATTCATTTTTTCACTTACGATTGTACCAAATTTAAAAAAAAAAATGTATTACTGAACAGAGGACTAAAATCCCTTTCCAACAAGGTGCCACACGACCCCCTTTCTTATTTAAAATGTTCGATGGGGTGCTTATAATTGAAAGGGGGTTCTGGAGGGGGATAATATCGAAAAAATTTTTTTAAACTTTCGTTTTTGCAGCGGATTTATGAAAAAAAAAATGAAAACTTATATTGTTTAAGTTAGGTTAGATTGGGGGGGGGGGTGCGCTAAACATTTAGGACATTTGGTTTGCTTTTCAAACAGCACTGCCCCTCGTCACACTCCCAATTCTCTGTAACAGTCATACTAATTTTTAATGGTGAAAATTTTCGATTTTTCAAAATTAATTTTTATTATTTATTATTTTTAATTGTAAAAACATGATAAATCGACATTTTTGTATACATTTTTTTTTCAATCTGTTCGTTTTTTTGTTTAGATCATGAAAAAAAATTTAAAAACTTGATTTGATTATTTGGAAAAAAGTTATAAACAATTATACGTGAACGAGTGGATTTTCATGAATATTTAAAGCCCTGAAACCACTATAAGTTTAAAATTTTTTTTATTCCCGTAATTTTTTTCGTAAATTCGATGAAAAAACGAAGATTTAAAAAAAAATTTTATCGAAATCGGACGATTTTTCGAATTTCCAGAGCCGCGAAAGTATAAAATTACCTTTCCACACTGTAAATTATCAATTTAAGAATAAAAATCGACCTGTTTTAATTTTTTTCTCTCACATAGTATATAATTAACGCCATTTTAATAAATTAATATACACCACTGTGGCCCAAATGTAAATCTAAAATTGAATTCTCCAAAAGTCGATTGTAGTTACGAAAAAAAAAAAAAAGTTGTCCTCGTATATTTTTCATTAAACGAAACGCTCCAATAGAATATCAACATTTTAAAAATAATTCAGTTAAACCATATTTTCTAACACAAATAAATCGTTAGACGAAAAACCTGTTTATAAACCGTTAAAAGTTTTTTTTGGTTCCAATTTTATTTGAAGAATGTTATTTCTTAGATATGTTAATCATCGATATTTATATTTATTAAATATAATTATTAATACTTCAAAAGAACAAATATTACCGGAACATTTTGCAAAACTAAAGTCTAAAGTCAATTTTGATTTGCGAGTTTCCAGCCTAACTGTCCAATTTAACAGATTTACTTCATTAAAATGAAAAAATTTAGAATGGAAACGTTTCCACACAACAAATCCTTCCTATCCATGTGGAAATTCAATATTAACTTTTATTACAATTTCTGGATCGTACCTCGTATATTTCCAAATATGCAAAAGTGTACGAGTTGTTTATATTTCTGCCCTTCTGTCAATATCATTTTAATACTTTTATACGATTCAAAATTTAAACGGTAAGTTTATTTATCCAAAACAACCAATTTTGTAAATCTAATTTTTTATAAAGTTTTTTATCCTCTAAACCCCTTTGATGTGACGACTAAGTCGTAACGATTATTATTGGTCGACAACAGTGACGTGATCAAAGAAGAATCTGGGTCTTAAAAACATTGTTGATAGTTAAGATCGCAATCGCAACGGATAGCAGGTTAATATTTATTGTGTCATCAAGTGTATATAAATTCCATCTATTTTTTTTTTAGATTTCTCTTAATTTTAACTAAATAGAAAATCATCAGAATTTCTTCGTTTATACGGGTATCAAAAAATACGATAAGCACTAAAAAATTTTTAATACACAACTGTAAACTACTGTTCCAGCGCACTTCGAGCACAAATCGTTAATAGTCACTCACCAAGATCGAAGGATGTCGGTTGTCAAATGTCAAATATTATGGGTGCGTTCAGAAATTCAATTTGTGGCAAAACATCAACGTTAAATAAAATTCATTCAACTTTTAAAATTTCTCTGGACTTGTACAAATATTTCAAGATCAAAATTAGCCAAATCGATCCAGCCATTGTCGAGTTTTAGCGATATTAACGAATAATAATAATTCATTTTCATACATACAGGATGTCCCACGACGAGTTAAAACTATCCGTATATATGGCAAAATACTTATGGTAGAATCATGAAAATTTGTACGTTTGAGTTTTAGGATACGATCTTTTTAACTAAAATATTTTCAAAGATGGCCGACTTCCGGTTCTACTTGAAATCGACTGTAACTTTGTTATTTTAAATAGAACACCCTGTATATTAATACATTTTTGAAATCTACGTAAAATTTTAGTATAATTTTGCTTAAAAACTTTTTTCAAAAAATGCATATTTTTCGAGTTATTAAAAATTTTTTATACAAAAATAATCCATCTTTTAGTTGTTGTCAATTTTCTTGGAATAGTGAAATATTATATCCGACGCAACGACATTAAAAACGATGGAGCTTTCAACATTTTTACGAATCAACTTTATCTAAGAGACACCATTTTGTCATAAAAAAAATATGCGGAAATTTCTTTCAATAAAAGAACCGATTCAAAATCAAGAGATTAAGAGACTTTATAGTTTTTTCCAAGTAACAATTTCGTGCGTTGTTCGATTTTGATACGTTGACATTCCTCGACCATGTGGTGGTTAACAACATTTTTTATTACGAACTCCATAGACGTCGTCAATTCTTCATAGATTTCTACGGAATAAATTCGTGTCGTAGTACCACCAACTACAATCAGGAACGTCCTATTACGATTGACAACTATGACCGGAAGTAGTATCCATGACATTAATCGATCAAAGTCCGATTCGAACCTTGTCATATCACAATGATACAAATTTTTAGATACAAATATCACGTTTCTTCATAAACTGGAAACATATAATGGCAAATAAAAAGTTATCTAACCTAACTTTTTCCAAAGAAAAATCTCATGGAAAAACCGCGGTAGTTAACTATTAAAAGTGTCGTGGAATGTGGACGCCGCTGTTACTGACACATACTTTTCATTTCTTCTTCTCGGAACCCAAGTATACGATTCTATTGTGTACAAATTGTATATAAATAATAAACGCACACATAATATATCTTTGAAGAACGAAAAAAAAAAGAAATACGATCTACGTTAGATTAAGCCCTTAAATAAACATTTCAACGGTTCCATCCTATTATAATATATGTAAAAAAGGAATCTTTTGTAAATAGGTCATTGTTGGGGTTGAATTTCGAGCTCCGCGAGATAGATATTGTCCGTCAAACGAATTTAAATGTGAATAGAAACGTGAAAAGATTTTAATCGGGTTGATGAACTCGGTTTTATGTAACAAGAAGTTTCTATAGTTCCTAATAAACACACTGTAGAATAAAAATGACATGAAGCGTAAACCCCTTCGTCATATATACGCGTTAATAAATAATAGTCTATCCGACCCCAACCGAAAATTTACCACAATAATTGAAAATAGGGGAAATTAAGATTTCTATCTCTGGTTATTAATTACATCATACGCGGTTCATAGTAATCGAAACTATACATTTGGTTGAATCATCCACTTTAACTAAATTATTACCACCCTTGTAATAGCCTCATGAAAGATATTTACACTAAACTCTGGTTCATTTTAGAATATTAATTGATACAATTACAAAATGAACGCATTTAAGTGGAAACATATTTATTTGAAACCAACTTACAGTTGTTCACAGTATTGTCAGATTTCAGAGTTAATATTTATCATCTGAATACATCGTACGTTTCACAAATAATAATTATATATACGCGTCTAGATTTTAATTAAAAATCTATAAGAATCAGGCTTTAGTCCTCATTAAGTTTGATGAACGGGAAATATTTTCCATAATTGTCACAATTGATCTCAATAAAATAATTTCGCTAGAAAAAGTTTGAGAAAAAATATAAGCTTGGCAACATCGCTGAGTACCATCTGTTTTCGTTTACGGGAAAATGGCTGCCTTTGTTTACTAAATATTGAGAAAGAATTTTGAATAGATTTGTTAAAGTGAAATATATTTGAGTGTTTAGATATTGTTTAAGCGACACAATAGTGCAAAGACAATGGGTAAATCGTGTTATGTTTGTATAAAAGTGGATTATCTGAATCCTAACCTTTCATTTTATAAGTGAGTATCAGTACCTTATTTGTTAAGTGTAACTTTGATATAACGACTTCCTCGATTTAACAAATTCTTCGTAATCCCCTTGAATTTTTTGCAAACAACCTCTTTATAACGAATTTTCAACTATCAAGAAACAGTATAAATACCTCTAATTAACGAATTTTATCAACCCTAAACCTTTACGTAAAGTTAACCACCTAATTGTTTTTAAATAGAAAATAAATACAGCAATTTGATGAAAATGTGTTATCATTTATTAATAGTTGTTTTTTATAACAAGATAAGTACGTAATGTCGAAGCGAATAAAACTATTTTTGACCAACTTAACCTCAACATAACAAATCTCAGTTCAACGAATATTTATTTGTTATATCGAGGTTGCACTGTAAATCGACTTTTTACAATATAAAATTGTAGATTTCGTACGAATGTAGAGCAAAGACAAAAGTGGCAAGATGTATTGAAAATACAGGAAACAGATTTACCCACACAAAAACTTATATTTGTTGCTCTCATTTTAAAGCAAACGATTTTCAATGGAAAGGAATAAATTTACCATACTTTGAATCAGATAGCAGTACAGATGACGAGGTATCTTCCAGTATTAATTTAAGTAATTTCAGGTAAAAAATTATGTTAAATTTGGGGATATTAAACCTGGTACTTCTTGGCAGCAACATTTGAAAAGTATTTATTGTCTGTTTGAAAAATGTTGTTAATTCATATTAAAATTTTCCACAAGAACTGTTTTTTGGTGTTGTTAGTAGTAGTAGAGGTGGATTCAACAATAATCCTACTGCACATCAATTTGAAAATACTTCTAATTCACCAAGAAACAAAAGCAGGAGATTCGGGGAATATTATTAGATCGGATTCTACTGGCATATTGCATTGTAGTAGCCAAGGACCTAGTAAAACTAATGATATTCGAAAAGATGCAGAATTTGAAAACCGATTCAAGTAAAATATTGAAGAATTTCAGTATTTAACCTCGGAATAATAGAATTTGACCGATTATATTTAAGATGTAGTTAATTATATCGCAGGATTTGTTCAAGACGAATTATTTAGTGCGAACATTGCTTTTTCTCCATATAACAAACGCTTTATATTTAGTAATTAAGGTATATAAGTGTACCGAAGAATATTTTCTATTTTTCAACAAAAATATAAAGAATTTGGAATTAGTTTTGATTTCGGAAACAGTAGCTAACTTGTCTAGTACCATTTTAAATGAATTTAATGCGAATTCATCACGAAACGAATAAAACAAATAGGAAAAACAAAACTTTTCAAAAACCAGTAACGTTTGCTTTTTAATTTTGTTCATAGTTATTCCATGTGTTATGCTGTCCATCTTTTATTATTCGTCCATGGTCTTGATCATATAAATAACGTTTAACGTTATCAATTTTTTTTTTTTCAACAGAAATTACATCTTCAATTAGTTGTTACTTTGGTACGTTGGTTATTACCGTTTGACGGCGGCGGTCAGACGGCTAGAACCTAGACTCCCATCGTCTCCTTCATGGTTACCAGTATTGCAATTATGGAATGTGTGTATCGGACAGTCGCCGGAAGTTTCTCCGCCTCACAAGACAGTTAAAAATAAAATAAGTTGCATTCTAATTTACATAATATAACATGTCGTACTATTTTGATGCTTAATTAAATAAAACATATTTCAAGTTATAAAAATTAGTTTTTAGTCATTAATATCGAGTGAATAAAGAGTGAAACCATGCAAAACGAACACTCGGTGTTGCTTATCTTCGCACTTATGGTAACAATATTATTTACCGGAAGAAGAAACAAAAAAATGTAAAGCGCGTTTGCAACAACACGTGCGTTCGTGTCTTGATGACACTAATTTCCGATATGATATTTAATATCCCAAATTAAATATAAAACGATTCAGCTTTTTATTTATTTTGTTTCCCCGATCAGTAATTTGTAACTGTAATGGATAATAAATAAAATTCAACCCCCGACAAAATCGGATCACACTCGAACCCTAATTTGTACTTCAGACTACCTACCCTTATGGTAGCTAACAAACAAAACTCAAGGCCACCGGCAAGACCTACCATCTGGGAGAAAGATGGGTGGATGTTATAATAGGCCGGTCAATTTCGATATTATCGCAATTTATATCGAATTAGTTTAATTTCGGTTTGTAAAGCGAGCGTATCTCGAAAAATATTGAATCTAGCAATTATTAAAACTGAAATTAATCCAAAAATACGAGGGTGTATTGATATCTACGAATAATAATAACGAATAATAAATTATTAGAAGTGTAAGTGTGAAGTTTGACGTTAAAAAAGTAAACCAGAGTTACGCGATAAGTTAAAAGAAAAAAGATGTCCACCGAAATTGTGAAAATATGCTTAATACCCTTGGTGATCAATGTCCTTCGTGAAAAATTGGACTGCAAGCTTCAAAAAGAGGTAAATTTTCCGTTGAAGATGATGTCCGTTCGGGAAGACCAGTTTCTGTGTCAAGATTTTGGATATCCGAAGCACTGAATATTTCAAACGAACGCGTTCGTCATACAGTTCGCGTCAATTTGGATATGGCTGCAAAATGGATCCCCAAATGTTCGAATGTTGACTTCTTAAACCGAATTGTTACTATTGATGAGACTTGGGTACATTTCTACGATCCAGAAACAAAGCAACGATCGATGGAACGGCGACACTCTGGTTCTCCAAGACCTAAGAAGTTTCCAAGTGTCCAAAAAGTTCATGCTTCAGTTTTTTCGAATAACGGTAGAACAAATTAAAGAGAAAAGACGCGGAAAGCTATCCAAAGATGATTTGTTTTTGCAGGACAACGCCCCTGCACACAAATCTCATGTTGCCGTGCAAAAAATTCGTGATTTATGGTTTGAATTACTAGAACAAACCCCTTATTCGCCAGATTTGGTTCCGTTCGACTATAATCTCCTTACTCAACCGAAAAAAAAAGTTTAAAAGATCGTAAATATGTCTTCCAAACGAGGAAGTAATAAAAGCTATCGAGGTTTGAGATACAAATCAAGAAAAAACATTTTTTTGAAAGGTCTAGAGACCGTTGCAAGTTCGATGTAATAAATGTATCCAATTAAGAGGAGAATATGTCGAGTAATAAAATATTTAGACACATATAATAACAAAAAGTAAATGACGCCAAACCTTGTAGACGGTTCTACGATATTCCGAGGAAAATTCCAATATTTTTTCGGTATATATCGAAATATAAAGTTGATTGAGCGACGAATATCTAATAATACAAAACCACAAGTCACCGGTCTAAAATATAGTGAAATCGACAGATGTGCACACGCCGAACCGGAAGATTCGAGATGAAATAAGACACCACCCTGTTCTTCGCCCCGTATCGGTCCTTTATTCTTTCGAAAATTTTACATTAACCCCCCTCACAAATTAAAACACGTGTTAGAAAATCGTAAATTTCGATACGTGGTTCAAATTACTATATATTATATTAAACGTACTGTTTTTTTTTAAATATATATATACATAAAATAAATAAGTACGAGTCCTCGAGAGTTAAGTGTCGGTTATAGTTAGCGACGTAAATAATAACACCGAGGCAGGAAACAAAACTCTTTCTTTTATGCTCCAAGTATTTCTGCACCCCAACATATGTTTCAAAATTACTAGTTTCGTTGAAGTAACAAAGGTAATTGTGAAATGCTTTGGTTGCCACTTTAGCAGATGTGAATTTTCAAAACCGAAAATGTATATTGAAGACCGGTCGGTTCAATTTATCACGTTTTCTTACACTTTTTCTTATATATATATATATATATATATATATATATATATATATATATATATATATATATATATATATAATCGTAATGAGATGGTTTAACTCGATACGTAAATCAAAATAATAAATTAGAATTTGTTATAACTCCGACGTATAAAATTGAAATACGATTCAAGCGTGTAAAATATTATTCATAGTATTCGAGTCTTACCAATCTTTATGTCATTCTCGGACACGTACAATTCACCAAACAGATAAGACTAATGGCCGTCATTTGAGATGTACGGCAGTCTCGAAATCTATACAGAACCTAACCGACCCTATAAAAATTGAATTAGAAATTGATAAACTTTCACTCGTAAATTATAATTCGTTCTTAATCATAATATTAGTATACAAGTCGTGTGACTGACACATAAATGACGCTGTCATTGTCAAATCCATATGACGTTTGTGAAGTACCAACCTTCAAAAGACTATATGTCAAATTTCATGACATTTCGATTGGTAATAAAAAAGTGACAGCCATTTAAGTGGAGCCAGCAACATTTTTTGTTCTTCGAAACAATTTTTTTATTAGGATGCGTCGTTCAACGTAAACTATTTAATCTGTATTAGCTTCGAACGTTTCTTAGTATGTATTGTGAATTAACTTAGTTGGCTTAAGTGAAAGAACACACATCCGTTTCAAAAATATGTACATTGAACTTTACAGTAACTGTATTTTTTTTCACTATTTCTATTATTGTGATTATTTTCGCCTCATCGGCTTTAGAAATGAATATATTTCGTAATAAATGTAGATATAGATATAGAAATAAAGTTTTTAATCAATTTCTTTCGCGTATAGTCGATACGAGGGTCGCACCATTTTATATCCAACCAAACTCTCACACACGCAAACATTTCTTTTCCTAAAAACAAATTTACAACCAACTAATATGAATAATATGAATAATATTCATTATACCGGGGTAGTTTCAAATATTCTTAACGTCACGTTATACAGTATTTGATCCGAAGGTACTTGGAGACGTTTACCAGTTCCGAAACTTGACCTAACCTAGATTTTCGTTTTCGTATTCTCGTTACAATTGAGTTATGAGTTATTGGTAAAACCGTAAAGACATAAGAATCTATTAGCATTAATATCGTTAATAATCTAATTGAGAAAGCGGTAGAGCACGAATGGAATTATTAAACCGTTCGAGTTTGAAGAACACCATCTTCATTGACCATGAAATTATTCATGGTTCCAAGAAGGTAAGCACGGCACACGATCGTTACCATTACTAAGAAAAGAAACCTATCATAATTACAATGGACTGGAAGGATGTATGGTTCGGTATTACTATTTAAATTTTCACTCTTAATGTGATTTTTATTAATATTTTTACGAAGGAATAACTTTAAACGGTTCATATGGTGAACCAAATAAAACGCTTCGTCGGATTTCTGATCTATATAATTAAATTCCTTCTGTTTAGCGCTGAAATCAGTTTCCAAAAAACTGAATTTATCCATCTCCTCGACAGTCTGTTATGTCCTTGTTGAGTCGCATCTCCGGAACGTCCTTCCCTTCTGGGGTGCCTGGGGTGCGACTCAATTCGAGAGAATCTTCAAACTACAAAAGGGAGCTGTTGGATATTTACTCGGTCTAAAACGGCTCGATACTTTACAATGCAAAAAAATGCACAATCACTTGCCAATTTTAGTTTTTACGAGCATTTCTCTAGAAATTATAACAACAAAGCATTTTTCTCTATTCCTATCGAACTAATTAATTTAGTTTTCTTTTAATGGTTATAAATAATGGAAAATAAAGAGCCCAACCCCGGCTAAGTCGTTGCAAATCACGCCTTTATTCAACATATTCTCTTTCTCATAGATTTCATTAAAGTAAATGCATTATTAACATCAGAAATATTGTTTGAATAGATAATTTTGTTTTTCTTCGTCATAATTATACCTGTTTTGTAATGTTGTAATGCTTTAGAAGGACAAACCCGCGCAATATTAATTTTTTGTTTCCTTTCCAGTTTATTCACTCAGAATCGATTAATTATTACATTGTGATAATTTATTGAAACTAGATACTAGGTTTGAGAACGGGTTTTAATTATTTTAATTGTGATTTTAACGAACTTGTAGTGAAATATGTAATGGGTAAAAAGCTTCACAAAATTGCAATAAGATATTGAATCAAAATTTCTATAACATGGAACAAATATTGAAAAAATTGAATAAACAATAGACCGATTTTGGGTTTCTTATACCTTATCAGTATAACGTATAATCAATTTAGACTTTCGAAGTTACATAAATTCCCATCGAGCTGAAAATCAGTAAAATTGTTTAAAATACAATTTAACGTAGAATTTGAATGTACATTATCATTTCCGTTTATGGAAAAAAATTAATTCAAGATCAAAGGTCAATAAAATGAGTTTTTCGAAATTTCTAGGCAAACGGTGAGTTTTATCAAAAAAATACCTCAGATAAAAATTGTAGATAATAAAATTATCTACAAAAAACGTATCAATACTTTTTTTCGTACGAGTTACCGTTTCTGAGATATAATGATTCAAAAAATTGTAAAAGTAAAAATCTAAGGTCAAAAAAACAGTTTTTCGCAATTTTCAGCTAAAGGATGAGTTTTATCATAAAAATATGTCAGACAAAAATTGTAGATCATGAAATTATGTACAAAAAACGTATCAATACTTTTTTTCTGTTTACAAGTTACTGTTTCTGAGAAATAATGACACAAAAAATTTTAAAAGTAAAAATCTAAGGTCAAAGAAATGAGTTTTTCGTAATTTTCAACGAAACGGTGAGTTTTATCATAAAAATACTTAGGACAAAAATTGTAGATCGTAAAATTATCTACAAAAAATGTAATAATACTTTTTTCCTACAAGCCACTGTTTCTGAGATATAATGACTCAAAAAATTGTAAAGTCGTATTTTAATAGTTCTTACATTGAAATGAACCGAGACTTGTGAATATTTATAACAAATTTCTGATGACTGGTGGGAACTGTCATAAATTCATCAAATAATTTATCAATTGACGAAGATTTTGCTAAAATTCGACGATGTTGTTATGCAGCTTTAGTATTTCTTGTGAAATCTGAAACATAATAACTTTTACAACATTTTGAATCGTTATATCTCAGAAACAGTAACTCATAAGAAAAAAGTATTAATACGTTTTTTGTAGATAATTTAACGATCTACAATTTTCCTCTGAGGTATTTTTTTGATAAAACTCACCGTTTTGTTGAAAATTGCGAAAAACTCATTTTTTTGACATTTGACATTGATCGTTATATCTCAGAAACGGTAACTCGTCCGAAAAAAAGTATTGATACGTTTTTTGTAGATAATTTCATGATGTATGTATTTTTTTGATAAAACTTACCATTTTGCTGAAAATTACGAAAAACTCATTTTTTGGACCTGTGATTTTTACTTTTACAATTTTTTGAGTCATTATATCTCAGAAACGGTAACTCGTACGAAAAAAAGTATCGATACATTTTTTGTAGATAATTTTACGATCTACAATTTTCCTCTGAGGTATTTTTTTGATAAAACTCACCGTTTTGTTGAAAATTGCGAAAAACTCATTTTTTTGACATTTGACATTGATCGTTATATCTCAGAAACGGTAACTCGTCCGAAAAAAAGTATTGATACCTTTTTTGTAGATAATTTCATGATGTATGTATTTTTTTGATAAAACTTACCATTTTGTTGAAAATTGCGAAAAACTAATTTTTTTGACATTTGATATTGATCGTTATATCTCAGAAACGGCCACTCGTACGAAAAAAAGTATCGATACATTTTTTGTAGATAATTTTACGATCTACAATTTTCCTCTGAGGTATTTTTTTGATAAAAACCACAGTTTTGTTGAAAATTACAAAAACCTCATTTTTTGACATTTGATCTCGACCGTCATATCTCAGAAACGGTAACTCGTACGAAAAAAAGTATTGATACGTTTTTTGTAGATAATTTTATGATCTACAATTTTCGTCTGAGGTATTTTTTTGATAAAAGCCACAGTTTTGTTGAAAATTACAAAAACCTCATTTTTTGACATTTGATCTCGACCGTTATATCTCAGAAACGGTAACTCGTACGAAAAAAAGTATCGATACATTTTTTGTAGATAATTTTATGATCTACAATTTTCGTCCGAGTTATTTTTTTGATAAAAGCCACAGTTTTGTTGAAAATTACAAAAACCTCATTTTTTGACATTTGATCTCGACCGTTATATCTCAGAAACGGTAACTCGTACGAAAAAAAGTATTGATACGTTTTTTGTAGATAATTTTATGATCTACAATTTTCGTCTGAGGTATTTTTTTGATAAAAGCCACAGTTTTGTTGAAAATTACAAAAACCTCATTTTTTGACATTTGATCTCGACCGTTATATCTCAGAAACGGTAACTCGTACGAAAAAAAGTATCGATACATTTTTTGTAGATAATTTTATGATCTACAATTTTCGTCTGAGGTATTTTTTTGATAAAAACCACAGTTTTGTTGAAAATTACAAAAACCTCATTTTTTGACATTTGATCTCGACCGTCATATCTCAGAAACGGTAACTCGTACGAAAAAAAGTATTGATACGTTTTTTGTAGATAATTTTATGATCTACAATTTTCGTCTGAGGTATTTTTTTGATAAAAGCCACAGTTTTGTTGAAAATTACAAAAACCTCATTTTTTGACATTTGATCTCGACCGTTATATCTCAGAAACGGTAACTTGTACGAAAAAAAGTATTGATACGTTTTTTGTAGATAATTTTATGATCTACAATTTTCGTCTGAGGTATTTTTTTGATAAAAACCACAGTTTTGTTGAAAATTACAAAAACCTCATTTTTTGACATTTGATCTCGACCGTCATATCTCAGAAACGGTAACTCGTACGAAAAAAAGTATTGATACGTTTTTTGTAGATAATTTTATGATCTACAATTTTCGTCTGAGGTATTTTTTTGATAAAACCTACCGTTTTGCTGAAAATTTCGAAAAATTTTTTTGACCTTTTATCTTAAATAAAATTGTTTTCCATACACGGAAATAATGGGGAATTTTCAAATTTTATTTTCCATTATATTTCAAACATCGACATTATCATTTTCTCGAACAAAAACGAGATGCATTGGTTTTTCAAAGCAAAAAACCATGTTCAATTCAAACACCATTTTGATTTCTAAAAAAAAACAGTAAAATAATAAATCCACATGCAAAAGTTGTTCGGAGACTAAATTTTTTAGTGAAACATTTTGACTTATGTCCGATTTTTTCGTTTCAACGTTATTAGCGCGAATGATCCTCTTAATTAGAGACCCAACCACAAACGTTTATTATTCACGACCTTCACAGGTAGGTATTAAACCTTCTCTGGCGTAACGATAACCAATCGAATGTATCTTCCTAACATAAAATATCAACTCAAAATAATTAACGTATAATAAACTTTCACCTGCCCGCTCATTACGACAATCAACCCATAAAATACGGGCTTTTTTATTTATTTAAAAAATTTAATAAAAAAACGTTGATAAAAAACATTAAATAAGAAAAGTACCATGATAATATGGTATTTCAAATGAAATAATCGCGAACAAACGTCTTACCTGTCAATGGTAACCCCCAGCGGCATCCTCGAAGAACCGGTAAATCCCCGCTCGAACCCACTCACCAAAACTCATTTCAACCATTTCGAAATTCCAATTCACTTTTCATCTTACGTTTAATCGTCGCGTACAACACGTTAATAATCACAATACGTACACGATGGTGTATTGTCTCGTTGGAACGACAGTGGACGACAGGTGAATAGAGTTGGAAGTAAAATACGTGCAAAGTTAGTCGGATTAAAAACCGAAGGATACGAGACCGGATGTTTGTGTTATGGCGGGGTGTGCACTTTGACTTTACGACATAAATATAAGGGAAATTACTTGATTCGATACGACTTGCAAAGGAAACGTCTCGACGATGTTTTTCTATAAGAAAATCGTTTCCTGCTTGGAAAAATGATATTTTCAATAGAAACTCAAAAAAATATCTTTTGTTACAATGAATTTTTATGCATTTTTATGCCCTGTACTTGAAATTCGAAACTTAAAAGTAAAAAATAATCGGTTTTCGTCCAAATTTCGGCGAATTTTAACGCACCGTGTAGTACCGGCTTAATTAAACACCCTGTTTGTACATCGGTGATACTAATGCGTTGTAATGTACTACCGAACCCCTTGGATTTGTAATGAACATAAATAAATTCTTGTTTTTAAAAATTCGAATCGTGAAGTTTCCAATTTAACGAGCGGAAACTGGAGGTTGACAAAGGTCGTTGTCACATATATATATATATCTACAGTTTTGTAAATACCGGAAAACCGATTTGCTGACCGGAACCTATATCTCCATATAAAGCATATTAATTACGTCTTTAACGCTGCTATTCAAAATTATTGCCGATTGAAAATAATGTGTTGGACGTGTGTAAACATTTCGTAGGATTAGTGTCTTTATTTAGTATTTTTAATCGTGGGGCGAATTAATAAACACCCAAATTCATCTACACACTATACACTATACACTTAACTTACAATAATTTATTTATACCGCCACATAAACTTATTTATATATCAATAGACTTTCCTTGACGTTATTTAAATGAAATACTGTAATAATAAATTCGCCGAATTTTAAAATTCCATTGTAGCTAAACAGGGCCGGCCTAAGTACCCATTTCTCGTTATTGTTAGATAGAAAAAATTAAAGGTACAAATAGGTGGGAATCAAACGTTAATTAATATCAATTTAAAATGTTAGATTTGATTTAAAAAATATAGAAAATATTCATTTGTTTGTATCGAGAGTTAATTTCCAACCGCCATATTTGTAAAACAAGAATTTAATTGATTACCATTGAAAAATAACATTTCAAAGTTAATTTCCGTGTAGGACGACGTTACCTTTATAAGTAGATCATTAATAAATTAAGATATAAAAATCGATTTATTATTCCGAATATAGTTTCATTAAAAACGATGATTTTTTCGAAACATCTACAAGTGCGATTAAATAAATATGTAATACGTTGTGTGTAAAGACTTTTTCGTCTGGTCCTGTATATGGAAGGCACTCCCCTTCTGTGTATACGCTTGGTACCTTTCAAGTACCGGACCGATGATGTCCAGGTGGACACGCGACCGACAGATGTTATTTTATTTAGGTATAAACACGATCTGTAACCTACCAATTTATCATTCATTGAAATTTGATACAAATTTTGAAATAACATTTACAGTTATTTGTTTTTCTTTTATACAACTTCAATAATTGATTTATCTTTTCAAAGTTTCCTTTCTAATATCGTTTAGACTACAATTTGTTACGTCTGCTTAAAAAACTCTGTCTCTAATATCTAACATCTAGTATTTAAAAGAAAATTCTCCAAGATCTAAACGTAGAATTGGAAAAAAAAAATAAAAAAAAGTTATGGAGGCGCCGGGCATCGATCCCGGTACCTCTCGCATGCTAAGCGAGCGCTCTACCATCTGAGCTACGCCCCCTGACGATTCAAACGAATAATAAGTGATATTGATTGTTTAAAACAAAATTAAATAATATAAAAATGAAATACCTAATTATTATTTTTTAAATATACTGTATAAATGAAGTAAATTAACGAACGATAGTTGTAATTTCCTTTAAAAACTCATCATCTTCCGGTGGCGGTCACCACGGTTGACTGAAGTTCAAACAAAGAGTTTACATTCCACACATTCCTTCCCACAGTTTATCCAGTTTATTACAATTAATTATTTAAGTTGTAGACGTTCGCACATAATGTTTTTGTCACGAATAGATTTCCCAGATTCTTTTTGTTATAAGGAATTACGCACATTATAAATTACAAATTATTCATCAGTCTTTTCAATTGATTTTTCAGATATATATTAGTAATCATGAAGACAATATTTGTAATATCTTTTTTATCGTATACTTGTAAGTAATTTTGATAAATTTAACTTAATAACACGATTCACATTATATATTTACGAAAAGAAAAAAAGGCCGAAGTAAAATAAGCACCTGGTGAAAAGGAATGTTATGTGGTACATATGTCGAAGCAGCTGTTGAATGGACATTCGCTTTGGGCTGGTCGATTATTGGGACTCCATCCGGTGGAGGCGACGACGGAAGGGTTGCATAGAGAATATGTGACCGAACACTCTCAGAAAATTTCAAAAAAATATTTGGCAACTTCACGTACAAAAAGTAATTTTTATAATGAGATTGAAAATAATGTAAGTACACCATTAAATTACGTTTATTTTCTAGTACCGGTACTGATATTCCCAGTGGTCGATACCCCATTTTTAAATAAATATTAGAGATATGCTGGATTCGAAAATAATTAAAAAATAACGGTTATACCTATACCTCCATATTTGTTATGCAAAAGCCAGTTAAAGAGGTTCTTCACATGGCTAATTTCACCTGTGAATTACTGACTAGTAAACATCAGGCTTCATACAAATAAAATCTTAAAATGAAATGAGTAACACCATATGTTTGTTGTAGTAAACGCCCTATGTAAATAACGAATTCAAATATATATTTATAGTTCAACAGCTGGGACACGTACTCATAATGTTCAAATAATTAAATGAAATTCTAAATGTATTAGATATCTAATATTATATTTAATAAGGATTAAATTTATTTCAACGCTATGAAAAAAGTAAATAATTAGTTCGACACATTATTAATTAAATATTTATACTGCCATCTACGTAATTTGAAGTGAAGCTTGTATTCATTCTTACAGTAATCTCTACATTTTTTATTACATCACCGTAGTTTTGTTATATACATTATTCAATAGAGTGCAGCACAGTCTGTTGAAATTTGTTCCAATCTAATTGAGATTTAATCAATGCTGTTCGATTAGTTACATTAAAACAAATTAAATTTAACATTTTTTTTATAGAAATGCATCAAATTAGATACAGCCATCTATAAATTTAATATCATACTTCCATAATTTTATAGTTGCCTTTAAATTTCTGAAATTATAATATATCCTTCGCTCAATAGATAGCACCATAGTCATAGAACTATTCACAACAACTTGTATAAATATCTATAAACAAATATAAAAGTAATTTGATTCGTTTTAAATATAGTGCAGTGGGAAACTGAATTGTTTTAAAAATAGGTGTAAGAGGTGTCAAAATATTTTTAAATAATTAAATTTCAAATCAAGTAAGCGGTCTTTAAACTTTTTATTTTATCTATGGTGTTAACATTATTACTAGATATACCTCGTTTATAATTACGTATTGATCCGATATACTTTATCTATTTTAATATTTTTCTTATTAATAATAGTTTTATAAACAATTTATGTATATCCAATCATTAAAAGTTGATGTACGTTTAATGTAATATCGTGGTTTATGATTTACGAAACAAGCGGTTTCATGATTGGGACAGAAGAAGTGAAAACACAAATTTTCAAAATGGCAGATGAGAGGTTGACTGATAATTCTATAGATTTTTCAAAATTGAAGGTAAAAACAAAAAAAATATTACTACTTTCTAGACTATTGATCGAATATTTTTATTATAATTAACTGTCGATGGATTAAATTATTTTCAACTTAACGTATTGAGGTTATGTGTATTTTCTGTAGGTACCCGATTTGAAAAAGGAATTGAAACAGCGAGGACTAAGCACAGCTGGTAACAAAACCGAACTAATCGAAAGGTTACAATCAGCATTAAAAAATAACGAGAATATCGGTTCCGAATCAGTAGATGATTTGGAGGAAGATTTATTGAACGTAAGTAAAATATAACATAAAGTATTATACATTGCCGATTTGTTACGTTATTTTACAGGAAGACGACGATGAACATATAGATACTAATGAATCTGTTATCCTCGAAAACGATTTGGATGAATCTCCAAATATTAATAAAAGAAAAATCGAAGATACGTCGCCTATTGAAGTTAAACAACCCAAAAAAGTTGTATTAAACAGGAATAATATCAATTTCGGCACGGATAACGAAGAAAAAATTGAAGAAACTATAGTTAAAACTACAACTACAGATGCAATTGATAAAAATGAAGAAAAAAAAGTTATCAAATTGTCAGATTTAACAGCAAAAGAAGTAAGTGATTTAAATCTATTGAACTTATTTCTGTATTTAATTTTTTTAATGTGTATTTGTATCGTTTTGCACGCTATTTTGAGTGGACTTATTTTTATATTTACAAAATTGTTGATACAAGGGTTTAAAAATAGGAATGAGTTTTGGTATGGGGAGGCTCCAAAACCACAATCTTATCCTCATAGTGTCTTTATTACACATTTTAAAACGAATTTAAGTCTATAGTTGCACTTTAGGTTAGGAATTGACTGATTCTTATCTGTTATTGCTTTGATAACGATGTTAAATGCTTTGCTTTGTCCCTTTTTATTTGTGTTTTAATAAGAAGAAACTGTTTGTATCAACAGAGATTAGAGATGAGGGCCAAAAAATTTGGAGTTACAGCATTGAGCATGGACGCTAAAAGAGCCGCGAGAGCCGAACGCTTCGGTACCACCTCAAGTAGCAGCATCACTTCGTCAAAAGTAGTAAGTTGAAACAAAAAAATTGTAGAAACATTTCTCGACAGGATTTTTTTGCAGAATACCAGCGTGGATGTTTTGAAACAGAGAGCGGCGAGATTCGGCGGATCGGTATCGTCGACCATGTCGAATTTGGAAAACAAAGAAAAATTGGAGAAAAGAAAACAGAGATTCGGTTCGGTTAATGGTGTACCGGAAAACGATAAGGCGCAGATTCGTTTAGAAAGGTTCAAACAACTTGTATAAAATGAGTTTTTCCATATTTATGTTTTTTTTTTTTAATATATTTATATGATTCACTAGTATTTACGAATTTTAAATATATTTTTTTATTGTCGTTTTTGCAAAAATTGTTTTTTTTTTCAAATCAGTTCATATTTCATTTAAATTTTTGATATAATAATTGTTTATGGGTTAACATCTTCAAGTTCTTCACTATTTAATTTTTATTTTGCCGGTTTCTTTTTAGAATACAAATTGCATTAAAATTACAGTTTTTTTCACTAATATATTCGTATTTAGATGATTTCTAGTGGAACAATCTCCTTTGGGTGTTGATTCTTCTTTTGTTCTGTCAGAAACGTTTTTCTTACCACTGAAATCTGCATCTGCAGTCGAGTTACCCTCTAATTTTCACTACTGTTTGTAGTCTCGGTCTTTCTAGTAATTTATCTACAGTGTGAAGCAAAAACACATGTCATATATGCATTTATATTTGAACTATTTAATAATAATCCTTAAAAATGCATTTTATGTTGTTTAAAAATGTAAAATTATCCGAATTAAACATTTTTTTACTATATCGATGATTTTTCACAGTTTTTACTGAATTTTGAACGTTTTATTCACTCGAGTGGAAATGAAATCTAAATTTTTGTTGTTTACGAATTGTTTTAAACAAATTAAAATATGAGTAAACTAAAACTCCAATTTGATTTAGCTTTCCTCTTTTTTTTTTGTTGTATTTTTCCTTTCGTAATTTTTCTTTCATTCGTTTCGATATTTCTCCCCTTATTTTCAACAATTTTCCTTTGACTTTCTTATATTTGTCTCATAATGACAGACCCTGTATTCATATCGTTATGTTATAAATATCATTCTTATTTTAATAGTCGTTTTATTCTCAAATTTCCTATTAGACGTTAAAATTAATTTGATTTTGTCTCGTAAATATTTTTTACGTACTTAATCGCAAATGTTAGTGAATTTCCATTGTCATTGCCATCTTATAGGTGATTAAAAAATTTCAACATTTTTAGTGTTACTAATTTGTATTAAAAAAATAAAAATACGTTTTCTAATAATTGTTTCATTAAATTATCCGAACCTAACCTAAAAGTAGTCGTTACTCTGCATATAACATTCTTAAGATATACAAATAATCTTGATAAACAAAATAAGTAAACTCAAGGTTTAAAAATTGATAAAGTAATAGCAAAAACTGTATAATAATTGAACATACAAAGAATTAGAAATTCTCAAAATTACCAAGTCCAAAAATCGGTTCAAGTTTTCGTCACGAACAATAACAGAAGAATATGTCAAAGCTATCTATAAATAGAAGAAGAACTATTAAAATTTCTTCTACTTTCAAAATATATTAATACTGTTACAACAAGCCTATCTGAAAAATGATTAAGTGAAAGCTTCCGACAAAACAAAAAAGAAGAAGACTTGTCAAGCTTATGAACAAAGTCGTGTTCAAAATTTATTACAATATTGAAGTCTAAACATTCCATAAACAAACTGATCTAAAAAATAATTAAGTAAAAGTCCCCAACTCGACAAAAACAGAATATATGTCAGCTAATCAACTAAAGAAGTGTTCGAAACTCATATTTCATCACTGAAATCTAAGCATTTCAAAAACAAACCGATCTAAAAAGTTGGTAAGTAAAAGTCCTCAACTCGACAGAAAAAGAAGAAGATATGTCAGTTAATCAACAAAAGTCGTATTTAAAACTTATATTTCGATAGTTTAATAATGTAGTGTTTGTACATTTTATTTATATGTTGATTCCATATATATATTTGTTTAGTTGTATAAACCCCTACAACAAAATCATTTGTTTTATTTTCCTTTCGTATGTATAAATAACTTTTGAACTCTACTATACCTTGTTTAGATCTCGAGTCATAAATCCACCTATCCTATTCTTCTCGACTAAATACGGCAAACTCGTCTTATCTGATTGTCCGCGAATAACTAATAATAAATGAATAAAAACGTTGCAGTATCGACGTTATTGTGGGAAAGTAAAAGTTTTATTATCTCGAAATGATAATGGTGACTCTGCTCGTTCATTTTGGAGAAATATCCAATAATCCATTATTTAACTATAAAATAGCACATGTCAGCGACGACAATAAAACGGCGAGTTTTCCTTAAAAGGATCTAATAAAACTTCGACTAGTATGTAATAATATAATTCAGAATCATTCGAAAATGGGTACTGAATGTAAACGCAGACTTTAATAGTATAATTTAGAAGTTGCATAAAGTGTTTTTTCTTGTAATTCAAAAAATTTATTTACCAAAGGTTAAAACCACTAAATTGACAAAACAGGCGATGGTAGTGATGGTCGACTCGAGTTGGGCGTAACTTTAGTTGAATTCAGGAACTGAACATTATTTCAAACAATAATTTCCATTTCTACTCTAGTTTGTTTAACTTTCCCAATATATTTTGGATAAATAATTCGTCAGTTCCAATTGGTAAAAAATTATTCACTATTGCATCAATTTAAGTCGAATCCTATACGGGTTAAATCGAGTTTTGTTTTTTAAATTGACATATGACATTAACGGAATTAACATGTATAGAGATGGGAGTTTCTAATTACATTTATGCTAATTAAAAATAACTGTTTAATAAAAAAAGATTACTATGTTTTTTGCAACAGCAACAACTACTTTTTTTATCTACGAATATTAAAATAGATTCTCAGGAGAATATAGTAGTGGTATTTTAAAACCAAGGCGATTAGTGGAAATTATAATTGTGATTAAAGTAAATATATTTAACAAATATACACGTTAGTTTCGTTATTGATTTGAAAAAAAACTGTATCGTTAATAGATTTATGAATAAAATAATAGAAATATCGAATACTTTTTCTAATGAATAAATTTAAATAAATAAACTCCCATCTCTAAATATATTGATTGAAATTATATGCTGAATGTTTGGTTGCCTAACTTTTTAAACGATGTTGAACGATCTAAATAATGAATTCTTTAAAAAGTATTCGGTTGTTTTCGGAAAATGAGTTTTTTAAATAAAAATTACATGCATTGGTACGTGAATATTCTTAATCTGGACCTGTTGAAATTCAGCTCATTAAATCGCGACGTACTATACACCAAGTAGGCAACCGGTCCGCACGTTCTACTACAATACCCATTAATCAATTACTGTCTCGTTTCCAATGGCAAAATAGCTTTAAAGTTGTAAATTAAATCTCTGATATTGATAAGAGATTAAATAGGTACAAAGACTATTCGATGTGGTTTATTAAACAAATAAAATAACTGAATACGAATTTGGAATCTGAGTAAACAAAATTTTTGTAATTTCCAGTTTCTTCTTTTCGATTTCGTGATATAGATATGTTTATTCAAGTATTAATTTTGATTGTATTGTGTAGAAGTGTAGGGAATATTTCTTGGATCAAATCTACATTAAAATTACAAACAAGTAATATTTCATTCGACGATACAATTTGTGGAATTCCGGTTCTGTAATTTTCAGAAACAGTTGGCGACATTTGGGCCGTCAGGGTGTTCTCCTTTTCCTAATACTTACGAAATATTTGCTTGACGTATTGTTTCACCGTTTATAAATTGTTTGTTTTGAGAAGGGGTCCATTGAGATGAACCGAACCGCTCGGTCTCTTTCAGGCAATTGTAAACTGCTTTCCAGCCGTTGCGGAGTGTGTTTGTTGATAGGAGAAAGCGTTGATGGAACGGGAATGTCGGATCATGTTACAGTCGAAAACGCTTAAACTCACTTGTACTAAAATCGTTTTTAATTTTAAGGTTATTAATAAGTTAGTGTTGTTGTACAATTAAATCGTATTTTCATCAAAAAAAAACTCTATTTTCTTTCCTTTTCTTTTCACGTTTCCGTCACTCGAAACTTACACGTCATGGTGATTCAATCATGATAATAGATTAAAGAGAGATAGAAAATTGTATATGATATGTTTTGTTATTTTTTCTTTTAAATCTACTGTCAAATATCGCGTTGATTGTTTTCAATGTTGGTCTAAATATAAATTTGTTTTAATTGATCGTGTTGGATTTGGTTATGACAATGGCAGCGCCATCTGTGTGTTAGTAATACAACTTATTGAGTGATGTAATATAATAATTGTAAAATTTGTAATACGTGACAAGGTGTTTACGTAGAATATTAGTAGTTGTTTTTAGCAAAAATTTTTCATTTAATTTTCATTATTTTGAGATAAGAAAAGGATTTGCTTTCGGCGTTCAACTTATAAGTCCATGTATATTCAATATCCTAAATTTTTTTCGAACATCTGTTTATTAATTTAATTCTATTGAATAATATACATTCGAGTTATGTACGTTGTAGCCTTTTTCGGTCTACGAAAGCTCGTAAATCAAATATTTCGAAGCGTCGCCCATCCTTCTACTATTATTCTAAAGGTTTACGATGTAGGTACCTTTAAAATTTCAAGATTTTATCTTTTAATCATGAATCTTGTATCTTAGAAGATTATAAAAAAAACACTCCTTAATTTATTGTATGATAAACAGCTTAAGACGGGGTGAATAAACGATTAAAAACCGGACAAAACTTATACCCACCCCATAATCCATTAATCAAACTTTAAAATAATATATACAAATGTCTTATTGTCAAACGAACATCGAATTATGGAAATTCAACAAAATATACATTAAAATTATTGTGTATTTCTATTGAACGTACTGTTTATACCAACATCGTCAACGATTCCTGAGATTCCAACTTAGTTATTGAAGAATAAACAAATAATTTCGCCAAAATTAAATATATTATGCAAAATCATCGAAGTGAAACTGTCAACTGTCAACATTGAAGTGGCTAGAGTCACTCCAGAGCGTCCCGAGAGTGTTTAGCAGTACGGAATTGTCAATTTCATTACATGGAACATGTAAATGTAAATAAATACAGAACGAACAACTTTTTGATAATATCATTTTAAAAATAGATGTCTTATATATTTATACCTCTAATTCAATACAATACAATCCTACTTAATAACCATTAATCTCAGAAAACGATAAATCCAGTCATCACGAGAATGCGTGCGACTGAAATATCACTAAATTTTCCCAATGGGTTCGTGTTAAATAAACACGTATAACATGAATGTTTAAGTCACTCTTTATAAAGTTGTTCAAATCCGTTAATGATATTTATGAGTACGCTGTTAATTTTACATCTATCGACTATAACATAGAATACGCGTATATATATATATACAGAAAAAAGAAGAAGAAAGTGGTAAGAAATGACAGTTCGTGTTTTATTACCTTTTGTAATCGAATAGTAACGGAAAATTCAATTTATAGATAATATGTTGATGCATTAATGTACTTAACTTTTTAAACCTTAATTAAAGAAAAATAAACGTCAATGTTAATACTTTTATTTTGATGGGTTTCGGACGTAACGCTTTGTCTCTAAATCAAAGTTCATTCTAAGGGGGTCTTGGTAATTAGATGTTGAACTTGTATATATTGTGTTGCAAGTATTGAATGGAACAATGTGAAAAGTAAATTTACAAAGTAATTATTAGAACAATGGTTTTGAAAACATATAATAACGCCTTCTACTGAAAATATTTAAAACGTTCACAAAATAATTAGCGAGTTTGTTCATACAATTTCGAGTTCTCTAAATACATCCACAACTAAAGTAGATACAATAAAGCTTTTAAAAGAAAGTTTTCATTTCTAATTAGTACCTATACATAAACAGATCGTTTTATTTATATTCTAAATAATATTTTTATAAATATACAAAATTTTTAGACAAACCTTTCATGTTTTATAAATATTCTCGTACTTTATCATTGCGTCACTAGATGGCGCTGAATCCGGATTCTAAACCGATGAAAAACAATACAACCTGTAAGGTTATGTGATGCTGTTTAATTTCTTATGTGTTTTTAGTGATTTTATTAGGATAATTAAGGATAATTAATCACCTATCAACTAGTTTATTCAATATCAACTTCTCAGATGTCGAATACATTGTAAGTTGTGTTTCTTTTTGCGAGTTTCATTATTAATAATTGGATGTGTTAGTGATGTTTGAAAGAATGAAATATCGTTTTAATTATACATGTATTTCGTAAGATAACCGAACTTTTAGTTGCATAAAGTTGAAAAGAAAATCCATATAAGAAGATACTGAAAAGAAATCTACAAACAGCGTTATTTATTATATTTAACCAGTGACCCATATCATCTTTATAATCAGTTTGGTAGACTGCGAAAGAAATAACCAACTGTTCGGATTGTCATAGGGGGCGGTGCGTTTATATTGAAAAGGATCCTTTTAAAAATAATCAACAAACAATCTACCAGTAAGCGTGCCCAGCATCCTGGGAGTGGGAGAAAATATCACAGGGAGTAGTTTGCATTCGGCCGGTTTCCGTGTTTTCAATATGAACGTACCATAAGAAATCTGAACTGCGTTTTAGTTCGATCGGGAGAGAAAAATGCGGGAAACGCATTACGGAAAAAAGCTCTAATTGAAAATACGTAAAATGAGATAATTGTGCGACCATCATTTTTGTTTATATCAAAAAAAAAAAAATAAAGGAAAATTACTCTAGAGGGTAATATGTGATTTAGTGTTGTTTTGTGGAGTGTTTATATTTATTTTGTGACAAAAAAAAAATGGTAAAAAGACGTAGTTCGAGGAAAAGAGCGATAGAAAAACCTTTGGGTAAGACATATTTTATATAAAAAAATTATTAAATATAATTAACAGCAAGGAATTAAATATTCTACAAAAGTCGCTTTGTACGACTTCTTTTGAAACAAAAAAATGCGGTATTATCAGTAATAGTTCACAATAGGTCAGGGGACTGCTTTATTATAATAATATACAGGGTGTCCCACAAAGAAATTTGATATTTTAGAAGTTAAACTTTGAACACTTTTCATACAAACCCCGTATAAAATGAAAAATTTTTCGACATAGATTCAAATACGTCTGAGATTGCTAAAAGTAACCGAATAGAAACCATTTTAATACGTTTAAGGGTATCATAGTAAAAAAATAATTTATAAGGGTCTGCAATGGTGAAAATTTTTACAAAAAAATTAATAACTCGAAAAATATGCATTTTTCGAAAAAAGTTTTTATACAAAAAGTCATTAAAATTTTACGTAGATTTCAAAAATGTATTAATATACAGGGTGTTCTATTTAAAATAACAAAGTTACATTCGATTTCAAGTAGAACCGGAAGTCGGCCATCTTTAAAAATATTTTAATTAAAAAGATCGTATCCTAAAACCGAAACGTACAAATTTTCATGATTCTACTATAAGTATTTTGCCATATATACAGATAGTTTTAAATTTTCGTGGGACATCCTGTATATTAACATAATCTTCATCAATTTATATATTCTAATTGCAAAAATATGTCATAACCAACGACGTATATATTAGTGTGGACCAAAAAAAGACAATTAATAACTAAAAAATATTTTTGGTAAATTTTGAACAGGTGCCTATTTTCGATTTTAATGTATTTCAACGAATTATTGTGTAGAAAAAAACGAATAGATATTTTGAAATAATTTTTCGCCAAGTCAATTCGGTTAGAAGTTATTTGCAGTTTGATTTCAACCTAATATTTGATGACGTTCGCAATTTTTTATAGTTTTCTACAAAAAAATGTCTTGAAACCATAAAACTTCATACCGAAAGTTGCGTTTTTAGTGTTCCATGTAGTGAAATTGACAGTTCCGTACTGCAAAACACTCTCGGGACGCTCTGGAGTGACTCTACCCACTTCAATGTTGACAGTTGACAGTTGACAGTTTCACTTCGATGATTTTGCATAATATATTTAATTTTCTTAAATTATTTATTTTATCCGAAGTTTTGGATTTTATGCGTCGTTTAAAAAATGTTGTGGGTTGAAATACCAACACTTTCAATCCTTGTCGTACAAATAACTATTTTTATTATGAATTAAGTTTTTCTTAAATAGTTTTTCGTGAAGAAAAAACACTCGACTCTGGTAGTTTTTTTAGTCGAATTTTAATTAAAAGGTAAATAAGAATAAACGTTTTATCTTCAAAATAAATAATATAGTTATAAACCTAATTTGATTATAACGAGTTTTATGACAACAATAATATCCGTACGTTGATAAATCTAAAACGGAATTATAATTATGTCATCAAAAACACTGCACAGTATACACGTATGGAAATCTAAAACAATTTTCTATCTCTCCTAGAGACGGGATCTTTGAAACACCCTATATAACGTCCAGGTCAGGAGTTAATTCATCGAATTTACTTTAGATTTTTGAAGATGACATAAAACTGACACTTGATTAGAACTCCGGAACCGGAAGACGGGATATTAATGATGGCGGATACATCTCTCCATTTTCCGGTGCAAGGTTTATAAGATGGACGTTATTTTTTTTATTATAGGTACCTACAAACCATTCGCGTCCGGGATAAATGATTTATTATATGAAAATAAAAGGTTAAAGCAAACACTAGTTTATGACGGGTATTTATCACACACTTAAAGAGTCACCAGTCGTTTGTGTCTACATTAGATATCAACCACTATACGGGGTTTATCGAGAAAGTACGTAAACTTTATTTTTACAATACATTCTCACGCGAAAACTTGATGTGGGACAAACCACGTATATATTTTTTTTATGTTCGTTAGGTAAGTTATAAATGTGTTTTTTCTCTGTGCAGATCAACGGTATAAACATATGAAAAAAAAACAATTTTATTGATATTAGGTGTGTCATAAAAACATATTTTATAGTTTGGACATTGAGTAATTTAAGAATTGTGAAAGTGCCGTTAATGAAACATGAAATTTTTTATTATTATTTTTTTCGTTTTATTCGCGTTTAGATGTATTGAATGTTTCAAAACGTTGCGACGAATTGGTGTAAAGATTTAATTTTTTCTTTGAAGTTATTCGTTAATGGTTTTATTTCCTTCGAAATTTCTTTGTACGTAATCACTGTGAAGTGGAGTTGTACGAATTTAACAAAAATTTCTCAAAAATATATTTACAATAAGAAAAAAAATCGAAAATAAGTTAAACGTTTCGTTTTGATCGGATTTTTATGAGAATTGACAAACCCGTTCAACTTTGGAGCGCCGTAATAGGGTTTTAAATGAATGAAATTAAAAAAAATTATAGAGAAAAATTTTCCTCAAAATATCATCTACAAGATTAGTATGAGGTAATTTTTTTGTAAAATGTATATAAAAAAAGTTATGGAACAAAAAAGAAAATTTTTTAAAAAATTTTTCACTTTTTTACTTATAACTTCTTTATTTTTAAATTTAGGACAAAAAGTCATATAGACATATTTGTAGAAAAAATAATTTTCAACAAATCATGTTAAAACGATTTTTTTGTACAATGCATATAAAAAAAGTTATAGGGCAAAAAAGAAAATTTTTATAAAAATTTTTTCACTTTTTTCACTTATAACTTCTTTATTTTTAAATTTAGGACAAAAAGTCATATAGACATATTTGTAGAAAAAATAATTTCCAACAAATCATGTTAAAACGATTTTTTTGTACAATGCATATAAAAAAAGTTATAGAGCAAAAAAGAAAATTTTTTCACTTTTTTTACTTATAACTTCTTTATTTTTAAATTTAGGACAAAAAGTCATATACATATATTTGTAGAAAAAATAATTTCCAACAAATCATGTTACAACGATTTTTTTGTACAATGCATATAAAAAAAGTTATAGGGCAAAAAAGAAAATTTTTATAAAAATTTTTTCACTTTTTTCAATTATAACTTCTTTATTTTTAAATTTAGGACAAAAAGTCATATAGACATATTTGTAGAAAAAATAATTTCCAACAAATCATGTCGCCACGATTTTTTTGTACAATGCATATAAAAAAAGTTATAGAGCAAAAAAGAAAATTTTTATAAAAATTTTCTCACTTTTTTCACTTATAACTTCTTTATTTTTAAATTTAGGACAAAAAGTCATATAAACATATTTGTAGAAAAAATAATTTCCAACAAATTATGTCTGTACGAATTTTTCGTAAGAAGAATAGATTCCGAGATATCGTGAAAAAGGTGTTTGCACCTAACTTAACCTAATCTCACAAACTTAACCTTCTATTGTCCCCGTACACATGTCCCAAAAATAAAATTGCGTCCTCTAAAAAAAATGCAGAGTTCATGTAACATTTCAACGAACTATATATCGTTGAAACTGGTCGGTGTTGTTTGGGACTTTTGTTTCACAGTTGTCGGTAATGACTTTTCATGCGATTAGTTTGTGAGTAGGTCAGGGTTCAAGTATGATACAGGAAAAAGATATCGGTATATTTTAACGGCCTTCTTTATGAACTAATAAATATCGAATAAAAACCGAGGTCGTAACCCGTAACGAAACAGTTGGATACTGAAAATGTCGAGATATCGAATCTAATAACAGCCGTTAAAAAAAAAAAAAAAATAAAATTATTGCCGATTGCTTTTCCAAGTGACATTTAAATAGTCTCTATCGAAATTTACGAATTAATTTTTTTTTTAATTGCTACATTCGAAGCCGAGTCCTGTCCTGTAGACGAAAAAAATAATTTTTTAGGAGCCCACACGAGCATAACAGAAATAAAAATCCATTTGTCCGCGTCAACGAAATAAATCAATGGAATTTTTAAGTTTAATTAAAGGTCGCTACTTGCAAGTGTGGTTTTTTCTTTTTTACCTTCTCGGTGGTATTTTTACTTGTTGTAAGTTGCGAAACATCGTACAAAAACCACGCCTACTTGATTTAATTAATAATCGAGAAATGTTAAAATTACCAATGAGAATAAGAAACCTGCCTGCATAGTGTAAAGGTACATTATTACTTGATAAATAATTTATTAGGTAAATGCCCACCGTAAGTCATAAATTCACTATGTACATATATATATATATACTATCTTGTACAAAGATATGTTAAATGCCACTAGGTGGGCTATATACCAGATCCGTAATCGTTAATTTTGCCTTTCAAGTTACGAATAATGAAATAAATCCAAAATAAAGTGTTTTAATCCATTTTTTAATATTAATTATTAAGGTTTATACATTTTTGCACAAGTTAAAACCAATTCTAGAAAGTTTTTTACAATTTTCGAGCTGATATCGTAGAAAATTGTTCATCAAAAGCTTCTTGAGATTATAAAAAATAAAGTACGGTTGGACGATTACGAAAATTTCAAACAGAAACGAATAAATTCGAAATAAATTGTTTTAATCCTTTTTTAATATTAATTATTAAGGTTTATACATTTTTGCACAAGTTAAAACCAATTCTAGAAAGTTTTTCACAATTTTCGAGCTGATATCGTAGGAAATTGTTCATCAAAAGTTTCTAGAGGTTATAAAAAATAAAGTACGGTTGGACGATTACGAAAATTTCAAACAGAAACGAATAAATTCGAAATAAATTGTTTTAATCCTTTTTTAATATTAATTATTAAGGTTTATACATTTTTGCACAAGTTAAAACCAATTCTAGAAAGTTTTTTACAATTTTCGAGCTGATAATGTAGAAAATTGTTCATCAAAAGTTTCTAGAGGTTATAAAAAATAAAGTACGGTTGGACGATTACGAAATTTCAAACAGAAACGAATAAATTCGAAATAAAGTGTTTTAATCCTTTTTTTAATATTAATTATTAAGGTTTATACATTTTTGCACAAGTTTAAACCAATTTTAGAAAGTTTTTTACAATTTTCGAGCTGATATCGTAGGAAATTGTTCATCAAAAGTTTCTAGAGGTTATAAAAAATAAAGTACGGTTGGACGATTACGAAAATTTGAAACAGAAACGAATAAATTCGAAATAAAGTGTTTTAATCCTTTTTTTAATATTAATTATTAAGGTTTATACATTTTTGCACAAGTTAAAACCAATTCTAGAAAGTTTTTCACAATTTTCGAGCTGATATCGTAGGAAATTGTTCATCAAAAGTTTCTAGAGGTTATAAAAAATAAAGTACGGTTGGACGATTACGAAAATTTGAAACAGAAACGAATAAATTCGAAATAAAGTGTTTTAATCCTTTTTTTAATATTAATTATTAAGGTTTATACATTTTTGCACAAGTTAAAACCAATTCTAGAAAGTTTTTTACAATTTTCGAGCTGATATCGTAGAAAATTGTTCATCAAAAGCTTCTTGAGATTATAAAAAATAAAGTACGGTTGGACGATTACGAAAATTTCAAACAGAAACGAATAAATTCGAAATAAATTGTTTTAATCTTTTTTTTAATATTAATTATTAAGGTTTATACATTTTTGCACAAGTTAAAACCAATTCTAGAAAGTTTTTTACAATTTTCGAGCTGATATCGTAGAAAATTGTTCATTAAAAGCTTCTAGAGGTTATAAAAAATAAAGTACGGTTGGACGATTACGAAAATTTGAAACAGAAACGAATAAATTCGAAATAAATTGTTTTAATCTTTTTTTTAATATTAATTATTAAGGTTTATACATTTTTGCACAAGTTTAAACCAATTTTAGAAAGTTTTTTACAATTTTCGAGCTGATATCGTAGGAAATTGTTCATCAAAAGTTTCTAGAGGTTATAAAAAATAAAGTACGGTTGGACGATTACGAAAATTTGAAACAGAAACGAATAAATTCGAAATAAAGTGTTTTAATCCTTTTTTTAATATTAATTATTAAGGTTTATACATTTTTGCACAAGTTAAAACCAATTCTAGAAAGTTTTTCACAATTTTCGAGCTGATATCGTAGGAAATTGTTCATCAAAAGTTTCTAGAGGTTATAAAAAATAAAGTACGGTTGGACGATTACGAAAATTTCAAACAGAAACGAATAAATTCGAAATAAATTGTTTTAATCTTTTTTTTAATATTAATTATTAAGGTTTATACATTTTTGCACAAGTTAAAACCAATTCTAGAAAGTTTTTTACAATTTTCGAGCTGATATCGTAGAAAATTGTTCATTAAAAGCTTCTAGAGGTTATAAAAAATAAAGTACGGTTGGACGATTACGAAAATTTGAAACAGAAACGAATAAATTCGAAATAAATTGTTTTAATCTTTTTTTTAATATTAATTATTAAGGTTTATACATTTTTGCACAAGTTAAAACCAATTCTAGAAAGTTTTTTTCAATTTTAAAGCTGATATCGTAGAAAATTCTTCATTAAAAGCTTCTAGAGGTTATAAAAAATAAAGTACGGTTGGACGATTACGAAAATTTGAAACAGAAACGAATAAATTCGAAATAAATTGTTTTAATCTTTTTTTTAATATTAATTATTAAGGTTTATACATTTTTGCACAAGTTTAAACCAATTTTAGAAAGTTTTTTACAATTTTCGAGCTGATATCGCAGGAAATTGTTCATCAAAAGTTTCTAGAGGTTATAAAAAATAAAGTACGGTTGGACGATTACGAAAATTTCAAACAGAAACGAATAAATTCGAAATAAATTGTTTTAATCTTTTTTTTTAATATTAATTATTAAGGTTTATACATTTTTGCACAAGTTAAAACCAATTCTAGAAAGTTTTTTACAATTTTCGAGCTGATATCGTAGGAAATTGTTCATCAAAAGCTTCTTGAGATTATAAAAAATAAAGTACGGTTGGACGATTACGAAAATTTCAAACAGAAACGAATAAATTTGAAATAAAGTGTTTTAATCCTTTTTTTAATATTAATTATTAAGGTTTATACATTTTTGCACAAGTTAAAACCAATTTTAGAAAGTTTTTTACAATTTTCGAGCTGATATCGTAGGAAATTGTTCATCAAAAGTTTCTAGAGGTTATAAAAAATAAAGTACGGTTGGACGATTACGAAATTTCAAACAGAAACGAATAAATTCGAAATAAATTGTTTTAATCTTTTTTTTTAATATTAATTATTAAGGTTTATACATTTTTGCACAAGTTTAAACCAATTTTAGAAAGTTTTTTACAATTTTCGAGCTGATATCGTAGGAAATTGTTCATCAAAAGTTTCTAGAGGTTATAAAAAATAAAGTACGGTTGGACGATTACGAAATTTGAAACAGAAACGAATAAATTCGAAATAAATTGTTTTAATCTTTTTTTTTAATATTAATTATTAAGGTTTATACATTTTTGCACAAGTTAAAACCAATTCTAGAAAGTTTTTTACAATTTTCGAGCTGATATCGTAGAAAATTGTTCATCAAAAGTTTCTAGAGGTTATAAAAAATAAAGTACGGTTGGACGATTACGAAATTTGAAACAGAAACGAATAAATTCGAAATAAATTGTTTTAATCTTTTTTTTTAATATTAATTATTAAGGTTTATACATTTTTGCACAAGTTTAAACCAATTTTAGAAAGTTTTTTACAATTTTCGAGCTGATATCGTAGGAAATTGTTCATCAAAAGTTTCTAGAGGTTATAAAAAATAAAGTACGGTTGGACGATTACGAAATTTGAAACAGAAACGAATAAATTCGAAATAAATTGTTTTAATCTTTTTTT
The DNA here is from genome assembly GCF_026250575.1 of Diorhabda carinulata. Classification (NCBI taxonomy): domain Eukaryota; kingdom Metazoa; phylum Arthropoda; class Insecta; order Coleoptera; family Chrysomelidae; genus Diorhabda; species Diorhabda carinulata. Next base: position 225,254 of record NC_079471.1, read on the forward strand.
TAATATTAATTATTAAGGTTTATACATTTTTGCACAAGTTAAAACCAATTCTAGAAAGTTTTTTACAATTTTCGAGCTGATATCGTAGAAAATTGTTCATCAAAAGCTTCTTGAGATTATAAAAAATAAAGTACGGTTGGACGATTACGAAAATTTCAAACAGAAACGAATAAATTTGAAATAAAGTGTTTTAATCCTTTTTTTAATATTAATTATTAAGGTTTATACATTTTTGCACAAGTTAAAACCAATTTTAGAAAGTTTTTTACAATTTTCGAGCTGATATCGTAGGAAATTGTTCATCAAAAGTTTCTAGAGGTTATAAAAAATAAAGTACGGTTGGACGATTACGAAATTTGAAACAGAAACGAATAAATTCGAAATAAATTGTTTTAATCTTTTTTTTTAATATTAATTATTAAGGTTTATACATTTTTGCACAAGTTAAAACCAATTCTAGAAAGTTTTTTACAATTTTCGAGCTGATATCGTAGGAAATTGTTCATCAAAAGCTTCTTGAGATTATAAAAAATAAAGTACGGTTGGACGATTACGAAAATTTGAAACAGAAACGAATAAATTCGAAATAAATTGTTTTAATCTTTTTTTTAATATTAATTATTAAGGTTTATACATTTTTGCACAAGTTAAAACCAATTCTAGAAAGTTTTTTACAATTTTCGAGCTGATATCGTAGGAAATTGTTCATCAAAAGTTTCTAGAGGTTATAAAAAATAAAGTACGGTTGGACGATTACGAAAATTTCAAACAGAAACGAATAAATTCGAAATAAAGTGTTTTAATCCTTTTTTTTAATATTAATTATTAAGGTTTATACATTTTTGCACAAGTTAAAACCAATTCTAGAAAGTTTTTTACAATTTTCGAGCTGATATCGTAGGAAATTGTTCATCAAAAGTTTCTAGAGGTTATAAAAAATAAAGTACGGTTGGACGATTACGAAATTTGAAACAGAAACGAATAAATTCGAAATAAATTGTTTTAATCTTTTTTTTAATATTAATTATTAAGGTTTATACATTTTTGCACAAGTTAAAACCAATTCTAGAAAGTTTTTTACAATTTTCGAGCTGATATCGTAGAAAATTGTTCATCAAAAGCTTCTTGAGATTATAAAAAATAAAGTACGGTTGGACGATTACGAAAATTTCAAACAGAAACGAATAAATTTGAAATAAAGTGTTTTAATCCTTTTTTTAATATTAATTATTAAGGTTTATACATTTTTGCACAAGTTAAAACCAATTTTAGAAAGTTTTTTACAATTTTCGAGCTGATATCGTAGGAAATTGTTCATCAAAAGTTTCTAGAGGTTATAAAAAATAAAGTACGGTTGGACGATTACGAAATTTGAAACAGAAACGAATAAATTCGAAATAAATTGTTTTAATCTTTTTTTTTAATATTAATTATTAAGGTTTATACATTTTTGCACAAGTTAAAACCAATTCTAGAAAGTTTTTTACAATTTTCGAGCTGATATCGTAGGAAATTGTTCATCAAAAGCTTCTTGAGATTATAAAAAATAAAGTACGGTTGGACGATTACGAAAATTTGAAACAGAAACGAATAAATTCGAAATAAATTGTTTTAATCTTTTTTTTAATATTAATTATTAAGGTTTATACATTTTTGCACAAGTTAAAACCAATTCTAGAAAGTTTTTTACAATTTTCGAGCTGATATCGTAGGAAATTGTTCATCAAAAGTTTCTAGAGGTTATAAAAAATAAAGTACGGTTGGACGATTACGAAATTTGAAACAGAAACGAATAAATTCGAAATAAATTGTTTTAATCTTTTTTTTAATATTAATTATTAAGGTTTATACATTTTTGCACAAGTTAAAACCAATTCTAGAAAGTTTTTTACAATTTTCGAGCTGATATCGTAGAAAATTGTTCATCAAAAGCTTCTTGAGATTATAAAAAATAAAGTACGGTTGGACGATTACGAAAATTTCAAACAGAAACGAATAAATTTGAAATAAAGTGTTTTAATCCTTTTTTTAATATTAATTATTAAGGTTTATACATTTTTGCACAAGTTAAAACCAATTTTAGAAAGTTTTTTACAATTTTCGAGCTGATATCGTAGGAAATTGTTCATCAAAAGTTTCTAGAGGTTATAAAAAATAAAGTACGGTTGGACGATTACGAAATTTGAAACAGAAACGAATAAATTCGAAATAAATTGTTTTAATCTTTTTTTTTAATATTAATTATTAAGGTTTATACATTTTTGCACAAGTTAAAACCAATTCTAGAAAGTTTTTTACAATTTTCGAGCTGATATCGTAGGAAATTGTTCATCAAAAGCTTCTTGAGATTATAAAAAATAAAGTACGGTTGGACGATTACGAAAATTTGAAACAGAAACGAATAAATTCGAAATAAATTGTTTTAATCTTTTTTTTAATATTAATTATTAAGGTTTATACATTTTTGCACAAGTTAAAACCAATTCTAGGAAGTTTTTTACAATTTTCGAGCTGATATCGTAGGAAATTGTTCATCAAAAGTTTCTAGAGGTTATAAAAAATAAAGTACGGTTGGACGATTACGAAAATTTGAAACAGAAACGAATAAATTCGAAATAAAGTGTTTTAATCCTTTTTTTAATATTAATTATTAAGGTTTATACATTTTTGCATAAGTTAAAACCAATTCTAGAAAGTTTTTTACAATTTTCGAGCTGATATCGTAGGAAATTGTTCATCAAAAGTTTCTAGAGGTTATAAAAAATAAAGTACGGTTGGACGATTACTAAAATTTCAAACAGAAACGAATAAATTCGAAATAAAGTGTTTTAATCCTTTTTTTAATATTAATAATTAAGGTTTATACATTTTTGCACAAGTTAAAACCAATTTTAGAAAGTTTTTTTCTATTTTCAAGCTGATTTCGTAGAAAATTCTTCATCAAAATTTTCTCGAAGTGATAAAAATAAAGTACGGTTGGTCGATTACGAAAATTGAAATTGCGTGAGCGTGAGCAAATGTCGAAAACTCATTCGCAAACCTAAAAATAAGATATTTCGAAAAACAATAGAAATCTCTTAGTTTGAACTAGAAATGCCGTTTATTTATCTAATCTATTGGTGATATTTCACTGGTGCCAGTCGTCCTGCTTCCTTCTTTCGAATATTTAACATCATTATCGACATTCGAAGACATTTAAAGAAAAAATAAGGTTATCTTCATACAACTATTCATTACTTTTTGTTCTAGAACTTAATCTTTGGATTCTCCGACGATTTTTCGCATACAAGTACAAATTTTCAATTAAAACCGGTATATAGTGGTGATTGGTGCTCAAAAGCATGCGCAGATGTAGTTCACTTGATTATTTCATGCATTATCGATCCGGCGCCTTTTTTAATTGCATGCAAGTTGCAATTCCGGAAAAAATTACACACACACAAGTGCACAAGTAAAAAAAACCGTCACCTGTCAGATATTTCTTCTTCTTTTTTCTTTAATAAAAGGTCTGTTCCTTCTTCGATATCATCCACATACTTGATCGTGTTCGACATGTACAACGTGTTCTAATTAAAGATTTATCATCTATTATCCGACCTGTATGTTATTTCCATTGTTTTTTTACGTTATAATACCCATTAGTTAATGTTATTTTGAATTCTGTGGTCTCCAAGATGATATTTGTGGTCCGATTGTAAATTTACGCTTTTGTTACTTGTCTTAACCATACGTGTAATGGGCTCGATACTGTACGGTGCGAAAAAAATGCACAATCATTCGTTAAATTGAACTAGAAGGTTTAATTAAATGGACGGATGGGTCTAATTTAGTACTATTTGTTCTAATAAATATTTATTTGATACTATTGAGTGCAATAATCATTGTTTTGTGTATAAAACCGGCGATGGGGTTAAATTAAAACGTCCAGACCGAATTTAACGTATCATTAACTGTTTTTACCAAATATAATTGTTTTTTTTTTGTTTAAATGCCTAAAAAAATTATGATAATTTATTTAAGACGCCATTTTCTACAATAGATAAATTGAATCGTGAGTCGTGACTTTTTAATGAAACCGTACACTTAACCAGTGCTTCTTATAACAAAGACTTTTATTAATTCCGTGTCGGTCTTATGATTAATGGACTATGGATAAATTATAATTCCACCGATTTATCTTTCCAGCGTTGGTTAATTAAAAACACCTGTAATATATTATTCGGTAATTATTTCGAATTATTTCTCAAACCCACGACTTCTGATAGAAAGTCATGTTGCTCGCATTAACGTCCCCGATATTTTATTTCAAGGTAACCATCCGTTTTCGAAATTATTGTAAATAAAATAAAATAAATTTCGAAATTTTCCATCGAATACTTTTCGAGTTATTTGCGTTGGAATTTGTCGATTTTTAGACGGAAAAAAACGCGTTTTCCGATGGTTTTTCGCGAATAAATTATACAGGAAGATTATAGCTTATAAAAAATTCGAAAAAATCGCGTATTTTTGATATTTGTAGACCCAATACAAACGGAATTATTGCTGGTTAAAAGTTGATTGGTATTTTCAAACCGCAAAATGCAATAACCAAAAACCAATCGATTTTTCGTGGAAAACTCATCGAACCTTTTTTAAAGTATTTTGAAAAACCTTTATTTTCATTTATTACACAAGTTCCTAGCGTCGAAACTTGTTTTTTTGAAAAAAATTGAGCTTGAAGTGAGAAAATCATTTTCGCATTTTTTTCAAAATAACTCGAAAACCATTAATGATACGTAAAATTTTGTAAAGTACAAAAAAGAAGGTTTTTCTTTTCTGAAAATAATGCTGTTTTATTTTTTTTTCGTATCGTAAAAATTGAGTGAGATATAGAAGTTTAAAATTTGTCATTTACCTTTTTTGAACCTTTTTTAGCATAAACCTTTATAAAAATGATAAAAATTAGATCTGAAAAAGAATTTAATTTAGATGAGTTTATAGCTTTAAAAAAAACCTACAAAATGTTTATTTTAAAGTTTGAATTGGTTATAAATTAAGCGAGATATAAGGAAAAAACCAAAAGGATTCAATATATTGTATATAGTTAAACTTTTCGTCCCTTAAAAAGAAAAATCAGCCCTCGGTAAAGGGTATATTCCGAAATAGAATGTAATTAAAACCGAAATACAAATTTTTGATACTGATTTACACTCAAAACCCAAATAGTAACGACCTTGAGTCGAATATTAAAAACCATCGATTGTAAATTTGATTTTTGACAAGCCGTTGATGTGTCAAATGTCAATTATTGACAACTATCAGTCGTCTCTGCTTTCGATGCATAAAATACAAATTAACTCGTGCGTGCGTGCATCAGAAAAATCCGTAATTATAAATACAGCATCGCAGATACTGTTTCAACTAGTAATTTTGTCGGAAACGGAATTAAAATTTCGTTTTCAGTATCGCTAATTCGTTTTTAATGATTAACGAATAATAATTTAGACTAAATTACCTTTTTTTTTTTTGTTTATTCTACTCGATTTTTTTAAAAAAATAATTGGTTAACGCGAAACCGATACACCTGTCACAAATACGTGGAATAATAGTTATTTATGTAACTAGTGAGTAAAGTAATATTTTATTTCACGACTAGGACGGTTTGACGTGTCCTTAAACGACTTTAATTGATTTTTTTTACCCTTTAAACACCAATTTTCAGTATTATTTTAAAAAAAAAGTCTATTTTGAAAGCTATTTTTTGTTCTATCGATGATTTTTTCTTTCGAATCTACCATTAATTTTAAATATTCAGCCACAAATCGCATTCGGGTGATTAAATTCGGTATAAAAACTGTAAAATGTATTTATATGAAAAATAATATCCTTTTTGTAAAAATAATTGTAACGTCACTGACTTATACCGCGGTTTCAGTCGCTATTTGGTGGGGTATCTATTTCCATAACATCGAAAACTGTCAACTGTCATCCCGTATCTTCAGACTTCATTAATCATTTTTTTCTTGTCGAGACCCGAACAAGTTGTAACTAAATAATCGATTCTCGAGTCGATAAAAAAAGCGATATAACAAAAAAAAGGTATTAATAGTACGAGGCGAATGAAAAATTGTATTTTCATCGATAACTGAACGCGACGAATCGAATCTGATTAAGATCAACAATCACCTGATTCAACCTATATCTGAATGGCGCGTTTCGTTATTTTGACTCGTGACCTTGACCTTGAGGTATTTGGGATGTGAGATCGCCAATATCGTATACCGATCCGTAAATAAATAGAAATAAGAATGAAAAACGTAATTAATCGAAAATCGAACGTATAAAAAACGAGAAGTATTTAAAATTAGTTTCTAAACTAATTTATATTTATGGAAATTTTCCATGAATACATCGGACTTTGTTAATCAACAATAGAAAGTATTTACGACATTTGAATATTTATTATTTAACGACTTTTAGATAAAATATATCTCGGTAATTAACTTGTACACATTATCATAACTAATAACAACAAACGATTTGAATAAAATCGAGTAATTATAAAAATAACAAGAAAATTAGTAATTTCGTTATATAAATATTATTTGACAAAATTTGTTTTTATTATGATAAACGCCCCGAAGTTATCGGATGGTGTACCGGGGTTAAGATAAAGTTTTAAATATATTTCGACTACCCTAACCTAAAAATATCGGATTAACATATTAAATAAATATAAACTCGAGTTTTGGGGAATCACTGATTGTGGATATTAAACTAAAAACGACATTTTGAACATAGTTTCAATTTTTGCGTGAAAATTTTAGCACAAATAATCGAAGGGTCGGTTTCCAGGGGTAGAAACGATCACAAAATATGACAACAACCCCAATAATTCGATCAGTTTCGATATTTAGGGGTAGAAACGATCATAAAATATGATAACAACCCCAATAACTCGATCAATTCCGATCTTCAGGGGTAGAAACGATCATAAAATATGATAACAACCCCAATAATTCGATCAGTTTCGATATTTAGGGGTAGAAACGATCATAACGTGACAACAATCCCAATAACTCGATCAGTGTCGGTGTCCAGGGGTAGAAACGATCACAAAATATGACAACAACCCCAATAATTCGATCAGTTTCGATATTTGGGGTAGAAACGATCATAAAATATGATAACAACCCCAATAACTCGATCAATTCCGATCTTCAGGGGTAGAAACGATCATAAAATATGATAACAACCCCAATAATTCGATCAGTTTCGATATTTAGGGGTAGAAACGATCATAACGTGACAACAATCCCAATAACTCGATCAGTGTCGGTGTCCAGGGGTAGAAACGATCACAAAATATGACAACAACCCCAATAATTCGATCAGTTTCGATATTTGGGGTAGAAACGATCATAAAATATGACAACAACCCCAATAACTCGATCAATTCCGATCTTCAGGGGTAGAAACGATCATAAAATATGATAACAACCCCAATAATTCGATCAGTTTCGATATTTAGGGGTAGAAACGATCATAACGTGACAACAATCCCAATAACTCGATCAGTGTCGGTGTCCAGGGGTAGAAACGATCACAAAATATGACAACAACCCCAATAACTCGATCAGTGTCGGTGTCCAGGGGTAGAAACGATCACAAAATATGACAACAACCCCAATAATTCGATCAGTTTCGATATTTGGGGTAGAAACGATCATAAAATATGATAACAACCCCAATAACTCGATCAATTCCGATCTTCAGGGGTAGAAACGATCATAAAATATGATAACAACCCCAATAATTCGATCAGTTTCGATATTTAGGGGTAGAAACGATCATAACGTGACAACAATCCCAATAACTCGATCAGTGTCGGTGTCCAGGGGTAGAAACGATCACAAAATATGACAACAACCCCAATAATTCGATCAGTTTCGATATTTGGGGTAGAAACGATCATAAAATATGACAACAACCCCAATAACTCGATCAATTCCGATCTTCAGGGGTAGAAACGATCATAAAATATGATAACAACCCCAATAATTCGATCAGTTTCGATATTTAGGGGTAGAAACGATCATAACGTGACAACAATCCCAATAACTCGATCAGTGTCGGTGTCCAGGGGTAGAAACGATCACAAAATATGACAACAACCCCAATAACTCGATCAGTGTCGGTGTCCAGGGGTAGAAACGATCACAAAATATGACAACAACCCCAATAATTCGATCAGTTTCGATATTTGGGGTAGAAACGATCATAAAATATGATAACAACCCCAATAACTCGATCAATTCCGATCTTCAGGGGTAGAAACGATCATAAAATATGATAACAACCCCAATAATTCGATCAGTTTCGATATTTAGGGGTAGAAACGATCATAACGTGACAACAATCCCAATAACTCGATCAGTGTCGGTGTCCAGGGGTAGAAACGATCACAAAATATGACAACAACCCCAATAATTCGATCAGTTTCGATATTTGGGGTAGAAACGATCATAAAATATGACAACAACCCCAATAACTCGATCAATTCCGATCTTCAGGGGTAGAAACGATCATAAAATATGATAACAACCCCAATAATTCGATCAGTTTCGATATTTAGGGGTAGAAACGATCATAACGTGACAACAATCCCAATAACTCGATCAGTGTCGGTGTCCAGGGGTAGAAACGATCACAAAATATGACAACAACCCCAATAACTCGATCAGTGTCGGTGTCCAGGGGTAGAAACGATCACAAAATATGACAACAACCCCAATAATTCGATCAGTTTCGATATTTGGGGTAGAAACGATCATAAAATATGATAACAACCCCAATAACTCGATCAATTCCGATCTTCAGGGGTAGAAACGATCATAAAATATGATAACAACCCCAATAATTCGATCAGTTTCGATATTTAGGGGTAGAAACGATCATAACGTGACAACAATCCCAATAACTCGATCAGTGTCGGTGTCCAGGGGTAGAAACGATCACAAAATATGACAACAACCCCAATAATTCGATCAGTTTCGATATTTGGGGTAGAAACGATCATAAAATATGACAACAACCCCAATAACTCGATCAATTCCGATCTTCAGGGGTAGAAACGATCATAAAATATGATAACAACCCCAATAATTCGATCAGTTTCGATATTTAGGGGTAGAAACGATCATAACGTGACAACAATCCCAATAACTCGATCAGTGTCGGTGTCCAGGGGTAGAAACGATCACAAAATATGACAACAACCCCAATAATTCGATCAGTTTCGATATTTGGGGTACAAACGTTCATAAAATATGACAACAACCCCAATAACTTGATCAATTTCAATCTCCAAGGGTAGAAACGATCATAAAATATGACAACAACCCCAATAATTCGATCAGTTTCGATATTTAGGGGTTTTAGGGGTAGAAACGATCATAACGTGACAACAACCCCAATAACTCGATCAGTGTCGGTTTCCAGGGGTAGAAACGATAATTGTTTTGAAAATAACAAAATTAGCTTCATTTAAATGGCTGTCACTTTTGTCTGACAGATCGAAATGTCATGAAATTTGACATATAGTTTTTTAAAAGTTGGTACTTCATATACGTCATATGGATTCGACGATAGCAGCGCCATCTGTGTGTCAGTGACACGACTTATTTTATCATTTCGTAACAAAATCTTGAAATTTACTTATTATTCACAGTTTCTTGATGAAATAATAAATAAATAAAACAAATTTTATGGTTATTTCAATTTCGGTCTAATTCTCCAACATTTTTCTGTGTGTATAATACTTTAATAATTATAATTTCTTTTTTTTAATTTGTAACGTTACAACAACGAATAGAATACGATGAAATTTTTGTTTTTTGCATTTTTTCTCCACTTTACCCTAATAATCGACGTTTCAAAGGATTCCACAAGTTGAATTAGATATAGGAAAATTCGAAACTTTTAATAAATGAATCATGGAAAATTCTAAGGTTTCTTATCTCGAATGACGTTTCAAATTACTGCAGTTTTCGGAAGAATCAAATAACCTTTGCTTTATAAATATAAATAATTGTATACGGCTTTAATTTAATTCATTTCTGAAAGCGTTTCAACCAATTTTCCATACCGATTGAGCTACTTCCAAAACAACGTTAATCTAGTATTCATTTTTGACGTGTCGGTAAAGAAGAAATCCTCAGATACCGATACATTAATTTGACGTTTAGACTGTCGAAAAACGTTCGTATTTGAACTGATGTGTGCAACATCGCCATTGTCGTCTGGAAAAACGATAGATAACAACAGTTAACAGTTAATTGTTGATTGTTAGTACGAATTTTCGACGTATTAATCAGTAATCGCTTTCTATTGTTTAGTATGTAAATCTTCGAGGTTAGTCGTCGGTTCAGATGGATTCCAAAGTGTTTTACACTCTGTTTTTAGTACAGACAATATTACAATTAGACCCAAGACATAAACAGACACGTTTTGCATTATTCCGAACTAAATAATCCAATAAAAGATTCAGATTATCGTCCAGAGTAAAATTTACTTTCTTAGTACACAAATTTGAAGATTAAAAAAAAATTAATTGTACGCGAATGGTATATAAAATTACGGTCCTGTTTTATCTACGACATGTGCTAGGTGTCATAAGGAGTTGGCAGGTACTAACGAGTGCAATGTGTACCTCATCTTTTGAACGTCATCTTATAATAATATTGATCCTATACTTAACTTTTTTTTAACTTTCTAAAAAAAAAAAGAAAATTAGTGTTGAAATAGCCAAGGTGGATTTTGTTGAATAAAAATATCAGGATCTGTCGGCTGTTAAGGTACTGGAGAACCAAATTTTTAATGGGAAACTATACAGAATCGTAATTTTTCGTTTTTAATTGATTTTCCACGAATAACTCGAAAACTATTGATTTTATCAGGAAAAGTGTGAAGAGCAATAATAAAGGTTATAAAAAAACGAACAGATTGATGCTTTTAAATTGTTTTGAGACCTAATACAAACCGAGTTATGATTTATTGAAGATTGGATGTATTATTCGAACGAAATTTTTTTAAAAGTTGTTAACGGAAAAACTACCAATTTTTCGTGAAAATTCCATAGGATCTTTTTTAAAGTGCTTTTAAAAAGCTTCAAAATAAGGGTTAGTACACCCCTCTAGCATGAAAATTGAGAGAGTTATGGCCGAAGTAAAATCGATTTGTAAATCACATTATTCGATTGAAATTTTTTCAAAATTAAAAGTCGATAACGGAAAAACTATCAATTTTTCGTGAAAATTGCGTAGAATCTTTTTTAAAGTACTTTTAAAAAGCTTCGAAATAAGGGTTAGTACACCCCTCTAGCATGAAAATTGAGAGAGTTATGGCCGAAGTAAAATCGATTTGTAAATCACATTATTCGATTGAAATTTTTTCAAAATTAAAAGTCGATAACGGAAAAACTATCAATTTTTCGTGAAAATTGCATAGAATCTTTTTTATAGTAATTTTAAAAAGCTTCGAAATAAGGGTTAGTACACCCCTCTAGCATGAAAATTGAGAGAGTTATGGCCGAAATAAAATCGATTTGTAAATTACATTATTCGATTGAAATTTTTTCAAAATTAAAAGTCGATAACGGAAAAACTATCAATTTTTCGTGAAAATTGCGTAGAATCTTTTTTAAAGTACTTTTAAAAAGCTTCGAAATAAGGGTTAGTACACCCCTCTAGCATGAAAATTGAGAGAGTTATGGCCGAAGTAAAATCGATTTGTAAATTACATTATTCGAACGAAATTTTTTTAAAATTAAAAGTCGATAACGGAAAAACTATCAATTTTTCGTGAAAATTGCATAGAATCTTTTTTATAGTAATTTTAAAAAGCTTCGAAATAAGGGTTAGTACACCCCTCTAGCATGAAAATTGAGAGAGTTATGGCCGAAATAAAATCGATTTGTAAATTACATTATTCGATTGAAATTTTTTCAAAATTAAAAGTCGATAACGGAAAAACTATCAATTTTTCGTGAAAATTGCGTAGAATCTTTTTTAAAGTACTTTTAAAAAGCTTCGAAATAAGGGTTAGTACACCCCTCTAGCATGAAAATTGAGAGAGTTATGGCCGAAGTAAAATCGATTTGTAAATCACATTATTCGATTGAAATTTTTTCAAAATTAAAAGTCGATAACGGAAAAACTATCAATTTTTCGTGAAAATTGCATAGAATCTTTTTTATAGTAATTTTAAAAAGCTTCGAAATAAGGGTTAGTACACCCCTCTAGCATGAAAATTGAGAGAGTTATGGCCGAAATAAAATCGATTTGTAAATTACATTATTCGATTGAAATTTTTTCAAAATTAAAAGTCGATAACGGAAAAACTATCAATTTTTCGTGAAAATTGCATAGAATCTTTTTTATAGTAATTTTAAAAAGCTTCGAAATAAGGGTTAGTACACCCCTCTAGCATGAAAATTGAGAGAGTTATGGCCGAAATAAAATCGATTTGTAAATTACATTATTCGATTGAAATTTTTTCAAAATTAAAAGTCGATAACGGAAAAACTATCAATTTTTCGTGAAAATTGCATAGAATCTTTTTTATAGTAATTTTAAAAAGCTTCGAAATAAGGGTTAGTACACCCCTCTAGCATGAAAATTGAGAGAGTTATGGCCGAAATAAAATCGATTTGTAAATCACATTATTCGATTGAAATTTTTTCAAAATTAAAAGTCGATAACGGAAAAACTATCAATTTTTCGTGAAAATTGCATAGAATCTTTTTTATAGTAATTTTAAAAAGCTTCGAAATAAGGGTTAGTACACCCCTCTAGCATGAAAATTGAGAGAGTTATGGCCGAAGTAAAATCGATTTGTAAATCACATTATTCGATTGAAATTTTTTCAAAATTAAAAGTCGATAACGGAAAAACTATCAATTTTTCGTGAAAATTGCATAGAATCTTTTTTATAGTAATTTTAAAAAGCTTCGAAATAAGGGTTAGTACACCCCTCTAGCATGAAAATTGAGAGAGTTATGGCCGAAATAAAATCGATTTGTAAATTACATTATTCGATTGAAATTTTTTCAAAATTAAAAGTCGATAACGGAAAAACTATCAATTTTTCGTGAAAATTGCATAGAATCTTTTTTATAGTAATTTTAAAAAGCTTCGAAATAAGGGTTAGTACACCCCTCTAGCATGAAAATTGAGAGAGTTATGGCCGAAATAAAATCGATTTGTAAATTACATTATTCGATTGAAATTTTTTCAAAATTAAAAGTCGATAACGGAAAAACTATCAATTTTTCGTGAAAATTGCGTAGAATCTTTTTTAAAGTGCTTTTAAAAAGCTTCGAAATAAGGGTTAGTACACCCCTCTAGCATGAAAATTGAGAGAGTTATGGCCGAAATAAAATCGATTTATAAATTACATTATTCGAACGAAATTTTTTTAAAATTAAAGGTCGATAACGGAAAAACTATCAATTTTTCGTGAAAATTGCATAGAATCTTTTTTATAGTAATTTTAAAAAGCTTCGAAATAAGGGTTAGTACACCCCTCTAGCATGAAAATTGAGAGAGTTATGGCCGAAATAAAATCGATTTATAAATTACATTATTCGAACGAAATTTTTTTAAAATTAAAGGTCGATAACGGAAAAACTACCAATTTTTCGTGAAAATTGCATAGAATCTTTTTTATAGTAATTTTAAAAAGCTTCGAAATAAGGGTTAGTACACCCCTCTAGCATGAAAATTGAGAGAGTTATGGCCGAAATAAAATCGATTTGTAAATTACATTATTCGAACGAAATTTTTTTAAAATTAAAAGTCGATAACGGAAAAACTATCAATTTTTCGTGAAAATTGCGTAGAATCTTTTTTAAAGTACTTTTAAAAAGCTTCGAAATAAGGGTTAGTACACCCCTCTAGCATGAAAATTGAGAGAGTTATGGCCGAAATAAAATCGATTTATAAATTACATTATTCGAACGAAATTTTTTCAAAATTAAAAGTCGATAACGGAAAAACTATCAATTTTTCGTGAAAATTGCGTAGAATCTTTTTTAAAGTGCTTTTAAAAAGCTTCGAAATAAGGGTTAGTACACCCCTCTAGCATGAAAATTGAGAGAGTTATGGCCGAAGTAAAATCGATTTGTAAATCACATTATTCGATTGAAATTTTTTCAAAATTAAAAGTCGATAACGGAAAAACTATCAATTTTTCGTGAAAATTGCGTAGAATCTTTTTTTTAAAGTGCTTTTAAAAAGCTTCGAAATAAGGGTTAGTACACCCCTCTAGCATGAAAATTGAGAGAGTTATGGCCGAAATAAAATCGATTTATAAATTACATTATTCGAACGAAATTTTTTTAAAATTAAAAGTCGATAACGGAAAAACTATCAATTTTTCGTGAAAATTTCATAGAATCTTTTTTATAGTACTTTTAAAAAGCTTCGAAATAAGGGTTAGTACACCCCTCTAGCATGAAAATTGAGAGAGTTATGGCCGAAGTAAAATCGATTTGTAAATTACATAAATTTTTAAAAATTTCTTTTTTCCAAAATTTCCGATAAACTATAGGATATACGTAAAAATTAGTGAAGAACAAAAAGTTAGTATTTTTTCAAACAAACATTTCCCTTTTTTTAAATTTTTTCTAACTTATAAAATAACTGAGATACGACCTTACGAAACTTGCCCTACTATATGACAGGTACCATTTCCGAACCCTTTAAACGTTGCCCTTTCAAAAATACATTTTTTTCGAAACAAGGGATGATTTTTAGGGGCTGAAAGTTATTAATACGAAATATTCGATTTAATACAGATTATCATCCCTTTATGAGGTACGCAATACATCAAAAAGGGTTGAAAAGTTCTAAAAACCGTATTTAAGTAGTAAACATTATTTGTTCAACCCTTAAAACTATTTTTCTACTCATTAAATACTTATACTTGTAGTTTACGCAATTTTTACCCCTAAGAGTTATTTTCACATATCGAAATGGGGTAGAAAAGGTTAAGACGAGTTCAATTCCAAATTTTCACCTGGACTATCGTATAAAATTAATTCCAACTTCCCTTAGTTACAAAAAATTATCTTTATAAGCATCAACAATATGTTTTAGTTAATAAACCGTCAGATTTTTCGAAAACGAAACGTTTTAATCGCCCAAATGGTGTTTGTTTTATGGCAACCACTCAAAACCTCCACTCTGTTATCTCTCGTTATTTGAAATATTCTATCAGAATTATAGGAATATAGTAAACCCGTAACCTTGTACATCGCTTTGATTATAATGCGAAATTATATTGCGAAAAATTATTTATCATTGGAGTTAATCAATATTTTTATATTTTGCTATGTAAACTTAATAAACCATAAGGTAATTCTGGCTGTACGCGTATCTTATCTACTTCAAATATATCCAGGCGCAATTAAATGTCCTTCACACGTACCGAAAATAAAAAAATTAAAAAAAAAAACGATTTTTTACAACGAAATATCTACAATAATACATTTTTTTACGTATTTAATCCTATTTTCGATGAATTTTTATCCGATTTACGTTTGGCAACGGTGTACACACGAATAAGCTTTTCTTAAAACATCTTATTCACCCAATTCCATCACAATATTGACATTTTTAAGCCCAATAACAAACTTTTTTCTAATAAATTTCAATCATGGAAGTAAACAGCTGATTTACGTCAAACAGCGTACAGTCATTTTTGTCGTATTTACCTAGTGACGGCGGTAGTTGCTCGACAAAGTTTGAAGACGCCATGTTGTTTAGTATTTGTTGTAAACAAAAGACGATCAAAACAATTGACTGAAAAGGGAGAAAGTTAAAGTGACAGTTGACAGTTAGATTGTTTGCATTTGAAGTTATTTTTAATAACGTGAATGTCGGTGTTGCCAAAGTTGTTATTTATCATCGGTATTAGAAACGAAATAAAAACACGACGTACGGAAACAAATTCACAGTTGTTTGTTAATTTGTGTTAATGAGTAAAGATTTGTAAATGTTTGAATATTCGACAAGTGATTAAATACAACTGGCGTAGCTATTTTAGTTAACGGTATATAAACAGATCGTTTTTACAAAACCATTGTTGTATATGACGGAATGCCAACTTAGAATTAGAATAAAAAATAAATTCTAACAACGGATAAAGTAAATAGGGAGCATTTCCTATTTACCCAGACTATTTATTCGACAGTTTAAATTTACGAGTTAGCCTTCAAATAAATAAAGCCCACACGTGGATTTCGTTTTTTGTTATGAAAAAAAGAAATTTTTGGTAGTAAATAACAAATCGACTCGAAACCGTAGACGGAAATCGCGGAAAACCGAATTTCCGATTACTGGATTTGCAAAATTTTGCAAAAAAAACCAAAACTTACTCAAAGTCAAGACTTTTGCAGTATTACTTACCATTTTCGATATGTAGGGGTGTGTTTTTAGACTAAAATCCTTCAAATCTACCCAAGAAGTTTTTTCTTAACATATTAAAGTCGTAAATAAAAAAAAAACTATGATTATTTTTCAATACATTCTTTATTTATTTCAACTTACTTTTTTGAACGTCTGACTGAAAATATAAAGTTTGAATTACTACCTAGTGACAAATTTAACCCCCTAGGACTCATTTCTGTTACTAGATTTGAAAAAAATGTCTCGGTGGTCAAAGATTTTCCAATAATGAAGAGGTGATGTTGAGAAGCTTGACGATTCTTATTAATTTTCAAAATTTTCGTGTTTTCTTTGTGGGGCCAGGTACTTCTGTGACTATCCTCGTAACTGGGCATCTAAATATTCTAAAAGATTGTAATGGGTCGATGAATTTGATCAGATATACATATATAGCTACAACAAATTTATATGATGTATAATCCGGTCGATTTAGATATATATTCCTATCAAGCTGAAAATCAAAAAATCAAAGGTCGCGATTTTCAGCGAAACGGTGAGTTTTATCAAAAAAGTACCTCAGACGAAAATTGTAGATCGTAAAATTATCTACAAAAAACGTATCAATACTTTTTTTCCTACGAGTTACCGTTTCTGAGATATAACGATTAAGGTCAAAGGTAAAAAAAAAAATTAGTTTTTCGCAATTTCCAGACAAACGGTGAGTTTTATCAAAAAAATACCTCAGATGAAAATTGTAGATCGTAAAATTATCTACAAAAAACGTATCGATACTTTTTTTCGTACGAGTGACCGTTTCTGAGATATAACGATCAATGTCAAAAGTCAAAAAAATTAGTTTTTCGCAATTTTCAGCAAAACGGTGAGTTTTATCAAAAAAATACCTCGGACAAAAATTGTAGATCATGGAATTATCTACAAAAAACGTATTAATACTTTTTTTCCTACGAGTTACCGTTTCTGAGATATAACGATCAATGTCAAATGTCAAAAAAATGAGTTTTTCGCAATTTTCAGCGAAATGGTGAGTTTTATCATAAAAATACCTCAGACGAAAATTGTAGATCATAAAATTATCTACAAAAACCGTATTAATACTTTTTTTCCTACCAGTTACCGTTTCTGAGATATAATTATTCAAAACTTTTCTTACAACATTGAAATGAACCGAGATTTGTAGTGAGTGTTTGTAAGAAATTTCTGTTGACTGATTGGAACTGTCATAAGTTCATCAAATAAATCCTCAAATGATGAACATGTTCAACGATGTTCTATAGTTTGGTATTTCTCGTGTAATCATTACAGCCATTAAATAAGACAGTAAATTTGAAACATTATAACTTTTTGATTCGCTATATCTCAGAAACGGTAACTCGTAGGAAAAAAAGTATTGATACGTTTTTTGTAGAAAATTTTACGATCTACAATTTTCGTCTAAGGTATTTTTATAATAAAACTCATCGTTTTGTTGATAATCGCGAAAAACTCATTTTTTTTTACCTTTGACCTTGATCGTTATATCTCAGAAACGGTAACTCGTAGGAAAAAAAGTATTAATACGTTTTTTGTAGATAATTTTATGATCTACAATTTTCGTCTGAGGTATTTTTTTGATAAAACTCATCGTTTTGTTGATAATCGCGAAAAACTCATTTTTTTTTACCTTTGACCTTGATCGTTATATCTCAGAAACGGTAACTCGTAGGAAAAAAAGTATTGATACGTTTTTTGTAGATAATTTTATGATCTACAATTTTCGTCTGAGGTATTTTTATAATAAAACTCATCGTTTTGTTGATAATCGCGAAAAACTCATTTTTTTTTACCTTTGACCTTGATCGTTATATCTCAGAAACGGTAACTCGTAGGAAAAAAAGTATTAATACGTTTTTTGTAGATAATTTTATGATCTACAATTTTCGTCTGAGGTATTTTTTTGATAAAACTCATCGTTTTGTTGATAATCGCGAAAAACTCATTTTTTTTTACCTTTGACCTTAATCGTTATATCTCAGAAACGGTAACGCGTAGGAAAAAAAGTATTGATACGTTTTTTGTAGATAATTTTACGATCTACAATTTTCGTCTAAGGTATTTTTTTGATAAAACTCATCGTTTTGTTGATAATCGCGAAAAACTCATTTTTTTTTACCTTTGACCTTGATCGTTATATCTCAGAAACGGTAACTCGTAGGAAAAAAAGTATTAATACGTTTTTTGTAGATAATTTTATGATCTACAATTTTCGTCTGAGGTATTTTTTTGATAAAACATCATCGTTTTGTTGATAATCGCGAAAAACTCATTTTTTTTTACCTTTGACCTTGATCGTTATATCTCAGAAACGGTAACTCGTAGGAAAAAAACTATTGATACGTTTTTTGTAGATAATTTTACGATCTACAATTTTCGTCTAAGGTATTTTTATAATAAAACTCACCGTTTGCCTGGAAATCGTGAAAAACTCGTTTCTTTTATCTTTGACCTTGAATAAAAATTTTTCCATACACAGTAATAATTGGTAACATTCAAATTTTATTTTCAATCGTATTCTAAACAATTTTACTCATTTTCAACTCTACCGGAATTAATGTTATTTTTTAATCTAATTTGACTGGACTAATATAGTTGTAGTACCCCTTCAGTACTTTTTTTGAGAAAACGAATTATTGAGAAACAACATTCACCCTGTATAAATTAGTTAAATCAATATTTAAAACCAATTTTTTATCGACGTAACTCTATTTTTTCTTTTTTTCGAATTCCACTGTACGTTCTAATTATTTATAATTAGTTTCCATCTTTAAATATGAAATACGAAAAAAGATTTTTAATAAGGTCTTTCAACTCGAAGATAAACTTTCTCCATATATTAATTATAAACATAACCAATCCATTGATATTGTCAAAATACAATTTATTTATTATAAACTATTAAATTATTTCGAGTTTACGTAACAATTATTTTATTTGGTACATTTCAAAAAGTTAGTAGCTCGAAAATAATGAAAATTGTGAGTTTTATTCACCTTTTTTTGATTTATTACATCGATTCATACTTTTCCAACGGCAGTTTTGGTTTTTTTTTATTAAATTAACAAAATATCTAGAGGATTCTCGAAGGAATCAATTTCGTATTTAAAAAGGCATTTCTCAATGGTATTTCGAGTTTTTACTTTCCCGATAACGTCTATTAACATTGCGGATTCAAAAAAAAAAAAAAATAAAAACGTAAAAAAAGCGTTTTACGAATGGCTCGGAACCTCGTTGTAAGAGGCCAGTTGTTTATGGTTAACATAATAAATTGGCGGTTGGATCTGATACGAATAAACATATTGCCTTATAATTAATAAATACGGCGTGTATATCGCTAATGAGAAATACTTGGAAGTCTTATTTCAAGACAAACAGACCTATTTTGTTATTCCCGGTCCGAAAACGCCCGATAATAAACCGCATGTTTCACAAATTACCGTTATTATGAATTATTCTTAACAATTAAACGTTTTCTGTCCAGGACGCATAGAAATCGTTAATCCCGGAGCTTGTACTACCAAATCGTGCGTGGGAGACGTCGCGTGTAAACAATTACCAAATCAAACCCATACTTGTATATGTACCCACGATTCCCAACCGCCCTTCTCCGATGGGACATGTCCAAGAAAGGTAGTCGCTTCTGGAAACAGCCCTTCGGACGGTAAGTACCACAACGACCTTTTAAAACGATAGTTACTAATCAAATTTCGAGTTTTTTATGGCGCTGACAGCGCAGTCACAAACTAATCACGAATCTGTCAATGTCAAATGTCATTCATTGGTAGATATGCGAGTGTGTGCGTTCCCACAACCTAATCTTTTTGTGTAAAATTAAAAGAAGAAAATTACGTAACTATTTTAGATGTTTGTAACGTTATAACTGAGCTAATTTGTAAAAAAAAATAGATCTGTGCATATTGGAGCAAAGAAAATCCTCATTGGATGTGTGAAACGCAAATGGACCGGTGTTGACATGTCTAATGGTAACCATTTTGGGTGGATTTGGTGCGTCTTGAAAGACCCATACAAACTTTAGTTTCTAGTTCATCGTTTGTCACAATCTTTTTGGACAATTTTCAGATTTTTAACAACTAAATGTCAGTTTTTGATAACTAAACGTCAGTTTTTGATAACTAAACGTCAGATTTTTGATAACTAAACGTCAGTTTTTGATAACTAAACGTCAGTTTTTGACAACTAAATGTCAGTTTTTGATAACTAAACGTCAGTTTTTGACAACTAAATGTCAGTTTTTGATAACTAAACGTCAGTTTTTGATAACTAAACGTCAGTTTTTGATAACTAAACGTCAGTTTTTGACAACTAAATGTCAGTTTTTGATAACTAAACGTCAGTTTTTGACAACTAAATGTCAGTTTTTGATAACTAAACGTCAGTTTTTGACAACTAAATGTCAGTTTTTGATAACTAAACGTCAGATTTTTGATAACTAAACTTCAGTTTTTGATAACTAAACGTCAGTTTTTGACAACTAAATGTCAGTTTTTGATAACTAAACGTCAGTTTTTGACAACTAAATGTCAGTTTTTGATAACTAAACGTCAGTTTTTGACAACTAAATGTCAGTTTTTGATAACTAAACGTCAGTTTTTGATAACTAAACGTCAGTTTTTGACAACTAAATGTCAGTTTTTGATAACTAAACGTCAGTTTTTGATAACTAAACGTCAGATTTTTGATAACTAAACGTCAGTTTTTGATAACTAAACGTCAGTTTTTGACAACTAAATGTCAGTTTTTGATAACTAAACGTCAGTTTTTGACAACTAAATGTCAGTTTTTGATAACTAAACGTCAGTTTTTGACAACTAAATGTCAGTTTTTGATAACTAAACGTCAGTTTTTGACAACTAAATGTCAGTTTTTGATAACTAAACGTCAGTTTTTGATAACTAAACGTCAGATTTTTGATAACTAAACGTCAGATTTTGATAACTAAACGTCAGTTTTTGATAACTAAACGTTAGATTTTGATAACTAAACGTCAGATTTTTGACAACTAAACGTCAGTTTTTGATAACTAAACGTCAGATTTTGAAAACTAAACGTCAGTTTTTGACAACTAAACGTCAGATTTTGATAACTAAATGTCAGATTTTGATAACTAAACGTCAGATTTTGACAACTAAACGTCAGATTTTGACAAGTAAACGTCAGATTTTGACAAGTAAACGTCAGATTTTGACGTACTTAAGTAGCATAAATTATTAATGGAGATTCGGCACGATTTTTACCGAATTTCCAAAACTGGGAAAGTTAAAAGGATACAAAAATAACTAGAAAGAACGTTTCGTAAACAAGTTTATTTACTTTAATTGTCATTGGTGATGTACAACAGCGTTGAATCCGCCAGGTGTTTACCGCCGTATTTGTTCTTTTTATAGTGACAGAAATTAAATTTGATCCATTGTTTTGTTAAGTTCTCAGTTTGTTTTCATTACGTATATATATATATACCGTGAATTTATGGGTTGGAATTACGTCGAATTAAGACAAATAAATAATTTTTAGAGTATCTCTTAATGATGTAATTGATACTATGTATACAAAAACCAAATTTGTACATTGAAAACGTCTATTAATGAATAATTACTGGAGTTAATAGACGTATATTCAAAAAAACAGTCTAAAATAATAAAAATAAATATGTTATTCGATAATTTATTGATAATCTCACAAAATTTCCGGAATCTTCATCTCATTTGATCGACCGATGAGTTGTTGGGCTTCGTAAATCGCACAGTCTCGTCTAAACTTCGCTACTTTCTAATACAAGCATCTACCGCTATCTCTGAGTCAGACCAGGTACTTCTGGTGTTTTCTTTGTTCATTTTATTTGTTTTTTTTTTTCGTTTCAGTTGATGAAAGTTCTGGTAGGATACCGGTTCAACCGATTGCTTCACACGAAAACCACATTCCATTAACAACCACCCCTAAATCACCGTTAACCCTACAAGTAAGCCCAAGTAAATCGAATAGAATACAAAAAATTCGAAATATTATTAACGGAATACCTTTTGTTTGGTTAAATTTTATACTCGAACTTATTTTAGGATGACAGATTCGCCGCTGTCACTTCTGGTTATTCCAGTTATCAAATCTACTTAATTCCTCTGACCGTTTTAATATGTGGGATATTATTGTTGATCCTGGTATTATTCGTAAGGAGAAAAATGCGAAAAAGGACTGAAGGCGTGAGTAAACTTATTATTTATAATTAAAACATGATCAGTCAAATGTCAAAACGGAACTGTCATTCAGTGCCACCCACCCGCTACAGAAAGTTACCAAAAATCATTCAAGGTTGTTTCAAGTTGGTATTACGAGGTCTGGTTATTAAATAACGAGACTTGGCGCCTAGAGGGCGTATTAATCTCAAATCTGACACAGCTTTTATAGCCGGACCTCGTAGATTTTCAATAATTTATCAAATTATTTATACGAAATGATTTTCAGACTTCACCGATTAGTTTAAAACACAGTTTTTTAGTACCTGAAAGGTACGCGCCGAATCCACAATATTCCGCTTGTTCTGCAACCGGAGTTCCGATTTTGAAAAAAGAAACGCTTTCGTTTCTGAAAGAAGTCGGGGAAGGATGCTTCGGGAAGGTTTTCAAAGGTAAGCAAACATTAAATTATCATATTTTATTTATTTACAAACAACTGTGTAGCTAAACGTAGATTTGAGCTGCGAAAGACACAATTAAATACGGATTCCCAAAAATATTCTATTAGGGGTGTACTGAAAAGCCCTTTTTTGATCATAATTACAAGGGGATTACCAAAGTTTGTTCACGTTTGTACAAATCGACGCTACGAAGTTTTTTATAAATTTTATTTAGCTTATATCGATGTCTACTTTTAAATTTATATACAGGGTGGTTGAATAAGGGTGAGGTATAGGAAAATATACTGAATTTGCCTTATTTTTTACCCCCGAATGCTTTAAAATAGAAAAAACGGGGCGGTTCTATTTAAAAAAATGAAAAAAATTGATATTTTTGAAGTTAAACTTTGAACACTTTTTATACACACCCCGTATAAAATGAAAAATTTTTCGACATAGATTCAAATACGTCTGACCTTGCTTAAAACAACCGAACAAAAAAAATTTTCATATCTTTAAGGGTATCAACGTAAAAAAATAATTTATAAGGGTCAAATTTTTTACAAAAAAATTAATAACTCGAAAAGTATGCATTTTTCGAAAAAAGTTTTTAGACAAAAATTTACTAAAATTTGACGTAGATTTTAAAAATGTATTAATATACAGGGTGTTTTATTTAAAATAACAAAGTTACATTCGATTTCAAGTAGAACCGGAAGTCGGCCATCTTTGAAAATATTTTAGTTAAAAAGATCGTATCCTAAAACCCAAACGTACAAATTTTCACGATTCTACTATAAGTATTTTCCCATATATACGGATAGTTTTAACTCGTCGTGGGACAACCTGTATAAATAATAAAAAATTTCATTCGAAATTTGAGAATTTGTAACATTTGTCATTTTTTTTTGAATACATACAAACAATTTTTCATATTTGGTGAATGCGCAGGTACAATTTTGTTATTTAAAAGTAGTAAAACATTACACAGTTCAGATCTATGTATAAAACCGTGAAAATTGGGTAAATAAAGTCGTTAAAACAATCATAAAGAGCACAATTTTGAAAAACGGTAAAAAATAATGTCTTAAAACCGAAAAATATCAAATTTGCAGACGTTATTAAAACAAAAGAAGAAGATAACGAAGATTGTAACAATCCGAGTTGAAATTTGAGCAAACATCGTTTGAAAATTTACTAAATATTTACAGCCCCGTGTGTATTATTATACGAGGGAGATTCAAATATAAATCTAAAATTCGTTAATCTGGACTTTTGCTCCGAAGCATTTCGGACCGAAACCGGTTGAAACCGGTCACGTTTTTCGCTGTCATAACCTTCAACGAACGATTCGATTCTATCCTGAAAACATTGGAAACCACGGGAGTTAAAATCTTATTTACAAGCTAAAAATGTAATTTTTAGTATTTAGAGCTGGAAAATAGTCTTTATCGGAGTTTTTTTACAATTACAGTGACGGAAACGTGTTTCGGGACGTCCATAGACAACATATCCATATACTAAACGTCTAAAACGTCCTCTAGATACGCAGTTTTGTTATTTAATAGCCATATTTCATCAACATAACCTCAATCGCGTTTCCTCGATTCCCGTACAGTTTTCAAAGTCCGACAACGTCGCCCTCGTTTTAAATTTGAAATATTAAGTGATATTTCTGAAAATAAGCCTCAACGGTTTAGACGGTTGCGGTACCATCACGAGTACATCATCGATTTCTTCGTCGTTAACGACATCGATATTAAAATTTTCGATTAGTTTCGAAAGCGTAACGGTCAATTGAATTTCGGCGATTTTTTTCCCGACGCACGACCGAGGACCCATACTGAAGGGTAAACTAGCTTGTCGAACCGACGAATCGTTCATTCCACCCCGATCCCATCGCTCCGGTAAAAAGACGTCGGGGCGTTTGAAGTATTTTCCGTTCCGTCCGCTCGTATAAACGGACATCACCACCGCGGTACCGGCGGGTACGTTATAACCGCAGATGACGGCGTCCTCCGGCAGGACTCTGGTTAGAAACGGGGCCACCGGATACAATCTCAACGATTCCCTCACTATGTTTTTCGAATAATTCGTTTTCGGATCGGATCGGAGGGTTTGTCTCAATTTCGTTTGGTGATTTTTATGTTTCGCCATCAAAAACAGTATCCAGATCATGGTGTAGGACGTGGTGTCGCCGGCGCTTATTATCAAATCGATTATTATCCGATCCAGATCCTTGTTGTTTATATTTTCCTGTTTCATTTTGTTTATTAATCCGTCGTTTTCGTTTCTGATGCGATCGATCAGATCGTTCGCTAAATTTAACGAACGTTTTACGGATTCTTCGAAATTCCGCCAACGTTTCAAATTCAATTTTAGAGCCAATTCCGCCGGGATCAATTGCAACTCGGAGGTGCGTTTGAATATTAAATTTACGGTCGACGATAATCGATCCACTAAATTTTCTATTTCTTCGTAACGTCGTTTATAATTATCGCCGCCTATTAATACGGACACTATCACCTCCAAAGACCATTTGTATAATTCGGCTTCTAAATTTTTGAATTCCTCGTTCGGATTTATCCGATCTATCAATAAACTAGTGGCCGCGTCGCAAGACGTTTCTATCCACGAAAAATCTCCTTTTAATAATAATTTATTCATTATCCTCCTGAAATGGTGCCATTCCTCGCCCTCCATGAAAAATAATCCGCGAGAATAATTGTTTTTTTCGTTATACAACAACCACGATGACGGTTTCGTTAGTTTTGGATATTTTCCTGTAACAAATAACAATATAAGTACTACTATTATTTTGGCAACACTGTTTTTGACAGATGACGCGTCAATCGTGACATACGTCATTAGTCAAACTCACGACGTTTGTAAATTATTCAATTTTACTACCGAAAATTGCGCATTGGTGTCAAATCCAGACACTTTTTTATCTGAACTGTTGATTCGATTGATTTTGGTCGCTGTTTCCGTAGTTTAAACAGTCACAGAGCGACCTGGGTGAAGATCATCTTCAGTGCCATCGCTAAAGCGTTTACACTACTCAAAAACACGCCCACGACATAGAGAATTGCCCCCATAGGCCTCTTGCAACAATTTATAGCACTGAATCGGAGTTTTTTTTCGATTTATCGAGAAATTTGAGATTAAGTCTCGTTATTTAATAACCAGACCTCGTATATTATATTTAATGTACGTAATAATACGAAGTCGTATCACTAGGACACTCTGTATATATCTTGAACGTCATTAGATACTTAGAAAATGTTTATTAACAATTAAATTACGCCCTCTAGGCGCGAAATCTCGTTATTTAATAACCAGACCTCGTATATTATATTTAATGTACGTAATAATACGAAGTCGTATCACTAGGACACTCTGTATATATCTTGAACGTCATTAGATACTTAGAAAATGTTTATTAACAATTAAATTACGCCCTCTAGGCGCGAAATCTCGTTATTTAATAACCAGACCTCGTATATTATATTTAATGTACGTAATAATACGAAGTCGTATCACTAGGACACTCTGTATATATCTTGAACGTCATTAGATACTTAGAAAATGTTTATTAACAATTAAATTACGCCCTCTAGGCGCGAAATCTCGTTATTTAATAACCAGACCTCGTATATTATATTTAATGTACGTAATAATACGACGTCGCATCACTAGGACACTCTGTATATATCTTGAACGTCATTAGATACTTAGAAAATGTTTATTAACAATAAAATTACGCCCTCTAGGCGCGAAGTCTCGTTATTTAATAACCAGACCTCGTATATTTTATTTAATGTACGTAATAATACGACGTCGCATCACTAGGACACTCTGTATATATCTTGAACGTCATTGGATACTTAGAAAATGTTTATTAACAATAAAATTACGCCCTCTAGGCGCGAAGTCTCGTTATTTAATAACCAGACCTCGTATATTTTATTTAATGTACGTAATAATACGACGTCGCATCACTAGGACACTCTGTATATATCTTGAACGTCATTAGATACTTAGAAAATGTTTATTAACAATTAAATTACGCCCTCTAGGCGCGAAATCTCGTTATTTAATAACCAGACCTCGTATATTATATTTAATGTACGTAATAATACGAAGTCGTATCACTAGGACACTCTGTATATATCTTGAACGTCATTAGATACTTAGAAAATGTTTATTAACAATAAAATTACGCCCTCTAGGCGCGAAATCTCGTTATTTAATAACCAGACCTCGTATATTATATTTAATGTACGTAATAATACGAAGTCGTATCACTAGGACACTCTGTATATATCTTGAACGTCATTAGATACTTAGAAAATGTTTATTAACAATAAAATTACGACCTCTAGGCGCGAAATCTCGTTATTTAATAACCAGACCTCGTATATTTTATTTAATGTACGTAATAATACGACGTCGCATCACTAGGACACTCTGTATATATCTTGAACGTCATTAGATACTTAGAAAATGTTTATTAACAATAAAGTTACGCCCTCTAGGCGCGAAATCTCGTTATTTAATAACCAGACCTCGTATATTATATTTAATGTACGTAATAATACGAAGTCGTATCACTAGGACACTCTGTATATATCTTGAACGTCATTAGATACTTAGAAAATGTTTATTAACAATAAAATTACGCCCTCTAGGCGCGAAATCTCGTTATTTAATAACCAGACCTCGTATATTATATTTAATGTACGTAATAATACGAAGTCGTATCACTAGGACACTCTGTATATATCTTGAACGTCATTAGATACTTAGAAAATGTTTATTAACAATAAAATTACGCCCTCTAGGCGCGAAATCTCGTTATTTAATAACCAGACCTCGTATATTATATTTAATGTACGTAATAATACGAAGTCGTATCACTAGGACACTCTGTATATATCTTGAACGTCATTAGATACTTAGAAAATGTTTATTAACAATAAAATTACGCCCTCTAGGCGCGAAATCTCGTTATTTGATAACCAGACCTCGTATATTATATTTAATGTACGTAATAATACGACGTCGCATCACTAGGACACTCTGTATATATCTTGAACGTCATTAGATACTTAGAAAATGTTTATTAACAATTAAATTACGCCCTCTAGGCGCGAAATCTCGTTATTTAATAACCAGACCTCGTATATTATATTTAATGTACGTAATAATACGACATCGTATCACTAGGACACTCTGTATATATCTTGAACGTCATTAATAATAAAATTGTATATTGGGAAAAATTTGATGTTATGGCTATAAAATTGGCAACGTCGCTAAAGTCGTATTTATTTTTCTATCTAATAACATTAAAAAAAAAAGTTGATTTTGCTATTTTCTTTTCGTATTACATGCATAGTCGACTTCGAAATTGTAAACATTACCAAAACAATATCGATCTAGTATTACCAGTTTCAGCAGAATACGTAGACGCTTGAATTGTTGAATTGAATAAAATATTCGTTTCTAGAATCACTTTATCGTTATAAAAAAAATATCTTTACCCTTTAGAAGTCTTATCCTATCTAAAATAACCTCGGGTGTGATAAGAAATAATCGACCAATAATTTGTCTCAAATTCACATTCAAAATTATTACGTTTTGTGTAAATTCGTAATTATACGTAAAACGATTGTTTGTGAGAATCCGATTTCGGCCATTACAGTTAACGATCATTTATTCAATATGGCGAACGAAGTTTGAAGTATCACAAAACTTCGATTTATGTAAATTTTCCTTAAATAAATAAATAAATTAAAAAATATACTTTATTAGAATCGTTTCTTTAATAAAAATAATTATTTGGACGATAATTTTAAAGTTATTAATATATAAATCGTTTCAATAAATCGTATCGATTAATAATCGATTATTCGTGAAACGTCAATGAAAAGTATTTGATGTGTCTTACCTTCTTTAGCAAAAACTGCACGCATTTCATCAGGATCTGATAAAAATACAGCAGTAACAGGTCCGACATTATCCCTAAATATAGGGCCTAATTTGTTATGCCGTCTATCTATATATTTATGAAGTTTCTTGAGCCCCCCCGTAATTACTAATGAAAAAGTAGAACCAATCAGAGGCAGTCCTCTAGTCGAGGGTATATCTTCGAAATTTTTAACCGAACAATATTTCCTTCTTATAATTAAACTACATGTTGTTGTTGTGATTTTTTTTACGAACATTTTCTCTCGAGTTGACTTATAACGACTACCGCACTTGTAACAATGAAGCTGAATTCACTCCGCCTAAGTAGGCTCGTTTTCGTCAATTCCGAATCCAGTCGACGTAGCAATTGTTCGATGAAAATACGGCACGACGAATCGATTATTTATTCGGTCGGACGCTATTAGTTGTTTCGGGATCGGTTCGTAACGGAACTCGCAAGAGTGTATTTTGTAGGTTCAAAAACCCCGGATCCCGACCCCGAAGTTTGATTACATCTATGGCGGTTTTCTTATTTATACATGCGCGTTAAGATCTTTCGCTTCTATAGTAATCTACTACAGTTGTAGAAATTGTGATGTAAATGAAATATCTTCTCTAATCTCACCAGTGGCGTGGATAATTCTTTCGAGGAATCGTTTGAATTAATTACGACTCGATATATTGAGCGAAACTTTATTTAGAATAACATTTCTTTGAGGTTTAATAAAGTTTTTATCACATAAAGAATTACCAATGAAATACATAACCTATATTTCTTTTTATGATAAAAACTTTTTTATTTTTCGTTGCTATAAGTATAAACAAAATAAAGTTAACGTTGGGATTGGATTTGGTACGTAATTTTGCTAATCGTTTAAGAATTTTAAAGACTAATAATGAGTAATTACAAAATATGTTAGTTTAAAATAATCTAGTATTGACAGGTCTTCGAATTACGAATAGATGGCGCTCGTAAGTTATAGAAATTGTGTTGTAAATGAAATATCTTTACTAATCTTACCAGTGGCGTGGATAATTCTTTCGAGGAATATAAAAACTATATAAAAAAAGAAATGTAATGGAATTTTTTTCAGGGGAACTTTTATGTGACGATGAAAATAAGGTTAAAATAGTGGCAATCAAAGTACTGAAAACGTCCGCCACCAAAGAAGCCGAAGACGATTTTTTGAGAGAAGTTGAAATAATGAGCGCGTTTCGGCATCCCAACATACTGTCTCTATTAGGAGTAGTTCAAAAAGGTAACAAGGTATTCAAAATAATCGAAAAATCGTCGTTTTCAAAAAAAAAAAATTTCAATTTCAACAGACGAACACGTCAATCCTATGATGGTATTCGAATTCATGCCGCACGGAGACCTGGCTGAACTCCTACGTAGTCAAAGGCATAGTCCGTTAGAAAAAGAAGTCCCGCAATTAACTAAAACGGAATTACTGTCCATAGCTATACAAATAGGACAAGGTATGAAATATTTGGCGTCGCAACGTTTCGTACACAGAGATTTGGCATGCAGAAATTGTTTAGTAGCCGAAGGCCCGATCGTCAAAATAGCGGATTTCGGAATGAGCAGAGACGTTTACACGTGCGATTATTACAAAGTAAGTATAATAACATAACCTAAAAATATCACGGACGATATATAACGTCAAAACTATAACGATTTTTATTTCTAATATTCCAGATTGGCGGTTCTCGTCTCCTCCCCGTTCGATGGATGTCCCCGGAGAGCGTAGTTTACGGTCGTTTCACCTTAGAATCTGACATTTGGTCGTATGGTGTCGTCCTATGGGAAATATACAGTTTCGGAAAACAACCTTATTACGGTCACAGCAACGAGGAAGTCGTCAAATTGATATTAGACGGTATAATGTTGATACCGCCGGATGATTGTCCTTCTTTTATATGCGATTTGATGAAGAATTGTTGGAAAACGGAGCCGAGACATCGAATCACCTTTCCGAGTATATGCGAAAAGTTGGAGGAGGCTTTCGAGATCGAAAACGTACCGGTCGTCTCGTACGCGACGGAAACGAAAAAAATGAAGATCGGTTGTAATAAAAGTCTACCGAGACCGCCTCCTTTACCGTCCATAATACAACAAGTTAGTTTATTAGACGGACAAGGTTATTTGAAACCTATAGAGATTACGGAACCCGTAACTTATCTAGAAACAATTTGCGATTGATAAAATTATCATTATACGACGGTTAAATCTAGTCATAATTCTATTTTAATTATTCAAGATGTCAATTAATGATTAATATTTGTAAATAGAAATGAATTAATCTTGAAATAGTTCAAAATAATATCAGAATTTTATGCAACACTTATTACATTTACAAAATCTATGCAACCAGCATTACTCTAACAATTTCATCAGAACAATTTAAAATACTATCAACTCGATATGCAACACTTATTACATTAGTTTTATATAGCGAAAAAAAGTTCATTTACAAAATCTGTGCAATCAACATTACTATAACCACATTGAAATTAATTTTTGTTAAAAAAAATAAACTTGAGATAAAAATAATTTCATCGGAAAAATTTAATATAATGTTAATTCGATATGCAAACCTTTACAGATGTATATGCAATCAACATAACAAGAACACACGCCATCTATTAGTTCCAAAAGTAGTTTTACGAGCTCCGATTTTAATCGAGTTATTGAATATATACTGAAAAAAATTTTCTATAAAAATATAACGAATAATAATATAAAAAAATCCTGGTAGAAAGAGAAAACATCGAAATACGTGAAATTTGAGGTTATAATGTTGGCAATGACGAACTGTCAGTGAAATCAAAACTTAAAATTATTTTATATTTGACGTATCGGCACTAAAATTTTCGTATAATTACAAAGTATATTTTATAGCGTAGCAACTTAATATTGTTTTCTCAGTGTACGCGATGTAATTCTCGTTAAATGACGTAATTTTTTCGAAATTTAGAGTAAGGCTTTATTTACTGGGTGTGATTGCTCTAGAGTGTGGGCTTAATTAAATATTGTACATTGAGTGGGTATTTTTAAAATTTTTATTGGAACGTACCCCCATTAGAAAGCTCGATCAAATACTATGTTAAGTATTTATTTATTTGGATACAAAATAATTATCTCGAAACTGTATTTTCTCAATTTTATAATAAACCAAAGATCTGTTCACATCCTAAAAATTGTGAAAATTCTTGTTATATATAACATTTGTATGTTACCTAATTTTAATGTTTTGTAAAAATTATTAAGAAATAATATAATATTTTACTAAATTGATTTTGAAATATTTTTTTACCTATACGTATTCCCGTATCATAAATATCCCATGCCGACCCTGTACATCTTTTAGATTTATTCTCCAAGTTATATATTTGAATAGTTCGAACAAAATCATTCATTATAGGGATTGTCGTTCTTTTTTTAGAAAAAATATTTTTTCTTATAACTTTTCAAATAATTCTGAAGCGACATTTTGTGAAAGTAAGTAGATGAATTTCGTAATGATATACGTGGTTCAAAGTATTCTAGTGGTGACATCTAGCAGATAGTAGTTGTATTTATAAATTATAAATAGTAATCATTATAGATAACGAGTTTTGACCGTTGACAGTTTAGGGTAGATTAGGGATTTTGGTCTAATCAAATTATAAAATCCAAAACATGTAAAATGGCTTCCTCTCTCAACTCAATATTTTCAATACGATAATTTCAAAGAAAAAATACATTTTCGACGTAAATTCGGAGTGTAAATGTTTGTATTTTCATTGTGTAGTTAGTATGTGCCAATAATAATTATATTAAGTATTTGCAATTATAGAATTCATTAAAGGGCTTTTTAATTGAAATCAATAAAGGAATCATGGTCTTTGACACCACATAGTAAGCATTACGTTTTATTTATTACTAATTTATGAACGAAGATTAAATATATTAATTATTTTAACATATTAAGTCCAGAGATATTTAAACATAACCTAAAATCATGTAAACAAAAATGTTTAGATTGCTGAAAATACACAATAAATCGCAAATCTATTCCATAAATCAATCGATTGATGTTTTATCGTATAATTTTGTTATAATTTTAATTAAACGTAAATTTATAACTAATTTAAACAAGGATTTAATATATTAAAATAATATTCAAATCAATTTAGAATATTTGTTCCAGTACATTGTTATAATGAGACATTTAGACAAACAACCCATAATGGAAGATAAATCTCGAGGTGTAGATCACTTAGATATACTTCCAGACATCAAAATGGAATTTCCAAAATTCATTTTGGACGATAATCTGATGAAAAACGACTTTTTAAGCGACGAAGATTGTTCCAGCGAAACGCATTTAACCTTCAATCTCAACAACGATAGCGATAGTTCAGAAGAACTAGATTCTCTAACTAAAAACGTGAGAAAAAATCGCAGGAAAGCTTCGGCACCCCAAAGAGCAGTACAAATTGAAAACAGCCAATCGGGATCAATGGAAAACAGTTCAGAATCATCGCAGGATAATACAGATAGTTTAACATTCACAAATATACAAAATTTAAGTTTAAAGGACGAATCTTTGTTGGATTTCGGTGAAGGTGATGAATTGTGTGATGATGATCTGTTGGACAAGATTAGTGAGGATGATATATTCAAGGATTTACGTGATGAAGCAGGTAAAAAATTCATTTTTAACCTTATTTATTCATATTTTTATTGGAGCTGTAGTTATAGTCCATTCATACATATAGTAAAATTGGGTTTTATCTGCTTTTTGCGTATAAGTCTGGTAACTGCGATCAAGGGGGAAACAATGAATTTTTTATACATATAAACGAATATTTTTAGTTTTTGATAGGAGCTGTAGTTATAGTCCATTCATACAAATGGTAAATCAACAATTTTTCATTGGTTTTCATCTGTTTTCATGTATAAATCTAATAACTGTGATTATTGGGGGAAATAATTTATTTTATGGGCATATAAATGAATATTGTTGGTTTCATGCACAAAGTAAATTAATTATTTTTGATTGGTTTTCCATTGTTTTTGTGTATAACCGTGAATCTCGTGGGATATGATAAGTTTTATATGCATTTGCATAAATTTATAAGGGTTATATAGGTATATGAATGTTTTTCAAGATGGTGAACCGATAGACGACGAAA
Source organism: Diorhabda carinulata (assembly GCF_026250575.1). Lineage (NCBI taxonomy): Eukaryota > Metazoa > Arthropoda > Insecta > Coleoptera > Chrysomelidae > Diorhabda > Diorhabda carinulata. Next base: position 259,517 of record NC_079471.1, read on the forward strand.
TGATAGTGAATGTTAAAGAGGAATGGCGTGCGCATTGGGGTGTCAAGTGCAATATGTGTAAAGAGGTCTTCCCTTTTCGAACTGAATTCGATAAACATTACATTTCCAAATATAACGTATTTCCAGTTTACACTTGCACTTTTTGTAATAAAGCCTCGGAAAAATACTCAACTTTTCGATCACACTGTTATAGACATATAACCGAAGGCCGCTACAAGTGAGTTGATACATTTTTCGTTTATTGAGAAGTTTTTTATTGTTCTGTACTTTGTAGATGCCAATATTGCCCGAAAGGTTTTAGCTTACAGAGTATGCTACACGTTCACATATTGGCCAAACATACTAAAGTTAAACCTTACAATTGCGAAGAGTGCGGTAAGACTTTCGTTACCAAACCGGGGTTGAAGATTCATCTCAAGAAACACAAGACTGAAACAAAGGAGGATTATCCGTGTGTGGTGTGCGGCAAAGTGTAAGTTTATCTTATTTATTTGAAATTTTTATTTATATACATATATTATTCTTAAAAAGTGTTATTAATATTTATTCATTCATTTACAATGTTCGTTAAGTGGCATCTGTGGTTATAGTCCGTTCATACGTTAAAAAAAAAAATTATATTTTGTTATTATGTTTGATTGTATGAAATTTGATTTTTGACTTAGTTAGATAGGTAGTGTGACATGTTATATTTGGTATTATAGGTTGCATACAAGGGGCGGTTTGACGTCTCATATGAACGTCCATCGGCTCGGTAGAAGATTCATGTGCGACGTTTGCGGTAAAACGTTCACGCAAAAAGTCAACATGCAACAACACGTCAAGCAACATACCGGCGATAAACCTCACTCGTGCAACAAATGTGGCAAAACGTGAGTGTTCCATTCCCCTTAAGACACGGTTGCGTTGCATTGAGGTTTCGATGTCGAATGTCTTTTGAAAACTATATCGTATTAAATTATTATCGCGTATCGGTTCGAAACGATTAAAAATCGAGCCAAAAGACGAACCGAACTCGATTTCTTCAATGCACAATGTTGCCGGGTTGTACGGAATGTTGTTAGAAATGAATGAATTTCAGTTTCGCCGAAAAGTCTCACTTGATGCGCCACTACAGTTTCCACAGCGAGGTGCGACCGTTCAAGTGCGAAGTCTGTCAAAAAATGTACAAAACCGAAAGGTGTTTGAAGGTGCACAGTTTGGTGCACGCCGCCGCCAGGCCGTTCGTGTGCGGTTATTGCAACAAAGGATTTCTGAGCAGCACGAAATTAAAAGTAAAACACACATTTTATATGAGAGAATATTTCGGAAAAAAAAAGAACAATCGACTTGTTTTTTTTTTTTCCAGCAACATTACAATATCCATACGGGAGAACGTCCATACAAATGCAAATATTGCGAACGCACTTTTACCAATTACCCGAATTGGTTGAAACACATCAGGAGGAGACACAAAGTCGATCATAAAACTGGCGCCGAATTGCGACCGAAAGTTAAAGAAGAATCGCAACAACTTCCAACATCGACGGTTAGTTGCGCTTCGACGACATCGTCAATAAACGATTTTACGCAAACAGAATTACCGTCGACTTTACCCCAACAGGTAACGTATATCCATATAACAAAAAATTTTGTTAATTATTCTTCTTCTTTTCTTCCAAATCGAAATATTCTTCTTCTTTTCTTCCAAAAAAAAAATTCTTCTTTTTTTTCCAAATCGAATTATTCTTCTTCTCTTCTTTCAGATCGAGATATTCTTCTTCTTTTCCTCCGAATTCAATTATTCTTCTTCTTTTCTTCCAAAAAAAAATATTCTTCTTTTTTTTTCAAATCGAATTATTCTTCTTCTTTTCTTTCAGATCGAGATATTCTTCTTCTTCTCCTCCGAATTCAATTATTCTTCTTCTTTTCTTCCAAATTCAATTATTCTTCTTCTTTTCCATTTCTTCCAAATCGAAATATTCTTCTTCTTTTCCATTGAAAATTCTTCTTTTCTTCCAAATCGTGATATTCTTCTTTTTTTCTTCCAAATCGAAATATTCTTCTTTTCCATTGAAAATTCTTCTTCTTTCCTTCCAAATCGAAATATTCTTCTTCTTTTCCATTGAAAATTCTTCTTCTCTTCCAAATTAAATTATTCTTCTTCTTTTCCATTGAAAATTCTTCTTTTCTTCCAAATCGTGATATTCTTCTTTTTTTCTTCCAAATCGAAATATTCTTCTTCTTTTCCATTGGAAATTCTTCTTTTCTTCCAAATCGAAATATTCTTCTTCTTTTCCATTGAAAATTCTTCTCTTCCAAATTAAATTATTCTTCTTCTTTTCCATTGAAAATTCTTCTTTTCTTCCAAATCGTGATATTCTTCTTTTTTTCTTCCAAATCGAAATATTCTTCTTCTTTTCCATTGGAAATTCTTCTTTTCTTCCAAATCGAAATATTCTTCTTCTTTTCCATTGAAAATTCTTCTCTTCCAAATTAAATTATTCTTCTTCTTTTCCATTGAAAATTCTTCTTTTCTTCCAAATCGTGATATTCTTCTTTTTTTCTTCCAAATCGAAATATTCTTCTTCTTTTCCATTGGAAATTCTTCTTTTCTTCCAAATCGAAATATTCTTCTTCTTTTCCATTGAAAATTCTTCTTCTTTCCTTCCAAATCGAAATATTCTTCTTCTCTTCCAAATTAAATTATTCTTCTTCTTTTCCATTGAAAATTGTTCTTTTCTTCCAAATCGTAATATTCTTCTTCTTTTCCATTGAAAATTCTTCTCTTCCAAATTAAATTATTCTTCTTCTTTTCCATTGAAAATTCTTCTTTTCTTCCAAATCGTGATATTCTTCTTTTTTTCTTCCAAATCGAAATATTCTTCTTCTTTTCCATTGGAAATTCTTCTTTTCTTCCAAATCGAAATATTCTTCTTCTTTTCCATTGAAAATTCTTCTTCTTTCCTTCCAAATCGAAATATTCTTCTTCTCTTCCAAATTAAATTATTCTTCTTCTTTTCCATTGAAAATTGTTCTTTTCTTCCAAATCGTAATATTCTTCTTTTTTTCTTCCAAATCGAAATATTCTTCTTCTTTTCCATTGGAAATTCTTCTTCTTTCCTTCCAAATCGAAATATTCTTCTTCTTTTCCATTGGAAATTCTTCTTCTTTCCTTCCAAATCGAAATATTCTTCTTCTCTTCCAAATTAAATTATTCTTCTTCTTTTCCATTGAAAATTGTTCTTTTCTTCCAAATCGTAATATTCTTCTTTTTTTCTTCCAAATCGAAATATTCTTCTTCTTTTCCATTGGAAATTCTTCTTTTCTTCCAAATCGAAATATTCTTCTTCTTTTCCATTGAAAATTCTTCTTCTTTCCTTCCAAATCGAAATATTCTTCTTCTCTTCCAAATTAAATTATTCTTCTTCTTTTCCATTGAAAATTCTTCTTCTCTTCTTCCAAATTAAATTATTCTTCCTCTTTTTTATTGAGAATTGTTCTTCTTCTCCTCCAAATCGAAGTATTCTTCTCTTCGATATCGAACTATTCTTCTTCTCTTTCATTTAGGATTGTTCTTCTTCCCTTCCAAATCGAACTATTCTTCTTCTTTTCTTTTGCGAATTGTTCTCCTTTTCTTCCAAATCGAATTATTCCTCTTCTTTTCTTTCAGATGGAATTATTCTTTTTCTCTTCAATATCGAACTATTCTTCTTCTTTTCTATTGAGAATCGTTTGACCGAATTTTTATTTTTATTTTTTTTTTGGAAAATTTTTGTGTGAAATAATTGTCGTTTTAGACCGGTACGCCTTTGGAGGAGCACGCCGATATCGGTCCAATTTTAAACGATATAAATTTCACGAAAACCGACGATTTTCTATTACAACAAAATTTATTTAATTTTCCAATATTGGACGATAAGATTTTGTTCGGTCAACAACAAATGGACTTCCTTACAGGTAAGAATCGCTCGGTTTTTTTTATACAACGCCCCTCGTATATTATTGTTGAGAGTTGGAAATTTTCATTTCCATTTTTTCCAGGAAACGCCGGTAGTTCGGTCGGTCTGTTGATACCGTATTTCCAAGCGCCGTTGCCAAATCATCAGACTTTATTGCAGCATACGACGACTCAGACTATTCTTCCAGTTCAGACGAACGATCAGAATTTGTACGAATAATTATGTTTGATGAATTACAGTATTAACATCGTTCGTTTGATTTATTCGTATTTCGAAATATTTATTTTTTTTTTCATTAATTATTAATAAAAATCGTTAATTTGTAAATTTCCCCATATTTCGGTATAAAAAATAACGTTTAGCAACACCGCAATTTTCATATTTTCTTTTACACGTTTCCAGAAGTCAAAAGAAATATTATCAAACACTCTGTATATGCTTTTATTCATGGTCATTGAAAGTATGTAACAAAAGAAAAGTGATTGATACTTTAATGTATTTTTGTAAAAACGAGACCAAATACATGTCAATTGTAACCTTTTATCAATTTTTTTAAATAAACATTCCTTTTTCTCTGCTTTTATTTCTTTTATTTATTTCCACCTCAAAATCCCAAAAAACGCAGTATAATTTATAAAAAAAACGTACATAAAAGAAGACACATGACAAAAGTTTGCTAACCACCAATTTAACACGTTAATTGCCGTCTTTAAACGATAAAAAATTTTAATGTGCTACTAAGACAACACTTTTAAAAATGAATGAAAAAAAAGATGAAGCAGCTGAAAACATCTTCTGGATTAAATTAATAAAAGCTAGTAGTATCCCTGGACACTAAAAAAGTTTCTGCAACATATAAATTTATTTAAAAAATGATAAATTTGAATTAACTTCTCATCCAAATACTTATTGGTACATTAAACAAACAAAAGTCTTTTGACGTTTATTGACAGGATCATATTCCTATATATAACACAAGCATTCCTATGATTAGCCGCAAAAGAGCGTTTCGTTGTGTAAGAAATATACAGATATCTATGGAAAAATAATTTTCTTCTTATTTGAGATAATAGTTGCACAGTCAGTACACATATACACCAAAAAATTCTCTCAAGCTAAGTAAAATAACATTCCATAGAATAGAAATCAAAATGTTCCAAATACTTGTACATTAAATAAACAAATGTATTTTGACGTTTATTGACAGGAACATATTCCTATTTATAACACAAGGCATTCCTTTTATTAGTCGCAAAAGAGCGTTTCGTTGTGTACAAAATATACACATATCATATTTTTTTATTTGAGATTAAAAAAAAACACTCCAAAATGCTTTAAATATTTATATATTACATTTTTTCCAAATATCTTTTGTTTATTGACAGGAGTATATTCCTATATATAAGATAGGCATTCCTATGAATAGTCGCGAAAGAGCGTTTCGCTGTGTAACCGATAAACAGAAGACAATGAAAACTTAAGAGACAAAACACATTTTGTAATAACCAATGAAAAATAAGAGGTTGATAAAGACAATTTTGTATCAAAAATGTAACATATACAATCCAGGAAAGATATCAAAATAATCTTCCATACCTGGAAAGAATTTAAATAATTTATAACATCCCTTAAAATTTCATAGTTCTGTTCCGTGTCACATACCCAAGAGCGACACGTCAAACAAATGACATAAAAAATGTCATTAAGTTTAACAAACAAAACAAAATTAATTTGAATATAAAAATGGTTATTTTTTTTATCTTTTTCGAACAGTAATTAATCGTTTATTTTTTTTTAAATTTACCATAAAAACTTTCTTTCACATATTTAACAATTCTTCCATTTAAAGGCTGCAGCGGACGGGCATTCCTTAATATCGGTTTGTTATCTTCATCGTAAATATTTTTTAAAGCTTCCAACTATAAAGAACACGCAATTTAATAATAACCACGTGCGATTATTTTTTTTCACGTCCACAAAATACCTATAATTAGACGGTTCACTACAATTTTTTAGAAAACTATCAGTAATCTAAGTGTGAAAGTAAAAGTCAACTAAATTCTTCAATACGGTCATTTTGTAGTTGAGGTTATGTACAGCAATATGAAGTATACGCTAGAAATACCGATGACAGTGATAACTTACTACCAACTTAATTTCTATATATGCTAGCAGATCTATCTAGGGTTCTAAACGGGAAATGAAATATGACTTTCGGTAATTTCCGTGAACCGTCTATAATATAAGTGGTTTATGTTAGTATAGTGGGAAGTTGTCAGATTGGATATAATCTCAAATATATCGTTACCTGACATGGGGAAATTTTACAAGGTTTTGGAAAAATTATCCACTGTACTGGTTCATTACAGTCCGGGGTTGTTAACGATCCCGTATAAGCGTAATAATTACAAGATCTTTTAGGTAGAAGTTCTTTCGGTACTAATTGTTCGTCTAATGGTACCGGTTCTTTGATATTGGTTGCTACACATTCAACATTTTTCGTTATTTTGTTAAATATTTCAGATCCCTCGGGAGAAAACTGAAAAAACCCAGTTAAAATTTCTCTACATTTCCTATTTGAAAGATGACATACACAGAATCTTGATAAAGTATGGTAGTACGGGATATGTCTTTTAAAAAAAATTACAAACCATTCCCGAAGAAACAAGAATCATGATCTGGTTAAATAGATCAAAGTTTCCGAAAAAAGTCATATTGGAGTAAATAATGAGAGTGGGAATTATGCAAAACTAATATATCTAAAAATAATGTCGATTGAAAACTAACCTCATAAAAAACTGCAATTATTGCTATTCCAAAAGGGATATTTAAAGCATTTTGTAAATTTTCTGCTTCTTTTATATAATGAACAAAATGACTTTCCAGAGGATATCTGTAAAACGCAATAAATAAACTTTCAAAAAACTATGTGCCAAATTTCTTGACATTTCGATTAGTCAGAAAAAAGTGACGCCAATTTCGTTATTTTCAAAACAATTTTGTATGTTAATTTGTTAAATTGAACAAATTGCTTCCTCATCCACCGTTTAGTCCAGATATGATCCTCGGTGATTACTGATCTCAAACTGGTAAGAGATTCAGCTCAAATGAAGAAGCAATTGATGAAACTGAAGTTTATTTTGAAGCAAAACAATTTCTTCCACAATCATGGAATCTGGAAGTTTGAGAAATGTTGGAATGATTGTATTGCTCTTGGAGGTGATTAAATTGATTTTTTGTTTCGTCTATTGTGATTAGAACCAGTTTTAAACAAAAACATTTGTCGAATTCGAATAGGATAAACAGATTTTTGAGTAAATACATAAAACAGGTGGCAACTGTATCAAATATCATAATTTCATTGTATAACTTACTTTTTACCATTGAGAGTATGTTCGGAATTCCAATGGAAATGTATATTATCTAAAACATACTCATTTTCTAATATTCCATCGCATATCGAGACGGATTTACATCCAAAACCAACTTTAACTGAAAAAAAATCATTCAGAAACAAACAGCCACGTCAAACGGTTGATGTGCACCCTAAGGAAATGGCAATAGCATTAATCGAAGAAGCTAAGTTGCAATTTTACTATTAAAGCTAATTATCCATCTTAAAAGAATGAAATTTTAAGATGTTCTGTGGAGGAAAGCACGTAATTTCTACACATATAACACAAGCATTCTTATTCTTAGTCGCAAAAGAGCGTTTCGTTGTGAAAGAAATATACAGACATCAATGTAAACATAATTTTCTTCTTATTTGGGATGATAGATACATAGTCATTACAAATATACACCAAAAAATTCTCTCTAAAATAACATTCCATAGAATAGAAATCAAAATGTTTTAAATACTTGTATAGTAAATAAACAAATGTATTTTGACGTTTATTGACAGGAACATATTCCTATTTATAACACAAGTATTCCTATTATTAGTCGCAAAAGAGCGTTTCTTTGTGTACAAAATATACACAGGAGCATATTCCTATATATAAGAAAGGCTTTCCTACGAATAGTCTCGAAAGAGCGTTTTGCTGTGTAGCCAATAAACAGAATTCAATGAAGATATGAGATAAAATACATTTTGTAATAACCAATGAAAAATAAATGAGGTCCATAAAGACAATTTTGTATCAAAAAAATGTAACATATACAATCCAGGAAAGAATTTAAATAATTCATAAGATCCCTTAAAATTTCATAGTTTAGTTCTGTGTCACAAACCCAAGAGTGACACGTCAAACAATTGACATTAAAAATGTCATCAAGAGTAACAAACAAAACATAATTGATTTTTGAATATCATAACGGTTTTTCTTTTCGAACAGTAATAAATCTTTAAACTTTTTTTTAAATTTCCATTCAAAGGCTGCAGCGGACGGGCATTCCTTAATATCGGTTTGTTATCTTTATCGTAAATATTTAATATGGTTAATATATACCCTACGGAAATGGCAATAGCATTAATTATAAACGTTGATCCAACCTGTATGTCCGTTATTTTCGAGAAAAACATCTTGCGGTACATCGTAATTTGTATAAACTAAACGTGACATATGAACAATTTCTGCTGTTTTTTTCAACAATTCGATGGGTGATTGATTATTTCCACAACAAGAATCCGGCCAACCATCTGAAATAAATTGTGTTTTTCGCACAAATATTTTCGTAATTGAAAATTCCAATTACATACCTTGATAATTTTCACGTAAAGATGTATTCCAAACCCTCCACGTTTTCGAATAATCGTCTAAGAAATAAATTATAATTCGCTCGAATATATTTAACGAAAAATTCGTACTTGCCTTTTTTATGTATAAGGAATCGTATTTTATAGAAATTTGATAAACCTTCTAAAAGCAACATAAAGCGACACACATCAAATTTTTCACAATACAAAGAAATTACGAAAATTTACTTCAGCTTCTAATTTTTGACAGATCAAATTGACGTATACGATAGATTAATCACGAAGAGTGTCTGTGAAGCATCCTTAATTGTGGTAGTTGTCTGGTGTAATAGTTGGGACTAAAATTATTCGGAACGTATTTTTTCTATGGTTTGAACCAGACCAAGTTTCTAGTCTCCTGATAATCGATCTCAGTTTGAACTGACGTTTCTCAAATAATTCGCTTGGACAATTATATTTAAATGGTTCTAAAAGTTGTTATAGTTGAAATTGATGGCTGTATATAAACACAATTTGAATACTTAATCGTATATAATTCGATATCGATTCTTATCACAGTTGAAGCAATTATATTAATATTAAATAATTGTTGTATTCCTTAAAAAAATATGAAATTTTATGAGTGTCTCGTTTACATATCAATTCTATACCTTATTGAACTAGAATATCAAAATGTTATTATGCGTTTACGTAGGTATTTAAATATATTATCGAACAGACAAATGAATAATACATTTGATATTTCGTAAATTACGTATTTTATAGATTTACTTATATGGTTGTATAAATTTTTTTTATCGACGTGATTAAACTATAAAAAAAACTTTTTCGTAATTTTCTAACCCCCCTAAACGAAATCTCGAATAATCCAATTATAAATCTTTTAATTTAAACACATATTACTATACCGATTGTCCCAAAAAACTACTCTCGATAAGGATGTGTAAAAAATATTTTATTTTGTTTTTGCTATAACAGAATTTAGATTTTATTTAAATTTAAACTTCGGGTGCAAAATAAAATCACTTTTAACGCGTATATCACACATAATTTTTTATACAACATCGTCAAACAACACAAGTCACTTTTAAGAATGGATTTACCGTTTGAATATTGACAATTTTTAGATTTGTTACTACTACCGTTAAATAGATAAATAGCAAGCGAAAAATCGTGATATCGAGCATAATTGAAGCTTGAAATTTTCATTTTCAGTTTTGTTTCACCGCAAACGGGACAACCGGTATATATATATTCGTTAATTCGATTGGAAACGAATAATTATCAAGATTTGTAGCGATTATTTTCGAATAAATCCGATTAAAATGAATAACGTGTCGGGTTTTAACTTATATATAAATAAATTTTAATGCTACGTCGAAATTACATTCCATACGTTTACGAAGCTACATCGCAAAATCTCGACGTGACAATTTAGACAATAAAAATCAAATTATCCAATGATAGGGCATACAAACTAAATTGTTAGTGGAATGCGTGTCGTTGTTTGATTTGAAAAATTTCAAACGATACTAAACTCGAAACAAAAAACAATTAAATCATTAAAATTTAGTTTTTTGTTACTTTTTGACAGGTTAGATTGACGTATACACTCGCGTATAGAGATGGGAATCTACAACAACTTTCAACTGGTATTAAATAACTGCAAAGTTATTATAGTTATTTCCCCATCTCTATTTGTTAACAAAAATTTGTAATTTTTCGAAAGGATTCATTGCAATTCGACGCAAATCAATAATTTTTATTCTTTATATTGTAGCGAGATTTAGATTATGATTATTATTATATTATTCGGATTATTAGTTCGATCATAAATTTTTTTAATAGACTTACGTTAAATCTAAATAAAACTACAAAATTATATCAAATTAGAATCGACCGGAAAGTAATATTTGTAAAAACAAACTTTAAAACGTGTTAAAAAAATAATAAAAATTTTAAAAATAAAATTATGGCCAATTCGATTTTTATTTAATAATAAATTTACGTCAATTATCCCCCAAGTCATATTATGATTCCAATTTTGAATCTTTGTGGTTTTTTTTTTCAAATTTTCCGGAATTTTCACCTCATTAGATCGATCGATGAGTTGTTGGGCTTCGTAGGACGTACAGTCTCGTCTAAACTTTCCTATTCGATATTTTACTGTTGATAACTAAGGTACAGTCTCATCCAGGGTAGAATCTACTTCAGTCTTCATATTGATTGGTATCTAATGCATTTCAAATGAAAATATCACATTACAATGACCAAATTCACTATCGATGCTTGCCAAATGAATATTAAACAACTTAGCGCCTTCAAATTCGAAACATATGATGTATAGATCGTGTTCGATCGATTTTCCAAGCAACTACTTTCTAAGGACCGTCCTCGACTTAACCTGGAGCTGGTTTGAACGAATTACGTTTCAAATTGTTTCCTCGTACACCGTATAGTCCAGATCTGGTTCCCAGTGCTTACTGATATCAAAAAAAAAACGCTCGTGGGTAAGAAATTAAGTACAGATGAGGAAGCTATCGATGAAACCGAAGCATTTTTTGATACTAACGATAAATCTACGGAAAACGCATCGAAAAGTTTGGTTGCTTTTGAGGGAGGTTTTTGAGTGAAAAAATTCGCATTTTTCGGTGGAAAATTACTCGAAATCGAAGCGAACAGGATACTCGGTTGGCTGTTTCGACTTTTTCTTATATAATACGCGTAAAAAAAGGACGATTGAATCCTTAGATAAACAACGAAGTCCTACAATCGATACACACGTATTATCTCGACGGTGTTTGGTCGTTTCGAGGGGCGAATTGCCAATATAGATCCCGCGATTTAAGCGGACTAGCTCAGTCGTACATACAGAGTGTTTATTTGCGGAACGACAACCGCAATGTTCTCGATTTATTTGGTTTGTGTTTCAATTATATCAGGTGCGTTTTGTACTTATCAAATATAATTCCTTTTTAGCAAAATATAACGAAAAAAAAAACATTAATCGGTATTTACGTGTGTTGTTTAGGTTTTTATAACTTCCTAATACAATATTTTGGCTTTTGTATCACCTTTAATGGAATCAGAACATTTTTTTTTCAATAAAATTACTTCCCTGACCCCGTTTTTACTTCGTCGCAAAATTAAATTATATTTAAAATGTTTTTAAGCAAATTTAAATATTATTTTCAACAAATTATCGTTTAAAAACGTAAATACGACTTATATTATACAGTATGTTCGTATAAATGGATAGTTATTTTAATTTTTAAATATCAAATTTGAACGCGTTCGATTTAACTTTTAAAAATCACCGTGACGTATTTAAACGATCTGATAAAACTTTTTTTCCAATTCAAATTTAAATAAATTGGTAAAAATGTATTTATCGCTTATTTCCAATACCAAGTGTTTAAATTTCACACGAATTAACGTATTTATTACACGGATAAGAAAAAAATAAAAATTCACGTGGTTTTATTAACATTTGAACAACTTTTTCGGAAAATTTTCAAAATATGATAAATAAAATGTATTGTTACGTAGAGTAATATTTGATTCGTACAATCGAATCAAAATTATCGTTAATCTATTGATATATACAGAGTGTTGAAATGATTTCTCCCAAAACTCACAATTGAAATAAATTTCAAAAGGTACAACCAATTAGGAAGCGAGTAGATGACGTGAAAATTATGCTTAAACATAAAAAAAATGTTTTTTTTCTCATACGATTACTCGTTTATGAGTTAGAGGTATTTAAAGTTGCGAAATCAAAAAGGACAGGGTTAACAATCCGTAGCTTTTACGGGGACAACCTGTACAATATAAAAATATCAAAAACGAATATTTCGATAGATTTTCTAACGAAAAGGTCTCTTCGTTCAACACGATAAAATTTATGGTTTAGGAGATATTTAGATTTTTAGATAGTTGTACATGCCGAAGTTAATAATCAGTAACTTTTACGGGGACAACCTGTACAATATAAAAATATCAAAAACGAATATTTCGATAGATTTTCTAACGAAAAGGTCTTTTCGTTCAACTCGATAAAATTTATGGTTTAGGAGATATTTAGATAGTTGTACATGCCGAAGTTAATAATCAGTAACTTTTACGGGGACAACCTGTACAATATAAAAATGTCAAAAATGAATATTTCGATAGATTTTCTAACGAAAAGGTCTCTTCGTTCAACTCGATAAAATTTATGGTTTAGGAGATATTTAGATTTTTAGATAGTTGTACATGCCGAAGTTAATAATCAGTAACTTTTACGGGGACAACCTGTACAATATAAAAATATCAAAAACGAATATTTCGATAGATTTTCTAACGAAAAGGTCTCTTCGTTCAACACGATAAAATTTATGGTTTAGGAGATATTTAGATTTTTAGATAGTTGTACATGCCGAAGTTAATAATCCATAGCTTTTACGGGGACAACCTGTACAATATAAAAATATCAAAAACGAATATTTCGATAGATTTTCTAACGAAAAGGTCTCTTCGTTCAACTCGATAAAATTTATGGTTTAGGAGATAGTTAGATTTTTAGATAGTTGTACATGCCGAAGTTAATAATCAGTAACTTTTACGGGGACAACCTGTACAATATAAAAATATCAAAAACGAATATTTCGATAGATTTTCTAACGAAAAGGTCTCTTCGTTCAACACGATAAAATTTATGGTTTAGGAGATATTTAGATTTTTAGATAGTTGTACATGCCGAAGTTAATAATCCATAGCTTTTACGGGGACAACCTGTACAATATAAAAATATCAAAAACGAATATTTCGATAGATTTTCTAACGAAAAGGTCTCTTCGTTCAACTCGATAAAATTTATGGTTTAGGAGATAGTTAGATTTTTAGATAGTTGTACATGCCGAAGTTAATAATCAGTAACTTTTACGGGGACAACCTGTACAATATAAAAATGTCAAAAATGAATATTTCGATAGATTTTCTATCAAAAAGGTCTCTTCGTTCAACACGATAAAATTTATGGTTTAGGAGATAGTTAGATTTTTAGATCGTTGGCCATAGAGAAATATTCTGAAAAAAATTATCATAAATCGTGTTTGTTTTGTTGTCTAATCTTCGTGACAGCCACGATCAAGACTTGGCGCGTGCCAGTTTACTTTGGAGATTCGAAAGTTTCAAAGTAAACACGCCAAATTTTGTGACGATTGATTTTGTATATTTACGAAATTTTGATAAATGATTAATACGATTTTTGAATTCTTTTCAGGCACTGTAACGGGATGGACATATCCAGATCAAGGTAGAGCATAAATTCAATCTTTCACCATTATAATTTCTATACATATCTTCAAAGTTTTTCATTTCCAGCCACCATTAGTATGAAATACTTTTATTTTACATAATAACATGACAGAAAAGTAGTTTTCGTAACCAATCATTTCGAAACAGGTCTCAAAACTGTAAATTATATTGATTAAATTTGATAAATCCTTTGGGTCGCAGTGTATATAATACCCCAATATCCATACGTACACAATGACCCGGTATATTTGATATTTATCGTCAGTTAATAAATTTTTCAAGAATTTTCGAAAAATGTGTAAGTTTCCTTTTATTATTTTCAAATTAATATATTTAGAGACTACCCTGTATATATGTTAAAGGTTATGAATTTAATTAAATAATTTTTTTTGGTGGAAAGGAAGTAACTATGTGCCGAATATGAAGACATTATAGTCCGCTTCTATTCCACCAAAACACAATCGTAAAATATAAAAATTTTAATTATTATATTACAGGTTTTATTATTATGAATTGATTTCGACGAATTCGCTGAATATTCTAGTTTTTTAAATTGAGTCATTCATTATTTTGTCCAAAAACATTAATTCCTTTTACTATCTATTAAAAAAATGTTTGTTTACTTTAAATGCACAGTAGATTTATGATGAAAACCGTTCGTTAAATGCCCTTTACTGCTTGTCCTTGTCAGTTAATAAATTTTTCAAAAGCATTCGAAAAATGCGTAAGTTTCCTTTTTCAAATTACAAATTTTCAAAATGTCGCGCTAAATTAGTACTTACCCTGAACATTTCGATATTTCAAATTAATATTTTCAGAGAATACCCTGTATATATGTTACGAATCATTGCTATTGCATTAGGTATTACTTTTATAAAAAATTTCAAAAAATTCCAATACCTATAAATTTAATTAAAGAATTTTTTTTTGGTGGAAAAGAAGTAACTATGCGCCGAATATGAAGACAATATAGTCCGCTTCTATTCCACCAAAACAGAATTGTAAAATATGAAAATTTCAATTATTATATTACAGGTTTTATTATTATGAATTGATTTCGACGAATTCGCTGAATATTCTAGTTTTTTAAATTGAGTCATTCATTATTTTGTCCAAAAACATTAATTCCTTTTACTATCTATTAAAAAAATGTTTGTTTACTTTAAATGCACAGTAGATTTATGATGAAAACCGTTCGTTAAATGCCCTTTACTGCTTGTCCTTGTCAGTTAATAAATTTTTCAAAAACATTCGAAAAATGCGTAAGTTTCCTTTTTCAAATTACAAATTTTCAAAATGTCGTGCTAAATTAATACTTACCTTGAACATTTCGATATTTCAAATTAATATTTTTAGAGAATACCCTGTATATATGTTACAGGTCAAGAGACTATTGATTTTATAAAAAATTTCGATACCTATAAATTTAATTAAATATTTTTTTTTTTTGGTGGAAAAGAAGTAACTAAGCGCAGAATATGAAGACTTTATAATCCGCTTCTATTCCACCAAAACGCAATTGTAAAATATGAAAATTTTAATTATTATATTACAGGGTTTATCATTATTAATTGTTTTCGACGAATTCGCTGAATTTTCTAGTTTTTTAAATTGAGTAATTCATTATTTTATTCGAAAACGTTAATTCCTTTTATTAGCTATTAAAAAAATGTTACATAATGTTTGTTTATTTTAAATTTATGATTAAATGCCCTCTAATGCTTGTCCTTTGCTATTTCGTCCAACTAATTTTACACTTGATGCCACGCCAGAACAATATTTTTAACTATATTGCAATAACACTCGTTATCACATTTTTTTTAAACATTACAGTTGATGCTGTCACAAATCTTTTATTAGATCTATTCAAAAACGAAGTTTTTTCTTGATATTTTCAATAATCGGGTCCCGATAAACCACAGGATGTTTCTTTGTAAAAAAACACGTTTCATACAGTGTCATACTTTTATATAAATGACTCAACTTATTCAGTTTTTCAGTTTTTTGAAAAGTAGATGTCCAGCTTTAGTGAAAATCCAACGGGAGGTCTTCTTGAAGTTGATTTTTCGTCCTCTACCCATTTAGCCCAACCATCTTTCTCTCCTTCTTCTTTTATTAGGAACCGCGAATAAATTATTCGGTAATATTTTGTTTTATGAAGATTAACCTTATTGTTATTGCTTTCAATGAAAAAAAATGACTTCAAACACTAAATTAATAGACTTTTACTGATATAAATTTGAGATATCACTTTTCAAACAATTTTTTTGTTGTTTATAGATCATTGGGCTTCGTTATGTCAAACAGGAACCCAACAAAGCCCGATACCGCTGTCACATTCAGTATCAGAAGATTCGGATTTTCCTCCTTTCAGTATATACGGATACGGACAGAATATATCAATTTTAGTAAAAAATAATGGCCATTCAGGTAAAGTATAAAATAACACCAACACATACCTAAGAATTTTGGAAATTTGGTCCAGTCATTTGAGAATCTCTATCAGATTTTAGTATTACAGCCACTCCGTGCAGGTGTTTAATTAATAAAACTGTTGAAGTAACAACAAAATGGATCAGAAGTCATGTATATCCATAGTATTTTGTCTAAACCGGGAATATTATCGAACAACCCTCGTAGAATGAATCGAATTTTTTTTTCAGCCGAAGTACGTCAAAAAACTCGTACGCATATACCTGAAATTAGTGGAGGGGGATTACCAGAAGTTTACCAATTAGATCACCTTCATTTCCATTGGAAATCCGAACATACCATTGAAAATTATAGGTAAATAAGTTCGTAATGAGTTTCAGCTGAAATTATTTAAGAAAAATTAAAATTTTCGTTTGTTTTTGTTTAGGTTTCCTTTAGAAATGCACCTGGTCCATTACGCCAAAAGATTCGGTAGCACTCAGGGAGCGCTTAAACATCCCGGAGGTGTTGCAGTTTTTGCAGTTTTATTCGACGTAAGTCCTTAAAGACTGTTCCATACAAACCATGTATTAACGTCCTAAAATTGGTCCAAGTAAGAAATTGAAGGCCTGAAGACTTCTGTGGGTATATCGGACTAGCAATCGTTGTAACTTGGTGAACCGTTTTTTCTTAGACTATATATTTATCTATTCTCTTTTAGCATTATTCCTTTTGGGTAAAATACTAATCAATTATTTTCTTTGGAAACAGCTGTCTCCGGACGACGTACAAGATTTCGATCCGTTGTTAGCTGAAATAGCGACAATTCAAACAAAATTAAACGTCCCGGATGAATTAGAAGGTTTCGTCATCAAAAATTATCTGCCTATAGATTTGGCGGGGTTTTATAGATACAACGGATCACTGACTACACCTAATTGCACTGAGGGAATCATCTGGACGGTTTTTACGAATACGATACCAATATCGAAACAACAAGTGAGTCGACAGGTATAATATACGATAAACAAAATTATATTGAATCATTTTTACAGGTAGAAATATTTGAGAAAATGCGCACAGTTAACGATGTAATTTTGGAGCAAAATTATCGATCTCTTCAAGATATAAACGGTAGAAACGTTCAACTTAAAGTTAGTCCTTTGAGATTTATGGCGGGTGGATCTACAATAAACGTCGCTACGTTTTCCCTAATTTTCCTAACTTGTATTATAACATTTACATGACTATTTAATTAATTAGTAGTCGCTTTTCCACAAATTTTTATTATACTACTTTTTTTATGTTGTTTGCTTTCTGAATAGTCCTCGTATAGTGATTAACAAGACCATGACAGTTATAAACTACAATTGATATTTTAATGAAAATATTAAATATTAAATAAACTTATTGATTTTCATCAATTATTCAAATTTGTAAATAATTGTATTAACAATTGATGTGATATTTGTAAATTTAATTTTAGTTGTACATTTAACATTTTTATATAAATCTAGTCGATATTTACCGTGTATATAACCTGAAATAAAAGGATTTTTATTTAATAATATCTTTCATTTAAATCAAATTACCCTATACACCATATCAACTATGTACATATTAAGAAATTTAAGACGAATTTCTTATGAAATTGATATCGATTTTATTAAACACCTTGTACAGATAAGTAACAAAAAAAAACATGCATCAGATCTAATCTTATTCATTTCGACGAATATTTGTTTCTTCAACTTAACATGAAATAAAGACAATCAACAAAAACAAATATGAATACAAGCTTAAAAAAGAGATATAAATTTACTTACACGGTAAAACTTCGTGAATCTGTTTGTTCCGAAGCATTTAAATATAAAATAATCATATGTATATCAATAACGATATCGTTTATAAGGATATTTAACAGTTTGGAATATATTTGGTACAAGTTTATAAAATTCTAACCTTACTTTTTAGTAGTACGCATCGTGTACAATAGTGTGAAAATAATGTAGTAGGTATAGATCAATGGTTTATGTTAATAAGTTTTTATCTATAGATTCTGATTGGTTACTATATGAAATTATACAAAAACGTAAATTGAATTTATAAAATAACTCGAATAATACGTAACGCCAATGGGATGGTATTCGAATTTTCAAAATTATTTTTCTTTTTATTTGAATTACAACTTGTATTGCATCGTGAATTTCGAGAATTTTAAATATATATATATATATATATATATATATGTGTATATACAGGGTAACTAAATAGATGTTGTCTATTAACTTGAACTGAAACATCTTATTTGGTAACTATGATTTCGCATTTTGACAATATTAGTTGATTATAATGTTATAGTGACATTTTTTATTAATTTCAATTCTAAATATTCAGAAGTTTCGCTTTTTCAAGACAAACCGTTACAAAATGGCGGCTATTTCCGTTTTAAGACGCAGTAGCAACATTTTGAGTAAAAATTTGATATGTACATCGTATAATATTCGACGAAGTTTTTGTTCGGACGATTGCACCGAAGAAAAAAAGGGTATCATTTTGGGGGTGTACGAAGGCGAAAACGATGACGTGATTTTAACAAAAGCCGCATCAAAATTCAACGATCATCTGGGTGGAAAATTGTACGACTTGATTAAGAAAGCCGGAACGAATTTGAAAATCACGCAGAAAGGACACGGTAAGATATTCAATAATATCGATAAAGAATTTTGGTCGCTTTGTGTCGTCGGACTAGGAAAAGAAAATCTTGGATATAACGAATTGGAAGCCATCGACGAAGGACTAGAAGCCGTTAGACAAGCCGCGGGAACGGGGGCGCAGCTATTGAAAAACGAAGGGGTGACAAGAATTTTAATAGAAGGTCTAGGACATCCGGAACAAGCGGCGGAAGGTAGCGCCCTAGCTCTGTGGAGATACCAAGAAAATCGATCCCGACAATATTGGCAAGTCATACCCACGTTAGAATTATTCGACGATTGCGACGCCGAAAGTTTCCAGCGGGGTTTGTTCAAAGCCGAATCTCAAAATTTGGCTAGACGTCTGTCAGATACGCCGGCCAATCAGATGACGCCGCTTCATTTCGCTCAAGAAACAGTAAACGAACTATGTCCGTGCGGAATCAAAGTTCACGTTCACGACAAGGACTGGATAGAAACCAAAAAGATGCATTTATTTTTGACGGCTGCGAGAGGTTCTTGCGAGCCGCCGGTGTGTCTGGAAATCTCGTACTGCGGCGCTTCCATGGACTCCAAACCGATTCTGATGGTAGGTAAAGGCGTAACATTCGACAGCGGCGGTTTATGTCTTAAAAGATGCGAAAATATGCCGAAATATAGGGGAGATATGTGCGGAGCAGCTTGTATAGTGGCCGCGATTCGAGCCGCCTCCGCCTTGAGTCTACCTATCAACATCGAAGGCGTAATTCTTCTATGCGAAAACATGCCGAGCGGTATGGCGATGAGATGCGGAGACGTGGTGATGGGATTGAACCAAAAATCTGTAATGATTACCGATACCGATAACGAGGGACGTCTAATGCTGGCGGACGCCTTCGTCTTTGGACAAATTATGTACAAGCCGCGTCTTATTATCGACGTGGCTACGTTGACGCCGGGATCTCGAGCCGCCCTCGGATCGGCGGCTAGCGGCGTTTTCACCAATTCCCAAACGATGTGGTCTCAAACTAGAAAAGCGGGTATCATTACCGGAGATAGAGTTTGGAGATTACCGCTATGGAAATACTTTATGAAGAAAGTCAATAGATTCACTTCGCACGACGTCAATAATAAAGGACTCGGACACGGTTCCGCTTGTTTGGGCGCCGCGTTTTTGAACGAATTCGTCGATTGCGTCGACTGGATCCATTTCGATACTACTGGAGTTGGTCTCATTAGCGAACACAAAAATTATTCCTATTTAACCAAAGGTCGAATGACCGGACGTCCTACCAGAACATTAATTCAACTCCTCTACCAATTGGCATGTCCTTCGGAAGGCCAGAGAAAGATCGAGTAAAACTTATTTGGAATTATCATGTCTAAACAAATTTCCCGTGGATTTTTTTTTTTTTTTAAAATAAATTGTTTCCACCCATTCTACTTATTTCATTTCGTTTCGATATAATCGGGAAAAAAAATATTTCAAAACAACGTGTTACTTATTCAGTTACATTGAAACGGTGAAATCCCATCTCTAATTAACGGTGTAATGATTTATTGAAAAACATTTAAAAAAAATTACATTCAAAGTCAAGTAGATGTTATTAGGTAATATTGTAATATTATGTAGTGAATAATAAATGTGCGAAAAAAAGTTTTTAAAATCAATAAATCCGAATTCAATTACTTGTCATATTAAACGACATTTCATTAGCATACGCGCTAATAGTATTGTGTGTTATCTAGCTAATAGGTTAAGTATATCATATACATTTTTTTTTTTTCAAAACACAATGTCACTTACATCGAACATTAAAGAGAGTAATCAATAAGAACAGAAGCCAAATATTCGTTAATACGACTCATAATTCAATTCTATTTTCTTATTTACGTAAAACTTATATTGAAATCAATACGCGGTCGTATTGTGTATTGCCTAACTATTGAGCTTAGTACATAGACAAAGTAATAATAAATAGACTGCGCTTTCAATCAAATTAGTATTCGAATACTAGAATGAGATACAAAAAAAGTAACGGTATAGTATCGTACTCCTTCCTCTGTTATTTTTCTCTACTCCCTTATCGAATTTCACCAATCACCGCTCAGTGGAACTAAGATAGCTCTACCTTAAACCAGATGGTGTTTTTTTTTTTCAAAAAATCCAACTACGTGCATTCCACTAAGCGTTCACGGCCCTTTTGAGCATTCCACATTGCGTCATTTTCGTGAGTGCCTAATGGAATGCACCCCCAATGGTATCTTTAGTATGTTCTGTGTTTTCAGCAGTCTAGAATTACTATGTCTATGATAGTAATATATACTGGAACATAAAGTAGAATAGTAGTTTATCTATGGTAGGGTACATAGATAACAATTGTATTGAAGACGTCGAGGTGATTGTTTTTTTTTTAAATAAATAACATTAACATAAAAAAATGTGATAGATGGTTTAATTTTATTAGCATATTATCAGTTCCTACGGATACCGAATGTGGTCTAAATCTTTTATACCGTTAATTTTATACATATTTCTATAACCGCAATTTTATTATATTCAGTGATATTTCTTTCATTCTATAGAGCAATCCATTAAAGAACTTGATTGTCTATCTCCAAGGTAAAGTTTCGAAGCTACGAGTGATAAATAAATTGATCAATTGCAGCTTTGAAAGTTCTTTTTACGTAATAGAATAATTAATTTCGTTGTTCTAAATTGCGTTTAATTAGAACAAATTTTTGAATGAATTATGAAAATATTGAAAAATGATTCGTATCAAACTTATTTACTTTCAATAAAATACATAATATGTAAACCGAACCTCATACTTTGTTTTTTTTTTTCGTTTTGCATTCATTAATATGAAAAAAAAACCACTACGAATTAATTGAAAATTTAATATATAATTTGCTACACTTTCACATATATATTTACGACAATAATCCAATGTCTGCGCGAGTACTACAATCTTTATAAGAACTATGTACATAATAATCGAAAAACATGGGATCAACTAGATGATCTGTTGGTTTGGTCTTATAAATAGGTTCGCCGTACCAAGTACCCACTTTCCACCCTTCTACGTTCTTCATCAATTCTCTTTCTTCGTCTCTATTTCTTCGTAATTGTTTGAGAAATTCTCTGTCTCTTTCCGCTAAAAGCATAGGGTAAATGGCCAAACTGACGCATCGCATTTCAAGTTCTCTCGCTTTTACTGCTTTAACGTTTAAATAGTATAAATAGGCTGCTCCGGCAGTCATACCCAAATAGCCTCCAATAATTGCCCATCCTGAAAGACTTTTAGGTTAAGTGGATTACGTAATTAGCAATATTTACTTAAATATACCTCCGAAAAATGTTTTGGCTGGTACTCTTTTGAAATGTATAGGTTTGTAGCCCCCAGGCGGGGGCATATCTTGTTTAAATTCTACTTTGGACATTTTTTAATAATTACAAAATATCAACAAAATGCCAATAATGTCAATTTTGACATATGACATAAGGAATAATGAAAAGTTTGTTAGTTTGGTATAGATTTAAGAAATATACTAATTTTGTGATTATTCAAAAATAAAGAAAATATATTTAATCGTAATGCATATATACTTTTAGAAGGAATTTATTTAACAGTAAAATTCGTTAATCGATAATTTTACAACTGAAATTTATCAGTAATATTTTGCACTTTACGAACATTTACACTGACGGAGTAAAATACAATTAACAAATAAAGTATAGAATTGAAATAATTATATATAAATCGTATTAATTGTTCTGAAATATATTGAAAATTAATCTTAGAATGTAGAAAATCTAGTGCTAGGATTAAAATAAGAATTTTGTGGTTTAGTAGGGAAACTTTAAAAAAAAAGAAAACTGTATTTGTTTTCCTAATTCAGGTGACACGTATGTCTCGCAATTTTTGTTAAAAAAATGAAAATTTTTTGTTTTTTCAAGTATTTTACAATATCAATATTTTTAAAAAAATTATTTTTGTGATTATAACAAAATTGATAATTATGGGAAATGTATATTGTGTGAGATAAACGGTATCGACCATTGATTAATAGATGGCTCCGTTGTTGATTCTCAAAGGATTGAAGAGTGCCAGTTATTTCCGGCAGATGTGAGTGATGTTTTTTATTTGGCCATGAACGATTCATTCATTTTGATAAGAAAGTGTGATGGTGTCAAAATACGTTTGTAAAATTAATTATGAACTAATAATGATTTACATTACAACAAGTTTTTTGGAATATACGAAAATAGAAAAAAGTTTTTTGAATTCTTGACGAGAGAAGAATAAAAGCATGAGCTGAAATGAAGAAAAGCTACAACTCAACAGATATTAACCAAAACCAGAGCCAAGAGCTCTCAAAAAAATTATATCGGTAAGCTTATATGTATAATTATGACGTACATTATAAAATAATTGTTGTTTATCACGTTTTTATATATGTTTAACTAAATTAACCTCACTTTATTATTACTTGAATACGAGGAATTTTAGTGAGGAATAGATTGTATAAATGTATGATTTTTTAATTTATTTATTATTTTTAACTATTAATTTTATCGAAATTTAAATCAGATGATGTGTTTATTAATATTTAATGTTATTTTGAAACGAATTTATTGAAATGTTAAATGTCACGAAAATTACGAAATTTTTTTTATTGAAATATGTATTAGTATATTTCGATATGGATTAGCATTTTATTGAATAAAAAAGATGTTACTATATATATATATATATATATATATATATATATATATATATATATATATATATATATATATATATATATAAAGATACTGTATTATTAATTTTAGATCTATAAGTGAACAAGCTAAGCGTTTAGACGACGCAAGAAGTTGTGCCCGAACTGTCGTAGATCTTTTTTCACCTAATTTGCTAATCCAACGTAAAAAATTGTGCGAATATTGCGAAAGATTAATATTTTCCGATCCGATTTTATACGGTCGTAAAGGGGAAGAATTACTATGGAGGAAAGGTTATTACGACGTGGTATCCACGTCTAAAAAATTAAAAAAAAAAGAATACCTCCCGGAAGAAATATGTCATATCACCGCCCATATTAACGCCGGTATTGGATTTTACAACCACATGTTATCTAAATTGCAGTATAATTTCAATTTGAATATTGAATCGTTTATCGATTTCTCTTTAATACATTCTGCGAATAAAGATGTTAAAGTTGAAGCTGTAGATTGGGCTAAACAATCAGTACATCAATGTTTGATTTATTTGGGAGATCTCAGTAGATATAAACTTGAGATTTATCCTAATTGGGAATCTGCGTTACCTTTACGGTATTATCTTCAAGCCGTTTCTTATAAACCGGATTACGGTATGCCTCATAATCAAATGGGAACGTTGGCGATGAATCAGAATCGTTTTTTAGAAGCCGTTTATCATTATATGCGTTGTTTGTCTTGTAAATTCCCGTTTGAAGGTACTTTAAATAATCTAATAGCACTTTTCGATAGGAATTCCAAATTTCTTGAACAATTGCCTGATAAAAACGTCGATGGCATCATTGAAACTGAACAAAGTGAAAAGATCAAAATATTTATAGCGAGATTTCTTTTGATTATCGACGTGTGGTATTTCGATAAGAAAGTTAATAAAGTTTACGATTTGTGTCATCAGACTTATAAAAATCTCGAGGAATGTTTGACTTTTACCAAAGTGTCTACTAATAGTGAATCGGGGGATTCGATCGAAACTGATTATTATCAACTGAATCATTTAAACGGCGATAAAATATTTAAAATAATCGTTATATGTTTACTCTGTATATCCAAGTTACAATTATCGAAATCTCCCCAATTATCCACCGCAGTGGCTTTCACTTTGGGTATATATTCACAATTATTGAAGAACGTTTCTAATCGTATACGAGAAGGTGTTTTGAATTTTCCTTTTAACGAAAATGTCAAAGGGAAAACCGGTAACGGAATTTTGAAAGATTTGATGGCGGGTAGGAAAAGGTGTAAATCGAAATTGAGGAGACGGAAGGCTTTGAAAAATGAAAGCGAAGACGAGTCTGAATTAAGCGAACACGAAGAAAATTATAGTAGCTCTTCGGATTCTTTTATATCTGATGACGAAGAAGAGGACGTTCTCGACGTTTCTTCAGACGAGGATTTCGATATCATCAAGGTTAGTGGAAATTCACAATTATTTTTGATACCTTTTCGTAACATAACCTCTGAATTTTTAAGAAAAAATGTTAAAAATCATTTTCCCACACTATTATTATACTAAATAATATTTACACGGATATTTTTACTCATCAATCAGGTATCAGACGAATCGAACAGCGGTACCCCTAAAGATATTTTAACCAACGGTTTATTCAATGGTGCAACTACCCCCGATCAACAAAACCCCGAAAAAACCGAAGAAGATTTAAGCAAAATCGTACAATTTATGGACGTTAACGATATCCTTGAAATATTTACCGAAGAGACCATTTTGCAAAGCATCAAAATCCTCAACGATTGGTTAGCGACAGATCTGGAAGTGATCAAATCTTGCGGTTCCAATACCGCGTCTTTGTTAAGACAAATAACCCATTTATTGAATTTGGTCAATGTCAATTTGCTTAGTCCGAAAATGATCGGCGTCGGATTGAAAAATACGGAAATTATTAATAAAGGATTAAGGATACCGCTGTCTGAAGATATCCTTTTGAAAGGTGATTTAAGTTTTTCTTTTTATTATGAAACACCAGGTATAATATTTCAAATTTAAAATCGTCTTTTCCCCCACTAGGATATAATGTAAAGATAAAATTTGTTATACAGGGTTTTTGAAAAAAATTGAGTTCGTACGTTTATGAAAATTGACGACGCCCTGTATAATTAGAAAAATTGTACACGGGTATCGATAGATTGTGGATTTAGTTATTTAATTATCATCGAAGTATAAAAAATGATTTTTTTTGTTATAATTCTTGAAATCTAATACAGGGTGAGCCAAAATGCAGATACATTTTTTGTGGTATTTTTTAATGGTTTACCCTGTATTACCGCGATTACGGTTTTTACATTATTCCTTGATTTTATAAAAATTATCGATTTTATTAAGATTTGTCGTACATAATACAGTGTGAGTCAAAATATATAAGAATTTGTATTAATAAAAAACCAAAAGTTTAATTTGCTTCATGGATTACCCTGTATATTATACGAAAACCGTAATTTTAATTGTCAAATAATCATAAAAGTTTCTAAAAGTGATTAATCACGCTGTTATTCGTTAAATTGAATACAGGGAGGCTCTAAATCAAAATACATTTTATTTAGAAAATTTTTTTTAGTGGTTTACCCTGTATATTATCACGCCACTATGATATTACTTTTTCGATTATTTTGTAAATTTTTGAAAATTACCGATTTTTGTATGGATTTGTTGCATCTAATACAAGGTGAGCCAACAAACAAACACAATTTTCACTTTGAAATATTTAATTAAATCGCCCTGTATATTTTAAATCACATATATCGCAATGTAATATTCAAATTGACGAACTAAATTTATAAAAATGTTTTAATTTGGTAATTTTTCGATTAATCTAATACAGGGCGAGTCATAAAATATATTTATATAGAATGTGTTTTAATGGATCACTCTGTAATTTATACAAGCGATAAAATGTGATCATCGTTTTTAAATTATTGTCGATACTTTTAAAAATAATCGATGTTGTCAATAATCATTGTATATAATACAAGGTAGGTCAAAAAACGAATACAATTATTTCGTTGGTGTTTTTAGATGGATCACCCTGTACTTTAAATGACCGTCAGAATAATACACTTTGACCTTTTTTTCATTATTGATAGTAGAAATTCATGAAAATTATTGAATTTAGTATTTCCTCGATAAATCTAATACAGGGCGAGTCAAAATATAGATCGAATTTATTTATCAATATCTTTTAATGAATCATCCTGTAATTTATATAACCAAAGTGATGAAATATGATTATCAATTTAAAATATAGGAACTTGATATCGATTGAATCTAATACAAGGTGAGCCAAAAAACGAACTCAATTTTTTTCTTCGGTATTTTTAAATGGATCCCCCTGTAAGTTATATAACCGCAATGATGGCAGTTATCTAAAAATCGTCGAAATTTATCGAAACAATTATTTTTTTTTATATATATATAAATCGTCTAATATAATACCGGGCGAGTCATAATACAAAAAATTTTTTTTGGTGATTAATAAATGGATTACCCTGTTATCTAAATAACCAGTTCGATATATATTGTGGCTTAAAATTTATAAAATTCGAAGTATTGTATATTTGGTCTTTGATTTTAATACAGGGTGGATCGAAATCGTAGATTTATTTTTATTTATCGAGATAATTTAACGAATCCGCCCTGTAATTGACATATCTAGCGAATTACAGGGCCGATATTTTTCGATATCAATATTTTTAATACGGGGTTAGGAAAAAAAATATGTTTTTTTTTTGGTAATTTTTTTGGTTTTTCGCAAAAAATTTCGATTTGTGTAGGTGTGGAAATATTGAAAGTTTCTCAGGAGACGTTGGATTGGAATTACGCGGATAAAAAAAGTTTGAGTACGAAAGAAGAGGCCGTTATCCGCGTGATTAAATTACTTTATTTTGGAAAATTTCTAACTACCCTTAACGAAACTGGAATTTCTTACGATGACGGAAACAATATTTTTGTTTGTACATTAAATGACAGTAAAAAAGACGACGACAAGGATTCGAAAATGTTGTTAGACGAATTCGTAAGTGCACAAATAGAAACTTAATTTTTTTTTGTACAATCCAATGTTTTTTCCCTATTTTTCAAATTTTCCTTTCTTTTCCGAGTTTTTACCATTTTTTTTGCGTATTATTGTTTGTTCAACTCATTTTTTTTAACTTATTTATTTTGTTCTTGTTTTTCATTAATTTTTGCAAATTTACTAGTTTTTTCAAGGATTTTTTTATATTATTTTGATAATTTCGTTTTTGGCTCTTTTTTTTTCGTTATGATATTATTTTTGCCCCTTTTCCCTCTCAATTTTATTTCAAATTACTTTTATTTATTTTTTTGCGTATTTTTAAATTTTTTTTTTTTTCATTTTTACAAATTTTTTTTTGGTTTTTTAAATTTTTTATACGTTTTCATGTTACTTTTGTATCATTTTCTTTTTACCCCCTTTTATTTCTTTTTCTCGCCGGTATTTTTATTTATTTATTTATATTTTTTCTTATCATTTTCGTCGTTTTTGTTTTTTGTTGTATCAATTTCTTGCGTATTTTTTATTAATTTTCGTATTTTATTTGTTTTTGTATCATTTTCGAATATTTTTTGCTTCTTATTTTATTTGATAATTTGTTTCTTTATGTTTGTTAATTTTATATTATTTTTTTTTTATTTTTCTTCATATTCTTCCGTTCCCTTCTTTTTTTCTTTTCTAAAAATTTTTGTTTTTTTTTATTTTCATTTTTTCTCCTTTAAATATTTTTGCATATTATTGTTTACCTTATATTTTGTTTTTTTTTATCTTATTTATTCTTTTGTTCTTGTTTTTCATTAATTTTTGCAAATTTACTAGTTTTTTCAAGGATTTTTTTATATTATTTTGATAATTTCGTTTTTGGCTCTTTTTTTTTCGTTATGATATTATTTTTGCCCCTTTTCCCTCTCAATTTTATTTCAAATTACTTTTATTTATTTTTTTGCGTATTTTAAAATTTTTTTTTTTTCATTTTTACAAATTTTTTTTTGGTTTTTTAAATTTTTTATACGTTTTCATGTTACTTTTGTATCATTTTCTTTTTACCCCCTTTTATTTCTTTTTCTCGCCGGTATTTTTATTTATTTATTTATCTTTTTTCTTATCATTTTCGTCGTTTTTGTTTTTTGTTGTATCAATTTTTTGCGTATTTTTTATTAATTTTCGTATTTTATTTGTTTTTGTGTCATTTTCGAATATTTTTTGCTTCTTATTTTATTTGATAATTTGTTTCTTTATGTTTGTTAATTTTATATTATTTTTTTTTTATTTTTCTTCATATTCTTCCGTTCCCTTCTTTTTTTCTTTTCTAAAAATTTTTGTTTTTTTTTATTTTCATTTTTTCTCCTTTAAATATTTTTGCATATTATTGTTTACCTTATATTTTGTTTTTTTTTATCTTATTTATTCTTTTGTTCTTGTTTTTCATTAATTTTTGCAAATTTACTAGTTTTTTCAAGGATTTTTTTATATTATTTTGATAATTTCGTTTTTGGCTCTTTTTTTTTCGTTATGATATTATTTTTGCCCCTTTTCCCTCTCAATTTTATTTCAAATTACTTTTATTTATTTTTTTGCGTATTTTTAAATTTTTTTTTTTCATTTTTACAAATTTTTTTTTGGTTTTTTAAATTTTTTATACGTTTTCATGTTACTTTTGTATCATTTTCTTTTTACCCCCTTTTATTTCTTTTTCTCGCCGGTATTTTTATTTATTTATTTATCTTTTTTCTTATCATTTTCGTCGTTTTTGTTTTTTGTTGTATCAATTTTTTGCGTATTTTTTATTAATTTTCGTATTTTATTTGTTTTTGTGTCATTTTCGAATATTTTTTGCTTCTTATTTCATGTGATAATTTGTTTCTTCATGTTTGTTAATTTTATATTATTTTTTCTTCATATTCTTCCGTTCCCTTCTTTTTTTCTTTTCTAAAAATTTTTGTTTTTTTTTATTTTCATTTTTTCTCCTTTAAATATTTTTGCATATTTTTCATATTTTTTTGTATCTGATTATCTCCATTTTTTCTTTTTATCAATTTTCGTATTTTTTTTTCCATTTCGTTCACGTTTTTGTACCATTTTCGAAACCCCCCCTTTATTATATAATTATTTAAGTTATTTTTAAAAAATTCTTTTCCAATTTTTTCCCATATTTATTTAGTTTGTCCCCTTTTCGTTCTTATTTTCGTACGTTTTTACCAATTTAATTATTTTTTTTTTGAATTTTCAATTTTTAAATTTTGCGATTTTTTATTTATCGTCTTCAACGAAATAATTTTGGAAAAAACGTAGGATTCTTCGGCGTCGACTACAACCTGCAACGGTACCATCACAAAATCGACATCAACCCCCAAATTGGAGGGGGATTCTTGTAGTAAATCGAGCGGCGACGTCGTCGGTGGTCAATTAAATAAAATGAAACACATGGGTCAACTTTGGTTGGCTGCCGAAGTGAGAGCTTTGGAGAATCGAGTCGGCGCCGGTAGGACGGCGGCGCTTTCCCCTTATTTAGTTTTAGACGCCGACGCCCTCATAAAATACACTTTTATGGTAAAACAGCTGGTGCACAGTAGGAAATTTATCGTTTTGGTACCTACGGCAGGTAAGTCAATTTATTCTCTATTTTTTTTTCTTTTTTTTTATTTTTTTTTTTTTTCTTTTTTTTTTATTTTTTTTATTTTTTTTTATTTTTTTTAAACATTTTTTCGCGTAATTTTTGTGTTTCGAATAATTAAAATTCTTTTAATTTAATAATTATTTCGTTTTTTTTTTATTTAATATTTATTATTTTTTTTCTACTTTTTATTTTATTTCTCAAAAATTTCCGTATTTGTGTTCGAAAAAAATCTTTTTTCGGTTTTTATTTTGCAATTTTCAATTTTTCTATTTTACACCTTCCTCTAACCATTTTCATGAAACATTTTTGAAATGCCCCTTTTTCAAATTTTGGTTGATTTTTCTTTAAGATCAACTTATTTTTTCGAAATTTTCCTTTTTCGTATTTTCCATGTAAACTCATTTTTCATCTTTTAATAATTTTTTTTATTAATTCCATGTTATTATTAGATTTTTTTTTTAATTTTTCTATTGATTCATTTTTCCAATTTTTTTTGTATAATTTTTCAGAACATTTGTTTATTTTCGGATTTTCATCGATTTTTTCGAATTCTTTTTTTATTTTTAAATAATTAATTTTCATCAAATTTTTCTCAACTTTGCGTTTTTCTGTAAAATAATTCATTTTTTCATAAATTTAATATTTTTCTTCATTTTCAATATTTTCTGTATTAATTTTTCCTATTTTTTCATATTATTTTCAATTTTTTCCATTTTTCATTAATTTTCCTACGAAAATTTGCAAATTTCTTTGTATAATTTTTTCAATTTCATTTTTAATATTTTTTTAAGTAATTCTATCGATTTTTTCATATTTTCTAATATTTTTTTTTCCATTTTTATTGATTTTTTTCTTTTTTATTTTTTGACCTACAAAGTTTCTTGTATAATTTTTCAAAATTTCCGTTTATTCTCACTTTTCCAACGATTTTTTCGCATTTCTAAAAACTCTCCCCAAAATTTCCCCCCGCGAAATATCAATTTGTATTTTTTTTTTTTTTTTAATTTTTTCATTCAAATAATCCAAAATCGCCATTTTTGTAGTCGTTTCTGCATTGGACGACTTGAAACGCGAGAAAATAGAGGCCCGCGACGCTATCAGATGGTTAGAATCGCAATTCCATCGCGGCAACAGATTTTTCCGAGCCCAACGACCCCAAGAACGCGCCCCCGTCCCGTTCATTAAATACCCCAAGAAGAAAGACAAAGAGATGCACGTTTACATTCAAATAATCGAATGTTGTCACTTTCTCGCCGAACAACAAAAAGGCGCCACCGACGTCGTCACCTTATTAATCGGCAATCAAAACGTTTTGTCGAACGGCGAAAACAAAGAATTCAGTTACGTCGGATTGGCGCTGTCGGTAGGTATAGCCATCGAAGCCATTACATCGTTTTATGGTAAATGGAAGAAATCCAAAGGGAAAAGGTGATGAGACGCGACGATAAATCGATGCAGCGATGACTGGAAACGGATTCATTGAAAACAAAAAGGGAATATTGGAGGAGGTGTTTTTTTTTTTTCGAAAAAAAAAAAACTACCGAGATATAATTTTTTTCTATTGTGGTATGTATTATTTTAAGAGTTTATTGTTCCCGTGTAGTTATTCCGTTTTAATTATTAAACGATAAATTTTATTAACAATTACGATATCTTATTAAAATTCCCCATCATTTTCATCCGCATTTATTTTAAAGCCGACCCTGTACTTTAAATACTAACAATATCATCAATCTTAACGTAAATTTAAATAATATTTATTAAATTTATTGTATAAATTACGTTAATTTTGATAAATACATTCCATAAATTATTTGAAATAGAATTTTTTCAAAATAAATCAAAATTTTTCATATTTATTAAGTGTATAAATCTAAAATTACTTTCCCAAACCCCCGTATTCAATCTCAACTATAAATATAATGATGCGCAATCGAGATGTCGTAAATTAGTTCGGCTTCCCGTTGATAGATGTCGAGAGAATCGAAGTAATAGTTACTGTTTTACCGACTATTTACGATTTATAGAAAACTGTAATATACACAAATAGCCGACATATTGGATATTACGGCTTCCCGTTGATAGATGTCGAAGAATTAAATACGCTTATAAAATGTAATAAATATCAGTTTTCAATCACAATTAATACAAATATTCACGTAATTGTTATCGAATTGTGTTATTAAAAACAAAATATCACAATTTTATATGAGTATTACTTATTTATTTATAATTTATAGAAAACTGTAATATCCACAGATCACTGACACGTCAAATGTTCATATCACTGCGACTTATCATCGATAGATGTCAGCTTATCAATTATCAGTTTTAAATCAAAATTAATCCACGTATTCAATTAATTATAATCAAATTATAACTTTTATATACGATTTTCTTCATCAAAATACTTTGGCCATCTTTCTAAATTGGAGTTTTACTCCAACTGTTTTACCGACTATATTCGATTTATAGAAAACTGTAATATACACAGATCGGCGATAAATCAGATGGTTCATATCATTACGGCTTACCGTCCATAGATGTCGACGAAGTCGAAGAGTTATATACACACTATACGATTGAAAAATGTATCAATTATCAGTTTTAAATCAAAATTAATCCACGTTTTCACTTAATTATGATCAAATTTGGTCATTAGGTGGAAAATTATAACTTTTATATACGATTTTAGTCATCAAAATACTTTGGCCATCTTTCTAAATTGGAGTTTTACTCCAACTGTTTTACCGACTATATTCGAGTTATAGAAAACTGTAATATACACAGATCACCGACACATTAGATGGTTCATATCATTACGGCTTACCGTCCATAGATATCGACGAAGTCGAAGAGTTAAATACACACTATACGATTGAAAAATGTATCAATCATCAGTTTTAAATCAAAATTAATCCACATATTCACTTAATTATAATCAAATTTGGTTATTAGGTGGATAATTATAACTTTTATAAACGATTTTATTCATCATAATACTTCCGCCATCTTTAGATTAAATTGGAGTAATAGTTTCTGTTTTACCGACTTTATAGAAAACTGTAATATACACAGATCACTGACGCATTGAAAATAGACAAGTAACAATTAATATTTTGAACTATTTGGAAATTTTTTCAAATGATCATTCGCTGGTAACAAAATTGTTTTTTCGTGACGTTCACCATTGAATTATAACATTTAGTGTACGTAGAAAGTAGACATAAACACGCAACGGTCGCATTTTGTAGGGTGGTAAATATCTTAGTGGTTATTTAAGGTCTGGATAAGTCACGTAATGTTTTTGTGTTTATGTACCAGTCGCTGCCGGTCGCGAAAATAAAAAGAAAAGGTCTTGATTAATTTATAGTAAAATGGGTATACACGATATCCATTAGCATTCGAACTATTCCGAAAATAAATTTTATTGAGATTAAAATCTATCCTAGTGGATTTTAGTTAGGTTAGGTTGGGCTAACCAACTTTTATAAATAATAAATAATTCTAAAACCGAAAGTGATATAACATTTTTTATTATTATATAAATAATAATAATTTTCAATCGGGGTATGAAAAAAAAAATGAAAATTATTTTTCCATGTTAAAAAATTCATACGTGCACAGTATAAAAACAAACAGAGTTTTAATTGATAATCATATCGAACATATAATCATACTTTTTAATTACATAGCAGTTTCGTTTTGTAACAAATTGTTTATTTTTCATTTACACGCTTCCGTCGTTTTCATTGGCGCACTTCGATTATTTAAGCGCGATTTTATACATGAAGTTAATAGATGGCGTTAACCGACATACTTCGACGCGAAGCGATCTGCGGATCTAATATATCACTGAGAATTCCAACCTAACTTTTTTTCAAATTGTTAATTATTGAAACAAGTGTATATGAAGTAATAAAAACACAACGAGAATCATTTCGCAGCTACTATATTCGCTAGATATATTCCCCGTGATTTTTTTCTTATTTTGAAGTGTATTAATTTCATATAAAGTGATACCACTATATATAAATTTGAACCCCTGCAATAAGAATCTTTCAACGCCACCTGTGATCATATGAATTATTGACGTTAATTAATGAAAAACACGAAATGTTTTTGATGTTTACAAAGTGTGATTTAATAATATACATAATAAAATTAATGGTGTTTCGGGCTATTTTACGTTGTAATTATTTTTGACATTTCGACTGTGATTTTACAGATAATTAAATGAGCTATATAATTAAATAATATGTGAAATTATTGATAAATATTGATAACCGAATTAAAATTATACGTTTCCACAACGCACAACTCGAAAAGAAATCTTTAAATAGATCGAATCTTATTTTCAAACAAGATGGCGTTGTATTCGAACATGCGTAAACTAAAGTAGAAAACTGTTTACTTCGTCTCTTAAATCAAGATGGCGTTAAATTAGTAAATTTTGATACAATTGATGTTGAACAGACTTAAAACTTTGAATAATGCGATCAAGATAGTATTATTTACGGGGTGACACTAAAATTATCATGAGAAAGTGGAACTAGAAGAATTTTACGTACTAACTGATTTACAGCAACTAAACATTATTTTGTATTACCATTTTGATATGCTATGAAACCAAATCCAAATTATAATGTTTGAAAAATATTTAATTTTTTCCTAAATAAAGATAACGACTCTTGAACAATGTTTAGATACGTATTAGGGATAAGTACTTAACCTCAAACAAGAATCAATTATATAAAACAAATACTTTTCTCGGAGATATTTATATAAGTACCGCTAAATAAATCTAGGAGTGTACTATAATTTTCTGTATTTACAAATTAATACAATTTTCAAACTTTGTAGGTAAATACAGGGAGATACAGCTGTGAAGTAGATTAATATAGCTTTAATTTCAGTGAATCTTCTATAATTATGAATAATAATTTTGTTTTGTAATTTTCCATTGAATTTCTGGTATGACATTTATTTGTAACCAAATTAATTATTAAACAAAAATTATTTAGAGCAATTATTAATGTTTTCTTAGTAAATCGTGCAGCCCTGTAGTCCATGTGGACTCGACGCGATACTGTCAACTTGGAAACCGACCGTGAACGACCAATAACGAATCTTTATTCGCTTCTACGCCCATTTACTTAAAAGGATGAAGAGGCTACATCGCCACGCTATTTATAGTTCAGGGGCTTAAAGATATAATATTTAGATTGAATTACCAATATGTTTCGTTTATAATGAATTGAAAGTATTGAATAATATTTTTTTTAATCAACATTTCTAAGGTAACTGCTTAACTAATTCAAAGAATTTCATAAACAAAAAGGATATAAAGGGAAAAAGCAAGATTGTAAATTGGCTTTCGATGAATCAATTTTTAAAATCGAATTATTTAACTTAGAACAATGTAACTACGAGATGATAATTCGATTGCGTTGCTTTTTCTTCTTTTTTCTTCTTTCTTTCTAAACATAGTCTTGTGTCAAATCTACATAGCCCTGTTTAATTCATTATTAACTGATTCCCGTCATTCGTACTGTTTCGTAAAGTCTCTTTTCAAAAAAAAAATACCTTTATTAATAGTAATAGTAGAAACTGATTTATATTTTGTACAAGTTAAATATTATGAGAATAATGAATGAGCTCCCGGACTATATAAGGCGTGAATATGAAATGATTACCGTCTCACTCGGACACGCCATAACGCAATACCGACATCCTTATCGAACGCAGCTACTATAACAGCTCCGTTTTAATGTAGGTAGGACATACGATTCTACCGTACCTAACCTCACTCCTTACACACACACTAGCATGTGTAACATACAGTGTCAACACACATGTACAAAGCATGTGTGAAGGTACAGTCGACGATGTCGATTTGTACAAACGTTCGATGCGTTCATGATCAAGAGGCGGCGTTGTTTAGTTTAGTTTAGGGAGTGTACCAGGCCATTTGCTGACTGGAGGTTAATTATGGTATAGTCGTTTGAAAAGTTCCAGGTAAATTTAAGCGACTGCGAGGGGTTGTTCCTTCGAGTGGATATAATTATTTGTGGAGTGAAATTGTTTAGTTAGCCGATTAAATGTTATTTATGTTCGACGAATGCGGCAAGGAAATTTTGGAGAATGGAACGGGGGGAGATTGTAGTTTGAGAATGTGGAAAAAAAAAATAGGATAAAGGGATAGTTGTAGTTATGGTGTTTTTTCTAAGTAGTTAATTATAGAGGGGATATTAACTTATACGAGGGGCGATTAAAAAATTATTAAATCGCTGAAATTTAGATGAGGTGTAATTATAGATATTTGTTATACAGGATCTCGTGAAATATTCAATATTTTCTTAAATTACATTAGATTGATTCAAGAATGAAGTGATGTATTTATTACGTGTTAACGTGGCCAAAACTTTGTTTTTGATCGGTTGTGAGTAAACGTGGCATCCATTTTGTCTCATGGTCAAATGTTTATGCATAATTGTTAACATATTGCTTTCTAATATCTCACGCAATTCCAAATAACGATTAGGTATAACCAATTTGTGAACTTTTAACGAAAGTAACCTCACTTTTTTATGATTAATCGAAATGTCATAAAATTTGACACATAGTCTTTTGGAAATTGGTATTTCATAAACGTCATATATATTTGACAATGACAGCGTCATCTGTGTGTCAGTCATACGACTTATTGAATGATGTAATAGTTGTTTACAATAAATGTTTGATAGTTTTAATTTAAATATTTTATCAATATTAAATTGCAAGGGAAATTTCAAATATTTTGGCGACACCTTGTACTGAATAAGCGGAGATAAATTTGTTGTTTCTTTTTTTTTTTTTCGTGTCTCCTCTCGAAGGGGCCGATTTGGCAGCAGAGTGGTTTGCGAAAAGTGAAGGGAAACGGGACGAAAGGCGGGTAGGCGGAAGATGTAATGCAAGCCATAAATGCCGCCTGCTGTCGCGAGATGAAATGGGCCGAGGAACAGAGAAGGGGGTTAGAGAAAAGTCGAAGGAACCTCGCAATAAGCTCAGAATTAGTCTGGATTTATCGATCACCCGCGCTGCCGCCACCATTTTTATACGAGACCAGTGACGGCGTTTCGTACGCAAATTATTATCGTGTAATTATTTAACAGGACCGTATGATGTTTATAATCACTCGAATATCGTTTTTTTTTATAATTATTCTATATAATAAAACGAATTATAATATGTCAAATTTTATGTTTGTTGTATCCAACCAACTGTTTGTTATATAAACACTCGTGATCACGTACAAATTCTGACAGCTACAAGTTATTATTTAATGTATATGGAATTACAAACTATATACTAAAGTAAGGTTATATTTTTGATAATCAGAGCGTAAAAATTATTTAAATTCGTAAATAATTAAAGTAGAATTTTCAAATGGGAAAATTATTCCTTATAATATGTTTGTTGTATCCAGTCGACTGTTTGTTATATAAACACTCGTGAAGACGTACAAAATATGACAGCTACAAGTTATTATTTAATTTATATGCAATTACAAACTATATAGTAAGCCAAGGGTTACATTTTTGATAATCAGCACATAAAAAGTATTTAAATTCGTAAATAACTAAAGTGTAGAAAAATATTCTCTATAATCTGTCAAATTTTATGTTTGTTGTATCCAGCCGACTGTTTGTTATATAAACACTCGTGATGACGTACAAAATCTGACAGCTACAAGTTATTATTTAATTTATATGCAATTACAAACTATATAGTAAACTAAGGGTTATATTTTTGATAATCAGCACTTAAAAAGTATTAAAATTCGTAAATAACTAAAGTGTAATTTTCAAATTAGAAAAATATTCCCTATAATCTGTCAAATTTTATGTTTGTTGTATCCAGTCGACTGTTTGTTATATAAACACTCGTGAAGACGTACAAAATCTGACAGCCATAAGTCATTATTTAATGTATAAGCAATTACAAACTATATACTAAAGTAAGGGTTATATTTTTGATAATCAGTACTTAAAAAGTATTTAAATTCGTAAATAACTAAAGTAAAGTTTTAGTTGTGTCTTTAATTCGGATTTTTTCGTGACGAAACCGTCTATCACGGTAACAAATATTTAATATTCATTTTTCTATTTATTGGTTGATATATTTTATAAATTTGATAGACCAAGAGTCGAAATCGTATTAGCAAGATGTCGAGACCATTAAAAACTGTGAGGAATTTCAAGTTATCGTAATCTTAAATTGCCTTAACCATAAGTTTTTACGATAATGATATTTCGAGGTAATAACAGTAGATCGTTTCGACTTTCTCGAACTTGGTAAAAACAAAAATATATACCTACGGTTTTTTATTACAAAGATGATTATAGTCCATTCGTACGAAGAACTTGGAAGTAAATGGCGCCATGTTTTGTCCAAATAACTGGACTTATCGTCACCGTTCTATTAGAGCAACGTAGAACGGTCAATTCTGTATTGTACACCAGCATTTATTTACCAGATGCGTTCTAAAAATTCAGGGAAACTAATCGCAGAAGATGAATCGTTCTCCATTACGATATCTGTCTCAAAAATTAAGTAGCAGCCCTCGTAGAAGCAAAAAAAATGAACTAACGCATTCACGGATACTTACGTACATATATACAGGGTATTAACAAAAATATCTTTTTTATATATTTATTTTTAAATTAGTACGTTTCGATTAATTTTATCAAAGTATATAGACATAATTAATTTACGTTTAATCCAATTTCGAACGGAATAAAAACCATTTACAGTAATCACAAGGCAAAGCGCATTAAATTACAAACGAAGGAAATGAGAAAGTAAAAAAAAAATAAACAACAAAAGCAGCAACACTTCCAACGTTTGATTATATAGAAGGAACGCATTTCTGTAGTAACTATTCGAGAATTTAATAACATGTTATTTTGACTTCATGGCGGTATAATAGAAATCACAAACGCTAAAAAAAAAAAGTTGAATAATCGAGAAACAACTGATCGCTATCTATAGCGAAACGTACAAAACGAACGCGCTCCAGACGTTCGTAAATGTTAAAAATACAGCCCAAATTTAAAGTTGCACGGAATTAACGCGAATATAAAAACATTTGAACAACAATCAACCATTTTGAATTATGAGTTATATTTGACATGGCGTTGGTGGGTTAAACCTCCAAGTGAACGAAATAAATTTTTTTAACATTGAAGAATGTATTGGGGTTTATATATCGAGTTTCGAACTTATTGATGTTCAATATTCAATAAGAAAACCTCATTATTGATTAAATTACTAGTTCTTATCATGAAATTTCCAAATTATAAAATTATTCTCTATAATAAGTCAAATTTTGTGTTTGTTGTATCCAACCGACTGTTTGTTATATAAACACTCGTGAAGACGTACAAAATCTGACAGCTACAAGTTATTATTTAATTTATATGCAATTACAAACTATATAGTAAGCCAAGGGTTATATTTTTGATAATCAGCACGTAAAAAGTATTAAAATTCGTAAATAACTAAAGTGTAATTTTCAAATTAGAAAAATATTCCTTATAATATGTCAAATTTTGTGTTTGTTGTATCCAACCGACTGTTTGTTATATAAACACTCGTGAAGACGTACAAAATCTGACAGCTACAAGTTATTATTTAATTTATATGCAACTACAAAGTATATAGTAAACCAAGGGTTATATTTTTGATAATCAGCACGTAAAAAGTATTTAAATTCGAAAATAACTAAAGCGGAATTTTCAAATGGGAAAATTATTCTATGACAGCCATGTCATTGTTCAGGGTATATGCAATTACAAACTACAATGACATAATGAACTATCTCTGACATTTATGACAGTTTAGGTGAGATTCTAATTTTCATCAATAATCCAATATTCAAAATTACCACACTTATATAAATAATTGTAATATGGTAAACGTCAACTAAAACGAAGTTAGGCAGATACTGACATAAATTCTCATAGAACTCTACTCATATTTATACGTCAAATGTCAAAATGTAATTCATCGAAAGAATCATTTTAATTATATAGATATACGAATGTCCGGTATATATACAACAGATCCGGAATTGCCCTTAATATTAATGAACCGAAGTCCAGGCTAAAACCCAAATAGAAATTCTTTATACGGCATCAATATTAATTAAGATACTAATTGCATGTACGAGAGCTAACTCGGGTCTTGCGGTTTATGACCGCCTGCGGTTAACCGACTGACAGTAATAGAGATTCAACTGTTACTTATCGAACGGTCTAAAATTAATTTTAATTTATTTTAATATACGAGGATTATATACTAATTGTATGTTGTTTTTACAACTTTGAAAGCCTCAAATCCGATTACGATCATTTTTAAACTCATTTAGCTTAGATAAGAACTCGAATTATATAGGGAAAATTATTTTTATTATCGTATTGTTACGCATGCGTATTCGTCTTTGATCCGCGTTAAAGCGCACGCGTTAAAGATTTAATTTTGTTTAGTTAGGTTAGGATTGGTTAGATTTCTTCATTTTTTTATTAATTCGACCATTTTATATGTTTTTTTTATAGCTAAATCGTCGTGGTTTTAGGTATCTAGCTCATATTAGGTTAGGTTAGGTTATTTAGCGCGAGAAAAATATGTAAATTTGGTTGAAAAAAAAAGAAAACATCGATAAATGAATGTACGAGGTGTAAAAAAAAACATTCAAGTATTGTTAACTGGTCACGGTTGTGTAATTATTTATGTACGTATGTAAAAATTGAAAAACGATTTCGAATTTACGAAACTTTTCGTTCATATTGTATGTACGTGTGTGTACAGCTTTCCCAAATGGATATCAGACCCTTGTTTAATAGTGTAACCGCAAGAACCGAGAGCTTAGGTGGTTTCAGTTAGTGGTAGATGGTCAGCCATTGCGCCACTTGGTCAGTTCACAAGCCTCCGTTGATGCCGTTTTACCGCCGCCACCTACCGCGGTCCCGAAAACCATCGGTCAGGGGCGTTCGTTACATAATCAATTCTTAATAATATAATAACTGTAATTATTTAAAGTATTTTATAATGAAAATATTATAATTATTAACAAAACGTTTGTTTTTTTCTAATAAAATTTCGATAAACAATTGAATCCGTAGAATAGTTTCGATATTTTCCGTAACAAAAGCCTCGATTTAATTTTCTAATTAAGGTTTGTTCCGACTACAAACGCTTAATCCGATTCGAAATCCTTTTAGTCCCGCGCGGTATTCGGTAGGTGCATTATTGCTGAAAAATTAAACTCCAGCGAGTCTTCCAAATACTTCTATTTGGCAGTGTTTTATTATTCCCAAATGACATAGCGGCTGGAATATTAGGGACTGTTTTTATTTCACCTACACCGGCGTCCCAGTCAGGTGCGCACAACCGAATAACAACTTTATATTCCGAGTCTATGCACTACTTTTATTTGAGATAAATACACGAAAGAACGCACCAGATACGTTTTGGAAACACAAATAAATCATTCGATATAACGTATGTAAAAATAACGCACCTGATACAAATTTGATACGTTCGGTAGATACGAATAAAACATTAGACAAAAGGTTTGTAGGAAGAACGCACTAGAAACGTTCGGGAGATATAAATAAATGTCAATATCATATTTTAATAAAGACTTGAAGAAAAGTCGAAACGTCAAATTTTATATTTCGAAATTTATTGGAAAAAACTAATTTTAAAACAAAATCAAGAACATTTAGATGCATTAAACGCACTAGATACGTTCGATTGGATAAATAATTTAAGAACTTATAGCAATAAAACAGTTGGTTGCACAATATACAAAAGAACGCACTAGATACGTTCGGGAGATACAAATAATACATTGGACATAACGTATTTGAAAAGAACGCATCGGATACGTTCGAAAGATATAAATAAATAATACACTACATTGATTGGAAATGGTATATACAAACGAACGCACTAGATACGTTCGAATGGTTAAATAATTTAAGAATTTATAGCAATAAAACAGTTGGTTACACAATATACAAAAGAACGCACTAGATACGTTCGGGAGATACAAATAATACATTGGACATAACGTATTTGAAAAGAACGCATCGGATACGTTCGAAAGATATAAATAAATAATACACTACATTGATTGGAAATGGTATATACAAACGAACGCACTAGATACGTTCGAATGGATAAGTAATTTAAGAATTTATAGCAATAAAACAGTTGTTTGCACAATATACAAGAGAACGCTTCAAATACGTTCGGGAAGTAAAAATAAAACATTGGAAATAACTTTTGTAGAAATAACGCACCAGATACGTTCGAAAGATATAAATAAATAACACACTACATTGATTGGAGATGATATATACAAATGAACGCGCTAGATACGCTTGAATGGATAAGTAATTTAAGAATTTATAGGAATAGAACAGTTGTTTACACAATATACAAAAGAACGCACTAGATACGTTCGAATGGATAAGTAATTTAAGAATTTATAGCAATAAAACAGTTGGTTGCACAATATACAAAAGAACGCACTAGATACGTTCGGGAGATACAAATAATACATTGGACATAACGTATTTGAAAAGAACGCATCGGATACGTTCGAAAGATATAAATAAATAACACACTACATTGATTGGAGACGATATATACAAACGAACGCACTAGATACGTTCGAATGGATAAGTAATTTAAGAATTTATAGCAATAAAACAGTTGTTTGCACAATATACAAGAGAACGCTTCAAATACGTTCGGGAAGTAAAAATAAAACATTGGAAATAACTTTTGTAGAAATAACGCACCAGATACGTTCGAAAGATATAAATAAATAACACACTACATTGATTGGAGATGATATATACAAATGAACGCGCTAGATACGCTTGAATGGATAAGTAATTTAAGAATTTATAGGAATAGAACAGTTGTTTACACAATATACAAAAGAACGCACTAGATACGTTCGGGAGATACAAATAAAGCAATAGACATAACGTTTGTAGAAAGAACGCACCAGAAACGTTCAGGAGATATAAATAAAGCATTGGACTTAACGTTTGTAGAAAGAACGCACCAGAAACGTTCGGGAGATACAAATAAATAACACACTACATTGATTGGAGACGATATATACAAACGAACGCACTAGATACGTTCGAATGGATAATAAT
The DNA here is from genome assembly GCF_026250575.1 of Diorhabda carinulata. Classification (NCBI taxonomy): domain Eukaryota; kingdom Metazoa; phylum Arthropoda; class Insecta; order Coleoptera; family Chrysomelidae; genus Diorhabda; species Diorhabda carinulata. Next base: position 303,184 of record NC_079471.1, read on the forward strand.
TTAAGAATTTATAGGAGTAGAACAGTTGTTTGCACAATATTCAAAAGAAAGCACTAGATACGTTCGGGAGATATAAACAGACTACATTGATTGAAGATAATATACGCAAACGAACGCACTAGATACGTTCGGAAAGATAAGAAATTCAAGAATTTATATTTTACTTCTCCATCTCGTTTTTTTCTACATAAATGTAGAGCTGTCAGTGAGGAGCATTGTAAAGGGCTCTTTCAAGAAATTTCCGTGATGAAATGGTGATTGGAATGAAGTAATACCGGTTCAAATGTTTAAATACTCTAGAAGCTCGTTTACAAAAATTCAAATGGAAAATTATAACTAAAATATTTTGTCTTTTGTTAATCTAATCGTGCGGTATAATAAATATTCATTTGATAACATACGTAAGTATATATAGGTACGTAATAAAATTGACACAAAAGAACGCACCCGATACGTCAAAGTAGACGTAACACGTCATAACGAAACGAACGCAATTCATACGAATAACAAACCAGATACTTTTAAATCGATGCGATGTATTTAACTTTGAAAATTGACATTGTGTTTTATATATTTAATAATAATAATAAATAGAAGATAAAATATTTATTACCACGACTCTGATGTTGGTCTCGATGCTATAATAAAGTCGATGTTAAATATTTAGCAGTTTCAGGCTGCTGGAAGCTCCTTATTCTTTTCTTCTTTTTATTTTGTAATTTTAAAGTTTGCCTCGGGTTATATAAGGAGCGAGCCACCGCTTCGCTGTTTTACCGTGTTCCATATTTATTTTACTCAAATGGTTTCAGACTTAACTAGAAAAACGATGCGTTAGTTAAGCGTTCTTTCTAGAGCTTGTTTTTCCAATCGGAAATTCAACTTTTGTAAACAAAAAAAAAAAATATATATATATATATATATATACAGGTTGTCCGTTTACAAACATTCGTTTTTACTTATTTCTCTTCACAACATTTCTATCTATCGGTAATGGAATTTTCCTATATTTAATTTAGTTAGTTAGTATATAAAAATTGCGTGTAAACGTATCATAGCTTCTTGTAAACATTTATAATATAATGAAGATAACATAGAAAGCACAACGGTACAGTTATTACGAAATTTTCAAATTGGCTACATACAATTTTCGAATTGTCAAAATATTTCCATTTACCCATGATTTAGTTGTTAACACATATGCTTATCTGTTCGTACCTACTTGCCAAGAATATTTTTAGAAAATACATTTTTCATTTCAATCGAAAAAAAAAACTAGTTATATGTTCAAAAAATACTTTTTTAAAAAGTTGTACAAATATAAATTTATCTTATTATTCTATGTAAAATAAGTGGTTAAAATATTCACTTTAATGGGCTTACAACATCTGGCAACGCTGTAGTTATCCATATTGGTCTGTCTTTTCATTAATAATAACACAGAAAGAAGATAATTTATAACCTCTAAAACTACGAACTTAACAGCGATTTGTTTTAAGATATTATTTAATTTTGTATTTCAATAAAAAAAACATTAATTCTACAAAAGTACTAAGTTCATTTAAAAATTAATATAATAAATTCAGTTCTTATTATTAAGCCAATCTTCTAAATTAACACGCATGCCTTTCGTACAAGCTCGGAATCATTCGACTCGATGCTCGGTCTTGTATTAATACTTTCGTTTATAATTAAAAAAAAAAAATTAAATTTGTTCATATACATTCGATATTTTCGATACTGTCTGTACAATTAAGTGACTCGTAACGTGACACTAGATAATGTAGGTGAGAACAATTGCTGAAAAGTACGCGTAATCGAGCATTCGCTAATCTCATTTGCTTAACTCGAACAAAAAAAATACTTCCATTGTAATTTACCTATAAAGTTTAACCTTTCACAAGATCTCTAATAATAACTAGTAGGCCGGACAGAGCTTTTGTTCTGTTAGGATTCAGCCCGCACCTCAACCCACAAGATTTTATCATTAGTTTTTTTTTTGTCGACTCTCAGTTTTGCCGGTTTTGCCCGCTACGAGATCCAGCAAGCCGTGTATACCAGCACCTCTGTGTTTTAGTCCACATGGACTCGACTTTCGAGCATCGCGCTGTTACTAGGCAACGAACATACAACATAGCGATTTCATTGGACGTTACTCGAATACGATTGGCGTACACCGACGAAAACTAACGTGTTCGTTTAATAAAGGAGGAGAGATCGGTTTAAGGTTCGTGAATCGATGAGAAGCGAACGTAGAACGATTTGATTGGAGTTTACGTGTTTGTTGGATTCGAGTCCACGTGGACTTCGATACCAGCTTGGTATACTGGCAATCAGGGCGCCATATTTATAAGGGTGAAAGGGGTTGAAGTAAAATCAGGCGAGTGGAACAAGGACAGATTCCACCTCTGTTTCAGCTAAAATGAGATGCTTTCTGCTAGGCAGCCATTTTGAGGGTAGTTTTTTACTTGTTTTTTTTTTTTTACTTTTTATAGTGAGCATGTACGGATCATTTTAGGGGCGAGATTCGATCAAATTCAGGAACAGAATGAAAGAAAGTGATACGGTATATAAAAGTATTTATCGTAAATATATACATCTATATCAGATGGGAATATATATATCGAATTTTCGTGATTATTTATTGATAAATTAATTTAATTATCGTATTGTAGGTATGAACGTTTTTTTTTATTTTTGTTTGTGTGGTGTATGGTATAATAGCGCTACTGGTGTTTTGTGAGATTGAGGGGTAGAAGGCTTTTTTGTATAGAGTGCGGAATGTGTGTTTTAGCGGTTACGGGGACGTAGAGGGAGCGACTCGGCGCGAAGTAGGAGGGGGAGTCAGTCTCAAACGATACGCGGTAGAGGGAGGACGTTGGTTTCAAGTTTTGCGGACATCGCTTCAACTTTCCAACCTGCTTTTTGTGGATTAACTAACAGTGCGTTATTTTTTTTAGTGTTTTGGTTTTTACAGTGTGTGTGTTGTGATATTGTTGTGTGGATAGAGTGTTTCGATTTCGGTATACATACAGTGTGTTTCTAGTAAATCATGTTTTGTTGACGTAAAATGTATCCTAGTGCTGGAATGAACGCAGCGGCCGCAGCAGCTGTAGCGGCAGCCCGCCATCCGGTAAGTTTTAAACCGGATATTCGTATTATAATATTTACACCACAATTTACACGTTTCTCTAGTCGTGAGACTCGCCCGACTTATAATACTCGGTAACTTACCTTAGAAATATAAATAACCATTATTAGAAAGTAGTTCCTCTTTATTCAGCGTCATTTCGCTATTATTCAAGTTTGCGAACTGTTAATTATACATTGTGAGTCGTAAATATCTTTTTTATTAACATATTTATACGGAAATATACTTTTTGGCGAAGTATAAAAAACTTTCCATTCTGCGAAGCTTTTAGATCGTATAAAACGTCATCGACGTCATATTTCCCTCCATTTAACACGTTTACGATAAAATAATTGTTAATAAAATCGTTTTGTATCGAAATACCGCAAATTTTTAACGGAAATTATATTAACAGCAAATATGAAATTTGTTTAAAACTTTTCTTTAGATTGTTCGCGCAATTACATCGTACGTATTAGTTTGTTGGCGTATTATTTCCTTTTAGTGTTGATATAGTGCGCTCCGTTTATGTGCGTTCGTGCATAATTCACTCGAATGTTTCTATCTAAAGTGACTGCTGTTTGTTTTGGCTGCTAGACGCGGTAATTACTTGTGTGAAGTTTTTATTTATATAGAAAACGACAAATAAACTGCTCGTAGGTATTTTGGGACGTTAGTAAATTGCCCCGTTGATATTTTAATAAAGCATAACGTAAATTGATACTTAAATTATACGAGGGACGTTCGTAATTTATAAAAATGATACTAAATATACGTTTAAGTCAAAAACACATTGAATAGACGTTAATTTTCATTCTATACTTGTACAAATCGGTTACCGACGTTTTTAGAACGATTATAGGAGATATCGAATTAAAAAAATTTTACCATTCGAAAGAATTTAATCGACGATCAATGCATGAAGTAAATTTGCCTAGTTATCACAAAATATTCCTCATTTGATATCTTTTTAAATCTAGTTTGATAAATAATGGTTATCACACACGATACGATTTACCGCAACGTCAGAGGAAATGTACGCTATCGACTTCCGGTTGAGCTGCGCAGGCAAATATGTAAACATAACCTCTACGGTATCATCCTAACCTGACTCTTTTCGAATATCAAATCGCTTATAAATCTTACTAAAGCACTTAAAGTGAATTGTTACGAGGATTACCAATATTTTTCAACCAGTAAAAGGAAAGTGATAAAATATATGTTAGGACTAATATTAACCTTATCTCTGTCAAACGCAAAATAGATTATTATGAAATTTTTGCTAAAAGCTTCGTTTGCCCCCCAGCACATTTCAAAGATTTAACAATTTTTCAAAATATCTCCGAAAATAATGATATTAGAAAAAAAAGTTTTAAACAAAAAATGTAGTTCATGTGAAGTTCTATAAAAAAGATTATATACGTTTTTTACGTAAACTTATTATTTTGGCTGTTATGAATCAAAATATGTCGGTAAGCGCCTTACCGACAAACCTAACCTAAAAATAAAGCGATTTTGCTGAAATTCTTTCCAAAGCTTGTCGTTGATTAGAGGAAAAAATTTCTGAACGAATTTTCACCAACCAAGCTTCTTTGGGCTCCCTCCCAGTCCCCTTCAAAGATTTAACAATTTTTCAAAATATCTCCGAAAATAATAATATTAGAAAAAAAAGTTTTAAACAAAAAATGTAGTTCATGTAAAGCTCTATAAAAAAGGTTATATACGTTTTTCACGTAAATCCTTTATTTTTGCGGTTATAAATCAAAATATGTCGGTAAGAGTCATACCGACAAACCTAACCTAAAAAATGAACGATTTTGTTGAAATGCTTTCCAAAGCTTGTCGTTGATTAGAGGAAATAATTTCTAAAAGAATTTTCACCAACCAAGCTTTTCTTGTCCCCCTCCCAGTCCCCTTCAAAGATTTAACAATTTTTCAAAATATCTCCGAAAATAATAATATTAGAAAAAAAAGTTTCAAACAAAAAATGTAGTTCATGTAAAGCTCTATAAAAAAGGTTATATACGTTTTTCACATAAATCCATTATTTTTGATGTTATAAATCTAAATATGTCGGTAAGAGTCATACCGACAAACCTAACCTAAAAAATGAACAATTTTGTTGAAATGTTTTCCAAAACTTGTCCTTGATTAGATGAAATAATCCCTAAAAGGATTTTTACCAACCAAGCTTCGTTTGCCCCCCACCCCCTTTCAAAGTTTTAACAATTTTTCAAAATATCTCCGAAAATAATGATATTAGAAAAAAAAGTTTCAAACAAAAAATGAAGTCCATAAAAATCTCTATAAAAAACGTTATATACGTTTTTTACGTAAACGTATTACTTTGGTTGTTATGATGAAAAATATTTCGACGGAAGTCAAAGTGACTAACCTAACCTAATTTCCGAGTATGTAAGCGACGTTAGCCGTCCCCCATGTAACATGCGTGCGCCGATCTACACGAAAAGAGTAATCCATTTAACGGAACTACACCCTTCAAAACAATTAGCCCTTCATATCGAAAATTTCACCATTACCATCAATTTTTTTTATTTACAGAAATTTTTCACGTAAAATCGTTTATAGAACATGAAATTTAGTATCACAATTAATCAATTCTATATAAGTTTTTTTGAATGGAAGTATGTTTAAATTACCATTGCCAATATAAACATAATCATACTCGTTTCGCTACAAACTCCATGTCAGTGTAGGTATGTTAATAATTAAGCAGATTTGTGTTTATCATGTAGCTATAACATGTTTCGCTGTAAATTTATTTCTCCAGTCGAGTAGCGTAGAGAAAGAGTGATAGAATTATATATTGTCTCTCTTAAGTGTGTTTTGTAGCGTCAGCGATTACCTACACCATGTGTAATCATTTCGATTTTCTGCGGGGATTTGCTTTGATATTCTCAATTTTTTACGTATAAAACCGTAGAATTTCATTTAAATTATAAATAAAATAACGAAAAGACAATAATTAAATCTATATTTATTAAATTATCTTAATATTTGATTAATTTTACTCATAATTAATATGTATATAACCTATAATTCAACGAAATATAGGCTTGCCTATACCAGTTCGAAAAAAATGCACAAATAATACGTACCCTCTTGAATTTTGATATAATCAAACAATTTGTTTCACTGGAATATGAATAATTAGTATTTTTATTAATCCCTGTAGTATTTGGTGCAAATATATTACCATAAACCGTACAAACAAACAAATATTTTGTATTGTATTGTACTTTATGTCAAAATACTTCTTCTCTTCTTTTTATGTTCTGGCCTTTATCGAGTATATTTGCCAGCCAAAAAAATATGACTTATTCCAATAACATGGTTAATGTTTAATTAATAATGAAGGTATGTTTGTAATTTAAATTAACCAACTTGTAATATTGATGTTCACTATCCGTGAAATTGTTCGCTTGAAATATTTTATACTTTCAATTTCTCATTATGGAATCTCCCGAGGCAATCGCAAAATGCAACGATTGATAATACTGATGATAATCAAATAATGGCAATAACGCGAAATATTATACTTATATTACTGTATTTACCTTCCATAATAACGAAAAACTTAACTTACATAAGAAATAAAAGCGTATCAGGACCGTATTGTGATTTTTTTAATGTTAAACTTTTTTATACGACTAAATCCGAAACTAGTCGATTACACACGATTAGTTAACACTAATTTGGAGTCGCGAGTGAAATAAAAACGAAAATGTGTGAACTAATTTTGAATGTTTTGATGAAATTAGGTGTTGATTTAAATATCGCTTATTTTGTGCAAAATATTTACAAAAATATGTGTTGGTTAAAAGATTACGTATCAAAAATGACGTACTCAACGTAATATAACCGAGTTTTAAAAATTTATTCTCAGTTTTTTATGCAACGATTATATTTTGAATGAATTACTTCATATATTATATATACAAAGTTGCTGACGCCGGCCCAATTAATCGTACGAGATATTAAAGGCGTAAGTTATAATAATGAGGGCTCTTTGTTTGATTCACGCAATAAAAAAAATGCAACAGCTGCTTCGAAAGTAGACAGAATGAAAAAAAATTGTAAGCAGATTTTTTTGTTAAACTTGATACCCAGAACGAAATCGGATCGAGTTGTTTAAAATTTCCATGTATAATGAATACATCAGCCATATGTTAGTAGTTAAAACTTTCATAAATTCAACGTAAATCAATTATTTAATAAATATATTCGATAATGTATCCAGGTTATTAAAATACTTATTCTTTTTGATTCGTAAGTTGCCTCTACCCTAATAGAATGTACAGTAAACAAAAGTGTACTCATAATAGCGAAAATGCAAGCCGCGTTGCCGGCTCTGCTTCAATTTCGTATTCTACAATCTTTTTGTTCATGTTTCGACTCTTGTTTCTGTTGCTACGTAAAAATAAGTCATAGATTTCCATCTTACTTTGTATATTCATCATACTGTTTTCCTATTCCTATCTTTTATTATTCGAGTTCATAATTCCTTTATATAAAAATCGTTGACGTTGAAAGAAATCTATTAATTTCGGCAACAGTGTATACAAGTCATTGATATAAATAGTCTTTTTCTCCGTGAGTGGCCTTTACCCTAATGGGATGTACAGTGAAAAGTATGCAAACTAAATTTTATCATACTACGAGGGACATTCATAATGTCGCGTACGATAAACATAATATTTCACACTCTTGACCTAATCATTTTAAATTATTTATGAGTCAGACGTTAACGAATCACTCGACATTTGCATAAAACTTTTTTTATCACACACTTAAATATCAAGACAATAATATAAATATATATATATATATATATATCTATTGATAACCCCTATTACCGAGTTTTATTTTAAATAAACAAACAAGTATCAATCTATTAGTGATTAATGTTTCTAACCGATGATACATTTATCTGTTTTTGAAGTAGTATCAAATTAAAATTCCAAATTAAATGGGCCTCATGGACGGAACTTCATTTGAAGGGTTCGTAATGATTTAAATATCAATGCGTCATTAACAATAAAAATAGATCTGCAACCTTTCAGAAGTAATTAGATAAATTGATGTCTTATATCATTTGTTATGTACCGGTTGTCCCAATAAATGGTCTATAGGGAAAAGCGGGAATTTTGTTATGAAAATAATAAAAATAAATACGAACCTGCATTTTCTCTATAATTTTTTCCATTTTGTGACCTCATCGATGATTTCTGAGTATTTCAGACTGATCCTAGGACGTGGTTATTTTTTTTTTCGTTCCCCAGCAACTGCGAGAGTTAAGCAATTATTAGGGGATGTTTTAGGGGTGGTATGGTCTCGAAATTTTTTTTCTACATTTCTTATGACCTCATTGAAGATTCCTAAAAATTTCAGACTGATCCTCGGTCGTGGTTACTTTTTTTTTCATTCCCCAGCAACTGCGAGAGTTAAGCAATTATTAGGGGATGTTTTAGGGGTGGTATGGTTTCGAAATTTTTTTTCTACGTTTCTTATGGCCCTGTTAATAAAACCTGAAAATTTCAGATTGATCCTCGTCCTTATTAATTTGCTTTTAATTATTTGCTAACAGCTGCGCAAATTGGGGGATGTTCCGGGGGTGGTATGGTCTCGAATTTTTTTTTTCTACCTTTCTTATGACCTCATTGAAGATTACTAAAAATTTCAGACTGATCCTCGGTCGTGGTTATTTTTTTTTTTCATTCCCCAACCATTGCGAGAGTTAAGCAATTATTAGGGGATGTTTTAGGGGTGGTATGGTTTCGAAATTTTTTTTCTACGTTTCTTATGGCCCTGTTAATAAAACCTGAAAATTTCAGATTGATCCTCGTCCTTATTAATTTGCTTTTAATTATTTGCTAACAGCTGCGCAAATTGGGGGATGTTCCGGGGGTGGTATGGTCTGGAATTTTTTTTTTCTACCTTTGTTATGACCTCATTGAAGATTCCTAAAAATTTCAGACTGATCCTCGGTCGTGGTTATTTTTTTTTTCGTTCCCCAGCAACTGCGAGAGTTAAGCAATTATTAGGGGATGTTTTAGGGGTGGTATGGTCTCGAAATTTTTTTTCTACATTTCTTATGACCTCATTGAAGATTCCTAAAAATTTCAGACTGATCCTCGGTCGTGGTTACTTTTTTTTTTCATTCCCCAGCAATTGCGAGAGTTAAGCAATTATTAGGGGATGTTTTAGGGGTGGTATGGTTTCGAATTTTTTTTTCTACGTTTCTTATGGCCCTGTTAATGAAACCTGAAAATTTCAGATTGATCCTCGTCCTTATTAATTTGCTTTTAATTATTTGCTAACAGCTGCGCAAATTGGGGGATGTTCCGGGGGTGGTATGGTCTCGAATTTTTTTTTTTCTACCTTTCTTATGACCTCATTGAAGATTCCTAAAAATTTCAGACTGATCCTCGGTCGTGGTTATTTTTTTTTTCATTCCCCAACCATTGCGAGAGTTAAGCAATGATTAGGGGATGTTTTAGGGGTGGTATGGTTTCGAAATTTTTTTTCTACGTTTCTTATGGCCCTGTTAATAAAACCTGAAAATTTCAGATTGATCCTCGTCCTTATTAATTTGCTTTTAATAATTTGCTAACAGTTGCGCGAATGGGGGGATGATTAGGGGATGTTCCGGAGGTGGTATGGTCTTAATATTTTTTTTCCGCCTTTTGTATGGTATCCTCGGTGATTCCTGAGAATTTCAGACTGATACACGGTCTTTATCTATTTTTTTTCGAAATAAATTATAAGGGTTGCATTCCAAGGGTGATTTCAAGGTTTTTTTCACCTCTAATCTTCGAGTTTTTGCTGTATACATCATCAATGGTACCTGTATGTGTTATCAGACCGATTTGGTACAAAACTACGTATAAAGAAACGAAAAATAATTATCTGAAAATTTATTTATAAACTATTAAATTAAAAAACGATATATTATGTCATCAATTTCACCCTAACAAAAAGATTATTACCTAAATTTCCATATAAAGATAACGAAAGGACGCCTCTGGGGACCATACGGGTTGTTCGCCCTTCTCGATGTAAGAACCCCGCTGCTTCGGCTTAATTAAGGGGTGTCTAACGTGCTGAGCTCCGTACAATTAGACACCCCACACATCTAAAACCTTGGGGGTGTTTTCGTGTTATGAGATACACGGGAACGTTGAAGCCTTAATAGTATTTCGTTTACAGTGAATTCGAGCTTGTTGTTATCTTTTTATGGTACGTTGTTAATGGTATATTTGTGATTGATGTCAATATGTTGAAAATAACCAGGGTGGGAAAATAATAAACGACAATTATATCGATTCGATAACCGGGGAGGATGAATATTTGACTCAAATAGAAGTTAAAATGAAAATACACAAAGATGGAAACGCGAAAATATTTGTTTTTGTGATTCTCTAGTTGTTTCGGAATACTGGCAACGCCGCTTGTTACGATAAACAATGTTTTAGAGAATCAGCGTAGTTGGCGAACGTCCGACAAATATGGCGGGCTTGTGTCAGCTGTTACTTTCGGGTTGACCTATTTTTTGTTACAAATTCAATCGAAATGAAAGAAAAAGTAGAAAGCGACGACGACGGTCGATGAAAGTTGAAAAAGTGTAGTAAATAAATAAATTGTATAATAATAAGTAATAGATAATAATCAAACTGTTTACCGATACGTTTTTGTTTGTTGCTTGACATGCGCAGAAAGGATATTACTTGTATAAGTTGGTTATCTGTATACCGAGAATATTTGGAACATGTGATTGTCGACAATATATTTTTTCAAATATCTAAATGCTGCTAATAAGCAAATAAATTATGTTAAATGTGCAAATCCCATTATCTTTATTATTTTATAGGTTTGAACAGAATAGTATGTATCAACATTTCTCCTTGAATCATCTTAAAAATTAATATTTACTCATAAAAATGTTGTATTTGCCGAAATTATCATGGTAAACATCATATGTATTTAACAGCTTCCTTTTGTTATAATTGTTTGTAATTTAAACTGGTTAAAACTAATACGTACATTAGTCGGAATCAGTGACGGCTTGTCAATAAATACCGCAGTGCCATACTACAACTTTCTTCTTCTTTTTTTGCCTTATTCGCATTATTTTGTTTACTGCGTTCCTAAATAGATCGACAAATGACACATCCACATACTTAACGAACGTTCCAGATCGTTAAATATGGCGGACGACGAGTTTTTTGACGTAACCTCGTTTGTGGTCCAAGAATAAACTCGAAAATATTTAAATTCCGACTAGTATTAATATTAGTTGTAGAGTATTTTCTTCATCAGATCTTTTATCGTTAGAAGTACTGGAGGATGTTAATTTTTGCTAATAATATTGTTTGATTTGACAGCAGAGTCGCCATGTTGGAATAAGCAAACCATAGAGATACGTATTAACCACGTAATGTCTGTCGCAAACCCTAACTCGCATTCTATGAGCACGGATTTTTTTTTTATTTAACACAACCCACTCGTAAATTATAATGCCTTTCTCGAATCGTAAAACCCCGTATTCGACGGTGATCGCTATAATTTTATTAATAAATAACATCGATTTCGAACCATTAATCTGACCATACGAAATAAGTTTACCGAGAAAATCAATTAACTTCTTGTATGACGTTTAAGACACAACTTCAACACTTCCAGACCGGTCTACCTGTTTTTGTGACTTTAGAGGTGGATACGTTATAGATTTACGTAACCGTTACTTGTAATATTTTCGTCTAAATATATTTCCAAATCAACCTCGTCGAAATAATTTGAAATTTGAAGCCAATCGGTGGGTTCACACTCGACGTTAACGTATTTATTCAAGGGTATTCTTGAAAAGATTCATTATGAGATTCTCGGGAAGGTTATTTTTATGTTTTTGGGCGACACTGAATATTTGCAAGGTGAAAAAAGAAATGTCGACAAGAAACAACATTCTTTACGTTAGAAGTAATATTTCATCCTTGTAGTTATCTCAAAGACAGATCGGAACCGGGTCGTTAAAATAAACAGTCGAAAATAAGAAAATAAAAACCGTTGGGTCTGGCAGCCACTGGGTTTGGTTCCGAGAAATTTTTAAACCGAGACACATTCACTAATCGTGTAAATCGTACCATTGGAATTGTCTGGGATGCGTAATTTTTATCGTAAATAATAAATTTTCGATTTTAATAACAAAAAAATCTGAAAATACAATTCTTCAATTATATATAAATATTTTTTTTGCTTTTAATAAGTTCTAAAATAATTTGATTGGGATAGGAAAAATGCCTTCATAAATATTAATAATTTCGAGATTTTATTTCAACTGGTTTTCGAGATACAAGCCCACAAAGTTGAGTTTGTTTCAGAAATGACATGAACCCATAACTTTGCTTATAACTTTCCTACCATCAAACTTAGAGTTTTATATTGATGCTCTATTCAAAAAGGAAGAATTGCTTCACAAATAGTGATAATTTCGAACTTTTATTTCAACTGGTTTTCGAGATACAAGCCCACAAAGTTGAGTTTTCTTATTTGATATTTCAGAAATGACATGAACCCATAACTTTGCTTATAACTTTCCTACCATCAAACTTAGAGTTTTATATTGAGGCTCTATCCAAAAAGGAAGAATTGCTTCACAAATAGTGATAATTTCGAACTTTTATTTCAACTGGTTTTCGAGATACAAGCCCACAAAGTTGAGTTTTCTTATTTGATATTTCAGAAATGACATGAACCCATAACTTTGCTTATAACTTTCCTACCATCAAACTTAGAGTTTTATATTGAGGCTTTATCCAAAAAGGAAGAATTGCTTCACAAATAGTGATAATTTCGAACTTTTATTTCAACTGGCTTTCGAGATACAAGCCCACAAAGTTGAGTTTTCTTATTTGATATTTCAGAAATGACATGAACCCATAACTTTGCTTATAACTTTTCTACCATCAAACTTAGAGTTTTATATTGAGGCTCCATCCAAAAAGGAAGAATTGCTTCACAAATAGTGATAATTTCGAAATTTTATTCCAACTGGTTTTCTAGATACAAGCCCACAAAGTTGAGTTTGTTTCAGAAATGACATGAACCCATAACTTTGCTTATAACTTTCCTACCATCAAACTTAGAGTTTTATATTGAGGCTCTATCCAAAAAGGAAGAATTGCTTCACAAATAGTGATAATTTCGAACTTTTATTTCAACTGGTTTTCGAGATACAAGCCCACAAAGTTGAGTTTTCTTATTTGCTGTTTCAGAAATGACTCGATCCCACAACTTTCCTTATAATTTTTCTACCATCAAACTCAGTGTTTCGGAACAAAAATTTTCGTATAATTAATCAAAATTGTTGGTTGTTTTTTCATTTAGATGCCAACCTACTTAATTTTCCATTCAAACAACAAAAACCGTTCAACATTCGAAAGTATTCATTCTACCAATTCGGTAAATATTAATATTATACAGATAATGGGGAAAATCATTGTTTTACATCGTTTGCTTAAATGTCGCAGTAATTGTTTTCGTTAGTAACTGAACCGTCTACCAGTGTCGGAGACATGCTGATTAAATCGGGGTGTATCTGTTATGGTTTGATTATGAGAATTAAATGTTATTTACTTAGTAATAGTATACGTGATTAGTAATTACATCATGAATTGATACGGATTACGTATATTGATTATATAATGCGTTCATTATAAACTACATACGAGGTGTGGTCATCAACAATCGAAAATCTAGTTGTACCCAGAAACATTTTAATTTCGATGCTGCCATAGATATTTTTTTTGTTAAATAAGACGGTACGTCGAAGATTTTCATTTAAATTACTAAATTTTGAGTTCTTTATAAACACAGTGATAAAAAAACAAACAAATTCAATAAAATATTAAAGTAAAATTGTATTCTACGTTACGTTTAAGTTTGAAGTATCCGTTTCACTGTATTTCTATGGAATTGTTTCACGTGTTTTCGTAACGACACTGGTATTTGTGTTTTCTTTAATGTGGAACCCATATAAATCTCATAAACACTTTAATAAAATGATAAGATCAAATAATGTCGGAACACAACAAATATTTGACGTTTTTTCCTTATCGCAATATGGTGGTTCAATAGACTATTAACTTAGATTAACACGAAACTTTTATTATATTATTTTTCACACCAACACCCTATTTGATACGACTTTGACGCCGTTGAAAAGTAAAATATCGTAACTATTAGAATGATTATTATTACAACTTTAATTTCTTTGATGTCAATTGTCACTTGTCACTAATGTTTCACGGAATAAATCAGATCATAGATATCCGACCATAAAACACAGAACTGTCTAATTGTAATGTTGGTTGCCTTCTAATACATTAATACTTCTACGAACTAAATAATTACTGGAATTTGAAATTGTCACTAATGTTTCACGGAATAAATCAGATCATAGATATCCGACCATAAAACACAGAGCTGTATAATTGTAATGTTGGTTGCCTACTAATACATTAATACGTCTACGAACTAAATAATTATTATTAGTTTTGACTAGAATTTGAGAGTAATTTCAAAAATGGATTAAGTTAATTACGTATTTTATTAATTCGGTAAAGGTTCTTATTTCAATAATCAAAATTTGATAACTACTAACAAAATTCAGTCACCAGTCATTAGAACGTTGTGAAAGGTAGAGGGATGTAGGTATGTTGGTTAGTCCTATAACGTGTTGTTTTATTTAAGATTTTTAAATGAATTAATTAAAAGGATGTTTTTAATAAAACGGTTTCTGTATCGTTCGGTCGGTAGAGGGAGGCGATAGTGCGAAACGAGGTTGTATTTCTTCGCTCCATAGAACCGCAACTAATTCGATAGTTACTTTTTTTTTTTTTTTTTCGAACTGATATTGTTTACGCGGTGTTTCAAACCGTAACGATAATCATTCAACTTTGACTTCAATTATTTCTCGTCGAGGTTTTTTTTTTCGTATTCACACTTTCCATTTCTAAAACGTAAAAAAACTTCTGTAATCCAAAAAAAAAAAGAATAATTTGGAAAAAAAAACGTAGAATAATTTTTTTCGTAACCAGTCTCGTTATTTATTAGCCGGACCTCGTATAATCGAACTTGTATCAATAAAACAATGGTATTCACGGTCGAGTGCACTCGCACGTAAAAGAAATTAGCTTTAAATAGCTGTTACCGTAATTAGTTAGACTGAAAGCAAAAAAAAACCGTTCGAAAATTGTTTAATGATACTTTTAACACTTTTCGAGGTTCACTTAGGGCATTGACACAATTTGATGGTTAAATGTCTTCGAATAATAAATTTAGTTGATAGAACTTGTCTCGTACGTACGTATATACGAGGATGATCCAATAAGTACCCGGTCTGATGGCCCTGGTACTTTTTGATTCATCCTCGTATATGTTTATAAGGAATATTTAAAAAAGCCTCGTATAAAAAGGGACTGAACGTATAATTTTACTTCGGCGAAAAAAATTTGTATTGTAAAGACCCCAAGAGTTTGTACCGAATAACTTTTTCCGAAAAAAGGTTCCTCGAAATCGGTCATATACTTTAACAAAAACCTTTCTTTTGTATCACCCAAGATGTGGGTATTATATTGACGAATATAAAGATTTGTGACTCTTCCACAGGGACGTACTTACTATAAAAGTGATTAAATAAGGGCAATAACTACTACAAACTGAAAAAAAAAATCTTTTAGAATATTCTCGGAATGTTTTATTCAATTAAATCGAAACGCAGCTGCGGCTTTTCGTACTGTAAAGACCATACATCAGATCGTAGATAGCCCAAGATGTGTTTTCGAAAAGAATACAATGAATGCCTTCGAATAAATCGCAAATCTACTAAACGACGTTTTATATCTGATTTTACTACTGTTAAATGACATCGATTATTTATATCTCGATATAAATAATCGATAAATCGATATTCTCAACTATGACGTATCCATCACTTTTTAAACACGTAAGATAAAATGAGATACCCTCTACGTTTGTAGTTCAACTCTGTAATTTATTGTTTATAAACAGCTGACGAATTTCTGCACGGAATGTTGGTAAAAAAATATTTTTAAAACTGGCAACAGCGCTTTTTACCGCTTGAATAAAACCGAAAAGGTCGAATTAACCATTTCAAAAGATGATATTTCAGTCCACACGGAGCAGCAGTGGAAAAGAATAAAAAAAAAATTGTTATTATACATTCACGGCTTGGGCGCGTAGTCACACCACGCAATATCATCAGTCATCACCCCTGGGAGGCGTCGTTATATCACTTTGTAAGAATTACAGAGAGTTTTAACTGTCTTTGTACCAATAATTCTTTTGTGATCGTATATTTCAGTTTTAGAAAATTAACGTTATTATAATACATCATTGTGTAGTAAATTTAATAATATTTAAGGAATAAAAAATTAATTTTACAAGTACCGGCAACCATTTATACATTTTTGACGTTTCGCCATCTAACTTTTTATTACTGAAGCTCTCGGTGACTTAGAACACGAGATCTTAGGGACGTCCATTTTTAATTTTGTAAGAATATTTTCTTATACCGTTTCATCGTCTCTATTTTTATTTTTTACTGTATAAATAATATACTTTATTGTATATTAATATACAATAAAACTTATTTTATTGTTCCTCTTCAATTAAATATTTAGCTTTATTCACATTTGGCAACGTCTCCGATAGGTTACATACACGTATGTCTTGAATATATTTTTTTTTACTACGTAAAAATCATTGTTTGTTAATAGCTATGTATAATCTGAAATGTATTCAATAAATAATAAAAAATTCCTTTATGCACCAATTCAATATTGAGACAAGTTTTAAATGAATAAAATTAAAACTTGCAGTAGATTATAGTATACAAAATGGCGGGACATTTGTTTGAGTTATCTTATAGATATAGCGTAACTTAAAACTAATGTATTTTTAAAACATTTTTCAGTTAAGACGAAGATATTTGCATTAATTTTATAGTCAATAAGATAAAGAATTAGCAATTAAGCGTAAATACAATTAATACTTAATACACAGTAAAATTA
This sequence comes from Diorhabda carinulata, assembly GCF_026250575.1. Classification (NCBI taxonomy): domain Eukaryota; kingdom Metazoa; phylum Arthropoda; class Insecta; order Coleoptera; family Chrysomelidae; genus Diorhabda; species Diorhabda carinulata. The sequence continues at coordinate 320,422 of NC_079471.1, forward strand.
AGTCTAGAAAGTTGGTAACACTTCACGATGTTGTCATTTGTCATTGTTCGCTTTTCGTTCTAGTTTTATTTAATTTATATGAAATTGGTTGTTTTTTAACTATTCGTTAGATTTGTGGGTACGATGAACGTTAAAATTAACCATAAAGTGAAAACGAATAGCTATTGCTTTCGTAAGTATTCTTTATTCATATTTACTTATCTAATAATTTAGGTAAAAACTCCAAACAACAGCTGTCGTGTTTATTGAAAAATATACATTATGGCAACGGCGTTGTCTTTTATTTTATGTGTTTGATGTCTCTCTAACATAATAGCTCGTCTTTTTTTTTCTATAATATACTTTTTCTACTAATTTATTTATAAAATAATTGATATCTGACTGGTTTATCTACCGGATTCTGTCGTCCAATTAATTTCGCATCAAACGAAAGAATAAAAATAAAAACGTCGCTATTCGATTTCACGCCAAACGACTAGTTTTTGTTTTTATGTACTCCCAATGTGAGAGCAACAAAGATTGTGTCGGCCACACCTCTTTATTCAACCTTGCTTCACACTACTGTTTTTTGTCGTGTTTTTTTATTTTCATTTTAGTTTTAATTGGCAAACGTTCTGCCGTAACGTATAACTACACATGTCCAATTCGTTAATAATTTAGAAAAAGTTTACATCATAGAAAATTGTATTTTTCACACAGAGCATTTTATGGTATACAGGGTGTGGTATCAATGTTATCACTAATTCTAATTTAGTTTGTGTGTTTCTAAGATATTATTTAGAATGAAATAGTCGGTTTTTTAACGTAGTTTAAACAATATTTAAAAACGCCACGTTGCCAGATCCAATTTTCCTAGTTGCGTGATATTACCGGTTATCGTAACGCTTTTGAAAGTTTATACGTCTACTAAAAAAGTAATTTTAAAGATAATTATATTTTTAAAACATATAAGTAGGGTTATTAAGATAAAATAAAAAAAATAACGACTTTTTTAAGTAATTTATTCATTCTAATGAGGCGATTTTCATTATATTTCAATGTTTTTTATTTCGAAACTATTTACGTGTAATGATATTCTGTCTCTTACGTTCTTAATTTATTTCCACTTAATTTCTATTAATTTATTCATGAATGTCAATAATATACCGCGTTTTATAATAAAAAGTTTATTTAAGGCGCGTTCGGTATTTATAAACAGATGAAAGGCGCCGCGCGAATTCGCCGAATTTTAAAATTCCATTGTGGTCCAACAGGGCCGGCCTAAGGATTTATCGTGCGTACGTATTATTGGTTAACCTCGTATATGGAATTATATTTCATTTCGAGATCGTTCGAATCGACAATATTATACAGGCACGAAACCTAAATTACTAACAAGGGAAACGGGACACGCATAAATTTATTTTATATTATTGTTTGACACGCAATTGTACATTATCACCTACTTACTGATAAGTTCGTAATTTAGAATGACGACTCCATTTTTGACGCACGCTAACGATAATATTTAAACGGAAAGTCGACGTATTCATAATAACGTCGGTGTACACCTTTTTTTTTAACCCGATTCAATGCCATATCCACTTTTATTCGCAGTTGTTTGCATGTATTCGAAATAAATCCCGATACGAGGGCTGTTCGATAATTTGATATCTATCCAAATATTTTCGTTGGTATTTTGATTGATGTAATCTGAAAAATTTACGGTCTTATAAATTTTTTATCACAATTGACGAGTTTTTTTATTTTTTTTTTTTTTTTCAAATATTGCTTCACGGAGACGCAAATATTTATATATTCCGTGTTAGCTACGGGTTAATATTTATATTAAATATTTGTCGAGTTTATTACTCTTTGATATGTTTACTTTATGTATACAAAGATACGCAGCGAATCTAAAGGATTGACAGTAAAAAAATAAATCGTCATAAACCCATATTTTAATATAAGACGTAAATTCGAACTAATCAAAAAACAAACACGATTTCTATTATCCAAAAACTTACACCGTATAATTGCACGCCTCCAAACTGCACTTTGTATCATCGAACTAAACGTTTTCCCGTCAATAGATCTATGATCGAGATGCGTTCGTTTTGAACGAACGATTTAGTCAATACTCTTATTGAAAAACGCACCTCTCGGGTTCTTGTAAATAACAATTTAGAAAAAATGTCATAAAACCCTGTGGGAGGTAGAAGGATGTAGGTATATCGGTTTTTCCTAAAACGTTATACAATTTAAGTCGGAATGGATTGGGGTAATTCAAGTTTTAATAGAAATACAATAGGAATGTAAACATACTTTTACTAATTTTATAAAAAATGCTTTACAAATCTTGACGATTTATAATCCGTTATTTATAAAAATGCGCCAATTCGAGTCGGGGATATTTCAGGTAAACGAAAAGGTAGTCCGAGTATATAATACAACAACGCACCTCTTGGGAAATGTCATAAAACTTTGTGGGAGGTAGAAGGATGTAGTTTTATTGGTTTTTCCTAAAACGTTATACAATTTAAGTCGAAATGGATTGGGGTAATTCAAGTTTTAATAGAAATACAATAGGAATTTAAACATATTTTTACTATTTTTATGAAAAATGCGTTACAAATCTTGACGATTTATAATCCGTTAGTTATAAAAATGCGCCAATTCGAGTCGGGGATATTTCAGTTAAACGAAAAGGTAATCCGAGTACATAATACAACAACGCACCTCTTGGAAAATGTCATAAAACTTTGTGGGAGGTAGAAGGATGTAGTTTTATTGGTTTTTCCTAAAACGTTATACAATTTAAGTCGAAATGGATTGGGGCAATTGAAGTTTTAATAGAAATACAATAGGAATTTAAACATATTTTTACTATTTTTATGAAAAATGCGTTACAAATCTTGACGATTTATAATCCGTTAGTTATAAAAATGCGCCAATTCGAGTCGGGGATATTTCAGGTAAACGAAAAGGTAGTCCGATTATATAATACAACAACGCACCTCTTGGAAAATAACATAAAACCCTGTGGGAGGTAGAAGGATGTAGTTTTATTGGTTTTTCCTAAAACGTTATACAATTTAAGTCGAAATGGATTGGGGTAATTCAAGTTTTAATAGAAATACAATAGGAATTTAAACATACTTTTACTATTTTTATGAAAAATGCGTTACAAATCTTGACGATTTATGATCCGTTGTTATAAAAATGCGCCAATTCGCGTCGAGGATATTTCAGTTAAACGAAAAGGTAATCCGAGTACATAATACAACAACGCACCTCTTGGAAAATGTCATAAAACTTTGTGGGAGGTAGAAGGATGTAGTTTTATTGGTTTTTCCTAAAACGTTATACAATTTAAGTCGAAATGGATTGGGGCAATTGAAGTTTTAATAGAAATACAATAGGAATTTAAACATATTTTTACTATTTTTATGAAAAATGCTTCACAAATCTTGACGATTTATAATCCGTTGTTATAAGTATGCGCCAATTCGAGTCGGGGATATTTCAGGTAAACGAAAAGGTAATCCGAGTACATAATACAACAACGCACCTCTTGGAAAATGTCATAAAACTTTGTGGGAGGTAGAAGGATGTAGTTTTATTGGTTTTTCCTAAAACGTTATACAATTTAAGTCGAAATGGATTGGGGCAATTGAAGTTTTAATAGAAATACAATAGGAATTTAAACATATTTTTACTATTTTTATGAAAAATGCTTCACAAATCTTGACGATTTATAATCCGTTGTTATAAGTATGCGCCAATTCGAGTCGGGGATATTTCAGGTAAACGAAAAGGTAATCCGAGTACATAATACAACAACGCACCTCTTGGAAAATGTCATAAAACTTTGTGGGAGGTAGAAGGATGTAGTTTTATTGGTTTTTCCTAAAACGTTATACAATTTAAGTCGAAATGGATTGGGGTAATTCAAGTTTTAATAGAAATACAATAGGAATTTAAACATACTTTTACTATTTTTATGAAAAATGCGTTACAAATCTTGACGATTTATAATCCGTTAGTTATAAGAATGCGCCAATTCGAGTCGGGGATATTTCAGGTAAACGAAAAGGTAATCCGAGTACATAATACAATAACGCACCTCTTGGAAAATGTCATAAAACTTTGTGGGAGGTAGAAGGATGTAGTTTTATTGGTTTTTCCTAAAACGTTATACAATTTAAGTCGAAATGGATTGGGGCAATTGAAGTTTTAATAGAAATACAATAGGAATTTAAACATATTTTTACTATTATTATGAAAAATGCTTCACAAATCTTGACGATTTATAATCCGTTGTTATAAGAATGCGCCAATTCGAGTCGGGGATATTTCAGGTAAACGAAAAGGTAATCCGAGTACATAATACAACAACGCACCTCTTGGAAAATGTCATAAAACTTTGTGGGAGGTAGAAGGATGTAGTTTTATTGGTTTTTCCTAAAACGTTATACAATTTAAGTCGAAATGGATTGGGGCAATTGAAGTTTTAATAGAAATACAATAGGAATTTAAACATATTTTTACTATTATTATGAAAAATGCTTCACAAATCTTGACGATTTATAATCCGTTGTTATAAGAATGCGCCAATTCGAGTCGGGGATATTTCAGGTAAACGAAAAGGTAATCCGAGTACATAATACAACAACGCACCTCTTGGAAAATGTCATAAAACTTTGTGGGAGGTAGAAGGATGTAGTTTTATTGGTTTTTCCTAAAACGTTATACAATTTAAGTCGAAATGGATTGGAGTAATTGAAGTTTTAATAGAAATACAATAGGAATTTAAACATATTTTTACTATTTTTATGAAAAATGCGTTACAAATCTTGACGATTTATAATCCGTTAGTTATAAAAATGCGCCAATTCGAGTCGGGGATATTTCAGGTAAACGAAAAGGTAATCCGAGTACATAATACAACAACGCACCTCTTGGAAAATGTCATAAAACTTTGTGGGAGGTAGAAGGATGTAGTTTTATTGGTTTTTCCTAAAACGTTATACAATTTAAGTCGAAATGGATTGGGGCAATTGAAGTTTTAATAGAAATACAATAGGAATTTAAACATATTTTTACTATTTTTATGAAAAATGCGTTACAAATCTTGACGATTTATAATCCGTTAGTTATAAAAATGCGCCAATTCGAGTCGGGGATATTTCAGGTAAACGAAAAGGTAGTCCGATTATATAATACAACAACGCACCTCTTGGAAAATAACATAAAACCCTGTGGGAGGTAGAAGGATGTAGGTATATCGGTTTTTCCTAAAACGTTATACAATTTAAATCGGAATGTAAACATACTTTTACTATTTTTATGAAAAATGCGTTACAAATCTTGACGATTTATAATCCGTTATAAAAATGAGCCAATTCGCGTCGAGGATATTTCAGGTAAACGAAAAGGTAGACCGAGTACATAATACAACCTGCTATTTAGTATTTAATGTACTTTGTAAAGTTGGAAAATACAAACAGAATTAAAATGTTGAAAAAACAAAAATTTACGAGTTGTCTAATATTCAAGACAATCGCTAGCACGTGGTAACAGAAATTTTATGGCGGAACATCCTTACAAATACTTTCTAACTAAGAAAATTCTATACTAAAATAATGGAAAATATTTTTCTATTGATAGTTTCTGTATTAAAAATTAATTTGTCCATTAAAGCGTATCATAAATATATAATTTGCAATTACCATTAATCTTTAATTAGACCGGAGTGAATTCGATGCAATTAGACCGAAAACACATTAACAACTATGTAAACAATCGATTAATTTATATCGAGGTGTAATTGTTTTTCGACGGTTTAATGATATTTAATTATTATTCGACGTATATTACCATTAAAACTCTATTATTAAATAATTATTGTATCGTTGCACATTAATTTTTGTATCTCTGACAACTGTTCGAATGTACACAGGTTTCTAGCTTGATGGACCTCATCAGAACAACGTACTATCTTTCATCCAATAACATTTCGTACGATTCTAATTATTCGACGGCCATTTTCAGTTTAAGCCACATTTCTGATTAGATCTGTCAAAATTTGACATAATAAACTGATGAAAAATTTTTTCTAAATAGAAATCTAGTTTCAAAATTGACCGTATCATAATTTTATATTGTAAATTTCGATGTTATACTACGTCAAATAAACAGTGAAATATTGGGTAGCAAAGTTTAGACGAGACTGCACGTCCTACGAAGACTAGCAACTTCATTGTATTAAATTTTTCCCAAAATTTTCGTGTTTTCTTTTTTATAAAAGGTACTTTGGTACGACCCTCGTATATTACTAAAAATGGAGACTGTATCGAAAAGTGATTTTCGACTGACTTGTTTCGAGCAAACCGAAACGAGCGAAAAACAAGCTCGTTGTGTTCGCAGCGAATTAGTTTTTTTTTTGGTCGCCTATATACAAAAAAACTTCGTAGAAAAAAATTTATTTCTAGTTATTGACTTGGGTTAATGAACCGCGGATATTTTTAACTCGAAATATTCATTTAAATAACAATCGAGACATTCAATTAAAAATACGTGATGTAAATAATTGAAATAATAAATTATCTATTCATTTTCAATTATATTATCGATTATATAATGATACAAGATGATAAATAATGAATATAGAGGTGGGACATCCTAATGAGAATTTTTTCCAAACTTCCTTCGTTTTTTTTTCTCGAAATCAACTTCCACCGGTTGAAATATCGAAAAAAAACAAGCAAATTGTAAATTGACAAAAAAAAAACTCACCTCACCTCTAAATTTTTAAATAAATAAAAAAAATTCCTGTTTACTTGATAAATTTGAGGTTATGTTACGATGAAATACTTTTTCGCGCCTCCCTGTATATATATCGAAATAAATTTAAGAAAAAGTGACATTATGGCGACGTAACCACGCTACGTTTTGAATTAGAATTAATGATAACCGCAAAACCACCGGACCGTACTAACCGCAGCAGCTCTAATCACCTCCAGTTAAACTTCCACGACCCTACTAGCATGTAATCCCATCGTTCACTTCATTTTGTCATTACCGAAGCCAGATAACTTTCATAGCGGACGGATCATTTGTTAAGATTCGAATTAAAACGTATCGAATTAAATTTTGCACTTGTGATTTTCGATTTTAATTTTATTTTTTTTTTTTTTCGTTCTAAACGAATCTAATCTACTAGAAAATTTGATTTATTTACTAACACAAACTGTTTCGTATAAGTCTGGCATCGCCGTTTAAATTTGACACAAGACTTTAAATAACCACGGTCACGAAATTTGAATCAAGATGGAAGTGAACGCAACGTTGCCAAATTCCCTTAAATAAAATTGTACGAATTATCAACGTAGGTAGTGAAGGGTGTTCGAACTATCATGCACACTGTGATCCAAAAGATTTATTTTATTGTTGTTGTATTGTAAAAACTCTTTTTACCGTTAATAAATTAAAAACAAACGAATCACAAAGTTTTGTTTAGAATAAAAAAAAAATCTTCCTTTTTTGAAGTCAGCTTGGCAACATTGTCAGTGTTATCAAATTATGACCGTTGTTGTTTAATATACGTCATTTTGTTGATAGTTCCATGATATTTTAATTGTATTTATGCGTTCTATTGTTGACAGTTGGTAAATTTTTATTTTAATCAAAATTATCACACGTTATATCGATACGATATAAATAAAGAGAAACAAATGTTTCTTTATCGGTAAACATTAAATTTCGATCGTAAACTAGGTACTTTTGAAATCGATATCGAATCCGAAGAATATTTATTGGTTAGGAAAACGATATGATGCAGCTTGTCTTGTGTTTACATTTCGGAATGGCCGAGAAATAATATTTGCTTAGACCAAATAAACACATCGGTGACGTAATATCCGGCAGCTATTTTTCCACGACCTCTGCAAATATTTATACGAGGGTCATCAAGATAAATAACCTAAACATAAAAAAAATGTTTTTTATATATAAATGTATTAATTGCTTATTGATATATTATTTATACTATACACAATTATATTTTATGTTACGATGACGTTTACATTGTTGTCAGATTTTTATTTTTTCTGTAAATATAAATAAATATAGTAAATGTTCGGTTTGAGGGTTGTAAAAAGTATATTTTCAAGATGCAAAACGACGTTTATAATATATAAAATCATAAAACGCATCAAACAACGAAAACGTGATCGAACGGAAGCTTTTAGTCTCGACGTACACGTCTACTTCGGTATCTTGTAAAACATCTTGAGAACCAAACGCCGACCGATCGATCTCTGGTTTAGATAAACGATAAAAAATACTTTTAGTCGTATACAGTTTCCTACCCGACCGATTTTATACCGTTATTCGTTATGAATTCGGCGGTTCATCCCATCCGAGATTAATATTTACTAAATATGGCAACGCCGCCGATTTCTCGCGTTTTATCTCGAAGTATTTCCGGGATAGCAGCTGTTATTCAAAAAAAAAAAAACTACAATGGCCGCCATTCTACGTACATATACATTACAAAAACAAACCGAGTCCAAAGTAAATATACCGAGTATTCTTAGCACGCCGGACGCTTTATATTGACACGACAAATAGTAAATCTCGTACCTTAATCAATTCTCAAACATCACCTCAAGTAAATATTAGTTTTTATGTAAGTTGGTACTTTCCTCGTATATAAACAACGTTTTTCGTTGTTAACTTTGTTTAATTCTGACATAAATTGATTACGATACAATAAATAAAGCGATTAAATCGTTTATTTGGTTGAAAAAGTGATAGTTACAAGGGGGTGCATGGAAAATTAGACGTATAGATGGTGGCATAACCATTAGGTTAATGTACGAACCCGCCAATGGGTTCAGAACCCTAAAAACGAATTATATATCGATTATTCGACTGATTTGTAACAACGAATTCGTTTCGACGAGACCGAAGACAATGCGCGTGAAGTTGAGATATTCTGCTTTTTGATAGTTTCGATCTATTTGATGTCTCGGTTTTATTTTATTTTCAGGGACCACCGCAACCCGGTCAACCGTTCAAATTTACTGTCGGGGAATCGTGTGATAGAATAAAAGAAGAATTCAGTTTTCTTCAAGCCCAATACCACAAGTAAGTTGACGTATTTTCAAAATTTCTGAACGTCTTCGTTTGAATGAGTTTTTTTCGAAATTATTCGAAGGTTTTTTTTATAAAAATAAAGTGTTTCAATTGTACGAAATGGAAAATAATGAAAAACTGAAAAATTCTTACGTGAAAAACACCGTTAACAATGAAAAAGTATGTAACTGTTATTTTGGAACTAGTATGAGAAGAAAGTAGTTCCCACTTCAATACTTATGTAATGAAGTGAATGATTTTTTTCGAAATTTCATGTCTTGGTGATCTAAATGTACTTAAAGGCAACTTAGCGTCAACAAAAAAAATTTGAAACTTTTTTTATTTCCAATAATTAACAAAAAAAAATTCAAATTTTTATTTTTTATGTAACTCCGTTAATTTTGAAGTTATCACATCCTACAAAAAACCATTTTAAAGGTAATTTTCAAGGCTACAAGACTATGTATGTTAAAAGGGCTTGAGACTTTTCATATTTTATTAATAAAGGGTCAAAGGGCTGTGGATATGGTGACAGATTAATTTGGTTATAACTCCGTTAATTTTTATGTTACAAAAAAAATAAAAAAAGCAAAATAATCGTTATAAAAAATGCTTTAATTTGACTGTTTATTTGGTTTTTTCATCTTTTATGATTATGGAGAAAAAAATTAGCAAAAAAAATTTTTTTAAAAATTAATTTAATTTAATGCTATTTTTTTTCGAAATTATTCGATGGTTTTTTTTATAAAAATAAAGTGTTTTAATTGTACGATATCGAAAATAATGAAAAACTGAAAAATTCTTACGTGAAAAACACCGTTAACAATGAAAAAGTATGTAACTGTTATTTTGGAACTGGTATGAGAAGAAAGTAGTTCCCACCTCAATACTTATGTAATGAAGTGAATGATTTTTTTCGAAATTTCATGTCTTGGTGATCTAAATGTACTTAAAGGCAGCATAGGGTCAACAAAAAAAATTTGAAACTTTTTTTTATTCTATAATTAACAAAAAAAAATTCAAATTTTTATTTTTTATGTAACTCCATTAATTTTGAAGATATCACATCCTACAAAAAACCATTTTAAAGGTAATTTTCAAGGCTACAAGACTATGTATGTTAAAAGGGCTTGAGACTTTTCATATTTTATTAATAAAGGGTCAAAGGGCTGTGGATATGGTGACAGATTAATTTGGTTATAACTCCGTTAATTTTTATGGTACAAAAAAAATAAAAAAAGCAAAATAAACGTTATAAAAAATGCTTTAATTTGACTGTTTATTTGGTTTTTTTATCTTTTATGATTATGGAGAAAAAAATTAGCAAAAAAAATTTTTTTAAAAATTAATTTAATTTAATGCTATTTTTTTTCGAAATTATTCGATGGTTTTTTTTATAAAAATAAAGTGTTTCAATTGTACGAAATGGAAAATAATGAAAAACTGAAAAATTCTTACGTGAAAAACACCGTTAACAATGAAAAAGTATGTAACTGTTATTTTGGAACTGGTATGAGAAGAAAGTAGTTCCCACCTCAATACTTATGTAATGAAGTGAATGATTTTTTTCGAAATTTCATGTCTTGGTGATCTAAATGTACTTAAAGGCAGCATAGGGTCAACAAAAAAAATTTGAAACTTTTTTTTATTCTATAATTAACAAAAAAAAATTCAAATTTTTATTTTTTATGTAACTCCGTTAATTTTGAAGTTATCACATCCTACAAAAAACCATTTTAAAGGTAATTTTCAAGGCTACAAGACTATGTATGTTAAAAGGGCTTGAGACTTTTCATATTTTATTAATAAAGGGTCAAAGGGCTGTGGATATGGTGACAGATTAATTTGGTTATAACTCCGTTAATTTTTATGGTACAAAAAAAAATAAAAAAAGCAAAATAAACGTTATAAAAAATGCTTTAATTTGACTTTTATTTGTTTTTTTTATCTTTTATGACTATGGAGAAAAAAATTAGCAAAAAAAATTTTTTTAAAAATTAATTTAATTTAATGCTATTTTTTTTCGAAATTATTCGATGGTTTTTTTTATAAAAATAAAGTGTTTCAATTGTACGAAAAGGAAAATAATGAAAAACTGAAAAATTCTTACGTGAAAAACACCGTTAACAATGAAAAAGTATGTAACTGTTATTTTGGAACTGGTATGAGAAGAAAGTAGTTCCCACCTCAATACTTATGTAATGAAGTGAATGATTTTTTTCGAAATTTCATGTCTTGGTGATCTAAATGTACTTAAAGGCAGCATAGGGTCAACAAAAAAAATTTGAAACTTTTTTTTTATTCTATAATTAACAAAAAAAAATTCAAATTTTTATTTTTTATGTAACTCCGTTAATTTTGAAGTTATCACATCCTACAAAAAACCATTTTAAAGGTAATTTTCACGGCTACAAGACTATGTATGTTAAAAGGGCTTGAGACTTTTCATATTTTATTAATAAAGGGTCAAAGGGCTGTGGATATGGTGACAGATTAATTTGGTTATAACTCCGTTAATTTTTATGGTACAAAAAAAATAAAAAAAGCAAAATAAACGTTATAAAAAATGCTTTAATTTGACTGTTTATTTGGTTTTTTTATCTTTTATAATTATGGAGAAAAAAATTAGCAAAAAAAATTTTTTTAAAAATTAATTTAATTTAATGCTATTTTTTTTGAAATTATTCGATGGTTTTTTTTATAAAAATAAAGTGTTTTAATTGTACGATAGCGAAAATAATGAAAAACTGAAAAATTCTTACGTGAAAAACACCGTTAACAATGAAAAAGTATGTAACTGTTATTTTGGAACTGGTATGAGAAGAAAGTAGTTCCCACCTCAATATTTATGTAATGAAGTGAATGATTTTTTTCAAAATTTCCAATTATAAATATACGTTAAGTAATTTTGAAAAATATATCACGGATAATATTATTTTTTTTGTTCCAGTTTGAAATTAGAATGTGAAAAATTAGCCAGCGAAAAAATAGAGATCCAAAGACATTACGTAATGGTAAGTAATATTTTCAATTATTATAATTTGTATGACTCTAATAATCACGTGATCAAAATTTTTTACAACTTTAACGCTTTATATCTCACCAAATATTTCGAAAAAAACGCCATTTTTCATAAATACTTCCTTCTAAATCTAATATAATATCTTTTTATCAATATCACACAGTTTTTACAACATTTTTTCCTATTTATATCGATAAATATTGAATTTCAACAATTTTATAACACAAATATAAAAAAAAATCACATATTTCCGAACAACATTAATTCCATCTCCATTATTCGGTAGTTTGTATGTACGTAGTAAGCTAATCCTACTCGATTGCGCCAATTATGTTCCTAATTGACGTAGCGGAAAAATTTTACGGCAGAATCAACTACGAAATCCTGATTGGCGCTGTCGAATAAACATTATGTTTTGAGTTAATAAAAAGAGAAGCGGTTTTTCGAAACGCGGCATTTACTGCATCGTACATTAAAATTTGAAACGATTTAATCCTTTTCAATTACACCCCGGCTCGATATTCGTTAATGCCGAATTTCGGAAAATTGATTCGATGAGTGTCGACGTTTCGGATTTACACAATAAATGGATCGATTCAGAATACTTTTTAACCAAAATGTTGATCATCCACATTAGTTATTAACCCTGTATACATATATACGTAATTTACGTATCACGAAATTTAAATGTATCTAAATTTCCTAAATACAACTCTGTGTTTTGACCGCTTATTGACAATCATCACTAAATTCACCAGTTTAAATTTCATTATCAAATATTTTCATAAATTTAAAACAATTTTCTTTTAAAATTCATATCATCCACAATAATTATTAACCCTGTATACATACATACGTAATTTCTTGAATACGACTCTGTTTTCTTAACACTTGATGAGACAATCCACACAAAATTTACCAGTTTCAATATTTTCATCAAATATATAATAATTATTAACCCTGTATACATACATACGTAATTTCTTGAATACGACTCTGTTTTCTTACCACTTAATGAGACAATCCACACAAAATTTACCAGTTTCAATACTTTCATCAAATATATAAAAATTATTAACCCTGTATACATACATACGTAGTTTACGTATTAAATATCGAAAATAAAATATGTCCAAATATCCTGTATACATTTAAAATATTTTTCTACTAAAATTCATATCATCCACAATAATTATCAGCCCTGTATATACATAGTAATTTACGTATTAAATATCGAAAATAAAATGTGTCCAAATATCCTGAATACGACTCTGTTTTCTGATCACTTGTTACGAAGTGTATCTAAGTGATTGATTATCACATAAACTGTCATTGTTTTACTAGAGGCGATAGACAGAGATAGATATAGAACTTGTTAACAAGGAATAGCTACGTTCGAAATGGTTGATTAACATATATATATATATAGTTAAATGATACGTCAATCGATTATTTGTAATTAAAGTATAATTAATAATAATAATTTAAATAACGCACGTAAACGTTGGATTGTAAATAAAACGAAACCGTTGAAAATCGATACTAAAACTACTGTAAATAATGTAGGAGGCATTCGACCGCATATTTGCAATTATTGTCGATTATGTTTTGTTCTCTATATTTTCCAAATAGAATTAATGTTAATTAAACGTTTATTAATTATAGTATGAAATATTTTCCCGATTAATATTAAAATAATAATATCAGTTTCATACACCCACGGTGAAGTAAAATCAGTATTGTAGTTGCATGAAATTTTTCTAAACAATTAATAGGGAGTGGCTACTATACCGACAAACGTATAGATACACATTTCATATTCGATTTTTAACAATTTCAGTTTTTGTTCAATGTACGAAATCAACGTTGTAAATAGCTTTCAATACGTAAAAATTTTCTAAATACTTCAATCCATCAAATTAAGCTTCGTTACGAATATAAATTAAAATCAGTTATATTCTGAAATGAATTCGCTAGAAAAGAACACGTGTCGTAATCTAATGACCAATTTAACCGTCAAAATGAGTACAAATTGAATTGAACAAATTTTTTTCAATTAATTTTCTACGACACACCTGTATACATTAATTATTTATGACCAGCCACGAGGTAGACGGTTTATAAAATAGACGGAAATATAAAACGCCCACTTATCTCACACCAAGCATCGGTATTTAATTACATATTTTATCTTTTTCTATTAGATTCATTTTTTATCTCCTCTCTCTCTTCAATTCTTATACTTAAATTATTGAATCATGTAAACTGATTGATGATTGTTAGCGCCATCTACTGACCAAAGTAATATAGTAATAGTTTAAATTACAGATACCTACTTGAAAAAAAATTATGTTAATATAACTATCTATATTATTTGAGAAAAAAAAGTGTAATTTTTTTATTATTACAATAATGTTATAGTACAATTTTTAATACTTTTAAGCGTATGAAAAAAAAAGTCATCAATTCGTCACTTGTCATTTCTGTCGAATTCGGCGAATCATATACATTGTTTAAATCAAGTTACCTGATACCCCATGTCATGACATTCCTTTCGAGATGTATCTACTTTTTTTATATATCGTGATGTTTGTAAAGAAATCGCAACAGGTTTTTACAATGTCGAAGTATCCAAAGAAGAATAATACCAAACACTTAATGTCACTATAGGTTACGTAACTATAGTCACAAATTCGATGAAACGTTGTCGGTTTTAACACAATAATATTTTTATTAAAATCGAAATAATAGAAAGATAGTTCGATGGATTAAAAATGGCGTACTACTAAAATTTTTATTTAAATAAATGATGATTGTATTGATATATTGCGTATATTTATATATGTATATAAAAGTTTCGTTTTTATTTGTTTGAATTGGCAACGTCGGTTAAAAATTTGTGTCTATCTGTATCCAATACGCATCTAACATCTGATCAGTATTCTACGTTATGCTTTTACCTCAATCCGAAAACTGAAATCACGGGTTTCGCCATTTAGAGTTACATAAACAGCCATTTACTACTTTTCTTTCGACGTGAAGTCATAAATATCCCCACCACTTGGCGCTGCTTCCATCGAATTCCGAACGTATTTAAATGACACAAATAAAAAGTCTGTCTGGCTAGGAATGTTTTTATATGTATGTCGGGTGTTGAGTACCGATGAAAAATCTAATATATACAGGGTGTGTTTAATTGAATAAAAATATATTTGAATTAAATAACCTCAAAGGAATAATTTTCTATTTAATGTCAAACCAAACACAAAACATTTTAGTGTTTTGTAACATAGATTTGTTTGAGTAGGTGTCATTTAAAAACAAATATGGCCGATGATATTTAGTAACAGCTGGTTATTTGCAATAGCACGAAATAATGACTTCGATTAGAAGTTGTCGGTTTCAACGATACGGCTTGGGAGCTGTACCTGACGTTTTAGATTATTTTAATTAATCAAAAAATAGGAGCTAATTGATTCCGACGAAGTCGACGGTATTCGAGCTTCGCATTCCAAGACAAGTAAATAAAAAAAAAAAATGAAAAATAAAAAGCGATTGGTTTAATTCGTTCCGAATCTGGTGTGGTCCGAAATGCCGTACCGATGAGGAGGTACGCGGAGACTTTTTAAACGGTTTAAGGAAGAGACACGTACAAATTCAATCGACCAGGTAGATTTTAATTGTTATTAGAAAACACACGAATTTTGAAAAAAAAAAATTATTTATTTATCGACGTAATTTCTTTTTAGCTTTTCTCTTATGGTTTTTTTGAAAAATATTTTGGTTTAGAAAGTGTCTTTTGACTATTTGTCAATTTTTCGTCACAAATCTTTGATTTTTTTGAGTTTGAGTAGTCATTTCACTAAGAACTACTGTTGACGATTGTTTTTTTCGAAAAAATCTGTTTTTGCCATGGTTTTTCGAGAAATATTTTCGGTTAAAAAGTGTCTTTTGACTGTGGACTACTTTTGACGACATTTTTGGCGAAAAATCTTTGATTTGTTTGGTTTTTTTGGGAAATATTTTGCATTAAAAAGTGTCTTTTGACTGTGGATTACTTCTGACGACATTTTTGGCGAAAAATCTTCGATTTCTTTGGTTTTTTTGGAAAATATTTTGGGTTAAAAAGTGTCTTTTTACTGTAGACTAGTTCTGATGATATTTTTGGCGAAAAATCCTTGATTTCTTTGATTTTTTGCAAAATATTTTCGGTTAAAAAGTGTCTTTTGACTGTGGACTACTTCTGACTATATTTTTGACGAAAAATCTTTGATTTCTTTGGTTTTTTTTTTGGGTTAAAAAGTGTCTTTTGACTGTGGACTACTTCTGACGATATTTTTGGCGAAAAATCTTTGATTTCTTTGATTTTTTGCAAAATATTTTCGGTTAAAAAGTATCTTTTGACTGTGGACTACTTCTGACGACATTTTTGGCGAAAAATCTTCGATTTCTTTGGTTTTTTTGGAAAATATTTTGGGTTAAAAAGTGTCTTTTTACTGTAGACTAGTTCTGACGATATTTTTGGCGAAAAATCCTTGATTTCTTTGATTTTTTGCAAAATATTTTCGGTTAAAAAGTGTCTTTTGACTGTGGACTACTTCTGACGACATTTTTGGCGAAAAATCTTTAATTTCTTTGGTTTTTTTTGGGTTAAAAAGTGTCTTTTGACTGTGGACTACTTCTGACGATATTTTTGGCGAAAAATCTTTGATTTCTTTGGTTTTTTTTGGGTTAAAAAGTGTCTTTTGACTGTGGACTACTTCTGACGATATTTTTGGCGAAAAATCTTTGATTTCTTTGATTTTTTGCAAAATATTTTCGGTTAAAAAGTGTCTTTTGACTGTGGACTACTTTTGACGACATTTTTGGCGAAAAATCTTTGATTTGTTTGGTTTTTTTGGGAAATATTTTGCATTAAAAAGTGTCTTTTGACTGTGGATTACTTCTGACGACATTTTTGGCGAAAAATCTTCGATTTCTTTGGTTTTTTTGGAAAATATTTTGGGTTAAAAAGTGTCTTTTTACTGTAGACTAGTTCTGACGATATTTTTGGTGAAAAATCTTTGATTTCTTTGATTTTTTGCAAAATATTTTCGGTTAAAAAGTGTCTTTTGACTGTGGACTACTTCTGACTACATTTTTGACGAAAAATCTTTGATTTCTTTGGTTTTTTTTTTGGGTTAAAAAGTGTCTTTTGACTGTGGACTACTTCTGACGATATTTTTGGCGAAAAATCTTTGATTTCTTTGATTTTTTGCAAAATATTTTCGGTTAAAAAGTGTCTTTTGACTGTGGACTACTTCTGACGACATTTTTGGCGAAAAATCTTTAATTTCTTTGGTTTTTTTTGGGTTAAAAAGTGTCTTTTGACTGTGGACTACTTCTGACGATATTTTTGGCGAAAAATCTTTAATTTCTTTGGTTTTTTTTGGGTTAAAAAGTGTCTTTTGACTGTGGACTACTTCTGACGATATTTTTGGCGAAAAATCTTTGATTTCTTTGGTTTTTTTTGGGTTAAAAAGTGTCTTTTGACTGTGGACTACTTCTGACGATATTTTTGGCGAAAAATCTTCGATTTCTTTGATTTTTTGCAAAATATTTTCGGTTAAAAAGTGTCTTTTGACTGTGGACTACTTTTGACGACATTTTTGGCGAAAAATCTTTGATTTGTTTGGTTTTTTTGGGAAATATTTTGCATTAAAAAGTGTCTTTTGACTGTGGATTACTTCTGACGACATTTTTGGCGAAAAATCTTCGATTTCTTTGGTTTTTTTGGAAAATATTTTGGGTTAAAAAGTGTCTTTTTACTGTAGACTAGTTCTGACGATATTTTTGGTGAAAAATCTTTGATTTCTTTGATTTTTTGCAAAATATTTTCGGTTAAAAAGTGTCTTTTGACTGTGGACTACTTCTGACTACATTTTTGACGAAAAATCTTTGATTTCTTTGTTTTTTTTTTGGGTTAAAAAGTGTCTTTTGACTGTGGACTACTTCTGACGATATTTTTGGCGAAAAATCTTTGATTTCTTTGATTTTTTGCAAAATATTTTCGGTTAAAAAGTGTCTTTTGACTGTGGACTACTTCTGACGACATTTTTGGCGAAAAATCTTTAATTTCTTTGGTTTTTTTTGGGTTAAAAAGTGTCTTTTGACTGTGGACTACTTCTGACGATATTTTTGGCGAAAAATCTTTGATTTCTTTGGTTTTTTTTGGGTTAAAAAGTGTCTTTTGACTGTGGACTACTTCTGACGACATTTTTGGCGAAAAATCTTCGATTTCTTTGGTTTTTTTGGAAAATATTTTGGGTTAAAAAGTATCTTTTGACTACGGACTACTTCTGACGATATTTTTGGCGAAAAATCTTTGATTTCTTTGATTTTTTGCAAAATATTTTCGGTTAAAAAGTGTCTTTTGACTGTGGACTACTTCTGACGACATTTTTGGCGAAAAATCTTTGATTTCTTTGGTTTTTTTTGGGTTAAAAAGTGTCTTGTGACTGTGGACTACTTCTGACGACATTTTTGGCGAAAAATCTTTAATTTCTTTGGTTTTTTTTGGGTTATAAAGTGTCTTTTGACTGTGGACTACTTCTGACGATATTTTTGGCGGAAAATCTTTGATTTCTTTGGTTTTTTTGGGAAATATTTTGGGTTAAAAAGTGTTTTTTGACTGTGGACTACTTCTGACGACATTTTTGGCGAAAAATCTTTGATTTCTTTGGTTTTTTTTGGGTTAAAAAGTGTCTTGTGACTGTGGACTACTTCTGACGATATTTTTGGCGGAAAATCTTTAATTTCTTTGGTTTTTTTTGGGTTAAAAAGTGTCTTTTGACTGTGGACTACTTCTGACGATATTTTTGGCGAAAAATCTTTGATTTCTTTGGTTTTTTTTGGGTTAAAAAGTGTCTTTTGACTGTGGACTACTTCTGACGACATTTTTGGCGAAAAATCTTCGATTTCTTTGGTTTTTTTGGAAAATATTTTGGGTTAAAAAGTATCTTTTGACTACGGACTACTTCTGACGATATTTTTGGCGAAAAATCTTTGATTTCTTTGATTTTTTGCAAAATATTTTCGGTTAAAAAGTGTCTTTTGACTGTGGACTACTTCTGACGACATTTTTTGCGAAAAATCTTTGATTTCTTTGGTTTTTTTTGGGTTAAAAAGTGTCTTGTGACTGTGGACTACTTCTGACGACATTTTTGGCGAAAAATCTTTAATTTCTTTGGTTTTTTTTGGGTTAAAAAGTGTCTTTTGACTGTGGACTACTTCTGACGATATTTTTGGCGGAAAATCTTTGATTTCTTTGGTTTTTTTGGGAAATATTTTGGGTTAAAAAGTGTTTTTTGACTGTGGACTACTTCTGACGACATTTTTGGCGAAAAATCTTTAATTTCTTTGGTTTTTTTTGGGTTAAAAAGTGTCTTTTGACTGTGGACTACTTCTGACGACATTTTTGGGGAAAAATCTTTGATTTCTTTGGGTTTTTTTTGGGTTGAAAAGTGTCTTTTGACTGTGGACTACTTCTGACGACATTTTTGGCGAAAAATCTTTGATTTCTTTGGTTTTTTTTGGGTTAAAAAGTGTCTTGTGACTGTGGACTACTTCTGACGACATTTTTGGCGAAAAATCTTTAATTTCTTTGGTTTTTTTTTGGGTTAAAAAGTGTCTTTTGACTGTGGACTACTTCTGACGATATTTTTGGCGGAAAATCTTTGATTTCTTTGGTTTTTTCTGGGAAATATTTTGGGTTAAAAAGTGTTTTTTGACTGTGGACTACTTCTGACGACATTTTTGGCGAAAAATCTTTAATTTCTTTGGTTTTTTTTGGGTTAAAAAGTGTCTTTTGACTGTGGACTACTTCTGACGACATTTTTGGGGAAAAATCTTTGATTTCTTTGGGTTTTTTTTGGGTTGAAAAGTGTCTTTTGACCGTGGACTACTTCTGACGACATTTTTGGCGAAAAATCTTTGATTTCTTTGGTTTTTTTTGGGTTAAAAAGTGTCTTGTGACTGTGGACTACTTCTGACGACATTTTTGGCGAAAAATCTTTAATTTCTTTGGTTTTTTTTGGGTTAAAAAGTGTCTTTTGACTACGGACTACTTCTGACGATATTTTTGGCGAAAAATCTTTGATTTCTTCGGTTTTTTGGAAAATATTTTGGGTTAAAAAGTGTTTTTTGACTGTGGACTACTTCTGACGACATTTTTGGCGGAAAATCTTTGATTTCTTTGGTTTTTTTGGGAAATATTTTGCGTTAAAAAGTGTTTTTTGACTGTGGACTACTTCTGACGACATTTTTAGCGAAAAATCTTTGATTTCTTTGGATTTTTTGGGAAATATTTTCGGTTAAAAAGTGTCTTTTGACTATTTGCCATTTTTTGTCACAAATCTGTAATTTTTTTGAGTTAAAATATGTCGTTTCACTAAGAACTACTGTTGACGATTGTTTTTTTTCGAAAAAATCTATTAGTGTTATGGGTTTGCGAAAAATATTTCGGGTCAAAATGTGTCTTTCGACTATAGGCCTTCATCTGACATCATTTTTGACAAAAAATCTGATTTTATCGTTAAATTGTAAAGTAGACATTTTAGATGGTTCACGCTGTTGCCAGATTTTCTTGCATGTCGTCGTCGTTGTTGTTGTTGTAGCATCAAAATTCTTTGAATAAAATTCTTCGAAACATATTTATAGTTATTGCGATTGTGATAAAGAGTAACTGCTAAATCGCGTGACGAAACGGAATGGGCTTAAAACGATAAATAAAAAAAAACTTTAATAACCTCCAGCGAAGAGAATAATTCAGGTTGATTTTGATCGAGTTCAATTTTTTTATCGTGTTGCTTATTGCGGTTTGTATATGGCGTGTCTTTCACTTACCAAATCTCGCGAATTTCCAAAATTTTATTAGCTTGGGCTTAATTTGTATGTGCAGAGTCGATTTGTAGCGCGGGTTTGGAAATTTGTGGCATTTGACGTGATGTGTCAAATGTCAGAAAAAACCGGAAGAAATTACTAAAAACGAATTTTTAAATTTCGAAAGAACAAACAGAAAATTATAAATTTTGAAATTTATAGAAAAATGAATGCGATTTAATCGACCTGGGGTTAAAAAAAAACATACGAGGTCAGAAGAAAACGCACCGGAAACGAAAATATTGACGTAAATGTCAAAAATTTGTTAATATTCACAAACATTGGGAAAAACCGAAAGAGACTGTCAAAAATTAGAAAAACATTGACAGGAACTGTCAAAAACATTGACTCATGGACAGACAACGTTAGTAAAGATGAACAGGGGAATGAAAAACGGGCGGGAAACGATTAAATTCAGATGCAACTTGCAGAAATGTCAAAATTTGGAAAAAATTAGCAGAAAGTGTGAAAAGTTTGAACCAACGGACAGAAAAAGTGATAAAGATGAATAAAGAATTTGACAAAAAACGGATAGGAAACAATAAAATTAATGTGGAACGAAAGATAAACGTCAAAATTGAGAAAATTTATTTTGAAATATTTAATTTTGAAAATTATAAAAAACTAATAAGGTTATAAAAACCGTTCTGGAAACGAAAAACTCATAGAAAGTGTAAAAAATTGATAAGAAAAGTGAAAGAAAGTGTCAAAAAATAATAAAAAATGTCGATAATTAAGAAAAACCCGAAAGGAAATCTCAAAAATTGGGAAAAACTGAAAGAAAGTGTCAAAAAATAATAAAAAAATGTCGATAATTAAGAAAAATCCGAAAGGAAATGTCAAAAATTGGGAAAAACCGAAAGAAAGTGTCAAAAAATAATAAAAAAATGTCGATAATTAAGAAAAACCCGAAAGGAAATGTCAAAAATTGGGAAAAACTGAAAGAAAGTGTCAAAAAATAATAAAAAAATGTCAATAATTAAGAAAAACCCGAAAGGAAATCTCAAAAATTGGGAAAAACTGAAAGAAATTGTCGAAAAATAATAAAAAAATGTCAATAATTAAGAAAAACCTGAAAGGAAATCTCAAAAATTGGGAAAAACTGAAAGAAATTGTCGAAAAATAATAAAAAAATGTCAATAATTAAGAAAAACCCGAAAGGAAATCTCAAAAATTGGGAAAAACTGAAAGAAATTGTCGAAAAATAATAAAAAAATGTCAATAATTAAGAAAAACCCGAGAAAAAATCTCCAAAATTGGGAAAAACTGAAAGAAATTGTCGAAAAATAATAAAAAAATGTCAATAATTAAGAAAAACCCGAAAGGAAATCTCAAAAATTGGGAAAAACTGAAAGAAATTGTCGAAAAATAATAAAAAAATGTCAATAATTAAGAAAAACCCGAAAGGAAATCTCAAAAATTGGGAAAAACTGAAAGAAATTGTCGAAAAATAATAAAAAAATGTCAATAATTAAGAAAAACCCGAAAGGAAATCTCAAAAATTGGGAAAAACTGAAAGAAATTGTCGAAAAATAATAAAAAAATGTCAATAATTAAGAAAAACCCGAGAAAAAATCTCCAAAATTGGGAAAAACTGAAAGAAATTGTCGAAAAATAATAAAAAAATGTCAATAATTAAGAAAAACCCGAAAGGAAATCTCAAAAATTGGGAAAAACTGAAAGAAATTGTCGAAAAATAATAAAAAAATGTCGATAATTAAGAAAAATACGAAAGGAAATCTCAAAAATTGGGAAAAACTGAAAGAAATTGTCGAAAAATAATAAAAAAATGTCGATAATTAAGAAAAATACGAAAGAAAATAAAAAAACTATAAGAAAACGTCGAAAATCGGAGAAAACTGGTGGAAAGTGTCAAAAATTTGAACACACAAACAAAAAGTCTATAAAAACTACAGGGGTTAAAAAAACGTCCTTAAAACGAAAAAAATTGAATTTTGATTTAAATGACATGAAGTGCCAAAAATCGAAATATCCAAGAAATGTTTAAAAAATGTCATAAACATCGAAAAACAGTAGAAATTTACTGAAAGTCTTAAAATTTAGGAAATATTGACAGAAAGTGTCGAAAATCGTTTAAAATCAATAAAAATTATCGAAATTAAGAAAAAAATGTCAATAATTAAGAAAAAATCGAAAGATAAAGTCAGAAATTAGAAAAAGCCGAAAAAAGTAATCGAAATAAGAAAAAAAAAACGATAAAAATCGTCGAAAATTGGAAAAAATCAAATAATGTGAAAAATCGGAGAAAATAAAAGATGCCGAAAATTGAAACAAACCAAAAAAGTTTACAAATCAGTAGAAATTGATTGAAAGTGTCATAATCTGGGAAATATCGACAGAAAATCGTGTAAAATTGCTAGAAAATTTAGAAAATAAACTGACAAATATCAAAAATCTGAACGTACTGCCAGAAAAATGTCACAAAGCAGTAAAAACCAACAGAGATTTGAAAAAACAACTGCCAAACTCCAAGGAAACTGACATAAATTAACAGAAAGTTTATAAAAATTGAAAAAAAAAATGACGGAAAGTGCCAAAAAAATCAACAAACTGTTAGAAAAGTTGAAAAAGAAAACAGAAAATTAAAAAGTTAGACAGTTAATATGTTAAAACCGTTAGAAATGTCAAAATTTATAACAAACGACTTGAAAATTTCGAATTTGTAGAGAAAAAATTTTCCAATTATTTTCCAACATTAAAAAAAAAAACCAAATTAACAGTATCGATTTATGTGTGCATTTATTGAAATGCAATTTTTGAAATTCAAACATTCAAACAAAATTATTTTTGGTCTGTTTCAGTATTACGAAATGTCGTATGGGCTCAACGTCGAAATGCATAAACAGGTAAGTCATTCGAAATTATTTATTTATTTATCTAAAATTCCAAAACGACAATTAGAATGGAAAAATTCACCATCACTGACATTTTAATATTTGCGACAAATAAATAAAAAAACGTTATTTTTAAAATGAGACGTCGAACGTCTCAATCGGATAATTATGTCCTAAGAAAAGTCGAAAAATCTAAATAAATTTCAAAACAAATTAATTTAGTTACCAAAGTTTATCAAAATCCCAAAAAAAAGTATCAAAATTTCGGTTATTTTTACTAAAAATTATACTTATTATTCGAAAACGCGAAATATATTAAAGTTAGTACACTTTGGTGTTTAATTACGCCACAATCCCACTACGAAAACTCTCATAATCTATCTGGCATAGTCTTCAGCTTAATATATAAACGTAATATCATAAAAAAACAATGTTTGTCTGTATTTCCGTAATAAAATCGTAAACTATGATCATTTGTTGAGCCAACGAAGGCTTTTGACACATACATTGTCAATTTTTTCGGCACCAACTTTTTTCTAACCGTTTCTTTATCGGCGTTTACAGCCTCGGCAATAATTCGACGATCTGCACGCACAATTTAGTTGATTTTGGTCATTGTTTCCTTAGTTTAAACAGTTACATGACGACCTGGATAATGATCACCATCAAAAACACGCCCAAATACTATAATAGTGAAGGAAACGTGTACTGAACGTCTAAAACGTCCTCTAAGTATGCAGTTTCGTTATTTAATAGCCGGACCTCGTATATATGTATGTGATTGTGATTTATATCGTTCGGAACGTATAAGATAATGAAAGAAGAAGAATATTTTGATAAAAAATATTCAAAATTTTGAAAATATTTCAAGCAACTATAAGATTTTTCAAACGTTTAATTCGTTAACATATGTTGTCCACACTGTATATATATATATATAGATAATCCGTACGTCAAACGAAAGTTTCTTTTTTTTTTTATTTTTGTTAAACGACGGTATGTATATCGTCGTTTTGAAAAATATTTCGTCGTATCTACAAACAAGACGTTTTCCTTTCTGTATTTTATTACGAGAAATCGATTCCCTGGAGCGTGATAAAACGGCCCTTATCGTGACGTGCAGTGAAGTTGGACCTTTATTGCCAATAAAAAAAAGAAGAAGAAGAGCAATGAGAAAAAAGAGATGACGGAAAGAATCGATTTGGAAATGGGAATCTTGCGCCGTAGTACAATTTTAAGTTGATACTACGTTTTAATCGTTTTATAAGAAATTATTAAAAATAGTTTTTAGTTTGAAAAAAGATTTTTGTCATTTTTCTGTTAAAAGAAAATTAGTCACGTGAAAAATTAATAGTAGAAAAATCAACCCCAAACACCGACAGTTATTGGGAAGCTTAAAGAAGATTCTGACGGAACTAAATTCAGAGTTAGAGAATGACGAAAGAAAATATCGAAAATTTGAAAAAAACTGAATGAGATTTGCGAAAATTGGTAAAAAAAAATGTCAATAATTAAAGAAGAATGAAAAAAATGACAAAAATTAGAGAATGTCGAAAGAAAATATCGAAAATTGGTAAAAAAAATGTCAATAATTAAAGAAGAACGGAAAAAAATGACAAAAATTAGAGAATGTCGAAAGAAAATATCGAAAATTGGTAAAAAAAATGTCAATAATTAAAGAAGAACGGAAAAAATGAAAAAAATTAGAGAATGTCGAAAGAAAATATCGAAAATTGGTAAAAAAAATGTCAATAATTAAAGAAAAACGGAAAAAATGACAAAAATTAGAGAATGTCGAAAGAAAATATCGAAAATTGGTAAAAAAAATGTCAATAATTAAAGAAGAATGGAAAAAATGACAAAAATTAGAGAATGTCGAAAGAAAATATCGAAAATTGGTAAAAAAAATGTCAATAATCAAAGAAGAATGGAAAAAATGACAAAAATTAGAGAATGTCGAAAGAAAATATCGAAAATTGGTAAAAAAAATGTCAATAATTAAAGAAGAATGGAAAAAAATGACAAAAATTAGAGAATGTCGAAGGAAAATATCGAAAATTGGTAAAAAAAATGTCAATAATTAAAGAAGAACGGAAAAAATGACAAAAATTAGAGAATGTCGAAAGAAAATATCGAAAATTGGTAAAAAAAATGTCAATAATTAAAGAAGAATGGAAAAAATGGCAAAAATTAGAGAATGTCGAAAGAAAATATCGAAAATTGGTAAAAAAAATGTCAATAATTAAAGAAGAACGGAAAAAATGACAAAAATTAGAGAATGTCGAAAGAAAATATCGAAAATTGGTAAAAAAATGTCAATAATTAAAGAAGAACGGAAAAAATGACAAAAATTAGAGAATGTCGAAAGAAAATATCGAAAATTGGTAAAAAAAAGTCAATAATTAAAGAAAAACGGAAAAAAATGACAAAAATTAGAGAATTTCGAAAGAAAATATCGAAAATTGGTAAAAAAAATGTCAATAATCAAAGAAGAATGGAAAAAATGACAAAAATTAGAGAATGTCGAAGGAAAATATCGAAAATTGGTAAAAAAAATGTCAATAATTAAAGAAGAATGGAAAAAATGGCAAAAATTAGAGAATGTCGAAAGAAAATATCGAAAATTGGTAAAAAAAATGTCAATAATTAAAGAAGAATGGAAAAAATGGCAAAAATTAGAGAATGTCGAAAGAAAATATCGAAAATTGGTAAAAAAAAGTCAATAATTAAAGAAAAACGGAAAAAATGACAAAAATTAGAGAATTTCGAAAGAAAATATCGAAAATTGGTAAAAAAAATGTCAATAATTAAAGAAGAACGGAAAAAATGACAAAAATTAGAGAATGTCGAAAGAAAATATCGAAAATTGGTAAAAAAAAGTCAATAATTAAAGAAAAACGGAAAAAAATGACAAAAATTAGAGAATTTCGAAAGAAAATATCGAAAATTGGTAAAAAAAATGTCAATAATCAAAGAAGAATGGAAAAAATGACAAAAATTAGAGAATGTCGAAAGAAAATATCGAAAATTGGTAAAAAAAATGTCAATAATTAAAGAAGAATGGAAAAAATGGCAAAAATTAGAGAATGTCGAAAGAAAATATCGAAAATTGGTAAAAAAAATGTCAATAATTAAAGAAGAATGGAAAAAATGGCAAAAATTAGAGAATGTCGAAAGAAAATATCGAAAATTGGTAAAAAAAAGTCAATAATTAAAGAAAAACGGAAAAAATGACAAAAATTAGAGAATTTCGAAAGAAAATATCGAAAATTGGTAAAAAAAATGTCAATAATTAAAGAAGAACGGAAAAAATGACAAAAATTAGAGAATGTCGAAAGAAAATATCGAAAATTGGTAAAAAAAAGTCAATAATTAAAGAAGAACGGAAAAAATGGCAAAAATTAGAGAATGTCGAAAGAAAATATCGAAAATTGGTAAAAAAATGTCAATAATTAAAGAAGAATGGAAAAAATGACAAAAATTAGAGAATGTGGAAAGAAAATATCGAAAATTAGAAAAAAACTGAATAAGAGTTACGAAAATTGTTAAAAAAACAACCAAAAACTAGAAAAAAGTATAGAAAATCGGAAAATGTCGAAAATTTCAACAGACAAAGAAAAAAGTTGAAAAAAATCTGTAAAAATAAACAGGTGTTAAAAAATAAAAAAATTCAAATAGAACAGACCGAAATATCCAAAATGACATAAATATGATTTTGATTTAAATGATTCAAAGTATCCAAATTTAGGAAATATTGACAGAAAGTGTCGAAAATCGTTTAAAATCAATAAAAAATATCGAAATTAATAAAAAATGTCAATAATTAAGAAAAAAAACTGACAAATATCAAAAATCTGAACGTACAGTCAGAAAAATGTCGTTATACGTTTTATAAAAGATTATTATACACTGAAAGTTATTGGAAAGCTAAAAAAACATCCTGACAAAACGAATCGCGTACTAGATTAAAAAAAATCCTGTAATTTATTATCATTTACTTCAAATACTCCTAAAGATCTAAAAAATTTGGAAAACTCGCCAAAAAGAAAAACAACGTAAATACTCGGCATCTAACGACTTTACTAAACTTTACGTTGGACTGACCACAACGAAAATCTTCAATTAAATCACGCAACGCACGTTTTATACCGTCATTACTATAATTCAAATCATATTCTTCATTTCTACAACTCATTATGACCTTTCGACTTCCAAATTATACGGACAAATCTTCTTTCAAACAATCTTTCCACTTTTTTCCGCTAATCCATTCATCTACCGGATGTTTCCATCTGTGCGCGCCTGCACCAGCTCCAATCCGATGTCTTCTTTCATAGATGTCGAGTCTACGCGCGAAACCGCCGCGCGTACATCCTCGCAAATGTTGTATCATCCCTAAAATCACCGTTGAAAATATCGAATCGCATTAAAACCGTTTTCCGTATCGCTATAAACATCGATCCCATTAAATATTCCGATTGTATCACCGATAAAACACTTCCATCGCCAACAAAAGCGATCGAATTAATGACCGACTGCCTACAAATTAAATCAAAGCATACAGAAGCTTCCCCATCCGAATTGTAAACCACCCCCGTCCATTTTTGATATAACCCCGACTCGTTTTTCAACGACGCGTAAACTGAGTTTTAAAAAACGAGAGATAGAAAGAGAGAGAGGGAGGTACGCAGTGACCTGTGGCGAGTAAACATTTTAAACAGCTAATAAAAGGATAAGCGCGTCGTGTATAAACCCTTGACGCGTAACATTTTAGTACAGTAAATAACGAAACTTCATTATTCTTCAAAAATATATATAGGATAAATAGCGACCGCGCCATGTGATATACCTTGTTTTGGAAAAAACCAAAACCTTCTACCTGCTATTTATTGCATATTTACGAGAATCCAGGCGAGGCGTTTGGAAACGTGAAGAAATTCGTCTCGAGATCAGATTTCGAACGCCGAAATCTCAGCGATTTAGCTCGCGTGACAGTTTTCGATGAAATTGATGCTTCAAACCACACCCAGAAGCATTCTTCAACGACATACGTAATACAAGAACTCTCGCACTACAATTTCCGCCATTGTTAACATTCAGGCGTCAGTCGGCGTTGTGCTACAACCTCCGCCATTATCGAAGAACCCAGGCGAGGCATTTGGAATCGTGAAGAAATTCGTTCTGTCTCGAGACCACGAAGCGATCAGATTTCGTCGAAACTACGCCGTTTCTAGAGACTTAGCTCGCGCGACGTAGTTTAAATCAGTAAATTTTTCATTTTCCCTTTCTCCTTGGACGGTGTTCGATGAAATTGATGCTTCAAACCACTCCCACAAGCATTCTTCAACGACATACGTAATACACTACAAATTCCGCCATTCAAGCGTCAGTCGGCGTTATGCTACAACCTCCGCCGTTATCGAAGAACCCAGGCGAGGCGTTTGGAATCGTGAAGAAATTCGTTCTGTCTCGAGACCACGAAGCGATCAGATTTCGTCGAAACTACGCCGTTTCTAGAGACTTAGCTCGCGCGACGTAGTTTAAATCAGTAAATTTTTCATTTTCCCTTTCTCCTTGGACGGTGTTCGATGAAGTTGATGCTTTAAACCATTCCCTGAAGCATTCTTCAACGACATACGTAATACACTACAAATTCCGCCATTCAAGCGTCAGTCGGCGTTGTGCTACAACCTCCGCCGTTATCGAAGAACCCAGGCGAGGCGTTTGGACGCAAATCCGTCGTTTCAAACGACAGATTGATTAAAGAAAATGGCAGATAATGCCGGGAATGGTTGTGAGTAGTTCGAAAGTCAGGCAGTTCCGAATTAATCGACTCTATATATATATTGACCAACTCGTAGCCTGGATTTAAATCCTATCGAACATCAAGTAGTTAAAAATCTTCAAAATGACACTTATATCATGAAAAAGCAATTGGAAGTTGTCCTAACGGAAAAGGGAAGGAATTTAAGTTGTTTACATTGGACAGACGTCTCGGTATTTAGAAAATAGTTTAAAAGATCATCTCGTTAATTCGTGATGTTTAATAAAAGAAAACGTACAATCTTTTTTTGAAAACGATGTTTTTCGGTTGTTTATATTCTGTATTAGTTTTCGTTGGATCCGTTTTCGGTATTTACGAGTTTATATCGACGGAAACGTCTAATTTAGTTTTGTAAACGTCTGTTAATCGGATTTCAGATGGTTTTCGTAATTTTTTCTTCCATATTATTAACTTCTATTACATCTTTTCGAATTAAATCGCATATAAATGCAAGACGCCTTCGCTATTCCGCGGATACGAATTCTGGACAGGTTGTTGGTGTAGCGTTTCGTGACCGGAATTCGTCTCCAAAGAAATTACGAGAATTATTAAACAAACCACGTTCGCTACCCATTAATTCGGTGTGTGTGTGTGTATATATACCAAGGGTTGCCGGATTATCGTATTATCGAGTATTTCAACCACCAAACGTAGTTATTTCGATAGTAGTATAACAAAAATTGTGCGGTTGAAGAGGGTGGACGTCGTGGTGCGTGTATATCCCTCAATTGAACCATATTTTGATATCGAAAGTCTCATTTTCCGAAACTCCAATTCGCAAAGACCAGATCCACGCAATTACAGTCGCGCCACCTCCAGATCACCAAATTTAGAGGCCCGAACGTCAGATACGCGTAGAGCTGAAGATTAAGGAAGCTGGTAGATTAAAACATGCATCAAAAGTCGAAAAAACAGTCGAACCACGATCAGTATCGGGACTGATGTTTCAACTACTAAATGCTTCCCTAGAGATGATGATTCAGTGTTTAATGGAACCTGGTGGTTTTCAACGACGATCAAAAGACATTATCCCATGGTAAATCAAAATTATTTAAGAGGAAATTCAATTATTTCACCCTCAAATTGGGTCTCGAGGTACGAGGATAGTCCCAAAAGTACCTGGACCGACAAAGAAATCTTCTTTTAGATCTCAGTTTTATTCAATAACTTCTTTATTATTTTTTTTCAAACCTGGGACCAGAAAATAATCCGAATCAGTATATGCAAACTTTAATTCGATGATTGCTTGATTTGCGGCCGTTTTTGCTTGATTTCATCGTTCAAACTTTGTAATAAAACTCGTCGTTGATAGTTTTTCCTTTTTTCGATGATAATCGATGGAAATTTTCACGAAAAACCGACGCCACGACACTCGTCTGTAGATAAAACGATCTTTGCCTTGTTTTGAACCGGTTTTACCTCTTCAGCACATCGTTTTGATTGTTCTTCGATTGCGAAGTGATGGACGTTTCATCCATGGTACTTTTTGGAGCTCTTGGTGGCCTAGGTCGGTCCAGGTGCGTCTGGAATCATCTTCATTTATAAGAAAACGGCAGATTCGTTAATTATTATTTCTATTTTGTGAAACTCGTCGGAAAACGGAGTTGATTCGATCTTCACTTAAATTAATTAATGATGGATAAGAGGGTGGAGGTTAACGTTTTCCCGAACGCGATACAAAAAGCGAGGGAAGTTTATTTGACCGCCGGCGTCTGGGGGGT
This sequence comes from Diorhabda carinulata, assembly GCF_026250575.1. Classification (NCBI taxonomy): domain Eukaryota; kingdom Metazoa; phylum Arthropoda; class Insecta; order Coleoptera; family Chrysomelidae; genus Diorhabda; species Diorhabda carinulata. Next base: position 351,883 of record NC_079471.1, read on the forward strand.
TGCTATTCCGAAAACTAGGGTGAGTTCCCTTATTCCCAAAGGAACGAGAAACTTGACTCTGATCTTATTTCTGATAGTCGAGGAAAATATTTACAGTTTACGGGAAAAGATTTCTTTCGTTTTTTAATCGATTTTCAAATGGAAATTACTAATTTTTCGTGTGATAAATCGATTATTTTTGTGAAAAATACGAAAATATTGGAAATTTTCGTATAAAAAATCAAAATATCTTTATGAAAATTAATTTTCTCGGTGTAGAAAAGCGAGTTCCTTTATAGAACAAAAAAATGTTTCAAGAAAAAGTTTTTCCTATAAAAACCGCATTTTCCAAAATGGATTTTTCCCACGCACTCAATTCCATTGCAAAAAGGTGAATTTTCTTATGAAAAACCCAAAATTTCCATATTCCCTTGAATTCGCCCATAGTATAATCGAAAAATTCTGATTTTCGATATTTGGATGCTGCGGTTAGACGTGGCGATAAGTTCGTAACTTAAGTATTTGTATCAGCCTACTTTCCTTGCACCTTTTTTTACCACCTGTAATATTTGGTATTTGAAACATTTTTATTTTTCATTTTGAGTGCAAAAAGGTCCCTTTTGAAACGTGTAATTTTGTTTCATAACTTTTTACTTTATGTCATGATTTTCTTGTAAAGAAATAATGTTTCAAGAAAAAGTGATTTTTTTATGAAAAACCAACATTTTCTTAACGTTTTTCCTATAAAAACCGCATTTTCCAAAATGGATTTTTTCCCACGCACTCAATTCCATTGCAAAAAGCTGAATTTTCTTATGAAAAACCCAAAATTTCCATATTCCCTTGAATTCGCCCATAATATAATCGAAAAATTCTGATTTTCGATATTTGGATGCTGCGGTTAGACGTGGCGATAAGTTCGTAACTTAAGTATTTGTATCAGCCTACTTTCCTTGCACCTTTTTTTACCACCTGTAATATTTGGTATTTGAAACATTTTTATTTTTCATTTTGAGTACAAAAAGGTCCCTTTTGAAACGTGTAATTTTGTTTCATAACTTTTTACTTTATGTCATGATTTTCTTGTAAAGAAATAATGTTTCAAGAAAAAGTGATTTTTTTATGAAAAACCAACATTTTCTTAACGTTTTTCCTATAAAAACCGCATTTTCCAAAATGGATTTTTCCCCACGCACTCAATTCCATTGCGAAAAGCTGAATTTTCTTATGAAAAACCCAAAATTTCCATATTCCCTTGAATTCGCCCATAGTATAATCGAAAAATTCTGATTTTCGATATTTGGATGCTGCGGTTAGACGTGGCGATAAGTTCGTAACTTAAGTATTTGTATCAGCCTACTTTCCTTGCACCTTTTTTTACCACCTGTAATATTTGGTATTTGAAACATTTTTATTTTTCATTTTGAGTGCAAAAAGGTCCCTTTTGGAACGTGTATTTTTGTTTCATAACTTTTTACTTTATGTCATGATTTTCTTGTAAAGAAATTATGCCAAAAATCATGGAATGTCACGTGTTTTTGTCCGGAAAATCCATAAATCGTATTAGTTTCCAACGATAGCGAACTGGATGGATCGGCCATTAAGAAAACTACTAACCAATCGATAAGAGAGGACGATATTTAGAAGGTTGACATGCCGAACGCTGTCAAAGGCTTTCGACACGTCCAGTGTGTTATCAGACTCAAGATTTCCCGGTAAACGACTATTTTCCTTGGAAAAACCGTTAATTTAATTAAAAAAAAACACTACACTACACTACACTAATACACTAATTTATTTACGACATTTCGGTGTTAAATATCCGATTCCGAATTGATAGAAGGGATCATATTGCCAAGTTCCAATTTAGAATGTGTCAATGAAGCGTGAAAATCCCAACAAAAGCGTCGGAAAGTGCGAGAAAGGGAGTGGGAGCGGACGAAAAGGGGAGAATCGGGAATGATGCGGTAAGAGATTTCGTGTAACATCGAAGCCCGCTGCGGCCTCGGGAAAGTGGCCACTGACGTGATCACGAGCCGTGGAAATCGATGTTCGTTTTAACCGTTAATAGACGGGGTCGAAAATCCCTTTCATTTCGGGTAAATATTTTCCCGGATAATCGAGCTCACTTCAGAAACGATTTTCCTCGAATGACAAACGGCTTTCGTTTTAATATTTTTCGTTTCGAAACGGAGCCACATCCGAATCCAAATACCAGGCGATTTTTCCGAAAAAGGGGGGGAAAATCTCGTTCGATTAAATCACCCTCCAAATCGAAAATTGTGATTGTCCAAAAGTTATCCAGATTTAGTCTTTAGCGATTTTTTTTTTGGCTTTTTATATAAAAAAAAAATTAAATGTTTGTAATCGCAGGGGGTGTTTTTCTTTATAATCGATTCGTCATCCCTTAACATCAATTTCCATTTAATTCAACCCCTTAAGGATCCTTATTTGAAAAAAAAAAATGAATAAAAATCAACCTGACTTTGATCTATTTGCAAATTCAACTAAATCTGACCAGGTGGCGGTTCTCCCCTTTTCGTAGGGTGAGTTACGAGTTCCGTAAGGGTGTATGTAACACGTAGGGGAGTTGGCGTTATATAATTTATGCTGATGGGAAGTATTCGGATATAATTTAATTTTCCATTTATAATTTAGAAGGGGCTGTGCGTGCGTGCGTGTGTGTGTGTGTGTGTGTGTGTGTGTGTATGGGGTGTGTCGAATATGAATAGCCAGATTTTATGTTGATGGTTTCTCGGTATAAATAATAAATTAGGGGGATTTAGAATCGTTGAAATTAGTTTTTTAGTCTATTTTATATTATTTTGTATTATTTTTGACGATTTGATAGTTAAAAAAAGTTTTACGAAGTGAAAAATGATTTTTTTACTACGTTTTTTTTTTAATTTTCGAATTAGTTTATGACGCGAATCTTCTTCAATAAATTCTAATAGAAAAAAATAATACTGGTGGCGAATAAAATTTACAAATAATTATTATTATTATATAAACCGTACGCCACTGGTCGACGCCATATACATTTTTGAATAGGACAAAAAGAAGATTAAAAGATATGACCGGGACACAATGGGAGCATTAAGGGGATACTTACTTTATAAGGGATGAAAGAATTGGGGAGAATTGAAAATGAAAGAATCAGTCGACGAAATTATAGTACAGGAGCTTAATCGCGAAATCCAAACAATTTTTATTTAGTACATTAGTTTAAATTGTTTTTTTATATATTTTTATACAAAATAGAAAAAAAAACATCAAAATATTGAAATTAATAATCGAAATTTGAGATTTAGTGATAATACAAAAAATTTTTTGTCACTTATTCGTCAAAATTCGACGAAAATATAGTACGGGAGATTAATGACGAAATCCAAACAATTTTTATTTAGTACATTAGTTTAAATTGTTTTTTTATATATTTTTATACAAAATAGAAAAAAAAACATCAAAATATTGAAATTAATAATCGAAATTTGAGATTTAGTGATAATACAAAAAATTTTTTGTCACTTATTCGTCAAAATTCGACGAAAATATAGTACGGGAGATTAATGACGAAATCCAAACAATTTTTATTTAGTACATTAGTTTAAATTGTTTTTTTATATATTTTTATACAAAATAGAAAAAAAAACATCAAAATATTGAAATTAATAATCGAAATTTGAGATTTAGTGATAATACAAAAAATTTTTTGTCACTTATTCGTCAAAATTCGACGAAAATATAGTACGGGAGATTAATGACGAAATCCAAACAATTTTTATTTAGTACATTAGTTTAAATTGTTTTTTTATATATTTTTATACAAAATAGAAAAAAAAACATCAAAATATTGAAATTAATAATCGAAATTTGCGATTTAGTGATAATACAAAAAATTTTTTGTCATTTATTCGTCAAAATTCGACGAAAATATAGTACGGGAGATTAATGACGAAATCCAAACAATTATTATTTAGTACATTAGTTTAAATTGTTTTTTTATATATTTTTATACAAAATAGAAAAAAAAACATCAAAATATTGAAATTAATAATCGAAATTTGCGATTTAGTGATAATACAAAAAATTTTTTGTCACTTATTCGTCAAAATTCGACGAAAATATAGTACGGGAGATTAATGACGAAATCCAAACAATTATTATTTAGTACATTAGTTTAAATTGTTTTTTTTATATATTTTTATACAAAATAGAAAAAAAACCATCAAAATATTGAAATTAATAATCGAAATTTGCGATTTAGTGATAATACAAAAAATTTTTTGTCACTTATTCGTCAAAATTCGACGAAAATATAGTACGGGAGATTAATGACGAAATCCAAACAATTATTATTTAGTACATTAGTTTAAATTGTTTTTTTATATATTTTTATACAAAATAGAAAAAAAAACATCAAAATATTGAAATTAATAATCGAAATTTGCGATTTAGTGATAATACAAAAAATTTTTTGTCACTTATTCGTCAAAATTCGACGAAAATATAGTACGGGAGATTAATGACGAAATCCAAACAATTTTTATTTAGTACATTAGTTTAAATTGTTTTTTTATATATTTTTATACAAAATAGAAAAAAAAACATCAAAATATTGAAATTAATAATCGAAATTTGCGATTTAGTGATAATACAAAAAATTTTTTGTCATTTATTCGTCAAAATTCGACGAAAATATAGTACGGGAGATTAATGACGAAATCCAAACAATTTTTATTTAGTACATTAGTTTAAATTGTTTTTTTATATATTTTTATACAAAATAGAAAAAAAAACATCAAAATATTGAAATTAATAATCGAAATTTGCGATTTAGTGATAATACAAAAAATTTTTTGTCACTTATTCGTCAAAATTCGACGAAAATATAGTACGGGAGATTAATGACGAAATCCAAACAATTATTATTTAGTACATTAGTTTAAATTGTTTTTTTATATATTTTTATACAAAATAGAAAAAAAAACATCAAAATATTGAAATTAATAATCGAAATTTGCGATTTAGTGATAATACAAAAAATTTTTTGTCACTTATTCGTCAAAATTCGACGAAAATATAGTACGGGAGATTAATGACGAAATCCAAACAATTATTATTTAGTACATTAGTTTAAATTGTTTTTTTTATATATTTTTATACAAAATAGAAAAAAAACCATCAAAATATTGAAATTAATAATCGAAATTTGCGATTTAGTGATAATACAAAAAATTTTTTGTCACTTATTCGTCAAAATTCGACGAAAATATAGTACGGGAGATTAATGACGAAATCCAAACAATTATTATTTAGTACATTAGTTTAAATTGTTTTTTTATATATTTTTATACAAAATAGAAAAAAAAACATCAAAATATTGAAATTAATAATCGAAATTTGCGATTTAGTGATAATACAAAAAATTTTTTGTCACTTATTCGTCAAAATTCGACGAAAATATAGTACGGGAGATTAATGACGAAATCCAAACAATTTTTATTTAGTACATTAGTTTAAATTGTTTTTTTATATATTTTTATACAAAATAGAAAAAAAAACATCAAAATATTGAAATTAATAATCGAAATTTGCGATTTAGTGATAATACAAAAAATTTTTTGTCATTTATTCGTCAAAATTCGACGAAAATATAGTACGGGAGATTAATGACGAAATCCAAACAATTATTATTTAGTACATTAGTTTAAATTGTTTTTTTTATATATTTTTATACAAAATAGAAAAAAAACCATCAAAATATTGAAATTAATAATCGAAATTTGCGATTTAGTGATAATACAAAAAATTTTTTGTCACTTATTCGTCAAAATTCGACGAAAATATAGTACGGGAGATTAATGACGAAATCCAAACAATTATTATTTAGTACATTAGTTTAAATTGTTTTTTTTATATATTTTTATACAAAATAGAAAAAAAAACATCAAAATATTGAAATTAATAATCGAAATTTGCGATTTAGTGATAATACAAAAAATTTTTTGTCACTTATTCGTCAAAATTCGACGAAAATATAGTACGGGAGATTAATGACGAAATCCAAACAATTATTATTTAGTACATTAGTTTAAATTGTTTTTTTTATATATTTTTATACAAAATAGAAAAAAAACCATCAAAATATTGAAATTAATAATCGAAATTTGCGATTTAGTGATAATACAAAAAATTTTTTGTCACTTATTCGTCAAAATTCGACGAAAATATAGTACGGGAGATTAATGACGAAATCCAAACAATTATTATTTAGTACATTAGTTTAAATTGTTTTTTTTATATATTTTTATACAAAATAGAAAAAAAACCATCAAAATATTGAAATTAATAATCGAAATTTGCGATTTAGTGATAATACAAAAAATTTTTTGTCATTTATTCGTCAAAATTCGACGAAAATATAGTACGGGAGATTAATGACGAAATCCAAACAATTATTATTTAGTACATTAGTTTAAATTGTTTTTTTATATATTTTTATACAAAATAGAAAAAAAAACATCAAAATATTGAAATTAATAATCGAAATTTGCGATTTAGTGATAATACAAAAAATTTTTTGTCACTTATTCGTCAAAATTCGACGAAAATATAGTACGGGAGATTAATGACGAAATCCAAACAATTTTTATTTAGTACATTAGTTTAAATTGTTTTTTTATATATTTTTATACAAAATAGAAAAAAAAACATCAAAATATTGAAATTAATAATCGAAATTTGAGATTTAGTGATAATACAAAAAATTTTTTGTCACTTATTCGTCAAAATTCGACGAAAATATAGTACGGGAGATTAATGACGAAATCCAAACAATTTTTATTTAGTACATTAGTTTAAATTGTTTTTTTATATATTTTTATACAAAATAGAAAAAAAAACATCAAAATATTGAAATTAATAATCGAAATTTGCGATTTAGTGATAATACAAAAAATTTTTTGTCATTTATTCGTCAAAATTCGACGAAAATATAGTACGGGAGATTAATGACGAAATCCAAACAATTATTATTTAGTACATTAGTTTAAATTGTTTTTTTATATATTTTTATACAAAATAGAAAAAAAAACATCAAAATATTGAAATTAATAATCGAAATTTGCGATTTAGTGATAATACAAAAAATTTTTTGTCACTTATTCGTCAAAATTCGACGAAAATATAGTACGGGAGATTAATGACGAAATCCAAACAATTATTATTTAGTACATTAGTTTAAATTGTTTTTTTTATATATTTTTATACAAAATAGAAAAAAAACCATCAAAATATTGAAATTAATAATCGAAATTTGCGATTTAGTGATAATACAAAAAATTTTTTGTCACTTATTCGTCAAAATTCGACGAAAATATAGTACGGGAGATTAATGACGAAATCCAAACAATTATTATTTAGTACATTAGTTTAAATTGTTTTTTTTATATATTTTTATACAAAATAGAAAAAAAACCATCAAAATATTGAAATTAATAATCGAAATTTGCGATTTAGTGATAATACAAAAAATTTTTTGTCACTTATTCGTCAAAATTCGACGAAAATATAGTACGGGAGATTAATGACGAAATCCAAACAATTTTTATTTAGTACATTAGTTTAAATTGTTTTTTTATATATTTTTATACAAAATAGAAAAAAAACCATCAAAATATTGAAATTAATAATCGAAATTTGCGATTTAGTGATAATACAAAATATTTTTTGTCACTTATTCGTCAAAATTCGACGAAAATATAGTACGGGAGATTAATGACGAAATCCAAACAATTTTTATTTAGTACATTAGTTTAAATTGTTTTTTTATATATTTTTATACAAAATAGAAAAAAAACCATCAAAATATTGAAATTAATAATCGAAATTTGCGATTTAGTGATAATACAAAAAATTTTTTGTCACTTATTCGTCAAAATTCGACGAAAATATAGTACGGGAGATTAATGACGAAATCCAAACAATTTTTATTTAGTACATTAGTTTAAATTGTTTTTTTATATATTTTTATACAAAATAGAAAAAAAAACATCAAAATATTGAAATTAATAATCGAAATTTGCGATTTAGTGATAATACAAAAAATTTTTTGTCACTTATTCGTCAAAATTCGACGAAAATATAGTACGGGAGATTAATGACGAAATCCAAACAATTTTTATTTAGTACATTAGTTTAAATTGTTTTTTTTATATATTTTTATACAAAATAGAAAAAAAAACATCAAAATATTGAAATTAATAATCGAAATTTGCGATTTAGTGATAATACAAAAAATTTTTTGTCATTTATTCGTCAAAATTCGACGAAAATATAGTACGGGAGATTAATGACGAAATCTAAACAATTTTTATTTAGTAAATTAGTTTAAATTGTTTTTTTTATATATTTTTATACAAAATAGAAAAAAAAACATCAAAATATTGAAATTAATAATCGAAATTTGCGATTTAGTGATAATACAAAAAATTTTTTGTCATTTATTCGTCAAAATTCGACGAAAATATAGTACGGGAGATTAATGACGAAATCCAAACAATTTTTATTTAGTACATTAGTTTAAATTGTTTTTTTATATATTTTTATACAAAATAGAAAAAAAAACATCAAAATATTGAAATTAATAATCGAAATTTGCGATTTAGTGATAATACAAAAAATTTTTTGTCATTTATTCGTCAAAATTCGACGAAAATATAGTACGGGAGATTAATGACGAAATCCAAACAATTATTATTTAGTACATTAGTTTAAATTGTTTTTTTATATATTTTTATACAAAATAGAAAAAAAAACATCAAAATATTGAAATTAATAATCAAAAAAAGATTATTTAAACCGATAGAGATATCCAATTACAAAAGAAATCACATTTTGGATAAATAACTATTCAAAAAAAAACAGTTTTAAAATAATACGAGGTACATTCACAAAGTTAAATTAAATTAAATTAATTCGTTATTATCGTTGAAATGTTGAAACTACTAATTAACGATTTTATGTTTAAAAAGAGATAAACAACAAAGTCTGTATTATAAAATGGATGATCGAACACATTCTATAGGAGTTTTTTTACGTATTACCTTATTTGAATGAGTTTTCGAAATATTGAGATTCGTTCAAACTTTAATTTTCATTAGAGACGAAGTTTTATCCGAGAAAAAAATTATTTTCATATTAAAAATAACGTTAATTTCTCAATCTAGTAGACGATTATCTAGATCAATAGATCATAGTACGAATTTTAACTTGTCGTTGTCGATTGCTTTATAGTAATCAATGAATCGATTTTATCAATCACAGTTGAAACAACCCTTTAACCGTACTCGCGAAATAAAAATATAACTTGATTCGATGTTCGGATACGATAAAACAAAACTATACGTGGAATTAACCCCCGTTCCAAAATATTCCAGTTCCATTCCGACCGGGCAATCAAAAACCGAACAGCGAATTAATAATTAAACTGACAGTTATTCAACGTGGTAGAGCTACATAATGATAGGTCACGTTTCGACGCTCCCTATTTATACGAGGGGACGTTTATATGTTGATCGAGACATCCCCAAAACAATCTGTTCATTGATGTCACTTCGAATCGATGTTTTGACTGTTCCAAAAACGTTTTTGTTGATTGAGGTACCTCCGAAACAATCTGTTGGTTGCAGACACTCCAATTCGATGTTTTGACTGTTCCAAAACGTTTTTTAGGTACCTCCAAACCAATCTTCTGGTTGATGGTACTTCAAATCGATGTTTCGACTGTTCCAAAAACGTTTTTGTTGATTGAGGTACCTCCGAAACAATCTGTTGGTTGCAGACACTCCAATTCGATGTTTTGACTGTTCCAAAACGTTTTTTAGGTACCTCCAAACCAATCTTCTGGTTGATGGTACTTCAAATCGATGTTTCGACTGTTCCAAAAACGTTTTTGTTGATTGAGGTACCTCCGAAACAATCTGTTGGTTGTAGACACTCCAATTCGATGTTTGGACTGTTCCAAAACGTTTTTTGATTGAACTAATCTCGGTTCGACTTCCGCGATTGGTTTCTCCGATTGTTCAAAACACTTCTAGCGAAGATATGCTGGCGCACCATTCGGAATCGACCGTTCCACGTTACTCCGAATCTTCTGCAGAAGAAACTTCTATCCATCGAAGATATCTTGCGATTCCTCATTCGAATTCCGACACTTCCGGCAATATCTCTTTCTATACGACCAAATATTGACATTCCGCGGTCCGGGTACAAACAGCTTGTCTCGTCATCGTTACGCGACGCTTTTCCCCGGCGTCTTTTCCCTCTCGACAAACTTACCGCTCGCTGCAGTTCTATCGCGGGTAAATTATTCGAGTTACTGAACTAACACAACTAACGGGCCGATGTTTACTCTCGGTATTATCTGTGATGAAAATGCGACCCGTTTATCTACAAACAACTCAACTTACGCGATGCTCCAATCGTAGACGAGGGGGGTTAATATCCACGACGTCGACGACTACGTAAATATCGAGCGTCCTTCGTAAAACTTATCGGGTTTCAATCCTTCGACATCTTCTAACGATCTGTTGGTTTTGCAGTTTGGTCTGTATCAGTTCCTGGGAGGTGGACTACCAGATGTCCGTCCATCTCTTTGGTGGTTATCGTTTCCCTACGAGTACGATGCGTAGCAGTCTTTTTCTTATCTTTCGCTTTGTCTTCCCCATCTTACGATATCTTACAGATGTTCCAGATTCGTTCGGTTTTCATTTCGAAGCATCTTTGATACTCATTGGTCCTGCTGGTTCTTCTTCTTTTGTCTAATCGAATTTCGTGGTTGTTTTTTTGGTAAATTGTTTGTCTCGCATCTCCGAAAAGTCTGATTTACAAGTAGATGAATCGATTTTGATGCTGCCGGGTCCAATTTAGCTGGTGAGTCACTCGAACCAACTGTACTCTTCCGAAGATTATTCACCAGTTGTTGTTTCATCGATATTTAATGTGCAGTCTAAAAAAATCAGTATAATCACGTAATTTTGAATTGAATTTTCTATTTTACCAGCCTCGACCCCTAAATTATGAAAATTTTCCGCTGATTTATCTTAGAGGTTGTAGAAAACGGACGTTAACCTCAAAATTCTGTCTAAAATGTATCAAACATATAAGGAAAGAAGATGTTTATGATGAAGATGTTTATTAATGTTTCGAAAAACCTCCAGATTCAATAGATCCCATCCAAACCATTCAGGAACCTCCTCCAGAAGTCACGTTTTCCTTTGTACAACACAACCAGGTGTCTGTCTTCTATTTCAAGTTGCTCCAGGTGTATTGCTCTCTGGTTAGAGGTTTTTTGGAACCTAGTTAGTTCCTTCGACTGTCCATCTACCCCCAGCAACTCCCAGTTTTCCTCTGAGCTGCATTTTTCTCTTCCGGAACCGCGTCTTCGATGGATTGTCGTCTGAATCGCGATTAAGATGTTTAATTATGTTTATTAATGTTTCGAAAAACCGCCAGATTCAATAGAAACCAACTCGGTTTTTGTTTCCGATCAGATTTCCGTCCAAACCATTCAGGAATTTCCTCCAGAAGTCACGTTTTCCTTTGTACAACACAACCAGGTGTCTGTCTTCTATTTCAAGTTGCTCCAGGTGTATTGCTCTCTGGTTAGAGGTTTTTTGGAACCTAGTTAGTTCCTCCGACTGTCCATCTACCCCCAGCAACTCCCAGTTTTCCTCTGAGCTGCATTTTTCTCTTCCGGAACCGAGTCTTCGATGGATTGAGTTTATTGTCGTCTGAATCGCGATGAATAAGTTTAATTATGTTTATTACTGTTTCGAAAAACCGCCAGATTCAATAAAAACCAACTCGGTTTTTGTTTCCGATCAGATTTCCGTCCAAACCATTCAGGAATTTCCTCCAGAAGTCACGTTTTCCTTTGTACAACACAACCAGGTGTCTGTCTTCTATTTCAAGCTGCTCCAGGTGTATTGCTCTCTGGTTAGAGGTTTTTTGGAACCTAGTTAGTTCCTTCGACTGTCCATCTACCCCCAGCAACTCCCAGTTTTCCTCTGAGCTGCATTTTTCTCTTCCGGAACCGAGTCTTCGATGGATTGAGTTTATTGTCGTCTGAATCGCGATGAATAAGTTTAATTATGTTTATTACTGTTTCGAAAAACCGCCAGATTCAATAAAAACCAACTCGGTTTTTGTTTCCGATCAGATTTCCGTCCAAACCATTCAGGAATTTCCTCCAGAAGTCACGTTTTCCTTTGTACAACACAACCAGGTGTCTGTCTTCTATTTCAAGCTGCTCCAGGTGTATTGCTCTCTGGTTAGAGGTTTTTTGGAACCTAGTTAGTTCCTCCGACTGTCCATCTACCCCCAGCAACTCCCAGTTTTCCTCTGAGCTGCATTTTTCTCTTCCGGAACCGAGTCTTCGATGGATTGAGTTTATTGTCGTCTGAATCGCGATGAAGATGTTTAATTATGTTTATTACTGTTTCGAAAAACCGCCAGATTCAATAGAAACCAACTCGGTTTTTGTTTCCGATCAGATTTCCGTCCAAACCATTCAGGAATTTCCTCCAGAAGTCACGTTTTCCTTTGGGCAACACAACCAGGTGTCTGTCTTCTATTTCAAGTTGCTCCAGGTGTATTGCTCTCTGGTTAGAGGTTTTTTGGAACCTAGTTAGTTCCTTCGACTGTCCATCTACCCCCAGCAACTCCCAGTTTTCCTCTGAGCTGCATTTTTCTCTTCCGGAACCGAGTCTTCGATGGATTGAGTTTATTGTCGTCTGAATCGCGATGAATAAGTTTAATTATGTTTATTACTGTTTCGAAAAACCGCCAGATTCAATAAAAACCAACTCGGTTTTTGTTTCCGATCAGATTTCCGTCCAAACCATTCAGGAATTTCCTCCAGAAGTCACGTTTTCCTTTGTACAACACAACCAGGTGTCTGTCTTCTATTTCAAGCTGCTCCAGGTGTATTGCTCTCTGGTTAGAGGTTTTTTGGAACCTAGTTAGTTCCTCCGACTGTCCATCTACCCCCAGCAACTCCCAGTTTTCCTCTGAGCTGCATTTTTCTCTTCCGGAACCGAGTCTTCGATGGATTGAGTTTATTGTCGTCTGAATCGCGATGAAGATGTTTAATTATGTTTATTACTGTTTCGAAAAACCGCCAGATTCAATAGAAACCAACTCGGTTTTTGTTTCCGATCAGATTTCCGTCCAAACCATTCAGGAATTTCCTCCAGAAGTCACGTTTTCCTTTGGGCAACACAACCAGGTGTCTGTCTTCTATTTCAAGTTGCTCCAGGTGTATTGCTCTCTGGTTAGAGGTTTTTTGGAACCTAGTTAGTTCCTCCGACTGTCCATCTACCCCCAGCAACTCCCAGTTTTCCTCTGAGCTGCATTTTTCTCTTCCGGAACCGCGTCTTCGATGGGTTAACTTGTCGTTTGAATCGATTTTTTTCGAATCGATTTTTTTCCTCACGAATGTTTATATATATAAATGGTATTAAAAATTGATTCCAAATTCCATCAATTATACCATTGATGTAAATTCGATTCTCTTCAACAATAAATCGATAAATCAAATCGATTAATCGATCGTACCGAAGACGTAAAAAATGTTAATCCGGACGACGTTAAACATCGAACGATACATCAACGCGATCCTCCGGTCAGTTTACAAATACATTACGTCGAATTGTTCACCGAAACTACATATGTTAATGTTAATACGACCGCAAACCGCATTCGGAGCGCGGTTTACCGAGCTGCATGACGTCACGCCGTGTGTTGTTGTCGCGGTTTACCGCCGCGTGTTACCGCGTACACCGCGTCCTGGTAACGTCCAGCCGGTGCCGTGACTCGTCCCAGACCGAAACGAGTCGACGATAAACGAAACGCGAAAATAGTATTACGAGGGACGACGAAAATATTTCGTTTAATTTAGAATTCGGAGTTTTTTATACTTTTTTTTACGTAAAATAATTATAAAAATGTTTGTAGCTAGATTTGGTAAATAAATAAACAAATTGATTCGTTTTTATATTTGGGAGTGGCTGTAAAACGGAAGTGACTACTGCGGCGTGATAATTAACGAATTATGCTCTGTAGGGTCGATCCTTAAGTCCTTCGCTTTTTTTTGGCACGAGTTTTCCTCATTTAGAACAATTTTTCCATTATTAATAATAATAAGGTTTGTAGACGTCCGGTTTTTTCACCGCACAACGCACAACGGTAATAAACGACTATCCCCGTATATTTTTTACCTGAAACATGCGCTAATTAATAGTTTCGAACTTGTATTCAGAGATTAAGCACGTGTGAAATAATTTATAAGAAAAAAAAACTCGTATTCGTATTCTAAGGGTGTTTTTACACGTTCCTGTATTTTTACCGGACAACGAACCGTATTTTAAACCGGATTCGCGATGGTATATGTCCGTTGCATGTACACACATCCATTATAAATCGTACACCATCGCGTATCCGGTAAAAAACACGGTTCGTTGTCCGGTGAAAAAAACGGACGTGTAAAAACACCCTTAGAATACGAATACTAGGTCGATACGCGTTTTTTTCTTATTATTTATTTCAAAACAAGTTCGAAACTATTAATTAGCGCATGTTTCGGGTAAAAAATATACGGGGATAGTCGTTTATTACCGTTGTGCGTTGTGCGGCGAAAAAACCGGACGTCTATAAACGCCCTAACGAACCTGGGTAATTGAAATTCAATTTATTTACCGTATTTACGTTAATTAAACTTTTATTTTTTCACTTTTTACAACCGCCAGGTAAATAAATTAGATTTTAATGAAGACGTAAAACTAAAGATCCCGAATTAATATATTTTCGATAATAAAAATTTTCGACGACGTTCCCCGATGATATAAGTTTCAGGAGGGACGCAAACACGGAAAATTACTAATTACCACCGAAACTTCATTACCGAATAGACGTCGGCGTCTCGGCGTCGTGACGGAAACGACGCCGGAGTGGAGAATTTTAAGGCTTTATTAGCCTCTTGGAACGTGTAATTATTTTAACGCGCAATTTGAATTAAGGGCCCCACTAAATTCGCTCTTCCTCATATTTTTCTATTTAACGATTTAATTTACACTGAGAAACGTGTTTAATTCGATTAAATATACCAGGACGATACCAAAAATTGAAAAACGATCTAAAACTAAGTTCACACGAGGAAGTTAATCGTCTGGTCGTTATTTTGGAACCTTCCTCGTATATTATTCAACAGCTGCCGTGGATTCCGAAGTACGACAAAAAAAAAAGGCGATTACAAGAGTTGCTGGCGAAATCAACATTAGCTACGACGGTATAAAAACAAACGGGACAGTTGTCGTTAGACATAGGCGGGGAATTATTTTTTTTGGGACCTCAATCAACAAAAACGTTTTGGAACAGTCAAAACATCGAATTGGAGTGTCTACAACCAATAGATTAGTTTGGAGGTACCCCCAATCAACAAAAACGTTTTGGAACAGTCAAAACATCGAATTGGGGTGTCTACAACCAATAGATTAGTTTGGAGGTACCTAAAAAACGTTTTGGAACAGTAAAAACATCGAATTTGAGTGTCTACAACCAACAGATTGTTTTGGAGGTACCCCCAATCAACAAAAACGTTTTGGAACAGTCAAAACATCGAATTGGGATGTCTACAACCAACAGATTGTTTTGGAGGTACCTAAAAAACGTTTTGGAACAGTCAAAACATCGAATTTGAGTGTCTACAACCAATAGAATTGTTTAGGAGGTACCCCCAATCAACAAAAACGTTTTGGAACAGTCAAAACATCGAATTGGAGTGTCTACAACCAATAGATTAGTTTGGAGGTACCCCCAATCAACAAAAACGTTTTGGAACAGTCAAAACATCGAATTGGAGTGTCTACAACCAATAGATTAGTTTGGAGGTACCCCCAATCAACAAAAACGTTTTGGAACAGTCAAAACATCGAATTGGGGTGTCTACAACCAATAGATTAGTTTGGAGGTACCTAAAAAACGTTTTGGAACAGTAAAAACATCGAATTTGAGTGTCTACAACCAACAGATTGTTTTGGAGGTACCCCCAATCAACAAAAACGTTTTGGAACAGTCAAAACATCGAATTGGGATGTCTACAACCAACAGATTGTTTTGGAGGTACCTAAAAAACGTTTTGGAACAGTCAAAACATCGAATTTGAGTGTCTACAACCAATAGAATTGTTTAGGAGGTACCCCCAATCAACAAAAACGTTTTGGAACAGTCAAAACATCGAATTGGAGTGTCTACAACCAATAGATTAGTTTGGAGGTACCCCCAATCAACAAAAACGTTTTGGAACAGTCAAAACATCGAATTGGAGTGTCTACAACCAATAGATTAGTTTGGAGGTACCCCCAATCAACAAAAACGTTTTGGAACAGTCAAAACATCGAATTGGGGTGTCTACAACCAATAGATTAGTTTGGAGGTACCTAAAAAACGTTTTGGAACAGTAAAAACATCGAATTTGAGTGTCTACAACCAACAGATTGTTTTGGAGGTACCCCCAATCAACAAAAACGTTTTGGAACAGTCAAAACATCGAATTGGGATGTCTACAACCAACAGATTGTTTTGGAGGTACCTAAAAATCGTTTTGGAACAGTCAAAATATCGAATTGGGATGTCTACAACCAACAGATTGTTTTGGAGGTACCCTCAATCAACAAAAACGTTTTGGAACAGTCAAAACATCGAATTGGAGTGTCTACAACCAATAGATTAGTTTGGAGGTACCTAAAAAACGTTTTGGAACAGTCAAAACATCGAATTTGAGTGTCTACAACCAATAGAATTGTTTAGGAGGTACCCCCAATCAACAAAAACTTTTTGGAACAGTCAAAACATCGAATTGGGATGTCTACAACCAACAGATTGTTTTGGAGGTACCTAAAAAACGTTTTGGAACAGTCAAAACATTGAATTTGAGTGTCTACAACCAACAGATTGTTTTGGAGGTACCCCCAATCAACAAAAACGTTTTGGAACAGTCAAAACATCGAATTGGGGTGTCTACAACCAACAGATTGTTTTGGAGGTACCTAAAAAACGTTTTGGAACAGTCAAAACATTGAATTTGAGTGTCTACAACCAACAGATTGTTTTGGAGGTACCCTCAATCAACAAAAACGTTTTGGAACAGTCAAAACATCGAATTGGGGTGTCTACAACCAACAGATTGTTTTGGAGGTACCTAAAAAACGTTTTGGAACAGTCAAAACATCGAATTTGAGTGTCTACAACCAACAGATTGTTTTGGAGGTACCCTCAATCAACAAAAACGTTTTGGAACAGTCAAAACATCGAATTGGGGTGTCTACAACCAACAGATTGTTTTGGAGGTACCTAAAAAACGTTTTGGAACAGTCAAAACATCGAATTTGAGTGTCTACAACCAACAGATTGTTTTGGAGGTACCCTCAATCAACAAAAACGTTTTGAAACAGTCAAAACATCGAATTGGGGTGTCTACAACCAATAAATTAGTTTGGAGGTACCCTCAATCAACAAAAACGTTTTGAAACAGTCAAAACATCGAATTGGGGTGTCTACAACCAATAAATTAGTTTGGAGGTACCTAAAAACGTTTTGGAACAGTAAAAACATCGAATTTGAGTGTCTACAACCAATAGAATTGTTTAGGAGGTACCCCCAATCAACAAAAACGTTTTGGAACAGTCAAAACATCGAATTGGGGTGTCTACAACCAACAGATTGTTTTGGAGGTACCTAAAAAACGTTTTGGAACAGTCAAAACATTGAATTTGAGTGTCTACAACCAACAGATTGTTTTGGAGGTACCCTCAATCAACAAAAACGTTTTGAAACAGTCAAAACATCGAATTGGGGTGTCTACAACCAATAAATTAGTTTGGAGGTACCTAAAAACGTTTTGGAACAGTAAAAACATCGAATTTGAGTGTCTACAACCAATAGAATTGTTTAGGAGGTACCCCCAATCAACAAAAACGTTTTGGAACAGTCAAAACATCGAATTTATCACGTGGTCTATCCCAAAACTTGACTAAGAACCCTCTTATGACCGATTGCATATATACAGAGATTTTGCAAGATGATTTCGAACGTTTCAGCTCTACACCATTGAAAAACGTCGTTTCCAAACGTCAACTCAGTTACTGAAATAATGAGGATCAATTTCTATACAATGACACGCGCTTCTCAATCGGATGGATATACCAAACAATTCCCATCGCGTCTTCTTCATAATCTATTCAAACCGTGGAATCGACTAAACGCCAAATCAACATTCACGATACGCCTTGGCGCGAATGCGAAGTTTCCGAATTAATTATTAACGACGACTACGACTACGACGGTATAGGTCGCAAACGACGCCGGACGTCTATTATTCGGCGTCGAAACTAGTCGGTTCGCTCGTACATAATTTAACACGGATTAACTCGACCACAGCATACGGAATTTCATCTAATTATCTCATAATAAGCAAAAACTGATAATACAATTCGGAATTTCAACATTCCTTTGCACGTTGTTCGAATAGTATCGATATTTTCCGGAAAAAACTGGATTTTAGACGACCAGGATCGAATTTATAAAACCCGGCGAGTCGATCGGTTCATTAGTGTCGAATGCACGTCGAAACTTACAAAAAATGATGGGCGTAAACAAAACATCGAGTTAAAAATTTGGGATCGTCGATGAAGCTGTGGGATCGTGGAATTAAATAACTGACTGTTTAGAATTTGATGTCGATGTCGATTCCATTCGATTTGAAATCGAGGTTCAACGTTTCTTTATCAATCATTATGATTTTTTCGAAAATTACGTGACGCTCCATTGTTTATCTTGGAATTATTCATAGTGTGAATGATAAATAATTAACTTGCATAATGATTACCTGCGCGGTCGTCGTTATTATCATATTATTTCATGCATAGTTGATAATATTTAATGGCACGTTGAAGCCTAATCATTAACCCAACAAAAGATTTTCGTTCGTTGGTAATTGAATATTCATCAAACGGATTGGCTGTTGGGACGTGACGGAAATACTTTTCGGTTGATACGATACGAGTATGTGTCTACAAATTTTTCATTTATATTTTTTTTTTTTCGTAAATTTAAGTATGATCTTTGGTGTAGAACCAATTGGAACGTTTAAAAATGTAGTTAAACGCAGTATATTGATCGAGAATGAGTTTTCCGCAATTTTCAGCGAAACGATGAGTTTTATCATGAAAATACCTTAGACGAAAATTGTAGATCGTAAAATTATCTACAAAACACGTATTGATACTTTTTTTCGTACGAGTTACCGTTTCTGAGATATAACGATCAATGTCAAATGTCAAGAAAATGAGTTTTTCGCCATTTTCAACAAAATGGTAAGTTTTATAAGAAAAATACCTCAGACGAAAATTGTAGATCATTAAATTATCTACAAAAAACGTATGAATACTTTTTTTCCTACGAATCACCGTTTCTGAGATATAAAGATCAAGGTTAAAGGTAAAAAAAATGAGTTTTCCGCAATTTTCAGCAAAACGGTGAATTTTATCATAAAAATATTTCAGACGAATATTGTAGATCGTAAAATTATCTACAAAAAACGTATCAATACTTTTTTTCCTACGCGTTACCGTTTCTGAGATATAACGATCAATGTCAAATGTCAAAAAAAAAATGAGTTTTTCGCAATTTTCAACAAAACGGTGAATTTTATCATAAAAATACTTCAGACGAAAATTGTAGATCGTAAAATTATCTACAAAAAACGTATCAATACTTTTTTTCCTACGCGTTACCGTTTCTGAGATATAACGATCAATGTCAAATGTCAAAAAAAAATGAGTTTTTCGCAATTTTCAGCAAAACGGTGAATTTTATCATAAAAATACTTCAGACGAAAATTGTAGATCGTAAAATTATCTACAAAAAACGTATCAATACTTTTTTTCCTACGCGTTACCGTTTCTGAGATATAACGATCAATGTCAAATGTCAAAAAAAAAATGAGTTTTTCGCAATTTTCAACAAAACGGTGAATTTTATCATAAAAATATTTCAGACGAATATTGTAGATCGTAAAATTATCTACAAAAAACGTATGAATACTTTTTTTCCTACGAATCACCGTTTCTGAGATATAAAGATCAAGGTTAAAGGTAAAAAAAATGAGTTTTCCGCAATTTTCAGCAAAACGGTGAATTTTATCATAAAAATATTTCAGACGAATATTGTAGATCGTAAAATTATCTACAAAAAACGTATCAATACTTTTTTTCCTACGCGTTACCGTTTCTGAGATATAACGATCAATGTCAAATGTCAAAAAAAATGAGTTTTTCGCAATTTTCAACAAAATGGTAAGTTTTATCATAAAAATACTTCAGACGAAAATTGTAGATCGTAAAATTATCTACAAAAAACGTATCAATACTTTTTTTCCTACGAATCACCGTTTCTGAGATATAAAGATCAAGGTTAAAGGTAAAAAAAATAAGTTTTCCGCAATTTTCAGCAAAACGGTGAATTTTATCATAAAAATATTTCAGACGAATATTGTAGATCGTAAAATTATCTACAAAAAACGTATCAATACTTTTTTTCCTACGCGTTACCGTTTCTGAGATATAACGATCAATGTCAAATGTCAAAAAAAAATGAGTTTTTCGCAATTTTCAACAAAATGGTAAGTTTTATCATAAAAATACTTCAGACGAAAATTGTAGATCGTAAAATTATCTACAAAAAACGTATCAATACTTTTTTTCCTACGCGTTACCGTTTCTGAGATATAACGATCAATGTCAAATGTCAAAAAAAAATGAGTTTTTCGCAATTTTCAGCAAAACGGTGAATTTTATCATAAAAATACTTCAGACGAAAATTGTAGATCGTAAAATTATCTACAAAAAACGTATCAATACTTTTTTTCCTACGAATCACCGTTTCTGAGATATAAAGATCAAGGTTAAAGGTAAAAAAAATAAGTTTTCCGCAATTTTCAGCAAAACGGTGAATTTTATCATAAAAATACTTCAGACGAATATTGTAGATCGTAAAATTATCTACAAAAAACGTATCAATACTTTTTTTCGTACGCGTTACCGTTTCTGAGATATAACGATCAATGTCAAATGTCAAAAAAAAATGAGTTTTTCGCAATTTTCAACAAAATGGTAAGTTTTATCATAAAAATACTTCAGACGAAAATTGTAGATCGTAAAATTATCTACAAAAAACGTATCAATACTTTTTTTCCTACGCGTTACCGTTTCTGAGATATAACGATCAATGTCAAATGTCAAAAAAAAATGAGTTTTTCGCAATTTTCAGCAAAACGGTGAATTTTATCATAAAAATACTTCAGACGAATATTGTAGATCGTAAAATTATCTACAAAAAACGTATCAATACTTTTTTTCGTACGCGTTACCGTTTCTGAGATATAACGATCAATGTCAAATGTCAAAAAAAAATGAGTTTTTCGCAATTTTCAGCAAAACGGTGAATTTTATCATAAAAATACTTCAGACGAATATTGTAGATCGTAAAATTATCTACAAAAAACGTATCAATACTTTTTTTCCTACGCGTTACCGTTTCTGAGATATAACGATCAATGTCAAATGTCAAAAAAAAATGAGTTTTTCGCAATTTTCAGCAAAATGGTAAGTTTTATCATAAAAATACTTCAGACGAAAATTGTAGATCGTAAAATTATCTACAAAAAACGTATCAATACTTTTTTTCCTACGCGTTACCGTTTCTGAGATATAACGATCAATGTCAAATGTCAAAAAAAAATGAGTTTTTCGCAATTTTCAGCAAAACGGTGAATTTTATCATAAAAATACTTCAGACGAATATTGTAGATCGTAAAATTATCTACAAAAAACGTATCAATACTTTTTTTCGTACGCGTTACCGTTTCTGAGATATAACGATCAATGTCAAATGTCAAAAAAAAATGAGTTTTTCGCAATTTTCAGCAAAACGGTGAATTTTATCATAAAAATACTTCAGACGAATATTGTAGATCGTAAAATTATCTACAAAAAACGTATCAATACTTTTTTTCCTACGCGTTACCGTTTCTGAGATATAACGATCAATGTCAAATGTCAAAAAAAAATGAGTTTTTCGCAATTTTCAGCAAAATGGTAAGTTTTATCATAAAAATACTTCAGACGAAAATTGTAGATCGTAAAATTATCTACAAAAAACGTATCAATACTTTTTTTCCTACGCGTTACCGTTTCTGAGATATAACGATCAATGTCAAATGTCAAAAAAAAATGAGTTTTTCGCAATTTTCAGCAAAACGGTGAATTTTATCATAAAAATACTTCAGACGAAAATTGTAGATCGTAAAATTATCTACAAAAAACGTATTAATACTTTTTTTCGTACGAGTTACCGTTTCTGAGATATAACGATCAATGTCAAATGTCAAGAAAATGAGTTTTTCGCCATTTTCAACAAAATGGTAAGTTTTATAAGAAAAATACCTCAGACGAAAATTGTAGATCATTAAATTATCTACAAAAAACGTATCAATACTTTTTTTCCTACGAATCACCGTTTCTGAGATATAAAGATCAAGGTTAAAGGTAAAAAAAATGAGTTTTCCGCAATTTTCAGCAAAACGGTGAATTTTATCATAAAAATATTTCAGACGAATATTGTAGATCGTAAAATTATCTACAAAAAACGTATCAATACTTTTTTTTGTACGAGTTACCGTTTCTGAGATATAACGATCAATGTCAACAGATTTTATGATTCTTCTCCTTAGATGGCTAGATTGCTAGTCCGGACACGCTCATGGAACAAAAACACCGTCATGAAGATGTTTCCATCGAGTGGATTGGAAAAAAAAAACGTTTTATAACCATCAATTCACACCAAAAACCAAAACAATGAACTGCAAAGGAAGCGCCGGGTTCAAAGAAGACAAAAATCGTTCTACGTACAGGAAAGATTTTTTGCTACGACGTGGGATAATTTCCATCGATTGTCATTCAAAATTTTCGACTCAGTACACTCATACGTCTATCGATTATTCAAAAGGAGAAAATTTTAAATTATTTTAAGCCTCCGAAAGCTTCCTAATGGAAACGGTCAATCAAATAAATTATTTCAAACTGCTAATTGATCTCGTACTACAATAATTTATAATCCAAACCACGGCTGTCGATTTCTCTAAATCAATTCTAAAGGGACCAGGATCGAGGCCTAAATTAACAGCCACGTGCAGATTTTGCTACGTAGAAGACGGAAATCCAGAGCCACGTACCGGAAATAGAAGACGAAGATATTTGGCACCTAGAACTATCTCAAATTTCGAATTCCGATGTTCTTCGATGTCTTTAAGTTTTGGGGTTTGTCCAGGTGTTAAAGACACTCGTGGATAACGTGATCAGCAGTTTCCATGCACCAGCTGCACTCCAGATCATCCGCGAGGCCCGTGGTGTCTTAGATGGTTAGAAATTGATGCAAGCGACTTTTTATTTATGATAATAAATCTGACAACGTTTCGATCGTCAATTAGAGTATGGGAAGCGACAGAACACAAAATCAAATTCTATCGGACCGTGAAAATAAACACCCGGACAGAGTTAGAGTGTTTGCTGTAGGCTGAATAAACATTCGTCGGTAGGAGCACGGGAAAAATTCCTCTCTCTATATATAAAAAAGTTACGATGCCAGACGGTATTTTCTTTTCGTACAATTCGCCCGGCGGGCACGGTTGATATAAAACCTTGTTGACATTTTACTTATGTTAATCCTTCAATTTCGATGTTGCCTTTCGGTGTTTTTCATAAAACGAAACGTTTTTATTCACACGACGGTTTTCGCGCGATGAATTTCGAATTGGTATCGATCAAAAACGTCTTTGTACGACCAGGAGCTCCTCGGCTCGAATCCTCTAAATGTAAAACGTTCATATTTATAACGATGATAATGATGGAATAGAATTTGATTTTGATATTATTTTTATGGTAATAATTGATTGGGTGTTTGTTTGTTTTCAGACTGAAATAGCGAAGAGACTGAACGCAATTATTGCACAGATAATGCCTTTTCTTTCACAAGAACATCAACAGCAAGTAGCATCTGCTGTTGAAAGGGCGAAACAGGTTACGATGACGGAACTAAATCAAATTATCGGGGTGAGTGTACAGGTTTTTTTAATCGATATAATGAAATAAACAAAAAAAATTGTGGATTCGCAATTTTCGGCAGAATGATAAGTTTTATCAAAAAAATACCTCAGACGAAAATTGTAGATCGTAAAATTATCTACAAAAAACTTATTAATACTTTTTTTCCTACGAGTTACCGTTTCTGAGATATAACGATCAATGTCAAATGTCAAAAAAACGAGTTTTTCGCGAATATCAGCAAAACGGTGAATTTTATCAAAAAAATACCTCAGACGAAAATTGTAGATCGTAAAATTATCCACAAAAAACGTATCAATACTTTTTTTCGTACGAGTTACCGTTTCTGAGAAATAACGATCAATGTCAAATGTCAAAAAAAAATGAGTTTTTCGCAATTTTTAACAAAATGGTAAGTGTTTTCAAAAAATACCTCAGACAAAAATTGTAGATCACAAAATTATCTACAAAAAACGTATTAATACTTTTTTTCGTACGAGTTACCGTTTCTGAGATATAACGGTCGAGATCAAATGTCAAAAAAAATGAGTTTTTCGCAATTTTTAACAAAATGGTAAGTTTTATCAAAAAAATACCTCAAACGAAAATTGTAGATCACCAAATTATCTACAAAAAACGTATCAATACTTTTTTTCGTACGACTTACCGTTTCTGAGATATAACGATCAATGTCAAATGTAAAAAAAACGAGTTTTTCGCGAATATCAGCAAAACGGTGAATTTTATCAAAAAAATACCTCAGACGAAAATTGTAGATAATTAAATTATCCACAAAAAACGTATCAATACTTTTTTTCGTACGAGTTACCGTTTCTGAGAAATAACGATCAATGTCAAATGTCAAAAAAAAATGAGTTTTTCGCAATTTTTAACAAAATGGTAAGTGTTTTCAAAAAATACCTCAGACAAAAATTGTAGATCACAAAATTATCTACAAAAAACGTATTAATACTTTTTTTCGTACGAGTTACCGTTTCTGAGATATAACGGTCGAGATCAAATGTCAAAAAAAATGAGTTTTTCGCAATTTTTAACAAAATGGTAAGTTTTATCAAAAAAATACCTCAAACGAAAATTGTAGATCACCAAATTATCTACAAAAAACGTATCAATACTTTTTTTCGTACGACTTACCGTTTCTGAGATATAACGATCAATGTCAAATGTAAAAAAAACGAGTTTTTCGCGAATATCAGCAAAACGGTGAATTTTATCAAAAAAATACCTCAGACGAAAATTGTAGATAATTAAATTATCCACAAAAAACGTATCAATACTTTTTTTCGTACGAGTTACCGTTTCTGAGAAATAACGATCAATGTCAAATGTCAAAAAAAAATGAGTTTTTCGCAATTTTTAACAAAATGGTAAGTGTTTTCAAAAAATACCTCAGACAAAAATTGTAGATCACCAAATTATCTACAAAAAACGTATCAATACTTTTTTTCGTACGACTTACCGTTTCTGAGATATAACGATCAATGTCAAATGTAAAAAAAACGAGTTTTTCGCGAATATCAGCAAAACGGTGAATTTTATCAAAAAAATACCTCAGACGAAAATTGTAGATAATTAAATTATCCACAAAAAACGTATCAATACTTTTTTTCGTACGAGTTACCGTTTCTGAGATATAACAATCAATGTCAAATGTCAAAAAAAATGAGTTTTTCGCAATTTTTAACAAAATGGTAAGTTTTATCAAAAAAATACCTCAAACGAAAATTGTAGATCACCAAATTATCTACAAAAAACGTATCAATACTTTTTTTCGTACGACTTACCGTTTCTGAGATATAACGATCAAGGTCAAAAGTAAAAAAAAATGAGTTTTTCGCAATTTTTAACAAAATGGTAAGTTTTATCAGAAAAATACCTCAGACAAAAATAGTAGATCGTAAAATTATCTACAAAAAACTTATTAATACTTTTTTTCCCTACGAGTTACCGTTTCTGAGATATAACGATCAATGTCAAATGTCAAAAAAACGAGTTTTTCGCGAATATCAGCAAAACGGTGAATTTTATCAAAAAAATACCTCAGACGAAAATTGTAGATCATGAAATTATCTACAAAAAATGTATCGATACTTTTTTTCCTACGATTTACCGTTTCCGAGATATAAGGAGTCAAAAAGTTGTGGATCATTAACCGATTAGAAATTCTTGTAAAATAACGGAAATTAGCAAAAACCATAAAGATAAATGCTATATAGTTAAAAAAAAATAGTTAAATTCTTCTTCTCGACCTTCTTCAACAAAGTAAATTGCGCATATGACCCCTTATTTTTCGATCTAATTTGACCGGACTATTCTTCCATCTCTATCCTTGTTATTAGATCTCCGTCTCGCGTTAATTATTAAGGAACTGTCTACTCGGCCTAGTAGCCGTAATTATAAAAATTTCTTATTAATTTCTCGGTATTCCAGAATAGAAATTTCGTCAAATCGACAAATTATGTTCGTACCAATCACATTTCGTAATTTCATGTAACATCCGAGCGCTAATTAAACAACAATAGGTTTTCATTTGACGAGAAAACGGCAACTTAAGCTAATTTGTTGATTTCAATTAGCGACTTTATGCAAAGTGACTGATACTTATTTTAATAACTCGAACAAATACAAATAACAGTGATAATGTTAGTTAGCGTACACTTTAACTCGACTATTGTTAGCGGATGGTTTCAAAGTTATACCGCTAATTGCTTTAATTCGTTCGCTTTCCTCTCACATACATTTCCAACTGTACAACTTTGTTGATACGAGGACTATCCAAAAACTACCTCACCCTACAAATTATTTTTCGACGTTATCTCCTTTCAGCCCCGTAATCCGACGGGGTTAAAACTCGTCGTTGACGGTTTTTCCTTTTTTCGATGATAGTCGATGGAAGTTTTCACGAAAAACCGACGCCACGACACTCGTCTGTAGATAAAACGATCTTTGTCTTGTTTTGAACCGGTTTTACCTCTTCAGCACATTATTTTGATTGTTTTCGATTGTGAAATGATGGACGGTTCATCCGTGGTCATGAAACGACGAAAAAATTCCATGGAAACATCTCCACATCGTTGTTTTTGTTCCATTTGAACACCCATGTTTTTTCTTGGACAAATTCAACAATTTTTGCTTGATTTCATCGCTCAAACGTTGTAATAAAACTCGTCGTTGATGGTTTCTCCTTTTTTCGATGTTAGTCGATGGAAATTTTCTCGAAAAACCGACGCCACGACACTCGTCTGTAGATAAAACGATCTTTGCCTTGTTTTGAACCGGTTTTACCTCTTCAGCACATTATTTTGATTGTTTTCGATTGTGAAATGATGGACGGTTCATCCGTGGTCATGAAACGACGAAAAAATTCCATGGAAACATCTCCACATCGTTGTTTTTGTTCCATTTGAACACCCATGTTTTTTCTTGGACAAATTCAACAATTTTTGCTTGATTTCATCGCTCAAACGTTGTAATAAAACTCGTCGTTGATGGTTTCTCCTTTTTTCGATGTTAGTCGATGGAAATTTTCTCGAAAAACCGACGCCACGACACTCGTCTGTAGATAAAACGATCTTTGCCTTGTTTTGAACCGGTTTTACCTCTTCAGCACATTATTTTGATTGTTTTCGATTGTGAAATGATGGACGGTTCATCCGTGGTCATGAAACGACGAAAAAATTCCATGGAAACATCTCCACATCGTTGTTTTTGTTCCATTTGAACACCCATGTTTTTTCTTGGACAAATTCAACAATTTTTGCTTGATTTCATCGCTCAAACGTTGTAATAAAACTCGTCGTTGATGGTTTCTCCTTTTTTCGATGTTAGTCGATGGAAATTTTCTCGAAAAACCGACGCCACGACACTCGTCTGTAGATAAAACGATCTTTGCCTTGTTTTGAACCGGTTTTACCTCTTCAGCACATTATTTTGATTGTTTTCGATTGTGAAATGATGGACGGTTCATCCGTGGTCATGAAACGACGAAAAAATTCCATGGAAACATCTCCACATCGTTGTTTTTGTTCCATTTGAACACCCATGTTTTTTCTTGGACAAATTCAACAATTTTTGCTTGATTTCATCGCTCAAACGTTGTAATAAAACTCGTCGTTGATGGTTTCTCCTTTTTTCGATGTTAGTCGATGGAAATTTTCTCGAAAAACCGACGCCACGACACTCGTCTGTAGATAAAACGATCTTTGCCTTGTTTTGAACCGGTTTTACCTCTTCAGCACATTATTTTGATTGTTTTCGATTGTGAAATGATGGACGGTTCATCCGTGGTCATGAAACGACGAAAAAATTCGATGGAAACATCTCCACATCGTTGTTTTTGTTCCATTTGAACACCCATGTTTTTTCTTGGACAAATTCAACAATTTTTGCTTGATTTCATCGCTCAAACGTTGTAATAAAACTCGTCGTTGATGGTTTTTCCTTTTTTCGATGTTAGTCGATGGAAATTTTCTCGAAAAACCGACGCCACGACACTCGTCTGTAGATAAAACGATCTTTGCCTTGTTTTGAACCGGTTTTACCTCTTCAGCACATTATTTTGATTGTTTTCGATTGTGAAATGATGGACGGTTCATCCGTGGTTATGAAACGACGAAAAAATTCGATGGAAACATCTCCACATCGTTGTTTTTGTTCCATTTGAACACCCATGTTTTTTCTTGGACAAATTCAACAATTTTTGCTTGATTTCATCGCTCAAACGTTGTAATAAAACTCGTCGTTGATGGTTTCTCCTTTTTTCGATGTTAGTCGATGGAAATTTTCTCGAAAAACCGACGCCACGACACTCGTCTGTAGATAAAACGATCTTTGCCTTGTTTTGAACCGGTTTTACCTCTTCAGCACATTATTTTGATTGTTTTCGATTGTGAAATGATGGACGGTTCATCCGTGGTCATGAAACGACGAAAAAATTCCATGGAAACATCTCCACATCGTTGTTTTTGTTCCATTTGAACACCCATGTTTTTTCTTGGACAAATTCAACAATTTTTGCTTGATTTCATCGCTCAAACGTTGTAATAAAACTCGTCGTTGATGGTTTCTCCTTTTTTCGATGTTAGTCGATGGAAATTTTCTCGAAAAACCGACGCCACGACACTCGTCTGTAGATAAAACGATCTTTGCCTTGTTTTGAACCGGTTTTACCTCTTCAGCACATTATTTTGATTGTTTTCGATTGTGAAATGATGGACGGTTCATCCGTGGTCATGAAACGACGAAAAAATTCGATGGAAACATCTCCACATCGTTGTTTTTGTTCCATTTGAACACCCATGTTTTTTCTTGGACAAATTCAACAATTTTTGCTTGATTTCATCGCTCAAACGTTGTAATAAAACTCGTCGTTGATGGTTTTTCCTTTTTTCGATGTTAGTCGATGGAAATTTTCTCGAAAAACCGACGCCACGACACTCGTCTGTAGATAAAACGATCTTTGCCTTGTTTTGAACCGGTTTTACCTCTTCAGCACATTATTTTGATTGTTTTCGATTGTGAAATGATGGACGGTTCATCCGTGGTTATGAAACGACGAAAAAATTCGATGGAAACATCTCCACATCGTTGTTTTTGTTCCATTTGAACACCCATGTTTTTTCTTGGACAAATTCAACAATTTTTGCTTGATTTCATCGCTCAAACGTTGTAATAAAACTCGTCGTTGATGGTTTTTCCTTTTTTCGATGATAGTCGATGGAAATTTTCTCGAAAAACCGACGCCACGACACTCGTCTGTAGATAAAACGATCTTTGCCTTGTTTTGAACCGGTTTTACCTCTTCAGCACATTATTTTGATTGTTTTCGATTGTGAAATGATGGACGGTTCATCCGTGGTCATGAAACGACGAAAAAATTCGATGGAAACATCTCCACATCGTTGTTTTTGTTCCATTTGAACACCCATCTTGTACACAGCTTTCTAGTGTCAAAATTTTCACGTTTAAACCCAGGTAGAATCTAGTTCAGAGTTAAATAACGTGGAGTCTTCAAATTTGAAACATATTTTGTATAGATCGTTGTTTAGGTCAGACCAGATACCTCGGGGACCATCCACGGAGGTCTTCGCATTGAAAATAGATTTTTGCTTTTCCCCCCAGTTCTTTATCTCGAGAAAATTCTCCGCTTCATTAACTTTTTCTAAAGAAACTTTGTCTTCAATGTCAATCGATATATTTACATCGACAGTATTTCCTCTAATTCAATAAACGTTTCTTCGAAATTGAGTTTCGCCTTCAGGATTTTTCATTCTAATTATTATAAAAATTTCCCGTCGAGAAACGAATCAACGTAAAAGGATTTCTTCAACGGGGTCCGTAGAAAAAGAAAGATTCTCCCTGGAGGGCGAGAAACGGGCTTAAAGGACCGTGTTCGAATTCCTTCTCTTTGAGAATTCCTGTTTCCTGTTCCGGCGGAGCTGTTGGGTCGCTATTAATGGGCGTCGTCATAAGCGCACAACGAAGATTTTCCAATGGGAACCTTCAAGGTTTCTCTTAATATTATAACCCGATCATCGGGGTTTTCAATCGACGGACACTTCCAAACATAACGACTAATTCAAAAGGGTTCGTCCTCTATCCAGGTTCCGAGCTGGTTACCTCCAGGTCGATATTTCGAAAGCAACGGGGTGCGTCAACTCAGCGCTTCATTTTGGGATTTCTACATTATTTGCTCGGCAACTATTCCATAGTTGAATCCTCTAGATCCGTACTGGTTTCAGGATGTTCTTTCTTGAAACGTGTCCTTCGGAACCAGGAGCTCTTTTTCCTGCCGATCCCGATACTCTGTAGTACTTCGTCGTTGGTGATTCTTCCAGTCCAGGTTATCTCCAGGACGCTTATTGTTGATTCTGTTAGTCCGGAGTATCTTAAGGACGTTTATTGTTGATTCTGTTAGTCCTAAATATTTCCAGGACGCTTATTGTTGAATCTGTTGGTACAAAATATCTCCCAAGACGTTTATTGTTGATTCTGTTAGTCCAAGATGTCTTCAGGAGGCATATTGTTGATTCTGTTAGTCCAAAATATCTCCCAGGACGCTTATTGTTGATTCTGTTGGTACAAAATATCTCCCAAGACGTTTATTGTTGATTCTGTTGGTACAAAATATCTCCCAAGACGCTTATTGTTGATTCTGTTAGTCCAAGATATCTCCCAAGACGCTTATTGTTGATTCTGTTAGTCCAAGATATCTCCCAAGACGCTTATTGTTGATTCTGTTAGTCCAAGATATCTCCCAAGACGCTTATTGTTGATTCTGTTAGTCCAAGATATCTCCAAGACGCTTATTGTTGATTCTGTTAGTCCAAGATATCTCCCAAGACGCTTATTGTTGATTCTGTTAGTCCAAGATATCTCCAAGACGCTTATTGTTGATTCTGTTAGTCCAAGATATCTCCAAGACGCTTATTGTTGATTCTGTTGGTACAAAATATCTCCCAAGACGTTTATTGTTGATTCTGTTAGTCCAAGATGTCTTCAGGAGGCATATTGTTGATTCTGTTAGTCCAAAATATCTCCCAGGACGCTTATTGTTGATTCTGTTGGTACAAAATATCTCCCAAGACGTTTATTGTTGATTCTGTTGGTACAAAATATCTCCCAAGACGCTTATTGTTGATTCTGTTAGTCCGGAGTATCTTAAGGACGTTTATTGTTGATTCTGTTAGTCCTAAATATTTCCAGGACGCTTATTGTTGAATCTGTTGGTACAAAATATCTCCCAAGACGTTTATTGTTGATTCTGTTAGTCCAAGATGTCTTCAGGAGGCATATTGTTGATTCTGTTAGTCCAAAATATCTCCCAGGACGCTTATTGTTGATTCTGTTGGTACAAAATATCTCCCAAGACGTTTATTGTTGATTCTGTTGGTACAAAATATCTCCCAAGACGCTTATTGTTGATTCTGTTAGTCCAAGATATCTCCCAAGACGCTTATTGTTGATTCTGTTAGTCCAAGATATCTCCCAAGACGCTTATTGTTGATTCTGTTAGTCCAAGATATCTCCCAAGACGCTTATTGTTGATTCTGTTAGTCCAAGATATCTCCAAGACGCTTATTGTTGATTCTGTTAGTCCAAGATATCTCCCAAGACGCTTATTGTTGATTCTGTTAGTCCAAGATATCTCCAAGACGCTTATTGTTGATTCTGTTAGTCCAAGATATCTCCAAGACGCTTATTGTTGATTCTGTTGGTACAAAATATCTCCCAAGACGTTTATTGTTGATTCTGTTAGTCCAAGATGTCTTCAGGAGGCATATTGTTGATTCTGTTAGTCCAAAATATCTCCCAGGACGCTTATTGTTGATTCTGTTGGTACAAAATATCTCCCAAGACGTTTATTGTTGATTCTGTTGGTACAAAATATCTCCCAAGACGCTTATTGTTGATTCTGTTAGTCCGGAGTATCTTAAGGACGTTTATTGTTGATTCTGTTAGTCCTAAATATTTCCAGGACGCTTATTGTTGAATCTGTTGGTACAAAATATCTCCCAAGACGTTTATTGTTGATTCTGTTAGTCCAAGATGTCTTCAGGAGGCATATTGTTGATTCTGTTAGTCCAAAATATCTCCCAGGACGCTTATTGTTGATTCTGTTGGTACAAAATATCTCCCAAGACGTTTATTGTTGATTCTGTTGGTACAAAATATCTCCCAAGACGCTTATTGTTGATTCTGTTAGTCCAAGATATCTCCCAAGACGCTTATTGTTGATTCTGTTAGTCCAAGATATCTCCCAAGACGCTTATTGTTGATTCTGTTAGTCCAAGATATCTCCCAAGACGCTTATTGTTGATTCTGTTAGTCCAAGATATCTCCAAGACGCTTATTGTTGATTCTGTTAGTCCAAGATATCTCCCAAGACGCTTATTGTTGATTCTGTTAGTCCAAGATATCTCCAAGACGCTTATTGTTGATTCTGTTAGTCCAAGATATCTCCAAGACGCTTATTGTTGATTCTGTTGGTACAAAATATCTCCCAAGACGCTTATTGTTGATTCTGTTGGTACAAAATATCTCCCAAGACGCTTATTGTTGATTCTGTTAGTCCAAGATATCTCCAAGACGCTTATTGTTGATTCTGTTAGTCCAAGATATCTCCCAAGACGCTTATTGTTGATTCTGTTAGTCCAAGATATCTCCCAAGACGCTTATTGTTGATTCTGTTAGTCCAAGATATTTCCCAAGACGCTTATTGTTGATTCTGTTAGTCCAAGATATCTCCAAGACGCTTATTGTTGATTCTGTTGGTACAAAATATCTCCCAAGACGCTTATTGTTGATTCTGTTAGTCCAAGATATCTCCAAGACGCTTATTGTTGATTCTGTTAGTCCAAGATATCTCCCAAGACGCTTATTGTTGATTCTGTTAGTCCAAGATATCTCCCAAGACGCTTATTGTTGATTCTGTTAGTCCAAGACATCTCCAAGACGCTTATTGTTGATTCTGTTAGTCCAAGATATCTCCCAAGACGCTTATTGTTGATTCTGTTAGTCCAAGATATCTCCCAAGACGTTTATTGTTGATTCTGTTGGTACAAGATATCTCCCAAGACGTTTATTGTTGATTCTGTTGGTACAAAATATCTCCCAAGACGCTTATTGTTGATTCTGTTAGTCCAAGATATCTCCCAAGACGTTTATTGTTGATTCTGTTGGTACAAGATATCTCCCAAGACGTTTATTGTTGATTCTGTTGGTACAAAATATCTCCCAAGACGTTTATTGTTGATTCTGTTAGTCCAAGATATCTCCAAGACGCTTATTGTTGATTCTGTTGGTACAAAATATCTCCCAAGACGCTTATTGTTGATTCTGTTAGTCCAAGATATCTCCAAGACGCTTATTGTTGATTCTGTTGGTACAAAATATCTCCCAAGACGCTTATTGTTGATTCTGTTAGTCCAAGATGTCTTCAGGAGGCATATTGTTGATTCTGTTAGTCCAAAATATCTCCCAGGACGCTTATTGTTGATTCTGTTGGTACAAAATATCTCCCAAGACGTTTATTGTTGATTCTGTTGGTACAAAATATCTCCCAAGACGCTTATTGTTGATTCTGTTAGTCCAAGATATCTCCCAAGACGCTTATTGTTGATTCTGTTAGTCCAAGATATCTCCCAAGACGCTTATTGTTGATTCTGTTAGTCCAAGATATCTCCCAAGACGCTTATTGTTGATTCTGTTAGTCCAAGATATCTCCAAGACGCTTATTGTTGATTCTGTTAGTCCAAGATATCTCCCAAGACGCTTATTGTTGATTCTGTTAGTCCAAGATATCTCCAAGACGCTTATTGTTGATTCTGTTAGTCCAAGATATCTCCAAGACGCTTATTGTTGATTCTGTTGGTACAAAATATCTCCCAAGACGTTTATTGTTGATTCTGTTAGTCCAAGATGTCTTCAGGAGGCATATTGTTGATTCTGTTAGTCCAAAATATCTCCCAGGACGCTTATTGTTGATTCTGTTGGTACAAAATATCTCCCAAGACGTTTATTGTTGATTCTGTTGGTACAAAATATCTCCCAAGACGCTTATTGTTGATTCTGTTAGTCCGGAGTATCTTAAGGACGTTTATTGTTGATTCTGTTAGTCCTAAATATTTCCAGGACGCTTATTGTTGAATCTGTTGGTACAAAATATCTCCCAAGACGTTTATTGTTGATTCTGTTAGTCCAAGATGTCTTCAGGAGGCATATTGTTGATTCTGTTAGTCCAAAATATCTCCCAGGACGCTTATTGTTGATTCTGTTGGTACAAAATATCTCCCAAGACGTTTATTGTTGATTCTGTTGGTACAAAATATCTCCCAAGACGCTTATTGTTGATTCTGTTAGTCCAAGATATCTCCCAAGACGCTTATTGTTGATTCTGTTAGTCCAAGATATCTCCCAAGACGCTTATTGTTGATTCTGTTAGTCCAAGATATCTCCCAAGACGCTTATTGTTGATTCTGTTAGTCCAAGATATCTCCAAGACGCTTATTGTTGATTCTGTTAGTCCAAGATATCTCCCAAGACGCTTATTGTTGATTCTGTTAGTCCAAGATATCTCCAAGACGCTTATTGTTGATTCTGTTAGTCCAAGATATCTCCAAGACGCTTATTGTTGATTCTGTTGGTACAAAATATCTCCCAAGACGTTTATTGTTGATTCTGTTAGTCCAAGATGTCTTCAGGAGGCATATTGTTGATTCTGTTAGTCCAAAATATCTCCCAGGACGCTTATTGTTGATTCTGTTGGTACAAAATATCTCCCAAGACGTTTATTGTTGATTCTGTTGGTACAAAATATCTCCCAAGACGCTTATTGTTGATTCTGTTAGTCCGGAGTATCTTAAGGACGTTTATTGTTGATTCTGTTAGTCCTAAATATTTCCAGGACGCTTATTGTTGAATCTGTTGGTACAAAATATCTCCCAAGACGTTTATTGTTGATTCTGTTAGTCCAAGATGTCTTCAGGAGGCATATTGTTGATTCTGTTAGTCCAAAATATCTCCCAGGACGCTTATTGTTGATTCTGTTGGTACAAAATATCTCCCAAGACGTTTATTGTTGATTCTGTTGGTACAAAATATCTCCCAAGACGCTTATTGTTGATTCTGTTAGTCCAAGATATCTCCCAAGACGCTTATTGTTGATTCTGTTAGTCCAAGATATCTCCCAAGACGCTTATTGTTGATTCTGTTAGTCCAAGATATCTCCCAAGACGCTTATTGTTGATTCTGTTAGTCCAAGATATCTCCAAGACGCTTATTGTTGATTCTGTTAGTCCAAGATATCTCCCAAGACGCTTATTGTTGATTCTGTTAGTCCAAGATATCTCCAAGACGCTTATTGTTGATTCTGTTAGTCCAAGATATCTCCAAGACGCTTATTGTTGATTCTGTTGGTACAAAATATCTCCCAAGACGCTTATTGTTGATTCTGTTGGTACAAAATATCTCCCAAGACGCTTATTGTTGATTCTGTTAGTCCAAGATATCTCCAAGACGCTTATTGTTGATTCTGTTAGTCCAAGATATCTCCCAAGACGCTTATTGTTGATTCTGTTAGTCCAAGATATCTCCCAAGACGCTTATTGTTGATTCTGTTAGTCCAAGATATCTCCCAAGACGCTTATTGTTGATTCTGTTAGTCCAAGATATCTCCAAGACGCTTATTGTTGATTCTGTTGGTACAAAATATCTCCCAAGACGCTTATTGTTGATTCTGTTAGTCCAAGATATCTCCAAGACGCTTATTGTTGATTCTGTTAGTCCAAGATATCTCCCAAGACGCTTATTGTTGATTCTGTTAGTCCAAGATATCTCCCAAGACGCTTATTGTTGATTCTGTTAGTCCAAGACATCTCCAAGACGCTTATTGTTGATTCTGTTAGTCCAAGATATCTCCCAAGACGCTTATTGTTGATTCTGTTAGTCCAAGATATCTCCCAAGACGTTTATTGTTGATTCTGTTGGTACAAGATATCTCCCAAGACGTTTATTGTTGATTCTGTTGGTACAAAATATCTCCCAAGACGCTTATTGTTGATTCTGTTAGTCCAAGATATCTCCCAAGACGTTTATTGTTGATTCTGTTGGTACAAGATATCTCCCAAGACGTTTATTGTTGATTCTGTTGGTACAAAATATCTCCCAAGACGTTTATTGTTGATTCTGTTAGTCCAAGATATCTCCAAGACGCTTATTGTTGATTCTGTTGGTACAAAATATCTCCCAAGACGCTTATTGTTGATTCTGTTAGTCCAAGATATCTCCAAGACGCTTATTGTTGATTCTGTTGGTACAAAATATCTCCCAAGACGCTTATTGTTGATTCTGTTAGTCCAAGATATCTCCAAGACGCTTATTGTTGATTCTGTTAGTCCAAGATATCTCCCAAGACGCTTATTGTTGATTCTGTTAGTCCAAGATATCTCCCAAGACGCTTATTGTTGATTCTGTTAGTCCAAGACATCTCCAAGACGCTTATTGTTGATTCTGTTAGTCCAAGATATCTCCCAAGACGCTTATTGTTGATTCTGTTAGTCCAAGATATCTCCCAAGACGTTTATTGTTGATTCTGTTGGTACAAGATATCTCCCAAGACGTTTATTGTTGATTCTGTTGGTACAAAATATCTCCCAAGACGCTTATTGTTGATTCTGTTAGTCCAAGATATCTCCCAAGACGTTTATTGTTGATTCTGTTGGTACAAGATATCTCCCAAGACGTTTATTGTTGATTCTGTTGGTACAAAATATCTCCCAAGACGTTTATTGTTGATTCTGTTAGTCCAAGATATCTCCAAGACGCTTATTGTTGATTCTGTTAGTCCAGAATATCCTCAGGACGTTTATTTTTGATTCTGTTAGTCCAAAATATCTCCCAGGACGCTTATTGTTGATTCTGTTGGTACAAAGTATCTCCAAGATGAATCTGTAGAGCCACATCTCAAATGCCTCAAGTTTTTTGATCATTCGAGCTTTCGAGGTCCATTTCAATCCTGATCTTGATCGGATCTGATCTGATTTTGATAATTGTATTTACACAAAATGAAAAAGTACAATGAATGACGCAATATTATTAAATATTTTTCGCGATCCATTCTGTATAAATTACATTACATTGTAATTTAAGTCGAGTGTTGAAATAATTATTTCCCCTAGTCACAAACGATTGGTCGGAATCCAACGAACGGATCCAAATATACATTCCCTCGTAAACCGAGAAACTTTCTTTTTTTTTTTTTTCTTTTTTGTCGTCGCATTTTTACGAGCCGCCAGAACGATGCTACTTCCACTATAGTAATTCTCGTGTTGAACTTTTTACCTTTTCAAGATTGATCGCTGGAAAACCTAGAATATACTAAAACTCGTTCTACTTTTTTTTTTCTCGGAGTGACTAGTCGTCAAACGAAACGGAAGCTTTTGATTGACACTTTTGTATAAGTGAATTTAACTCTATATAGCGGAGGTTCTACAGCTTTGTTGTCTTCCGTGGTCTGTTCAATTCCTTCTTTCTACGTAGTCCATATTATCACGGTTCGGGGTCACCTTGTGTCGAATTTTAGTCTCTATAAACTCAGAGCTTCCTGAATGGATATTTCGAATGCGAGAATGTTTTTTGGACATTCTGTATATATTCTGAAAAGCTGCAACGTAAATGTTCGAATGTATAATTTAGAAAATATAAGTTTTGATTTCGTAATTTTAAATTTCAAATTTCAAAAATTAGAAGTCGTATGACAAATGTATTTTCCAATAACACCCTGTATATAAAATTGTGATATTTTTGAAAAAAAAAATTATATATAAAACCAAGAAAATACTAATAAATTAAGTTGAAATAAATAAAATTATTAATTATAAGTTACTTGTCATCGGCGCAGTAGACATTCCCGTTTTTTATACATTGCTCGATATCAGATGTTAGAATGTATAATTTGGAAATTTTCGTGATTTTAAGTACCTGTAATTCGGAAACTAGAAATTTTAAGAGAAATTTATGTTCTCGGAACACACTGTATATAAAATTTGAAAAAAAAAATTATATACAAAACCAAGAAAATACATTCTAACATCTGACATCGAGAAATGTATAAAAAACGGGAATGTCTACTGCGCCGATGACAAGTAACTTATAATTAATAATTTTTTTTATTTCAACTTAATTTATTAGTATTTTCTTGGTTTTATATATAATTTTTTGTTCAAAAATATCAAAATTTTATATACAGGGTGTTTCCGGAAAATACATTTGTCATACGACTTCTAATTTCTGAAATTTGAAATTTAAAATTACGAAATCGGAATTTGTATTTTCTAAATTATACATTCTAACACCTGACATCGAACAATGTATAGAAAAACGGGAATGTCTACTGCACCGATGACAAGTAACTCATAATTAATAATTTTATTTATTTCAACTTAATTTACGTTTGGTATTTTTTTGTTTTCATATATAATCTATATCTATAATTCGGAAACTGAGTAATTTAATTTTCCTGTAACACTCTGTATATAAAATTGTGATATTATATATAACACCAAGAAATTACTAATAAATTAATTTAAAGTAAATATAATAATTATAAGTTACTTGTCATCGGCGCAGTAGACATTCCCGTTTTTTTATACGGTTTCCATTTAAGAAGTCTACGGAATATTCCAACGTTTGTTTCAATATTTAACTGTGTCGTGGTTGTTATACGGAAACACGACCGAGTGAATTTTAAATAAAATTGTTTTCAAATTTTCTAATTGGGTTATAATTTAAATTCTACGCGAAATACGAAACTCGTCGGGTGTGAATCAGACTTTTAAAGAACTTAAGGGATATTAATTTTAATAAAGGACTTACTTTACTCGAGTTTTATAATACTTACACAATATATAAAAAGAAATTGCCATGTTTTTATATATATATTATTCGTACTACTCGAATTTTTATTAAAAAAAAAATCTTGTTGAAACCGCAACGTGTGAAAGGGGCTATAATAAAAATACGTCGAAATTTACG
The DNA here is from genome assembly GCF_026250575.1 of Diorhabda carinulata. NCBI lineage: Eukaryota > Metazoa > Arthropoda > Insecta > Coleoptera > Chrysomelidae > Diorhabda > Diorhabda carinulata. The sequence continues at coordinate 391,632 of NC_079471.1, forward strand.
ATCTTTCCCAAGCACATTTCCCCAACTTTATTATATTTTAGTTTTTATAAAGCTTTTAGTACAAACTTATGAACGCCGTTAAATATTAAATCCAATAGTACGGAGGCTTATTTGTCATTTTCACCAAAAAAAAAAAAAAAAAATTCGATCAAAGAGAGAGAGAGAGAGGAAAAAATAGAAATCACCAAGTGCTAAATAAGGATTGTACGGTGGATGAATCAAAAATTCGATGTTTTGACTTCGAAAACTTTTTTTCATTTTTTAACCAAGATGGATGTTTCAAACAACCCTCGTACGTTCACCAATGGTCTCGGTGGAGACGGATTCTTATTTCTCGATATCTTTTTCATCCCCAATGACGTAAAACATCCCCATCGATTCCGCAATCATTTCTCAATGAAAAAACCGACGGAATTATAAATCGTAGGACAAACATCGCAATATAAACAGAAAAGATTAAAGAATCATCGTTACAACAAAAACTTCAATTAATATATTTAGCGAGAAATTTTAGAAGGAAAATCAACCCTTGTTGTAAACGGTATGTTGAATCCACTTAATTTTCCTGTCGGGAATTGGGGGAGCCTTCGCTTGATAAAGTCCAAAGGTGATCGGAATGTTGATTAGGGAAGTAGAGAAAGGACGATAAGGTTCGTATAGTCCCTCGAGAAGTTCTTTCCGCTTTACCCTATTTGAAAAATATGTTTTTCCTCTCGGAAAATATATACGAGACGACATTTTCGACATTTTGATCGGAGTGTTTATGTTTTTGCGAGTAGATTTCTCGTTGATGTAATAGCCATACCAATAATTGGTCTTTGTGGATTTCGACCCCAAAAGATCGATCGAATAAACTCCCAACACCATCAACAACTGTCTGGAATGGATTGGAAGCTGTCAGATCAAGTTTAATGTAGCAAAGATCCAAGCAAAGACTGTACTACAGGATTTGGTTTTGTTTGGACGCAAATTGGCTTGGTGGGTGTTGAGGTCGGACGAAATACGTCCTGGCAGCTTCACAAAAACTTCAAGATCAAAAATCTACAGTTTCTAATCCTCCACAAGGTCCAGATAATAACCGGAGATTGGTTGGAGGACCACGATGTACCCCAAATATCGGTCGCTACTTAAATTTTTGAGATATGGCAATACCGCTTCGAATATATCAAATTTGACATTGACATAATGAAATTTGACGTTTTAAACGACATAATCCGAAATTATAACCTCAAATCCTGTATCAGTGGAAAGTTTTTGTCGCGTTGTTTATTTTCCGATGAAATTATCGAAACGAAAAACGTCAATTTTAATTAAAATTCTTGCATCGAAAATATCGGACGAAAAGCGTAAAATGTAAAACGATAAAAATCTGGTATGAAGCATCAATTAATAAGGGTTCAAACGCCGAAACAATAATTGAAAATAAAACCGGACGGTTCCTACATTATCGATCTCAACAAAAAGGTAACTTTTTTTATTTTTTATATCAAAATGGGACGAAAGATTTACTGAAAACTTCTATTAGGGGCGAAAAGTAAAAGGATCCAAATCTGGTAATCTAGCAGACAAATTATAACGAAAAACGTCACGAAAAACTATTTTCAGAACTTTATGTCTACCAGTAGAGGACTGAAAGCGTCATTGGTCATTTTTTTAGATCAAACAAACACTTATAGGATGTGGAAGTTTATTAATCCGGCCACCCAGATCTCCAGACCTAACACTGAGGATCTCGTTTACAACAAGAAAGAATACGACAGGCAAACATTGAAATTGCTGTCTTAACCACCCAGTTGTTGATTACTAGATTTGTTACATGGTTTATTGAATGATTTCCATGTGGATTAACTTTTTAATTTTCCTTTGGAAGCCAACACCGAGCAGGAAAGATCGTAGGAAAGATCAGACTCGATCTGTTGTACTGACTTGGGTTTCGGAAAGTCCTAAACTGTTTTCGAGATCGTTATTGATGATAGTGATCAGAATATTAAGTTTAATGAGGCTGGTGATTCGAAAAACGACAATTTAGACACCAAACTCGGACTTTTCCTCTAGATTAACTTTTTAATGATGATAGTGATCAGAATATTAAGTTTAATGAGGCTGGTGATTCGAAAAACGACAATTTAGACACCAAACTCGGACTTTTCCTCTAGATTAACTTTTTAATGATGATAGTGATCAGAATATTAAGTTTAATGAGGCTGGTGATTCGAAAAACGACAATTTAGACACCAAACTCGGACTTTTCCTCTAGATTAACTTTTTAATGATGATAGTGATCAGAATATTAAGTTTAATGAGGCTGGTGATTCGGAAAACCACAATTTAGACACCAAACTCGGACTTTTCCTCTAGATTAACTTTTTAATGATGATAGTGATCAGAATATTAAGTTTAATGAGGCTGGTGATTCGAAAAACCACAATTTAGACACCAAACTCGGACTTTTCCTCTAGATTAACTTTTTAATGATGATAGTGATCAGAATATTAAGTTTAATGAGGCTGGTGATTCGAAAAACGACAATTTAGACACCAAACTCGGACTTTTCCTCTAGATTAACTTTTTAATGATGATAGTGATCAGAATATTAAGTTTAATGAGGCTGGTGATTCGGAAAACCACAATTTAGACACCAAACTCGGACTTTTCCTCTAGATTAACTTTTTAATGATGATAGTGATCAGAATATTAAGTTTAATGAGGCTGGTGATTCGAAAAACGACAATTTAGACACCAAACTCGGACTTTTCCTCTAGATTAACTTTTTAATGATGATAGTGATCAGAATATTAAGTTTAATGAGGCTGGTGATTCGAAAAACGACAATTTAGACACCAAACTCGGACTTTTCCTCTAGATTAACTTTTTAATGATGATAGTGATCAGAATATTAAGTTTAATGAGGCTGGTGATTCGAAAAACGACAATTTAGACACCAAACTCGGACTTTTCCTCTAGATTAACTTTTTAATGATGATAGTGATCAGAATATTAAGTTTAATGAGGCTGGTGATTCGGAAAACCACAATTTAGACACCAAACTCGGACTTTTCCTCTAGATTAACTTTTTAATGATGATAGTGATCAGAATATTAAGTTTAATGAGGCTGGTGATTCGAAAAACCACAATTTAGACACCAAACTCGGACTTTTCCTCTAGATTAACTTTTTAATGATGATAGTGATCAGAATATTAAGTTTAATGAGGCTGGTGATTCGAAAAACGACAATTTAGACACCAAACTCGGACTTTTCCTCTAGATTAACTTTTTAATGATGATAGTGATCAGAATATTAAGTTTAATGAGGCTGGTGATTCGAAAAACCACAATTTAGACACCAAACTCGGACTTTTCCTTTGGATTAACTTTTTAATGATGATAGTGATCAGAATATTAAGTTTAATGAGGCTGGTGATTCGAAAAACTACAATTTAGGCACCAAACTCGGACTTTTCCTCTAGATTAACTTTTTAATGATGATAGTGATCAGAATATTAAGTTTAATGAGGCTGGTGATTCGAAAAACCACAATTTAGACACCAAACTCGGACTTTTCCTCTAGATTAACTTTTTAATGATGATAGTGATCAGAATATTAAGTTTAATGAGGCTGGTGATTCGAAAAACTACAATTTAGGCACCAAACTCGGACTTTTCCTCTAGATTAACTTTTTAATGATGATAGTGATCAGAATATTAAGTTTAATGAGGCTGGTGATTCGAAAAACCACAATTTAGACACCAAACTCGGACTTTTCCTCTAGATTAACTTTTTAATGATGATAGTGATCAGAATATTAAGTTTAATGAGGCTGGTGATTCGAAAAACCACAATTTAGGCACCAAACTCGGACTTTTCCTCTAGATTAACTTTTTAATGATGATAGTGATCAGAATATTAAGTTTAATGAGGCTGGTGATTCGAAAAACGACAATTTAGACACCAAACTCGGACTTTTCCTCTAGATTAACTTTTTAATTTGCGTTTGGGTGATTCGATAGACCAAAGAAAGATCAGACTCGATCTGATATTAAATATCTAGCGTGAAGATTATATAAAGTTGTCGTGCCGCCCCTGTAGACTCCCCGGACTTTTAATTTAAAAAGTTCGCAGTCGACATCAGCGCCCTCTTGCGTCATCCACATCGAATGCTAATTGGATTATGATAGTCCCGCTGGTCGGTAGTAGCTTTTTACGGCGGCATCATCTGGCAGGCCCTTTGTCCTCTTTCGAAACAACACGCACTCCCAAAGAGAGAGAGAGATAGACAAAAAAGATTAAAAATTGAGCCGTTTTTTTTTTTGTTCTTTTCGAGTTGGCCCTTTCGGATGTTATTTACAGTTTTATTGTGTAATTATCGCGGATTTCGACCCCTACGGCGTAAAGGGTTTCGTTTTCAGAATGTACCGATTTTTTTTCGTTTTGTTTCAGCAACAAAGGCCCGATTTACCGAGATTGTTGCAGCAAATGCACGCGCAACAACTTCCCACGCACGCGGCGCCCCCTATACCGATGATTCCTCACCCTAGTTTAGGCGGTGCTCCGCCTAGTACGGCGGCTAGTCTCTTGGGTCTATCCGGCGGTTTACCTGCTCAACATCCTCTTTCTATGTTGGCTTCGAAACCGGATCTGCACAGGCCGGACGATGTCAAATCGAATAGCGGTAAGTTTTGATTTTTTTTTTAATTTGACCCCCCCCAAAAAAAATTCCGGACGAAATGGCTTTTTAAAGATCTTTTTGGGATAAAATCGATAACAAGGGCGTATTTGGTAAGAAATATTCTCGATTTGCGAGATATTAGGTATACAGAGATTGCTGGATTCGAATCAAAAGTTAAAATGGCGAAAATTAAAATGGCGGACGAGATACAGATAAGAAATATCTGAAAATGGACATAATTCTAAACAGAAATCATGTAAATTGGGATATTTCGGATGTATATAGGTTTTTGACTGGCTGCTGAATCCGAAATAATGATCAAAATTTCAAAAAACAAAATGGCGGACGAGATACGATCAAAATATATCTAAAAATCCATATAAACCTAGAGAGAAATGGAATAAATTGATTATTATGAGAACTAATGGGGTTTTGAAACTACAGAATCAAAATTAATGATTAATATTCAAAAAAATATAATGGCGGACGAGATACAATTGAAATTTATATTAAAATGGACATAATTCTAAACAGAAACCATATAAATTGGGAAATTTGAGATGTACATTAGTTTTCAAGGCTGCTGAATCCGAATTAATGATGAAAATTTCAAAAAACAAAATGGCGGACAAGATACGGTCAAAAATATCCAAAAATGGACATAATTTTAATCATAAATGATATAAATTGGAAAATTTGACATGTACATGGGTTTTTGAGGTATCTGAATCCGAATTAACGATCAAAATTTCGAAAAACAAAATGGCGGACGAGATACAGTCAAAATATATATAAAATTGGACATAATTTCAATCATAAATCATATAAATTGGAAAATTTAAGATGTACAATAGTTTTTAAGGCTGTTGAATCCGAATTAATGATCAAAATTTCAAAAAAACAAAATGGCCGACGAGATACAGTCAAAATATATATAAAAATGGGCATAATTTTAATTATAAATCATATAAATTGGAAAATTTAAGATGTACAATAGTTTTTAAGGCTGTTGAATCCGAATTAATGATCAAAATTTCAAAAAAACAAAATGGCCGACGAGATACAGTCAAAATATATATAAAAATGGGCATAATTTTAATTATAAATCTTATAAATTGGAAAATTTAAGATGTACAATAGTTTTTAAGGCTGTTGAATCCGAATTAATGATCAAAATTTCAAAAAAACAAAATGGCCGACGAGATACAGTCAAAAAATATCCAAAAATGGACATTATTCTAAAAAAATAAGAAGAAAATTGAAAAATATAAGTTCTGCACGGGTTTTTGAATCAGCTGAAGCCGAATCGACGATCAAAATTTCAAAAAACAAAATGGAGGACGAGTTATTACTCAAGAGCCACAGTCAATTAGCTATTCCAAGAGATTAAATAAATGTAAAACAGGATATTCAATAAAACATTCACATATTAAAAGGATTGTTTCACATTTTGAGCGTTTTCCTTTTATTTATCAATTTAAAAAATATAAAATATAAAATTACGTCGCCCCTGAATCGATTTAAAAACAATCCCGGATCGCGAACAAGGTAAGTATTATTGAAATCAACTATCTGAAATGAATTCCAGAGGATAGGATGAGAATTTTTCATCCAGCAACGTTAGGGATGAAAGGATAACGAAAAAAAAAATACGGGCGAATATATAAGGGTGAACGCCGAAGGGATACTTGTACAGAATCGTAACTTGATTCATTTTCATATACAAAATTCAGTTTTTCGTATTTGTCCATCGTAAAACGAACGCTGCGTTCGTAGACACGAAGAAAGCTTTCGACAAAGTCGAACTAACGAAAAATTCGAAAAATCTACAAACAAAAAAACGAGTGGAAAATCGGGAGGATCTTGAAAGAAATTCTGATTGAAAATAAATCAAAGAAAAAAACCCAAAATGTGTCGTCGAAATTGATGTTAGTCCATAAACGAAACTTCCTAATCAAATTTTAAAGCGACTTTATGGAAACTCGAAATTTTCGTGCGAAATTAAATGAATTTTAAAGATAATGTCGGTTATAAAATCAAATTTACGATCGTTTCCAACGGCTTCCCGGAATTGTCTTTTTATTAGATACACACACCCCGATTTAAATCGACGACGCTCGCAATTAGGTCCGTCGCATCAGTTTTGAAAATTTTCTAATGAACCGACGTTGCCAAAACTCGAAAAATTTCCGAGTTACCTCCGAAATACTTGTGAGAAAAACAACAGGTCCGTACTCGGGAATTTTCGAGCTACGAGGGCGTCGAAAAAGTGCAAAATAAGGGTTTGAAAAAATTTTTATTTTTGATAGTTTTTAGAGATTAGAGGAAAAAAAAATTGGGTAGTAAATTCACGAAATTTCAACCGGGGAAATGTGGAAAAGTACTTGGGAAAAGGGAATTTAATTTTCGATAAAATAAAGTGGTAAAATTTTGAAATTTTGTATTTAACGTGCTACCAAAAACAACGTAAAATATATAACAAGATGTCGTGATTTTTATTTTTTGTGTAAATCACGAAATTTTACATCCAAAATATCACGAAAAAACTTTGTGTTTATTGATTTACTGGTATTGGGAAAAATTTTCGATTCGGAACTCAAAAAACTTTCGTATCCAATTTTCGGGCTCTAACTCATTTTGGAGCAGTTGTTTTCAGTTCATACCAGTTGTCAGGTTTTTGTTTTGATTCGAAATAATGTTGGTAGACCTGAATCTCATGATAAGTTTACAAAACTGGACGAAATATCCAACTTATTAGGCGTAGATAATTCTAGAATTGAATTTTATGAGATCTACGTGGGTTTTTGAGGTTAAATAATCCGAATTAATTATCAAAATGGCGAAAAATAAAATGGCGGACGAGATACCAACAAGAAATATCTAAAAATGGACATAATTATAAACATAAATCGTATAAATTGGAGTAATTTGAGATGTACATGATTTTTTAAAGCTAGTAGAATCCGAATCAACGATCAAAATTTCGAAAAAACAAAATGGCGAACGAGATACAGTCGAAAAATATCTAAAAATCAACATAATTATGAAAAAGATCATATAAATTGGGTAATTTCAAATGCACATGGGTTTTTAAGTCAGCCGAAGCCGAATCAACGATCAAAATTCCAAAAAATAAAATGGCGGACGAGATTCAGTCAAAATATATATAAAATTGGACATAATTTTAATCATAAATCATATAAATTGGAAAATTTGAGATGTACATTATTTTTCAAGGCTGCTGAATCCGAATTAATGATGAAAATTTCAAAAAACAAAATGGCGAACGAGATATCAACAAGAAATATCTAAAAATGGATATAATTCTAAACATAAATCAAATAAATTGAAAAATATGTGATATACATGGGTTTTCGAGGCTACCGAATCCGAATCAACAATCAAAATTTCGAAAAACAAAATGGCGGACGAGATTCAATTAAAAACTATCTAAAAAATGACATAATTCCAAACAAAAACCAGATAAATTGTAAAATATGATATGTACATAAGTTTTTGAGACTATTGATCCAAAATTAACGATCAAAATTTCAAAAAACAAAATGGCGAACGAGATATCAACAAGAAATATCTAAAAATGGATATAATTCTAAACATAAATCAAATAAATTGAAAAATATGTGATATACATGGGTTTTCGAGGCTACCGAATCCGAATCAACAATCAAAATTTCGAAAAACAAAATGGCGGACGAGATTCAATTAAAAACTATCTAAAAAATGACATAATTCCAAACAAAAACCAGATAAATTGTAAAATATGATATGTACATAAGTTTTTGAGACTATTGATCCAAAATTAACGATCAAAATTTCAAAAAACAAAATGGCGGACGAGATACAGTCGAAAAATATCTAAAAACTGACATATCCAATTTTCGGACTCTAACTCACTTTGGAGCAGTTGTTTCCAGTTCATACCAGTTGTCAGACTCTCGTTTTGATTCAAAAAAATGTTGGTAGACCTGATTCTCATGCTGAGAACTCAATAATTGAGTCAAAATTTAACTCGCACTACCTAAGAAGGTGCCCGAGGATTTTACGTTACCCCTTTAATAATGACGAAATGATGAAAATTCCCGAAATAAAACGTCGGTTGTCGAATCGAGTTTAAAGACCCGATTTAGAGATAGAAATCATCCAAAAAAAACAAAAAAAAAGAAAATTTTAAACTCGAAATTCACCGTTCTATAAAAAATAATTAAATATAAATTAAACTTAATTAACTTTATAAGTCGCGAGCTGGAAAGTCAAAGGACGCGACGACGTTCAGAAGTAATTTACACTTTCGCCCTTTCCCTTTCTCTCGGAATAAATTGGGGGGATTCGCAACGACGGCGGGGATAAATCAAACAAAATGGTCGCGTCGACAAATTTAAAACCATGACACAGTTTTTGCAAACGGTTAAGTTAGTTTAGAAAGAAAACTCGCGTTGAGGTTCAGGATTCGATCCTTTCTGAGCATGTTTTATCATTTTTAACTGCTCGTTGAGTATCGAGGCTACGAGCAACGAATCCTGGTACGATCACGTGACCAAATACTATGAAATATCTTTACGATTCGCACTCTACGAGATTGAGATTTGGAGCACGGTTTCCAAGAGAGGAATTCGACTCAAAAACGATTCCGAGTTGACTAGAAGCTTAGAGCGTTGAAGAATCGACTCTATTTTATTATTTTATTTCATTTGGAGTTTTTTTGTATCAATAATGTATCTCGAAATCAGTTTAACGATCCTGGATCTCATTTCTTGGTTGTTTCTTTTCGATTAGGGATTTTCATTAATTTTTGGGTTAGTGTTTTGTAAAAAAACCGAAAATCTCTCAAAATATCGTGTCCATCAACGATTTTTGACAATATTTCCAGTTGCAACGACATCTTTTGACAATTCTAGCATTTCAAATTTGTAACTTCGATCCAATTGTTCCAAACGGCGTGTCGAACGATTTTTTACCAATTTGACACTTTACGTGTCAAAAATTTAACAAATTTCCTCATTTATATAAAAGACAAGACGCTATAGAAGTCAAATAAATCGGAAATATCACAGTGGTGTCAATATTTAGTACAAAAAAAGCTTTCTAAGTTGAAAATCGTCGTTTTTTCGTACCACCCTCGTAAATATAAAGAAATCTTCAAGTGTCGGTGTCCAATGATGATTTCTCTTTACCAAATCGCTCAAAATATCGTGTCCATTAACGATTTTTGACAATATTTCCAGTTGCAACGACATCTTTTGACAATTCTAGCACTTCAAAGTGCCAACTTCGATCCAATTGTTCCAAACGGCGTGTCGCACGATTTTTTACCAATTTGACACTTTACGTGTCAAAAATTTAACAAATTTCCTCATTTATATAAAAGACAAGACGCTATAGAAGTCAAATAAATCGGAAATATCACAGTGGTGTCAATATTTAGTACAAAAAAAGCTTTCTAAGTTGAAAATCGTCGTTTTTTCGTACCACCCTCGTAAATATAAAGAAATCTTCAAGTGTCGGTGTCCAATGATAATTTCTCTTTACCAAATCGCTCAAAATATCGTGTCCATCAACGATTTTTGACAATATTTCCAGTTGCAACGACATCTTTTGACAATTCTAGCATTTCAAAGTTGTAACTTCGATCCAATTGTTCCAAACGGCGTGTCGAACGATTTTTTACCAATTTGACACTTTACGTGTCAAAAATTTAACAAATTTCCTCATTTATATAAAAGACAAGACGCTATAGAAGTCAAATAAATCGGAAATATCACAGTGGTGTCAATATTTAGTACAAAAAAAAGCTTTCTAAGTTGAAAATCGTCGTTTTTTCGTACCACCCTCGTAAATATAAAGAAATCTTCAAGTGTCGGTGTCCAATGATAATTTCTCTTTACCAAATCGCTCAAAATATCGTGTCCATCAACGATTTTTGACAATATTTCCAGTTGCAACGACATCTTTTGACAATTCTAGCATTTCAAAGTTGTAACTTCGATCCAATTGTTGCAAACGGCGTGTCGCACGATTTTTTGCCAATTTGACACTTTACATGTAAAAAATTTAACAAGTTTTCTCATTTCTATAAAGTACAAGACACTATAGAAGTCAAATAAATCGGAAATATCACAGTGGTGTCAATATTTAGTACAAAAAAAAGCTTTCTAAGTTGAAAATCGTCGTTTTTTCGTACCACCCTCGTAAATATAAAGAAATCTTCAAGTGTCGGTGTCCAATGATAATTTCTCTTTACCAAATCGCTCAAAATATCGTGTCCATTAACGATTTTTGACCATATTTCCAGTTGCAACGACATCTTTTGACAATTCTAGCACTTCAAAGTGCCAACTTCGATCCAATTGTTGCAAACGGCGTGTCGCACGATTTTTTGCCAATTTGACACTTTACATGTAAAAAATTTAACAAGTTTTCTCATTTCTATAAAGTACAAGACACTATAGAAGTCAAATAAATCGGAAATATCACAGTGGTGTCAATATTTAGTACAAAAAAAAGCTTTCTAAGTTGAAAATCGTCGTTTTTTCGTACCACCCTCGTAAATATAAAGAAATCTTCAAGTGTCGGTGTCCAATGATAATTTCTCTTTACCAAATCGCTCAAAATATCGTGTCCATCAACGATTTTTGACAATATTTCCAGTTGCAACGACATCTTTTGACAATTCTAGCATTTCAAAGTTGTAACTTCGATTCAATTGTTCCAAACGGCGTGTCGCACGATTTTTTGCCAATTTGACACTTTACATGTAAAAAATTTAACAAGTTTTCTCATTTCTATAAAGTACAAGATACCATAGAAGTCAAATAAATCGGAAATATCACACTGGTATCAATATTTAGTACAAAAAACGCTTTCCCAAGTTTAAAATCGTCGTTTTTTCGTACAACCCTCGTAAATATAAAACATTCGTTAATTTCTACGATCCTGTTATTCCGATTAAAGATTTTTTCAACTATATTAACGTTTTAAATAATTATTTATACGTAGTTTTACGTATCGTTTTTCTTAGTGTAAGTTTTCGGTTATGAAAAAAAAAAAACGATTTTGTAACACTTTTATCTCAATTGTTTCATGTGTCTGTTGACGCCGTCGTCACTTCCGCCCCTCCTCCCATTACGCTCTTCATTATTTCCGCCGTTTCCATGGATATGGCGCTGGCAGGTATCACATCTGCCGAGGAAAGACACGTAAGTACAAATTTATAATTCCGTTACGTTTTTATACGAAAATTTTTATCAGAAAACACTTTTTAATACGAATAAAAATCATTGAAATTAGTACGCCGACGCATAGATGGCGATACTAGTAATGTTGATAAATTATATCTATCTCTTTTTATCTCGCTAGAGTACTGAATAGGAAGCAGAACCGTAATAAGGAGTGGAATCGAGTGGTGGGTGTATAAATATGACAGTTGACGTACTATTAGTTTTGTGGGTTGCGGCATTTTGAATTAAAAAAAATTTTGATTAACCTTTCATCATCAACACTGATTTTCGGTTATACGAGGGTTGTTAGATACAACAACCGATTTTAGTCGACGGAAATGTCAAATTTTATAATGACAATGTCAAATTTGACGTATATCAACCTTCGTAGGTACATATATATATAAATAAACGTGCGTAGTTGCCGGATTTCGAAAATAATTCGTAATTAATAGTTTTTTTTTGAAAATTTACGTATAGTTGAAATAAATATTCGACTTAGTTTGTTGTAGTATTTCGAAAGTGGCGGGTTGTAAAAAGTTGAAAACGAGGGCGGCGAAACAAATTTATGGATGGCGTGATTAACATGGAAAGTATACGGGTGGCAGGGATGGGGGTTAACAAACGCGTTTATGCAAATGAAAGCCTTTCCATAAAATGAATAATGAATTTGAAAAGTTCGAGATGCGATGTAAATTATCAACTTTACCCTCCGAAGACTTTAACAAAGTAATAAACGAAGAAAAGAATCGAGGGTGATATTTTTTATTCAATAATACGAAGTCTGTAAGTAATTTAGAATTATTTCAACAGTTAAAATGTGAAAAATATCGATTTTTAACATAATATTTTAACAATTGATAAAAAGATTTGAAAAAAAAAACATTTCAGCGAAATTATTTCAATTAAATAAAATATTTAGTTTGGTTTCGACGAGAAGTTGACATTTTCAGAAGTGTCGATCTACTACATTATCAAAAATTCTCCACCAACCCCTCTTATCGTCCCTTTAGTGTCCATTTATCGAATTATAGAGTATAATAATTCGTTTAATATCAAAATATACAGTGTGACACACTTATAGAACTAATAACTCCATCCTGTATCAAAAATTGAAATAGATCTTGGTTTAAACAGTTTTTGACGTCTGGTTAACTGTCAAATCGATCATTCCTATGGTGAGGATCCATTTTGGGTCACTTATTAATAATTTGGTTTGGGATTTGAACCTATCTGAAGGGGAATCGGAAGTTCCAGGCTCAAAACTGGGATCGAAAAGACCTCTTAGTCACTTGTACATTATTTTCTATAGAAAACTACTTCTTTGAAAAAAAAATTAAAATATTAAGTTTGGTTTCGTCGAGAAGTCGACATTTTCAGAAGCGTCGTTAACAAAAATTCTCCACCAACCCTTCTAATCGTCCCTTTAGTGTCCATTTATCGAATTATAGAGTATAATAATTCGTTTAATATCAAAATATACGGTGTGACACACTTATAGAACTAATAACTCCATCCTGTATCAAAAATTGAAATAGATCTTGGTTTAAACAGTTTTTGACGTCTGGTTAACTGACAAATCGATCATTCCTATGGTGAGGATCCATTTTGGGTCATTTATTAATAATTTGGTTTGGGATTTGAACCTATCGGAAGAGGAATCGGAAGTTCCAGGCTCAAAACTGGGATCGAAAAGACCTCTTAGTCACTTGTACATTATTTTCTATAGAAAACTACTTCTTTGAAAAAAAAATTAAAATATTAAGTTTGGTTTCGTCGAGAAGTCGACATTTTCAGAAGCGTCGTTAACAAAAATTCTCCACCAACCCTTCTAATCATCCCTTTAGTGTCCATTTATCGAATTATACAGTATAATAATTCGTTTAATATCAAAATATACAGTGTGACACACTTATAGAACTAATAACTCCATCCCATTTAGTTTGGTTTCGTCGAGAAGTCGACATTTTCAGAAGCGTCGATTAACAAAAATTCTCCACCAACCCCTCTTATCATCCCATCATAATTTGGTTGAGGATTTGAACCTATCGGAAGAGGAATTTCAAGTTCCAGGTTCAAAACTGGGATCAAATAGACCTCTTGAACCCTGGTACATTATTTTTTATAGAAAACTACTTCTTTTAAGAGACAACACCAATATGGTGTTGTGTCGGAATGTTCCTGATTTAATATTTTGGAATCGGTTTCGCCTGGTTAGGTTAGGTTAGGTTAGGAAGTTCCAGGTTCAAAACTGAAACTAAAAAAAGCTTTTCCGAGATAGTTAATGTTGGTTTTTCTCAAAATAAGTATAGAAAACACTTAAGGAAGAGTTATTTTCATAGAAAGACCGGTGAAAAAATGTTTATATGCATTATAACGAAAATCGATAGTTGGGCAATACTTTTTTGAAACCAAGCTCTAATGTACGGTCGATTGAACGTTAAATTTTATACGGATTTCGAAATGGCTTTAGAAAGTTGGAAACGCCAACATTGAGTTTAAAGTGAAAAGAGTCGAAGAGGCTTCCGTGAATGTATCACGCGAATGCACTTTACTTCAACTTTGTGTTGTTACATCAAATATTTATGCTTCGTCGGAGCTTTTATGTCCCGAGGAGATTTTTATGCTTCGAAATTTACGGCCCGAATGAAAGTCGAGTTATGGCTATTAATTCCGGATGAGGGCGGTGGTTCGGTCTCTTTCTTTTTTTCTGCTTTATTCGTTTATTTCGCCGCTTTACAATGTCCTAAATCATGAGTTGTTTTCAGTTATTTTCAGTCGATCAGAAATCGCATTAAATTTTTTATTTTATACAGCCGGCACCAAGGGCGTCAATTTTCATGTCCTAAATCAAATTCCCAGTTGTCCAAAACTGCCCCAATCATCCCGAAAAAACCCCCCGCGACCTCACAATCGGTGATTTTCCACTATTATTATCATTAAAATAATTTGACTGGACTATAAACGTCGATCAAGGCTTTGGAAATATCGACTGGACTATTAATATCCACAATCGGTGATTTTCCACTATTATTATTATTAAAATAATTTGACTGGACTATAAACGTCGATCAAGGCTTTGGAAATATCGACTGGACTATTAATATCCACAATCGGTGATTTTCCACTATTATTATTATTAAAATAATTTGACTGGACTATTAACGTCGATCAAGGCTTTGGAAATATCGACTGGACTATTAATATCCACAATCGGTGATTTTCCACTATTATTATTATTAAAATAATTTGACTGGACTATAAACGTCGATCAAGGCTTTAGAAATATCGACTGGACTATTAATATACACAATCGGTGATTTTCCACTATTATTATTATTAAAATAATTTGACTGGACTATAAACGTCGATCAAGGCTTTGGAAATATCGACTGGACTATTAATATCCACAATCGGTGATTTTCCACTATTATTATTATTAAAATAATTTGACTGGACTATAAACGTCGATCAAGGCTTTGGAAATATCGACTGGACTATTAATATCCACAATCGGTGATTTTCCACTATTATTATTATTAAAATAATTTGACTGGACTATAAACGTCGATCAAGGCTTTAGAAATATCGACTGGACTATTAATATACACAATCGGTGATTTTCCACTATTATTATTATTAAAATAATTTGACTGGACTATAAACGTCGTTCAAGGCTTTGGAAATATCGACTGGACTATTAATATCCACAATCGGTGATTTTCCACTATTATTATTATTAAAATAATTTGACTGGACTATAAACGTCGTTCAAGGCTTTGGAAATATCGACTGGACTATTAATATCCACAATCGGTGATTTTCCACTATTATTATTATTAAAATAATTTGACTGGACTATAAACGTCGATCAAGGCTTTGGAAATATCGACTGGACTATTAATATACGCAATCGGTGATTTTCCACTATTATTATTATTAAAATAATTTGACTGGACTATAAACGTCGTTCAAGGCTTTGGAAATATCGACTAGACTATTAATATCCACAATCGGTGATTTTCCACTATTATTATTATTAAAATAATTTGACTGGACTATAAACGCCGTTCAAGGCTTTGGAAATATCGACTAGACTATTAATATCCACAATCGGTGATTTTCCACTATTATTATTATTAAAATAATTTGACTGGACTATAAACGTCGATCAAGGCTTTGGAAATATCGACTGGACTATTAATATACACAATCGGTGATTTTCCACTATTATTATTATTAAAATAATTTGACTGGACTATTAACGTCGATCAAGGCTTTGGAAATATCGACTGGACTATTAATATCCACAATCGGTGATTTTCCACTATTATTATTATTAAAATAATTTGACTGGACTATAAACGTCGATCAAGGCTTTGGAAATATCGACTGGACTATTAATATACACAATCGGTGATTTTCCACTATTATTATTATTAAAATAATTTGACTGGACTATAAACGTCGATCAAGGCTTTAGAAATATCGACTGGACTATTAATATCCACAATCGGTGATTTTCCACTATTATTATTATTAAAATAATTTGACTGGACTATAAACGTCGATCAAGGCTTTGGAAATATCGACTGGACTATTAATATCCACAATCGGTGATTTTCCACTATTATTATTATTAAAATAATTTGACTGGACTATAAACGTCGATCAAGGCTTTGGAAATATCGACTGGACTATTAATATCCACAATCGGTGATTTTCCACTATTATTATTATTAAAATAATTTGACTGGACTATAAACGTCGTTCAAGGCTTTGGAAATATCGACTGGACTATTAATATACACAATCGGTGATTTTCCACTATTATTATTATTAAAATAATTTGACTGGACTATTAACGTCGATCAAGGCTTTGGAAATATCGACTGGACTATTAATATCGAGAATAATTGAGAAAATTCATTCTCGGTGAAACATTTCGCAAATAAATCGTTGTCTCGACTTATTATGAAGTGGTAAAATACGTGACAACGTCGCTTCTGTATCAGTGCAACCACAGCTTGAGTGCCACTCAGCTGCGGTTTCTATGTAAACATGCACAGTGTTGAGGTCGACCCTCGGAGAAATAAGGCATCGGCCGACGATTCTCGACGTGTATATAAATTCGCCCTTCGGCCCTTTTACTATCTTTCTATACTTAATAATCAAAATTGCACGTGTGCTTTGTGTTTATTGGGGTGGGGATAACGTATTGTACAAGGACTGGTCATTAAATAAATTAATTTTGTTGGAAATTTTTTTTAATGGAGTTTTTGTTTCGAATTTTAATTTTTTGACTTTTTCAAAATGGAAAAATATCTTTTTGGAAACGTTTTTTTCCTATAATGAACCATCTTTTGTTTTTGAGGAACCGTATTGTACAGGGACTGGTCATTAAGCAAATTAAATTTTTTGCAAATTTTTTTTAATGGAGTTTTTGTATCGAATTCGAATTTTTTGACTTTTTCAAAATAAAAAAATACCTTTTGAAAACGGTTTTTTTACTATAATAAACTATTTTTCGTTTTTGAGAAACCGTGTTGTACAGGGATTGGTCATTAAATCTTTGTTACATATTTTTTAATATTGTTTTTTTTCCCGAATTTATTTTTTTCACTTTCACGATTAAAAATGAAAAAATAACTTTTGAAAACGTTTTTTTTCCAATAATAAACCATCTTTTGCTTTTTGAGATATCGTATTGTACAGGGACTGATTAATGAAAAATTTCTTTTAAAAACAGTTTTTTTTTTCTCAATAATATTTTGTTTCTCAAATTTTTTTTTCGAAATTAATTCACAAAGTAAACCTTTTGAAACAACTTAAATATTAAAATCACGTCTCTACCATTAGATGTCGCTAGTTACACCGTTTGCGTAACCACTTGAATTTAGACAGTTAATCCCGTATAATTGGCAAGTGGCAAGATAAGGGCGCTACAACACTAGATTAACAATATTCTGGGGCGGGAGTGAGAATCGGACATAAGAGGGTCGTAAACGAATGTCGAAATGGGGGTGTACTTTTACGAGGGCTAAAATCGATATCAAATAAAACATTATGTGTTGAAAATACTTTATAAGGGTACAAGGTACAGTCGAGAAACAGTTGGATATTCAAAAAAGATGAAAAGCATATACGAGGCACAGTCATAATTTATTTTGTTTTTAAACATTCGAAAATTTATACGTGTAATTAACCTAAAAGTGATTTTTTATTAAAAAAAACATAATTTGAAAAGAAAAAGTTAAATTAAAAACGATTATTTATACGAGGTATATCTAGAAAGTAATTTTACCGATTTTTATTTCCGTTTCCTACCAGGATAGTAGAATAACGAGGAAATCTACTCCTGATATTTCTTTTCTGTTCTCCCGATAAAAAATATAACGAAGACACCTCCTAAACTCCGTAAGACTTTGGGATTTCGGAATATTGGGAATTTTGACAATTCAACCGAAAGATTCATCCCGTAGTTACCCCTCGAATTTAAACTGGTGACGCTTATGGTGTACAAGTATTAAATCTCGAAACCATAAGTACATTTCAATACGAATTTCCCTTATCTCCTGTCACGACTCCATTCGAACGGGGAGGATCGACCCTTGTCTAGATAGTAATAAAAAGGGTAAACCGTAATAAGGGGTGACAAATCACGAATCGGTTTAGTGAGTTAACGTCCGTAGTCATCTCACCAGATTAGTCACTAACTCCAACGTCCGTTCGATGACGTTATCTCTTCGACATAGCGGACATCTATCGGGCAACTACTGAACTACGTTCTAAATGGTTCCGGAGGTGAAAATTTAGAAGGTTCTACTACGTTCTGGGCGGTATAAAGTGATGTGGGGACTAAATCTGGATTATACGGTGGATGAGGAACTATTACGGATCGAATTTGAGGGTAGATAGTGATAAGATAGGGGCGAAAGTGACTAAAGTAGTTGTCGAACGTACTTGTCAAATGTCAGATGTCAGATTTGACGTATTCGAATGTCAAACAACCCTCGTACGAAATAAATTATACTATAAATTTCGTATATATAAAATTAAACGTCAAACTACCCCTTTAAATGATAATTAAATGATTTGACGCGTCTCGGCTTTCTCCGACGAGTATCGAATTTTTATTTTTTTTTTTTTGTTCCTTTTGTCGGCTGTTTCCGGAGGTGGTTGGTGAGTCAAAGAGGGGGAGAACACACAACAAGGGGATTGCTCTTTCGCAAAACGCCTTTGATCAACGAATGTCGAATGTAGTAGCTTTTAAAGTTGAAATTGAGTGCGGCACAAAAAGGTGTGACGGCTTTATATATAAAAGAACTGAGAAAAATTGAAACTCCGTACAAACTCCACCCTCGTACATTATCGCAAATAAATCTACGTACTGTAATTAACATTTCTTCGATTGTTCGAAATTGTTTCCTTATTTTTTTCACGAAATTCGAGACGAGACTTTCCACTTTTTTTGCGAAACATGACGAGATTTTTCAAAGTTTAGTCTCGTTTCGTAAACTACACTGAAAAAACTGTTTTCCTGATACTCGAAACCCCCACAAATTAATTGCCCAAAAGTACTCGAGTCATGAATGAATCTCGCGCGAGATACGAGACGAAACTCGAGACGGAACAAGAGTTGCCACTTTTTTGCGAAACAAGACGAGATTTTACAAAGTTCCGTCTCGTTTCGTAAGTTACACTAAAAAAAATTGTTAATACGAGATGAGGCAAATGTCGAGACGAGATATTCCACTTTTTCGCGAAACAAGACGAGATTTTTCATACTCGTTTCGTAGAATAAACTAAAAAAATTGTTGATACGAGATGAGGCAAAGGTCGAGACGAGATATTCCACTTTTTCGCGAAACAAGACGAGATTTTTCATACTCGTTTCGTAGAATAAACTAAAAGAAATTGTTGATACGAGATGAGGCAAATGTCGAGACGAGATATTCCACTTTTTCGCGAAACAAGACGAGATTTTTCATACTCGTTTCGTAGAATAAACTAAAAAAATTGTTGATACGAGATGAGGCAAAGGTCGAGACGAGATATTCCACTTTTTCGCGAAACAAGACGAGATTTTTCATACTCGTTTCGTAGAATAAACTAAAAAAATTGTTGATACGAGATGAGGCAAATGTCGAGACGAGATATTCCACTTTTTCGCGAAACAAGACGAGATTTTTCATACTCGTTTCGTAGAATAAACTAAAAGAAATTGTTGATACGAGATGAGGCAAAGGTCGAGACGAGATATTCCACTTTTTTGCGAAACAAGACGAGATTTTTCATACTCGTTTCGTAGAATAAACTAAAAAAATTGTTGATACGAGATGAGGCAAAGGTCGAGACGAGATATTCCACTTTTTCGCGAAACAAGACGAGATTTTTCATACTCGTTTCGTAGAATAAACTAAAAAAATTGTTGATACGAGATGAGGCAAAGGTCGAGACGAGATATTCCACTTTTTCGCGAAACAAGACGAGATTTTTCATACTCGTTTCGTAGAATAAACTAAAAAAATTGTTAATACGAGATGAGGCAAATGTCGAGACGAGATATTCCACTTTTTCGCGAAACAAGACGAGATTTTTCATACTCGTTTCGTAGAATAAACTAAAAGAAATTGTTGATACGAGATGAGGCAAAGGTCGAGACGAGATATTCCACTTTTTCGCGAAACAAGACGAGATTTTTCATACTCGTTTCGTAGAATAAACTAAAAAAATTGTTGATACGAGATGAGGCAAAGGTCGAGACGAGATATTCCACTTTTTCGCGAAACAAGACGAGATTTTTCATACTCGTTTCGTAGAATAAACTAAAAAAATTGTTGATACGAGATGAGGCAAAGGTCGAGACGAGATATTACACTTTTTCGCGAAACAAGACGAGATTTTTCATACTCGTTTCGTAGAATATACTAAAAAAATTGTTGATACGAGTTGAGGCAAATGTCGAGACGAGATATTCCACTTTTTCGCGAAACAAGACGAGATTTTTCATACTCGTTACGTAGACTACACTAAAAGAAATTGTTGATACGAGATGAGGCAAAGGTCGAGACGAGATATTCCACTTTTTCGCGAAACAAGACGAGATTTTTCATACTCGTTTCGTAGAATAAACTAAAAGAAATTGTTGATACGAGATGAGGCAAAGGTCGAGACGAGATATTCCACTTTTTCGCGAAACAAGACGAGATTTTTCATACTCGTTTCGTAGAATAAACTAAAAAAATTGTTGATATGAGATGAGGCAAAGGTCGAGACGAGATATTCCACTTTTTCGCGAAACAAGACGAGATTTTTCATACTCGTTTCGTAGAATAAACTAAAAAAATTGTTAATACGAGATGAGGCAAATGTCGAGACGAGATATTCCACTTTTTCGCGAAACAAGACGAGATTTTTCATACTCGTTTCGTAGAATAAACTAAAAGAAATTGTTGATACGAGATGAGGCAAAGGTCGAGACGAGATATTCCACTTTTTCGCGAAACAAGACGAGATTTTTCATACTCGTTTCGTAGAATAAACTAAAAAAATTGTTGATACGAGATGAGGCAAAGGTCGAGACGAGATATTCCACTTTTTCGCGAAACAAGACGAGATTTTTCATACTCGTTTCGTAGAATAAACTAAAAAAATTGTTGATACGAGATGAGGCAAAGGTCGAGACGAGATATTCCACTTTTTCGCGAAACAAGACGAGATTTTTCATACTCGTTTCGTAGAATAAACTAAAAAAATTGTTAATACGAGATGAGGCAAATGTCGAGACGAGATATTCCACTTTTTCGCGAAACAAGACGAGATTTTTCATACTCGTTTCGTAGAATAAACTAAAAGAAATTGTTGATACGAGATGAGGCAAAGGTCGAGACGAGATATTCCACTTTTTCGCGAAACAAGACGAGATTTTTCATACTCGTTTCGTAGAATAAACTAAAAAAATTGTTGATACGAGATGAGGCAAAGGTCGAGACGAGATATTCCACTTTTTCGCGAAACAAGACGAGATTTTTCATACTCGTTTCGTAGAATAAACTAAAAAAATTGTTGATACGAGATGAGGCAAAAGTCGAGACGAGATATTACACTTTTTCGCGAAACAAGACGAGATTTTTCATACTCGTTTCGTAGAATATACTAAAAAAATTGTTGATACGAGTTGAGGCAAATGTCGAGACGAGATATTCCACTTTTTCGCGAAACAAGACGAGATTTTTCATACTCGTTACGTAGACTACACTAAAAGAAATTGTTGATACGAGATGAGGCAAAGGTCGAGACGAGATATTCCACTTTTTCGCGAAACAAGACGAGATTTTTCATACTCGTTTCGTAGAATATACTAAAAAAATTGTTGATACGAGATGAGGCAAATGTCGAGACGAGATATTCCACTTTTTCGCGAAACAAGACGAGATTTTTCATACTCGTTTCGTAGAATAAACTAAAAAAATTGTTGATATGAGATGAGGCAAATGTCGAGACGAGATATTCCACTTTTTCGCGAAACAAGACGAGATTTTTCATACTCGTTTCGTAGAATATACTAAAAAAATTGTTGATACGAGATGAGGCAAAGGTCGAGACGAGATATTCCACTTTTTCGCGAAACAAGACGAGATTTTTCATACTCGTTTCGTAGAATATACTAAAAAAATTGTTGATACGAGATGAGGCAAAGGTCGAGACGAGATATTCCACTTTTTCGCGAAACAAGACGAGATTTTTCATACTCGTTTCGTAGAATAAACTAAAAAAATTGTTGATATGAGATGAGGCAAATGTCGAGACGAGATATTCCACTTTTTCGCGAAACAAGACGAGATTTTTCATACTCGTTTCGTAGAATAAACTAAAAAAATTGTTGATACGAGATGAGGCAAAGGTCGAGACGAGATATTCCACTTTTTCGCGAAACAAGACGAGATTTTTCATACTCGTTTCGTAGAATAAACTAAAAAAATTGTTGATACGAGATGAGGCAAAGGTCGAGACGAGATATTCCACTTTTTCGCGAAACAAGACGAGATTTTTCATACTCGTTTCGTAGAATAAACTAAAAAAATTGTTGATACGAGATGAGGCAAAGGTCGAGACGAGATATTCCACTTTTTCGCGAAACAAGACGAGATTTTTCATACTCGTTTCGTAGAATATACTAAAAAAATTGTTGATACGAGATGAGGCAAAGGTCGAGACGAGATATTCCACTTTTTCGCGAAACAAGACGAGATTTTTCATACTCGTTTCGTAGAATAAACTAAATTAATTGTTGATACGAGATGAGGCAAAGGTCGAGACGAGATATTCCACTTTTTCGCGAAACAAGACGAGATTTTTCATACTCGTTACGTAGACTACACTAAAAGAAATTGTTGATACGAGATGAGGCAAAGGTCGAGACGAGATATTCCACTTTTTCGCGAAACAAGACGAGATTTTTCATACTTCTTTCGTAGAATAAACTAAAAAAATTGTTGATACGAGATGAGGCAAAGGTCGAGACGAGATATTCCACTTTTTCGCGAAACAAGACGAGATTTTTCATACTCGTTACGTAGACTACACTAAAAGAAATTGTTGATACGAGATGAGGCAAAGGTCGAGACGAGATATTCCACTTTTTCGCGAAACAAGACGAGATTTTTTATACTCGTTTCGTAGAATATACTAAAAAAATTGTTGATACGAGATGAGGCAAAGCTCGAGACGAGATATTCCACTTTTTTGCAAAACAAGACGAGATTTTAAATACTCGTTTCGTACACTAAACTAAAAGAAATCGTTTCCCCGATACTCGAAACCCCACACAAATTAATTGCCCTAAATTTATGAATGTGTTTCAGTCGTAAATGAATCTCGCGCGAGATACGAGACAAAACTCGAGACGAGACATTCCATTCTCCTGTCTCGTCTCGTAAGCAACACTACAGAAGACATTAAGCGTTAAAACACATATTCATCATTTTCGATCGAAAATCTAAGGGTTGTAACCTTTTTAAATTTTCGTTTTTTTTTAAATCTAGTTTATTTCGAGCAGTAAAACTATTTTTTTGTCACCTGGTGTCCTCATCTTCGTCTACAAGTGATTAATTTAATAATTTTAACGAGTTACTTGTAGCATATTTCAAAAATCGATCTATGTAATTAATTTGGTTATTATTTAACGTTATCGATACGTTGTAACGTAACCGCCCACCTCTATTAACACCCGCAATATCAGTGGAACGAGCCAAGTGGCAAGTCGTCAGGAGAGCCTCGAGATTGTAACAGCGCAAGTTCGGTTAATTGGACTAATTATTGTAGTAATTATCCTTACAGTGGCGTGGCGAACTTCCTAATTCCGCTCGCTCGACGCCACCAACTTTGAGCACTTGTTGAACCCGCTCTTAATTATACTGTTGTTGATGGCCGTTACGTGAAACCAGGGTCGAATCGAGGGGGCGTCTCGCAATTAACTATCCCAATATTCAAGTTCTCGTTTCGATTTAATATATTCGAGACGGAGTATTTTTATCAGTGTACCGGGTTTTTTTTTCTTTTCTACTCTTACTTTTCGTAAGGTCGCCAGCCGAATCTAATTCATCTCGGATATTATTTTAAAAACCCTCTCGAGCCAAATTAGAATGGATGGCGGCCTATTCGGGGAGCGTCTGAAAGTAATTTTTGAAAAATCGCGGAGGCTTTTAAGAGATAATCAATTTATAAGACGGAAGGGCCGCAGTGGTTGCTTTCACCGAAAATACAACAAAGGCGTATCCATTCGTCTCAAGTGCTTTTACGTATAAAAGAAATGCGGATATTTCTAGATTTAAATTTTGTAGAAATATTGGATACGTTAAATAATTTTGTTCGTGCTTCATACAGTTTACGAAACTATCGAATTTCAAAACAATTTCCGAACTCTCCGCTACCAAATCGTTCAAAACGTACGAGAAATTCTTAAAAATGGGCTCTGTTGTCGACGCGCCGCGATCTCGACGACCTATATCTGTAATAACTAACGAAATATGGATACAGAAACGACTAGAATCCTCAAATCTTTATTAAAGAAGAATTAAACCTCTCTGAGGTATAGTGGGGTTAGGACTGTACTTTTTTGAGGGTCACGGAAAAAAACCAAAGTTATCTCGAAGATTTACGTCGGCAAAACGATCCAACACTCGATAATATCCCTCGTATCACGCAGGATGGAGCTTGGTGCAGAAGACGTACAAGAAATTCTTGAAAACGGGCTCTGTTGTCGACGCGCCGCGATCTCGACGACCTATATCTGTAATAACTAACGAAATATGGATACAGAAACAACCAGAATCCTCAAATCTTTATTAGAAAAGATTTAAACCTTTCTTGGATATGTTCGTGGGCAGGTATCAATGAGTAACTGTACTTTTTTGAAGGTCATGTTACAAACCAAAGTTAACTCGAAGTTTTGCGTCGGCAAAACGATCCAACACTCGCTAACATCCGTCGTATCATGCAGGATGGAGCTTGGTGTAGAAGACGTACAAGAAATTCTTAAAAACGGGCTCTGTTGTCGACGCGCCGCGATCTCGACGACCTATATCTGTAATAACTAACGAAATATGGATACAGAAACGACTAGAATCCTCAAATCTTTATTAAAGAAGAATTAAACCTCTCTGAGGTATAGTGGGGTTAGGACTGTACTTTTTTGAGGGTCACGGAAAAAAACCAAAGTTATCTCGAAGATTTACGTCGGCAAAACGATCCAACACTCGATAATATCCCTCGTATCACGCAGGATGGAGCTTGGTGCAGAAGACGTACAAGAAATTCTTGAAAACGGGCTCTGTTGTCGACGCGCCGCGATCTCGACGACCTATATCTGTAATAACTAACGAAATATGGATACAGAAACAACCAGAATCCTCAAATCTTTATTAGAAAAGATTTAAACCTTTCTTGGATATGTTCGTGGGCAGGTATCAATGAGTAACTGTACTTTTTTGAAGGTCATGTTACAAACCAAAGTTAACTCGAAGTTTTGCGTCGGCAAAACGATCCAACACTCGCTAACATCCGTCGTATCATGCAGGATGGAGCTTGGTGTAGAAGACGTACAAGAAATTCTTAAAAACGGGCTCTGTTGTCGACGCGCCGCGATCTCGACGACCTATATCTGTAATAACTAACGAAATATGGATACAGAAACGACTAGAATCCTCAAATCTTTATTAAAGAAGAATTAAACCTCTCTGAGGTATAGTGGGGTTAGGACTGTACTTTTTTGAGGGTCACGGAAAAAAACCAAAGTTATCTCGAAGATTTACGTCGGCAAAACGATCCAACACTCGATAATATCCCTCGTATCACGCAGGATGGAGCTTGGTGCAGAAGACGTACAAGAAATTCTTGAAAACGGGCTCTGTTGTCGACGCGCCGCGATCTCGACGACCTATATCTGTAATAACTAACGAAATATGGATACAGAAACAACCAGAATCCTCAAATCTTTATTAGAAAAGATTTAAACCTTTCTTGGATATGTTCGTGGGCAGGTATCAATGAGTAACTGTACTTTTTTGAAGGTCATGTTACAAACCAAAGTTAACTCGAAGTTTTGCGTCGGCAAAACGATCCAACACTCGCTAACATCCGTCGTATCACGCAGGATGGAGCTTGGTGCAGAAGACGTACAAGAAATTCTTGAAAACGGGCTCTGTTGTCGACGCGCCTACAATATGTATAGAGACTGTACTTTTTTGGGGAAAATAAACGTGTAGCGATCGCGCAATGTCAAATCATACGGAAATTGCGGTATATCAAAATTTATTTTGTAATTAGTGTTTGCCGAGTTTCCATTCACGGCAATGAACGCCGCCTGCGAACGTTTTATCCTAGTCTCTATTATTTAACACTCCATTTCGAGTCGCTCCTAAATTCGCCGACGAATTGAGCGGTCTCAGTTTTCGAGCTGCGCAAATAAAACAGACCCAAGTGTAAATGTTTCAACTAAGTTTTAATTGAGGAAGACGCCCGTCGCCGCCTCTCCCGCCGCACGCTATGTTAGCTATTCTCAATTAAATGGTCAAAATATACAAACGAACGGAACCGAAGGAGGATCGCACGAAAAATAAAAACGAAATTTCTATTATTAATTAATAAATTGGAAAATTGTAAATATTTACGTAACTTTTCTTCGGTTTCTTATCGATTTTTTTTTTACACGTCAAATATTATTGTTCACTTATTTTTTATTTCATTTTGGTAATTAAACAAGTTGAAACAGACACGTGGCACCGACCTAACGCCCTTTAGACCCCCGGTAAACCCTTCATGCGAAAGAGTGGCCCTTAAAACTTTTACGTAAATAAAACAGCAGTTGTTTCACTCGTTATACACAGTGATAATGCGGATATAGCGGAAAAAGGAAACGCGGTCCCTTTTCATCCCAAAGAAAAAAAAAGGAGAGAGAGAGAAAAAGAGAGAGGGATTTGTGGCAGTTTTATTTTGTCTTGGGCCTCGATGGCTCTACACACAATAAAGCTGCTATGTACTTTGTTTCCAAAAAAAAAAGAACGCAGGACTGTATCGAATAATTCAAATTTCAACAGTTCTACGAGATATATCTTATGCTGATGTGGTTCAAAAACACTAAAATCT
The DNA here is from genome assembly GCF_026250575.1 of Diorhabda carinulata. Classification (NCBI taxonomy): domain Eukaryota; kingdom Metazoa; phylum Arthropoda; class Insecta; order Coleoptera; family Chrysomelidae; genus Diorhabda; species Diorhabda carinulata. The sequence goes on from NC_079471.1 coordinate 419,184, forward strand.
GTCTTTTATATAAGTTTCGAGATAGACACGACATAGATACGGGTTTTATTGTTTCCCAAACGATTAATACACTTTATCATGCGTCTTAAGCGATTTCCGAAGCATTTGTGCCCCATTTACCGATCTCTTCGAGGGAGGAAGTTCATTTTAGTATTCATTTAAAATGGAAAATGTTTTATTACAAGGGAGGATTTTGGGGAACATTTCGTTAATATGATTAGATAAAGACGGGGCAGAAATCAGCTACGAGTGACGTCATTAAATAGTAAACATCCGATACAATCCGCCATTTAAATCAATTTGTTTTGACTGCCGGTAATTTTATTATATACGAATTTACAGATTTATATCTAAATCTATTTTTTTCCCCTGTATTTCCATTATCATTGTAAATTTTCCAACAATTAAAGTTAATTTGCAGCCAATGATTATGTCGAAATATAACAAAGTCTAAATCTCCATGTATTATTCAATGCCAATAAATATTTTTAATTAAAACCAATAAAATAAATTAAGAAAGTCGTTGATTGTTTACTATATTGTGACGTCAGTGCACCTCCATATCGGTAATGAAAGTTTTAGCGGGAAATTTCGTTGATTGTTTACTATATTGTGACGTCAGTGCACCTCCATATCGGTAATGAAAGTTTTAGCGGGAAATTTCGTTGATTGTTTACTATATTGTGACGTCAGTGCACCTCCATATCGGTAATGAAAGTTTTAGCGGGAAATTTCGTTGATTGTTTACTATATTGTGACGTCAGTGCACCTCCATATCGGTAATGAAAGTTTTAGCGGGAAATTTCGTTGATTGTTTACTATATTGTGACGTCAGTGCACCTCCATATCGGTATTGAAAGTTTTAGCGGGAAATTTCGTTGATTGTTTACTATATTGTGACGTCAGTGCACCTCCATATCGGTAATGAAAGTTTTAGCGGGAAATTTCGTTGATTGTTTACTATATTGTGACGTCAGTGCACCTCCATATCGGTATTGAAAGTTTTAGCGGGAAATTTCGTTGATTGTTTACTATATTGTGACGTCAGTGCACCTCCATATTGGTATTGAAAGTTTTAGCGGGAACTTTCGTTGATTGTTTACTATATTGTGACGTCAGTGCACCTCCATATCGGTATTGAAAGTTTTAGCGGGAACTTTCGTTGATTGTTTACTATATTGTGACGTCAGTGCACCTCCATATCGGTAATGAAAGTTTTAGCGGGAACTTTCGTTAATTGTTTACTATATTGTGACGTCAGTGCACCTCCATATCGGTAATGAAAGTTTTAGCGGGAAATTTCGTTGATTGTTTACTATATTGTGACGTCAGTGCACCTCCATATCGGTAATGAAAGTTTTAGCGGGAAATTTCGTTGTGTGTTTACTATATTGTGACGTCAGTGCACCTCCATATCGGTAATGAAAGTTTTAGCGGGAAATTTCGTTGATTGTTTACTATATTGTGACGTCAGTGCACCTCCATATCGGTATTGAAAGTTTTAGCGGGAACTTTCGTTGATTGTTTACTATATTGTGACGTCAGTGCACCTCCATATCGGTAATGAAAGTTTTAGCGGGAAATTTCGTTGATTGTTTACTATATTGTGACGTCAGTGCACCTCCATATCGGTATTGAAAGTTTTAGCGGGAACTTTCGTTAATTGTTTACTATATTGTGACGTCAGTGCACCTCCATATTGGTATTGAAAGTTTTAGCGGGAACTTTCGTTGATTGTTTACTATATTGTGACGTCAGTGCACCTCCATATCGGTATTGAAAGTTTTAGCGGGAACTTTCGTTGATTGTTTACTATATTGTGACGTCAGTGCACCTCCATATCGGTAATGAAAGTTTTAGCGGGAACTTTCGTTGATTGTTTACTATATTGTGACGTCAGTGCACCTCCATATCGGTAATGAAAGTTTTAGCGGGAACTTTCGTTGATTGTTTACTATATTGTGACGTCAGTGCACCTCCATATCGGTAATGAAAGTTTTAGCGGGAACTTTCGTTGATTGTTTACTATATTGTGACGTCAGTGCACCTCCATATCGGTATTGAAAGTTTTAGCGGGAACTTTCGTTGATTGTTTACTATATTGTGACGTCAGTGCACCTCCATATCGGTAATGAAAGTTTTAGCGGGAAATTTCGTTGATTGTTTACTATATTGTGACGTCAGTGCACCTCCATATTGGTATTGAAAGTTTTAGCGGGAACTTTCGTTGATTGTTTACTATATTGTGACGTCAGTGCACCTCCATATCGGTATTGAAAGTTTTAGCGGGAACTTTCGTTGATTGTTTACTATATTGTGACGTCAGTGCACCTCCATATTGGTATTGAAAGTTTTAGCGGGAACTTTCGTTGATTGTTTACTATATTGTGACGTCAGTGCACCTCCATATCGGTATTGAAAGTTTTAGCGGGAACTTTCGTTGATTGTTTACTATATTGTGACGTCAGTGCACCTCCATATTGGTATTGAAAGTTTTAGCGGGAACTTTCGTTAATTGTTTACTATATTGTGACGTCAGTGCACCTCCATATCGGTAATGAAAGTTTTAGCGGGAAATTTCGTTGATTGTTTACTATATTGTGACGTCAGTGCACCTCCATATCGGTAATGAAAGTTTTAGCGGGAAATTTCGTTGTGTGTTTACTATATTGTGACGTCAGTGCACCTCCATATCGGTAATGAAAGTTTTAGCGGGAAATTTCGTTGATTGTTTACTATATTGTGACGTCAGTGCACCTCCATATCGGTATTGAAAGTTTTAGCGGGAACTTTCGTTAATTGTTTACTATATTGTGACGTCAGTGCACCTCCATATTGGTATTGAAAGTTTTAGCGGGAACTTTCGTTGATTGTTTACTATATTGTGACGTCAGTGCACCTCCATATCGGTATTGAAAGTTTTAGCGGGAACTTTCGTTGATTGTTTACTATATTGTGACGTCAGTGCACCTCCATATCGGTAATGAAAGTTTTAGCGGGAAATTTCGTTGATTGTTTACTATATTGTGACGTCAGTGCACCTCCATATCGGTATTGAAAGTTTTAGCGGGAACTTTCGTTAATTGTTTACTATATTGTGACGTCAGTGCACCTCCATATTGGTATTGAAAGTTTTAGCGGGAACTTTCGTTGATTGTTTACTATATTGTGACGTCGGTGCACCTCCATATTGGTATTGAAAGTTTTAGCGGGAACTTTCGTTAATTGTTTACTATATTGTGACGTCAGTGCACCTCCATATTGGTATTGAAAGTTTTAGCGGGAACTTTCGTTAATTGTTTACTATATTGTGACGTCAGTACACCTCCATATTGGTATTGAAAGTTTTAGCGGGAACTTTCGTTAATTGTTTACTATATTGTGACGTCAGTACACCTCCATATTGGTATTGATAATAGATGGCAATTACAGACAGGTTTCGATCACCAAATTATCGTCTTCAGTGACATATAGTTTGTTTTTATATAAATAACTTTTTAATTATTTGGAAAGACATAAACCAATCCTTTTAATCTTTGTCGTATTGAAAATAAAGAAAAAGTTAAACTGAAACTCAGAACCAGATGTCGCGGGAATTTCCACACAATAAAACCCATTTATTTCCGCCTAACAATGTGACAACTCGGAAAAGAAAGAACATGTACGTAGCATCCGTAGGGTTCCGGAATGATCCAGTTTTCAAAAATTGTTTTTCATTCGATTCACTTATTCACAAAGACGATTTGGTACTTTCAGATGAAAATTTTACATAAAAATGTCAAATAGACGTATAATTCACCACTATGGGTGGTAACAAACACTCGAACCGTACAGAGAGGCCTGGAGTATGGTTAACTTATGGTAAGAGATTATTAGTCTTGGTATAGATCCCATCGGTTTCCTACAACGGCTGTACTGATTTGTCTGCAGACGCGGTAGACATCGTTACTTATTAATCACACCTCGTATAGGAATTGATAAATAATGGAAAATACTATCCCATTGCATTGGAAGAAACATTTGTTGGTGCAAAATTTATTGTTACTCGTCCACGACACGGACCGTGAAGTTGTTTTTATACATTTCATTACTTTCTAGAATATTCTAGAAATTTCTTTCTTGTATAAATAAGTGCTTGTTCAGACGCAAAAATATATTTTTATCTATGGTTGAAATGTAGATAGATAATGACTGTTTTTCACTCTTTTAAATTGAAAAACGGTTTTCCGGGTTTATGTTGTGGCGGTACGCCTATGTTTACAAATGGGAGATCGAAGTCGACAGTAACATGTGGCAATGAAAAGTATTCCGCAGTAGTTGGAACAGCAATAGAAGGAAATTGCTCTTTTTTTTTTTCTTCCGCCAGATTCCGACATTCTGGTGACAAAATACGTGTTTCGGTTCCGTATAGTTTCATTTCTCGACTCGGACAAATTCCCCGGAGGAAATAAAAGCTTCATCGAATCGACTCGACTCGGAGAAATTACTCGGAACATGTCGAGACGAATTGTAAAACTACCAAGATTTTCCATTTTATATTTTCCGGCTTTTTCCACTACAGATGCGGATTTAAAATTCGATATCATAAAATTTATATACCTTAATAAAATTCTAAAAAGTTCTAGAAAAAAAAATGAATAGACTTTTTTAGAAATAAATATCTAGCTACTAAAAAAATTATATCAAAAGCGCGTTCACTATTTATAAAAAAAACAGATAAAAGGCGCCGCGCGAATTATTATTTACATAAAAATCCAACTTGTCAATGTCAAATCTCAAACTTTTACTTTTAATTATACATTCTACACCCCACTGCAACTATCCACAACACCTTCCAAATCCTGAAAACGCGATGATTAACGTTTTAAGTATGCAGACAGTACTAAATTTAAACATTACGAGGGTTGCATTACTTGAGTTTTGAGATATGGCAACACCGACGTGATTACGTCAAATTTGACATTGTCATTATAAAGTTTGACATTTTTAGTGGAAAACTTTTTGGATAACCCTCGTACGTTTTACGTAAAAAATGTAATTTTTGTTTATATTTAGTTTTTCAATACGAAATTACATTTAATTGAGTCAAAATGCCAGAGGTAAAAACGTTTAGGTACACGTCTACGCCCATTTTTTAGGTTAGGTTTCCCAATATGACTTTTGTCGATATATTTTAATTCATAACAGCCAAAATAATGAGTTTACGTAAAAAAAGTATATAACCTTTTTGATAGAGTTTTTCAAGAACTTCATTTTATGTTTGAAACTTTTTTTTCTAATATCAATATTTTCGGAGATATTTCGAAAAATTTTTAAAACTTTGAAGGGGACTGGGAGGGGGGCCAAAGAAACTTGGTTGGTAAAAATTCTCTTAGAAATTATTTCCTCTAATCAACGACGAACTTTGGAAAAAATTTCAACAAAATCACTTCATTTTTAGGTTATGTTTCTCAATATGACTTTTGTCGACATATTTTGATTCATAACAGCCAAAATAACGAATTTACGTAAAAAACGTATAAAACATTTTTTATAGAGTTTCTCAAGAACTTCATTTTTTGTTTAAAACTTTTTTTTCTAATATCAATATTTTCGGAGATATTAATAAAAATTGTTAAAACTTTGGAGAAAACTGGGTTTTTAAATTTTAAAATTTTAAATTTCCCTTGTATATATGTATCCGTCAGTATTATCCAAAACCACCAATTTTTTTCAAATTAATTCCACCCCTTGGTTTGGTGTATCAAATTAACGTTGACCTTCGTTGGGACACCCTGTATAAGTTATTACTTTATAAAAAGCTATTACATTATGAAATAATCATCGACTGGTCACTGTAAATTAAAAAATATACAATTGTACTTAGAATTATTTAATTATGGACCCCCTATAAATAAAATAATTACTCCACCACTGTAATTATTTACATCCATTGAGAGGAATAAAATATCGGACATCCCTCGTTATAAATTTCGTATTTTAGTAGTTTTGAATTATTATACGTAGAGCGCCATCTATTAAATGATATCAATGCTATAAAGGTGAATTTCATTCGAACCGATCGATTTTCACCTTCCGATCCAATTAACATCTACAATTAAATATTTAAAAAATATCTTTCCCATGATATCATTTGTATTGTATATAGAAATGCAATTTCAATTATTATAATGAACAAGTATCGCCATCTATTGAACGGTGGCGGTGTTAGTATATTGTAAATCGATTTACAGGGTTCTTTAGTAGGAATTTTATAATTTCGTTACAGAGGAATTCAATATCGCCCGCAGAAAAATACAGACCGCGCACACCTCAAGAACCAGAATTAAAAAAACCCAAAAAAGAAGAAAAAGATCTTGGTCACGTAAGTATTTAAGTACGTAAATATTAATACGTTATGTTACTAGTACAATAGATGGCGTCCTAATAGTTTAACCTTGAAAGTTTCCTTCCATCGTTTTTTATTAAGAAATTATAAGAAATAAGTAAATGTGCGTTTTGAGGTTATGTTTTGTTTAATTAACACGTTGACTGCCAACCACGAAAAACTTATAATTTACGCTTTCTTACCAATAAGCAATTGGAAACCTTTACGATTATAACCTAGAAATTATTGATTCTCATTTCAATAATATATATACAGGATGTCTATTTGAAAACGTGCATTTAGGCACGTCAGCAATACCGAGAAATTGGTCGAAAATAACCTCAATTTGCCTTATTTTTTCCATATTAGTTTGTTTTTGATGAAAATATTTAATAATTTAGTCTGAAACGAGGTTAAATACGTAAAATGTAATGTAAAAATAATCGTACAACGTTCACGTCTATAATTCTTATCGTTTTTACGTGAAACGTAGACAAGAATCTCCATAATACAATTTATGATCATGGGATGATATCAAGCGACACTGTAAACGGCCCATTATATGGTAAACCTACGCTACTTGTCTGTAGGGGCCCCCGTCGTTATGAGAAATCGAGTCAGAGCCGATTTCAGGAATTGATAACTTTGAAAATTATTATTATTCGCTTCAACAGTAGCATGTCTTTTAATTTTACAAGACATCAACGGTAATTTATACTTTTTTAGTACATAATGTCCTTTGGAAACGTATAATTTAAATATTAGTACCGCAATGTTGCCATATCAATTTTTATTTACGAAATTTTAGTTTAGTGTTTACATAAAAGTTTTTTTAACAAAATAACTAAATTTTTGAATAAGAAAAAAAAGGTAACGCAGTTTATTTATAAATAATTTTAAGGAAAATGACTAATTTCATTCTGATCGTTCATTATTTTCCAAATTTTCGCAAAATTTCCAAATATTTAAATAAAAAGTGTTTACTTAAACCTTTTTTTTTAAGAAAATAACTGAATTTTTGAATAAAACCAAAAAAGGTAACGCAGTTTATTTATAAATAATTTTAAGGAATTTCATACTGATCGTTCATTATTTTCCAAATTTTCGCAAAATTTCCAAATATTTAAATAAAAAGTGTTTACTTAAACCTTTTTTTTAAGAAAATAACTAAATTTTTGAATAAAACCAAAAAAGGTAACGCAGTTTATTTATAAATAATTTTAAGGAAAATGAGTAATTTCATACTGATCGTTCATTATTTTCCAAATTTTCGCAAAATTTCCAAATATTTAAATAAAAAGTGTTTACTTAAACCTTTTTTTTAAGAAAATAACTAAATTTTTGAATAAAATCAAAAAAGGTAACGCAGTTTATTTGTAAATAATTTTAAGGAAAATGACTAATTTCATTCTGATCGTTCATTATTTTCCAAATTTTCGCAAAATTTCCAAATATTTAAATAAAAAGTGTTTACTTAAACCTTTTTTTTAAGAAAATAACTGAATTTTTGAATAAAACCAAAAAAGGTAACGCAGTTTATTTATAAATAATTTTAAGGAAAATGACTAATTTCATTCTGATCGTTCATTATTTTCCAAATTTTCGCAAAATTTCCAAATATTTAAATAAAAAGTGTTTACTTAAACTTTTTTTTAAGAAAATAACTGAATTTTTGAATAAAACCAAAAAAGGTAACGCAGTTTATTTATAAATAATTTTAAGGAAAATGACTAATTTCATTCTGATCGTTCATTATTTTCCAAATGTTCCCAAAATTTCCAAATATTTAAATAAAAAGTGTTTACTTAAACCTTTTTTTTAAGAAAATAACTAAATTTTTGAATAAAATCAAAAAAGGTAACGCAGTTTATTTGTAAATAATTTTAAGGAAAATGACTAATTTCATTCTGATCGTTCATTATTTTCCAAATGTTCCCAAAATTTCCAAATATTTAAATAAAAAGTGTTTACTTAAACCTTTTTTTTAAGAAAATAACTGAATTTTTGAATAAAACCAAAAAAGGTAACGCAGTTTATTTATAAATAATTTTAAGGAAAATGACTAATTTCATTCTGATCGTTCATTATTTTCCAAATTTTCGCAAAATTTCCAAATATTTAAATAAAAAGTGTTTACTTAAACTTTTTTTTAAGAAAATTACTGAATTTTTGAATAAAACCAAAAAAGGTAACGCAGTTTATTTATAAATAATTTTAAGGAAAATGAGTAATTTCATACTGATCGTTCATTATTTTCCAAATTTTCGCAAAATTTCCAAATATTTAAATAAAAAGTGTTTACTTAAACCTTTTTTTTAAGAAAATAACTAAATTTTTGAATAAAATCAAAAAAGGTAACGCAGTTTATTTGTAAATAATTTTAAGGAAAATGACTAATTTCATTCTGATCGTTCATTATTTTCCAAATTTTCGCAAAATTTCCAAATATTTAAATAAAAAGTGTTTACTTAAACCTTTTTTTTAAGAAAATAACTGAATTTTTGAATAAAACCAAAAAAGGTAACGCAGTTTATTTATAAATAATTTTAAGGAAAATGACTAATTTCATTCTGATCGTTCATTATTTTCCAAATTTTCGCAAAATTTCCAAATATTTAAATAAAAAGTGTTTACTTAAACTTTTTTTTAAGAAAATAACTGAATTTTTGAATAAAACCAAAAAAGGTAACGCAGTTTATTTATAAATAATTTTAAGGAAAATGACTAATTTCATTCTGATCGTTCATTATTTTCCAAATGTTCCCAAAATTTCCAAATATTTAAATAAAAAGTGTTTACTTAAACCTTTTTTTTAAGAAAATAACTAAATTTTTGAATAAAATCAAAAAAGGTAACGCAGTTTATTTGTAAATAATTTTAAGGAAAATGACTAATTTCATTCTGATCGTTCATTATTTTCCAAATGTTCCCAAAATTTCCAAATATTTAAATAAAAAGTGTTTACTTAAACCTTTTTTTTAAGAAAATAACTGAATTTTTGAATAAAACCAAAAAAGGTAACGCAGTTTATTTATAAATAATTTTAAGGAAAATGACTAATTTCATTCTGATCGTTCATTATTTTCCAAATTTTCGCAAAATTTCCAAATATTTAAATAAAAAGTGTTTACTTAAACCTTTTTTTTTAAGAAAATAACTGAATTTTTGAATAAAACCAAAAAAGGTAACGCAGTTTATTTATAAATAATTTTAAGGAATTTCATACTGATCGTTCATTATTTTCCAAATTTTCGCAAAATTTCCAAATATTTAAATAAAAAGTGTTTACTTAAACCTTTTTTTTAAGAAAATAACTAAATTTTTGAATAAAACCAAAAAAGGTAACGCAGTTTATTTATAAATAATTTTAAGGAAAATGACTAATTTCATTCTGATCGTTCATTATTTTCCAAATTTTCGCAAAATTTCCAAATATTTAAATAAAAAGTGTTTACTTAAACCTTTTTTTTTAAGAAAATAACTGAATTTTTGAATAAAACCAAAAAAGGTAACGCAGTTTATTTATAAATAATTTTAAGGAATTTCATACTGATCGTTCATTATTTTCCAAATTTTCGCAAAATTTCCAAATATTTAAATAAAAAGTGTTTACTTAAACCTTTTTTTTAAGAAAATAACTAAATTTTTGAATAAAACCAAAAAAGGTAACGCAGTTTATTTATAAATAATTTTAAGGAAAATGAGTAATTTCATACTGATCGTTCATTATTTTCCAAATTTTCGCAAAATTTCCAAATATTTAAATAAAAAGTGTTTACTTAAACCTTTTTTTTAAGAAAATAACTAAATTTTTGAATAAAATCAAAAAAGGTAACGCAGTTTATTTGTAAATAATTTTAAGGAAAATGACTAATTTCATTCTGATCGTTCATTATTTTCCAAATTTTCGCAAAATTTCCAAATATTTAAATAAAAAGTGTTTACTTAAACCTTTTTTTTAAGAAAATAACTGAATTTTTGAATAAAACCAAAAAAGGTAACGCAGTTTATTTATAAATAATTTTAAGGAAAATGACTAATTTCATTCTGATCGTTCATTATTTTCCAAATTTTCGCAAAATTTCCAAATATTTAAATAAAAAGTGTTTACTTAAACTTTTTTTTAAGAAAATAACTGAATTTTTGAATAAAACCAAAAAAGGTAACGCAGTTTATTTATAAATAATTTTAAGGAAAATGACTAATTTCATTCTGATCGTTCATTATTTTCCAAATGTTCCCAAAATTTCCAAATATTTAAATAAAAAGTGTTTACTTAAACCTTTTTTTTAAGAAAATAACTAAATTTTTGAATAAAATCAAAAAAGGTAACGCAGTTTATTTGTAAATAATTTTAAGGAAAATGACTAATTTCATTCTGATCGTTCATTATTTTCCAAATGTTCCCAAAATTTCCAAATATTTAAATAAAAAGTGTTTACTTAAACCTTTTTTTTAAGAAAATAACTGAATTTTTGAATAAAACCAAAAAAGGTAACGCAGTTTATTTATAAATAATTTTAAGGAAAATGACTAATTTCATTCTGATCGTTCATTATTTTCCAAATTTTCGCAAAATTTCCAAATATTTAAATAAAAAGTGTTTACTTAAACTTTTTTTTAAGAAAATAACTGAATTTTTGAATAAAACCAAAAAAGGTAACGCAGTTTATTTATAAATAATTTTAAGGAAAATGACTAATTTCATTCTGATCGTTCATTATTTTCCAAATTTTCGCAAAATTTCCAAATATTTAAATAAAAAGTGTTTACTTAAACTTTTTTTTAAGAAAATAACTGAATTTTTGAATAAAACCAAAAAAGGTAACGCAGTTTATTTATAAATAATTTTAAGGAAAATGACTAATTTCATTCTGATCGTTCATTATTTTCCAAATTTTCGCAAAATTTCCAAATATTTAAATAAAAAGTGTTTACTTAAACTTTTTTTTAAGAAAATTACTGAATTTTTGAATAAAACCAAAAAAGGTAACGCAGTTTATTTATAAATAATTTTAAGGAAAATGACTAATTTCATACTGATCGTTCATTATTTTCCAAATTTTCGCAAAATTTCCAAATATTTAAATAAAAAGTGTTTACTTAAACCTTTTTTTTAAGAAAATAACTAAATTTTTGAATAAAATCAAAAAAGGTAACGCAGTTTATTTGTAAATAATTTTAAGGAAAATGACTAATTTCATTCTGATCGTTCATTATTTTCCAAATTTTCGCAAAATTTCCAAATATTTAAATAAAAAGTGTTTACTTAAACCTTTTTTTTAAGAAAATAACTGAATTTTTGAATAAAACCAAAAAAGGTAACGCAGTTTATTTATAAATAATTTTAAGGAAAATGACTAATTTCATTCTGATCGTTCATTATTTTCCAAATTTTCGCAAAATTTCCAAATATTTAAATAAAAAGTGTTTACTTAAACTTTTTTTTAAGAAAATAACTGAATTTTTGAATAAAACCAAAAAAGGTAACGCAGTTTATTTATAAATAATTTTAAGGAAAATGATTAGTTTCATTCTGCTCGTTCATTATTTTCCAAATTTTCGCAAAATTTCCAAATATTTAAATAAAAAGTGTTTACTTAAACTTTTTTTTAAGAAAATAACTGAATTTTTGAATAAAACCAAAAAAGGTAACGCAGTTTATTTATAAATAATTTTAAGGAAAATGACTAATTTCATTCTGATCGTTCATTATTTTCCAAATTTTCGCAAAATTTCCAAATATTTAAATAAAAAGTGTTTACTTAAACTTTTTTTTAAGAAAATAACTGAATTTTTGAATAAAACCAAAAAAGGTAACGCAGTTTATTTATAAATAATTTTAAGGAAAATGACTAGTTTCATTCTGCTCGTTCATTATTTTCCAAATTTTCGCAAAATTTCCAAATATTTAAATAAAAAGTGTTTACTTAAACCTTTTTTTTAAGAAAATAACTGAATTTTTGAATAAAACCAAAAAAGGTAACGCAGTTTATTTATAAATAATTTTAAGGAAAATGAGTAATTTCATTCTGATCGTTCATTATTTTTCCAATTTTCTAAAAAATCCCAAATATTTAGTTGAAAAAAAAGTTTCATCCTAAATTTTTGAATAAAACCAAAAACAAAAAAAAAAGGTAACGCCGTTTAGTACATAACGTTCTTTGGAAACGTATAATTCAAATATTAGTACCGCAATGTTGCCAAATCAATTTTTATTTACGAAATTCAAGTTATTTCTGTAACAACGATTTTTTTTTGTTATTTAACAGCATAGCGATGGGGAAAAAAGCGATCAAGACCTCGTTGTAGACGACGCGTCCGAAGACCCAGTATCACCCCCGAACGGCACCTCATCCCCTAGAGAAAACGGCATCGATAAATTACCTAAAAAAGAACATCCCGGACCGCACAGTCCGAGATCGGGTACGTCTAGTAACGCTTCGACGCCATCGACGAAAAAAATCGAAGAAAAACCGACGACGCCTATATCGAAACCCGTTACGCCGACATCCGCTGCGGGATCGTCTTCGGGAAGCGCTTCTGGCGGATTGAAACCTATCAAACAACAAGGTTTAGGCCAATATCCGCCCTATTTAGCCATACCGAACGGCGCGGCCCCCCACGATTTACAAGCAGCCAGTTCGTACGCGGGTCTACATAACAACATACCGCCGGCGCTTAATAACTACCCCAGGCCTCCGTTGCAAGTCGGATACGATCCGCATTCCCAAATGCGAGCTCCCGTAGTACCAGGTCTCGGGGGAATACCGGGGGGCAAACCGTAAGTATTAATTATAATCAAAAAGAAAGAAAAAAAGGGATTTTTTTTGGGGATTAATGATGTTTTAGTGCTTATTCGTTTCACGTGAGCGCCGACGGTCAAATGCAGCCGGTGCCCTTTCCGCCGGACGCCCTGGTAGGACCGGGGATACCCAGACACGCTCGTCAAATCAATACTTTAAGTCACGGGGAAGTTGTTTGTGCTGTTACTATATCCAATCCCACCAAATATGTATATACAGGAGGGAAAGGCTGTGTTAAAGTTTGGGATATAAGTCAACCCGGTTCGAAAAGTCCCGTATCCCAATTGGACTGTTTGGTAAGTTGATAAGTGGTCAAGGTCAAAATCATCTTTTTCTCAAAAAATAACTTTTCCTTGAATGGTATTTTGAAAGTTATTTTTTATTCGTTTTTTAACAATAAATGAAATTTCAAGTTGATTATTTAAAAAAAAAGGTAGCGCATTTTATTAAACGAAAACAAATTATGTCGAATTTTCGTATTAATTGATTTTTTTTCAAAATACTTGCTCGAAATTTGTATACATTCAATTGAAAAGCGTTTATACAAATTGTAATACATAAAAACGCCTACTTCGAAATGAAACTATAAAAAAGGTAACGCCGTTTATTTAAAACACCTAATTGTGACGAATGTGACTAATTTTATTGTGATCGGTTCAGTTTTTTCAAATTTATTCAATTAAAAAGGGCTCACATGAAAATTTTCTTGAAAAAATAACTTAATTTTTAAATAAATCCATAAAAAGGTAACGCAGTTTATTTGTAAATAATTTTAACGAAAATTCTGATCGTTCATTATTTTTCAAATTTTCTCAAAAATCTCAAATATTTAGTTGAAAAAAGAAATTTAATCCTAAACATTTGAATAAAACCAAAAAAAAGGTAACGCCGTTTATTAAAAATACATAATTGTGACTAATTTTATTGTGATCGGTTCAGTTTTTTCATATTTATTCAAAATTTTCTAATATGCAGTTAAAAAGGGCTCACATAAAAATTTTCTTGAAAAAATAACTAAATTTTTAAATAAATCCATAAAAAGGTAACGCAGTTTATTTCTAAATAATTTTAACGAAAATTCTGATCGTTCATTATTTTTCAAATTTTCTCAAATATCCCAAATATTTAGTTGAAAAAAAATTTCATCCTAAACTTTTGAATAAAACCAAAAAAAAGGTAACGCCGTTTATTAAAATTTGCAAAAAAAAATATCAACGTAAACTTTGTTTTCCGAAAATAGGGGGAATTTCATATTGAATATATCATAAATTGCGCTACCTTTTTTAAAAAAGGTAACGCAATTCGTTATTTGTTACGATCATACGCTTGAACTTCGTTTTTTAACAATAAATGAAATTTCAAGTTGATTATTTAAAAAAAAAGGTAGCGCATTTTATTAAACGAAAACAAATTATGTCGAATTTTCGTATTAATTGATATTTTTTCAAAATACTTGCTCGAAATTTGTATACATTCAATTGAAAAGCGTTTATACAAATTGTAATACATAAAAACGCCTAATTCGAAATGAAACTATAAAAAAGGTAACGCCGTTTATTTAAAATACCTAATTGTGACGAATGTGACTAATTTTATTGTGGACGGTTCAGTTTTTTCAAATTTATTCAAAATTTTCAAATATTCAGTTAAAAAGTGCTCACATAAAAGTTTTCTTGAAAAAATAACTAAATTTTTAAATAAATCCATAAAAAGGTAACGCAGTTTATTTGTAAATAATTTTAACGAAAATTCTGGTCGTTCATTATTTTTCAAATTTTCTCAAAAATCTCAAATATTTAGTTGAAAAAAGAAATTTAATCCTAAACATTTGAATAAAACCAAAAAAAAGGTAACGCCGTTTATTAAAAATACATAATTGTGACTAATTTTATTGTGATCGGTTCAGTTTTTTCATATTTATTCAAAATTTTCTAATATGCAGTTAAAAAGGGCTCACATAAAAATTTTCTTGAAAAAATAACTAAATTTTTAAATAAATCCATAAAAAGGTAACGCAGTTTATTTCTAAATAATTTTAACGAAAATTCTGATCGTTCATTATTTTTCAAATTTTCTCAAATATCCCAAATATTTAGTTGAAAAAAAATTTCATCCTAAACTTTTGAATAAAACCAAAAAAAAAGGTAACGCCGTTTATTAAAATTTGCAAAAAAAATATCATCGTAAACTTTGTTTTCCGAAAATAGGGGGAATTTCATATTGAATATATCATAAATTGCGCTACCTTTTTTAAAAAAGGTAACGCAATTCGTTATTTGTTACGATCATACGCTTGAACTTCGTTTTTTAACAATAAATGAAATTTCAAGTTGATTATTAAAAAAAAAGGTAGCGCATTTTATTAAACGAAAACAAATTATGTCGAATTTTCGTATTAATTGATTTTTTTTCAAAATACTTGCTCGAAATTTGTATACATTCAATTGAAAAGCGTTTATACAAATTGTAATACATAAAAACGCCTACTTCGAAATGAAACTATAAAAAAGGTAACGCCGTTTATTTAAAATACCTAATTGTGACGAATGTGACTAATTTTATTGTGGACGGTTCAGTTTTTTCAAATTTATTCAAAATTTTCAAATATTCAATTAAAAAGGGCTCACATAAAAATTTTCTTGAAAAAATAACTTAATTTTTAAATAAATCCATAAAAAGGTAACGCAGTTTATTTGTAAATAATTTTAACGAAAATTCTGATCGTTCATTATTTTTCAAATTTTCTCAAAAATCTCAAATATTTAGTTGAAAAAAGAAATTTAATCCTAAACATTTGAATAAAACCAAAAAAAAGGTAACGCCGTTTATTAAAAATACATAATTGTGACTAATTTTATTGTGATCGGTTCAGTTTTTTCATATTTATTCAAAATTTTCTAATATGCAGTTAAAAAGGGCTCACATAAAAATTTTCTTGAAAAAATAACTAAATTTTTAAATAAATCCATAAAAAGGTAACGCAGTTTATTTGTAAATAATTTTAACGAAAATTCTGATTGTTCATTATTTTTCAAATTTTCTCAAATATCCCAAATATTTAGTTGAAAAAAAATTTCATCCTAAACTTTTGAATAAAACCAAAAAAAAAGGTAACGCCGTTTATTAAAATTTGCAAAAAAAATATCAACGTAAACTTTGTTTTCCGAAAATAGGGGGAATTTCATATTGAATATATCATAAATTGCGCTACCTTTTTTAAAAAAGGTAACGCAATTCGTTATTTGTTACGATCATACGCTTGAACTTCGTTTTTTAACAATAAATGAAATTTCAAGTTGATTATTAAAAAAAAAAGGTAGCGCATTTTATTAAACGAAAACAAATTATGTCGAATTTTCGTATTAATTGATTTTTTTTCAAAATACTTGCTCGAAATTTGTATACATTCAATTGAAAAGCGTTTATACAAATTGTAATACATAAAAACGCCTACTTCGAAATGAAACTATAAAAAAGGTAACGCCGTTTATTTAAAATACCTAATTGTGACGAATGTGACTAATTTTATTGTGGACGGTTCAGTTTTTTCAAATTTATTAAAAATTTTCAAATATTCAGTTAAAAAGTGCTCACATAAAAGTTTTCTTGAAAAAATAACTAAATTTTTAAATGAATCCATAAAAAGGTAACGCAGTTTATTTGTAAATAATTTTAACGAAAATTTTGATCGTTCATTATTTTTCAAATTTTCTCAAAAATCCCAAATATTTAGTTGAAAAAAAATGTATCCTAAAGTTTTGAATAAAACCAAAAAAAAAAGGTAACGCCGTTTATTAAAAATACATAACTATAACGAAAATGACAACCTGTATATTTAATTAGGATGACGCCGACAGTATAAATCATTGTCACACACAGCAATCAACAAATTCAAATAATAATTATTTTACAATATCAAAATAATTCCAAGTAATGTCCGTACTTAGTAATTCACCCTCGTAGCTAATTCGAATCGCCGTCGTCTAACGACGGCGACCCAAAAAGTTTTGCCAACTTAGAAAACGCAATAAGTTTCGTTGAAATCCAAAAATAGTGACGCTACGAAATCACTGTTACTTTTCTAACTGTTATTATCGGATTGGTTTGTTACAGCAACGGGATAATTACATAAGATCTGTGAAACTTTTGCCTGACGGTAGAACGCTCATAGTGGGCGGGGAAGCGAGTAATTTATCCATATGGGATTTGGCGAGTCCGACACCTCGAATTAAGGCTGAATTAACGTCTAGTGCGCCGGCGTGTTACGCTTTAGCCATCAGTCCGGATTCCAAAGTTTGTTTTAGTTGTTGTTCGGACGGTGAGTTGAATATTTTTTTTATACATTTTTTTCGATGGATAAACGTTTTTGAATTATTATAGGGAACATCGCCGTTTGGGATTTACATAATCAAACGTTGGTGAGACAGTTTCAAGGACATACGGACGGTGCTTCTTGTATAGATATTTCGTCGGAAGGAAATAAACTTTGGACCGGCGGATTGGATAATACTGTGAGGAGTTGGGATTTGCGGGAAGGTAGACAATTGCAACAACACGATTTTAGGTAATTAAAACACTTTTTTTTTCATTTTATTTACCTTAATAAACTATACAGGAAACATCGAAATTATCGTTGATTTTTTATCATATTTATTTAAAATATATCGTTGAAGTTTACGGGAAAAAAATTGTTTTTTGACATTGACACTTTGACAAGAGGAACTGTAAATTATGACAGGAAAAATTATAAGAAGCGTTATCGAAAACTACTTCGGAGACGTTTAAAAAAAATTTCGTGAAATTTGACAAGAAACTTTGACAGAAACTACGAATTTTGACAGGATCTATTAGATTTGACACGTACTATGAATTTTGACAAGATTCGCATAAAAATTTCGACAAAATCTTTCAGTTGGATGAAATTTGTTGCATTTACGTTGCAAATTTTGACAGAAATAACAAGACACTTTGACAGAAACTACGAATTTTGACAGGATCTATGAAATTTGGCACGTATTATGAATTTTGACAAGAAAAATTATGAATTTATTACAAATTTCCTGAAATTCGACACAAAATTCCGTTTAATTGTCATTGGAAGCATTCTTTGACAGAGATTTTTAATTTTGACAGCGGGAATATTGTAAATTTTGACAGGAACTATAGGATTTGATAAAAAATTGTTATTTCGACATATTTTGACAGAAAAAACGAAGTAAAATTAACGTAAATTTTGACAAAACATTTTCTAAATGTTGACAACACATTTTTTTACATAATTAACAACTTTGACGTAGAAAATTTGATATTTCGACGGGAAGCACATATTTAAATGAAAATCCATAAGTTTCGATATCGGAAATTGTCAAATTTGACAGGAGGATAAAATTTTTTTTCCAGTTCGCAAATATTTTCATTGGGCTATTGTCCGATGGGCGAATGGTTAGCTGTCGGTATGGAAAATTCCAACGTCGAAGTATTGCACGCCAATAAACCCGATAAATACCAACTGCATTTACACGAAAGTTGCGTATTAAGTTTGAGATTCGCCGCCTGCGGTAAATGGTTCGTTTCGACGGGAAAAGATAATCTTTTGAACGCGTGGAGGACGCCGTACGGGGCCAGCATATTCCAGGTAACTTCCAATTTAATATTCGATTTATTTTTTTTCTAATTTATATTCGAAACCGAATTTGAAGAGCTAGAGCATTTAATAAAAAAAATGTCATTTCGACAATACAAACATATTTAAAAAAAAAACAAAATTTTAACAAGAGAAATCGAGAATTTTTTAACAAAAAAAATGCTTCCAATGAAAAAAACTCTTTTATTTTCAAAAAACATGTTTAAATCAGTCAAGCAGAAAAATTAATAATCATAATTTATTTTTTACCAAAATGCTACCCATTAATAACTAGTTTCACGTCCATCTCTAATATCTAACACTTAACATCCCATCTCTACTTTACTATATAAAATCAGTCCTGCCCAATGTAACATTTGAGGAAGAAAAAACAGTTAGAAACAGTCATAACAAAAAGAACATAAATTAAAACATGCCAATCCTGAAATTTACTAAAATAATTGCATTATTTTTTTTTCAAAAACTTCAAATCTTGTCAAGGACTCAATAGTATCTTTTTTAAAAAAAAATTGTATTTTGGGTCAAACATGGCGGCCACTATCATGTGACCACACTATCAAACCTTTGTAACTTCTCTTTTAGCTGTTTCCATAGATTTCATGATTTTTTTTTTCGTCGTTTTATAACTAACTACATAAAAACCTCAATCCACTTTAGCATATAAAAGTCAAGTTTCAACGAAATTTTCTCATATCCAACTTTACGAATTTTATAAATCGTTTTTGTTTTAATATTACCAATTTTATCTATAAAAATAATACTACTAGAAAGTTAGTAAATAAGAATGTATAAACGAAACTTTTCACGTAAAAAAGTAGACATCAACACTAAGTATTAAACAAAAAACTTTTCAACTTATTAAAACTGGCGGCTTCAACATATAAACTCATAAATTTACTACGTGTATTAGGAAGAAAATGGCTACCTCAAATAAAAGAATGATCGTTTATGATTAAATTTACCTTTGAATCATATTATGAACTATTATTTGTATCACATTTTTAATCACATAAAAAACACAATTTAATTTTTCACAACTATCACTAATAGAACAAATATAACACAATAAAAAAACCGAAATTTAAATCACAACAACTAAACGAAGCCTTTCTAGAAACACAATGGCGTAGCAGTGTTGCCGCTTGTCCGGTACAACGTGCATAATATTATATAATATAGATCAGAAAATTTAATTAATTAAAACATATTCAATTAAGTTTTTCAGCAATATACTTAAACGATATTTAAAAAATATATTTTTCACATAGATTATCTTCTAGAATATATTTTTTAATTAATTATGTTTACTTTTATGATTAAGATTCACACGAAACGCGATGTTTTTTTTATAATTTGGCAACGGTTTTATATAAACTTCTCATTCTACCAACATTCTAGTAGTATGACGTTTATTGTATTATACGAGTGTAGCACGAAAAGTTTATATTTTTATTACTATATTTACGTTTATTTTTATTCAATTTTCGATTATTTTTTGTTTCTTGTAATGAATTAGTGAAACAAGAAAAAAAATTATTGGTCAATTTATGACAAATTTATTCGTATTTCAGTCGAAGGAATCTTCAAGCGTTCTAAGTTGCGATATATCAGCCGACGACAAGTATATAGTTACAGGGTCGGGAGACAAAAAGGCGACGGTCTACGAAGTAATATACTGAGAGTTGTAAAAAAAAAACGGACCAAGTGTAGTTATAAAATTAATGAAATTGTGATAATTATGTGTAATAATGAACAATGACTTATCGTATCGAAATGAAAATAATCACACGTTTTTAAGAATATTAGTGATCTGATGTGAGATACTAGATTTTTAAGAAGAGTGATCTCTCATGACAATTATACAAATACACGTTTTTTTTTCTTATTTAATTTTATGTAAATAGTTAAAAAAAAAAATTGACGCTGATTATAAAATTGTGACAACTACGTGAAATACTTAATTTTTTTTATTATTAAAATCCTCAGTTTTTTCTATATTAACGTACGAAAGTGATTTCGTATCTACCCGAATCAAAATCATGATGAAAACTCGTTAGTTGAGCGTTTTCGAAGTTGTAGAATCCTTTTATCGAAATTCCCAGTGTCTAACCTAACCTAACATAATTTTACCTAACCTAACATAACCTAACCTAACCTAACCTAACCTTACCTAACCTAACATAACCTTACCTAACCTAACATAACCTTACCTAACCTAACCTTTTTCGTAACTTCAAAAGACAGTTTTGGATTTGATGATAAGTTTAATACAAAAGGACGAGAACATCGATTAATTTGACCCCCATTTCCAAAAAGTAGCCCCCGAATAAAATTTTTCATTTAATTAGTAAATTCAGTTTAAAAAGTCGAACCGAAAATCAATTAACGCAACTATTAATAATTTCCGACATCTTTTAATTCGATAAATGGATTCTATGATATCGAAAACGCTAATTGAATGTGTTCGGGCCCGGGTAGATATGGATGTATAGCCTAATGTACATATATACATATATAATTATATAATATTTAGACGCATTGTTTTCTTTTTCTATTATTTTGTTAACTTGAATTTCTTTTATCGACTTTTGTCAGTTGAAATATGTAAACGACAGTGGAACATTTTTAAATAAATTTTTTTGTTAATGGAAGTATACGTCATCGTAAAATTCATTTCATAGTACCACACAAAAGTCATTCCAAAAACAGAAATCTACTTAAACGTAACCTGAAAAGCTTAGCAAGGATTTTCTCCAATGGTAAAAATATTTATAAAGTTACTAGTTTGGCTACCCGCGAATAGATGTCGCTGTTATAGTTTTACAATCGTTATTAGTTCGAAATAATATACATACAAGTTGAAAATTTCTTTATTTATAAATAAATATATGGATTCAATTAATTCGACACAACAAAAACACACATTTTTTTTATTAAAATATGAAATACCATGTTTTAAATTCTTTGGTTATTATCTGATAGATGCCGGAAACGGCGCCATATCATACAACGACCCTAATAAGTTTTTCAAATATAATAGATGACTACTTATATAGTTCGGCTATTGTCTAATAGATGTCATCGGTGGAGTCTTTATCAAAAGTTATTTTAAGTTTTTCGACGTAAAACGTGTCAGAATTACAGACAATTTTCGTATGTTTTTACGTAGACTATTGTCTTGTATTAATAAGCATCAAAATGGCGCCGACTATAAATTTTTAGTGGTAACTTTAATAAAGTTCGAGTGAGTAGGAAATTTATTCAAAATGATACAAAGAGATAATTTACTTTCGATCAGTTTACTGATTGAATATTTTATACAGGGTTCTACGAAGTTTTTTATCTAAAAATTGAAATATATGTTGCACAATATTAAAAATTCCCACTGTTTGTTGTACAATTAACGGAAACGTTTATAAATCAAGCTAAAAACAAGAAAAATGTATATTGTCTATATATTTGTAATTAAAATTAGTATGAAAAATGAAAATAACTTTGAAATGAATTATCGCGGTGTTGCCTATGAACATACTTACGAATTTCGCTCAAATTTTGCGCGTGCTAACTAATTCAATGACGTAACCAGCTACTTATGTCTAAAGGGCGTTACAATAATACATGATACAATCGAAAAAATAATTGACGTTGAAAATCAATATTTTCGAATATTTATTTTATGTTTACGATTTTCTGTTACACGAAATGATCAAAATCATTTCGAATAGTATCGAATTTGGATTTTAACACTTTTTAGACTTTCCCTGTATACGTCAGTGAAACTGGTGGCACCCCATTGTGTAAAATCAGTGTTTTTCATTTCATTAATTAGATAGCATTTGTTTATGTTATAGATTTGTAGATATTCGAAAAATATATCATTGTTTTTATTTTTAAATACCTATGACTTTTATTTATTTTCCTCTTCCTCAAATTCCATAATAATTACCATTAAAAATATGGTAGTTCCAGTTTATAGGTTAGCTGTCTAATATATACAACGCAAAAACAAATACAGTTTCTCCTGTTCATTAAGATAGATTCCTCTATTTACGTCAAGGCTGCCATCTAGCGACTGGTATCTAAAGTTTTATAAACGTATTTGAAAATAAAAAGTAGTAATCTTCACTAAATAATATATTAATTAAAAGAATTATGACATTTAACGTATATTCCATTAATCTATGTATAAAAGTTCGGCACTTCTTTACTAGATGGCAGTAGTAGCTTTAATAATAAAATTTTTAATCAAATCAAGATATTTTCATATAATAAATTGAAATCTTCTTTAAATAGAAGAATATAACCTTTTTAAAGACATATTGAATTATTTACTACGTTATTACGATAATTAATCATTAGAATTGAACAATGAATTGAAAATGGCGGTCATATCCGTAAGACACTGTCATTTTCTTATGATTTTAACATTTCATAGTAAAATCAATCGCTTCGGTAGTTATCCATCCAATTTCTTGATATAAAAAAGCAATTTCATATTGTTTATTAAACACATGGTATTAAAATAAATTAATAATAATAATACTTCCGTTTAGTGCTGCCATCTGGCTTATAGTTTCCAAATACTAATACTATTTATAATAAGAAGGAATCTATAGCATTTTTATTATATAATGATTAAAATGAAAATCATCTGTATTTGTTGATATTCAATTACACTGAAACTAATAAATAAAAATGGTGATTTATTTACAGTAAATCATATTTGGTTAGAATGGAAAGGATGGTTTGAATATTTTCTTTAGGTGCTCCCATCTATCCTATCAGTTTTGAAGTATTAGAATTGAACAATGAACTGAAAATGGCGGTCGTATCCGTAAGACACTGTCATTTTCTTATGATTTTAACATTTTATAGTATTG
This sequence comes from Diorhabda carinulata, assembly GCF_026250575.1. Taxonomy (NCBI): domain Eukaryota; kingdom Metazoa; phylum Arthropoda; class Insecta; order Coleoptera; family Chrysomelidae; genus Diorhabda; species Diorhabda carinulata. The sequence continues at coordinate 442,881 of NC_079471.1, forward strand.
TCAATCAGTATATCAGTTATCAAACCATGTTGTTGATATAAAAAAGCAATTTCTTATTGTTTAGTAAACACATGGTATTACAATAAATTAATAATAATAATACTTCCGTTTAGTGCTGCCATCTGGCTTATAGTTTCCAAATACTAATACTATTTATAATAAGAAGGAATCTATAGCATTTTTATTATATAATGATTAAAATGAAAATCATCTGTATTTGTTGATATTCAATTACACTGAAACTAATAAATAAAAATGGTGATTTATTTACAGTAAATCATATTTGGTTAGAATGGAAAGGATGGTTTGAATATTTTCTTTAGGTGCTCCCATCTATCCTATCAGCTTTGAAGTATTAGAATTGAACAATGAACTGAAAATGGCGGTCATATCCGTCAGACGCTGTCATTTTCTTATGATTTTAACATTTTATAGTATTGTCAATCAGTATATCAGTTATCAAACCATGTTGTTGATATAAAAAAGCAATTTCTTATTGTTTAGTAAACACATGGTATTACAATAAATTAATAATAATAATACTTCCGTTTAGTGCTGCCATCTGGCTTATAGTTTCCAAATACTAATACTATTTATAATAAGAAGGAATCTATAGCATTTTTATTATATAATGATTAAAATGAAAATCATCTGTATTTGTTGATATTCAATTACACTGAAACTAATAAATAAAAATGGTTATTTATTTACAGTAAATCATATTTGGTTAGAATGGAAATGGTGGTTTGAATATTTTCTTCAGTTTTGAAGTATTACTCAAATTGATATCTATTAATTCTACTAGATGTCGGGTACAACTCTAATGTTAAATAATGACAAAATGGGAATTAATCGACTGTTATATTAATAGTTTATCCCATATACTTAATACAAAATAATTATTTATTGGAAAAATATGATAACGGTTAGAGACGAGCTTTTGTGTTTACGAAAACCCAAAGTTGCTTAACAATTACTTTATAATTTAACGTGACGGTGTATAAATTATAAATACCTTTATTATATTGTTAACTACCTATCGAAGAATTAATTTTATGTAGTAATAGTTACGCAAATGTATGTTTTTATATATAACCGAAGGTCAAGAACTAATTTCGCCATAAAGTAACTTCCTTAATAATATATTAACTAATAAATGTAGTCATTAACATATGTCCCAATTTAAATAAAAAAAAATGAACGTTGGGAAATTGTTGATGACCTTATAGGGTGATTCGATAAAGTAAATCTAGAAATATGACATTTAGAAGCAATTTTTTTTTATATTCTGATTCAGTTTCACATAAATTACACATCGAATCATCGAAAATACATTATAAATTCGCAGACAATAAAGAAACAGTTATGAATAACACTAATTTACGAAATTTATTTCCTAAAATTTCATACGCGGACGGTCGATTTCAAAGAAGTTATCCGGAACGGCGGCAATTAAAAAATTTATTTGTTAGAAGTAGACCTTCATATATTTCAGGTAGAAAAATCGACGGTTTCGTTTTATCTTTACCGAAATTCAATATATTAACGAATGCATATCTTGAAATATAAATTATTTGACGTTAGTTCATGTTTTTGAGGTTAGGTTAGGTTATTATATATATAACTCGAAACTTACAGTATTCAATACGAAAAAATAGGTGTGCGTTTACGATTATTACTTTTTCTTTTGTTTAAAAATAAACCCGCTATAAATGAAATCATCGAATGAATTGCAAGCCGAATAAAATCATCGATATAATAACCCACCGGCCCTGCGTCGATACGTTATTATTATAGTTCTCGGAATTAGGCTTGTCCGTTGTTTCAAAATTTGTTAAAATTCGAAATCTATCCAACTCGTCGACGTTTCAAAAGATAAATAACCTTCGAAGTAAAAACTACCACGGTAATATCTACTTGGTGTTAAGTTCTTGTGAAATATTTTACTTTGTAATAAAAGGGACGCCGATGTTAAAAGATATTCTCTCTTAACGTAGTTAAACCGAAAATATCTTTTGTTAAAATCGAAAAAAAAACCGTTAGGCACCTAGTTACCTGGCATTATAAGAAGTGCGACCTTCGAATATTGTATAGAAGCTGTTCCCTTTTGAGGGTTGCCACTTATACAATTTCACTAACACAAAACGTTGAAATAAATCATTTCCAATAAATATTTTTATCATTACAAGTTCACACATAAATAAATTTTGATGTAGGTACATTAGAAACAACTTTATGTAAGTAAACATAACCTCATTTATTCATTAAGAACCTGATTCAGTATTACTTCGGTTTATAGACTTTTTCTCTTTCCCATGTCTCATTTTATCTTTCTCTATTACCCTCCTTCCTATTTTCTACCACGAGAATCATCAAGGGGCTCCCAATTATTCGTATTAAATACCTAATTTAATATATACAAGTATATACCATTTACCGGACTAATCTAAAACTGGTTTGCATTGATTATGTGTCAGGCCTAAATTATATTTAAATGATAAATATATACCTGCGTTCCCTTCCCATTGTGGCTTTAAAAAATTTAAGATATATCGATAAAAAAATATCTACTTTCATAACCCAACGAAAACCATCGAAATCGACTATTTTTTTAGTATTAGGCAACCCGCTAAAATAGTTCGTTAGAACCATTATAATAATATAATGTATTTAATTTTAAAATATAAGTTATAAAAACGATAATTATATTAAGTAATGGTATAAAATTGCCGGTGGAACGTTTAGTGTAGTAAACACGTGTTTATTCTTTGTTTGTAATAAACAATTTATTTCGGTTAGTCTCGTCGGTGTAGCGAGTAACAGCGACCCCTCGATTCCGAACACAACCAAAGCTCAAAATCGAACAACAGAACTAAACTGCCAATACTGCCTTGGGCTTCAAATTTCGCGGCCCGGCTTTTTACTGCGCATGCCCTCTACAGAATATTGCGCACATGGTAAAGACCGAACACGCCGGGTAACGAATCAACGAAAATTCAGTCAGTATCAAGCAGGCAAGCGGTTAATATCTGCTTGACTCGTAGAACATTAATACAATATTAGAAAGTAGATATTATATATTTTTGTACAAGTGAACACGTTTTTAATAATAAATAGCGTCGTTTTTATGATTAATAATCTATAATCGAAGGTCTAGTGCTTAAATCAGCGACAATCAAATTGGTTGTTACGAAAAAACTGTGTTTTCTCTTGGTGTGAAAATGCCGGCGTCTAATCTTTTCGCTGAAATGGATCGCGGCAGTGGAATTGGGGACGAAAGGGCCCTACAATTGGCTCTCGAATTATCAATGCTCGGTTTTAATGAACCTTTAACTTCGGTTTCTGAACCAGATAGTCCTGGAGATCTTAATTCTTTCGTTAACCCTCTCGCGAACGTTGGTTTAGAAGAAGTTCGATCCAAGAAGTCACAAAATATGACAGAATGTGTTCCCGTACCCAGCTCGGAGCATGTGGCTGAAATCGTAGGCAGACAAGGTACATTTTTATTACAGTTTACATTTTTATCAATCGGTTTGAAACTAGGCCATATTTACTTTATCTCTGCGGTAAGCCGTTACACGTTTGTATAGGAAGTTCCTTGTTTATAATTCATGTGAACCATTTATTTCGTACAGTATTAACCACTTGAGAGGGGATATAAAATAATTATCGAGAGAAATGAAATCGATTTTAATTTATTCCCGCCTAAATATATATCAGGAATTTCTAATTGATAATTTGATATATTAAAAAGAAATTTTTTTATCTTGAACTGTTTTTATTGTTATTTGCACGATTTTTATTAAAAATTGTCTTTATTATGGTCCTTAAACTGCATGATGATAGTGAAAACTAATATTAAGGACAGGACCGTACTCAACGTAGTACAATGACGAAATTTAATTATTATTATTACATATATGTATTTTGAACTTTCACGGTTTCGTTTTAAGTTGATTTAGGAACAAAATAATGTAAAATTAATTAAATGAATATAAATTTTGACATACCCGGAGAAGTAGGACTGAATCGTTTACTACATATTACACATAAAATTGTCTATATTAGACCCCCCACGTAACCCCATTGATAATCTTTGTCTATAAACACATAAAAAAAAACCGGACGTAGTCCTTATATTTCATAAAAAAAAGATGCTTTTTCCCGATATTTAGTTTCATAGAGGTATCGAACAATGAGACAATCTCTGTGTAAACTTCCCTTATATACGTAATTTGATACTTTGTCATGCGAAAAATCAATTGAAATTCGATATAATCGATCACAGGATGTTCGTACGACGACAGACGTTTATTTCTATCAGTGGTGTGGCTGAAAGAATTTTCAAAATAATAACCTTCGAAAAAACTATCACGTAATCGAATTTAATTTGTTTAAATCGACGAAAAATTTATTTTAGTCGTTTTGGATACCTCTAAATCGTCTCAGAACATTTTTGAATCAATCTACATCGTTTTGGATACTTCTGTATCGATTTAGAAACATTATTGATAGGTTCGGATCATTATATATCGTTGTACAGCACTTTTGGATGAATCTAGAGGATTTTTTGTAGATTCTAGATTGATCCAATCTTCTGGATCGTTTTAAATCTCATCTGGATGAATTTCTATAGTTTTTAATCATTTTAGAACATTCTAGACTGATTCGGGACTATTCAATATTGCTGTGAACCTGTTTGTATGAATCTAGATTGATTCTATATGGTTTTGGATCCCCCTGTATCATTTTAGAGCGCTTTTGAATGAATCTAGATGGTTTTTCATCGTTTTGAATCGTTCTAAATTGATTTGGAAATATAAGTTGATTAAGAGATATTCTAAATCTTCCTGGGGTGCTTCTATGTCGTCTCGGAGCGCTTTTGGATCCATCTAGATGATCTTTGGACATTCTGGATCATTCTAAATTGATTAAGGATATGTTCTAGATCGACTGGGATGCTTCTGTGTACATTTAGAGCGTTTTGGATCATTCTAGATAGTTTCAGAGCGCTTTTGGATCCATATAGATGTTTTTTGGACATTCTGGATCATTCTAAGTTGATTAAGGAATATTCTAGAAGGTCCTGGATGTTTCTGTGTTGATTTAGAGCATTTTGGATCAATTTATATCGATTCAAAGTGCTATTGGATTCGTCTAGATGATTTTTGGCCATTTTGGATCATTCTAAGATGATTAAGGATATGTTCTAGATCGTCTGGGATGCTTCTATGTAGATGTAGAGCGTTTTGGAGATATCTAGACAGTTTCAGAGCGCTTTTGGATCCATCTAGATGTTTCTTGGACGTCTTGGATGCTTTTGTATCGATTTAGAGCGCTGTTGGATCAATCTAGATGATCTTTGGACATTCTGGATCATTCTAAATTGATTAAGGATATGTTCTAGATCGACTGGGATGCTTCTGTGTACATTTAGAGCGTTTTGGATCATTCTAGATAGTTTCAGAGCGCTTTTGGATCCATATAGATGTTTTTTGGACATTCTGGATCATTCTAAGTTGATTAAGGAATATTCTAGAAGGTCCTGGATGTTTCTGTGTTGATTTAGAGCATTTTGGATCAATTTATATCGATTCAAAGTGCTATTGGATTCGTCTAGATGATTTTTGGCCATTTTGGATCATTCTAAGATGATTAAGGACATGTTCTAGATCGTCTGGGATGCTTCTATGTAGATGTAGAGCGTTTTGGAGATATCTAGACAGTTTCAGAGCGCTTTTGGATCCATCTAGATGTTTCTTGGACGTCTTGGATGCTTTTGTATCGATTTAGAGCGCTGTTGGATCAATCTAGATGATCTTTGGACATTCTGGATCATTCTAAATTGATTAAGGAGATGTTGTAGATCGTCTGGGATGCTTCTATGTAGATGTAGAGCGTTTTGGATCAGTTTATATCGATTCAAAGTGCTATTGGATTCGTCTAGATGATTTTTGGCCATTTTGGATCATTCTAAGATGGTCTTGGATGTTTCTGTGTCGATTTATATATTAAATCGTCGTAAATACATAGAAATAACGAAAAAATTTAATACCTCTTCCGTTTTTAATGCGATACACTGTTTATAAAGCAGTTTCTGACGCCACTGTATGTCGGTACTGAAATTTTTATATTCAACGTATAAACTTAACATGAGTCAGTCCTCCAGAACGAAAAACATTGACAGGAAGTTATGAATTACTCTAAGCAGGCACTTCACTCATTCTCATTGACTATTTTATACGTTGGTACGATCGTAATTGCCGTATTTGTTTTTATACAACCAACGAATGTTTTTATTTAAAAAAAAAAACCATTAAATTTTCTATAAAATATATTAGTATTCAGACATAGTAAGCGAGTGATTGAAATATATTGAAATAAGTCGTGTATTGTTTACGAAAATATTGAATGGATGTTTATAGATAGATAAAAGAAGAAGAAAACGGAAACTGCTTATTTTTTCACCGCCCCTTGTATATATATACTTGTTTAACCAATAATGAAAACGATATTCGTATCATTTTTAAAGTCGGAATTTTCCGTTAATCTATATTAAAATATTATTTGAAATACTGAAGCCGATCCTGCGTCCGAACAACTATCAATTTGTTATTTTCAGTTTTGCAATTCTAAATAAAGGGTTGTTAAACGTCTGTGTAGATAAAACAGCTAAACTAAATTAAAAAAAAAAAAGAAAAAACTGAGTGTATATCCCTATTGATTTATTTTGACCAATACTCGAATGTGAGGTATGACGCATATATGCGACGTTGCCGCGACTAATCCATAAAAGTCTTATATACTGATTAGATAGATACGGCAACTTTGTACCGTGTAGATTAAGGGTGAGTGTACATAAAATAGGACACTACTTTCCAATCATCTATTTTATATATGAAAGAGTGTTGGAAAATTGTCATTCGGTGACTAATCGTTTTTTATTTTACTTCGTAATTGACACTTGACATTTTGCTTTTGAAAAGACAGTTCCTGAAGGAAAATGTCGATTTGTTGTTAAGAAAGTTCATCCTAGATCGATTCTATGTTGTTTTGAATTACTTTCGGTTGAATTGGTCGGTTTTGGAAAATTCTAGAACAATTTAGAACCTTCTAGATTGTTTTGAGACCTTACATCGAGTTTTAATGAATCAAACATGGTTTTTTGTGGCTTGGAATAGCTCTAGATTGGTTTAGAGACATTATGGATGGTTCTGGAATCTTTTACATCACTTTACATTGCTTTTGGATGAATCCAGACTCATTCAAGATTATTCTAAATGGTACCTACATTGTAAATAGGGCAGTTGGATCGTTCTAAGTTGATTAAGGGATTTTCTAGATCGTCTGCGTCTATTTAGAGCGTTTTTGGATCAAACTAGACAAATGCAAAACATTCTAGATTATTTCAGAATGATTTTGGATCCATCTAGATAATTTTTGACCGATTTGGATCAATCTAATTTAATTAATAAACATTCTAGATCGTCTTGGACGCTTCTATTTCGTTTCAGAACGCTTTTGGATCAATTTTAATAGTTGTAAAACATTGTAGGTTGCTTCAGAATGCTTTTGGATCCATCTGGATAATTTTTGACCAACCTGGATCATTCAAGTTGATTAATAAACATTCTAGATCGTCTTGGACGCTTCTATTTCGTTTCAGAACGCTTTTGGATCAATTTTAATAGTTGTAAAACATTCTAAGTTGTTTCAAAATGCTTTTGGACCCATCTAGATAATTTTTGACCAACCTGGATCATTCTAAGTTGATTAATAAACATTCTAGATCGTCTTGGACGCTTCTATTTCGTTTCAGAACGCTTTTGGATCAATTTTAATAGTTGTAAAACATTCTAAGTTGTTTCAAAATGCTTTTGGACCCATCTAGATAATTTTTGACCAACCTGGATCATTCTAAGTTGATTAATAAACATTCTAGATCGTCTTGGACGCTTCTATTTCGTTTCAGAACGCTTTTCGGTCAATCTAAATAGTTGTAAAACATTGTAGGTTGTTTCAGAATGCTTTTGGATCCATCTGGATAATTTTTGACCGATTTGGATCAATCTAATTTAATTAATAAACATTCTAGATCGTCTTGGACGCTTCTATTTCGTTTCAGAACGCTTTTGGATCAATTTTAATAGTTGTAAAACATTGTAGGTTGTTTCAGAATGCTTTTGGATCCATCTGGATAATTTTTGACCAATCTGGATCGTTCTAAGTTGATTAATAAACATTTTAGATCGTCTTGGATGCTTCTATGTCGATTGAGAGTGTTTCAGAACACTTTTGGATCATTCTGAATTCATTCTAAATTAATCGAATAAACTTAAATTGAGTTGTATGGTTTTGTAGTATTCTAGACTAATTTAGAACTTCCATTCATGATTTTTGAGAAAAAAAAACTATCTTTTACAACATATTAGACGTTTAAATATTATAATCTATTCGTTGAAAAGCATTTTACAAACTTTGAAGTGTGCGATAAATAAATTCGTTTGGTATTTATAAAGTTAATTGTTATACATAACCTAACTTAACTATATTTGTTACGTCCCTGTACGACGCATCCTTTTATGATTTCTTCCGATGGTCCAAATGTACCCAGACGTATAATAAAAAAGAGATTCAGTTCCTAGCCTTCGGCTCTTCCAAAAACTTCGGCACAAAAGCACCGAAATATGGGCGTTTCGGGATTGGGTATCCGACCCAGCTGTAGGTAGTGGGCCGGGGCAAATTGTACGTCTAGTTTCGTTTTCGGGTTGCAATTAAATTTCGTAAAGCGAAACATCGAGACATGACATGTGGTAATTGAAAATAGTTTCAAATTACAGGGTCGTTCACTCGAGTACCAATGACGTTTTAACTATTCTTCCGCCATTTTGTGTTAGGAACGATTCGGAATTGGTTCTATTGTTAATTTTCGATTTTTATATGTCTAAACTTTGAAATCCCATTACGAAATATGTTTCCTCGGTAGTTATTAAAATCAATATTTATTTATAACTAAACAGTTGGTATTATTGTAGTGAAGCACCTTGAAAACGATAAGGGAAAACGATGTCAACATTAAGCAGGATGTTTACATAGAAAAAAAAAATGTGTAACATGAAATTTTTTATCTTTTGTGTGTCTAATTAAATTAAAATGTTGTACAGACTATTCTTATGAATAGGAGAGTTATAAAATTCGTAATTCATAGACGTGTCACTTCTTTATACGAGGTTAGTACCATAAGTACGTTGCCTGATCTAAAAATGTCGTCATTCATAGACTTATCACTTTTTTATACGAGGTTAGCCCCATAAGTACCTTGCCTGACTTAATATTGGTGTAATTCATAGACTTTATACGAGGTTAGTACCATAAGTACGTTGCCTGATATAAAAATGGCGTCATTCATAGACTTATCACTTTTTTATACGAGGTTAGCCCCATAAGTACCTTGCCTGACCTAGAGATGGCGGTAGTTGCTTAAAAATACCATTGTACACAATCTATACAGTATATGTTTCAAGTTTGAAGACACTACAAGTTGTTTGGAGCTAAAAAGAGATCATAATGGATGATAAATATATTTTTTTACGAATTACTTCTCGTACTATCCCCGTATAGAAAAATATTTTCTTATGTTAGTTGAAAGAGAGACTATTTTATAATTTTATTTGTTTTTAACACGTTTTAAAACTAACAAACTAGGTATGTTTATCTATAAGTAAGTCTTTCAGTTACCGAAACTAGTTTCCAGGTAGATAATACATTATTTTATTTTTTTTTTTACCTGTTGAAGGTTCTAGGTTTCTCACAAGTCGGTTTTATAAACAACAGCTGCAGAAAATAAAACGATTTATTCGTGTGGACAATTTGAAAATTTGTATTTCGAAATTTTATTTTTCATTGAATACAGATCTGCCAAATTAGCTCGTGAATAAATAAATTCTCGAAAACTGCCGTGCAATATCGCTTTTTTCGTTCTTTTCATTAAATTTACTTAGATCTAGGGAAATATTATACTTGGCAACTCTCTATTCTGTTAGTCAGTTTACTGTAATCTAGGGAAATACTACAATTGGCAACCCTGTATTATCCAAGTGTTATTTATATCGAAACCTAGTCAAACAACTCCGCATTAGTTGAAATTTTCCCGTATTTAGGGAAATACTGCGTGTGGCAACTCTGGATTAGTCAAATATTGTAAGGAGAAACTACTTTTTGGCAACCTCGCACTATTCACGTATTCTTTGTATCAAATCTACTTAAATCTAAGTATTCTTTGAAATTTATTTATATTTAGGGAAAAACCGCGTTTGGCAACACCGCGCCGTTTACCGAATTTGGGTAAAGATGATGTTTGGCAACATTTGAAAGTCCTTGTGAGAATTTCTCATCAATTGCGGATATAAAAATACATTTGGCAACCTAGATATAACAAATTTGACATCTCGTAGATGATTGTTAACCGCAGAAGACGTTCCCCCTTTTCATTACATTTTTTTCTTCAGTTTAGTTTGCTTACCGACCAAAACATTCTCGAAAAACTCTGTTCATTTCCGGCCCAATTGTCGGAAAGCCGTCAACCCAGCTCAAACATCATTAAATCCGACCAGTTTTTATTATTATTATCATTCCTTTTTTTTTTTTTTCTTTCTATTAATGAGAGGATTTAAACCCATCCAAGTAAATCTAGTGTAACAATCGCCTTGACCTTATCAAACCAAGGCCACGAGTTTATTCACTAGAAAGAAGAAAATGGTCCGATGAAATTAGTTTAAACCCGAAGATACTGTGAAATGTAGAACAAATGATATCAGGAATTATCGATTTGAAAATAAAAGAAATGTCGATATAATTTTTTTTTAAATCCTTATTAAGTTATATAATCAATTCACTGATGTTTTCAATATGAAATATCATCTCAATAATTTCTATCGGAGTAAAGAAAAACGTTTTATTGAACTTTATCGTTGTGTAGTTCTTAAGAACGCGATTTATTTCATTTTATAAAATGGAGGTATTCCATCACGTGTCTAATACGAAGTTATTCAGTACTGCCAGTTGTTGTGTAACAATTATTTTTGATAGAAAAAAATCACAATCATTTAATCGAATTTATAGGGCGTTTCCGAAATTGATGCAAAAGTTGCGGATTATTTACCAATGGGTATGAGCCGTGCCTGACCTTCAGTAGCGTAGAATTATTTTTCAATGCGTAATTATTAAAAATTCATGTAGTTACAATCGTTAATTTATAAAATATAAGTCAACTTGGAAGGTCTATAACTCACATACGAGATGTATACTTTTAATTGACACACCCTGTATTTATATACGTGAGAGTAGTTTCGACTTTGTATATTGTTTCATAATATAAATTTATGAACGTAACCATGGACTTTACTTTTGAATAATTATTTAATGATTAATATGTCGTTCTATACAAAATTTTATGTAATACGTTTTGAGCAATATACAGTGTGCGAAATTTTAAATGAATAATTTCGGTTCATTTTTTGCCCGCCCTATACTTTGCGTTATGTTTGGCATTCCCTGCCACAATTTCGGCGGGTGATTCGATTTTTAGGATATTCCAAAGATGTCGAAAGGACATAGGACATTGTAGTATGTTTTTTTTTATATCCAATTTGTCTCATAATTTGAAGTATGGCCAAATAATTACTTCAAGTACATTTCCAAATATGCCTTCGATTGTCTCATGTTAAATGTTTCTATACATCTCTGTCGAACTCGTCTTGCGAGTAGACAGTTGCCATAGCGACGATGTTAGCCACGCCTCTTCGTGCAGCCATCACTCATCAGGTTTCTTGCACTCTCACGTATTTAGCCATTACGGCTTATATGACAGCTCTATCTTTTGAGCAGATTGAGAAACAAAATCTTCGCTATCCACGATTCAGCTGTCTTTTGTTTCCCAATATTTCTAACCCCAATTTATAGGTTAGTTAGTACTCTAAAATCGAAATAATAAAAGTCGATGTCGATTACTCATATTGCGATAAATTTATTGAAAAATCGGTTTGGTATTTCTCTTTTGTAAAATGAAGTGCTGGCGCCTCGCCTAAGAATAAAAAAGTACGTTCCATATAGCAACCGATTTCGTCATTCTAACCTACAAATTTAAAAAATTAAATTGTGTTTAGAATGTTTCGTTCAAACCTAATTTGAAGTGAAACATTTCAATTAGTATTATCTAATATAATAGTCTAATCTCGCACGTGTGGGAATAGTGATATATATATATATCTAAATATCTAGAATAGAAATTGTATTTGAACTTATATTAGGGTGTGTATGAAAATAAATGGAGCGTAATTACACGTATTGAAAAAAAACGTGTTTTACGACTTTCCGTCAACCAGAAGCGAGTTATCTACGTGTAACTTTTATTGATAAACAAATCGGGTTTTTGAAATAATGTAATTATCAATATACAGGGTGTTTTTTTTAATTCGTTTGACAATAATTGGGTTTTTATTATTTTTTTTTTGACTAAAATTTCAGTATCGCTTATTTCACCCCCCGTATAATGTTGAAAAAATGTAGATTCAGTTTTATTCGTCACTTTTTTAGGGGTGGACTGAGGAAGTTTTGATCCATCTTAATTTCATACCTCTTGGAATATTTTTGGGGTAATTAAATTGTTGTGGTACGAATTTTGATGGTTTATAACCAGATTTCGATCAATAATTTTCTTAAATTTTACTGAATTTCCATTAAATTAAACGTCTTGTTTATTTCTAGTCACATATATGTAAATTTAAATGAAAATTCTGTTACGGTCCGTTAGATTCTCGTATTGTTTCTTTGCCACCCCAAAAAATTGACGTTTTCGAATGATAAATCAGTTTTTAATATGTAAAAATTGACGTTTCTTGTTTTGATAAGGACCGGAGTAGCTCAAAACGTAAATTTTTATCTTGTCAGAAAAAATACCTAAAATCGAAACTGATATTTTTTTGCTTATTAAATTTTAATCATATCCAACTTTTTAACGCCCCCAGTCATTTTTACATTGATTTTTCTTTGTTGTTTTCATTAATACTTTTATTTTATTCAATTTTTGTCTTTTTATTCTATTTTTTCCTAATTTCTTCATATATATTCTCCCATATCGTCTTCTTTTCGGTTTTTTTTTTCAATTTTTTTGTTTATTTTCCTACTCTTTTCCATTTTTGCTTTACTTTCTACCTTTTTTGATTTCCAACATTTTCTCTTTCACTTTTTTTCCATAAATTCTCTTCATCAAGTATTTTCTCTCAATTTTCCACCATCCTCCATTTTTTTTAACCGCCATCCGATTCAGTTTCTTCCAGTTTATCTTTATTTTCCCTTTCTTCTTCGTATTTTCTTTACAGTATCTTTTTAATATGACATTTATTTCAAAAAAAATTATTTTCCACTGTTTTTCTCAACTTTTCCACGTATATACTTCCGTTTTCCACCTTTTTCCATTTTCTCTTATCTTTTCTTCAAGCTTTTTCGTATCAAATATTTCTTTCCCTTAATTTCCTCCTCATTTCTCATTTTACATTTTTAATTTTCTTACATCCTTATTTTTACCATATTTTTAACGTTGTTTACTGGACTATATATCAACAGATATTATTCATTGGTTGATTTTACCATCAAACAAATCGAGGTGACGTCACGAAACAGACACACTAGATTAATTGAAATTCTGTTCATAATAATCATTTAAATTCCTAATGACAGCTGTCATTTGTCAAAAAATCGATATTGTCATAGTTTTCTATTCATTGAAATTACATTAACGATACTATACAATATTAATGTAAAAATTAACATTTTTTTTTTATTGTACGATCATTGTTTTCATGTACTCAAACGATGTATACCATTCATAAATGTTATAGAAAAAAAAATTAATACGTTTTCGACCTTATCTCTAAACCGATTAAGAGTTATTTCCATTACGTTGTACAGAACCGGCTTAGGTATAGACGAATAATGGATTTTCAAACCTTACTTTATAGTACAGTTTATACGTTACGGCATGCGTCAAATTTAGTAGTTTTTTCTCGTGATGTTGGCCCAAATAAATAATTAAGTTTGTGACCTCGAGTTCCGTACACAACTCGAAAAATCCGTGAAAAAAATGGATTTTTTTTTTCAAATTTGTCGATTAAAACCGTAAAGGACTTTTTGGAAAAAAATTCATTTTATTTTCAAATTTTATTCAATACCTATTATTTTTTGTTGTAATTTATCATTTAATCTAGACAGAGTATAATTGAATCACCCTGTATAATCTCTCGAAATATTAACGTCGATAGTATTCAGGGCCTCTGCATTGTAGACAACGTTTTCTGACAATCCTCGTATAATATTTAACAGACCTTTTTTATTTTATTTTCCCACTATAACTATTTCTATACGTATTTCCACCTCAATATATAAATAGTTGTGTCTATGTGTGGTACTATTTGTTTTGGATCCGTCCCTGTGTCCGGGCTGTAGTGTGGCGAAGGAACAGCTGGCCGGAAAGTGGTCGACATGTGGAGGCCCAACGACGACGTTGAAGGCAACAGCAGAACGGACAAAGTCTGTTGTGCAGCTGCCGTTCATATACACACAAAATATATTTGCCTAGATTCTTTCCCTTTGTAGACTAAATATAACATATCTGTCTCTAATTTAACGTACGACATCTATAAAAAAGAAGAATATTGATAATCGTATTGAAAACGTATAAAATCGAATATAGTCATAACCTCAAACTAAGCTTGAACACGTGGCTCGTTGCCATGGTGATATTGAAATATGACAGAATTTAAAAAATGAGAGAATTATGTTTTTTTTGTTGTGACACGGATTTTATTATGAAAAAATGTGGATTTTTTTTTAATATATTTCAAAGAGAATCATTCATAATATATATACGTACGGATAATATACGGGGCGTGTTAATTTGAAAACGTAATACTTTGTATATTAAGGATGCGTATACATTTTGGAATTGAAATATATTTAATAATATTGTGTTATAAATAAAAGCGAAACTTGTGATGAACTATAGATATAATATTTTTTTCGATAAATTGTTTTAATTTTATATTATAATAGGGGGAGGGTGTGTTTTTAAGGGTAGAAAACGGTTTATGTCGATTTCTGGTGAAACTACAAGTCCTATGGAAAAATGTCGAATGGCAAAGTTGTAGGTAATGGAAAGATCTAAAATTTTTGTAATCACAATTTTTTCACATAACCTCAAAATTAATGTAGAAACTTCAAAAAATCAAATCTTTTGTATTTTGTTCGTATTTTTTACTGAAATAATTTTTTTTAACGAATTTTGGTGATAACCTCACCTTTTTATGTCTCATGTACATTGTAATTTATTTGATTCGAAATATTTATTTTGATATATCAAAATTTTTTGAATTTTTGACGTAAATTTCGAGGTTATATGAAAAAAATTTATGAACAAAAGTTGTAGATCTTTTCATTTCCTACAACTTTGCTATTCAACTTTTTCCCATAGGATTGCTAGTTTTGCCGGAAATCGAGATAAACCTTTTTTGCCCCCCAAAACTCACCCTTTTCCATATCCTAACCTCTAATCGCCCGTACATCATTTTCCTTCTTATTTGTTTCATCCTACTATCTATTTTTGTTCACTTTTTATCATTTTTAAAAGCTTTCACCCTGTATATATTTCTATAACTAAATATAAAAAGCCGGTTCTGTACAATTTTTGTATAAAAAAAATTTTAAGGGTGTGATCAAATTTTTATAGAAAACGTCTTTCCAGTATTAACGAATTTTGGTTCAAATATTTTCTCATCATAATCATATGGATTCGTTTCCGGTCCCAATCTATGTTTGAATTTCACTTATGGGAACCTGATTGAGCGGAAATCGTGTGTGGCAACCTCGCAGCATAACCTTGGTGAAGTTTGGCGGGAAGCCCGTGTCTGGATTATTAAATCCGTATTTATGATGTCAACAGACGAAAATCCATATTCCAGTACCTCTAATATTTATTCACGCTATTTACACACTCTTATTTGATCAATTATCCGAGTAATTTTTTTTTGTTTTTGTTATAAAAACATGGCGCGAAAATTATCATTAAATCTCTCATTCTTTCGATACCATTTTCGGAGAATAGAGGAAATTCACTTTTTGTCTGGACCTAAAAGGTGATAACCTCTTGTACATAAAAGTTTCCATCGTATTATTATCAGTTCTTCCTGTTTGATTGTTTCAGCCATTGACCACCGGACATAATATGCATAAGTAGTCGTTACACTCCTTAACAGCGTTGTCGATGTTACCAAAAATAACTAATTTCTATTAAAATTTTTTTGTTTAAATGAAATAGACAAAGATATGTTTCCTGTATCTTACTCCTTCCACCGTTATATTTACTTACTCCCTTATCTCGTTTCACCAATCACCGCGCAGTGGAAGAAAGATAGAGATCAGAGGCTGTTTCTTTTTAAAATTACATTACACATTATATAGAAATTGAATATTTTCAGCAACCTACAATTACTATGTCTATGGATGAAACTAATAAAAATATTTCAAAAAAAATAAATGAAACAAATATTTGAATATCGTAAACGTTAAATAATACTATAGCCGTTTATATAATAAAGATTCTAACAATTAAAAACAATGAGACCTATCGCGGAAAAACGTTTCAAGCATGTTAATGAAGACTGTTTAGTCATTACAACGTTGCCAATTTGATACGACTATTTTATTAGTAAAAAGGGAATGAATTTTAGATTATTATATGTTTAGTTTGGATGTGAGGTTGTATAACTGTACAATATTTATTCAAACTTGGACATTTTAAGGATTTAGTCACTTTTGACGGACAATAAGTATCAATTTTGGACATACAAGGACAAAAAAGCAAGGCAAGGAACTGACAGTTCACATTTGACATATCTGACAGTAACCTTGACAGCAGACGAAATTTAAAAAAAAATTGAACAACGAACGATTTAATCTCTAATTAAACTTGATAATTATTGAATAAATTTGCGGCTGAATGGTATCGATGTTAAGTATATTCGATAGCCGCGTATTTTATATTATTATTTTTAGAACGAGTCGCTTGGGAAAGGTCAAGATTTTTATATATTTGCGTTACATTGAAAGGCCTTTGAATCTTTTTGCTTGTTTCATTCCTCGCAATAAAGTCGGTTGAGTTCGTTCAAGAAATTAAAAATATTTTTAAAACCTTGCTTCGGTATGGAAGTAAGTAATTGATGTGTGTGTGTGTGTGTGTGTATATGGCGCGAAGGTTAAGTTGATAAACAACAGTGGCGTAGCAAAAATAAATTCCTTACAAATTTTAGAAAAAAAATTTTTTCCGGTTCTCCCACGACTTAATATGTGATTAAAATACTCCAGATGCAGTTTTTAACTGTTTTTAACAACCTCGAGATACGTTTTTAGTGTTTTACCTTATCGAAAGCCTTGGAGAAATCGATAAAGCATAAGTATACGTCACATAGGTTTTTAATTGATAGTTTCTATCGTAAATAATGTTAAAAAACTGATTTTATATTCTGCAGTGTCTAATAGACCGTATGGATGTATCTTTAATTTTTTCATTGTTAGTTAATCGAGTAACTGACGTCGTGGTTATGAAAATAACTAATTTTGGGTAATTTTTTTTTCTAAAAATACAATTTAAGTAATTTTCACGTCAAAATCCGTGATGGGGTTCTTGAAAATTCCTTAAATCTTTTCGAAAATCCCTCCTCATAAATCCCTAGATACAAACGTTTTTGAAATTCGTTTTCAAGGTCATATTTTTATTACCTGATCTTTGGGTTGGGAACCTTGGGGTGAATAATGTATTTTTATAATGATGAAAAGTGTGAAATTTATATACGAGGGTTGTCCTAAAAGTACCAGATACAACAACACAAAAATTATAGAACTGACGTCACTTCTTCACAAACCGAGTTTTAAAAATAATCCGAGGGGGCTAAATCTGGCGAATGAGGTAGCAATTCAAACTTTAGTTCGTTAATTTTGGTCATAAATATGAGTTGTAATGTTTTGATGCATCAAATTCGGTAGTTTTTGCGTGATTTTTTCACTAAAACGTCATAATAAGTTGATATTTTTTCCTTTATCAAGATAATCAATGGAAATTATCCGAAAAAAAACCGTGGTACCTGCAGATTTAACGATTTTTGCTTTTTCAGTTGATCTGTGGTCGTGAAATTGAAGGGGGAGGTTTTTAAAGGGTAAAAACTATATTTGTGGTGAAACTACGAGGCCTAGTAAAAAAAACTCCACATTTTTCTGACATAACCTCAAAATTTAGTATCTACCTTGTACGACTAGAACTTTTAGTCTGATTACACAATTGGTGTATTTTTTTTTCATGGTTTTCTTCTTCTTTTCGTGTCAGGCTCGTTACTATAAACAAATAATTTACTTAAACTTGCGTTATAATTATTTTAAATACGAAAAAAATAATTGATTATCGATAGTTTGATGTGCCAGTCAGGTCCTGGATTCCTGTTACCTAAAAATTATCTAGAATCTTAACATTGTTAACCGAAAGAATAAAAGGCCTTTTGTGTCGAAAAAATTTCACATTTCAAGTGCTAGGTATTTATCTTTTCCCAGGTACATTTTTTTGTTTGTGGAACCGTAAAAATTAAATAGTCGAAAAGTATGTTTAACAGTTTGGTTTTATCGGTTTTTGGTATAACTACGCACTTTATAACTCAAAAAGTCGATTTAAAATCTTATATACCATCGTGGGTTTTAATAAAAACCCACAAAACCCAAATAATTTTATTAGAAACCTAACCTAAAAAAAAAAACTTTTAGTGTAAAATTCTCAAAAAAAAAACGAAATTCAAAAAATAAAGGGTGAAATTTGTTCGTTTTGAAATTATCGAATTGATCTGGACATATTTTTCGAAAAAAAATGTAAAGAAAAAATGTTACAACGACTTGAAGAAATTTGCCACTTCAATTTTAGTAGTTTTTCGTCGATAACTTAGTTATTTTTAATTTTACGTAAAAAAGACAACCGAGCAAATTTGTAGAGAATTTAATTTCCTACAAAAAACAAATTTACAATTTTTTCATACAATAGATAGTTCAATAGTTATCCCGCGAAAACGATTTGTTTCAAGATGGCGGAATTTTTCTACAGTTAACAACCCCACAAACTTGAACTCAAGTTTGTAACAACTCCCCTTATACATAAAAAAAGAAAAAAACTAACGATGCTACTTTTCGTTTGACTATAAATAAATAAATATGAATTTTCCAATCACACCTCGTATAATTTTAGTTTATTGAATACTCCTTGTATATTACAGAAAATAATAGTGAGATAATGATCCATGTACGTTGACGATTAAACACGTTTCCAATTACTTTTGCTCAATGATCTTGAAAAACGCAATTCGAAAAAAAAAATCGGGCGTTACATCGACTTTCAGTGACATTCTATCCATTGTTATCGTTTAAACTTTCGTGTGAGATCCATCGTAGGTGGCATATACATAAAAAAACAGTCTACTACAAAAATACACAGTAGGCTATGACTTCGAAGCGGGAACGTCAATTCGTATCAACAGACGCTTTCGAAAGTTAGGTTATGTTAATTAAATATAAGCAT
Organism: Diorhabda carinulata; assembly: GCF_026250575.1. Classification (NCBI taxonomy): domain Eukaryota; kingdom Metazoa; phylum Arthropoda; class Insecta; order Coleoptera; family Chrysomelidae; genus Diorhabda; species Diorhabda carinulata. Next base: position 462,541 of record NC_079471.1, read on the forward strand.
TCTCAATAATTTAGTGTTGAAATATATTGTAATATGAAAAAAAAAATGAGAGAAACGTTTCCAAGACGTGACTAACAACTTGAGTATGCGGTCTCGGCTTTGGATGATTTTTTTTACTTTTATTTATTAGTTACGAGGATGTAAGACATAACCGTATGCATATAATGCGCCATTTCAACTTCAAATTATATTATTTGTGATGTTTATGAGGTACAAGATAAAAACCTGCTCGAGAGATGTAGATATACTAGGCGTTATTATTAATATGACTTTTTCTACCTCTCTCATATTATTTACCTGCCAATGACCTTAAATATTTATCACAGGTCGCTCGAAGAGCAACATTTTAGTATATAGATGAAATATACACCTATTTAAAAGTTACGAGGGTTACTAAAAAAGTAACAATTTCAAAATATATATATATTGATATATTTCAATTTACGTATCGAGTAAAAATAGTTATTTTGGAACCGTTTGTAGTGTACATCTCTATTTTTATTGAAATAACATTAACCCGTGGTAGGAATATCCTTGAGCTTTCTTCTTGCAGTTTCATAACTGACCCCGATGGATACAAAATGACAACGGATCGTAAATTATTTATAAATAAGAAATGCTCTGTAATTGTCAATAAAGTCGCCTGGTATTCAAAATAAGGTGATTCGATAGAAAGTTTCGTAGTAACATAAACTGTATGTGCCCACTCTTTTGTCTGTGGAAACTCGGTCAGGGCAGGGATGTTTCACGGACTTATATACGAGGGCTAGTAATTCGATATCGATAGTTTTTTAACTACGAATATTTCATTTTACAACATTGAGTCTACACGTCATTTAATAAACGACAACTTAGACATTTAAATGAGTATTGAAACTGTCAAATGTCAATATTTTGACATATGACATATGAAATATTGATAAAATCGATATTTTTTAATTTTAATTTTATGTGTATTAGTACAAAATTTCGCATTTATTTTAACTTTAATGTCAATAACATGTCAAATTGTAAAAAAGAATATTTTATTTGAATTTCGTTAAAATTCATTATAATTTTACCAAATATATCCACAAATTAGAAAATTACGTACATTGGGTTCTTTCGATACCTCATTTGTAGGAATTATACAGGGTGCAATTGAAGTATACATTCTTACGGAAAAAAAAATTCATAGTATCTATAATTCTCGAAATGGAATTATGTATTATATGTATAAAATCGAAAAAGTAACATTATATTTATGATAGAAAAAAAGTATTATTATACAGGGCGAATTAGAAAATATTAAATTTCAATTTATGAAAACGATTTTTTCCTTTTCTTGGTATAAAAGAAAATGATTTCGATCAAATTTCACACAAAGGTGTTTTTTGATGTGAGGATTCCAAAAAAGACACAGTTTTCTTTAGAAAAATTCAAAATTCATGAAAATTTGGGAATTTTCTGGGAAAATGTTTGTCATCGGGGGGATGTAATTTTTTTTGACGTTTCCAAAAAAGTAATTACGTGAAATTTTTTCGTAAATAGGATCCTTATTGAGTGTCCTTCGCAGTAATTTAAGAAAATTTGAAAAAATTTCGATGCTTCCATTTCAAAACGAACGATGTTTGTCATCGCGGGGATGTAATTTTTTTTGACGTTTCCAAAAAAGTAATTACGTGAAATTTTTTCGTAAATAGGATCCTTATTGAGTGTATTTCGCAGTAATTTAAGAAAATTCGAAAAAATTTTGGGGCTTCCATTTCAAAACGATCGATGTTTGTCATCGCGGGGATGTAATTTTTTTTGACGTTTCCAAAAAAGTAATTACATGAAATTTTTTCGTAAATAGGATCCTTATTGAGTGTCCTTCGCAGTAATTTAAGAAAATTCGAAAAAATTTTGGGGCTTCCATTTCAAAACGATCGATGTTTGTCATCGCGGGGATGTAATTTTTTTTGACGTTTCCAAAAAAGTAATTACATGAAATTTTTTCGTAAATAGGATCCTTATTGAGTGTATTTCGCAGTAATTTAAGAAAATTCGAAAAAATTTTGGGGCTTCCATTTCAAAACGATCGATGTTTGTCATCGCGGGGATGTAATTTTTTTTGACGTTTCCAAAAAAGTAATTACATGAAATTTTTTCGTAAATAGGATCCTTATTGAGTGTCCTTCGCAGTAATTTAAGAAAATTCGAAAAAATTTTGGCGCTTCCATTTCAAAACGATCGATGTTTGTCATCGCGGGGATGTAATTTTTTTTGACGTTTCCAAAAAAGTAATTACATGAAATTTTTTCGTAAATAGGATCCTTATTGAGTGTATTTCGCAGTAATTTAAGAAAATTCGAAAAAATTTTGGGGCTTCCATTTCAAAACGATCGATGTTTGTCATCGCGGGGATGTAATTTTTTTTGACGTTTCCAAAAAAGTAATTACATGAAATTTTTTCGTAAATAGGATCCTTATTGAGTGTCCTTCGCAGTAATTTAAGAAAATTCGAAAAAATTTTGGCGCTTCCATTTCAAAACGATCGATGTTTGTCATCGCGGGGATGTAATTTTTTTTGACGTTTCCAAAAAAGTAATTACATGAAATTTTTTCGTAAATAGGATCCTTATTGAGTGTATTTCGCAGTAATTTAAGAAAATTCGAAAAAATTTTGGGGCTTCCATTTCAAAACGATCGATGTTTGTCATCGCGGGGATGTAATTTTTTTTGACGTTTCCAAAAAAGTAATTACATGAAATTTTTTCGTAAATAGGATCCTTATTGAGTGTCCTTCGCAGTAATTTAAGAAAATTCGAAAAAATTTTGGGGCTTCCATTTCAAAACGATCGATGTTTGTCATCGCGGGGATGTAATTTTTTTTGACGTTTCCAAAAAAGTAATTACGTGAAATTTTTTCGTAAATACGATCCTTATTGAGTGTCCTTCGCAGTAATTTAAGAAAATTTGAAAAAATTTCGATGCTTCCATTTCAAAACGAACGATGTTTGTCATCGCGGGGATGTAATTTTTTTTGACGTTTCCAAAAAAGTAATTACGTGAAATTTTTTCGTAAAAAGGATCCTTATTGAGTGTCCTTCGCAGTAATTTAAGAAAATTCGAAAAAATTTCGCGGTTTCCATTTCAAAACGAACGATGTTTGTCATCGGGGGGATGTAATTTTTTTTGACGTTTCCAAAAAAGTAATTACGTGAAATTTTTCCGTAAATACGATCCTTATTGAGTGTCCTTCGCAGTAATTTAAGAAAATTTGAAAAAATTTCGATGCTTCCATTTCAAAACGATCGATGTTTGTCATCGGGGGGATGTAATTTTTTTTGACGTTTCCAAAAAAGTAATTACGTGAAATTTTTTCGTAAATAGGATCCTTATTGAGTGTCCTTCGCAGTAATTTAAGAAAATTCGAAAAAATTTTGGCGCTTCCATTTCAAAACGATCGATGTTTGTCATCGCGGGGATGTAATTTTTTTTGACGTTTCCAAAAAAGTAATTACATGAAATTTTTTCGTAAATAGGATCCTTATTGAGTGTCCTTCGCAGTAATTTAAGAAAATTCGAAAAAATTTTGGCGCTTCCATTTCAAAACGATCGATGTTTGTCATCGCGGGGATGTAATTTTTTTTGACGTTTCCAAAAAAGTAATTACATGAAATTTTTTCGTAAATAGGATCCTTATTGAGTGTATTTCGCAGTAATTTAAGAAAATTCGAAAAAATTTTGGGGCTTCCATTTCAAAACGATCGATGTTTGTCATCGCGGGGATGTAATTTTTTTTGACGTTTCCAAAAAAGTAATTACATGAAATTTTTTCGTAAATAGGATCCTTATTGAGTGTATTTCGCAGTAATTTAAGAAAATTCGAAAAAATTTTGGCGCTTCCATTTCAAAACGATCGATGTTTGTCATCGCGGGGATGTAATTTTTTTTGACGTTTCCAAAAAAGTAATTACATGAAATTTTTTCGTAAATAGGATCCTTATTGAGTGTATTTCGCAGTAATTTAAGAAAATTCGAAAAAATTTTGGGGCTTCCATTTCAAAACGAACGATGTTTGTCATCGCGGGGATGTAATTTTTTTTGACGTTTCCAAAAAAGTAATTACATGAAATTTTTTCGTAAATAGGATCCTTATTGAGTGTATTTCGCAGTAATTTAAGAAAATTCGAAAAAATTTTGGGGCTTCCATTTCAAAACGATCGATGTTTGTCATCGCGGGGATGTAATTTTTTTTGACGTTTCCAAAAAAGTAATTACATGAAATTTTTTCGTAAATAGGATCCTTATTGAGTGTCCTTCGCAGTAATTTAAGAAAATTCGAAAAAATTTTGGCGCTTCCATTTCAAAACGATCGATGTTTGTCATCGCGGGGATGTAATTTTTTTTGACGTTTCCAAAAAAGTAATTACATGAAATTTTTTCGTAAATAGGATCCTTATTGAGTGTATTTCGCAGTAATTTAAGAAAATTCGAAAAAATTTTGGGGCTTCCATTTCAAAACGATCGATGTTTGTCATCGCGGGGATGTAATTTTTTTTGACGTTTCCAAAAAAGTAATTACATGAAATTTTTTCGTAAATAGGATCCTTATTGAGTGTCCTTCGCAGTAATTTAAGAAAATTCGAAAAAATTTTGGCGCTTCCATTTCAAAACGATCGATGTTTGTCATCGCGGGGATGTAATTTTTTTTGACGTTTCCAAAAAAGTAATTACATGAAATTTTTTCGTAAATAGGATCCTTATTGAGTGTATTTCGCAGTAATTTAAGAAAATTCGAAAAAATTTTGGGGCTTCCATTTCAAAACGATCGATGTTTGTCATCGCGGGGATGTAATTTTTTTTGACGTTTCCAAAAAAGTAATTACATGAAATTTTTTCGTAAATAGGATCCTTATTGAGTGTCCTTCGCAGTAATTTAAGAAAATTCGAAAAAATTTTGGGGCTTCCATTTCAAAACGATCGATGTTTGTCATCGCGGGGATGTAATTTTTTTTGACGTTTCCAAAAAAGTAATTACGTGAAATTTTTTCGTAAATACGATCCTTATTGAGTGTCCTTCGCAGTAATTTAAGAAAATTTGAAAAAATTTCGATGCTTCCATTTCAAAACGAACGATGTTTGTCATCGCGGGGATGTAATTTTTTTTGACGTTTCCAAAAAAGTAATTACGTGAAATTTTTTCGTAAAAAGGATCCTTATTGAGTGTCCTTCGCAGTAATTTAAGAAAATTCGAAAAAATTTCGCGGTTTCCATTTCAAAACGAACGATGTTTGTCATCGGGGGGATGTAATTTTTTTTGACGTTTCCAAAAAAGTAATTACGTGAAATTTTTCCGTAAATACGATCCTTATTGAGTGTCCTTCGCAGTAATTTAAGAAAATTTGAAAAAATTTCGATGCTTCCATTTCAAAACGATCGATGTTTGTCATCGGGGGGATGTAATTTTTTTTGACGTTTCCAAAAAAGTAATTACGTGAAATTTTTTCGTAAATAGGATCCTTATTGAGTGTCCTTCGCAGTAATTTAAGAAAATTCGAAAAAATTTCGATGCTTCCATTTCAAAACGATCGATGTTTGTCATCGGGGGGATGTAATTTTTTTTGACGTTTCCAAAAAAGTAATTACGTGAAATTTTTTCGTAAATAGGATCCTTATTGAGTGTCCTTCGCAGTAATTTAAGAAAATTCGAAAAAATTTCGATGCTTCCATTTCAAAACGATCGATGTTTGTCATCGGGGGGATGTAATTTTTTTTGACGTTTCCAAAAAAGTAATTACGTGAAATTTTTTCGTAAATAGGATCCTTATTGAGTGTCCTTCGCAGTAATTTAAGAAAATTCGAAAAAATTTCGATGCTTCCATTTCAAAACGATCGATGTTTGTCATCGGGGGGATGTAATTTTTTTTGACGTTTCCAAAAAAGTAATTACGTGAAATTTTTTCGTAAATAGGATCCTTATTGAGTGTCCTTCGCAGTAATTTAAGAAAATTCGAAAAAATTTCGATGCTTCCATTTCAAAACGATCGATGTTTGTCATCGGGGGGATGTAATTTTTTTTGACGTTTCCAAAAAAGTAATTTACATGAAATTTTTTCGTGAATAGGATCCTTATTGAGTGTCCTTCGCAGTAATTTAAGAAAATTCGAAAAAATTTCGCGGTTTCCATTTCAAAACGAACGATGTTTGTCATCGGGGGGATGTAATTTTTTTTGACGTTTCCAAAAAAGTAATTACGTGAAATTTTTTCGTAAATACGATCCTTATTGAGTGTCCTTCGCAGTAATTTAAGAAAATTCGAAAAAATTCCGCGGTTTCCATTTCAAAACGAACGATGTTTGTCATCGCGGGGATGTAATTTTTTTTGACGTTTCCAAAAAAGTAATTACGTGAAATTTTTTCGTAAATAGGATCCTTATTGAGTGTCCTTCGCAGTAATTTAAGAAAATTCGAAAAAATTTCGATGCTTCCATTTCAAAACGAACGATGTTTGTCATCGCGGGGATGTAATTTTTTTTGACGTTTCCAAAAAAGTAATTACGTGAAATTTTTTCGTAAATAGGATCCTTATTGAGTGTCCTTCGCAGTAATTTAAGAAAATTCGAAAAAATTTCGATGCTTCCATTTCAAAACGAACGATGTTTGTCATCGGGGGGATGTAATTTTTTTTGACGTTTCCAAAAAAGTAATTACGTGAAATTTTTTCGTAAATAGGATCCTTATTGAGTGTCCTTCGCAGTAATTTAAGAAAATTCGAAAAAATTTCGATGCTTCCATTTCAAAACGAACGATGTTTGTCATCGCGGGGATGTAATTTTTTTTGACGTTTCCAAAAAAGTAATTACGTGAAATTTTTTCGTAAATAGGATCCTTATTGAGTGTCCTTCGCAGTAATTTAAGAAAATTCGAAAAAATTTCGCGGTTTCCATTTCAAAACGAACGATGTTTGTCATCGCGGGGATGTAATTTTTTTTGACGTTTCCAAAAAAGTAATTACGTGAAATTTTTTCGTAAATAGGATCCTTATTGAGTGTCCTTCGCAGTAATTTAAGAAAATTCGAAAAAATTTCGCGGTTTCCATTTCAAAACGAACGATGTTTGTCATCGGGGGGATGTAATTTTTTTTGACGTTTCCAAAAAAGTAATTACGTGAAATTTTTTCGTAAATAGGATCCTTATTGAGTGTCCTTCGCAGTAATTTAAGAAAATTCGAAAAAATTTCGCGGTTTCCATTTCAAAACGAACGATGTTTGTCATCGCGGGGATGTAATTTTTTTTGACGTTTCCAAAAAAGTAATTACGTGAAATTTTTTCGTAAATAGGATCCTTATTGAGTGTCCTTCGCAGTAATTTAAGAAAATTCGAAAAAATTTCGCGGTTTCCATTTCAAAACGAACGATGTTTGTCATCGGGGGGATGTAATTTTTTTTGACGTTTCCAAAAAAGTAATTACGTGAAATTTTTTCGTAAATAGGATCCTTATTGAGTGTCCTTCGCAGTAATTTAAGAAAATTCGAAAAAATTTCGCGGTTTCCATTTCAAAACGAACGATGTTTGTCATCGGGGGGATGTAATTTTTTTTGACGTTTCCAAAAAAGTAATTACGTGAAATTTTTTCGTAAATAGGATCCTTATTGAGTGTCCTTCGCAGTAATTTAAGAAAATTCGAAAAAATTTTGGGGCTTCCATTTCAAAACGATCGATGTTTGTCATCGCGGGGATGTAATTTTTTTTGACGTTTCCAAAAAAGTAATTACATGAAATTTTTTCGTAAATAGGATCCTTATTGAGTGTCCTTCGCAGTAATTTAAGATAATTTGAAAAAGTTTCGATGCTTCCATTTCAAAACGAACGATGTTTGTCATCGCGGGGATGTAATTTTTTTTGACGTTTCCAAAAAAGTAATTACGTGAAATTTTTTCGTAAATAGGATCCTTATTGAGTGTCCTTCGCAGTAATTTAAGAAAATTCGAAAAAATTTCGCGGTTTCCATTTCAAAACGAACGATGTTTGTCATCGGGGGGATGTAATTTTTTTTGACGTTTCCAAAAAAGTAATTACGTGAAATTTTTTCGTAAATAGGATCCTTATTGAGTGTCCTTCGCAGTAATTTAAGAAAATTCGAAAAAATTTCGATGCTTCCATTTCAAAACGAACGATGTTTGTCATCGGGGGGATGTAATTTTTTTTGACGTTTCCAAAAAAGTAATTACGTGAAATTTTTCCGTAAAAAGGATCCTTATTGAGTGTCCTTCGCAGTAATTTAAGAAAATTTGAAAAAATTTCGCGGTTTCCATTTCAAAACGAACGATGTTTGTCATCGGGGGGATGTAATTTTTTTTGACGTTTCCAAAAAAGTAATTACGTGAAATTTTTTCGTAAATAGGATCCTTATTGAGTGTCCTTCGCAGTAATTTAAGAAAATTCGAAAAAATTTCGCGGTTTCCATTTCAAAACGAACGATGTTTGTCATCGGGGGGATGTAATTTTTTTTGACGTTTCCAAAAAAGTAATTACGTGAAATTTTTTCGTAAATAGGATCCTTATTGAGTGTCCTTCGCAGTAATTTAAGAAAATTCGAAAAAATTTCGCGGTTTCCATTTCAAAACGAACGATGTTTGTCATCGGGGGGATGTAATTTTTTTTGACGTTTCCAAAAAAGTAATTACGTGAAATTTTTTCGTAAATAGGATCCTTATTGAGTGTCCTTCGCAGTAATTTAAGAAAATTCGAAAAAATTTCGATGCTTCCATTTCAAAACGAACGATGTTTGTCATCGGGGGGATGTAATTTTTTTTGACGTTTCCAAAAAAGTAATTACGTGAAATTTTTTCGTAAATAGGATCCTTATTGAGTGTCCTTCGCAGTAATTTAAGAAAATTTGAAAAAATTTCGCGGTTTCCATTTCAAAACGAACGATGTTTGTCATCGGGGGGATGTAATTTTTTTTGACGTTTCCAAAAAAGTAATTACGTGAAATTTTTTCGTAAATAGGATCCTTATTGAGTGTCCTTCGCAGTAATTTAAGAAAATTCGAAAAAATTTCGCGGTTTCCATTTCAAAACGAACGATGTTTGTCATCGGGGGGATGTAATTTTTTTTGACGTTTCCAAAAAAGTAATTACGTGAAATTTTTTCGTAAATAGGATCCTTATTGAGTGTCCTTCGCAGTAATTTAAGAAAATTCGAAAAAATTTCGCGGTTTCCATTTCAAAACGAACGATGTTTGTCATCGGGGGGATGTAATTTTTTTTGACGTTTCCAAAAAAGTAATTACGTGAAATTTTTTCGTAAATAGGATCCTTATTGAGTGTCCTTCGCAGTAATTTAAGAAAATTCGAAAAAATTTCGATGCTTCCATTTCAAAACGAACGATGTTTGTCATCGGGGGGATGTAATTTTTTTTGACGTTTCCAAAAAAGTAATTACGTGAAATTTTTTCGTAAATAGGATCCTTATTGAGTGTCCTTCGCAGTAATTTAAGAAAATTTGAAAAAATTTCGCGGTTTCCATTTCAAAACGAACGATGTTTGTCATCGGGGGGATGTAATTTTTTTTGACGTTTCCAAAAAAGTAATTACGTGAAATTTTTTCGTAAATAGGATCCTTATTGAGTGTCCTTCGCAGTAATTTAAGAAAATTCGAAAAAATTTCGCGGTTTCCATTTCAAAACGAACGATGTTTGTCATCGGGGGGATGTAATTTTTTTTGACGTTTCCAAAAAAGTAATTACGTGAAATTTTTTCGTAAATAGGATCCTTATTGAGTGTCCTTCGCAGTAATTTAAGAAAATTCGAAAAAATTTCGATGCTTCCATTTCAAAACGAACGATGTTTGTCATCGGGGGGATGTAATTTTTTTTGACGTTTCCAAAAAAGTAATTACGTGAAATTTTTCCGTAAAAAGGATCCTTATTGAGTGTCCTTCGCAGTAATTTAAGAAAATTCGAAAAAATTTCGCGGTTTCCATTTCAAAACGAACGATGTACAAAACTTAAGTTTATAGTAATAGTTAAATACTTTGTTACAACCCTCGTATAAGCTATAATTCAAACCTTCAATATGATCAAAAAAATTAACGTTAACATTAGAATTGTTTTGTGGCTGTACCATTTTTAAACTAAATCAAAGTACACAGTAAAAAAGTCGAGTCACTTTTTCTCATAAATTTAAGACGTAATGATTTGTTACAGGCCCGTATTTATTTACTTTATCAACAAATTTGTCCCCTTAAATTGTGTTATACCAATAATAAACAAGAAATAACAGATAACGGGCCTTATCTCTAACAAAGTAGATTTATTTCGACGCGATGACGCTAGATATAAAATCATGTGTTTTTTTTCCGTCTACGAAAAGTAGATCCGAACAATTTTAACAATTTTCAACCGAGATACATAAAAAGCGGATTTATTTTTGTGTGTATACTGATGTATATTTGATTAAGATATGAATGAGATGAAATTAGGCACGTTTACGGCTTTTTTTTTGTTAGTTATTTCATTGTGACGATAAGAATTTATTTTGGTTCAGAACCTGGCCTAAATCGTTTTATTTAAGGAGTGTAAAATAATTAAAACCCCTGACCTATATTTTTCTCTTATCGTATGTAAGGTAAACAAAATATTTGAAACAGTTTATCGACATTTTTTTTATTGCTTTTGATAAAATAAAAATTTAATGGTGTAAATTGTTCGGTGTCTTTTTTTCGGAGCTCTATTTGAGATTTTGAGCTCCGGCTCTTGATATTATTTGTATGTTCGATTTTTTTTGTTCATTTAGACTTCAATTGTGTCACAATTTTTCCTTTTTTCACAATTTCCGAGCTAAAAATTATTTTTCGGTTGAACAAAAGCTTTTTGTAAGTCAATTTATTTCAAAATTGACGTTTCTGAGTAAAATTTTTTCAAAAAATCGGCGTCATTAGTTATTTTAGTCGAAAATTGGCCTTTGTAAGTCTATTTTTATCAAAAGAATGATTGTTATGGTCTAATTTAGTCCTTAGTTGGTTAATTATTCACTTTTCTGAGTGTAATTTTTCCAAAAGCTCGTTTTTATGAGTTGATTTAGTCGATAATTGGCCTTTTTGATACTATTTCATCAAAAGAAAGATTTTTATGGTGAAATTTAGTCAAAAATTGGGGTTTTCATGTTCAATGCGGTCAAAAATTGATTTTTCTGAGTGTAATTCTCCCAAAAGCTCATTTTTATCAGTGGATTTAGTCGATAATTGGCCTTTTTGATTCTATTTCATCAAAAGAATGATTTTTATGGTAAAATTTAGTCAAAAATTGAATTTTAAAGTTTAATTTTGTTAAAAATTCATTTTTCTGAGTGTAATTCTCCCAAAAGCTCATTTTTATCAGTGGATTCAGTCGATAATTGGCCTTTTTGATACTATTTCATCAAAAGAAAGATTTTTATGGTAAAATTTAGTCAAAAATTGAATTTTAAAGTTTAATTTTGTTAAAAATTCATTTTTCTGAGTGTAATTCTCCCAAAAGCTCATTTTTATCAGTGGATTTAGTCGATAATTGGCCTTTTTGATACTATTTCATCACAAGAAAGATTTTTATGGTGAAATTTAGTCAAAAATTAAATTTTAAAGTTTAATTTGGTTAAAAATTCATTTTTCTGAGTGTAATTCTCCCAAAAGCTCATTTTTATCAGTGGATTTAGTCGATAATTGGCCTTTTTGATACTATTTCATCACAAGAAAGATTTTTATGGTGAAATTTAGTCAAAAATTAAATTTTTAAGTTTAATTTGGTTAAAAATTCATTTTTCTGAGTGTAATTCTCCCAAAAGCTCATTTTTATCAGTGGATTTAGTCGATAATTGGCCTTTTTGATTCTATTTCATCAAAAGAATGATTTTATGGTGAAATTTAGTCAAAAATTAAATTTTAAAGTTTAATTTGGTTAAAAATTCATTTTTCTGAGTGTAATTCTCCCAAAAGCTCATTTTTATCAGTGGATTTAGTCGATAATTGGCCTTTTTGATACTATTTCATCAAAAGAATGATTTTTATGGTAAAATTTAGTCAAAAATTGGGGTTTTCATGTTCAATGCGGTCAAAAATTGATTTTTCTGAGTGTAATTCTCCCAAAAGCTCATTTTTATCAGTGGATTTAGTCGATAATTGGCCTTTTTGATACTATTTCATCAAAAGAAAGATTTTTATGGTGAAATTTAGTCAAAAATTAAATTTTAAAGTTTAATTTGGTTAAAAATTCATTTTTCTGAGTGTAATTCTCCCAAAAGCTCATTTTTATCAGTGGATTTAGTCGATAATTGGCCTTTTTGATACTATTTCATCAAAAGAAAGATTTTTATGGTGAAATTTAGTCAAAAATTAAATTTTTAAGTTTAATTTGGTTAAAAATTCATTTTTCTGAGTGTAATTCTCCCAAAAGCTCATTTTTATCAGTGGATTTAGTCGATAATTGGCCTTTTTGATACTATTTCATCAAAAGAAAGATTTTTATGGTGAAATTTAGTCAAAAATTAAATTTTTAAGTTTAATTTGGTTAAAAATTCATTTTTCTGAGTGTAATTCTCCCAAAAGCTCATTTTTATCAGTGGATTTAGTCGATAATTGGCCTTTTTGATACTATTTCATCAAAAGAAAGATTTTTATGGTGAAATTTAGTCAAAAATTAAATTTTTAAGTTTAATTTGGTTAAAAATTCATTTTTCTGAGTGTAATTCTCCCAAAAGCTCATTTTTATCAGTGGATTTAGTCGATAATTGGCCTTTTTGATACTATTTCATCAAAAGAATGATTTTTATGGTAAAATTTAGTCAAAAATTGGGGTTTTCATGTTCAATGCGGTCAAAAATTGATTTTTCTGAGTGTAATTCTCCCAAAAGCTCATTTTTATCAGTGGATTTAGTCGATAATTGGCCTTTTTGATACTATTTCATCAAAAGAAAGATTTTTATGGTGAAATTTAGTCAAAAATTAAATTTTTAAGTTTAATTTGGTTAAAAATTCATTTTTCTGAGTGTAATTCTCCCAAAAGCTCATTTTTATCAGTGGATTTAGTCGATAATTGGCCTTTTTGATACTATTTCATCAAAAGAAAGATTTTTATTGTGAAATTTAGTCAAAAATTAAATTTTAAAGTTTAATTTGGTTAAAAATTCATTTTTCTGAGTGTAATTCTCCCAAAAGCTCATTTTTATCAGTGGATTTAGTCGATAATTGGCCTTTTTGATACTATTTCATCAAAAGAAAGATTTTTATGGTGAAATTTAGTCAAAAATTAAATTTTTAAGTTTAATTTGGTTAAAAATTCATTTTTCTGAGTGTAATTCTCCCAAAAGCTCATTTTTATCAGTGGATTCAGTCGATAATTGGCCTTTTTGATTCTATTTCATCAAAAGAATGATTTTTATGGTAAAATTTAGTCACAAATTGAATTTTAAAGTTTAATTTTGTTAAAAATTCATTTTTCTGAGTGTAATTCTCCCAAAAGCTCATTTTTATCAGTGGATTTAGTCGATAATTGGCCTTTTTGATACTATTTCATCAAAAGAAAGATTTTTATGGTGAAATTTAGTCAAAAATTAAATTTTAAAGTTTAATTTGGTTAAAAATTCATTTTTCTGAGTGTAATTCTCCCAAAAGCTCATTTTTATCAGTGGATTTAGTCGATAATTGGCCTTTTTGATACTATTTCATCAAAAGAAAGATTTTTATTGTGAAATTTAGTCAAAAATTCAATTTTAAAGTTTAATTTTGTTAAAAATTCATTTTTCTGAGTGTAATTCTCCCAAAAGCTCATTTTTATCAGTGGATTCAGTCGATAATTGGCCTTTTTGATACTATTTCATCAAAAGAATGATTTTATGGTGAAATTTAGTCAAAAATTAAATTTTAAAGTTTAATTTGGTTAAAAATTCATTTTTCTGAGTGTAATTCTCCCAAAAGCTCATTTTTATCAGTGGATTCAGTCGATAATTGGCCTTTTTGATTCTATTTCATCAAAAGAATGATTTTTATGGTAAAATTTAGTCACAAATTGAATTTTAAAGTTTAATTTTGTTAAAAATTCATTTTTCTGAGTGTAATTCTCCCAAAAGCTCATTTTTATCAGTGGATTTAGTCGATAATTGGCCTTTTTGATTCTATTTCATCAAAAGAATGATTTTTATGGTGAAATTTAGTCAAAATTTGACATTTTCACGTTTTCGTGTTCAATTCGGTTAAAAATTCACTTTTCTGCGTGTAATTTTCGCAAAAAATCAGTTTCAAGAGTTGACTTAGTCGAAAATTGGCCTTTCTGGGTCTCTTTCCATCAAAAGAAAGATTTTTATGGTAAAATTTAGTCAAAAATTGACATTTTCACGTTTAAGTCTGTTCAAAATTCACTTTTCGGAGTTTAAATTTTCCAAAAAAATCAATTTCTTGAGTTGATTTAGTCGAAAATTGGCCTTTTTATGTTTGTTTAGATGAAAAAAATATTTTTACAATATAGTTTAATCAAAAATTGACCTTTTCAAGTGTAATTTTTCCAAAAAATGAGTAAATTCAGTCGGAAATTTTCATTTCTGAATTTAAATTGATAAAAAATTGGCTATTTCTAATTAAATTATGTTCTAATAATGATTTCTCTCATTTGTTTTTAACAACAATTGCCTTTTCTGGGTCTCAAATTATCGAAAAATTTATTTTCCCAATTTTAAATAACAAAAAGTAATTACCCTACTAAATTATACAAAAAAATGGTTTTTGTATACTATATTTGTAAAAAAATTAGTTCACTTTTATCAAAAAATACATTTTCTAAAATAATTCGGTCAAAAATTTCGTATTTCTAATCAAATTATACGATTATATCCCAAATCCACTGAAACTTTTCCAAAACCACATTAGAAATACCACCCTGTATATAAATAATAAAAAAAATAAACCTTTTTCCCTATAAAAATCCATAGTGAACGCATTTTTAATAAGGGTGACATGTAACAACCCCTTTTCCGGATACCAATTTTTCCATAAAACTTTTAGGTTAGGTCCAGTGCCTCCAATGCATTCTTTCTACAACTTTTGCTCGACCTTCCTCAACTCTCAGATGGTATACCAAAAGAACAAACGAAAAATTACCCCAAATCGATTTACACAACTCGATTCGTTCAAAAAAATGTATCGAATATCCATTTTATATAAAACGAATTTGCCCCGCGAGGTATTTCAGCTTCGGCACCATGAATTAAGAGTTGCATCTACGAACGATTCGATGCCGTTCAAGCGATGCACTCTCCAGTGTCGAATCGAATGTGCGGATGATGAACTAGGTCCGTCTCAAGGTCTTCGGAAGGCGCGAGACTCTCGACCAAAACCGAAGAAAGAAGAGAAAATGTAGTGGTGAAGAAGGCAGGAAGTATGACGAAGACAACCGTCACATACGTACTATATCAAATTTTGAAAGGAGACGATTCGAACATTTTTAATATATAAACAGTAAAACCACAATATTTAAAATATAAAAAAAAAAACATAACCTTAAATAACGTGTAGATGTCTCGTCATCCATTTTGTTACTACTAAAAATTAAATCTGGCAACACTTTAAATATATAGAACTAAAAATATACCTACCTAAGTAACAGTAGCCACTGCCCAATATGGCGACGTGTTTCGTAGTAACGTCATTAATATACATTTTTGTTGCCTATTATCAGAATAGTCCATTCACCCCTATTTAAACTATTTATTGGTACGACCTTGACATCGACTGCCTAGTTGCCTGCGATTGGAATGCAAGAACAAAGAACTGCAGCGAAGAACGATCACCGATTATCGCCGTTTATTTTTTTCTCGTCAGGACAACCATAACATCGATGACCTTCTATTTAATTAAACCACACCGCTTCCATTTTTTTTATAACACCTCGTATATTCGATACTCGTCAATAGAAACCATCAAAATGTCAAATTTTACGACGTAAAATTATTCAATTCGAAATAATAATCGACATATAACATTTAATTATAAATTAGCTTTATAAAATTAAAACCAGTTATAGAAATTATCGTCATTTTGTATCTCACGAAGATGCTTTTCATCAATTACTAGTAAATAAATTCGTTGGAGGCGATTTAATGAAAGTGAAATGAGTGAAAACTGGATGGTTAACAACATCTTCAGCGGTATTATGACGTAGCGTCTCAACGGCAACGTTGCCATATCTCCTGCGAACGCGACGATATACTAGTAAAATTTGAAGAATGTCTTTGTTTGTGGTGGTCACACAGTTGAGTCATAGTTTAATTACGAAACAAAACGTAGACGAAAATATAATTAATTGTTGAAATACAATAAAAATATAACGAATTTATAAATTAGAATATATTAATATTGATAGTTTTATTTGTATCATAAAAAACTATTTGAAGTTTGGCAATATAGCACCTCTCGATTCAATGTCGTCTCTTGATGGACAATAGTTGTTGTTACCGTACTAAGAAGTCATTCCACTTGAGTTTTTAGGATTTTTGATTATTATTTGTCATTTGAGGGCCACATCGGAGTTTAGATTTTACCATATCCAGCGAAAAATCGATAAACGATTATAAAAATACATTTTAAATACTCTATTAGAATCGATTAGTATGAAAATCTTGAAATATCGATACCGATCGATTTATAGTGAGGAATTGAGTATTAATTAATACAGGGTGGACTAAAAACTTCTTTAACTGTTCTAGAATATGAACCATGTGGGGTAAGGGGTCGAAGCTAATTAAAAATTACCAATAAATGATAAAAAGTATGAGAAATGAGAATTAGTATGATAAAAAATGTCTTGTTTATTGTTTAAATCGAAAATTTCTATAGAAAAAACTTTTATAATGAATTTATTCGATATCATTGTGTAATGTTTGAATCCCCCTGTATAAAATCGATGTTATAAACATTTTTGCACGAAAATGCCACGGAAAAATACCCAATTATGTTCAAACATCTCATTAGGCCCATTAAAAGTTAATATATATATATAAAAAAAAACGTGGCATCAATTTCGTGCCATTTTTGTCCCATTTGCAATTCTGATTTTAGCATTGTAGACGATGATCTTAAAAAAATATCCCACAGACCTACAAAAAATAGTAAATTTTAAGTTGGCCGTCTACAATGCCGGCGGTTATAAGCGGTCGGCAGGCCAACAAACAGAATTCTCTACAATTTAATTTTTTGTTCGTTTTATTTTTGGTTCCCTCTGTTTTTTTTTTATCTCGTTTTCGGATGGGTTCGACCTCTTTTAGTATATACCTGCTCGCAATAAACGATCCAAATAAAAATACCGATTAAAACAAATAGTTTTTTAGATATAATTAACTCGCTTACAAAGTATTTTGTATATTTCGATAAAAACGAAACAACCGACAACAATGTAAATCATAAAATCGGCCACACGCACAAGAATATTAGACCTATTTATCTATGGGATTTTGCTTCGTTTATTGTTTTAATTATAAAAAAAAATCGACCATAAAAACCGATATATTTATATTGACATTGACTTCGAAAATGTTGTTTAGCAAACTAATGGGACGATTAATAGTAATTGGTAATTATCTCAAGAGTATTGAACTTGATTGAAATGTGACCTTCGCGGAATTACACCTAACGAACTGGCTGCTTAAGTTACATATATATATATATATATATATATGTACATATTTAAATATCATACTTCAAATGTCACATATAAAAGCGAAAACATCATTAACTGTCAAGTTATTTTACATCTCTGTCTAGTACATAAAAATAATTTGATTTTTAACATTTTATTTATTCATTTATCAGATCGGGCAACAACGCATTCAGAATACCTCGTCGTTTTTACTCCTCCTCCTTTCACCTTCAACTTTAGTATAGTGTTTTCTTTGTCTTACCGGCCGCGATCGGTTCAAATCGCACTCGTTGACTCAATATGAATTACAAGCGTAATAACAATAAATATCGCTTTTTCTTTCTAACTTACGTCGAAAACGACGGAACGTTAGTCGTTGATAATATAACGTGTTGACCGTCATGGCCAGCCATGACCTAGGCCACTGTTCAATGACTATTATGACGCACCCACGTTATTTTTATTTGTTTATAAAGAACTAACGAAATTACTATAAGTCATTGTAAACGTTACGGTGTGGGAAAAATCTACGGTTAAAAATAGATTGGAAAAATTTATTATTGTGAAATGAAATTTTTTAGTCGGTTTTACGCTCTGATGATTTTTTCGTCGAGGGCTTGGCCTTTGCGATGGGAGGTCCGAGATTATTGTCATGGGAAAACGATTTTTGGGTATTGGTCCATCCGTCTATTAACGAAATAATTTCATCACAATTTTACTGTAAATATTAAATTTTATATTGAGTTATTCATTATTTTCAAATTACTTTTGTTACCGGATATATTTCCAAAAAGTTACTAGCGAGAAAAATGTTTTTTCACCAGGCAACATCGCCACGTCACGTGGTCTGTCTTTTTTATTGGAATGTTTATTTTTATAGAGACTCTTAATGAAATAAATATACAATTAATTTGTAATTTTGATCAAAATCAAATCATTTGTATGATAAATACCAGGTGCGTTATATAAAAACGATAAAGTATTTGAAAAAACTGAGGTTAATACCAACATTTGCTAGTAATTCAGTTATCCTATCGTTAAATATCCATGAAAGATTCTTTTTTTGTTCCGGGTTTGTATCTCAAAACATCGTAAAACCCACATTTTAACAGTACAGTCAAATTTAGGATTGACGTATTTTAGTTTCATCCACTCTCTTAATATGTTTCAAATTTTTACTACTGTAACTTATTTAATGCTCCTCGTAGATCAAGCTACATTATTTTTTTTAATTACCCGTATAAAATGTTTTTATTTCAATCAATTGAATAACCAACACGAGATTAAATATCGTTAATATTTTAAAAACCTCTACAACATACATACAGGCAGCCATGACACCTTGCTGATTCTCGATCTAATTTCGCGCGCAACACGCGCGGATCACGTTGTAGCCACGGCCATTACTGACTGACATATGAGGGAAGTTTTTGGCGCGTAAATCAAATATATAACATAATCGTGGTTTCTTCATAGTTTATATGTTTATTTTATAGGAACGAATGGATAACTCTAGTAAATTTCACTGAGGAGATGACGAGTGATCGACGTAAAAAAACTCTTTTGGAAACAAATTATTTTACGGGTTTAATGTCATCGGTTAGTTCGTTCACATTAATCAATTAACGTGACTTCTATAGACTTACTCATACTACATCCTGTTTCTCAAATATTTGGACGAAGTCTAGAGTTTAATAAACTAGACACAAACACACACACAAAAAAAAATCCGATCAGGCTTAACGTTACACCTCGATGATTTTATTTCAGGGTCATTAATAAATGTTGGCTACGGAAAATTATTTTTTTTTTAATTGTAGGTGATATAAAGCATCTGTCTAATAGAGAACGACATTCATATTTTTATCATTCTTTAGATTTTGTTTAAAAAAGTATCGATATCATCGACAAACGATTGTTTGTAATGTGTCAATTGTCAATTATGTCAAGTCAATTACTAGACAGAAAAATCACGATCTTTAATTGTACAATGTGTTTTTGGATACGTAAAACGATTCTTATAAAAGATTAAATATTAGTTTTTATATATTTTTTTCAATATTCTTTATTTTTACGTTTTTGATTGGCGAAATTTTCTTACTTGCCAATTTAGAAGAATTTTTGATGATAGGTAAAGTTGGGAGGAGTGTCGTATATCACGTGACTGATACGTTAATGTTCATATGAATAGAAATAATTGTTATGACTAATATTCCAAAGGTCGGCCTTTTACGAATGGTTAATTAAAAAAACTTTTTTGATAAAAATATCGATATACATATATATGGTGGGTGAATATAAAAATAAATGTTGATCTTTTTAGAACTATATTAAATTCTAAGCAGTTCTGAAAATGCTATGTTCAAATTTCAATCTTCGTACGATAATTAATAATATTCATGTCAAATAAATTTTTTTTCCGCTATAATTTTTCTCGCTACATGGTTTCGTAAACTACAAAAGGGCTTAAACGATCGATTCTCTATGGCTTAAAACTAGAACGTGGTTGGCAAATACCAAGATTAATGTAAAAACTCTTACAAGTATTTACGAGGATGGTCCAAAAAGTACTTGGCCCAAAAAAAACACAAAAATTGATTTTTAGCTCGTTTTTATTTTATTTATTCTTTTAGTGAATGACATTTCCTCTTCTAGATCTTTAATAACGGGATTGTATTATCAGAATAAGTTATTAATAATATATTGTTATTATATTTAAGAGAATTGCCCATTTGACCCGAATTTCGTTGTGGTTACGTAACTGTACAAAATGTTTCTGTTCAGAATTGCGGAACCCTTTTTTTTCTATGTATATAACATGTAAGATAATTTCATTTTTTTTGTGGTTTCCGTTTATTATCTCAAATTAATTGTAATAATATTGCAACCGCATAAACCATAAGTGATATTATGGGAAAATAGTTTTTTTTTATCAATTTTCTGTCTCTCGAAAACGAAAATCACGTTCTGTTGATTATTTTTCCATTTCAAAACTAACCCATCATTGGAATAAAAGAAAATTCCTGCTAAAGCTCGTAAAAAAATAAACCTAACGATATAAATTCGATAAAAATATTGTTTTATGTCGCTTTATTAAAAAAAATTAAAAAACAACTTTCGCACTATCGAAAAAACCCAACAGGTACATACGAGAGTCGATTGCTTACCCCACGGCCGCCATTTTGACGTATATCAG
Organism: Diorhabda carinulata; assembly: GCF_026250575.1. Lineage (NCBI taxonomy): Eukaryota > Metazoa > Arthropoda > Insecta > Coleoptera > Chrysomelidae > Diorhabda > Diorhabda carinulata. Next base: position 483,366 of record NC_079471.1, read on the forward strand.
CTGTTTTCGTAGATTGTACGATTAAATACAATCAAGAATCATGCGAATTTGATTTTCTGGACGCGAAAACCCCTTTTTATATATTTTTCTAAAAACTATCCCCTTCTCTAATATATGATACATCTGCCGTGTTCGTAATACCGAAACGAAAAGGTCTCTGAACTACTTACCAAAGCAGAACCTCGCCGTTTACTTATTTTCAATTCAAATGTCTGCTAATTATGTTCCCTATAATTGTCTATCTTTGTATATAGTCTCTCAAGATACGCGTCGAAGGATACGAAAAGTTTTTCACAAAGTAGCAATTTGCACAAAATTATTCTTAATAGTTTCGCTTTCGTTTCACCTCGTATAAACGCACGGTTTAAACACGTATGTCGAAAATTATAGATAAAGACCAAAAAATGAACATTAACCTCAAAATAATCTGGTTTAGGAAATTAATTTGAAAATATTTCGTATTCGATATAAAAGTCGTATGAATTTTTCGTTTCCCCCTCGTAGTATTTTCAATCAATGAAAACCATGTATCGAAGACGGAAGAATCGTAGTCATAGTAACTGCTGCAATGCGCGATAGGGGTTGCAGACGTCACGTGATCCGTTGCAGCGCTCCAATCCGTCCCCTTTCCCTATGACCGCCAAAACTTCTAGGGAAATAAAGCGATGTTGCCGTATTGTAAATTATTTCATGTTTACACTGTATCTTTTCCGAATAATAACGCTTTATATTTTATTAATAATTAATAATTACATAATGAAACTTTATTGTCAAATTTCAAATATAAAAATGAAAATATATAAATTTGAAAATTTTCCATTATTAATGTCGTGGCAACTACGCGGTTTTCCGCAGCCGGGGTCGTGGCGGTTCACGTTCAATAAGAGTCATTGCCATTTCGAACTAGTTTCCGACGTGTTACGAAAAGGGCTTCTGAAACTAGGCAAAATACTCACATAGGGATTGTAAAGGGTGTGGCAAATTGTCATTTAGACGTTGTTTTTCTACTATTACCGGTTTATCATCTAATAGCGATGATATATTGTGAAAAGGGTCTCTTTCAACTTCTTGATAACTGTTTTTGTAAACATGAAATTCAAAATTAAATTTGTAAACACTTAATTCCAACTTCTCTACGGTATTAAATTAAATGAAAAATACGTAATATCTTAATTATACTAAAAACATCGTCTTGCTGTCAATGTCAATACCATAAAACACAATTTTATGCATTCTGCGCTCCTGGTACCTGCTTCAATGTTACCAGTCGTAGAATAGGCGGCCATTTTGATTCGTAATACAAATTATGAAAATATCGAAAAAATATTAATGTACACCAACTCTAACAAGCCCTACAACCAAGGTTGATAAATCCAGGACCTAAATGAATAAATAATATTTTATAACCACAAAAAATTAACAAATGAACCAATAAAAAACTGGATGTGCAGTATACAATCCGTTGACCTTCCTCGTAAATATAATAACGTACTCAGAGGATTTTATTTCTAAAATGTAATACAATATTACTTCTTTTTCTCCATATTTTAAATACAAAAATATATTTGTTTCATAAAAACATAACAATCTAATTGGTTAAAAGAATCGTACCATAAAATGAAAACTATTATATAAAAAAATATAAATATTTCGCTTTCAACTCTTCAGTCAATTAAAAACAAACCTAATATTTCATATTTCTTTTAACTAATATCGTCCTCTCAACCTTGAAAACTAAACTTTTTTCCGCAGTGGTTTTTGTGCTGATTTGAACAAAAACATCGGTTGTATACATATATCTCCCGCTTTGTTGTATTTCTTTGGTTTCCAAGAAATGAATGCTACGTAAAAATATCGGATCCGTTGACATTGGTATATTGTACAATGTTAAATAAGTTCAGTGTGCCTTAAATAGATAAGCATATAAAATAAAAAAAAGGTAGTGACTACTATTACGACAACTGTTTACCAAACTAAGCTAAAATTTAGTATACACAAAGATACGTAAATTAACGTTTATTTAAATATAAAATAACATTATTATATTCGAATTATATATCATTTCCTATTAAACATATTATCGTAATTTGGTTATTAACAATATTCACGTTTGTTTGTAGTAGTAGCCAGTTCACCCTAGAAAATTCAATACCGTTTTGTCGACTTCTATTTCCCCTGCGCTATATTGCGGTTTTTGGACCCCTCCCAATTATTAGGCGAGATCAACCCTTAATCTAAAAGCCCGTACACTTTCAACCGCCACCCTTCTGAATTTGTTATTCATAAAAAGCTTACGCAATGATACAATCAGTCAAAATAAAAATTTGTTACATCAACTTCTTCATTTTCTTTTGAAAATTACTTCAATACGTAACGTATTTTCAATTGGATTTAGATTTGGTGAATAAGCCGACGATATTTCGCTGTTTCAACACAAATTATGTCGTTCCATAAAACGAAAAATTGGATATTTAATAATATAAAACTTCCGTTGAAGTACATATGTTAATATAATACACGGCTGTATTGTTTGTTGCCTACCTAGTCGGTTGGCATATGCTTTCTTATGACAGTTGGCATGTCGACGTGTACTGTAAAACATTATTTTGTTTTTATTTCGTTAAAAAAAATATATTTTCCAAAACTTTAATTTTAATTCGAACCTTACTAGATAACTAAATCTTAAAATAGTTGGATTCTAGTCTAGTGTTGATTTTTTTTTAGTATTGCGCGTAAAAATAACACGAGTTTCTTTTCATAAAAAGAACACAAGTTTCGATACCACATGGCGACACATTTGCTTCGTTCTTTTTCTTACAACTTTTTTTTTGTAACATTCACGCTTTGAAATGTGATTTCTATAGAATAGGACATCATTTAATAATGGATTTTGATTGGTATTACGCATAAATGTATAGTTTCATCATAATATGGAAAACAATTATCAATTGATTCGAAATTATGCGTAAACGAACCTAGTTACCTTATTTTTGAGTATGTATTTACATATTTTATTATATAGTCCAGGAGTACTAGATGAAATTGAAGAAAATCATGTTTTGATGTGATACGTGGTTGCGTTGTTTGTTGCCTATCTAACGTACGGAACGCGGTAGTAAAATTTATTAAGACAGTTGACAGAAATCAATAGTAATCTGCATTAGAGTGGTTCTAAATGACGTTTCTGTTTTGTTTTATTATTTTTAAATAGATTTTATAGTTTTAAATGTATCTAGTAAGTAACATTACTATTTTATAATATAATTTATTATATTAATCTCTATTAAATATGAATTATTTTCATTTGTTATTTTGTTTAGTTTACTTTTAATCACGATATTAAAAATATCAGATTCAACGCCCTCTAGCATTCACGTTTCAAATTAATTTCCTTAGAATAAATTTTCACGTGTTGTTTATGGTTTTTTTTTTGTTATAATTCGTTTCCAAGAAACGGTTCTTAGTTGCCCGCTTTATATTAACGTCAAGCCTACGTACTATACAGAGCGTTCGTGCAGGTAGGTTCGTTAAAAAAATTTTCACATGGCTTTTATAATGAGATTAATCTTGACATCGATTACGAGTAGTTTTATTATTGCAGATTCGGTTTTATATTATATTGATTCATTCAAGGCTGTTGTTTTTGTAACGTCGGTGTACTCTTATTACAATTTCAGTCAAATAAGACTTCCAGTTAAACAGACATGATTTTAAAAACTTTATTTCGAACTTTTTCACTGACTGCCCAATCCCGTTTTCGTACACTGTCTCGAAATTATCATATTCCCAATTGAAACGTGAACATAAAGAGAGTGGGTCCTTTAAATAACCAAAATAGACACTTAACCTGAGATATAAATTAAAAATAGATCAAGGAAGACCACGCAAGACTTCAGAGGTAGACAACCTCGGAAATTTCGTCGCAGAAACGAACAGTGACGTACCGGGTGGGCAAGTCGACTAGAAACGTGTATGTATATACCCCTAAAAACCATTTTATACCCCTAAATTTGGGGGAAAATACCACTAAGTTGGGAATCCTGTTCGCGGTATGTCACGTGACGATGTTTTCTGTCAAATTTTATATCAGATTTGACATTTTCATATCAGTGTTGCCATATATCAAAACTCACGTATTTACCCCCAAAAACACGTGGGAAATAATAACGATTTATTAAAATTTTGATTATCGAATGAAAATTTTGTGAGTACGTCACTGTTCGTAGCCCCTATTTGCTGTGACATGTTCGGAATGAGCCTCGACGATGTTAACCAGACATCTTATATACTTTAATAAGGTTTATTGAAATGCTTATCATTTAGGTGCGTATAAACAACTAATTTTTTTTTAAATGTAAACAAATATATAAAGGACGGGATACACTTGATGATCTAATCATTAAAAAGCTTCTGTATAATATTTTCTTTCGTTAAAAATGTTTATTGTGGTTCTTCTTTTTCATTTTCATCTGTCAACTCTTCTTCTATTTTAATATCCATCAGTAACTGTCTACTATATTTGATGTTTCTACTTCTTTTTTATTATTAATTTAGTACGAGCGCTTATGTGGCAAAACCTGCGCAGTCACCATTTTTTCAAATATAATTATATTACACTAATTTTTAACAGTGTATATTATACAGTTTATTTGTTTTTCGTGTTTTCGGTATTGTAGATCGAGTGTTGTTGGCAATCGGTCTAGTTTTTATTAATAGATAGTTTTAAGGGCAATCGTAGTAGCATGAACTCGAGATACAAAATAAACATCAAAATCGTAAAACGACAAATGGTTTAGTGCTTTGACATCTGCTCACTTAAATGGCTTCCAAATTCTCTGGTTAGTGTTTAAGAGAGAGAAAAATATAAATTTAGTGGAATTATGAAAAGCATTTTGTTCCTACAACTCAAAATTTCAAATATAAAACTTTTTATTACATTTTCAATGTCGAAACTTTTGTTTAATTTGTCGGACGATACATCACGTGATTTGGGAACTTCATTTTAACATTTTTCTAATACAAAATTTGAATTATTAAACTTTTTATTACATTTTCAGTGTCCGACCGTTTGTTTAATTTGTCGGACAATATATCACGTGATTTGGGAACTTCATTTTAACATTTTTCTTATCCAAAATTTGAAATATTAAACTTTTTATTACATTTCCAGTGTCCGATCATTTGTTTAATTTGTCGGACAATATATCACGTGATTTGGGAACTTCATTTTAACATTTTTCTTATACAAAATTTTAATAAAAACTGTATTCAGTTGAAATATTATTTTTTTTGACGTAAATTTTTGTTTCTACGATTATTTAAAATTCAAAATTTGAAATATTAAACTTTTTATTACATTTTCAGTGTCCGACCGTTTGTTTAATTTGTCGGACAATATATCACGTGATTTGGGAACTTCATTTTAACATTTTTCTTATCCAAAATTTGAAATATTAAACTTTTATCACATTTTCAGTGTCCGACTATTTGTTTAATTTGTCGGACAATATATCACGTGATTTGGGAACTTCATTTTAACATTTTTCTTATACAAAATTTTAATAAAAACTGTATTCAGTTGAAATATTATTTTTTTGACGTAAATTTTTGATTCTACGATTATTTAAAATTCAAAATTTGAAATATTAAACTTTTTATTACATTTTCAGTGTCCGACCGTTTGTTTAATTTGTCGGACAATATATCACGTGATTTGGGAACTTCATTTTAACATTTTTCTTATTCAAAATTTGAAATATTAAACTTTTTATTGCATTTTCAGTGTCCGACCGTTTGTTTAATTTGTCGGACAATATATCACGTGATTTAGGAACTTCATTTTAACATTTTTCTTATCCAAAATTTGAAATATTAAACTTTTTATCACATTTTCAGTGTCCGACTATTTGTTTAATTTGTCGGACAATATATCACGTGATTCGGGAACTTCATTTTAACATTTTTCTTATTCAAAATTTGAAATATTAAACTTTTTATTACATTTTCAGTGTCCGACCGTTTGTTTATTTTGTCGGACAATATATCACGTGATTTGGGAACTTCATTTTAACATTTTGCTTATACAAAATTTTAATAAAAACTGTATTCAGTTGAAATATTATTTTTTTGACGTAAATTTTGTTTCTACGATTATTTAAAATTCAAAATTTGAAATATTAAACTTTTTATTACATTTTCAGTGTCCGACCGTTTGTTTAATTTGTCGGACAATATATCTCGTGATTTGGGAACTTCATTTTAACATTTTTCTTATACAAAATTTGAAATATTAAACTTTTTATTGCATTTTCAATGTCGAAACTTTTGTTTAATTTGTCGGACGATACATCACGTGATTTTAAGATGTCATTTTATAATTTTTGCTATAATTTACACGTTAAAACTATATTTAACTGTCATATGATTTTTTTTAAAGAAAATTTAGTTCCTACAATTCTAACCTTCAAATTATATACTTTTTATCATTATTTTCAATGTCGGACCGTTAGTTTTATTTGTCGGACAATACACCATGTGATTTAGATACGTTATTTCATGTTTTTTTTTTCATAAAGAATCTCAATAAAATCGATATTTAGTTGACATTGACATCTTGTATTTTCCTGTCATTGTCAAACGTCAAATCAATCAAAAAGTTGATTATACATTGTGTTATAAGTAATTTACCATCGGAAACCAAAAATTTAACGATAATTATGAAAAAACGTGTCCGAAACAAAAATTTATGTCACGTTTAACGTGATACATTCTCACTTCCAAAATATTGTAGGTTATGTCGAAAAAATCGAAATATTTCATTTAATACTGATAACAATTGACGATTTAGGACGAATATGTAAATTAGAATACTACCAAAACTGTAATAAATGAAGTATGAATATCGAAGTTGTGTTTCGTCAAATTTTTTTCACGTTTCGACGACGACGTCGCCGTTTGAAATTTCGAAGCATCTCGAGCAGCTTCTCTACGTTTAATCTATTATTGTCAAGTGGCATTTACCCTAAGATATTTCTAGACACGTTAGCTAGACCGATTTTACACACGAACAAAAAGATATATTATACGGAGTGCAATACGTTTTTTTGGATACTGGCCAGATCAGTGACATTTTTCCTGGCGACAACAAGGCTACGTCGTATTGCAGACTCCAATAGAAAATATTGATATCGCCACTCGGAATTCACGATATTAACGAGAGCTTATGAAAAAAAAAAAACGGTTTTTATGTATACTGGGTGTCGCAAAATAACTTCGGAAACCACTGTATTAATTTACGATCGTCAGATATGTTAGGAGCCTCTAGTATATCTATGTCTTTGTGAAAATCCTCAGACAAAGTTTTCACGACGAAAATAATGTTTTGATTGAGATATGGCGTTATAAATATAAAAAATTTATATTCGAATCCGATTGAAATTTGACATTGATCGTTATATCTCAGAAACGGTAACTCGTACGTAAAAAAGTATTGATACTTTTTTTGTAGATAATTTTATGATCTACAATTTTCTTCTGAGGTATTTTTTTGATAAAACTCACCGTTTTGCTGATAATCGCAAAAAACTCAATTTTTTTTTGACATTTGACATTGATCGTTATATCTCAGAAACGGTAACTCGTACGTAAAAAAGTATTGATACTTTTTTTGTAGATATTTTTACGATCTACAATTTTCGTCTGAGGTATTTTTTTGATAAAACTCACCGTTTTGCTGATAATCGCAAAAAACTCATTTTTTTTGACATTTGACATTGATCGTTATATCTCAAAAACGGTAACTCGTACGAAAAAAAGTATTGATACGTTTTTTGTAGATAATTTTACGATATACAATTTTCGTCTGGGGTATTTTTTTGATAAAACTCACCGTTTTGCTGATAATCGCGGAAAACTCATTTTTTTTGACATTTGACATTGATCGTTATATCTCAAAAACGGTAACTCGTAGAAAAAAAGTATTCATACGTTTTTTGTAGATATTTTTACGATCTACAATTTTCGTCCGAGGTATTTTTTTGATGAAACTCACCGTTTTGCTGATAATCGCAAAAAACTCATTTTTTTTGACATTTGACATTTATCGTTATATCTCAGAAACGGTAACTCGTACGAAAAAAAGTATTGATACGTTTTTTGTAGATAATTTTACGATATACAATTTTCGTCTGGGGTATTTTTTTGATAAAACTCACCGTTTTGCTGATAATCGCGGAAAACTCATTTTTTTTGACATTTGACATTGATCGTTATATCTCAAAAACGGTAACTCGTACGAAAAAAAGTATTGATACGTTTTTTGTAGATAATTTTACGATATACAATTTTCGTCTGGGGTATTTTTTTGATAAAACTCACCGTTTTGCTGATAATCGCGGAAAACTCATTTTTTTTGACATTTGACATTGATCGTTATATCTCAGAAACGGTAACTCGTACGAAAAAAAGTATTGATACGTTTTTTGTAGATAATTTTACGATATACAATTTTCGTCTGGGGTATTTTTTTGATAAAACTCACCGTTTTGCTGATAATCGCGGAAAACTCATTTTTTTTGACATTTGACATTTATCGTTATATCTCAGAAACGGTAACTCGTACGTAAAAAAGTATTGATACGATTTTTGTAGATAATTTTACGATCTACAATTTTCTTCTGAGGTATTTTTTCGATAAAACTCACTATTTTGTTGAAAATGGCGAAAAACTCATTTTTTCGACATTTGACATTAATTTCAGAAATATCAAAAATTTAATACCATTTACGCTCCAATCCGATTAAAATTTAACCAAACCTTGTATATTACATGTTAACAAGGATAATCCTGTCAATGAAGTGTTAAATCTTTTTATGGTACCGTAGGTACGAAGCAACAAACTTCGTCATTACGAATATCATAAATTCTTAACCTTATAAGTATAAACTACATTTTTTTTTTGTCATCGTCCAGGTATAATGACGAATTAATTGATTTTACAACATTCCCGGTCTAAAGATCATCAACACTTTTTATAATTTGTAAAACACGTATCCGTACTTATTTATTTTTGTACGTCTGGGTATTTTTTTTGTCGTTTAAAAATCTATAAGGTCGATTCGTTTAAAAAACATAAACAAGTTACTCAAACTTGGTTAATTCATAAGCGTACTTCAGCAATATGAAAAAAAAAAAATTAATTTTCGTTTATTTTTCACGTCAGAAGAAGAATTCGCTCTAGTTTTCCATTCAAACTAATCAAAATACGTGAAATAAAACAACAAAAGTCAAAATGACAGTACTAAATGTCATAAACAGGGCCGCCAACCACTCAGAACGAAACATCGCAGTTTACACAGTGACAGTACTGAATGTCACAAGCAGGTTGGCCAACCGCTTCGTAATTTCAAGCCCAATCTCAAATCGACAACGAATTTTTTCAATAAATAAGTCCCGGAATATCAAACTATTGACGATTATTCAAAGGGGATACGCCACTGATTTAAAAGTTGTTAATGAAACTTCTCGGCGGGGGATACCGCATCCGAGGATACCAATGCGGAGGTCACCAGGCTAAATTAAGAAACGATTTACTCGAATATGTACGTGCACGTCGCGTTTTTAATTAATTCAAATAGAGAAATCTCAATTTATAAATGAATTTAAAAAAAAAATACATAAATCGACTGATTCAATGTTATTCGTCGAAAAAAAAATGCTTTTTTAACCAAAACAAAATTAACTTACGAGAAAATTAAAATCGATTGTATCCTATGCCGGTCCTGTCCAAATTACTATTAGCTCGAAGCTTTTTCTATCACTTTTTAGTAGCAGCCGGTTTATTCACAGTATTTCTTATAAATAATATGGTATACCTCGTTTAGTTTCACTGTTTATCATTTTGTAGTACAACCCTGTTATTTTTTCAATTTCAATTTTTTTTTTATCGGACCAGGTACTTCTAGAACAATCCTCGTATATATTCCGATTATGTACCTGGTAGTTTTCCAGTTATTTTCGCATTTATCCTTAGAATAAAAACACATATCGGAAATGTAAATTTTAGAAGCCTGCCCTGTCGATTTTACTCTCAGATGTATACGTCAATTTTATATCGATCAATATTTTGACGTTTCCAAGTTATCGAGAATAAAAAATCGACACGAAAAATTCATCTAAATATTCAGTAGACGAATTTCGAAATACTTGATATAAAATACGTAGTAAATATCTTCGGATACAAACACCTGTATTATCATTTCATCAAATTAAACATTGTTTATATTTCTTTTAAATCAGTGTTATAAATTTGAATGATAAAGAACCGATCGACGCCATTAAATTTATAAATGCCCTCTGTTAAATAATTAATACAGAACCAGCTGAAAAACGAGAAGTTCCTTTTGTTTTTGTACGACTTGCAGAAATTGTGTTATAGCACAGGGCCGGACCTACGACAAGTGATTGCGGAAAAAATATTTAACGTAACATTTTTCTGATTATCGAGATTGATATACACGAAATAATGAATGATAGAATATCTAGTAAAACAAAAAATAATGTTGGTGACGTAAACAGTTACGTTTTATTGACTATAATTGGGATTTGACGTATCTGTGATTTTTCACGGTTCACAGTCACTTGTAAAAACCAATTGATTATCGTTGTTAATTATGTTAGGTTATGTTATGTACTTGAAACTTTTTGTGCATTATTCTTATTTTATATTTCATTTTATAGTCCGGTCAAATTAGATTAAAAATAAGAGTGAAATTAAATAAATTCCGATCGGGCTGAAAATTAGTAAAATTGTTTAAAATAGGATCGAAAATAAAATTTGAATGTTCCCCATCATTTCCGTGTATGGAAAAGATGAAAAATTTTAAGAAATGTAAAAAAAGTTTTGATTCATTATATCTCAGAAACGGTAACTCGTACGAAAAAAAGTATTGATACATTTTTTGTAGATAATTTTACGATGTATAATTTTCGTCTGAGGTATTTTTTTGATAAAACTCACCGTTTTGCTGATAATCGCAAAAAACTCATTTTTTTTGACATTTAACATTTATCGTTATATCTCAGAAACAGTGATTCGTACGAAAAAAAGTATTGATACGTTTTTTGTAGATAATTTCATGATCTACAATTTTCATCTGAGGTATTTTTTCGATAAAACTCAGTTTTGTTGTAAATTGCGAGAAACTAATTTTTTTTTGACATTTGACATTGATCGTTATATCTCAGAAACGGTAACTCGTAGGAAAAAAAGTATCGATACGTTTTTTGTAGATAATTTTACGATCTACAATATTCGTCTGAAGTATTTTTATGATAAAATTCACCGTTTTGCTGAAAATTGCGGAAAACTCATTTTTTTTACCTTTAACCTTGATCTTTATATCTCAGAAACGGTGATTCGTACGAAAAAAAGTATTGATACGTTTTTTGTAGATAATTTCATGATCTACAATTTTCGTCTGATGTATTTTTTCGATAAAACTTACCATTTTGCTGAAAATTGCGAAAAACTCATTTTTTTTTGACATTTGACATTGATCGTTATATCTCAGAAACGGTAACTCGTAGGAAAAAAAGTATCGATACGTTTTTTGTAGATAATTTTACGATCTACAATTTTCGTCTGAGTTATTTTTTCGATAAAACTTACCATTTTGCTGAAAATTGCGAAAAACAAATTTTTTTTGACATTTGACATTTATCGTTATATCTCAGAAACGGTAACTCGTAGGAAAAAAAGTATCGATACGTTTTTTGTAGATAATTTTACGATCTACAATTTTCGTCTGAGTTATTTTTTCGATAAAACTTACCATTTTGCTGAAAATTGCGAAAAACAAATTTTTTTTGACATTTGACATTTATCGTTATATCTCAGAAACGGTAACTCGTAGGAAAAAAAGTATCGATACGTTTTTTGTAGATAATTTTACGATCTACAATATTCGTCTGAAGTATTTTTATGATAAAATTCACCGTTTTGCTGAAAATTGCGGAAAACTCATTTTTTTTACCTTTAACCTTGATCTTTATATCTCAGAAACGGTGATTCGTACGAAAAAAAGTATTGATACGTTTTTTGTAGATAATTTCATGATCTACAATTTTCGTCTGATGTATTTTTTCGATAAAACTTACCATTTTGCTGAAAATTGCGAAAAACTCATTTTTTTTTGACATTTGACATTGATCGTTATATCTCAGAAACGGTAACTCGTAGGAAAAAAAGTATCGATACGTTTTTTGTAGATAATTTTACGATCTACAATTTTCGTCTGAGTTATTTTTTCGATAAAACTTACCATTTTGCTGAAAATTGCGAAAAACTCATTTTTTTTTGACATTTGACATTTATCGTTATATCTCATAAACGGTCACTCGTAGGAAAAAAAGTATTGATACGTTTTTTGTAGATAATTTCATGATCTACAATTTTCGTCTGAGGTATTTTTATGATAAAACTCACCGTTTTCCTGAAAATTGAGAAAAACTAATTTTTATTACTTTTGACCTTGAATAAAATTTTCTCGATACACAGGAACATTCAAATTCTATGTTCACTAGTATTTCAAACAATTCCACTGATTTTCAGCTCGATGGGAATTTATGTAACTCCGAATATCCAAATTGACCGTATTAATAGTGTAATATTGAAATTTGCGCCTGGGCATTTCGGTCTAGTCCATTCCTGTTCGAAATCACGCGAGTTGTGGTGTTGTTATAAAATGTCGGGTACGTTGGCCACAGGCACCTATACACAAAGATAACCTTGGAACCATCACAAGAACGGATGGTTCTACAGGTAAGGTCGGGATTTATTATAAACAGCTCTTCATTCTTTTTTATATTCCCAAGACTGGTTTTCACTTGAGAAATTCCTTCACCCATTTCGTGATATTTGCTATACAAACGTCGCGGAATTCTGATAGAAAACAAAGAAAAAATAATCGGGGTGATCGACCCGCAAAAAAATCAATTAAAAAACTACAAATATAACCAAGTTATGTTATAATAATGAAAACGTTACTTCAAAATTGAAAAAGTGTAAATCCAATTATGGTGTACGGTACGCGGTTCCGTTAGTCTCGTAAAACACGAAAACAAATTTCCATCGACAACTTCTGCTCGCCTAATATTTCGATCGTATGAATTTTCAATTAAACCTCAGCTCGGAGCCCGAAGATTGTTTTTTTTTTGATTGACCAATAAAATAAATCACAAACGACATATATTTAAATGAAAATTGGAATTTTACATATATACCAGGACGGTACCGAAAGTACATAACCTAGAAATCCATACATACCGAATTCGAAGACGTCACGTTGTTTATAGTACGGGAAAATTTGGTCATTAACTCAACCAATATAAAAACCAAAGGACTAGTATCGGAAATGACCAAAAAAGTGATGGTTTGACCACAGATAGGCCCGTCGTGTCCCACTGGACGTTTCCAAAGTTCAAAGTCTTTTCAGAAGCCTTTGGTTCGAACCTTTTGACGATTAGGGTGGTTGTGGGGTTTGGCCAGGTGTTTAAACCACGTCTGGGGCACTCACAGATAACGTGGTGCAATTTCCATGCACCAGCAGCGTTCCGGATCATCAATGATGCCCATGGTGTGAAGGTACACGTCTTAGATGGTAATATCCGGTTAGAAGTCCGGTGCATTCTTTACTATTTAGTTTTCTAAGGGTACCGTACACATAATTGGTTTTACGAAGATTGAACATCCACCAGATAGCACTAATTTGGCTTCTTTAGACTGTTTTTTGTTGTACATTTTGGTACATAATTCTGTTTAGTAATTATTAAATAAATAATAAATTTGTAAGTGACATGGTCATCTTATTTTTTTAATAACCCTCGTTATATTTAATACAGAGTTTTGAAAAATATATTCCTAGAATAAGAAACATTTTCTTTATAAATTACAAAATTTTTACGTTTCCATCTTAATTAGTTTATGAGATACAGGGTCGTAAAGATAAGTTTTGTTTTTGACTGAAAAAGTGATATAACCCTTTTACTGTCTCATTATCTCCCTTGTTATTAAGTATAGATTTTCGAAAACAAAATCATAGAATGAGGGAAATTTTTTTTACAAGTTTGCAAATTTTCAAGTTTCCATCTTAAGTAATTCATTAGATACAAGGCGCTTAAGAAAACTTCTATTTTTGTGTTTAAAAGTGACATGATTGTCTTATTTTTTTAATAACCCTCGTAAAATTTAACACAGAGTTTTGAAAAATATATTTCCAGAATAAGAAACATTTTCTCTATAAATCACCAAATTTTCACATTTCCATCTTAATTAGTTTATGAGATACAGGGTCGTAAAGATAACTTTTGTTTTTGACTCAAAAAATGATATAACCCTTTTACTGTTTCATTATCTCTCTTGTTATTAAATACAAATTTTCGAAAAAAAAATCATAGAATGAGGGAAATTTTCTCTACAAGTTTGCAAATTTTCAAGTTTCCATCTTAAGTAATTCATTAGATACAAGGCGCTTAAGAAAACTTCTATTTTTGTGTTTAAAAGTGACATGATTGTCTTATTTTTTTAATAACCCTCGTAAAATTTAACACAGAGTTTTGAAAAATATATTTCCAGAATAAGAAACATTTTCTCTATAAATCACCAAATTTTCACATTTCCATCTTAATTGGTTTATGAGATACAGGGTCGTAAAGATAAGTTTTGTTTTTGACTCAAAAAATGATATAACCCTTTTACTGTTTCATTATCTCTCTTGTTATTAAATACAAATTTTCGAAAAAAAAATCATAGAATGAGGGAAATTTTCTCTACAAGTTTGCAAATTTTCAAGTTTCCATCTTAAGTAATTCATTAGATACAAGGCGCTTAAGAAAACTTCTATTTTTGTGTTTAAAAGTGACATGATTGTCTTATTTTTTTAATAACCCTCGTAAAATTTAACACAGAGTTTTGAAAAATATATTTCCAGAATAAGAAACATTTTCTCTATAAATCACCAAATTTTCACATTTCCATCTTAATTGGTTTATGAGATACAGGGTCGTAAAGATAAGTTTTGTTTTTGACTCAAAAAATGATATAACCCTTTTACTGTTTCATTATCTCTCTTGTTATTAAATACAAATTTTCGAAAAAAAAATCATAGAATGAGGGAAATTTTCTCTACAAGTTTGCAAATTTTCAAGTTTCCATCTTAAGTAATTCATTAGATACAAGGCGCTTAAGAAAACTTCTATTTTTGTGTTTAAAAGTGACATGATTGTCTTATTTTTTTAATAACCCTCGTAAAATTTAACACAGAATTTTGAAAAATATATTTCCAGAATAAGAAACATTTTCTCTATAAATCACCAAATTTTCACATTTCCATCTTAATTAGTTTATGAGATACAGGGTCGTAAAGATAAGTTTTGTTTTTGACTCAAAAAATGATATAACCCTTTTACTGTTTCATTATCTCTCTTGTTATTAAATACAAATTTTCGAAAAAAAAATCATAGAATGAGGGAAATTTTCTCTACAAGTTTGCAAATTTTCAAGTTTCCATCTTAAGTAATTCATTAGATACAAGGCGCTTAAGAAAACTTCTATTTTTGTGTTTAAAAGTGACATGATTGTCTTATTTTTTTAATAACCCTCGTAAAATTTAACACAGAATTTTGAAAAATATATTTCCAGAATAAGAAACATTTTCTCTATAAATCACCAAATTTTCACATTTCCATCTTAATTAGTTTATGAGATACAGGGTCGTAAAGATAAGTTTTGTTTTTGACTCAAAAAATGATATAACCCTTTTACTGTTTCATTATCTCTCTTGTTATTAAATACAAATTTTCGAAAAAAAAATCATAGAATGAGGGAAATTTTCTCTACAAGTTTGCAAATTTTCAAGTTTCCATCTTAAGTAATTCATTAGATACAAGGCGCTTAAGAAAACTTCTACTTTTGTCTTTAAAAATGACATGATTGTCTAATTTTTTTAATAACCCTCGTAAAATTTAACACAGAGTTTTGAATAATATATTCCTAGAATCAGAAACATTTTCTCGATAAATTACCAAATTTTTACATTTGCATCTTAATTAGTTTATGAGATACAGGGTCGTAAATATAAATTTTGTTTTTGACTCAAAAAGTGACACAACCCCTTTACTGTATCTTTATCTCCCTTCTTATCAAGTACAGATTTTTGAAAGAAAAATCATAGAATGAGGGAAATTTTCTCTACGAGCTTGCAAATTTTCAAGTTTCCAACTTAAATAGTTCGTTAGATACAAGGAGTATAAGAAAACTTCTATTTTTGTGTTTAAAACTGACATGATTGTTTAATTTTTTTAATAACCCTCGTAAAATTTAACACAGAGTTTTGAATAATATATTCCTAGAATCAGAAACATTTTCTCGATAAATTACCAAATTTTTACATTTGCATCTTAATTAGTTTATGAGATACAGGGTCGTAAATATAAATTTTGTTTTTGACTCAAAAAGTGACACAACCCCTTTACTGTATCTTTATCTCCCTTCTTATCAAGTACAGATTTTTGAAAGAAAAATCATAGAATGAGGGAAATTTTCTCTACAAGTTTGCAAATTTTCAAGTTTCCATCTTAAGTAATTCATTAGATACAAGGCGCTTAAGAAAACTTCTACTTTTGTCTTTAAAAATGACATGATTGTCTAATTTTTTTAATAACCCTCGTAAAATTTAACACAGAGTTTTGAATAATATATTCCTAGAATCAGAAACATTTTCTCGATAAATTACCAAATTTTTACATTTGCATCTTAATTAGTTTATGAGATACAGGGTCGTAAATATAAATTTTGTTTTTGACTCAAAAAGTGACACAACCCCTTTACTGTATCTTTATCTCCCTTCTTATCAAGTACAGATTTTTGAAAGAAAAATCATAGAATGAGGGAAATTTTCTTTACGAGCTTGCAAATTTTCAAGTTTCCAACTTAAATAGTTCGTTAGATACAAGGAGTATAAGAAAACTTCTATTTTTGTGTTTAAAAGTGACATGATTGTCTTATTTTTTTAATAACCCTCGTAAAATTCAACACTATGAGTTTTGAAAAATATATTTTCAAAATAAGAAACATTTTCTCTATAAATTACCAAATTTTCACATTTGCATCTTAATTAGTTTATGAGATATAGGGTCGTAAAGATAAATTTTGTTTTTGACTCAAAAAATGATACAATCCTTTTACTGTCTCATTATCTCCCTTGTTATTAAGTATAGATTTTCGAAAAAAAAATCATAGAATAAGGGAAATTTTTTCTACGAGCTTGCAAATTTTCAAGTGTCTATCCCAAATAGTTCGTTAGATACAAGGCGCTTAAGAAAACTTCTATTTTTGTCTTTAAAAATAACACGTCCGTAATTTTTTTTCTAACAGATATACAAAAAAAAAAAAAAAAAAATTGACGTCGATATCGTTTTTGTTGCAGGTTGCAAAATCAAAGCCCTCCGCGCCAAGACCAACACCTACATCAAAACGCCCGTCAGAGGCGAAGAACCCGTCTTCGTGGTAACCGGTCGCAAAGAAGACGTCGCCAAAGCCAAAAGAGAAATCCTCTCGGCGGCGGAGCATTTCTCCCAAATCAGAGCTTCCCGCAAAAACAATTTGGCGGGATTAGGATCCGGCGCCAGCACGCCGCCCGGTCCTCCGGCGAATATTCCCGGTCACGTCACAATCCAAGTGCGGGTGCCGTACCGCGTCGTCGGCCTGGTAGTCGGCCCCAAAGGCGCCACCATCAAAAGGATCCAACATCAGACCCACACCTACATCGTAACGCCGAGTCGCGACAAAGAACCCGTCTTCGAGGTGACCGGCCTACCGGAGAGCGTCGAATCCGCCCGCCGAGAAATCGAGGCCCACATCGCGATGCGCACCGGAAACGGCGCCTCCATCAACGGCTTACTAGACGAAAGCGAACTATTCGCCTCGTTGTACAAATCCGGATTGAACTCGATACTCAACTACATGGAACAACCGACGGACACGTTCCCGACGATGACCTCTTCGACGGGCAGCAGCGGCGCCTTCTCCAGCTCGGGCTCCTGCTCCAGCAGCTCGTCGAGCAGCGGCGGCGGCAGAGATCTGGGAGCCATATGGAGCTCGAACGATAGAGACGAAGGTTTGGGCGATTCCCCCAGCTTCGATACGTCCGCCGCCCTATCGAGCATTTGGTCGTATCCGAGCGCCGCGGCTCCGTCGAGACCGTCGCCGGCGAACAGCACCAGCCCCGCCGACTCCCTACTCAGCTCCGCCACCAAATGTTTAGTGTGCACCGAGGCGAAAGTTACGCACGCTCTGGTGCCGTGCGGCCACAATTTCTTCTGCATGGAATGCGCCACCAGAGTGTGCGAAGCCGGCGACGCTCAATGCCCCGTCTGTTCGCTACCCGCCATACAAGCGATCCGCATCTACTCCCCGAATCCTTAAGGCGACGACGCCCCCGATCGATCGCGCTCGAATCGCATTCCGTGGACGCGCGATTCCGCGGACGCGCGATTCCGCGGACGCGCGTCCCGCGTTCGACTTCACCTTCGGTTAACGCTCTTCGCATACAACGAATCGGAAAATTTTTAACGTGGAGTTTTTTTTTTTCTCTATTTTTTATTCTTTTTTTCAATTTTTCGTGTGCGGTTGGGGGTTCGACGAAGTTGAAGCGTGTAGTCATCGTTTAAAGCCAGTGAAACATCCTTTTTTTTTTATTTTTTAATTAATTTTTTTTTTCGATAGTATTTAGAGTTATATTTTGAGTATTTCGGATATTTTTTATCGTTCTGAACACGTAGAAATGGAAAAGGGAAAAAGACGCGCGACGCCGCGCTTCGCGCGTAAAGTGCGTCGCGTCGTTTTTTTTTTTTTTTTGGAATATATTTTTTTAAGTTTCGCCGTGTGGGAAACGTCGCTCTCACGTTATTGAAGTCTGAAAACAGCAATTCTCAAAATATTGTTTAAGGGATAAAATTTTTAAAATAATATATGGATAAAATAGGAATAAAGCGAAAATATAATGAAAAAAAAAAAAATGTATTATATTACGATGAAGTGAGAATTAGTTTGGTTGTGCGGCGCGAGGTGTGCGGTTCGGAAGCGGGGTGCGGAAAAATTTCGGATTCTTTCGAAAATTTATAGGAGATATCGGGAAAAATTGAAAATTTATCGAGATATTTTGGAAACGAATATAAAAATTCGATGATAATTGTGAATTTTTTCATATTTGAATCGTGAAAGTGGTGTTCGTATATTCGGTAACGTTTTTACTGAAAAATTTCCAATTTTCACATTTTCGTCTTTATTAATTCGTTCAATACGAGGGGATGGAGAAAAATTCGACTACTATCTACTTTTTTTGCTGTATCTTCCATGTTTTTAAAAATAAAACTTCGGTTAGGAAATTTCTAAATAAAGGAATATTTTTTTTATAAATTACCAAATTTTTTTATATTTATCATGTTTAGTTCATGAGATACAGGGTCGTAAATATAACTTTTGTTTTTGACTCAAAAATAATACAACCCTTTTACTGTCTCATTATCTCCTTTGTTATTAAATACAGATTTTTATAAAAAAAATCATAGAATGAGGGAAATTTTCTCTACGAGCTTGCAAATTTTCAAGGTTCCATCTTAAATAGTTCGTTAGATACAAGGCGCTTAAGAAAACTTCTATTTTTGTCTTTAAAAATGACCTGATTGTCTTATTTTTTTAATAACCCTCGTTATATTTAATACAGAGTTTTGAAAAATATATTCCTAGAATAAGAAACATTTTTTCTATAAATTTCCAAATTTTTACATTTGCATCTTATTTAGTTCATGAGATACAGGGTCGTAAATATAACTTTTGTTTTTGACTCAAAAATAATACAACCCGTTTACTGTCTTATTATCTCCCTTGTTATTAAGGACAGATTTTCAAAAAAAAAATCATAAAATCAGATACATTTTCTCTACGAATTTGCAAATTTTCAAGGTTCCATCTTAAATAGTTCGTTAGATACAAGGCGCTTAAGAAAACTTCTATTTTTGTCTTTAAAAATGACCTGATTGTCTTATTTTTTTAATAACCCTCGTTATATTTAATACAGAGTTTTGAAAAATATATTCCTAGAATAAGAAACATTTTTTCTATAAATTTCCAAATTTTCACATTTCCATCTTAATTAGTTTATGAGATATAGGGTCGTAAAGATAAATTTTGTTTCTGACTCAAAAAATGATACAACCCTTTTACTGTCTCATTATCTCCTTTGTTATTAAATACAGATTTTTATAAAAAAAATCATAGAATGAGGGAAATTTTCTCTACGAGCTTGCAAATTTTCAAGGTTCCATCTTAAATAGTTCGTTAGATACAAGGCGCTTAAGAAAACTTCTATTTTTGTCTTTAAAAATGACCTGATTGTCTTATTTTTTTAATAACCCTCGTTATATTTAATACAGAGTTTTGAAAAATATATTCCTAGAATAAGAAACATTTTTTCTATAAATTTCCAAATTTTTACATTTGCATCTTATTTAGTTCATGAGATACAGGGTCGTAAATATAACTTTTGTTTTTGACTCAAAAATAATACAACCCGTTTACTGTCTTATTATCTCCCTTGTTATTAAGGACAGATTTTCAAAAAAAAAATCATAAAATCAGATACATTTTCTCTACGAATTTGCAAATTTTCAAGGTTCCATCTTAAATAGTTCGTTAGATACAAGGCGCTTAAGAAAACTTCTATTTTTGTCTTTAAAAATGACCTGATTGTCTTATTTTTTTAATAACCCTCGTTATATTTAATACAGAGTTTTGAAAAATATATTCCTAGAATAAGAAACATTTTTTCTATAAATTTCCAAATTTTCACATTTCCATCTTAATTAGTTTATGAGATATAGGGTCGTAAAGATAAATTTTGTTTCTGACTCAAAAAATGATACAACCCTTTTACTGTCTCATTATCTCCTTTGTTATTAAATACAGATTTTTATAAAAAAAATCATAGAATGAGGGAAATTTTCTCTACGAGCTTGCAAATTTTCAAGGTTCCATCTTAAATAGTTCGTTAGATACAAGGCGCTTAAGAAAACTTCTATTTTTGTCTTTAAAAATGACCTGATTGTCTTATTTTTTTAATAACCCTCGTTATATTTAATACAGAGTTTTGAAAAATATATTCCTAGAATAAGAAACATTTTTTCTATAAATTTCCAAATTTTTACATTTGCATCTTAATTAGTTTATGAGATACAGGGTCGTAAAGATAACTTTTGTTTTTGACTCAAAAAATGATATAACCCTTTTACTGTTTCATTATCTCCCTTGGTATTAAATACAAATTTTCGAAAAAAAAATCATAGAATGAGGGAAATTTTCTCTACGAGTTTGCAAATTTTCAAATTTCCATCTTTAGTAGTTCGTTAGATACAAGGAGATTAAGAAAACTTCTACTTTTGTCTTTAAAAGTGACATGATTGTCTAATTTTTTTAATAACCCTCGTTATATTTAATACAGAGTTTTGAAAAATATATTCCTAGAATAAGAAACATTTTCTCTATAAATCACCAAATTTTTACGTTTCCATCTTATTTAGTTCATGAGATACAGGGTCGTAAAGATAAATTTTGTTTTTGACTCAAAAAATGATACAACCCTTTTACTGTCTCATTATCTCCTTTGTTATTAAATACAGATTTTTATAAAAAAAATCATAGAATGAGGGAAATTTTCTCTACGAGTTTGCAAATTTTCAAATTTCCATCTTGAGTAGTTCGTTAGATACAAGGAGATTAAGAAAACTTCTACTTTTGTCTTTAAAAATGACATGATTGTCTAATTTTTTTAATAACCCTCGTAAAATTAAATATAGAGTTTTGAAAAATATATTCCTAGGATAAGAAACATTTTCTCTACAAATCACCAAATTTTTACGTTTCCATCTTATTTAGTTCATGAGATACAGGGTCGTAAAGATAAGTTTTGTTTTTGACTCAAAAAATGATACAACCCTTTTACTGTCTCATTATCTCCCTTGTTATTAAATACAGATTTTCGAAAAAAAAATCATAGAATGAGGGAAATTTTCTCTACGAGCTTGCAAATTTTCAAGTTTTCATCTTAAGTAGTTCGTTAGATACAAGGAGTTTAAGAAAACTTATATTTTTGTCTTTAAAAATGACATGATCGTCTTATTTTTATAATAACCCTCGTAAAATTTAATACATAGTTTTGAAAAATATATTAGTGAAATTAGAAACATTTTCTCTATAAATCACCAAATTTTCACATTTCCATCTTAATTAGTTTATGAGATACAGGGTCGTAAAGATAAATTTTGTTTTTGATTCAAAAAATGATACAACCATTTTACTGTCTTATTATCTCCCTTGTTATTAAATACAGATTTTCGAAAAAAAAATCATAGAATGAGGGAAATTTTCTCTACGAGTTTGCAAATTTTCAAATTTCCATCTTGAGTAGTTCGTTAGATACAAGGAGATTAAGAAAACTTCTACTTTTGTCTTTAAAAATGACATGATCGTCTTATTTTTATAATAACCCTCGTAAAATTTAATACATAGTTTTGAAAAATATATTAGTGAAATTAGAAACATTTTCTCTATAAATCACCAAATTTTCACATTTCCATCTTAATTAGTTTATGAGATATAGGGTCGTAAAGATAAGTTTTGTTTTTGACGCAAAAAATGATACAACCCTTTTACTGTCTCATTATCTCCCTTGTTATTAAATACAGATTTTCGAAAAAAAAATCATAGAATGAGGGAAATTTTCTCTACGAGCTTGCAAATTTTCAAGTTTCCATCTTAAGTAGTTCGTTAGATACAAGGAGATTAAGAAAACTTCTACTTTTGTCTTTAAAAATGACATGATTGTCTAATTTTTTTAATAACCCTCGTAAAATTTAATATAGAGTTTTGAACAATATATTCCTAGGATAAGAAACATTTTCTCTATAAATCACCAAATTTTCACATTTCCATCTTAATTAGTTTATGAGATATAGGGTCGTAAAGATAAGTTTTGTTTTTGACGCAAAAAATGATACAACCCTTTTACTGTCTCATTATCTCCCTTGTTATTAAATACAGATTTCCGAAAAAAAAATCATAGAATGAGGGAAATTTTCTCTACGAGCTTGCAAATTTTCAAGTTTCCATCTTAAGTAGTTCGTTAGATACAAGGCGCTTAAGAAAACTTCTATTTTTGTCTTTAGAAATGACATGATCATCTTATTTTTTTAATAACCCTCGTAATATTAAATACAGCATTTTGAAAAGAATATACATAGAATGAAATACATTTTTCCTACCAATTTCCAAATTTTCATGTTTCCATTAAAATTTGTTCGTTAGATACAAGGCGTTTAAAAAACTTCTATTTTTGTCTCAAGTCTTACTTTTTTAATATCCCCCGTATAATGAAATATAGAACTTTTTTAATAAAGAAACACTTTTTTTTTATAATCCTTTCGGTGTATTTATTTTCCCTGGCAGAATTTCATTAGATACAGGGTGATTTTAACTTAAAATATGTTAAGAAAAAAATCATTGCTTCGAAACCACTCGGAAAATTACGAAAATTTTCATCATTTTCCAACAGGATATCAATTTTTTCACTTATTTAAATGCTTTTTATAAAAATTATATATAAAAAAACTATTTTCCGTTATAAAATCGATTCTATTTGAAAAAATTCACAAAAAAAAAATCAAATTCCCGTTTTTCGTAATCACATCGGTCATCGACAAACTATACAGGGCCGTACACCCTCAACTGATCTGTATTTTTTCGAAGAATTTAAAATTTTTAACCATTACGAAAACTTGCAGGGGGCCGTCCGGTAAAATCGCCGCGCGCACGCCACCGGTCCGGGTACACCGCCCCTAATAACGAAATACATATCCCTTATTGTTAGTTGATCAGTAATTGTTGCTATTGTTCTGTTATTTGATGTGATACATATATTTCTATATTTCTTATAGCGTATAAGTTGTGAGAGATTATATAATATAAATTATTTATCGTGTGTACCCGGTATAGCCGGCCGGTGTGCGACTGGGCCTTAAATCGGAAAAATCCCGGAAAGTTTGGGTTCGACACAGCTAAATTTTTCTTATCCACATTCGTTCGGTTCGTAAGTAAATAATTATGGGGAAAATTTGATTTTTGATTTGGTTTTTTTTTTTTTTAGAATTACATCGATCGAAGATAACGAAAAAAAATTCAACTTCGTTACCTTTTTGTAACTAAATTGATTCGATAATATTAAAACAGATTCGTAAACGTTCTTTCTACGAATTTTCAAATTTTCATTTTCATTACATACGAGGTGTTTAAGAAAACTTGTTTTTAACTCAAAAAAAAAACATGGTCGAGTTACTTTTTTTGATTATCTTCAGTTCTATTTGATTTAGGAATTTCAAATAAAGTCTAGTAGATTCAGAAACGTTTATTTTATGATCTGTCTATTAATCATGTTTTTATCGTGATAGGTTCACTGGATATAGGGTGTTGAAAAAAAATTTGTTTTTATCTCGAAAAGTAACACGATTCCCTAAATTTTTCAATATCTCCAATTTTATTAAATATAGAATTGTGAGAAAGAAATCAGTTGAACCAGAAACGTTTTTTCTACCAACTCCCCAATTTTCTTATTTCTATCTTGATTGGTTCTCTAGATACAGGGTGTTAAAGAAAACATCTGTTTTTGACACAAAATGTGACATGATTTTCTTAATTCTCAAATAACTTCAGTTCTATTTGATATAGAACTTTTAAAAAAAGTTCATTAGAATCAGAAATGTTTCATTCACGAACCCCCAAATTCTCATGTCTTTATCATGAGTGGTTTAGAAGATACAAGGTGTCAAAGAAAACATCTGTTTTTGACACAAAAAGTGACATGATTCCATTAATTTTCAAATAACTTCAGTTCTACTTGATATAGAACTTTTAAAAGAAATTCATTAGAATCAGAAATGCTTCTTCTACAAGTTCCCAAATTTTCATATTTCCATCATGTGTAATTCACGAGATACAGAGTGTCAAAGAAAAGATCTGTTTTTGACACAAAAAGTAACATGACTTCCTTAAATCTTAAATAACTTCAGTTCTATTTGGTATAGAACTTTTTAAAAAAATTCATTAGAATCAGAAACGTTTTTTCTACAAACCCCCAAATTTTCATATTTCCATCTTGATTGATTCACTAGATACAGGGTGTTAAAGAAATCATTTGTTTTTAACACAAAA
The DNA here is from genome assembly GCF_026250575.1 of Diorhabda carinulata. Lineage (NCBI taxonomy): Eukaryota > Metazoa > Arthropoda > Insecta > Coleoptera > Chrysomelidae > Diorhabda > Diorhabda carinulata. Next base: position 508,681 of record NC_079471.1, read on the forward strand.
TGTTACATGGTTCCCTAAATTTTCAAATATCTCCAGCTTTTTTAAACATACAACTTCAGAAAAAGATTCATTAGAATCAGAAACGTTTTCTCTACGAACTCTCAAATTTTCAACTTTCCATCTTGATTGATTCACTAGATACAGGGTGTCAAAGAAAACATTTATTTTTGACACAAAATGTGACATGGTTTCGTAAATTTCCAAATATCTCCAGCTTTTTTGATTATGCAATTTCGGAAAAAGATTCATTAGAATCAGAAACGTTTTCTCTACGAGCTCTCAAATTTTCATATTTCTATCATGAGTGATTCTCTAGATACAGTGTGTTAAAAAAAAAACAACTGGTTTTGACACAAAAAGTGACATGATTCCATTAATTTTCAAATAACTTCAGTTCTACTTGATATAGAACTTTTTAAAAAAATTCATTAGAATCAGAAACGTTTTTTCTACAAGCCCCCAAATTCTCATATTTCCATCATGAGTGGTTCTTTAAATACAGTGTGTCAAAGAAAACATCTGTTTTTGACACAAAAAGTAACATGACTTTCTTAAATCTCAAATAATTTTAGTTCTATTTGATATAGAACTTTTTAAAAAAGTTCAGTAGAATCAGAAATGTTTCGTCTACGATTCCCCAAATTTTCACATTTCTATCGGCATTCATTTTCGAGATACAAGGAATTAAATATGACTAATCCACTAATCTCAAATTGAATTTATTAAATTATCAGTATTTGATTAAAAAAAAATTATTTTCAGTATTACAATTTTCGAGTATTACTTGTAATCAATCAAAAATTTGTTACTCACTAAAAATTAATTAATTACGAACCGACAACAATGTATTTCGATAGGTACATATACAACACGACACTAAAAATCGTTATTATTAAATTTTTATTTATATATTTCAATATAAAATTTCATTTTTCTTTAGTGTCTTGTAATATATAATCGAAAATAAAAAAAAAATAAAACGCGGCCCCCCCAGTCCTGCACCACTTGCTTCGGTTCCTTCAGTATTCACGTTTCACCCGGTATATTATCCGGGCTACAATTTTTTTAAATGCATTTCTCCCCCTTGCCTGCACTTTTTCGTAGACAATTTAGACCAATTCCTTAAGCTGATTTTATCACCAATCAAATCGTAACATACTGATTAATATATCAAAAATTATCGAATCCTCTATGTTTACATTTGACATAACCCCAAAAAGTCCATGGGCGTTGAATTAGATTGCGTGGAAATCAATTTTCACGTGACAGACGCGTGTCCTCTTCGAAAAACAACGTTTAAAGTATAAATAAATTAAAAAGTGAAGTTTTTTTGAGACATCCTATATATACAACATCGTAACATCGTTTCTGTAAACTTCCATTGTATTTCTTATGTCAACGAATCAAATTCCGCCACGTATCCAACACCTACTTTGTTTATCGTGTTGAAATTTTTTTAATGCATCTTAAATAATTCCAAAATCTCTCCTAATCTTCTTAAGAGTTTGCTAATCTGGTTTTCTTTACCAAATATTCACATATTGTAGTCTATAATTTATTAGTTTACAATCCAATCGTTGCATATTATATATACACGTTTATAAAATGGCGTCCATCGTTGTAATTTTTAGTTTAACTTTTCCATGATTCTGTGTAATATATCCATTAGATTGTTGTTGATTTCACGTCGAATTTATATTTTTAACGCGTTCTTGTAAATTCTATCGAAGGAAAATAGTAAATCCGAAACATATTCACGCGTAGATCACGTGATCAAAGTCTTATATGTAACAGGACCGTACTCGCGCTTAAGAAATAATTTACAGGATACTGGAAATGTTTTTTTATTTTGGAAATATATTAATCAGTTGTCACGATCGCTTTGAAGGAAAAGGTCTAGTAAATCCGACTGGCCCATACTGGCCCTGATGCGCTTATATATTACTTATTATTAAATATATATATTAAGAAACTATATTTTGTTTTTATTTATTTTTTTATTGTAGTATTGGAAATTAATGTTATTAGATAAATTTATATATATTTTATTATTATTATTGCTTGGCCAGTCTGCGTCAGTCCGAATTGATTAGGTCCGGTATAGCCAGGAGACTTTGTTTATGTACGTACGTTGTAAATAATTTGTTGTTTTATAGCTATTAATAAATACCATATTACAATTATTATTTTATTTTTTTACATATTTAACTATGAATGTTAGTACAAGTCTATCGTTGAGTGCAGAATGACTGTTCAAAATATCACAATGCCCTTCAATACCTTTACGATCAATTTTCGAATCGAATTTGCAATTTTTTTTAATTATATACAGGGGAGAAACAAAAAATAGGTAGAATAATTTTTATTTTTTAGAAATTTTCAGAAAAGTTAATTTAGAAAAAGTTGGAAAACGATTTATTAGAATCAGAAACGTTTTTTCTACGAGCTCCCAAATTTTCAACTTTCCATCTTGATTGATTCACTAGATACAGGGTGTTAAAAAAAACATTTGATTTTGACACAAAAAGTGTCATGGTTTTCTAAATTTTCAAATATCTCCAGCTTTTTTGATTATACAACTTCGGAAAAAGATTCATTGGAATCAGAAACGTTTTTTCTACAAACACCCAAATTTTCAACTTTCCATCTTGATTAATTCACTAGATACAGGGTGTTAAAGTACACATTTGTTTTTGACACAAAATGTGACATGGTTCCCTAAATTTTCAAATATCTTCAGCTTTTTTGAACATACAACTTCGCAAAACGATTCATTAGAAACAGAAACGTTTTTTCTACGAGCTCCCAAATTTTCAACTTTCCATCTTGATTAATTCACTAGATACAGGGTGTTAAAGTACACATTTGTTTTAGACACAAAATGTGACATGGTTCCCTAAATTTTCAAATATCTCCAGTTTTTTTCATTATACAACTTCGCAAAACGATTCATTAGAAACAGAAACGTTTTTTCTACGAGCTCCCAAATTTTCAACTTTCCTTCTTGATTGATTTACTAGATACAGGGTGTTAAAAAAACATTTGATTTTGACACAAAAAGTGTCATGGTTTTCTAAATTTTCAAATATCTCCAGTTTTTTTTATTATACAACTTCAGAAAAAGATTCATTGGAATCACAAACGTTTTTTCTACAAACACCCAAATTTTCAACTTTCCATCTTGATTAATTCACTAGATACAGGGTGTTAAAGTACACATTTGTTTTAGACACAAAATGTGACATGGTTCCCTAAATTTTCAAATATCTTCAGCTTTTTTGAACATACAACTTCGCAAAACGATTCATTAGAAACAGAAACGTTTTTTCTACGAGCTCCCAAATTTTCAACTTTCCATCTTGATTAATTCACTAGATACAGGGTGTTAAAGTACACATTTTTTTTTGACATAAAATGTGTCATGGTTTTCTAAATTTTCAAATATCTCCAGCTTTTTTCATTATACAACTTCGCAAAACGATTCATTAGAAACAGAAACGTTTTTTCTACGAGCTCCCAAATTTTCAACTTTCCATCTTGATTAATTCACTAGATACAGGGTGTTAAAGTACACATTTTTTTTGACATAAAATGTGTCATGGTTTTCTAAATTTTCAAATATCTCCAGCTTTTTTCATTATACAACTTCGGAAAACGATTCATTAGAATCAGAAACGTTTTTTCTACGAGCTCCCAAATTTTCAACTTTCCATCTTGATTAATTCACTAGATACAGGGTGTTAAAGTACACATTTGTTTTAGACACTAAATGTGACATGCTTCTGTTAATTTTTAAATATCTTCAGTTCTACTAGATGAATAACTTTGAAAAAAAAATCAATAGAATCAGAAACGTTTTTTTTACAATCTCTCAAATTTTCACCTTTCCATCTTGAGCGTTCCACCAGATACAGAGTGTTGAATAAAACTTTTGTTTTTGGCTAAAAAAACTTTAATATCGATAGCTTTCGAAACTTATCGACAAAAAAAGGCACTAAAATAAGTATTCTACGATTATTTTCCATAAAAAATTTTGTAATCGTTGTTTTGTTACTAAAATAATTCATTTTGGATAAAATCTTTTCGTTAATAGTTGATATCGGAATGACTATTTTTCGAAACTCCCCCGTATAACTTTTTATCTATATTAGATGGATTTTTTTTTAATTTCGTAGGAATCTCGAAAGTGTTAAGGGGCAATGTGCATAGTATAATTAGTTATATTGATATTTTAATTAGATGAAAGTATCCTCGAAGTGATTTCATTTTTTTGTAGTATTTTATTAATTTTTGAATATTGAATGTATAAGTGTGTTTTCTATTTGAAAATTTATAAATTGATCGATTTTTTTTTACTTAGCGACTGACCTTACGCTTAAGCGGTCCCCTTCTAAAGGGCAGTTGAAAGGGCGCGAGGCAGTATTATTATTATTATTATTATTATTATTATTTTTTTTTTTCTAATATTTAGATTCTCCGAAGACTAAACCGCCTCCGCACCTTTGACTGAACTTGAGAACGCTAGCAAAATAATATAATTAAGGTTTTTGACTTTTTTATAAATTTAATTGCTACCAAATAAATTTTCGTGATTTATATTTTTTTTTGTTTTTTATTTTATTTTCCTTTCGCCGCCCCAATCGATATGAAATTGGTAAAATAATTAATATTTTTTTTTTTTTTCAATTTACTTAATCTATGAGATTTTACAAAAACTAAGGGCGATTTACGTACTTTATTTGTTGCAATATACAATTCCGAGTACCTTGAAACTAACTACTCCTTCCTATAGGTAATTATATCCAAAAAAAGTCAATTTCAATGGATTTAGACCGTCGTGGACGTCATCTAATTGTCATTTTATCTTTTAAGACTGTCTTTTGTTTTTGGAGATTGTTTTTTGCTTTTAGAGACTATCTTTTATCTTTAAAGAGTGTCTTTTGTCTTTAAAGATTATCTTTTATCGTTAGAGATTGTTTTTAGAGACTGTCCTTTGTCTTTAGAGACTATCTTTTATCTTTAAAGATTGTCTTTTATCTTTAGAGATGATTTTCTTGCTTTAGGGACTGTCTTTTGTCTTTAGAGATTGTCTTTTATCTTTAAATATTGTCTTTTATCTTTAAAGATTGTCCTTTATCTTTAGAGATTGTTTTTAGAGGCTGTCTTTGGCTTTTAGAGACTCTCCTTTGTCTTTAAAGATTGCCTTTTATCTTTAGAGAGGATTTTCTTGCTCTAGGGACTGTCTTTTGTCTTTAAAGATTGTCTTTTATCTTTAAATATTGTCTTTTATCGTTAGAGATTATTTTTAGAGGCTGTCTTTGGCTTTTAGAGACTTTCCTTTGTCTTTAAAGATTGTCTTTTATCTTTAGAGATGATTTTCTTGCTTTAGGGACTGTCTTTTATCTTTAAAGATTGTCTTTTATCTTTAGAGATTGTTTCTAGAGGCTGTCTTTGGCTTTTAGGGACTGTCTTTTGTCTTTAAAGATTGTCTTTTATCTTTAGAGATGATTTCTTTGCTTTAGGGACTGTCTTCTATCTTTAAAGATTGTCTTTTATCTTTAAAGATTGTCTTTTATCTTTAGAGATTGTTTTTAGAGGCTGTCTTTGGCTTTTAGAGACTCTCCTTTGTCTTTAAAGATTGTCTTTTATCTTTAGAGATGATTTTCTTGCTTTAGGGACTGTCTTTTGTCTTTAGAAATTGTCTTTTATATTTAGAGATTGTTTTTAGAGGCTGTCTTTGGCTTTTAGAGACTCTCCTTTGTCTTTAAAGATTGTCTTTTATCTTTAGAGATGATTTTCTTGCTTTAGGGTCTGTCTTTTGTCTTTAGAAATTGTCTTTTATATTTAGAGATTGTTTTTAGAGGCTGTCTTTGGCTTTTAGAGACTCTCCTTTGTCTTTAAAGATTGTCTTTTATCTTTAGAGATGATTTCTTTGCTTTAGGGACTGTCTTCTATCTTTAAAGATTGTCTTTTATCTTTAAAGATTGTCTTTTATCTTTAGAGATTGTTTTTAGAGGCTGTCTTTGGCTTTTAGAGACTCTCCTTTGTCTTTAAAGATTGTCTTTTATCTTTAGAGATGATTTTCTTGCTTTAGGGACTGTCTTTTGTCTTTAGAAATTGTCTTTTATATTTAGAGATTGTTTTTAGAGGCTGTCTTTGGCTTTTAGAGACTCTCCTTTGTCTTTAAAGATTGTCTTTTATCTTTAGAGATGATTTTCTTGCTTTAGGGTCTGTCTTTTGTCTTTAGAAATTGTCTTTTATCTTTAGAGATTGTTTTTAGAGGCTGTCTTTGGCTTTTAGAGACTCTCCTTTGTCTTTAAAGATTGTCTTTTATCTTTAGAGATGATTTTCTTGCTTTAGGGACTGTCTTTTGTCTTTAGAAATTGTCTTTTATATTTAGAGATTGTTTTTAGAGGCTGTCTTTGGCTTTTAGAGACTCTCCTTTGTCTTTAAAGATTGTCTTTTATCTTTAGAGATGATTTTCTTGCTTTAGGGTCTGTCTTTTGTCTTTAGAAATTGTCTTTTATATTTAGAGATTGTTTTTAGAGGCTGTCTTTGGCTTTTAGAGACTCTCCTTTGTCTTTAAAGATTGTCTTTTATCTTTAGAGATGATTTCTTTGCTTTAGGGACTGTCTTCTATCTTTAAAGATTGTCTTTTATCTTTAAAGATTGTCTTTTATCTTTAGAGATTGTTTTTAGAGGCTGTCTTTGGCTTTTAGAGACTCTCCTTTGTCTTTAAAGATTGTCTTTTATCTTTAGAGATGATTTTCTTGCTTTAGGGACTGTCTTTTGTCTTTAGAAATTGTCTTTTATATTTAGAGATTGTTTTTAGAGGCTGTCTTTGGCTTTTAGAGACTCTCCTTTGTCTTTAAAGATTGTCTTTTATCTTTAGAGATGATTTTCTTGCTTTAGGGTCTGTCTTTTGTCTTTAGAAATTGTCTTTTATATTTAGAGATTGTTTTTAGAGGCTGTCTTTGGCTTTTAGAGACTCTCCTTTGTCTTTAAAGATTGTCTTTTATCTTTAGAGATGATTTTCTTGCTTTAGGGACTGTCTTTTGTCTTTAGAAATTGTCTTTTATATTTAGAGATTGTTTTTAGAGGCTGTCTTTGGCTTTTAGAGACTCTCCTTTGTCTTTAAAGATTGTCTTTTATCTTTAGAGATGATTTTCTTGCTTTAGGGACTGTCTTTTATCTTTAAAGATTGTCTTTTATCTTTAGAGATTGTTTTTAGAGGCTGTCTTTGGCTTTTAGGGAATGTCTTTTGTCTTTAAAGATTGTCTTTTATCTTTAGAGATGATTTTCTTGCTTTAGGGACTGTCTTTTATCTTTAAAGATTGTCTTTTATCTTTAGAGATTGTTTTTAGAAGCTGTCTTTGGCTTTTAGGGAATGTCTTTTGTCTTTAAAGATTGTCTTTTATCTTTAGAGATGATTTTCTTGCTTTAGGGACTGTCTTTTATCTTTAAAGATTGTCTTTTATCTTTAGAGATTGTTTCTAGAGGCTGTCTTTGGCTTTTAGGGACTGTCTTTTGTCTTTAAAGATTGTCTTTTATCTTTAGAGATGATTTCCTTGCTTTAGGGACTGTCTTTTGTCTTTAGAGATTGTCTTTTATATTTAGAGATTGTTTTTAGAGGCTGTCTTTGGCTTTTAGAGACTCTCCTTTGTCTTTAAAGATTGTCTTTTATCTCTAGAGATGATTTTCTTGCTTTAGGGACTGTCTTTTGTCTTTAGAGATTGTCTTTTATATTTAGAGATTGTTTTTAGAGGCTGTCTTTGGCTTTTAGAGACTCTCCTTTGTCTTTAAAGATTGTCTTTTATCTTTAGAGATGATTTTCTTGCTTTAGGGACTGTCTTTTGTCTTTAGAGATTGTCTTTTATCTTTAGAGATTGTTTTTAGAGGCTGTCTTTGGCTTTTAGAGACTCTCCTTTGTCTTTAAAGATTGTCTTTTATCTCTAGAGATGATTTTCTTCCTTTAGGGACTGTCTTTTGTCTTTTAAGACTGTCTTTCTGTTTTTAAAGACACTGTTTTATCTTTAAAGTCTGTCGTTTATCTTTAGAGATCGTCTTTTGTGTTTAGAGATTGATTTTTTGTCTTCGGAGACAGACTTTTCCGAAACTAAATTGTCATTTGTGTTAAGGGATTGTCTTGAAATAGCAAACTGTCATTATTGTCCTTTGGGACTGTCTTTTTCAAAAATAAAGTGATATCTGTCTTTAGAGATTGTCTTTCGTCTTTAGAGAATGTCTTTTGTGTTTAGAGACTATTTTTTTTGTAAATAACCAAATTTGTACTTCGAAATTGTCTTTTGAAGTTGATTTTGTTAATTTTTTTTAAAACAAATGTTGACTCAGAGGTGACGCCACGAAAATTTGTCTCTTTTTATTAAACACACTTTCAAACTGTTTTTTGGGACCTAGTTTTTATCCTTTCACGAGTTTTGAAGTTCTTAATTATATCGACAATTCTTCATCTTACTATTAACCACACCTCGTATATTAGTTACATACAGTTATATGTGAATAGTTTCAAGGTTACATGGAAAAATAAAAGTTGCAATTCAAAACAATAAAAACAAACTCTTGAAACATTTGAATTTATTATCAATTTTCGTAAATAATTAAATTTGGAAAATATAAAGACACTATTCCGTTATTTTGTAGTCGACGAAAACAATCACAATCGTGCAAATAGTTTTGACGTAAATAGAACAGGATTCCATAAGTCACAACGCAAACATAACCTACAATTACGAAAATTTTTATTTTACCAATTTTATATTTACGGATTAAAATTTTTGTTTGGGGTATTTGTTTTTTTTTTTTTAATTTTTTTGAGACCACCGCTTTGTTGTGTTCCCGTCCCGCATGATCAAATTAGACGTTTGGTGTTCTTCTTCATTCATTGCATGTTAGTGAGTACTGTATGTAGTTTCTAGAGATAGCTCACAAAGCACAATTTATAATAAACATTTCTAGAAAAAAAAAACTATATATAAGCAAAAAAAAATGAAAAGAAAATCGCGTTTTATATTTTAATAATCCCATAAGAAAATATTTTAGTACGCGTATGAAATTTAGATGTAGCAACTTTAAATGACATTTTTTCATTATATACATATATAATATATGTTATAATAAATACATATAACGTATAATGCTCAATAAGGTTGAATGCGAGTGGGGTAAGGAATCTTTTAGACAAAAGGTTCGTTTTCAAAACGAACCTTTTTTCTAAAAGATCACGTCGAGTTTTTTCGGGTCGTAGAACGGCGCTATTGTAGTTGGATTTTTTTCTAGGTTAGGTAATAAAACATTAATAGGTAAAGAAGTGTTGGACGCGCCGTTCTCGTGGGCACGACTTTTAAGGATGCTGCAGCAACCGTCGGTTTTAAATAAAAGTCTTCCCGCCCGAAATCACCTAAAAACCATTTTGGAAATCATCCTCATTTTCATTAATAATCGTTAAATGTTCCCAAATTATTATTCTAGCTAATATTAATAAAAAGAAACGGTCTCTTTTGCTAGTCACAACAAAATATACGTAACGCCTAAAAGTATGCAACAAACAATACAATTAAGTATGATGTTTTGCATATAGGCAACTATTTATACATTAAACGGTTTGATCATTATATACCTACAGGAAGTATTATTCTAAATTTATAACAAATATTTCGTCAAAGCAACGAAGAAATATTCTATTTAGTCACTACAAGTAAAAATAGATGATAATGTAGTGCCAAGAAATAACTATTATAAATTAGATTTTAATAACAAACAGTACGCCAAACAAACAAAAAAAAATTCATTTCATTGTTATAAATAAATGAAATGTCTAGCAGAAGAGTACCGATATCCTATTTAAAAGCAATGAAATGAAATTAGCTTTCAAACGCGATCGTTTTAATTATATAATTATGTGTAGTACGTGGAACAACTAATTTGAAATTTAGATAGTTGAAATTTACACATAAATAAAAATCACGAATTGCAGGTTGATTAGCCAGTTCGAGATATTGACTGAATCGCTAAATTGTTTGCTAAATAAGAATAGGAACTGTGCTTTTCAAGCTCGAATTATTTGCTGATAAAGGTGGTGGAAAGTGAGGTTAAGTTGCGCGTCAGGGACGGTTTCGGGTTAAATTAGTATCGATCAACATCTCAAAATGTACGTGTATTAATATTATAGCCAACATATTAAAGAGGCCAAAAAATGTATTTATATAATAAGGCCGATTTCAAATGATAGCGATTTATAAACATATCGTATCACAATTTCATTTTGTTTCGTATCGGTGTAAAAATAGTTTGTTCCTACAATCTAACGGAATAAATACGATCGTACAGGGTTTTTCATAATTTGTGTGAAAGCCGTTATTGTCGTTTGTTAAATACAGTGTTGTTTACATATTTTTTTTTATGAATAATTTATAAGCAACTGTAACCTCCGCCACTGGTGTTACGTTTCGTATTTCATCAATGCTGCTTCGCGGGGTAGCTTCATCTATCACAAATCGACTGCGAGTTAATCACACTGTATATTTTTAATACTTAATATACAGGCCTAACTACAATAATTAAGTAATAATATCTATATTTCATATTAATGAAAGTTTTTGAAATAGAATAAGTGAAATACATGAAATAGATGTTCTTTTTTTTTAGAAAAAAAAAATTATAAAATACCATATTTATTATTAAGTAAAGAAAAAATATTTATATAGTAATTAAGATATATCTTTTTGTAGCATCTTATAAGTGACATTTGCTAAGGGTCGCAGGTTCTCTCTGTTACGAAATTCTTCATAGCGTTGTAAGATTATATAAAAAAATATATACAATGTGTCCCCGAATAGTTAACAGCTTGACAAAAGTCAAATCTCCCTAAACTTGTGAATAAACTTAGGTTATAATCTATCTATATAACGCGAAACCGTCAAATTGCGAAACGGAACGCACCTCGCGCGCTCATTGGTCGAACGACATATGCGCCACGCCTTTAATTTCCTCGTTGTCGAAATCAAACGATATTTTGGTGATTGTAATTTGATTTAGTGTTGAAAATAACTAACGAAATTGATTACCAAAGAAATTCAGTGTCAATCACCTAAAATAGTCGAAATTACATACTTTCTACGGTTTAACCTAATCTAATCTAAAACATTGTTTGTTTACATTCGGCGATAAACAAATATGGCGGCGCGGGGCGTATACCGTCCGACCAATCATAATCTTACGACATTTCATGAGATACAACAATGTTTTAATTAGACAGGGGCGGATTATAAAAAAAAATACAATTACATCGAGATTATTTTCAACTTTTTCAAGTAGTTCCACGAACACGGGGTCACAGTATACGAAAAAAAAAGAAGATACACATTTTCAGTGGGCAAATTTTAGTTTATTGTTTTCAAAATTATCAATTGCATCCACCCAACTATGCGATTAACACTAAAGTCATTCGGGTTAAATTCTACGTCGTTTGGAAATTAAATAAAGTAATCGAATCATTTTTTCTTTCTTTAAAGGTGAGTAAATGCAATATAAAACACTTTAAACCGTACAAGGACTATAGCTAATTGTTTTGAATCATCCGAATGTCTTAAATTTACCAAGCAAAAATTGAAAAAATGATGTACTTGATCTAGAAAACCTTCATAAAGTTTTTTTTTTCAATAGACGAACATTTAAGACAAACTTTAATAGCAAAAAGATCCAAATCGATCAAATAATTTTATATTTACTTCTATTTTTCCAAGAGCCGTCTCTGTATTTTGCAGTGGTTTCGGTCTCGTTCTTGGGTTGTCGCCGTCTACTGTTTTCTGTTCTCCTGGTAGTTGGTTTCTCTTTAAATACTTTTTTCGTCAGGAATGTCATATATTTCGATATATTAGATATATACGGGGTGGTTAAAATGCTGTACGACTCAAAAAATCAATATGGAGTTTCAATTAGCTATAAACACCGTGTATATAGTAAATTTTTCGTTCGAGCCCTAAGATTTCATCTTCTAATGTAACTCAAAGCAATAACTTATCGAAATAACTAGTATATTAAAATAAGATTAAGGTTATAATACAATTTTTTCGAAAGTAAACAGAAGATCTTACGACCCTAGCTGTCAAAAAAAAACCGCTCAGCATTTATTATATATATATATATATAAAGTTATATACCAAAATAAATATTCAGAGCGCATGCGTGTGAGTGTATGCGTATGTGTGACGTATTTATGAACGTACAATTCCATATTATTTACGTTATATAAATAATTACGATTTATTCTTTATTGCTGTTGGTTGTAAGAAGGAAAAAATAAAAACAGATAATCGATAAATGTATTTCAAATATTTAGTTAATAACCTCGACGAAATTACCGTTTATAAATAAACGATTTATTTCACAAATGACTTTCGTTTCGATTTAATGTCAATATGATTGAATTTGACACAGTGTCATCTGTCACTTATGTCATTACTCATCTTGTGTCCGCTAAATGTAAACGCCGTAACGAAAATCATTCGTGAATATTTTGAATGGATAGTTTATTTATTTGCGGTTTTATAGTATTGAATTGATTTGGTTTTTGTTTCGAAGATTCTAGATTCTAAAAAATACCTTTCTATATGAAGTGATTAGTCTTTTGAAAAATGAAAAAAAAAACATAAAATAAATATTTATATACTTCCACAGTGATTATATATTTTATGATAAATACTATTTAAATATATTAAATGAGAATATATATTACGAGATGTTTTTTAGAAAAGGATATAAGAAAAATAAAAGTATTTCGAATTTTTATTTGTCACACCCTGTAAGTAACCAGAGCACAATAATTTCATCATATCAAAGCTTCACTGTGATTCGAAAGACTGACTTAAATGTTATTTCGGACTAGAAATTAAATAAAATCTCATCTAAACTATAAGATTTATTTTTAATTTTTTTATATATACTAAGAGCCGGTACTTATAAAATTTTCCATTTCAAATATTTCCTATTTTTTCTATCGGGTTTTCAAACATCTTTTCCTTCACTTGTTGCTTTGAAATCTAGTATTCTCAGCCGAGATTTTCCCTCCTTTCTATCTTCTTCTTCCATATATTTAACTTCTCTTCTTCTTTTTTATCAAGAATCCACGTTTTACCTGCTGGTTTTGTAGCTTCGTTTTTATGAAGATTTTTTCAAATCAGTCGTTATAACTTTGAACTCGTTCCAAGCCCTTTTTTTTGTTCAGTCGTATTAAAAAACGTTTTTGAACCTCCGAAAAGAAATGGGAAACAAAAAAAGGCGTATTATATGTATATTCTATACAGGATGTCCCACGACGAGTTATAACTTTATGTATAAACGTCAAAATACTCATAGCAGAATCATGAAAATTTGTACGTTTAGGTTTTCGAATACGATCTTTTTAACTAAAATATTTTCGAAGATGGCCGACTTCCGGTTCTACCGGAAGTCGACTATAACTTTGTTATTTTAAATAGAACACCATATATATTAATACATTTTTGAAATCTACGTAAAATTTTAATAAACTTTTATCTAAAAACTTTTTTCGTAAAATGCATACTTTTCGAGTTATTAATTTTTTTATAATTAATTTTGATTTTTTTCTACTTTTTTATTATTTTTTCGTGATTTCGCGACAGAGTCGTACCTGGCTCTTGGTATATTAATTAAGAGGTACGTCGATGAGTCATTCGAAAATTTTTTTTCTTTACCCCAAAATGTGCAGACCAACAGCAATAAAGCCCCAAAAAAATTGGAAAAAAAATATTTTAGCGTGGATGTACGTGTGAGTAACTTTTTTCGGTTATAGGTAAAATATTCAGATGAGTTTCTATCATCAAGATATGTTATTACGTATAAAAAATAAAAATTGGAATTTTGAAAAAAAAAATTAGCAAAAATTATCGCTTGTGTCAGTTTCATCATCGCTGTTGCTTGTTTTATTTAATTAATACAAACAAAAACTAATATTTTAACAAAAATATTTTATTCTTCATTAATAAACATTCCAAATTAATATTAAATATTTCATATATAGGGTGTTTTGAGCGTTCAAACCCAATTTAAAATGGAAATTTTGAGGTTAGGAAAAAATACCTGGGATACTTTTTTGTAGAGAATTTTGTACTCTACATTTTTAGTTCAGACAGTTTTTTTCGAATTCTTCATAGTTTTCGAGTTATTTGCGTTTTAAAATATTTTTGAGCCTTAAAACCCAATTTAAAATGGAAATTTTGAGGTTAGGAAAAAATACCTGGGATACTTTTTTGTAGAGAATTTTGTACTCTATATTTTTAGTTCAGACAGTTTTTTTGGAATTCTTCATAGTTTTCGAGTTATTTGCGTTTTAAAATATTTTTGAGACTTAAAACCCATTTTATAATGGAAATTTTGGGGTTAGGAAAAAATACCTGGAATACTTTTTTGTAGAGAATTTTGTAGTCTACATTTTTAGTCGAGACACTTTTTTCCGAATTCCTCATAGTTTTCCAGTTATTGGCGTTTCAAAATATTTTTGAGCGTTCCAACCCAATTTATAATAAAAATTTTAAGGTTAGGAAAAAATACCCTGGATACTTTTTTGTGGAGAATTTTGTACTCTACATTTTTAGTCGAGACACTTTTTTCCGAATTCCTCATAGTTTTCCAGTTATTGGCGTTTCAAAATATTTTTTAGCGTTCAAACCCAATTTATAATAAAAATTTTAAGGTTAGGAAAAAATACCTAGAATACTTTTTTGAAGAGAATTTTGTACTCTACATTTTTAGTCGAGACACTTTTTTTCGAATTCCCCATAGTTTTCAAGTTATCTTCGTTTCAAAATATTTTCGAGCCTTAAAACCCATTTTGTAATGTAAATTTTGAGGTTAGGAAAAAATAACCTGAAAACTTTTTTGTAGACAATTTTGTACTCTACATTTTTTGTCCTAACAGTTTTTTCGGAATCCTCATATTTTTCGAGTTATTCGCGTTTCAAAATATTTTCGAGCGTTAAAACCCATTTTATAATGGAAATTTTGAGGTTAGGAAAAAATAACCTCAATACTTTTTTGTAGAAAATTTTGTATTCTACATTTTTTGTTGAGACACTTTTTTTTGAATTCCTCATAGTTTTCGAGTAATTCGTGTTTCAAAATATCTTCGATAGTTAAAGCCCAATTTATAATGAAAATTTTGATAGTTTTTTCCTTTTTTAACATAGTCAATGAGAAATATCCCACGGGCATCTCAAAAAACCGACACTTGCAGATAGAACGGTATTTGCCTTGTTTAGACCCGGTTTTCCCTCATCAGCACATTGTTTTGATTCTTCTTTTGTTTTTAGAGTGAAATAATGAACCCAGGTTTCATCCACGTTTTTAAAACGTCTTTATTTCTGTGAAACATTACCAAAAACATCTTGACATCGTTGTTTTTGTGGGTAAATTTATTCGATCATCGTTTTTTTGGATACAACGAAATATTTTTGTTGAAATATTTGCTTCGCACTTTAGTAAAACGGACGAAACAATAATTATTATATAATGGGGAACATTTTGAACATCGACGTGTAGTTGATTCTAAAAATTATAAAAATTTGTGTGTTTAGAATAAAATCTGGTGCCAAAATGAAAAAGTTACTAAAATTAATGTTATGCAGCTATAATTTTATATCTATATTTATTAAACAAGCAATAAAATTTAAGATCCTCGAAGAAAATTAACCTCAAACTTTTGAATTTATACTGCATAGCAATTAAAGTATTAAACTTTTATTTCTTATTAAAAATCGACCATCCTCTATAATTTTAACGATCGAAATTGTCAAAAAGTTTCAAAATTTCCAACACCGCCCCACAAAAATTGGCTACTTTCAACCATACAGTTTAATTAACCGGTCCGGAAGCCGCGGCGAAACCGGATAGTGTGAACCCCGCTTATGACTGAAACTAAACCCCGGGAAGGTGGTTTATGGAGGTCTCGGTAATAGATATTGACCAATCAACAATTTTTGACAGTTTTGTATCGAATATTTCTTCTTTTTTTTTAACTTATTAAAAGTGCATGCATATTAGAAAAATATACGTTTCGTCGTAGCTCATCTTCAGAGTAATTCGTATATCCGAAATGAATTTATTGAAAGGACGAAATCCTGTACGTAAAATAGTTTTTTAAAAAAGTTTGAAATATTCATAATTTTGTAATATTTTGTTTTATTAAAGAAAAGCGATAATATTTATAAAAAAAATGAAAAACTGATTCGAGTTTATATTATTGAAGGTTTTTAAACATCAATTTTAATGTGAAATTTTGTATTTATATATACAGGGTATCCAAAAAATTAAAATAAAAAATTTAAAAACGATTAGAAACAGATAAAATAGGATTAAATTTGAAATTAAATTGATTTTCTAGATTCTCAGAGGTTTTCGATTACTGAATCAGCCTATTAATAAAATTACATGCACGGATTTTCGAAATTTTGGAAGTTGTGACTCAAAAAAATTTTGTAACGCGAATAACTCGAAAACTAACAGGAATTCGGAAAAAAGTGTTCGAACGAAAAATGTAGAGAATAAAATTTTCTACAAAAAAGGTATCTAGTCATTTTTTCGTTAGAGCCATGATTTCTGAGTAAATCTTCCGCGAATTTCCGCCAGTGCTAATTCATGCCAATTTACGTTCCAGACGCATATGGGAACTGCTCTATCTCTACTTGATTTTCAAAAAACTTTTTTTGTACAAAATTTTTTATTCTACATTTTTTGTCGAGACAGTTTTTTTCGAATTCTTCATAGTTTTCGAGTTATTAGCGTTTTAAAATATTTTTTAGCTTTCAAACCTATTTTATAATGAAAATTTTGAGGTTAGGAAAAAATACATTAAATACTTTTTTATAGAGAATTTTCCACTCTACATTTTATGTTCAGACATTTATTTTCGAAATTCTCATAGTTTTCGAGTTATTCGCGTTTCAAAATATTTTTGAGCGTTCAAACCCAATTTTTAAGGAAATTTTGAGGTTAGGAAAAAATACCTGGGATACTTTTTTGTAGAGAATTTTGTACTCTACATTTTTAGTTGAGACATTTTTTTCGAAATTCTCATAGTTTTCGAGTTATTCGCGTTTCAAAATATTTTCGAGCGTTCAAACCCATTTTATAATGAAAATTTTGAGGTTAGGAAAAAATACCCTGGATACTTTTTTGTAGAGAATTTTGTACTCTACATTTTTAGTCGAGACAGTTTTTTTCGAAATTCTCATAGTTTTCGAGTTATTCGCGTTTCAAAATATTTTCGAGCGTTCAAACCCATTTTATAATGAAAATTTTGAGGTTAGGAAAAAATACCCTGGATACTTTTTTGTAGAGAATTTTGTACTCTACATTTTTAGTCGAGACAGTTTTTTTCGAAATTCTCATAGTTTTCGAGTTATTCGCGTTTCAAAATATTTTCGAGCGTTCAAACCCATTTTATAATGAAAATTTTGAGGTTAGGAAAAAATACCTGGGATACTTTTTTGTAGAGAATTTTGTACTCTACATTTTTAGTTGAGACAGTTTTTTTCGAATTCCTCATAGTTTTCGAGTTATTCGCGTTGCAAAATATCTTCGAGCGTTAAAACCCAATTTATAATAAAAATTTTGAGGTTAGGAAAAAATACCTAGGATATTTTTTTGTAAAGAATTTTTCAAGCTACAAATTCTATATACAGTACGTTTTCGATAAAACTAACCGTTAATGAAATATTTTCAAAAAACTAATAAAAATTTTACCAGCACATAGTTATTTTTTCAAATTTAGGCGATTATAACCGTATAGGACTATTTTTTGAAAAACTTTTTTCTGATATTTTCAAATTAGACTAAATTTGCTACAATATGATATCAGATCTGTATTTGTAGTCCCAATAGTTTCCGAGATTAACCTTTTCAAACTAAACTAACCAAAAATTTTTATCACTTTTTTGCAAATATTTCTTTAACGGTTAGTTTTATCGAAAACGTACTGTATATAAAAATTGTAGCTTGAAAAATTTGGAACAAAAAATATGGAATCACTTTTTTTCGTAAAACTAACAATTTTCGAGAATATTTGATTTAAAAACTGATATCATACTTTTAGGTTACGAAATTTCTAGATTATTGATTTGAAATTTGGAATTTTTGTTTACAACTACAAAATGAAGGTTTATACAATCCAAATTTTTCCGTATTGACGTCCCGAGACAAATTTGAATTTCTAATCTTCAATGATACACCCTGTATATATATATTTGCAATATATATCGAGAGATTTTTTTTTTCAATCCAATAATCGTAAATGATTATTAAAATTGATTTTTTATCATTTTTGGATATACATTTTACAAAATTACAAAAATACATTTTTTCCCCACCTCATTTTTTTTTATTTACCGATCAAAAAATTTGTCTATTTTCTTAATAGAAATATTTTTCGATGTGCGAAAAGATAATCTAACAAAAACAAAAATATTTATCTTTAATATTGTCAATCAAGGTGACCCAAACTTAAATAACCTAAAATAAAAAAAAATAATAAAAAATCGAAAAATCTCTAAAATTGTCGTAAATAATATTAGAATTTATAAAATGAAGTTTTCCATTAATTTAAACGAAAAAAAAAATATAAATTCCACCAATAAAATTATTTAAAGACAATTTTGGATATTTCTATGATGTTGGGCTACCCTGTAATTTTTATAATTTAAATTATTTATTACAGAAGTTCCACTGAACGTGTTCTCGATGTCATGTATATCCTCGAATCCTCGGGTAGATGTTGTAACATGTTTTTAAATGTCCAAAAATAATTTTCAAAAAAAAAAACCAAAATATATCGTTAGAAATAATAAATAATTTAATTTTATACGGTTATGTTATTTATTTTCGAAAAAAATAAACTAAAAATTAAATACATCGATACAGTTTTGTTTTTAACCACATATATAATATACAGTGTGTCCTATAAAATGAATAAATTTAATATTAAATTCAGAAAAAATAAATTAATTAAAATAAACAAAATTTCGATATATTAAATAATATATATATCGAAAATTTATATCTTGGTGACGTTTTAATAAAAAAAAAAATTATATAAAATATTTTTGGGACACACTATATATGATATAATTACGACACTCATATAAATTGCATTATATCGATTTTTATGAATAAATATTGATAAATTTCAATGGAAAAAAAATAATTTTTTTACTAACTATATAAAATCAAATTGAAATAAAATCGATTATATTGCAATTTTTATTAAAATACGATTTAATTTTATCGATTTAATCGAATTATTCGTTTTATTAAAATTTATTTATATAAAAAAACGTATTGATGAACTTTTAATCTATTTTTCCAAATACCGAGATGTCTGTCCGATGTTAAAAAATTTCGAAAATTATTTAATTGCTTTTGGGTGTTTTCGATTTTAATTTTATTCAATTTTTTCATTAATGTAATCATTAAATGTTTAATGATTGTTATTGTGAGGATGTATAATAAGAATTAAAAGTGAATGTATCATGTTTATCCCCTCCCCCATCCCCATATATATTATATTTTAATAATAATAAATATATACGTAGCAAACAACATGTTATATAGGGTGAAACACAAATTATTTCATTCTAAATAACACTATATATATAAATATGAGTATTTTCTATTCATTATTATATTTTTTAACCACCCTATATATATAATTATACGATATTAATATAATCCCGAAGAGTATTATCGAAATTACTTTATATATAGAGTGTTTTATTTGGAATAATAATTTTAGTTTTTAGAATCACTCTATATGAAACAGGGGTGGATTAAACTGGGGGGTTATAACCCCGCGCTTCGTCATTTACGACGTTATTTTTCTAATTTTCCGAATATCTTAAGGGGACCCCGGGCCTTACAAGTCTTAATCCGGTCCTGTATGCGATTAATGATTTAACCACCATTTTGTGACGTTTCGTTGTTGTTGTTTTTGAGGTTATGGTTAATTTTGATTTTATTCCATTCGTTTTTTTCACAGTGTATTATATAAATTTGTAATGCAATCAGTATTTTGTACGAGTACACGTTTTTTCGGAAAATATTATATATTCTCTAATCTTTCTATATACTATAAAAGGTGAATAATATTATAATGAATGTTGCTATACCATTATTACAATTTATTTTATCATACACCAGTAATTATTAAACATAAATAGGGATATTATTATATCTAGGAAATATATAATTATTATAATAAAATGTATTTGTATTCAAATCGAAACTTTTATTTCGTTTGTCCCGCATTAAACCACGAAAAACTAATTTTTTTTAACATTATTTCCCGACAATCGCAATATATCAACACTAAACTTGGAAAAAATCAATTGGGTTTATACAGATTGTCTTAATAGTCCAGGAGCTAGCGTTAAAAAACGTACGACTGAGGGATTTTATAAATCGACGTCGATTGTCACGAAAATTTATATTTAAATTCCTTTATTAGAAATAAACCCTATGTCGAAATGTACCCTAGTGATAAAAACTACCCCTTATCGTAAAAAAATTACAAATATTCGATTTTATCGTGTATTTGAGTGAACTACAATTGAAATGTATTAATTTTAAATGTGTTGACAATCTCGAAACACGTTTATGATCAATCAGATTCATGCAACCCCTTCAAATCATCCCTTAATCATATGGAAAACTAAGAAATTTTGAAAAAAAAAGTTGGAGTTGGTTTTTCGACAATAACTCGTTCAATTTTCAAGGTAGAAACTTTTTTGAAAAAGCATTTTGTAAAGGATTTAAAGTACTTCAACGTTATATCAATCAAATCCCCGGTTTAGTAAAGGGTACGGCTCAAAGCGGTTGCATATTTAGTACGCTGATACAAACTTTGCACTAATATATCTCCGTTAAATTTTTATGATATGTAGATTTGCAAAAGCTCAAAATGTTTATCAAGAAAAACCCTACAAATTATATTTGAAACATTTTTTCGTAACTTGAATAGTTTTTGGTTTATTTAAAAAAAACTAATTTTGGTTTTAAAATTACGAAAATGCACTGTTCGATTTAATCAATTATTTTTTCTAAAATAACCTTTCAAAACCGGTCTAATCACTTGTATCATATCAATAAAACATTAATGAAGTTAATTACGAGTGGATTACGATTAATTTCAATTAGGGTGGTATTGGCGAGGGTATAATTATTACATTTGTTCAAAAAAGAAAAAATTAGAAATCTTATTTTTGTTATAAATCAGTCAACTCTCATGCTAAAAACTTTTTAGCATGCTCATTTTAAAGGTTTTTTTATGTGCTGTAAAAAAGATCTCTTGAGTTTTTTCCAAAAATTTAACCAATTTCAAGTTATTTGAAATTAAATGTTTTCCCCGAAAATAGGCAACCTTCAACGAGCAATAACTCGGTTATTATTAAATTTACAGAAAATCTTAAAAAACGAATCTCTGTATTTTTTTATTAGCTACATTTTTGTTTATCATGATTTTAGTGATAAAATGAAAACTTTCCAAGTTATTCAAGAAAAACCGTAAAAAATGTACGTTTTTCCAATGAAAATCGTTAATAACTCGAAAAATACTAACTTAAAAAAAAAACTTTATAGAATAAAAGTTGTTTAAAATTAGTTAATCTATCGATTCACAAGATCATTTTGATGAAATAAGTTTTCATTTCTAAAAAAGGGTAGTTTTCACCCCCAGAGCAATACCACCCATCGGTACAAGGTAGATTTTGAAGAAGGTTATAAATACTACCTTCATACCAATTTTTAAAAAAATCGAAGTTTATTTTTAAAATTGCACGGGAAATGGACCAGTACCTGGCCTATAAATATCTAATGTACTCAAGTTTGAATATAAACTAGCGAGAAATTGAAAATCAAACATGGAATACGCATTATAGTTCAATTTGGTTTTATATATAGATTGGCGTAATGAAAATAAGTGTACAACCTGTACAATCTAGAGATAGAAAAAAATTATTTTTTAATCGATATTTTAACACGAATTTATCACAATCCCGAACCACCCTGTATATTCACCTATTTAAACGTATACCTGCTCGCAGCTGTTTCAACAATATATAGTTTATAGAAAGTGACTAAACAGGATATATATATTTATATTTTTACCTAAAGGAAACGACAATTCGATAATATAAAAGATACGAGAATATAATAGCCCCTCGTTCATCAATAACCTGCAGAAAAGTCTATATCTGCGGTTCAAGAACGGAACGTTCCCAGGTTAGCACAAATTTTGCAAAATCCCTGTGAAATAAATGAGTTTAATTTGTTCTGGCAACCGAGCACGAAGTTAAGATTCTGTTTTGCTCCGTATTCTTTGTGAAATTACGTCCTACTACCTGACCTTATTATGTACATTCGAATTGGTTAGTTAAGTTAAAGAACAGTTTCCATGCACAGAACTTTTTATATTTATGCGAAAGAGAAAAATACGACATGACAACATTGTAATCTTTTATTTTATGACGTCATTGGCTTCTTAACGGAAAAGATTCTTGGAATTATCACGAACTGAGTATGAGGTTGGTCGAGTCTATTATTTTTTTTAAGGGGAGTACTGTCAAATTTTCAAACATCAAATATTTACTACATACTGTAGTGGTAAATAATTGTCACTAGTTCCCTTAATTTTTTTTTTTCGTTTTTCGACTGTATTTAATCTTTTAACTCTACTATATCGCGCGCAAATCTTCAAGTAAGTAACTCGTGGCGTAGCGTAGGCAACCAGACTAACACACTTAAATTGCAACACGTATATTAATTGACTTATTTTGTTTATATAGTTCATGCAGAAATACATAATACAATCCATTTTTTATTCTTACAAAAAATTCTTTATTATATTAACAATGATTTTATCATTAATTTATTCTAATTGTCAAAATTTTCTTCTTCATTAAAGTAGGCAACCAATTTTACAACAACTGATACAAAAATTATAATAAATTTGCAATGCAGAAAAAACATTTTTAATTGATTCTATATGTACTAAAACAAACGTGACATTTGAAAATAAAAAGTTTATTTTCATTTATATTAGAAATAAATTTACTTTCGCCATCTACTAAATGTAATAAACACTAAGTATAGGAGTCTGTTTTATTAACTGACTTAAGTGTGTACGTCGTATGATTTCATCATAGAACTATAACCTTCAGATATACGAGGTGATTTATAAGTGATTATATTATATTTATTGGCATTTTTAATAACTTTAATCTTCTGTTAAGTGGATACTATTCACTATTTTTTATATTATTGCTACTAAAAGTTAATAGTTTGAGTAAAAATTTTTAATTACTTGGAGCTACCTTTTATTGAAAGTTATTTCATAGAATTAATAAACTTAAAAGGCAAAGTTCTTTGTACAAATTTCATAGTGGTTTATACCTTTAATGTGAAATATGAAATTTCCTGGAATAATTTCTTCAAAAAAATATCTGCATACATTCGTTTTATTAAACGATTTATTAACTTTGTAGATTGTAATTTAGTGTATAAGTAACGCAAGAATTTTAGTAAATAAAAAACGAATGACGTAAATCCTCTTTTAAAAATCACGTGTTCATTTTCCCACTCTCGGAATTGATTCATACATTTCAAATAGGTGGAGAAGGACGTGAATTGATGTACAGGGTGGGCAACTTTAACGAATTTTACGCATTACGGTAGGGGAGAGTGGGAAACTTATTACCTATTCCCATTCTTTGGTCTCCTATTAATTATATATAAAAAAATAAATGAAAATGATGGTTTTTCTAACAGAAATATCAATAATTTCCTTTCTGTCTAATAATCCGTGTTGTTCGTTACCAATAGAATTTGAAGTGGTACTTCAGACAGGTCCTTGTATATTGGACGGTATGGAAAATCGAAACCAGACAAGCTTTGACCTTGGTCTGACATAGCAATGCCCTTAGTTCCTTTTATTTCATCCTGTTCCCTTTTCAAGACATACAAACACACACTCAGAGCATAAGGAAGAATCAAATTCGCGACAACAGTATGAGAACGCCCTTGAAACTCGTGATATATAAAAGGGATAAATAATAATGGGTATGTACAAAAAAAACCGGGTTGATATGAAGCATTATATTGTGTATTGTACACTAAATGTCTCGCCGTCTGGTAAGAATGTTCGAGTTCCATTTAAATTGTTGTTTCAAGGCAGTTACCACAATGTCATATGAATTTGACAATGGCAGCGCCATCTGTGTGTCAGTCGTACGATTTATTGAATGATGTAATACTTTGAATAAGAAACTTTTGGAGATATAAACAATTTTTGATTTACCATATATATAATAATTATCTTTGAAAGCTGTAAATTATAAATATTAAACATTATTGGTTGTATTTTTACTTGAAGGAACAAAAAATATTATAAAAGGAGAAATAACGATAAGATTTGACTGACTTAACCTCTAAACGTGCTTCCGAGATATTTTGATTCATAACAACCAAAATAACGGATTTACGTAAAAAACGTATATAATCTTTTTTATAGAGTTTTTAATGAACTTCATTTTTTGTTTGAAACTTTTTTTTCTAATATCAATATTTTCGGAGATATTGAGAAAAATTGTTGAAACTTTGAAGGGGACTGGGAGGGGGGACAAAAGAAGCTTCGTTGGTGAAAATTCTTTTAGAAATTTTTTCCTCTAATCAACGACAAGCTTTGGCAAAAAAATTCAGCAAAATCGCTTTATTTTTAGGTTAGGTTTCTCAATATGACTTTTGTCGACACATTTTGATTCATAACAACCAAAATAACGGATTTACGTGAAAAACGTATATAACCTTTTTTATAGAGTTTTTCATGAACTTCATTTTTTGTTTGAAACTTTTTTTTCTAATATCAATATTTTCGGAGATATTGAGAAAAATTGTTGAAACTTTGAAGGGAACTGGGAGGGGGACAAAAGAAGCTTGGTTGGTGAAAATTATTTTAGAAATTATTTCCTCTAATCAACGACAAGCTTTGGCAAAAAAATTCAGCAAAATCGCTTTATTTTTAGGTTAGGTTTCTCAATATGACTTTTGTCGACATATTTTGATTCATAACGACCAAAATAACGGATTTACGTGAAAAACGTATATAACCTTTTTTATAGAGTTTTTTATGGACTTCATTTTTTATTTGAAACTTTTTTTTCTAATATCAATATTTTCGGAGATATTGAGAAAAGTTGTTGAAACTTTGAAGGGGACTGGAAGGGGGGACAAAAGAAGCTTCGTTGGTGAAAATTCTTTTAGAAATTTTTTCCTCTAATCAACGATAAGCTTTGGAAAAAAATTCAGCAAAATCGATTTTTTTTAAGGTTAGGTTTCTCAATATGACTCCCGTCGACATATTTTGATTCATAACAACCAAAATAACGTATTTACGTAAAAAACGTATATAACCTTTTTTATAGAGTTTTCCAAGAACTTTATTTTTTGTTTGAAAATTTTTGCTCTAAAATCGATATTTTCGTAGATATTTAATAAAATAGTTAAAACTTTGAAGGGGGCTGGAATGCGAACGAAACCTCGCCGGTAAAAACACTCTTAAAGTATCATTTTCCCCAATAAAAGACAACTTTTCGTGAAAACACCAGGAAAATCAGGACGTTCATTTTCCCGGAAATAAAACATGTTTACAGTGAACACATAAAAAACATTGAATTTACATTTCAACCTAATATAATACAATTTCCGTGTTCAATACGTACTTAAATTGAGTTTTAGTATCTATTTCGAACGTCTTAGGTCAGTAAATTGATTAAAATCAATATTCAGACTAATCCGATAAATATAATGCGTTCCTTGGGGCACCATTCAAAAAATTCACAATTTTCAAATGAACAAACCTCGTACACATTTAATTCGTTATATATTCCGAAACCACTTGAATTTTATCATGACCTTCACCTTTCAAATTGCGAGGCTTCTTTTTTTTTAACGATTCTATATACAGGATGTCTCATAAAAGAGAATTGTATATATAACATTAATTAGTGACGTTTACGGGATAAAAATTGGAGAAAGTTACTTTCTATCGAGTTACGTACACTGTTTTTTCTACGAAATTCATTTTAAATTGTTTATTTTCTATACAGGATTTTTAATATGGAGTCGAAATCATATTTTAGTTTGTTGTTTTGAAAAAAATCGCAGCAACTAAAAGACAACGACCGAGATTAGCGTCTAGCTTATTTCGAGAGATCTCTAATTAATCCTTTGTAATTGCAAGGGACTTAAAGGATCCTATCGGAACGAGAAAAGGATTAAGGACAAAACGCCTCTACGTTATAAGACTACCGCTGACATATTTCGAAGTTTGTTTCGGTATTTTTTGTACAATTCACCTGGGAATTTGTTTATCAAATTTCGTATACGGGGAAAACCATAAAGTAATCGAAATTTTCATTATTATCAAAAAGGGGCGGTTTTAATAGCGAAATATATGAACGTATCGAAAGTTCGATTAACATAATTTGTTCAACGTCGTTAAAAAAGTGAAATCAATAATATTATTGGGGTATATATACACGTATGGGGGCAATAACCTTAAAAGGCTCGAAAAGGGTGAGTCGGTAGATAAAATCCTGGGGTTGGGGAAACTCCAAGCAGTGCAGAGTAATAATAAAGGATATAAAGGATGAATATTTTCATTTCCGCATTTTGTTTATGGTCGGAAGATGGTCGAAACGTCGAAACGGAGTTTGTAATAGTAATAGAGGGGGTTAATTTACTTAAAACCCCTAAAATATTCATCCTTCCATTCGTATTTGGTTAATATATTTCTCGTTAATAAATCAACAAGTTTGAAGCTTCGTATTTCCAATACTATGCGAGTTATTCACGTCCTAATTTTTTTTTACATACAACTAGCCTTTAAAAACAATATTCCATAATATCAACTCAATGCCTCAATTATTTTAGCGTGATTGAATTTTTAAACATGTACATGTTTTTCGTAAATAATTTAACAAATTTGAAGCTCCGTATTTCCAATACTATGCGAGTTATTCGTGTTCTAATTTTTTTTTACATACAAATAGCCTTTAAAAACAATATTCCATAATATCAACTCAATGCCTCAATTATTTTAACGTGATTGAATTTTTAAACACGTACATGTTTTTCGTAAATAATTGAACAAATTTGAAGCCCCGTATTTCCAATACTATGCGAGTTATTCGTGTTCTAATTTTTTTTTACATACAAATAGCCTTTAAAAACAATATTCCATAATATCAACTCAATGCCTCAATTATTTTAACGTGATTGAATTTTTAAACACGTACATGTTTTTCGTAAATAATTGAACAAATTTGAAGCCCCGTATTTCCAATACTATGCGAGTTATTCGTGTTCTAATTTTTTTTTACATACAAATAGCCTTTAAAAACAATATTCCATAATATCAACTCAATGCCTCAATTATTTTAACGTGATTGAATTTTTAAACACGTACATGTTTTTCGTAAATAATTTAACAAATTTGAAGCTCCGTATTTCCAATACTATACAAATTATTCGTATCCTAATTTTTTTTTACATACAAATAGCCTTTAAAAACAAAATTCCATAATATCAACTCAATGCCTCAATTATTTTAACGTGATTGAATTTTTAAACACGTACATGTTTTTCGTAAATAATTGAACAAATTTGAAGCTCCGTATTTCCAATACTATACAAATTATTCGTATCCTAATTTTTTTTTACATACAACTAGCCTTTAAAAACAATATTCCATAATATCAACTCAATGCCTCAATTATTTTAGCGTGATTGAATTTTTAAACATGTACATGTTTTTCGTAAATAATTGAACAAATTTGAAGCCCCGTATTTCCAATACTATGCAAGTTATTTACGTCCTAATTTTGTTTACATACAACTAGCCTTTAAAAACAATATTCTATAATATCAACTCAATGCCTCAATTATTTTAACGTGATTGAATTTTTAAACACGTACATGTTTTTCGTAAATAATTTAACAAATTTGAAGCCCCGTATTTCCAATACTATGCAAGTTATTCGTGTCCTAATTTTTTTTTACATACAAATAGCCTTTAAAAACAATATTCCATAATATCAACTCAATGCCTCAATTATTTTAACGTGATTGAATTTTTAAACACGTACATGTTTTTCGTAAATAATTGAACAAATTTGAAGCCCCGTATTTCCAATACTATGCGAGTTATTCGTGTCCTAATTTTTGTTTACATACAACTAGCCTTTAAAAACAATATTCTATAATATCAACTCAATGCCTCAATTATTTTAACGTGATTGAATTTTTAAACACGTACATGTTTTTCGTAAATAATTGAACAAATTTGAGGCTCCGTATTTCCAATACTATACAAATTATTCGTATCCTAATTTTTTTTACATACAACTAGCCTTTAAAAACAATATTCTATAATTTCAACTCAATGCCTCAATTATTTTAACGTGATTGAATTTTTAAACACGTACATGTTTTTCGTAAATAATTGAACAAATTTGAAGCCCCGTATTTCCAATACTATGCAAGTTATTCGAGTCCTAATTTTTTTTTACATACAACTAGCCTTTAAAAACAATATTCCATAATATCAACTCAATGCCTCAATTATTTTAGCGTAAATGAATTTTTAAACACGTACATGTTTTTCGTAAATAATTGAACAAATTTGAAGCTCCGTATTCCCAATACTATGCGAGTTATTCGTGTCCTAATTTTTTTTTACATACAACTAGCCTTTAAAAACAATATTCTATAATTTCAACTCAATGCCTCAATTATTTTAACGTGATTGAATTTTTAAACACGTACATGTTTTTCGTAAATAATTGAACAAATTTGAAGCTCCGTATTCCCAATATTATGCGAGTTATTCGTGTCTTAATTTTTTTTTACATACAACTAGCCTTTAAAAACAATATTCTATAATATCAACTCAATGCCTCAATTATTTTAGCGTAAATGAATTTTTAAACACGTACATGTTTTTCGTAAATAATTGAACAAATTTGAAGCCCCGTATTTCCAATACTATGCAAGTTATTCGTGTCCTAATTTTTTTTTACATACAACTAGCCTTTAAAAACAATATTCCATAATATCAACTCAATGCCTCAATTATTTTAGCGTAAATGAATTTTTAAACACGTACATGTTTTTCGTAAATAATTGAACAAATTTGAAGCTCCGTATTCCCAATACTATGCGAGTTATTCGTGTCCTAATTTTTTTTTACATACAACTAGCCTTTAAAAACAATATTCTATAATTTCAACTCAATGCCTCAATTATTTTAACGTGATTGAATTTTTAAACACGTACATGTTTTTCGTAAATAATTGAACAAATTTGAAGCTCCGTATTCCCAATATTATGCGAGTTATTCGTGTCTTAATTTTTTTTTACATACAACTAGCCTTTAAAAACAATATTCTATAATATCAACTCAATGCCTCAATTATTTTAGCGTAAATGAATTTTTAAACACGTACATGTTTTTCGTAAATAATTGAACAAATTTGAAGCCCCGTATTTCCAATACTATGCAAGTTATTCGAGTCCTAATTTTTTTTTACATACAACTAGCCTTTAAAAACAATATTCCATAATATCAACTCAATGCCTCAATTATTTTAGCGTAAATGAATTTTTAAACACGTACATGTTTTTCGTAAATAATTGAACAAATTTGAAGCTCCGTATTCCCAATACTATGCGAGTTATTCGTGTCCTAATTTTTTTTTACATACAACTAGCCTTTAAAAACAATATTCTATAATTTCAACTCAATGCCTCAATTATTTTAACGTGATTGAATTTTTAAACACGTACATGTTTTTCGTAAATAATTGAACAAATTTGAAGCTCCGTATTCCCAATATTATGCGAGTTATTCGTGTCTTAATTTTTTTTTACATACAACTAGCCTTTAAAAACAATATTCTATAATATCAACTCAATGCCTCAATTATTTTAGCGTAAATGAATTTTTAAACACGTACATGTTTTTCGTAAATAATTGAACAAATTTGAAGCCCCGTATTTCCAATACTATGCAAGTTATTCGTGTCCTAATTTTTTTTTACATACAAATAGCCTTTAAAAACAATATTCCATAATATCAACTCAATGCCTCAATTATTTTAACGTGATTGAATTTTTAAACACGTACATGTTTTTCGTAAATAATTGAACAAATTTGAAGCCCCGTATTTCCAATACTATGCGAGTTATTCGTGTCCTAATTTTTTTTTACATACAACTAGCCTTTAAAAACAATATTCTATAATTTCAACTCAATGCCTCAATTATTTTAACGTGATTGAATTTTTAAACACGTACATGTTTTTCGTAAATAATTGAACAAATTTGAAGCCCCGTATTTCCAATACTATGCGAGTTATTCGTGTCCTAATTTTTTTTTACATACAACTAGCCTTTAAAAACAATATTCTATAATTTCAACTCAATGCCTCAATTATTTTAACGTGATTGAATTTTTAAACACGTACATGTTTTTCGTAAATAATTGAACAAATTTGAAGCTCCGTATTCCCAATATTATGCGAGTTATTCGTGTCTTAATTTTTTTTTACATACAACTAGCCTTTAAAAATAATATTCCATAATATCAACTCAATGCCTCAATTATTTTAGCGTGAATGAATTTTTAAACATGTATATGTTTTTCGTAAATAATTGAACAAATTTGAAGCCCCGTATTTCCAATACTATGCAAGTTATTCACGTCCTAATTTTTTTTTACATACAACTAGCCTTTAAAAACAATATTCCATAACATCAACTCAATGCCTCAAT
This sequence comes from Diorhabda carinulata, assembly GCF_026250575.1. Lineage (NCBI taxonomy): Eukaryota > Metazoa > Arthropoda > Insecta > Coleoptera > Chrysomelidae > Diorhabda > Diorhabda carinulata. The sequence continues at coordinate 539,593 of NC_079471.1, forward strand.
TATTTTAGCGTAAATGAATTTTTAAACACGTACATGTTTTTCGTAAATAATTGAACAAATTTGAAGCCCCGTATTTCCAATACTATGCAAGTTATTCACGTCCTAATTTTTTTTTACATACAAATAGCCTTTAAAAACAATATTCCATAATATCAACTCAATGCCTCAATTATTTTAGCCGCTGTGAATTTTTAAACATGTAAGTTTATAATAAAATTTTTCATAGCAATACTCCTGTATATATTTGAAGCACCCTCGTATATAATATATTCAAATTTTACAAAACGAATAGATAAAAGTTGTGTGAAAAAACATTCGAACCTTTTTTTACAATAATTATTATAAAAATCTAAAAATTTAATTCTGGTTTTGGATTTCGAAAATATGTAAACAATCAATACAATTAAAAATGTCAAACTTCAAGACGTCAATGTCAGTTTTGACATATTGACATTAGTATTGTCATATGTCAAAACTGAAGTAACGATCTTTTCACGTGGTAAATCATATACGGTGAACCTCGAAAAGTTCTCTACGTCTTTTAAATTCAAGACTTTAAGGGTGAAATCTTTTCATTATTAGTCGATGCTAAACAAAAACGATTAATTATATTCAATTTTTATGTCATAAATGTCAAATTTACAATCATTAATTCATCTCTATTATATACAGGGTGGACTAATAAACACTCATTATCATTCTCGCTTTCTTTTATTGAACATTTAATGTTTGAGTGATTCTAAAGTAGTTTCGCAACATTTCAAATAATTAAAAGCGGCTTCTTCTGGCGTAGCGCCGTTTCTTTTCATGCACTCCTTCAATTTATTCCTTTTATTTTCATCTTCGATGGACTGCGAGTCTCTCAGGAACACCTCTTCATCGATATCGCCGTTTTCCTTTTGGATGCCGATTTTTTTGTTGATGCAAAATATTTTTTCGCCCAATTTCACTTTGTCGGCGTCTTCTTTCATAATTAAAGTTCTCAAATTGTTTGGTCCTTCGTATTCGGCGCCGCAAGCCTTCACAGCTGCTCTAATTTCGTCCAAGCGCGGACCAGCCTGAAAAAATTGGACCATAATAGCTTGATGAACACACTGTTATACACCAGCACTCAAAAATTACATTGTAAGACGCTTATTTACCGAATTATCGTCTTCAGAGACTCAGTTTACTTTCAGTCTCTGAAGACGATAATTTGGTAAACGAAACGTGCGTCAAATAGTGTGATTTTGGGCGTTGGTATAGTGTATTCAATATAAAAATCACCAACGGTTCCAGTTTCAATCTGGACGTTGTTTAAAAGCACAAATTTGATCATACATGCGTTTAATTCGAGTTTGCACCATTCCTTTAGTTTTGGTAATCGAAAAACCACGAAATTTTTAACATAACCTAACCTAAACTCGAGTTGCCAACCGTCTCCCCCGACCGCCATCTTGGAAAAACTATTTTTTCGCGATATCTCGGAAACTATGCATTTTACGAAAAATTCGTTAAAACATAATTTGTTGGAAATTATTTTTTCTACAAATTTGTTTATATAACTTTTTGCTCTAAATTTACAAATAAAGAAGTTATAAGTAGAAAAGTGAAAAAATTTTTATAAAAATTTTCTTTTTTGCTTTATAACTTTTTTTTAATGCATTTTATAAAAAAATTACCTCAGACCAATCTTGTAGATGATCTTTTGAGGAAAATTTTTCTCTATAACTTTTTCGATTTTATTCATTTGAAACGCTGTTACGGCGTTCCAAAGTTAACTAGGTTACTTAATTTCACTCGTTTTCTTGTATTTTATTATTAATAAAATCATTGTTTTTAATCCATTGAAATTTCACATGATACCCAACAAGTGTGGAGGGTCAATAGAAGCTTAACCTCAAATTTGTGTCCCGTGTCAACCGGCCGCCATCTTAGAAAAAGGGGTACAAACAACTTTTTCGCGATATCTCGAAAACTATGCGTTTTACGAAAAATTCGTAGAGACATAATTTGTTGCAAATTATTTTTTCTATAAATATGTTTATATGACTTTTTGCTCTAAATTTGAAAATAAAGAAGTTATAAGTAATTTAATTTATCATCGCTGTCTCTAGCACGAGATACAGCTCGTTTTTATCTCCCGATCTCGTGAAATTAATTTTCTGCATTATACGAATTTAACAAAATTTTTTATAAAAATTTATTTACGATAAAAAAATCGAAAATAAGGTTTAAATTTCGTTTTTTGACCGGATTTTCATGAGCGTTGACGAATCCGGTTAACTTTAGAGCGCTGTATCAGCGTTTTAAATTAATGAAATTAAAAAAATTATAGAGAAAAATTTTCCTCAAAAGATCATCTACAAGATTGGTCTGAGGTAATTTTTTTATAAAATGCATTAAAAAAAAGTTATAAAGCAAAAAAGAAAATTTTTATAAAAATTTTTTCACTTTTTTACTTATAACTTCTTTATTTGTGAATTTAGAGCAAAAAGTTATATAAACAAATTTGTAGAAAAAATGATTTTCAACAAATTATGTCTCTACGATTTTTTTGTACAATGCATATAAAAAAAGTTATGGAGCAAAAAAGAAAATTTTAATAAAAATTTTTTCACTTTTTTACTTATAACTTCTTTATTTGTGAATTTAGAGCAAAAAGTTATATAAACAAACTTGTAGAAAAAATGATTTTCAACAAATTATGTCTGTATGATTTTTTTGTACAATGCATATAAAAAAAGTTATGGAGCAAAAAAGAAAATTTTTATAAAAATTTTTTCACTTTTCTACTTATAACTTCTTTATTAGTAAATTTAGAGCAAAAACTTATATGAACATATTTGTAGAAAAAATAATTTCCAACAAATTATGTTTCAACGAATTTTTTGTAAAACGTATAGTTTTCGAGATGTCGCAAAAAGTTGTTTGTACCCCTTTTTCTAAGATGGCGGCCGGTTGACACGGGACACAAATTTGAGGTTAAGCTTCTATTGACCCTCCGTACAACGATTTTGTTGATTATAAAATACAAGAAAACGATCGAATTAATTAAAAACTTCATGAAATAACAAAAATTTAACACTTATTTTGAAATATTTCTGAAATAAAACGCATATTGTTTGATTAATTAAATGGAAACTCACCAGAGCAACGGCTATCAACACAGTCAATACCAAAATCGTCTTCATGATGAATCAGTTACAACTTGATATCATTTATATTTACCACTCGATTTTATATCATTTTAATAACCTTCAGAAATAACCTCCCTCTAGTTAAAAATTCCTCTAGGCCATTAGTGATAATACTATGACCTATAAACTATTTTTCCCGTAAATTAAATCAACAAATTTTAATCATTTCGAAAACAAAAATTATTTAATTATAATTTTTTCTTTTAGTTTCATTTTATCATCATATTTTTAGTATCAATAACGTTAATTTGTATTTAGGTTAAATTAAAATTAATATTCAGTTCAATTTTTTGTTTGTTTATAATCTAGTAATACAGGGTGTACGTGAAAAGTAATATGTCAATTCTTACAATTGACGTGATTTTATTTTGAAAAAAATTGACGAAATTTTTATTAGAATCGATAGTATAAACAGTATAATTTAATTTTTGAAGATTATTTCATGCAAATATTGACCGCGGATCGGCTTAAAACGCCCCTAATTTTAGCACAATTTTTTTTAACATATCGGCCAATATTTCACGATTAAATGCTTCAATATTAGTTTCCAAACCGTCAATCGGTGATGGTTTATCCCTGTAGACATTAGTCTTAACATAACCTTGAAAAAAATAATCCAAAGGTGTTAAATCGAACGATCTAGGTGGCCCAAATCGTGAGATGAAGTTCACTGTTAATTTGGCCGTGTGGCATGTGGCAACGTCTGGTTTTGAACCACGTGTCAGGAATATTGTTATTTCAATTATCTCTTGATACGGGAGAACAGAAAAAAACCTATTGGGACGAGGTCTGGGATATATAATGGTTGGAGAAAACCGAGTGATTCCCCAAGCAATCTCCAACGATGTTTTTTCGAATCTATTAGCAAAAAAGGACTTTCCAAGCAATCTCTGACTATTTTTTTTTTCGAATCTACTACTAAACTCGATTGAAAACATTCCCCAAGCAACCCAAGCAATCTCCAACGATGTTTTTTCGAATCTATTAGCAAAAAAGGACTTTCCAAGCAATCTCTGACTATTTTTTTTTCGAATCTACTACTAAACTCGATTGAAAACATTCCCCAAGCAACCCAAGCAATCTCCAACGATGTTTTCTCGAATCTATTAGCAAAAAAGGATTTTCCAAGCAATCTCTGACTATTTTTTTTTTCGAATCTACTACTAAACTCGATTCAAAACATTCCCCAAGCAACCCAAGCAATCTCCAACGATGTTTTTTCGAATCTATTAGCAAAAAAGGACTTTCCAAGCAATCTCTGACTATTTTTTTTTCGAATCTACTACTAAACTCGATTCAAAACATTCCCCAAGCAACCCAAGCAATCTCCAACGATGTTTTTTCGAATCTATTAGCAAAAAAGGACTTTCCAAGCAATCTCTGACTATTTTTTTTTCGAATCTACTACTAAACTCGATTCAAAACATTCCCCAAGCAACCCAAGCAATCTCCAACGATGTTTTTTCGAATCTATTACCAAAAAAGACTTTCCAAGCAATCTCTGACTATTTTTTTTTCGAATCTACTACTAAACTCGTTTCAAAACATTCCCCAAGCAACCCAAGCAATCTCCAACGATGTTTTTTCGAATCTATTAGCAAAAAAGGACTTTCCAAGCAATCTCTGACTATTTTTTTTTCGAATCTACTACTAAACTCGATTCAAAACATTCCCCAAGCAACCCAAGCAATCTCCAACGATGTTTTTTCGAATCTATTACCAAAAAAGACTTTCCAAGCAATCTCTGACTATTTTTTTTTTCGAATCTACTACTAAACTCGATTCAAAACATTCCCCAAGCAACCCAAGCAATCTCCAACGATGTTTTTTCGAATCTATTAGCAAAAAAGGACTTTCCAAGCAATCTCTGACTATTTTTTTTTCGAATCTACTACTAAACTCGATTGAAAACATTCCCCAAGCAACCCAAGCAATCTCCAACGATGTTTTTTCGAATCTATTACCAAAAAAGACTTTCCAAGCAATCTCTGACTATTTTTTTTTCGAATCTACTACTAAACTCGATTCAAAACATTCCCCAAGCAACCCAAGCAATCTCCAACGATGTTTTTTCGAATCTATTAGCAAAAAAGGACTTTCCAAGCAATCTCTGACTATTTTTTTTCGAATCTAATACTAAATTCGATTGAAAACATTCCCCAAGCGACCCAAGCAATCTCCAACGATGTTTTTTCGAATCTATTAGCAAAAAAGGACTTTCCAAGCAATCTCTGACTATTTTTTTTTCGAATCTACTACTAAACTCGATTGAAAACATTCCCCAAGCAACCCAAGCAATCTCCAACGATGTTTTTTCGAATCTATTAGCAAAAAAGGACTTTCCAAGCAATCTCTGACTATTTTTTTTTCGAATCTACTACTAAACTCGATTGAAAACATTCCCCAAGCAACCCAAGCAATCTCCAACGATGTTTTCTCGAATCTATTAGCAAAAAAGGATTTTCCAAGCAATCTCTGACTATTTTTTTTTTCGAATCTACTACTAAACTCGATTGAAAACATTCCCCAAGCAACCCAAGCAATCTCCAACGATGTTTTTTCGAATCTATTAGCAAAAAAGGACTTTCCAAGCAATCTCTGACTATTTTTTTTTTCGAATCTACTACTAAACTCGATTGAAAACATTCCCCAAGCAACCCAAGCAATCTCCAACGATGTTTTTTCGAATCTATTAGCAAAAAAGGACTTTCCAAGCAATCTCTGACTATTTTTTTTTTCGAATCTACTACTAAACTCGATTGAAAACATTCCCCAAGCAACCCAAGCAATCTCCAACGATGTTTTTTCGAATCTATTAGCAAAAAAGGACTTTCCAAGCAATCTCTGACTATTTTTTTTTCGAATCTACTACTAAACTCGATTGAAAACATTCCCCAAGCAACCCAAGCAATCTCCAACGATGTTTTCTCGAATCTATTAGCAAAAAAGGATTTTCCAAGCAATCTCTGACTATTTTTTTTTTCGAATCTACTACTAAACTCGATTGAAAACATTCCCCAAGCAACCCAAGCAATCTCCAACGATGTTTTTTCGAATCTATTAGCAAAAAAGGACTTTCCAAGCAATCTCTGACTATTTTTTTTTTCGAATCTACTACTAAACTCGATTGAAAACATTCCCCAAGCAACCCAAGCAATCTCCAACGATGTTTTTTCGAATCTATTAGCAAAAAAGGACTTTCCAAGCAATCTCTGACTATTTTTTTTTCGAATCTACTACTAAACTCGATTGAAAACATTCCCCAAGCAACCCAAGCAATCTCCAACGATGTTTTCTCGAATCTATTAGCAAAAAAGGATTTTCCAAGCAATCTCTGACTATTTTTTTTTTCGAATCTACTACTAAACTCGATTCAAAACATTCCCCAAGCAACCCAAGCAATCTCCAACGATGTTTTTTCGAATCTATTAGCAAAAAAGGACTTTCCAAGCAATCTCTGACTATTTTTTTTTCGAATCTACTACTAAACTCGATTCAAAACATTCCCCAAGCAACCCAAGCAATCTCCAACGATGTTTTTTCGAATCTATTAGCAAAAAAGGACTTTCCAAGCAATCTCTGACTATTTTTTTTTCGAATCTACTACTAAACTCGATTCAAAACATTCCCCAAGCAACCCAAGCAATCTCCAACGATGTTTTTTCGAATCTATTACCAAAAAAGACTTTCCAAGCAATCTCTGACTATTTTTTTTTCGAATCTACTACTAAACTCGTTTCAAAACATTCCCCAAGCAACCCAAGCAATCTCCAACGATGTTTTTTCGAATCTATTAGCAAAAAAGGACTTTCCAAGCAATCTCTGACTATTTTTTTTTCGAATCTACTACTAAACTCGATTCAAAACATTCCCCAAGCAACCCAAGCAATCTCCAACGATGTTTTTTCGAATCTATTACCAAAAAAGACTTTCCAAGCAATCTCTGACTATTTTTTTTTTCGAATCTACTACTAAACTCGATTCAAAACATTCCCCAAGCAACCCAAGCAATCTCCAACGATGTTTTTTCGAATCTATTAGCAAAAAAGGACTTTCCAAGCAATCTCTGACTATTTTTTTTTCGAATCTACTACTAAACTCGATTGAAAACATTCCCCAAGCAACCCAAGCAATCTCCAACGATGTTTTTTCGAATCTATTACCAAAAAAGACTTTCCAAGCAATCTCTGACTATTTTTTTTTCGAATCTACTACTAAACTCGATTCAAAACATTCCCCAAGCAACCCAAGCAATCTCCAACGATGTTTTTTCGAATCTATTAGCAAAAAAGGACTTTCCAAGCAATCTCTGACTATTTTTTTTCGAATCTAATACTAAATTCGATTGAAAACATTCCCCAAGCGACCCAAGCAATCTCCAACGATGTTTTTTCGAATCTATTAGCAAAAAAGGACTTTCCAAGCAATCTCTGACTATTTTTTTTTCGAATCTACTACTAAACTCGATTGAAAACATTCCCCAAGCAACCCAAGCAATCTCCAACGATGTTTTTTCGAATCTATTAGCAAAAAAGGATTTTCCAAGCAATCTCTGACTATTTTTTTTTCGAATCTAATACTAAACTCGATTCAAAATATTCCCCAAGCAACCCAAGCAATCTCCAACGATGTTTTTTCGAATCTATTAGCAAAAAAGGACTTTCCAAGCAATCTCTGACTATTTTTTTTTCGAATCTACTACTAAACTCGATTGAAAACATTCCCCAAGCAACCCAAGCAATCTCCAACGATGTTTTTTCGAATCTATTAGCAAAAAAGGAGTTTCCAAGCAATCTCTGACTATTTTTTTTCCGAATCTAATACTAAATTCGATTTAAAACATTCCCCAAGCAACCCAACCAATCTCCAATGATGTTTTTTCGAATCTATTAGCAAAAAAGGACTTTCCAAGCAATCTCTGACTATTTTTTTTCCGAATCTAATACTAAACTCGATTGAAAACATTCCCCAAGCAACCCAAGCAATCTCCAACGATGTTTTTTCGAATCTATTAGCAAAGAAGGACTTTCCAAGCAATCTCTGACTATTTTTCTTTTCGAATCTACTACTAAACTCGATTGAAAACATTCCCCAAGCAACCCAAGCAATCTCCAACGATGTTTTTCCGAATCTATTAGCAAAAAAGGACTTTCCAAGCAATCTCTGACTATTTTTTTTTCGAATCTACTACTAAACTCGATTGAAAACATTCCCCAAGCAACCCAAGCAATCTCCAACGATGTTTTTTCGAATCTATTAGCAAAAAAGGACTTTCCAAGCAATCTCTGACTATTTTTTTTTCGAATCTACTACTAAAATAGATTGAAAACATTCCCCAAGCAACCCAAGCAATCTCCAACGATGTTTTTTCGAATCTATTAGCAAAAAAGGACTTTCCAAGCAATCTCTGACTATTTTTTTTTCGAATCTAATACTAAAATCGATTGAAAACATTCCCCAAGCAACCCAAGCAATCTCCAACGATGTTTTTTCGAATCTATTAGCAAAAAAGGACTTTCCAAGCAATCTCTGACTATTTTTTTTTCGAATCTAATACTAAAATCGATTGAAAACATTCCCCAAGCAACCCAAGCAATCTCCAACGATGTTTTCTCGAATCTATTAGCAAAAAAGGATTTTCCAAGCAATCTCTGACTATTTTTTTTTCGAATCTAATACTAAACTCGATTGAAAACATTCCCCAAGCAACCCAAGCAATCTCCAACGATGTTTTTTCGAATCTATTACCAAAAAAGACTTTCCAAGCAATCTCTGACTATTTTTTTTTCGAATCTACTACTAAACTCGATTCAAAACATTCCCCAAGCAACCCAAGCAATCTCCAACGATGTTTTTTCGAATCTATTAGCAAAAAAGGACTTTCCAAGCAATCTCTGACTATTTTTTTTTCGAATCTAATACTAAATTCGATTGAAAACATTCCCCAAGCGACCCAAGCAATCTCCAACGATGTTTTTTCGAATCTATTAGCAAAAAAGGACTTTCCAAGCAATCTCTGACTATTTTTTTTTCGAATCTACTACTAAACTCGATTGAAAACATTCCCCAAGCAACCCAAGCAATCTCCAACGATGTTTTTTCGAATCTATTAGCAAAAAAGGATTTTCCAAGCAATCTCTGACTATTTTTTTTTCGAATCTAATACTAAACTCGATTCAAAATATTCCCCAAGCAACCCAAGCAATCTCCAACGATGTTTTTTCGAATCTATTAGCAAAAAAGGACTTTCCAAGCAATCTCTGACTATTTTTTTTTCGAATCTAATACTAAACTCGATTGAAAACATTCCCCAAGCAACCCAAGCAATCTCCAACGATGTTTTTTCGAATCTATTAGCAAAAAAGGAGTTTCCAAGCAATCTCTGACTATTTTTTTTCCGAATCTAATACTAAATTCGATTTAAAACATTCCCCAAGCAACCCAACCAATCTCCAATGATGTTTTTTCGAATCTATTAGCAAAAAAGGACTTTCCAAGCAATCTCTGACTATTTTTTTTCCGAATCTAATACTAAACTCGATTGAAAACATTCCCCAAGCAACCCAAGCAATCTCCAACGATGTTTTTTCGAATCTATTAGCAAAAAAGGACTTTCCAAGCAATCTCTGACTATTTTTTTTTTCGAATCTACTACTAAACTCGATTGAAAACATTCCCCAAGCAACCCAAGCAATCTCCAACGATGTTTTTCCGAATCTATTAGCAAAAAAGGACTTTCCAAGCAATCTCTGACTATTTTTTTTTCGAATCTACTACTAAACTCGATTGAAAACATTCCCCAAGCAACCCAAGCAATCTCCAACGATGTTTTTTCGAATCTATTAGCAAAAAAGGACTTTTCAAGCAATCTCTGACTATTTTTTTTTCGAATCTACTACTAAACTCGATTGAAAACATTCCCCAAGCAACCCAAGCAATCTCCAACGATGTTTTTTCGAATCTATTAGCAAAAAAGGACTTTCCAAGCAATCTCTGACTATTTTTTTTTCGAATCTACTACTAAAATAGATTGAAAACATTCCCCAAGCAACCCAAGCAATCTCCAACGATGTTTTTTCGAATCTATTAGCAAAAAAGGACTTTCCAAGCAATCTCTGACTATTTATTTTTCGAATCTAATACTAAAATCGATTGAAAACATTCCCCAAGCAACCCAAGCAATCTCCAACGATGTTTTTTCGAATCTATTAGCAAAAAAGGACTTTCCAAGCAATCTCTGACTATTTTTTTTTCGAATCTAATACTAAAATCGATTGAAAACATTCCCCAAGCAACCCAAGCAATCTCCAACGTTGTTTTCTCGAATCTATTAGCAAAAAAGGATTTTCCAAGCAATCTCTGACTATTTTTTTTCGAATCTAATACTAAAATAGATTGAAAACATTCCCCAAGCAACCCAAGCAATCTCCAACGATGTTTTTTCGAATCTATTAGCAAAAAAGGAGTTTCCAAGCAATCTCTGACTATTTTTTTTTCGAATCTAATACTAAACTCGATTGAAAACATTCCCCAAGCAACCCAAGCAATCTCCAACGATGTTTTTTCGAATCTATTAGCAAAAAAGGAGTTTCCAAGCAATCTCTGACTATTTTTTTTTCGAATCTAATACTAAACTCGATTGAAAACATTCCCCAAGCAACCCAAGCAATCTCCAACGATGTTTTTTCGAATCTATTAGCAAAAAAGGATTTTCCAAGCAATCTCTGACTATTTTTTTTTTCGAATCTAATACTAAACTCGATTCAAAACATTCCCCAAGCAACCCAAGCAATCTCCAACGATGTTTTTTCGAATCTATTAGCAAAAAAGGACTTTCCAAGCAATCTCTGACTATTTTTTTACGAATCTGTCAGCAAACTTGATTACGTACAGCTGTTGGTTGATTTTCCATACGATTTTATACACTGCTCGTCATAATTATACAATATTTTGAAACAAACAAAACTCGTACAACAACTTATCGTATTTTATTTCAATATAAATGATTTCTAATTATATTTTATATGATATTTAATGTTTAAGTTTCTGATGGAGACATGTCATGAAATTGAATGCTTTTTCTGCACCGTTTTCACCCGTTGGTTCGTTACAATCGTTGATTACGTCATTTTGGAATGTTTCGTTCTTATTTTTCAACATTGTCTTAATGTGAACCGCTACTTTGTCTTTATTAATAATCCCTTTATCATCTTGCAGCCCTATTTCCTTATTTATACAAAATAATGTTGTACCTAAATGCGTTTTATCGTTTTTTCCTTCTAAAGCTACCAATTCTTTAAGTCCATCGACCCCGCAAGCTTTCGAAGCCGATTCTAATTTTTCTATGTACGCATCGGCCTAAAATTTGAAAATTCGAACTGAATTAAATGATTTTCGCGTATTTAAATCAAAATTTCTTACCAGAATTCCGGTGATTAACGAAATAAGTAAAATGAAAACCTTCATATCGATAATAATTTTTTGGAAAAAAAACGCCCATTCCTACAGACTTTTATACTTTCGAAAAAACCTTGACACTAGAACTTGTTTTGAAATACGCGATAAATATGAATTGATAATAAGCGAATCAATAACGAATTGATAAGAATAATCGTTCTTTTATTAAACTATCGGATTTGACACAGAAAAAAAGATTTTTACGTATTACAACCTCGGAAAAATCATTGTAAAGACCTTCGGTACTGTTTAATGGCTTCACGGTACGTTTCCAAAAGATGATTTTCAAATTTCAATAAACGTAAACGCTGTTTACTGCATTTGCAATTGAAGAAACAAACACAAACTCAAAAACGCCCTAAATTCACTAGGAAACCGTCGAAACGCGAATATTTTACGTCACTGACCTTAATAAGGCACGGGAAGCTGTTACATAACCTAAGTTATCAATCAACCAATTAGAGTCCCAGATTGGGATCGTCCCAAACACGAATTTTTTTCGAATTTAAGTCTCTCAGTATTTATAAAACAGTTTTCTTTTATAAGTAAGTTCAAGTTTAATGTTAAGCACGATTTTTTTTCGAATTTAAGTCTCACAGTATTTATAAAACAGTTTTCTGTTATAAGTAAGTTCAAGATTAATGTTAAGCAAGAATTTTTTTCGAATTTAAGTCTCTCAGTATTTATAAAACAGTTTTCTTTTATAAGTAAGTTCAAGTTTAATGTTAAGCACGATTTTTTTTCGAATTTAAGTCTCTCAGTATTTATAAAACAGTTTTCTTTTATAAGTAAGTTCAAGTTTAATGTTAAGCAAGATTTTTTTTCGAATTCAAGTCTCTCAGTATTTATAAAACAGTTTTCTTTTATAAGTAAGTTCAAGATTAATGTTAAGCACGATTTTTTTTCGAATTCAAGTCTCTCAGTATTTATAAAACAGTTTTCTTTTATAAGTAAGTTCAAGTTTAATGTTAAGCAAGATTTTTTTTCGAATTTAAGTCTCACAGTATTTATAAAACAGTTTTCTTTTATAAGTAAGTTCAAGTTTAATGTTAAGCACGATTTTTTTTCGAATTTAAGTCTCTCAGTATTTATAAAACAGTTTTCTTTTATAAGTAAGTTCAAGTTTAATGTTAAGCACGATTTTTTTTCGAATTTAAGTCTCACAGTATTTATAAAAGAGTTTTCTTTTATAAGTAAGTTCAAGATTAATGTTAAGCACGAATTTTTTTCGAATTTAAGTCTCACAGTATTTATAAAAGAGTTTTCTTTCATAAGTAAGTTCAAGATTAATGTTAAGCACGAATTTTTTTCGAATTTAAGTCTCACAGTATTTATAAAAGAGTTTTCTTTTATAAGTAAGTTCAAGATTAATGTTAAGCACGAATTTTTTTCGAATTTAAGTCTCACAGTATTTATAAAAGAGTTTTCTTTTATAAGTAAGTTCAAGATTAATGTTAAGCACGAATTTTTTTCGAATTTAAGTCTCACAGTATTTATAAAACAGTTTTCTTTTATAAGTAAGTTCAAGATTAATGTTAAGCACGAATTTTTTTCGAATTTAAGTCTCTCAGTATTTATAAAAGAGTTTTCTTTTATAAGTAAGTTCAAGTTTAATGTTAAGCACGATTTTTTTTCGAATTTAAGTCTCACAGTATTTATAAAAGAGTTTTCTTTTATAAGTAAGTTCAAGATTAATGTTAAGCACGAATTTTTTTCGAATTTAAGTCTCACAGTATTTATAAAAGAGTTTTCTTTTATAAGTAAGTTCAAGATTAATGTTAAGCACGAATTTTTTTCGAATTTAAGTCTCACAGTATTTATAAAAGAGTTTTCTTTTATAAGTAAGTTCAAGATTAATGTTAAGCACGAATTTTTTTCGAATTTAAGTCTCACAGTATTTATAAAAGAGTTTTCTTTTATAAGTAAGTTCAAGATTAATGTTAAGCACGAATTTTTTTCGAATTTAAGTCTCTCAGTATTTATAAAAGAGTTTTCTTTTATAAGTAAGTTCAAGATTAATGTTAAGCACGAATTTTTTTCGAATTTAAGTCTCACATTATTTATAAAACAGTTTTCTTTTATAAGTAAGTTCAAGATTAATGTTAAGCACGAATTTTTTTCGAATTTAAGTCTCTCAGTATTTATAAAACAGTTTTCTTTTATAAGTAAGTTCAAGTTTAATGTTAAGCACGATTTTTTTTCGAATTTAAGTCTCACAGTATTTATAAAAGAGTTTTCTTTTATAAGTAAGTTCAAGATTAATGTTAAGCACGAATTTTTTTCGAATTTAAGTCTCACAGTATTTATAAAAGAGTTTTCTTTTATAAGTAAGTTCAAGTTTAATGTTAAGCACGATTTTTTTTCGAATTTAAGTCTCACAGTATTTATAAAAGAGTTTTCTTTTATAAGTAAGTTCAAGTTTAATGTTAAGCACGAATTTTTTTCGAATTTAAGTCTCACAGTATTTATAAAAGAGTTTTCTTTTATAAGTAAGTTCAAGTTTAATGTTAAGCACGATTTTTTTTCGAATTTAAGTCTCACAGTATTTATAAAACAGTTTTCTTTTATAAGTAAGTTCAAGTTTAATGTTAAGCACGATTTTTTTTCGAATTTAAGTCTCACAGTATTTATAAAAGAGTTTTCTTTTATAAGTAAGTTCAAGTTTAATGTTAAGCACGATTTTTTTTCGAATTTAAGTCTCACAGTATTTATAAAACAGTTTTCTTTTATAAGTAAGTTCAAGTTTAATGTTAAGCACGATTTTTTTTCGAATTTAAGTCTCACAGTATTTATAAAAGAGTTTTCTTTTATAAGTAAGTTCAAGATTAATGTTAAGCACGAATTTTTTTCGAATTTAAGTCTCACAGTATTTATAAAAGAGTTTTCTTTTATAAGTAAGTTCAAGATTAATGTTAAGCACGAATTTTTTTCGAATTTAAGTCTCACAGTATTTATAAAAGAGTTTTCTTTTATAAGTAAGTTCAAGTTTAATGTTAAGCACGATTTTTTTTCGAATTTAAGTCTCACAGTATTTATAAAACAGTTTTCTTTTATAAGTAAGTTCAAGTTTAATGTTAAGCACGATTTTTTTTCGAATTTAAGTCTCACAGTATTTATAAAAGAGTTTTCTTTTATAAGTAAGTTCAAGATTAATGTTAAGCACGAATTTTTTTCGAATTTAAGTCTCACAGTATTTATAAAAGAGTTTTCTTTTATAAGTAAGTTCAAGATTAATGTTAAGCACGAATTTTTTTCGAATTTAAGTCTCACAGTATTTATAAAAGAGTTTTCTTTTATAAGTAAGTTCAAGTTTAATGTTAAGCACGAATTTTTTTCGAATTTAAGTCTCACAGTATTTATAAAAGAGTTTTCTTTTATAAGTAAGTTCAAGATTAATGTTAAGCACGAATTTTTTTCGAATTTAAGTCTCTCAGTATTTATAAAAGAGTTTTCTTTTATAAGTAAGTTCAAGATTAATGTTAAGCACGAATTTTTTTCGAATTTAAGTCTCACATTATTTATAAAACAGTTTTCTTTTATAAGTAAGTTCAAGATTAATGTTAAGCACGAATTTTTTTCGAATTTAAGTCTCTCAGTATTTATAAAACAGTTTTCTTTTATAAGTAAGTTCAAGTTTAATGTTAAGCACGAATTTTTTTCGAATTTAAGTCTCACAGTATTTATAAAAGAGTTTTCTTTTATAAGTAAGTTCAAGTTTAATGTTAAGCACGATTTTTTTTCGAATTTAAGTCTCACAGTATTTATAAAAGAGTTTTCTTTTATAAGTAAGTTCAAGATTAATGTTAAGCACGAATTTTTTTCGAATTTAAGTCTCACAGTATTTATAAAACAGTTTTCTTTTATAAGTAAGTTCAAGTTTAATGTTAAGCACGATTTTTTTTCGAATTTAAGTCTCTCAGTATTTATAAAACAGTTTTCTTTTATAAGTAAGTTCAAGTTTAATGTTAAGCACGATTTTTTTTCGAATTTAAGTCTCACAGTATTTATAAAAGAGTTTTCTTTTATAAGTAAGTTCAAGATTAATGTTAAGCACGAATTATTACAAAATTTAAGTCTTCTAGTATTTATAAAACAGTTTTTTTATAGTAATACACTTGGTATATTTACTTATCTTAGAATGTGATAAATTTTTGCAATTAAATTCGATAAATTTGAAGAGAAAACTTTATCGAAGGGGAAATGGGTTAAACGATAATATGAAAGTGATTATTCAGTAATAAAGTTTCTAAAAATCGGTTAATCTAAATTCAAAACTAACAGAAACTTAAATTATAAATTAAAATAATGAAACTTTTCACTTTTTGTTTATTATTTATCGTTTTAACTTCGGTAAGATATTTACAATAATTTTATTCGATTTACATCGTTTTTTATAGTTTTTTCTCTTTATTTTACTCATTTTTTCTGTCAATTTCGAATTATATCTTCAACTTTATCGTTAATTTCGTTTATTTTTAGTCTAAATTAAATTTTTTATCAATTTTAGGCCGACGAAAAAACCAAGGATTTAATAGAAGGATCATTGAAATCCTGCGGAGCCGAAATCGAAGGTCCGAACGCAATACGAAAATTGGTTGTAGAAGAAAACGCCGACGAAAAAAAATTGGGGGCCGTCCTATTTTGCGCCAATAAAAAAATCGGTCTGCAATACGAAAACGGCGACATAAATCTCGATGTTTTGGAAAATCTAATAGAAGCCGGCAACAACGACGAAGAAACCGCCAAAAAATATTTGGAATGCGGCAAATCCAAAAGAATCACCGGCGAAGAAAAAGCCTTCGACTTTTTAAAATGCCATGAAACTATTTGATAATAAATTTTGTATCCGACTAAACGTTATTTCATTACAACCATTATACGTAGAAAAAATAACGTATACAACTCGCCGTTACTAGTTATCCATCAAACAACTACCGCCATCTCTAGATTAGACCCCGAACTTCAAAGTAAAATGGAGAATTATGAAAAAAAAAACGAATTTTTGGATATTTTATTATTTTTATATTAATTTTTAAGCGCCATCTCGTGACATTTTAAAAAATTAAAAGCTTTCGTTGCGCCGGAATCGCCTTTGGCTCGTCCGCAATCCATAATTTTTTTAGCGGTTTCTTCGTCCCTGTTGCCGGTTGTAAGGAAATTTCCCAGTACGTCGAGATTTATGTCTCCGTTGGTATGTTGCAGATTAATTTTTTTATTGGCGCAAAATATCGTAGCGCCCAATTTTGCTTCGTCTGCGTTTTGTTCCAACACCAACTTACCAATATTGTTCGGACCGTCGATTTGTGCTCCGCACGATTTGAGAGCTCCTTCGATCAAATCTTTGGTTTCGTCCGCCTGAAAACGCATCAATTCAATAGTTTATTCGAAAATTTACTGATATATTCAATAATAATAGATTTTTTTCGGTTTCTGAACGTTTTTAATTCGAAAGGAACTAACGTTGTGAATAAACACTAATTATTGTTGATCCTAACCTCAAAATAATGACATTATGACAGTAATTTGAATATCTCACCGTGGAACAAAAAATTAACGTAAAACAAAAGAAGAAAAGTTTCATTTTGGAAGAAGGTTTCTACTGAACTGAAAATAATGAATAACAAAATGGTTGAGTGGTATAATCAACTAGTTTATCAACTTTTGTAATACGATAAAAGTTTAATAAACGTTTACATTCTATAATATACCGTATGTCCTAATATAACTAAGAAAATGAGAGTGAGTTTGAATATAATGAAATGGCGGATTAAATTTCATTAAAATGGCTGCTAATCCTTCGTAGAATATACCGAATGTCCTTATCCAACTAGGAAAATACAGAGTTTAGTTATTCCTTCTTAAAATATACCGTATGTCCTAATATAACTTGGAAAATACAAAGTTTGTTTGAATTTAATGAAATGGCGGATTAAATTTCATTAAAATGGCTGCTAATCCTTCGTAGAATATACCGAATGTCCTTATCCAACTGGGAAAATACAGAGTTTAGTTATTCCTTCTTAAAATATACCGTATGTCCTAATCTAATTGGGAAAATACAAAGTTTGTTTGAATTTAATGAAATGGCGGAGTAAATTTCATTAAAATGGCTGCTAATCCTTCGTAGAATATACCGAATGTCCTTATCCAACTAGGAAAATACAGAGTTTAGTTATTCCTTCTTAAAATATACCGTATGTCCTAATATAACTTGGAAAATACAAAGTTTGTTTGAATTTAATGAAATGGCGGATTAAATTTCATTAAAATGGCTGCTAATCCTTCGTAGAATATACCGAATGTCCTTATCCAACTGGGAAAATACAGAGTTTAGTTATTCCTTCTTAAAATATACCGTATGTCCTAATCTAATTGGGAAAATACAAAGTTTGTTTGAATTTAATGAAATGGCGGAGTAAATTTCATTAAAATGGCTGCTAATCCTTCGTAGAATATACCGAATGTCCTTATCCAACTAGGAAAATACAGAGTTTAGTTATTCCTTCTTAAAATATACCGTATGTCCTAATATAACTGGGAAAATACAAAGTTTGTTTGAATTTAATGAAATGGCGGATTAAATTTCATTAAAATGGCTGCTAATCCTTCGTAGAATATACCGAATGTCCTTATCCGACTGGGAAAATACAGAGTTTGGTTATTCCTTCTTAAAATATACCGTATGTCCTAATCTAATTGGGAAAATACAAAGTTTGTTTGAATTTAATGAAATGGCGGAGTAAATTTCATTAAAATGGCTGCTAATCCTTCGTAGAATATACCGAATGTCCTTATCCAACTAGGAAAATACAGAGTTTAGTTATTCCTTCTTAAAATATACCGTATGTCCTAATATAACTGGGAAAATACAAAGTTTGTTTGAATTTAATGAAATGGCGGATTAAATTTCATTAAAATGGCTGCTAATCCTTCGTAGAATATACCGAATGTCCTTATCCAACTAGGAAAATACAGAGTTTAGTTATTCCTTCTTAAAATATACCGTATGTCCTAATATAACTGGGAAAATACAAAGTTTGTTTGAATTTAATGAAATGGCGGAGTAAATTTCATTAAAATGGCTGCTAATCCTTCGTAGAATATACCGAATGTTCTTATCCAACTGGGAATATACAGAGTTTGGTTATTCCTTCTTAAAATATACCGTATGTCATAATATAACTGGGAAAATACAAAGTTTGTTTGAATTTAATGAAATGGCGGATTAAATTTCATTAAAATGGCTGCTAATCCTTCGTAGAATATACCGAATGTCCTTATCCAACTGGGAATATACAGAGTTTGGTTATTCCTTCTTAAAATATACCGTATGTCCTAATATAACTGGGAAAATACAAAGTTTGTTTGAATTTAATGAAATGGCGGATTAAATTTCATTAAAATGGCTGCTAATCCTTCGTAGAATATACCGAATGTCCTTATCCGACTGGGAAAATACAGAGTTTAGTTATTCCTTCTAAAAATATACCGTATGTCCTAATATAACTGGGAAAATACAAAGTTTGTTTGAATTTAATGAAATGGCGGATTAAATTTCATTAAAATGGCTGCTAATCCTTCGTAGAATATACCGAATGTCCTTATCCGACTGGGAAAATACAGAGTTTGGTTATTCCTTCTTAAAATATACCGTATGTCCTAATCTAATTGGGAAAATACAAAGTTTGTTTGAATTTAATGAAATGGCGGAGTAAATTTCATTAAAATGGCTGCTAATCCTTCGTAGAATATACCGAATGTCCTTATCCAACTAGGAAAATACAGAGTTTAGTTATTCCTTCTTAAAATATACCGTATGTCCTAATATAACTGGGAAAATACAAAGTTTGTTTGAATTTAATGAAATGGCGGAGTAAATTTCATTAAAATGGCTGCTAATCCTTCGTAGAATATACCGAATGTCCTTATCCAACTAGGAAAATACAGAGTTTAGTTATTCCTTCTTAAAATATACCGTATGTCCTAATATAACTGGGAAAATACAAAGTTTGTTTGAATTTAATGAAATGGCGGATTAAATTTCATTAAAATGGCTGCTAATCCTTCGTAGAATATACCGAATGTCCTTATCCAACTAGGAAAATACAGAGTTTAGTTATTCCTTCTTAAAATATACCGTATGTCCTAATATAACTGGGAAAATACAAAGTTTGTTTGAATTTAATGAAATGGCGGAGTAAATTTCATTAAAATGGCTGCTAATCCTTCGTAGAATATACCGAATGTTCTTATCCAACTGGGAATATACAGAGTTTGGTTATTCCTTCTTAAAATATACCGTATGTCATAATATAACTGGGAAAATACAAAGTTTGTTTGAATTTAATGAAATGGCGGAGTAAATTTCATTAAAATGGCTGCTAATCCTTCGTAGAATATACCGAATGTCCTTATCCAACTGGGAATATACAGAGTTTAGTTATTCCTTCTTAAAATATACCGTATGTCCTAATATAACTGGGAAAATACAAAGTTTGTTTGAATTTAATGAAATGGCGGAGTAAATTTCATTAAAATGGCTGCTAATCCTTCGTAGAATATACCGAATGTTCTTATCCAACTGGGAATATACAGAGTTTGGTTATTCCTTCTTAAAATATACCGTATGTCATAATATAACTGGGAAAATATAAAGTTTGTTTGAATTTAATGAAATGGCGGAGTAAATTTCATTAAAATGGCTGCTAATCCATCGTAAAATATACAGAATGTCCTTATCCGACTGGGAAAATACAGAGTTTAGTTATTCCTTCTTAAAATATACCGTATGTCCTAATATAACTGGGAAAATACAAAGTTTGTTTGAATTTAATGAAATGGGGGAGTAAATTTCATTAAAATGGCTGCTAATCCATCGTAAAATATACAGAATGTCCTTAACAAACTTGGAAAATACAGAATTTAGTTATTCCTTTTTAAAATATACCGTATGTCCCCATTTAACTAGGAAAATGCAAACTTTATTTGAATTTATTAAAATGGCGGATTAAATTTCATTAAAATGGCTGCTAATCCTTCGTAAAATATACCGAACTTCCTTAACTAGCTTGGAAACTACAGAATTTGTTTGAACTCAATAAAATGGCGGATAAAATTTCTCTAAAATGGCGGCTAGTCGTTTTTCTTGGATAACCTACATTATTCGAGATGTTTTCATATTTTAATAATAATAGCGAAGCCCCGAGCTCAAAAAAAATGAAAATTTCGAAAAAAACACAACAAACCGTACTTCCGTAACCGCGAAATTTGAAAGTTAAACAAAAATTTACGAGGTCACGACTGATGAGGGTGTAAATAGTTAAGATAACGTCGTAAAATCCAATATTGACGATCCAATCAAGAAGGATAAACTGGAAGTGGAAACGAAGTAGGGGGAAAAGAAAATCCGTCACGTAACTCACGTTCAAACCGCACGTTTCCTTAACATTGTTGCCACATCAAATTAGAAGAAAAAAAAACAACAAAAAAGGCTGTAAATAGCTTGTTTAAAACGCAACCCCATTGGGGGTATTGATTCCCATTTATAAAAAAGTAAATTTTATTATATAGCCACTGGATTTTTTTTTTTTTGTAATATCAGTTCGTTTCCGATTGATTTAATAGCGGCAACGCAGCCTTGTGCGGGTCAATGACTTCGCTTGGACGAGCGGGAGCTGATCCGAAATGGAATCAGCAGCTGCGCCCATTAAAAAACTGGAATTTTCCTGATACCTTCGCTTCAAAACAAATCTAATACATCGTTTATACGAAAATGTAAACGATTCTTCAATAATTAGTTTATTTGGTTAGGTGTTTGTCGTATAGTTTTACGAGGGCGGTACACAAAATACACCATATCATTTATTGTATAAAAATATTTTTCCTTTCGTACCAATTTCCAAAATATACGTGAAAAAGTTGATATTTAGTAACTTAACCACAAAATTTTCTTGATTCAAACCCAAAATTTTCAAAAACTAACCTTGTCATGTCTTTTTCCTCTTTCTAACTTACCTGTCCACCAAATTTCGACCGTTTTTTGAGTTTTAAATATATAAATAACAAAACTTTCTTTCAAAAATTTTTTAATTTACGGTTATTTATAACGCTCCAATTTGATATTTCAAACACACCTCGTATAATTATCCGCGCCGGAAATTGTAAACGTTTTAAATCGAATGATAAACGATGACAAAGTCCTTAATTCCGAAAGATTCGATTATAATTGTTTGAAATAATTTTTTATTAAAACTGAGTACGACCCTGTGCGTATTGTCGGAAGAAATCTGTGTATTCAGCTCCAGACCCGGCTGCAACGTTACCATGGGAACGCGTTGTTGGCATGAACACTGTTCCCCCCGTACAACTTTTGTTTTCATAGGTTGCAGCGCGTACCCTA
Source organism: Diorhabda carinulata (assembly GCF_026250575.1). Classification (NCBI taxonomy): domain Eukaryota; kingdom Metazoa; phylum Arthropoda; class Insecta; order Coleoptera; family Chrysomelidae; genus Diorhabda; species Diorhabda carinulata. The sequence goes on from NC_079471.1 coordinate 561,628, forward strand.
CGACGAGACTTTTCATTAAATACTTGTATGAATTATGAACGGCGAAAACCAGTTACTTTTTCTGTTTTTATCATCTTTTTACTTTTATTTTTCCTATATACATATATCGTTTTTATTTTTGACTATTATGTATATCGAAAAATATACTTATTTAAATAGTTTACGTAGATATATTTAAACAAGAAAAGTTAGGTTAAAACGTACCTACTTTCTAGTGGAGTTTCAGTACAAACGCAATAATGCGAACTGAAATTAATAACCTGAAATGTATTAAATACTTTTTGATTTTGATATTATCAAAGTAAAAAATGTTTGAAATTGAAAACAAAGCTCTGTTTTTGTTCTGAACAAATTTTCGGACAAAGTTCAAGAGTCGAACCATAGAGGGCGGTTAAGTTACTTGTTTAAGTATTCGTATGACAAAGATAAAAAAACTATTATACCAGGACCTGTAAATTAACATTTTAGAGTTGAAATATGTATATATAAAATAAATAAAGTTTTTTCCAAACAAAGTTAACGCTATAAAATGTATATACAATAAAAACAGAAGGGCTGTAATCGTTTAACAATGACTATTATTTGATTTAGCTGGTAACCATCGAAATGAAAGTACGTCGTTAAATTAAATTACGTACTTAATCCGATCCTGGGATTTGGGAGGTGGCTCTGCAGCGAGGTGGTTTACAATCCACCGACACTGTCGTGATCCCCTATTGTATCACTGTTAGCATCAAATACAAGTCGTTAACGGCTGTAGTTGATAGTTTTATTAAAAATCACCGTTAAAAAATTGTCTTAGTTTATAAACATTTATAATATATGTTGTTTGCTTTTCTTTTCCAAACGTATTGAGGAGAAATGTTATTTTTTATTGACATTTGACAGTTTATATTTTCAAAAATAGTATACAGGTTACGTGACATGATTTCCTGGTGACATTTGACAGTTATCAATTGGGAACAAAGAAGTTATGAGACTTAAATATAAATTTAAATAATTCAATAATAATAAAGAACGAAATATATATAGGTTTTATTTTGACATTTGACAATTGTAGTTTCAAATAATTGAATTATGCAATATTGACAATTGACATTTCAAAAAATATGAAAACTAATAGTCACGAGTATTAGTTTGACATATTAAAGTTGATATTTGCAAAAAAAATGAATTGGCTGGAATATTTGTCATTTGACGGTTACTATTTCCGTGAGTGAACACAATTTTTTGACATTTGACAAATGCTATTTCTTAAGCATATGTCACCGATTGTTATTTGACGTTTGGCAGTTACTTTTTTTAACTCTTATGGTATAATAGTATTCTGACGACAGTTAGTTCTGTTTTCAAGAAAATAATACAGTAACGTGTCACATATGATAGTTATTTTCATAAATACTGAAGCATCTATGGAATATCACTATTCTTTGTCAATTGACAATTGCTATCAAACATCGATTTGACATTGACGTTTGACAGTTATTATTTTAAAAAATAATGTAACTTCAATGTTATAATAATGTTTTGACATCTGTCAATAGTTGTTTACAATAAAATAAGATATTATAAAATAATCTTTTAGCTATATCCTGTATTTAAATCAATCTTATTTTGATCCCAATATTTATTCAGTTGTTCTAGTTAATAATTTAACGTTATATCGAAGCTGATTTTTTAGAAGCCCGAATAAAACATCGAGTAAATAATACCGTTACGTGACTTTGGAATATTAAGAAATCGATCGGTATTTTTAGGTGCTTGGTACATTAGTCACCCTCGAAAGACAACTATTTAATCTAGAAATTGTTGATAGTAATCAAATGATTTATTGAATTCACCGAACTAATAGAGAGAGAATAATAAATATTATATGATATATGAATAATTACACGAAAATAAAAGTTTATAGTATAAAATAAACGAAGTAATAAATAAATATAAATAGGTAGGCAACTAATTATACAGTATTATAATAGACGTTAACTTTAACAGGTGTAACAACAACTAACTAATAAAAACTAAATATAAATAAGTTTATTCGTATAAAATCGCTTATAAAATAATTGATTAATAAATTTTTGATAGAAATTAAAATAAAATATGAATCATTGTAAATTATATACTAGATAGGCAACCAATTATACAATGCAAAACACGTTAACCTTGAAAGTTGTGGAAGTAAAAATTAATAAGTTGATATAACTTATTATATAATTATGAAAATATTACGGAAATTATTCGAACAATCTCAAACAGGTACTAAAGTGAAGAGTTGTAATATTGAAATGCATCACGAATTCATCAAACATTCATAGACATTATCGTCTAGACTGTCTGTCAATTTATGTTCTCGTTTTAGCCTTTAAAATCGATATACAGCGCTAAATCCGCGTTATCAATAATGCAAATCGTTGCAGTTATACGGTGGTGCATAATTAAAATATACAGAGTGTATTCTTTTTATTAAATATCGAACGTTTGTATTAGAATCGATTATTAAACAAGATACGTCCCAAGATTCAATTTCATCTCGTGGTATAATTACATTGTTGTCAGATTTTCTATTTTATACTGAAAATAAAAAATTTTTCTAAACTACGAATTTCGCTTGTCATTTACCCCGTTTTTAATTAAATCTTCGTACTGCCCTTTGCGGTACACCAGGTGGACGAAATTTTCTCGTCCCCTACTCTACACAATTGATCAGTCGGAAAACTCATTTTTTAGCGAGTCCACGTTATTTCCTGAAAGTGCCAGTGCTCCCTGTACATCGGCCCAACATCAACGGCTACGTCTAGTCTCGACAATGGCGCAGCTATTTATTTGGGGAACTAGACGGGAGCGTGTCCATGGAAACACTCCTTGTGTAGCTGCCGCCGTTCCAGCGTCATCTGCTGCCTCCGGTAACAGGGGTGGCTCCGATCAATGATGTTAACAACTTCGCACTCATCGAAAATTATAATCCCTTTTGTTTATTCAAAAAATTTTCCTTTTGGTAAGCGACATAAACTTAATCTTCAATATTTGTAAATCCGGCAACGTCGTACGAATATTTAACAAGCTACAATAAGATAATTCGTTCTGGATCAAACCAGAAACACGACGGAAAAGTTAGGTTAGGTGTGTATTTAGTTGTTTAGTATTTATATATACGAGGATCGCTATTTAAATTAAAAAAAGTATTATAAAGTATATTGTTCGAGTTAAATTCCTTTCCATCCCTTGATCCGCCTTTCCCGGGGGTGTTTTAAAGAGTAACGCGAGTCGTGTGACAAGAATGAATCCCAATTTCTCATTCCAAGTCGTTGAAGGACCCCGAAGAATTCCAATTCAACTCCTGTGCTTATTTATAATTCCCCTAAGACTTAGGGGACATTAAAAGGTATGTATTACCCTTCGATATTTTTTATATTTCGAACGTAATTTGTATATAAAAAATTAATTCGACGATCCGTTACGTAAAAAATAATAAATAACGTAGAAGTTTTATGAAATTTTACGTACGTCGCTGATAGTTGAGATTCAAAGGCAGGTGGTGATGATGATGTGTGTTGGAATCGAACTATCAGCTGTTGATTTTTTTATTTTTTTCTCCGAAACCAGTGGTAGTGTGTTCTAAACAGCTGATTCGTTTTTCACGCGCGTAAACAACTACTTTTATACGAGGGTAATTATTTAAGTAAGATAAAACGACGATTAAATCGATGAATAAATCTATTTATAATGTTTTTCGAGATTGTTTAGCGACGAAAATTCGTTTTTCTTCGCGTTGGGTCACGTAATAAAATAATTTACGGAAAAATTTGTTGAACATCTGCGGAAACATGTGCAAATATAATTTCGAGTCTGTTGTATATGGATATATTCGAATTTACAATCGGAATTTTCTCGGAAATTACGATAATTCCCGCCGGAGACTGATGAGGGTTCAGACATCTGCTTCTTAGGTATTCATTTTGTTAATTAATTCAACTTTTGCACACCTGATGCCGCTCGTTTTCTAAGGCTGTTCATTACGTGCTTAAAACACGCACCTTTCACTGTTTTATTTCATTTAATGACATATTAGACTCCATTATATAATTTAATATTGAATTATCGACGAATTTTGTGTAATTTTGAGGTTAGAACCGTATATGAATTGAAAAGATTTATCATTTGTAATTGCCCCGGTATATTCATTGGTTTTACCGATAAATATCAACGGATAAATATCTAATGATGGTTATAAATAGAAAAAAAAAATAAATCTAACAAAATTGAGGTTAGATTCATTGTAATTTGAAATATAATGGCTCGAAATGAAATGGAACTTTTAAAAAACAAGATAAAAACGGCTGGAGCCGGTACTGGTGAATATATGATAAATTTATTTCACGAGAGATGGCGTTTACTTATTATAAATCATCATTAAACCTTCATGGCTATTTGAATATGGATTTATATGTTTTTATATATTAGTTTTCTAAATATATCGATATAATAGACCAGTCACTCTCTAAATAGGTTAATATTTCGCTTACAGGATGAGATTTTTCAAATACAAATAATATTTACAAAGCCAACTGTCAAATGTGATTCAGTTTTACCAACCGACAATGTAATTTCCCTAATGGATATCTTTAACAGTTTTTCTATAAATAAATTAAATTCTTTCGATTTTGTTTCACTAAAAAAAAAGAATATTTCCATAGATACAATTTTTTTTGACGAAAATATCGAGTGGAAAATCCAATTAGGCAATTTAAATGCAACGACACTCTCACGAAGGGTTAATATGAAAGGTTATTTCAAGGTTAACGTTTTTACACACTCGATTCGTTTAAATTACATGTACTACAGTCAAATTTAAGTAAAATATTAGGTAGGAACCACTAAAATAAAAGTATAGTACCAAAAAAAGGACCTAAATGAAGTTATCTCGACTGATTTTCCAATTACAAAGTTGTAATTTGGTTTTGATGAAATAAAAACATATCGCAGCCCTCGTATATACCCTATGGCAACTCTTGTTTACGTCTCCGCTTGAAATTTTATAATTTAATTATTATGTATCTTACTACTTTCTAATTTATTTATTTTTTTGTTAAATATTTGTCGAATTACGGAATCATTCAATGTGCAGTCTGCAGGTAACGCCAGGTGAGTCCTATCACCTGCTATTTTTTACTAAAAGGATCTTTAGAAATCGTCCTTAACCTCCGACGCTATAAAAAGCAGCGCTGTACACGAATTTAATCACAACAGGATATTTTTTCTCTATTCCATATTTAATATAAATATTGGCAACATCGTACTTTTAATATGACAAGTGATTTCGCCATCTAGCGTCCCAATTGAAAACTTCGCGTATGAAGATGATGGCAGCAGCCATTTTTGATCGATTAATTTAAACGTCATTTCCGAAAAAAGTAATTAACGAAGTGACCTATTTTAACACAGAAATCTCTTCGGTTTACGATGACATTTATTATACGTGCCGTCAAATAAGTCGTAAATTACGAGAAAGTCAATTTCTACAATTGACAACCGTTAAACTCAAATATGCACGCTGCATTTTTGTTTATTATTATTAAATTAAAAAGGTACGATGCCAAACTATAAAACAAGTATGGGTACATTGTCTTTTGGACGGTTAATTATTGACCTTGGACGTCTCGAAGTTTGTAACTTTCGAAAATCCATCAAATTATTTCAAATTCTGTTCTATAATTTTTATTTCATTCGTTTCAAGGTTAAATTTATGTATCTGTATATCAATTCGTCATTTAATTTCAAAATAGGCCAGTATTTAAAAAAATAAGTTTGTAAAATGTACGATAAAAGTTGTTTACTGCATACTTTCGTATACCCTCGTATAATAATGGTTCGTGTAACGACCTTACGTCCCTGAATTCGTCAACAAAAGAACCTTATAATCTCCGAATGAAACATCTGCTCTAAATTTCTTGAAAACGCCCTTTGTTCAGGTAAACGCTTCTAGAATGTTCTCGCAAAGCAGATGGTACGTAAGCAAAAATAATTTGTTTACAATTTAATGCATAACATTTTGGGATAATGGCAAATCAAATTTTTATACCGGTAAAAACGAATTTTTGAGGTTATTTCGATGATTTACATCTAATTATTAATAACCTAACCTAACCTAACAATTTTAATGTCAATGTAAGTGACTTTTTGAAACGTATTTAGTATATATTCACGCTGAAGATGGTTTTCTATATCTCCTACGTTACCTTGAACTTTTTAATTGGAAGGTTACGAGTCACCCTGTACAAGGTGTCCCCACGACGAGTTAAAACTATCCGTATATGGCAAAATACTTATAGTAGAATCGTGAAAATTTATACGTTTAGGTTTTAGGATACGATCTTTTTAACTAAAATGTTTTCAAAGATGGCCGACTTCCGGTTATACCGGAAATCGATAGTAACTTTGTTATTTTGAATAGAACACCATGTATATTAATACATTTTTGAAATCTACGTAAAATTTTAGTATAGTTTTGTTTAAAAACTTTTTTCGAAAAATGTATACTTTTTGAGAAATTAATTTTTTTGTAAAAAATTTGACCCTTATAAATTATTTATTTACGAAAATACCTTTAAAGATATGAAAATAATTTTTGTTCGGTCGCTTTTAGCAAGGTCAGACGTATTTGAATCTATGTTGAAAAATGTTTCATTTTATACAGGGTGTGTATAAGAATTGTTCAAAGTTTAACTTCATAAATATCAAATTTTTTCAAAACTCATCCTCTAAAATTTACAGAAAACATTTATTATTAGGATAACGGTGAGGTTTAGGTATAGGAAATAGATGAATTTACCTTATTTTCTACCCCTGAATGCATTAAAATAGAAAAAACCGGGTGGTTCTATTTGAAAAAATAAAGTTTATGAAGTTAAACTTTGAACAATTCTTGTACGCACCCTGTATAAAATGAAAAATGTTTCAACATAGATTCAAATAGGTGTGACCTTGCTAAAAGCAACCGAATAAATGGCATTTTCATATCTTTAAAGGTATTTTCGTAAATAAATAATTTATAAGGGTCAAATTTTTTACAAAAAAATTAATAACTCGAAAAGTATGCATTTTTCGAAAAAAGTTTTTAGACAGAAATTTACTAAAATTTTACGTAGATTTCAAAAATGTATTAATATACAGGGTGTCCTATTTAAAATAACAAAGTTATAGTCGATTTCCGGTAGAACCGGAAGTCGGTCATCTTTGAAAATATTTTGGTTAAAAAGATCGTATCCGAAAACCTAAAAGTAGAAATTTTCATGATTCTACTATGAGTATTTCGCCATATACAGATAGTTTTAACTCGTCGTGGGACACCCTGTATATAAAAACTAACCTCAATATACGTAAAGTTAACAATACGTGACCGTATCCCATCTGTCGAAGTTTACAACCATAAAAAAATTACCGGTTGTAGGATCTCAGACATATGGAGAATGTGTTGTATACGAAATTGTGAAAATTGGGTCATTTTTTGATAATTTCTTTACGGGGGAAAATCCATATTGTTTTAACCAGTACGTCCAGTTAAATCATTCAAATTTTAATCCCCCGAAACTCAATTTACCACGGTTTTTATTATAAGGGTTGTGTCAGCGATAAACCGCCCCTCATTACCACATATACGAGGGTTAGTACATAAATATCTACCATACGAGTGCTAGTAGAATTGTTTTCGAATACTAGAATCGTTCATTTTGATATTGAATCGCGAATATTAATTTTAAAACTTTTGTATCTACCCTCGTACTCAAACTTTCTTTTTTTGTGTCACTCCGTACAGTTGTGAATGTTGATAATCAAAGGTTTTTACCTGACAACCAGCTTTTTAGTATCAGGTAATCGAAACCACTGCTTTTACTATTAAAAAGAATGAAATTTCTTGAGGATGAACAAGCGGTGGGTCAAAAGAAATTTAGATGTTAAAGACAGCTGCTATCGGGATCAACTAAAAGTACACTGAAAGAAATATATTAATATTTTGAAAAACAAAATTTCATTCGAGAATAACTTTGTAAATATAAAAGATACGAAAAAGTTGTTTAATAGTTTTTTATAGAAAATTAAATTCTCTACAAAAAATGTATCTTAGCATTTTTTCGTATCTCGCTTAGTTTCTATAATATAGTCAAAATAAATAATTTAATTAATGTTTTTTTACATTGAACAGCTGATATCTCACGAATTATATTGAAAACAAGATATATGACTGATGTATGTTGTAGATAATTGGATTTATGAAATAAAAGCTATCTTCGTATTTTTACGTAAATCCCTTGGTTTTGAAGATAATTCGAAAAAAAAAAAATTTCTATACAAAATTTTTTTTTGTGATTAATGAAGTAATGCTGGGAAATTTCCATTGTATATAGATTGGTTAAAAACATAAGCTCACGCTACTCCTCCGATTTTTCGTGTCAAAAGGACTATAATTAATGTAGTAGGGAAAAATTTGTCGACCGTGACCGGTAGTTTGAACAAAAACCCCCTAATGGAATAGAGCGAACACGTAACAATCTGTTAATCGATACTAATATTAGAAAAATGTTTTATTTTTACTATTTTACAGTATAACAAATGATTCCAAATTTTTACAACGATTCCAATAAAATATCTTTCAATGAGACACTCTATATACTAAATTGAAATATAAGTGTCGCTGTTGCCAGTGTTTTATTAATTTCGGGGAAAAATAGATAAATAATAAGTATATCGATTACAGTATTAGAAAATAAAATTTCAAAAATGGCAAACTGCCTAAACTGCAGTGCCTTTTTTGGAGGTGTTTATAAATTGAACAAACCCATCCGTTAACCCCAATTTGGAAAATTGCGGACGTTCAAGTTACCATTGGATGACTGACCGTGCGACAAGGCATCGGCAGGTCCATTGATGACTGAATCGACCTTTGTGACTGCACGTGACTGAGCAGATCTGCAAATGTGTATAAGCGATCAATGTTCAGCTGTGCCATCACTGACACGCACCTCCGACAATTTATTAGCTACTATACGTATAAATACAGATCAGAGCGAAGTATACGTCGGTGTATTATAACGAGATTTCGTTTACAATTTATATTTAATACAAAATATTATTATTAAAAATCTGAACAACTCTTTTATTTTTAAATATTAATATTTATTATTAGTTTCTTATATATAAATAAAAACATTAATGCATCTAAATGTTTCCGATTTTAGGTCACTTTTGATAAAATTTGACTTTCATCTTTATCAAAATATTTTGAAACGTCAAATTTTATCTAACCAAAAATTATTAAAAAAAAACTAAACACTTTTTATGTTCAATGTTTAGTTCTCGTTTATTTTAAATTTAAGAAAAATATAAAAAAGGATCGCAGTCAGTAGGATTCGAACCTACGCTCCCAGAGGGAATCTGATTTCTAGTCAGACGCCTTAACCGCTCGGCCATGACTGCTTGAAATATCGCAAAGCTATTTGATTATTGGTTTCTTTAATAGTGTTTATTTTTGTATAATATACAAATAAATAAATATTGTTCCTTAAATCAAAACTCTATCGACTAAACTATTATTTTGTTCCGCTTCATCTCTTTATCTTGTTAGTATGATGAATTTATCCAATTTTTCTGTAAACTAAGGAAGATTTTCCGTCATTTGTAGTATGGAAAACACAAAAAAAATAACTATTTCTATAAATAAAATTGATAATATTAACTGTATTATTTTTATATAGAACTATTGGAAACCTAATAGGTTTTTCTAATAATAAATGTTGATGAGTGTTCTAAAAAAATTGTTATAATTAGAAGGTAGGCAATACTTTATACATACATGCAATGATGATGACCTTATAAATTACTAATTTATATTTAGAACAACATCGATCTAAAAATGCAATAATAAACCGAAAGTATTTTATCTTAGTTTCATTTATATTTAATTATCGTCATTTTTTGATTTTAAATGATTGAAATCATATAATTTAATTTCTGGTAATATATCATTTGTTATTTTAATTTCGAGTTTCTTATTCATTTAATGGCGTCATGGGATGTTCCGATGTTTTAAAACCGTAAGATTTAAATATCTTCCTATACAATACTCATGAAGCTCGTTGTATGACGTTTTTAAACAAATTTAATTAGGAAAAAGGAAAAATTAATTAGTAGTAGCATACGTCGTTCGGAAGGTTAGACACGATTACGGACCTGGACATTCCTATAAAATTACAGTTTTCTACATTTTCCTGTTAATGTATTTCATACTATAAGGTTTCAATGTTTGACGTAATTATTTAATTAAAACATGAGATAATTGAAATTAATTTAAATTTCAAAATCCGTTTTAGCAGCAATAAAAATAATTTTTTCATTATTGATGACTAATAGTGAGTTCAATTTATGACAATAGGTGTCCAACAACTATTCGTTGGTTGATGTAATGTCTAATATACAATCGATTGTTTTTTGTAACGTAGACAACTGAAATTTCTATTTTCATTTATTATTATTACATTGTTATTATTGTTCAGTTATAGTGATAAACGTCAAAAGTAGTATTTGCTGATAATTTATGAATCAATAGAGAGTTAGATTTATGACCATATGTATGTATTCAATTAATCTTTATGTTTATTATTATAATGAAGTATTTTTGTAAACGTTATTAATTGAAATTGTGTTGATTTTCGTCTTTTATTATCATATTAAAATGATTACGATGAAAATAATGTTAAAAAATACTTTTATAAGTTCGCCATTTTTCTTTCTTTTATACACGTCAAATGTTCGCATTATGAAAGAGATGGGACATTAATTTGAATAACCGAATGAAAAGTGAAATAGACGAATGACAAATAAATGTTTTACGCTACTTTTCATTCGAGATATCATTAAACATGCATTTTTAAATTAAAAAAAAATTCAATTCTTGAAAAATAATTGCGTGAATAGGAACTAGATTCGTGAAAAGTAGAACAAAAACGTTTTTTATTTATGAAGTGGAAGTTCTAGAGCTGCAGAAATAGGATACAAAGAGTTGGGTGGGGTTTAGAAAGGGGTTGAGTGGTTGCCGGGTTTACTCGGTTACTTGATGTCAAGGCCCGCAGCCATGCATACTACGACGGTGTACGAATGGTGGCGTGTTATTACCGCTACATTAGAGATGGAAGTTATATAATATTTTGGAACGTTTATATTAGAATTTAATATTGAAAAAATTGATAATTTGTTGTTATATCGAATCTGATATCAATAAATGAAATTTTTAAGTTGAAACAGACAGTATTTCTAATAAATAAACCAGTCAATTCTATTTTATATATCCAATATTATAGATTGAACTTTATTTACACGCAACCAACATTACACGTTACGTAAACTTCATAATACTTAGATTTATATTATACATTCATGTTTTATTGATGACAAAACGTATAAATTGATTAATTAGTATATGATAAGGTAATCAAAAGTGTAAAAAACTAAGAAATTACACATTATTGCATAGTGTATATGTCGTGATTTCTTTTCCTTGATCGCAGTTCCCATCTCTAATTTGTACTGACCGACTGGTCGATAGACGCTTGTCGTATCTAGAAACTGCGCAGCGAAAATCAAAACAGACATTAATAATACAACCAAATCGTCGAAGAAGAAGAAGATTCGAAATAAAAATATATGCATAGAATTATTTTTTATTTTATAAATATCAAAGAGCCACCAATTAAGAATTCTATTTAATACAGTTTGGATTATACAGTATGTAACGATAATGAATTCAATATATAAAAAATTGATTAAAGATTTTTAGACATAACCTCAAATTAATTATATATAATCGATTTCGTTAATTTCTTTGAACTGTTGAAATGTTTAAGTTTCTAATCGTTTTGATCTAATGTGTTTGGGAAATGATCTAAAATGATCCAAAATGTTTCAAAAATGATTTAAAGTATTGCATTATAACCTAAAATGTCTAACGTAATCAAAAAACGTTCTAAAATGATCCTAAATATTGTAAAACCATCTAAAATGTTCCAAAAATGATTTAAGGTGTTTCACTAAGACCAAAAATGTTCTAGAATGATCCAAAATGTTCTAAAACGATCTAAGATGCTCCAAAAATGATCTAACGTGATCCAAGAACGATTTAAGGTGTCCCATTATAACCTAAAATGGTCTAAAGTAATCAAAAAACGTTCTAGAATGATCCCAGGCGTTCCACTATAATCTAAAATAGTCTAAAGTAATAAAAAAACATTCTAGAATGATCCCAGGTGTTCCACTATTATCTAAAATGGTCTAAAGTAATCAAAAAACCTTTTAGAATGTTCCGAGGTGTTCCATTATGACGTAAAAAGGTCTGAAATAATCAAAAAACGTTCTAGAATGATCCGAGGTGTTCCATTATGACCTAAAAAGATCTAAAGTAATCGAAAAACGTTTTAGAATGTTCCGCGGTGTTCCACTATGACCTAAAAAGGTCTAAAGTAATCAAAAAACGTTTTAGAATGTTCCGAGATGTTCCATTATGACCTTAAAAGGTCTGAAGTAATCAAAAAACGTTCTAGAGTGATCCGAAGTACTCCATTATGACCTAAAAAGATCTAAAGTAATCGAAAAACGTTTTAGAATGTTCCGAGGTGTTCCACTATGACCTAAAAAGGTCTAAAGTAATCAAAAAACCTTCTAGAATGATCCGAGATGTTCCATTATGACCTTAAAAGGTCTAAAGTAATCAAAAAACGTTCTAGAGTGATCCGAAGTACTCCATTATGACCTAAAAAGGTCTGAAATAATCAAAAAACGTTCTAGAGTGATCCGAAGTACTCCATTATGACCTAAAAAGATCTAAAGTAATCAAAAAACGTTCTAGAATGATCCGAGATGTTCCACTATGACCTAAAATGGTCTGAAGTAGTCAAAAAACGTTCTAGAATGATCCGAAGTACTACATTATGACCTAAAAAGGTCTAAAGTAATAAAAAAACGTTCTAGAATGTTCCGAGGTGTTCCACTATGACCTAAAAAGGTCTAAAGTAATCAAAAAACGTTCTAGAATGATCCGAGGTGTTCCACTATGACCTAAAATGCTCTAGAATTGCTCCAAAATATTCCGAAACGATTTAAAATGTTCCAAAAATGATCTAACGTGTTCCAAAAACGATCTACGACACAGCAGAATATTTCATATAATTTTTTTTCTACAACTTCGTGAATTCCTCAGTTTAATCATCGTCCATCGTTAGTTGCAGCGTATCTTTCAGAATTAAACCGCGAAAAATATAATTTTACTTGTTTTATTATATGTATATCGATTGACGTGACCTGTACCGAACTACCCATCCGTATCCGGTTCTATCCCAGTCTAGTCCAGTCACCCCTGCAACGGGAGCTGCGTCTACCCCGATCCGTAGTGGCGCGGCCCGACGTCGGACGGCTTTCGAATTCTAATGGTTGTTGCCCTTTTCGTTCGATTTTCCCGGATGCACAGTCGGGGGAAAAGGAGGAAAACTTTAAAGATAATATCCGAATCATCTACAGAAATTAGTTTGACTCAAGGTGTGGTGGTCAAATTAACCAAAACTGAATCCGGTGGAATTTTTACCTTCAAAGTTATTTGCGTAAAATAAATTTCTAAGTTTTGATTTTTCATTGATATACGTTCTGTTTATTTCGCATGTTTCTCACAAATTTCTTATGAATTTTCATTATTTTGCCCTATTTTTGTGAACAGACTCCAAGTTTTCCGGAGTTTCTTCTATATTTTCATTATTTTGCCCTATTTTTGTGAACAGACTCAAAGTTTTCCAAAGTTTCTCATATATTTTCATTATTTTGACCTATTTTTGTGAACAGACTCAAAGTTTTCCAAAGTTTCTCATATATTTTCATTATTTTGCCCTATTTTTGTGAACAGACTCCAAGTTTTCCAAAGTTTCTCATATATTTTCATTATTTTGCCCTATTTTTGTGAACTGACTCAAAGTTTTCCAAAGTTTCTCATATATTTTCATTATTTTGCCCTATTTTTGTGAACAGACTCAAAGTTTTCCAAAGTTTCTCATATATTTTCATTATTTTGCCCTATTTTTGTGAACAGACTCAAAGTTTTCCAAAGTTTCTCATATATTTTCATTATTTTGCCCTATTTTTGTGAACAGACTCCAAGTTTTCCAAAGTTTCTCATATATTTTCATTATTTTGCCCTATTTTTGTGAACAGACTCAAAGTTTTCCGGATTTTCTTCTATATTTTCATTATTTTGCCCTATTTTTGTGAACAGACTCAAAGTTTTCCAAAGTTTCTCATATATTTTCATTATTTTGCCCTATTTTTGTGAACAGACTCCAAGTTTTCCAAAGTTTCTCATATATTTTCATTATTTTGCCCTATTTTTGTGAACAGACTCAAAGTTTTCCAAAGTTTCTCATATATTTTCATTATTTTGCCCTATTTTTGTGAACAGACTCAAAGTTTTCCAAAGTTTCTCATATATTTTCATTATTTTGCCCTATTTTTGTGAACAGACTCCAAGTTTTCCAAAGTTTCTCATATATTTTCATTATTTTGCCCTATTTTTGTGAACAGACTCAAAATTTTCCAAAGTTTCTCATATATTTTCATTATTTTGCCCTATTTTTGTGAACAGACTCAAAGTTTTTGGAAATTTTGAGGTTAGGAAACAAGAAATAATCGCCGAAGGTCATATCTTGTGAATGGGATTAATAATTTTACCAATTTGATCAAAATGGCAACACTGTATTCAACGATTGTCAAAAAAAGTTTCCAAAACAGCTAAAATTGTAGTTAAAGTGTATGGGAATAATTCTATAAGGTAGCCATAATCAAAATTCATATGAAAATGGTAAAAAAATATTAAAAATAATCATCATTATTAAGATTTTTCATCAAAAAAAGAAATGGTGAATGCTTTGGTCAAATTGGTGACGATATTTCAAATTGTGGTGGACGCGCGAATTCAAAATTTACCGGGCGCTCCATATACAAAGATTTTTCGATTATTTAACCCCTTAAACCGCTAAAAATATTAATTTCTCAATCCTTTTTGTACATTCCGTCGATTTTCGATCTTTCGTGATTTAAAATCAATTTGACGTTTCCAAAATATGATAAAAATCGAAAATCACGAAACGCCACTGATTCCAGAAGTTCGAGGAACGTCGAGCAACTGAAAGGAATGTTGTATCTGGATTCCTGTTATCCTGGATGTCCTCTTATCTGAGTCCTTCAAAAATTCTACGTATCACTCAATGTCTAACACAAAAAATGGTTTTAATGGTAGAGTGAGAGACGTTCAACTGGAAAAATTGTCGAAAACTGTTGGTATGTACTCAAAATTTGTAAAAAATGTTGAAACAGTTCAATTTTCTATTGAAATTGACAGTTGTTGTCGGAAATTGTTGAAAAATTATTTAAAAACTGTTCGAAATACGAAAATTGTCAAAAACTGTTGCGAAAATGTGCTGAAAACTGTTTAAAAATCGTCTAAAACAAATTAAATACCGTTCAACTGGAAAAATTGTCAAAAACTGTTGGTATGCACTCAAAATTTAGAAAAAATGTTAAAAGAGTTCAAAAATCAATTAATAGTGACAGTTGTCGGAAATTGCTGAAAAACCATAAAAAAACTGTACAAAATACGAAAATTGTCAAAAACTGTTGCGAAAATATTCCCGAGCTGCTGAAAAACGTTTCAGACGAACTAAAAGTGATTCAAAATACAACAATGTTCAAAATTTCATCAAAATTGTCAAAAACTGTTACGAAAATGTGCTGAAAACTGTTTAAAAATCGTCTAAAACAAATTAAATACCGTTCAACTGGAAAAATTGTCAAAAACTGTTGGTATGTACTCAAAATTTGTGAAAAATGTTAAGAGAGTTCAAAAATCAATTAATAGTGACAGTTGTCGGAAATTGCTGAAAAACCATAAAAAAACTGTACAAAATACGAAAATTGTCAAAAACTGTTGCGAAAATATTCCCGAGCTGCTGAAAAACGTTTCAGACGAACTAAAAGTGATTCAAAATACAACAATGTTCAAAATTTCATCAAAATTGTCAAAAACTGTTACGAAAATGTGCTGAAAACTGTTTAAAAATCGTCTAAAACAAATTAAATACCGTTCAACTGGAAAAATTGTCAAAAACTGTTGGTATGCACTCAAAATTTAGAAAAAATGTTAAAAGAGTTCAAAAATCAATTAATAGTGACAGTTGTCGGAAATTGCTGAAAAACCATAAAAAAACTGTACAAAATACGAAAATTGTCAAAAACTGTTGCGAAAATAGTTCTGAGTGGCTGAAAAACGTTTCAGATAAACTAAAAGTGATTCAAATTGCAATAAATGTTCAAAATTTGATAGGGAATTGTCAAAAACTGTTGGTATGTACTCAAAATGTGTAAAAAATGTTAAGAGAGTTCAAAAATCAATTGATACTGACAATTGTTGTCTGAAATTGTTGAAAAATCATTTGAAAAACTGTTCAAAATACGAAAATTGTCAAAAACTGTTGCGAAAATAGTTCTGAGTGGCTGAAAAACGTTTCAGATAAACTAAAAGTGATTCAAAATGCAATAAATGTTCAAAATTTGATAGGGAATTGTTAAAAACTGTTGGTATGTACTCAAAATTTGTAAAAAATGTCAAGAGAGTTCAAAAATCAATTGATACTGACAATTTTTGTCTGAAATTGTTGAAAAATCATTTGAAAAACTGTTCAAAATACGAAAATTGTCAAAAACTGTTGCGAAAATAGTTCTGAGTGGCTGAAAAACGTTTCAGATAAACTAAAAGTGATTCAAAATGCAATAAATGTTCAAAATTTGATAGGGAATTGTTAAAAACTGTTGGTATGTACTCAAAATTTGTAAAAAATGTCAAGAGAGTTCAAAAATCAATTGATACTGACAATTTTTGTCTGAAATTGTTGAAAAATCATTTGAAAAACTGTTCAAAATACGAAAATTGTCAAAAACTGTTGCGAAAATAGTTCTGAGTGGCTGAAAAACGTTTCAGATAAACTAAAAGTGATTCAAAATGCAATAAATGTTCAAAATTTGATAGGGAATTGTCAAAAACTGTTGGTATGTACTCAAAATTTGTAAAAAATGTCAAGAGAGTTCAAAAATCAATTGATACTGACAATTTTTGTCTGAAATTGTTGAAAAATCATTTGAAAAACTGTTCAAAATACGAAAATTGTCAAAAACTGTTGCGAAAATAGTTCTGAGTGGCTGAAAAACGTTTCATACGAAAAAAAGTGACTCAAAATGCAATAAATGTTCAAAATTTGATAAAAAACTGTCAAAAACTGTTGGTATGTACTCAAAATTTGTAAAAAATGTCAAGAGAGTTCAAAAATCAATTGATACTGACAATTGTTGTCTGAAATTGTTGAAAAATCATTTGAAAAACTGTTCAAAATACGAAAATTGTCAAAAACTGTTGCGAAAATAGTTCTGAGTGGCTGAAAAACGTTTCAGATAAACTAAAAGTGATTCAAAATGCAATAAATGTTCAAAATTTGATAGGGAATTGTTAAAAACTGTTGGTATGTACTCAAAATTTGTAAAAAATGTCAAGAGAGTTCAAAAATCAATTGATACTGACAATTTTTGTCTGAAATTGTTGAAAAATCATTTGAAAAACTGTTCAAAATACGAAAATTGTCAAAAACTGTTGCGAAAATAGTTCTGAGTGGCTGAAAAACGTTTCAGATAAACTAAAAGTGATTCAAAATGCAATAAATGTTCAAAATTTGATAGGGAATTGTCAAAAACTGTTGGTATGTACTCAAAATTTGTAAAAAATGTCAAGAGAGTTCAAAAATCAATTGATACTGACAATTTTTGTCTGAAATTGTTGAAAAATCATTTGAAAAACTGTTCAAAATACGAAAATTGTCAAAAACTGTTGCGAAAATAGTTCTGAGTGGCTGAAAAACGTTTCATACGAAAAAAAGTGACTCAAAATGCAATAAATGTTCAAAATTTGATAAAAAACTGTCAAAAACTGTTGGTATGTACTCAAAATTTGTAAAAAATGTCAAGAGAGTTCAAAAATCAATTGATACTGACAATTGTTGTCTGAAATTGTTGAAAAATCATTTGAAAAACTGTTCAAAATACGAAAATTGTCAAAAACTGTTGCGAAAATAGTTCTGAGTGGCTGAAAAACGTTTCAGATAAACTAAAAGTGATTCAAATTGCAATAAATGTTCAAAATTTGATAGGGAATTGTCAAAAACTGTTGGTATGTACTCAAAATTTGTAAAAAATGTCAAGAGAGTTCAAAAATCAATTGATACTGACAATTGTTGTCTGAAATTGTTGAAAAATCATTTGAAAAACTGTTCAAAATACGAAAATTGTCAAAAACTGTTGCGAAAATAGTTCTGAGTGGCTGAAAAACGTTTCAGACGAAAAAAAGTGACTCAAAATGCAATAAATGTTCAAAATTTGATAAAAAATTGTCAAAAACTGTTGAAATATCGTTTTTTCGGATTCGGCATCTCCTAGAAACAAACTTCCATCCATCGATAAGAAAAGTTAAAGCAAAAGAAAGTTCCCTTATTAAAAGACATTCTATCGTCGATTTTTTGTCGAAATTTCCGGCCGGTTTTCGACGCACGGCAACAGTCCTCCAACAGAAATCCTCGACGAGCGTCAAGGTGAAAAAACAAAAGGAAAAGAAAAAAATCAGCAGCTCCACGTCCGAAGCACCTCGCCAGCCCCAAATTACCGACTCCCCTATAAAATTTCAACGACAAATATTTGTTTTAGCACATCGAATTTTTTCCCGCCCAACATTTAATGAAATAGTCTTAACGCGCACCACCAGGTCGTAGAACTAGGAAGTTACACCTTTGGAACGTCGTTAGAATCAAGATATTTACCTGGAAGTGCACAAAATCGGACACATACGTCCCAGTGCACGTGGGGTTACTAACCCTTAACTTGTCCGGGCCGCCGTAATCCGTTCCAAGGGAAACAACAGCTACGTACACGGTTAATTCGACCCAGAAGCGGTGCATTACCCGGAAATTCGCTTCACTTTGCAGGATAACGAGGATGTACACGATCCTGAATGGATTAAAGGAAGGGATGTTTGATTTAAAACGCGCCACGTGTTAAAAAAAAACGAAATATTCGATTAAACGACACCCCTTTAGTTTTTCGTAAATTACTTATGGTAATTTTCGATTTTTTTGATGGTTTTCGACTCGATTCGTAAATTTAATCAACAGATTCGTGATTATTATGGAAAAAACTAATGGTGCAAATCGTTTTTTCACAAAAAACTTTCTTATAAACTCCGCAAATTGCCGGATATGACTAATCCATTAATTTACTTTTTGTCTAGCCCCCGTAGATAATTTTTGATGCTGAAAAAACGTCATTTCAATCAACGACGTTTCCCATACATTAAAATATCGATTTTATTGAAATATTTATTTAAAAAAATTATTAAAAATATTTTATATTATATGTTAATATATTTTGTGGACCCCTTGTAGGTTTTTACGTTTCAAAACATTCCTGTACGTGAGGGAAGAAAGTTTTGGTACCCTAATTCTGAGGGGATCATCGAAATTAACTGCGTTCAAACCATATTTTACACTGAAAAAAGTGTTAAATTGAATCGATGTAAAAAAAAAATTTTTTTATATATATAATTAAGCTTACGTATATCCTTTATTCCATTCGAAATTATCCAGAAAACTCCACACTGTATAACCTGTAACATTTACTCCGTCTTCGGTGATACTTTTCCATAGTTGTTGAAGATTTTCCTGAAATTATTGCGACTGAAAACAATTCCTGATTGCTACGAGAAGAAAAACGTTCGAAATTTGATAGGGAATTGTCAAAATACTGAATAATGATTGAAAAAACCGAATAATTCCAATTAAAAATTATAAATAATCGAAAAATCTTCTGCACACAGTCAAAATTTGAGAAAATGTGGCTGAAAACTGTTTAGAAATCGTCCTAAAACAAATTAAATACCGTTCAACTGGAAAAATTGTCAAAAACTGTTGGTATGTACTCAAAATTTGTGAAAAATGTTAAGAGAGTTCAAAAATCAATTAAAACTGACAATTGTTGACTGAAATTGTTGAAAAATCATTTAAAAACTGTTCAAAATACGAAAATTGTCGAAAACTGTTGCGAAAATATTCCTGAGCTGCTGAAGAACGTTTCAGACGAAAAAAAGTGACTAAAAATATAAGAAATGTTCAAAATTTGATACAAAATTGTCAAAAACTGTTGCGAAAATGTGCTGAAAACTGTTTAAAAATCGTCTAAAACAAATTAAATACCGTTCAACTGGAAAAATTGTTAAAAACTGTTGGTATGTACTCAAAATTTGTGAAAAATGTTAAGAGAGTTCAAAAATCAATTAATAGTGACAGTTGTTGACTGAAATTGTTGAAAAATCATTTAAAAACTGTTCAAAATACGAAATTTGTCGAAAACTGTTGCGAAAATATTCCTGAGCTGCTGAAAAACGTTTCAGACGAAAAAAAGTGACTAAAAATATAAGAAATGTTCAAAATTTGATACAAAATTGTCAAAAACTGTTGCGAAAATGTGCTGAAAACTGTTTAAAAATCGTCTAAAACAAATTAAATACCGTTCAACTGGAAAAATTGTTAAAAACTGTTGGTATGTACTCAAAATTTGTGAAAAATGTTAAGAGAGTTCAAAAATCAATTAATAGTGACAGTTGTTGACTGAAATTGTTGAAAAATCATTTAAAAACTGTTCAAAATACGAAATTTGTCGAAAACTGTTGCGAAAATATTCCTGAGCTGCTGAAAAACGTTTCAGACGAAAAAAAGTGACTAAAAATATAAGAAATGTTCAAAATTTGACACAAAATTGTCAAAAACTGTTGCGAAAATGTGCTGAAAACTGTTTAAAAATCGTCTAAAACAAATTAAATACCGTTCAACTGGAAAAATTGTCAAAAACTGTTGGTATGTACTCAAAATTTGTAAAAAATGTTAAAAGAGTTCAAAAATCAATTAATACCGACAATTTTTGTCTGAAATTGTCGAAAAATCATTTAAAAACTGTTCAAAATACGAAAATTGTCAAAAACTGTTGCGAAAATATTCCCGAGTTGTTGAAAAACGTTTCGGTTAAACTAAAAGTGATTCAAAATCCAATTAAATCGTTTTTTCCTTAATAATATCAATCTGTCCATAAAACAGAGCAGCAATACAAACCATAACGCTCGAAAATATATTTTTCAAGTTAGTATTGGAGTGTAAGAAAGTTCTAAAAAATCTGGAATCGACGAAACGGATTTGGAATCGGAAAACTCATCTTTGATCCCAGAATCCATCCTTGGTGTAGCTAAAAACGTTGCCACGGCGTCTTCCAACCGTCTTGTTGAACCGAGTAGAGATGGATGGACAAAAAAACGCCATTTCCATACCATGGACATCACGCGCCCACCACCCACACTTCGACAAGCCTCACAGCTCCCCAAGTGACAAAATTCACAGCGAAAATAAATAAGACGGAATGTACAGAAAGAAAAAATAGTTTAAACACATAAAATGGTGGAAACAAAAACCCAAAAAACGTCTACAAGGTCTAATTTTTCCAATACGAAACTTCAAAATAAACTTACCACCAAATAATTGTGTCTATCGTAATCCAAAACGGTACCGGTCGTATCCGGTGTACCCTGTTCCGTAATTTTTATTTCCGGGCCATTATAATTCTCTTTTATCCATTTTAATATGATTCCCAAGCCTTTGGCCCTCATCTAGAAAAAAATAACCTCGCCAAACTTATCCTTGCACCGATCCTGTCCAATTACACGGCAATTTATTAAATTCGGCGAATTCGCGCGGCGCCTTCGATTCATCCGAACCTCCAGGCATTCATCGATGAACTACGCCGCGACGCACTTGACGACAAACGTCAAAATTCGTTTTTATTCAACTGGATTTCGTTGTTCGGATCGAAGGCGCCGCGCGAATTCGCCGAATTTTGAAATTCCGCTACAAATGGACAGAACCGGCTCGAGGATTCGATTCGCAACAACGAATTTCGGTTTGTTTAAAGTATTAATTCACCTGTATGGAGTAAGTCGTGTTCCAATCGGAATTATTCAATATTTTCACTCCCATATCATTGAAATAACTCGGTTGGGCGTCTATAGTGTCGTTATTGGCCGATACCAAGTAAGTATCGTAATTATTCAATCCAATATAATCGTAAGTTCCGGTTATGGAAATCAAATCTTCGATGTCGAATCGGGGTAATCGGGATGTCGTAAAACCCTGCGCTAGGCTGTAACGTTGGATGATATCGATCATAACTTCGGGGTAGTTGCCGTAAACTAATGGATGAACGAACCACCCGAACTAAAATCGAAAAAAAAGGGAAAATTTGAGACCCCGAACCACCCCAAGTCCCACCTGGTTAATTTGTATCGTTAACGCGCTCGATGCCGATAATTTGATTAATGGAAACAACGAAACTGTTGAAGATTTTAACGATGAAATTGAAGAAATAGATAAATCGATTTATACTTCATATTTTGACATAAGGGATGAAGATTTTGTGGTTGGAGGTTTTTTAGAGATGGAAAAGGCGATCCAGGGGATGTGATGTATGAGAAAATTGATTACCAAGATCAAACTGAAGCAGAATCAATAGGGTATTGTAGTGGATCCGAATGAACAATTGGAAGATTGTGATTAATTTACGAAAATATCAAAAATGGAAGTTTCCAGTACGGAAACATCGTCGATGGATGTCTCCAAGCAAAATCTACACTTTGAAGAAGATAATAACGAAAATAAGATTCACAAAACTTCTGGAATAACGTCCTAACTCCAAATGATAGTTGTTTGTTTCAATTTCATCGACATTCTCTTCCAGATATTTCAAAATTAAGGGAAAAAAAGGTATACACAGTTTTTTGGATAATTATTGTTGATTTAGACCACGAAATGTTCTGGAATAACGTCCTAACTCCAAATGACAGTCGTTTCAACATCTAGTTCATCAATTTCATCGACATTCTCTTCCAGATTTTTCAAAATTAAGGGAAAAAAAGGTATACACAGTTTTTTGGATAATTATTGTTGATTTAGACCACGAAATGTTCTGGAATAACGTCCTAACTCCAAATGACAGTCGTTTCAACATCTAGTTCATCAATTTCATCGACATTCTCTTCCAGATTTTTCAAAATTTAATACAGTGTGTACAAATCGATGGGATGAATCCCAAAAATCGTTTCTTTGAATAAAAATGCAAATATGGCAAAGAAACGTACGATTTTCCTGATTATTTCGATCATTTCGTGTTAATACTTTTTATAAATAATAAATAATAACGAACTATTCCAAAAAATCATCGAAATTAGTTACTTTTGAAGGAAATATGAATTGTATTGAAGGAAAAAAAGTTATACACGATTTTTTTTATGATTATTGTTGATTTAGACCACGAAAACTTTTGGAATAACGTCCTAACTCGAAATGACAGTTGTTTGAACCTTTAGAAACATCATTATCATCAACATTCTCTTCCAGATATTTTATAAATACTAAATAATCACAATTTATGATAATTTTTTCTTTATATCGAACTCTTTCTTTAAAATTTGCATATCTCTCAAACCATAAAGTTTATCGCATTAAAAAAACCAAAAAATCGATCGAAAATCTTTAGGTTACGTAATCCAAATAAATAAACTTCAATTTCAGCAACCTATAATTCAAAAATTCAAAGTTTTCACAACATTATATCCATAAGTCCGTTTTTTGGGATATTTCGGCAGCGAACGCGACAAATTCCGCACAAAAAATTAATCATTCCACAAAAATTCATCGATAAAAAACTTACTGAAAATTGATTAGCCCTTTCGGCCGCCTCCCGATCCTCAACAGAATCACTGGCCGGCAAATACGCTTGCAAACTAAAAGCCATACTCAACTTCCCTATAAACAGAATATAAACGATTGTGAACTACGAGAAGGCGTTCGACAATGCACACTTCCTCCAAAAACTCGATTTATACGAAAAAAAATCGATTAAACTAACTTTTAGGCGGATTATTTACCGTTTTGTTGGGGTTTGTATTTCTGATACCGTTTCCAAACGGCGGCGTGCGCTTTGATGACGTTGTATCCGCATATATACTCAGCCACGCCGCTCGGTATCGAGTTTCCTTTGAGCGGCAAACCATTCACGCAAATCGAATAAGGTTCGTTGACGGTTATCCAAGTTTTGACGCGATTCCCGTACGTTTTGAACAAAAAATCCGCGTAATCCGCCAAATAATCCGCTATAGTTTCTTGGTACCAGCCCCCGAGCAGTTCCACCGGATACGGATGATCGAAATGCGAAATCGTAACCTTGAACAACAAAAACCAAAACATTCGATTCGTTTTTACGAAGTTTTTCGTAAACTTACCCACGGTTCGATGTGATTTTCGACTAATTTCGTGATTAAATCGTCGTAGAACCTCACCCCGTCCC
Organism: Diorhabda carinulata; assembly: GCF_026250575.1. NCBI lineage: Eukaryota > Metazoa > Arthropoda > Insecta > Coleoptera > Chrysomelidae > Diorhabda > Diorhabda carinulata. Next base: position 586,189 of record NC_079471.1, read on the forward strand.
AATTTATTTGATTCGGGAAGCCGTCGGGGAATATCCTGGTCCAAGCTATCGAAAATCTGTAATGCCGGACCCCCAACGTTTTCAATAAAGCGATATCCGTTTCCACCATACGATACGAATTGCAAGCCACGTCTCCGGTCGAATTATCGACTATTATGTCCGTATTATGGGTTAAATAATCCCAGAAACTCATTCCTTTGCCATCCTCGTTCCAAGCGCCTTCTGTTTGATAAGCTGACGTGGCAACACCGAAACTAAAGTCGTCTTCGAAAGTATAAAGTTGATTTTTCGATAGCGCCCTGTATATATTTGATAAATACGTGTTTATATATATGAGAAACGCTTAATTCAATTTCGGAACGTACCTATCGAAATAAAATAAAAACAAAAACTGTAGTTTCAAATCCATTTCACTGATAAAATTGTTTCGTTTTAATATTTTTCTTTATAAAAATCCGACGTTTTATAGACAAACTCGATTTAGATAAGATAAGATTGTACCGAAAAACTCAAATTACACGATATCCGAAACGAACGGATGTTTTTGACAACCGAACGTCACGTGTCATCTCGTTTAATAATATAACGGAATTTTTTAGTTAACACACCCTGTATACAAGCTATTTAATGTAAAAACAATAAATAACGGTATATATAATGGTATTCCTGCTAGTGAACACTTCATTTTTTTACTGTTGGTAACATCAATCTATTTTGATTCGCCCGAACTGACGTCTGTCAAAAACATATATGAGATCGATGTTTCCACAGAATTAATGGATTGGGTGATGTGCTGGTTAAATTTGGAAATATGGCAACACTGATGTGGTTATATCGAATCTGACGTTTTATCGTATGGGAAACAATTAGAGGTGGGTGCGTTCGAATAAAATTTTTTGTATTTAATAACTTTGTGGAGTGTACGCGTTTTAAATGTTCTTATTTTTTTTTATATACAAAATGGACGGAAATGTGTCGATTCCGATTGAGTTTTTAGGGATGGATCGCATGCGCATTATGAAAATCGTCGTTAACAAAATGGTGGCGGTCTGGAGTGTATTGCACTCGGTATTTTTCTATAAAGGAATCGAATTAAAGAGAATTGTATATTTTTTTCAATACTTATCAGTTAATTTCTAGTTGATCTTATCAATAAACTTGTGTTTGAAATATGTTTTTGTTTGTACGAATTTCGTGGAAATTATAAACAATTTTTAATCTAGACGTGACTCAATTTGCATTTACAGATTATTTATTTATTTGGTTTTATTTGATCGAATTTTGTACTCTTTTTATATAAATATAAATATCGAAAAACGGAATTGGGATTATTGAATTTGGTAAAGTTTGCTAGAAATTTTCTTAGTACCACGATTTTCATTTGTTTTTGTTGCTTTTCTTCAGTAAACGTCGAAGATGTTGTCCACCTCGGGCACCAGGTACCTCGTAGACCTTTTCTAACTTGAAATTCAAGATCAGTAACCTCCAAAACCTTTTGTTTATAAATATTTACCCAATATTATCACGAAGTTCCACGGAAATCCAGTAAACGTCGAAGATGTCGTCCACCTCGGGCACCAGGTACCTCGTAGACCTTTTCTATCTTGAAATTCGTGTTCTTTAACCTCCAAAACCCTTTGGTTAAAAATATTTACCCAATATCATAACGAATTTCCACGGAAATCCAGAACACGACGTAGATGTCGTCCACCTCGGGCACTAGGTACCTCGTAGACCTTTTCTATCTTGAAATTCGTGTTCATTAACCTCCAAAGCCCCCCGTTTATAAATATTTACCCAATATCATAACGAATTTCCACAGAAATCCAGTAAACGTCGAAGATGTCGTCCACCCCGGGCACCAGGTACCTCGTAGACCTTTTCTATCTTGAAATTCGTGATCAGTAACCTCCAAAACCTTTTGTTTATAAATATTTACCCAATATTATCACGAAGTTCCACGGAAATCCAGTAAACGTCGAAGATGTCGTCCACCTCGGGCACCAGGTACCTCGTAGACCTTTTCTATCTTGAAATTCGTGTTCTTTAACCTCCAAAACCCTTTGGTTAAAAATATTTACCCAATATCATAACGAATTTCCACGGAAATCCAGAACACGACGTAGATGTCGTCCACCTCGGGCACTAGGTACCTCGTAGACCTTTTCTATCTTGAAATTCGTGTTCATTAACCTCCAAAGCCCCCCGTTTATAAATATTTACCCAATATCATAACGAATTTCCACAGAAATCCAGTAAACGTCGAAGATGTCGTCCACCCCGGGCACCAGGTACCTCGTAGACCTTTTCTATCTTGAAATTCGTGTTCTTTAACCTCCAAAACCCTTTGGTTAAAAATATTTACCCAATATCATAACGAATTTCCACGGAAATCCAGTAAACGACGTAGATGTCGTCCACCTCGGGCACCAGGTACCTCGTAGACCTTTTCTATCTTAAAATTCGTGATCAGTAACCTCCAAAACCTCCCGATTATAAATATTTACCCAATATCATAACGAATTTCCACGGAAATCCAGTAAACGTCGAAGATGTCGTCCACCCCGGGCACCAGGTACCTCGTAGACCTTTTCTATCTTGAAATTCGTGATCAGTAACCTCCAAAACCTCCCGATTATAAATATTTACCCAATATCATAACGAATTTCCACGGAAATCCAGAAAACGACGTAGATGTCGTCCACCTCGGGCACTAGGTACCTCGTAGACCTTTTCTATCTTGAAATTCGTGATCAGTAACCTCCAAAACCCCCCGGTTATAAATATTTACCCAATATCATAACGAATTTCCACGGAAATTCAGTAAACGTCGAAGATGTCGTCCACCCCGGGCACCAGGTACCTCGTAGACCTTTTCTATCTTGAAATTCGTGTTCATTAACCTCCAAAGCCCCCCGTTTATAAATATTTACCCAATATCATAACGAATTTCCACGGAAATCCAATAAACGACGTAGATGTCGTCCACCTCGGGCACTAGGTACCTCGTAGACCTTTTCTATCTTGAAATTCGTGTTCATTAACCTCCAAAACCTCCCGGTTATAAATATTTACCCAATATCATAACGAATTTCCACGGAAATCCAGAAAACGACGTAGATGTTGTCCACCTCGGGCACCAGGTACCTCGTAGACCTTTTCTATCTTGAAATTCGTGATCAGTAACCTCCAAAACCCCCCGGTTATAAATATTTACCCAATATCATAACGAATTTCCACGGAAATCCAATAAACGACGTAGATGTCGTCCACCTCGGGCACTAGGTACCTCGTAGACCTTTTCTATCTTGAAATTCGTGATCAGTAACCTCCAAAACCTTTTGTTTATAAATATTTACCCAATATTATCACGAAGTTCCACGGAAATCCAGTAAACGTCGAAGATGTCGTCCACCCCGGGCACCAGGTACCTCGTAGACCTTTTCTATCTTGAAATTCGTGATCAGTAACCTCCAAAACCCCCCGATTATAAATATTTACCCAATATCATAACGAATTTCCACGGAAATTCAGTAAACGTCGAAGATGTCGTCCACCCCGGGCACCAGGTACCTCGTAGACCTTTTCTATCTTGAAATTCGTGTTCATTAACCTCCAAAGCCCCCCGTTTATAAATATTTACCCAATATCATAACGAATTTCCACGGAAATCCAATAAACGACGTAGATGTCGTCCACCTCGGGCACTAGGTACCTCGTAGACCTTTTCTATCTTGAAATTCGTGTTCATTAACCTCCAAAACCTCCCGGTTATAAATATTTACCCAATATCATAACGAATTTCCACGGAAATCCAGAAAACGACGTAGATGTTGTCCACCTCGGGCACCAGGTACCTCGTAGACCTTTTCTATCTTGAAATTCGTGATCAGTAACCTCCAAAACCCCCCGGTTATAAATATTTACCCAATATCATAACGAATTTCCACGGAAATCCAATAAACGACGTAGATGTCGTCCACCTCGGGCACTAGGTACCTCGTAGACCTTTTCTATCTTGAAATTCGTGATCAGTAACCTCCAAAACCTTTTGTTTATAAATATTTACCCAATATTATCACGAAGTTCCACGGAAATCCAGTAAACGTCGAAGATGTCGTCCACCCCGGGCACCAGGTACCTCGTAGACCTTTTCTATCTTGAAATTCGTGATCAGTAACCTCCAAAACCCCCCGATTATAAATATTTACCCAATATCATAACGAATTTCCACGGAAATCCAGAAAACGACGTAGATGTCGTCCACCTCGGGCACTAGGTACCTCGTAGACCTTTTCTATCTTGAAATTCGTGATCAGTAACCTCCAGAACCTCCCGATTATAAATATTTACCCAATATCATAACGAATTTCCACGGAAATCCAGAAAACGACGTAGATGTCGTCCACCTCGGGCACTAGGTACCTCGTAGACCTTTTCTATCTAGATAATCGTGTTCATTAACCTCCAAAACCCTTTGGTTAAAAATATTTACCCAATATCATAACGAATTTCCACGGAAATCCAGTAAACGACGTAGATGTCGTCCACCTCGGGCACTAGGTACCTCGTAGACCTTTTCTATCTTGTAATTCGTGTTCATTAACCTCCAAAACCTCCCGGTTATAAATATTTACCCAATATCATAACGAATTTCTACGGAAATCCAGAAAACGACGTAGATGTCGTCCACCTCGGGCACTAGGTACCTCGTGGACCTTTTCTATCTTGAAATTCGTGATCAGTAACCTCCAAAACCCCCCGGTTATAAATATTTACCCAATATCATAACGAATTTCCACGGAAATTCAGTAAACGACGTAGATGTCGTCCACCCCGGGCACCAGGTACCTCGTAGACCTTTTCTATCTTGAAATTCGTGTTCATTAACCTCCAAAGCCCCCCGTTTATAAATATTTACCCAATATCATAACGAATTTCCACGGAAATCCAATAAACGACGTAGATGTCGTCCACCTCGGGCACTAGGTACCTCGTAGACCTTTTCTATCTTGAAATTCGTGATCAGTAACCTCCAGAACCTCCCGATTATAAATATTTACCCAATATCATAACGAATTTCTACGGAAATCCAGAAAACGACGTAGATGTCGTCCACCTCGGGCACTAGGTACCTCGTAGACCTTTTCTATCTAGATAATCGTGTTCATTAACCTCCAAAACCCTTTGGTTAAAAATATTTACCCAATATCATAACGAATTTCCACGGAAATCCAGTAAACGACGTAGATGTCGTCCACCTCGGGCACTAGGTACCTCGTAGACCTTTTCTATCTTGTAATTCGTGTTCATTAACCTCCAAAACCTCCCGGTTATAAATATTTACCCAATATCATAACGAATTTCTACGGAAATCCAGAAAACGACGTAGATGTCGTCCACCTCGGGCACTAGGTACCTCGTGGACCTTTTCTATCTTGAAATTCGTGATCAGTAACCTCCAAAACCCCCCGGTTATAAATATTTACCCAATATCATAACGAATTTCCACGGAAATTCAGTAAACGACGTAGATGTCGTCCACCTCGGGCACTAGGTACCTCGTAAACCTTTTCTATCTAGAAAATCGTGTTCATTAACTTCCAAAAACTCCCGGTTATAAATATTTGAACAAGATCATAACGAATTTCCGCGAAAATCCAATAAACTTCGAAGATGTCGTCCACCTCGGGCACCAGGTACCTCGTAGACCTTTTCTATCTTGAAATTCGTGATCAGTAACCTCCAAAGCCCCCCGTTTATAAATATTTACCCAATATCATAACGAATTTCCACGGAAATCCAATAAACTTCGAAGACGTCGTCCACCTCGGGCACTAGGTACCTCGTAGACCTTTTCTATCTTGAAATTCGTGATCAGTAACCTCCAAAACCTCCCGATTATAAATATTTACCCAATATCATAACGAATTTCCACGAAAATCCAATAAACTTCGAAGATGTCGTCCACCTCGGGCACTAGGTACCTCGTAGACCTTTTCTGTCCCGAAACTCGGGTTCATCGACCACGAGAACCCCAATGTACTAAAATTCATCTCATTTTCCAACTTTTTGTTTCCCATCAATTCGAAATCCTCTTCTCCAAATAAATTCCTGAGGTTTGTTGCATCTTTTATTAAATAAATTAGATATTTAAATCTAGACATTTTCATCGTACATCGACATCTTTAAAGAATCGTCCTTGTAAACCTTGAACTAGCGCCTCTACTTCCGTTCGGAATCCGCGCGAACGGGAGGTGAATGCGGAAGTTCCGCTTTCCAATTTTCTTTTTAAACGTAGCCGTTATTTCCCGTCGAACGCAGCTTTTTAGCGTATACAAATATACTAGAGAAAGATGGATATAGGGGTTGAATCGAGGGATGAAGCAGGTGAATGACCGGGAGCGACCCAGACCGATGCCGATGTCAGGCGGCGGCATCGATCTCCACTGCACCCGGCGGCGACGTTGAACATATCACAGAAAAAATCTAATATCTACAGAGAAACATATTATCGAAAATCTTGATTCAATAATCTTTATTTCATTTTATGCGAATTATAAAAAATATTGAGGTACCCTGTATAATGAAGAAAAAAATAAAATTGTGTAGCTCATTTCAAGACATCCTGTATAAACTGTATATATTATATAGTGGAATAATGGGTACGAAACATAATGGAAACGTGGCAACGTTGTTTGGCTTGCGCAATGCGTCCTCGTCCAATGCCACCGCAGCCGTTTCACGCTTTCAGGGTTCTTTCGACTATTTTCATTTGTTTTATTTGACATTAATTCATCCAGAACATAAAAGATGAAAGCAGAGCTGCTTTTCATACAATAATTGCTGATTTATGTTTCCTACTAAATGCCTAAACTGATTTAAAAATAATATAAAATAAAAGGCGTTCTATATAAAAGACATTACTGTACATAATAGAATAGCTCTCTTTTTTTATTTTCGTTAAATCTCCGTATTCTCGGGAAATAAAACATATAAAAGAAATTCTAGACACTTTTCTTATCTTATCCGTTCGTAAACAAACCTAATATAGCTCGAGACAGGATTAACTGAAGACATTTTTCACATCCTTGTTTGTCGTTTTCGACCCGTAATCCTACAAAGGCCTTTTTCTCTCCTTGAGTTTTGTTGACGTGAAAAAATCCTCGCAATTTATATAAGAAATAGGATTTTAGTTGTTTAACACATTTCACAATATTAAGATACAGTTTAGATTGCAATAAAACAATTTACGTCTCTATATTAACAAAAAACACGAAATCTAAATTCTTCCTTATCCTTATTTAATGTATTGTGTTTTTAATGTTTCGTCTCTTTTTACCATAGCTGTCAAATTTTAATTTACTGTTTACATTATTCGCGACTAGATGGCACATTAGTCAATTTCATTATGATTATATTTAATGAGAATATAGTTTTAGAAACTTTAATCAAAATATTTTTACAGTAGAGTCTGAAACTCCATCTATAAACTTAATTATAATACACTATAATGTCAGGTTGACAACTACATATATATTTTATATATTTTGTAATAGATGGCGCGCTATGTTGAATATCCAATATGGAAATTATTCTTTCTAGATTAGAGATGGGCTCAATTAGTTTTTGATGTTTAAGTTCCGGGATGAAATAAAAACAAATATAATCTCAATATTTTATTTAAAACGATTATAAAACGTATGAGAACATAAATAAATAAAATCTGTAAATAACAAGAAAAAAATATATTTTGTGTTTAAACTGGTGATTGTCCCATAGCTTCATGTACTGTTCGAAGTACTAATTGCAATTCTTTCAAATTTTTTGTTGCTTTTTCGTATATTTTCCCCTCCAATGATGATTCAAGCTCGTGTTTCAAAAGCGAAGTACATTCTTCTAGAAGCTTTTTGGATTCCTGGTAAAAAAAATTTTCGTTTCTCTTATTTATTATTCGACGTAATTAATTAAAGACGGCGGCTATTTGTTAGGTTATTGTAACTTCAACTTAATAATTATTATTAGGAATCTAGATAAATGGATTTAACGAACTGGAAAACGCTCAAATAGGAGAGAAAAAATCATGAAAAGAATGTGAAAAAAAACTTACTATTAAAGAAGCGTAAACAATGTTAGGATCGGCTTTACGTCGACCAATTTCGACAACAGTAGCTTGAAGTTCATAAAGAATTTTTCCTCTCATTTTATTTTCACCTAATAATAATAAAAACTGATATAACTAATAAATAATTTTAAAAAGTTATTAAATAACTGTTTCTTAATATACAGCTGCGTTTGTCCATCTCTATAAACGTGTATAAATTCCAATACATCCAATAGCGCCATCTACGATTATTCCAGTGTGTCATCATAACACGTTTCGTGTTGCTAGTTTTACGGGGGGACATTCGAAAGTATATATATACAATAATTAAATAAATCATACCTGGTGTTAATTGTTTGAATAAATCGCATAAATTCTGACAGAATTTCAATTTTAATTGTAGATTTTCTTCAGAAACGTCTCTTAGTCCATTTTTTTCTCCACCTATCAAATTGATTAGGGCTATTTTCACCTCGGTTAAAAAATAATGGTTAGGATGTAAAAGTTCTTCGTAACTATCGATAAAATTCTTGCATTCTTTGATGTTATCTTTCGGCATTTCCGTTAAATCTTTTCCGATTCTATCTAGTAGATCTTGTACTGCATAAGGGGATAGTTTACTAGGGCATTCGTTACAACACCAATCGGAACCTCTATCGTTCGTTTTGTTATCTATAAACGTTTTCGGGAGTAAATACCCTTTGCAATTACTAAAATTGTAAAAAAAAATTACAAAAATTCAATTCCCCATAGATATAATCGACTGACCTATCTTGACATCTTAGAGCGCTGAAATACGTGCCGAATTCCGTAGGGTCCGAACACCTCGGACAACAACACCAAAATAATTTTGTGTCGTAAAGATGGTGTCTCCTATCGGACGTACCTCGTATAGGATTCGTGTGACAAATACTGAGTTTACCGCCTTTTTTTATATCGGCGCCGGCGGTTATTACGATACATCCTTTTTCGGAGAAACTTTTGGCGCAATTAGCAACGCAACTGTGTTCCAAAAATAACGATTGTTCGTAAATGGCTACGTGGGGGGGATCGGTACAAGGAACTTCGTGTGAATATACCTAAATAAGTTTGTTAATTCGTCAATTTGTCAAAGAAAGTGCTGCCCTCTTGTTAAACATCGAAGAAACATAACAAAAATGATGACGTTAGGAACAGAACAAAATCAACAGTGTTGCCAAGCTATTAATATTTCTGTTGTTCCCATTAGAAATTATTGACAACAATAAATCGAAATATTTTTCTTTAAAAACATTAAGATAATTGTGTGTGCGATATTAAATATCTTCAAATTGATCTTATTTCAATATCAATTGTACTATTTGTACATTTTATTTAATATAATCTCTAATAATATAAAATTCATGAACTACTCATCGTGTATAAAAACAAGGTTCCTACTTTTTCAAACAAAAAGCAGGAAAGAAGAAAACTGCAAGGTAACCACATGAATTATAGCTCGACGGTTTAATAGATGGCGCGACGGCATTAAAAAAGAAATCTGTAACTTTCTCCATAGTTTCAACGGTATAAAATGCCGCGAAAATGTAGAAAAAGAAATCTGTAACTATTTCCGTATTGTCAGCTGTCAATAGATGGCGAGACAATGTAGAAAATGAAATCTGTATCTTTTCGGTAGTCTACGATAACTAGACGATTCAAAAGATGACGTAGCACACATTTTATTTATTGAAAACAAATGATTTCAATATTAGTTTCGTATACCGTGAGTAATAAATAATTATTGAACTATAAACCCCGGTCGTATTCCATAGGCGTAGTTGGGTGAAGTGAAAGTAAAAAAAATGTTAATAAAACGTATTTTGAAAATATAGTTTCGAACTAGTTGTTCAAATTCAAAATAAACGAACTTACTTTTAATATTCCGCATATTTTTAAGACATCATCCTCAGTAAATACCGCATCTAATTTAAAAAATTTCAATATGAATTTTGCTATTTGTATACTATCACGTTCATGAATATTTTTTCTTTGATAATCACGTGTTTCTAACGATTGGATTTTTTTCCAAATTTCCGGTAGGAATTGTTTTTGATAGAGTATTCTCAAGATAGTAACAAACTGGTAGCTCGGATGAATGATACCGAAATTTCTAATGGACATCTAAAAGATACAAAAAAAAACTATCTGTAACCACCATATTGAGTATAGAGTAGCATTTTCAGTTTTATTTGTGCTAGAATCACGCTACACCTTATATATAGTTCACTTAAGGTCGAAATTCAAATATGTCAGTTCCTGTTATTCATAGTTTATACCCCTAGATGACGCCATTGTAACTGTCAAACTTTTAAATCAATAATCCATTTTTTTATTCGACAAATATAAAAACTAATAAATTATTAATAAACAATTATATTTAATAAAGATTTTAGCACAAGTATTTTCAATAGAAAGTTAGTACTTATTCAAATTAAAAGAAACAAACTGCAACGCGTCGGTACTGTCACTACAGTTAGCGCTACGTTATATTATGATCTTCATATTAAGTTCAGCTATTTACCAATAGATGTAGACATAGTAATTTTATTTGTATCATTGAATTAAGAATAAAGGAAGGATAATTATTCACATCAACATTTAAGTATGATGACTAATTTTCTTTTGTTTGATATTCTTTTATCAATTTTACAATATTTTTATTATGTTTTAGTTTTGTATTCATTTAGAATCAATTAGAAATTATTGTGTTTTTACGTAAAATATACAGTAGGCCATTTTATAAAAATTGATATGCTATTGAACCCATTATTTATCATCATAATCGCATTGAGAAACTGTAGAAGTTGGTCAATCTCAAACAATCACGTCCAAGAAAAATCAAAATCAAGATACAAATTGATAAAAACAAAATATGAGATCAAATTATATTTATATTATTTGGTTTAATATAATTTTATACAGCACGCCTATGGTGAAGCGGATATTGCCGTCCGCCATATGCGACAGCCATCTTGGTTACCATACTTTAATTCATTGCTCCTTCCTTTACATTCTTAACTCAATGAACGTAATATCATAACAAGTTTTGAAATACCACGTATAAAATTTTATTACTCAATATTTATTTTACGTTCTATTTTATTTGCGTTCAAGATAATTCTTAATATTATCTTAAAGCTGTAAAAACATCAGGTATATAGTAACATAAACATTATTTCTGTTAATACTAAAAATTTGTTTATAAACTTTTTCTCAAATACCGAATGACATCATTTTTCAATATTTCCACGCCGTCTTCAAGATCGACATACTAAAAATAGCGAGTAATAATCGTTTCAACAGTTTTCAATCACTATTACATTTCGTTGATTATACAAGGTGTGACTTTATTAAACTTTGTTTCGACCCACTAACAGATTTAATGAACTTTATTTTCGGATATAGGATTAGTAACTACATTAAGTACGTCAAAAGTATATTTGAGCGATTTGAATCGATGAGAAAAACCACTTAAGTAATAATCGTTAAAATATCAATTGATATATTTAGTTATAAAAGTTTGAAAGCATTTTACTGATTGTTTTTAAAAAATAAATCATTTCGAACGTTATAACTATTTAAATTTTCACTTTTAAAATGTTAAATTTCTATTTTCGAATTTTATATTATTTCAAAAACGTCATAAAACAGCTGATGATGTGTAATTCGAGTTAAAATAGTAGTTAGGCAACCTTCAAAACAAGTATAGAGATGGAAACTTCTATTGATACGAGTAGTTAAATAATAACTAACAGCTGATGATGTGTACTTCGAGTTAAATTAGTAGTTAGGCGACCTTCAAAACAAGTATAGAGATGGAAACTTCTATTGATACGATTAGTTAAATAATAACTGTTGGAATTAAAATATTTATTTTACGTATAACTTACTTTATCATCGCCTTTTAATACCGTATATCTGCATTCTGGTATATGCCCTGGTGCTTTTTCGCACAAATCGCTGCACATCGGCCATCCGCATTTCGAACAAGGTCTACTGTTATTTTCGTTTATTTCTTTACCGCATCCCAAACATACAGGGACCGTAGATTGAGTCGGACCCCAAATCAACGGAGTTTCTTGGAATATTACATCTCCTGGGTGTAGATCTTTAGTCGATCTCAAATATTTTCCTGAAGTTTCGTCAATATATACCTGAAACGAATCGTAAATGCGAACGACAAATACGAAATAATGTCGCAGTGTTATACGAGGGTGACGCCATATATTTTGAGACGTCATTTTTTAGAACGTTGTCAAAAATTGGTCGAATCGGGCCAAAAGGGTGTTTTAATCATTTCCGGTTTACGTAAATCCTTGAAATTTCATCAAAACGTTACAATATTTATTAAATAGGCCAAATTTTATCGTGAAATCCAAATTGAGTAACTTTACTTGAATCGCCTTGTATATAGTATGTTTAAATCTTTTTTTGAGCTACACCGTATAGAAATATACTGTTTCCGATTTTATAGATTTATTTTTAGAAAACGACGCGGACTATTTTTCTTTAAATTAACATTTTGAGGTTAGATCACACAGTTATATTCATAATAGGTATACTTATATAATTATTTAAATGTTATATTGAATATATTTCACACGTTGTTAAATAAAAATAATAAAATTCGTATTTTTTTGTACCTTAAACGGTTTGCAATACTTTTTATGTTGTTTCCAATCACTTTTTTGATGTTCTTTGCTACAATAGTGAACGAAATGGCAACCGCTACATCGATTACTGGCCGGTTTTCTACAAACTTGGCACTTTGTTTCTTCAGACATGTTTTTTATTACGAAAATTTGTCAAAAATCCAATTTTGTTACTAGTTACTGCAATAGTTTATTTTTAGTAGGTCTGTTCAAACTATTCACGAGCGAAGTATGTTACACTGTGTACTAAAAATAGAAAAAATGTATCAAGACCGATGCAGTTATTTTCTACTTCCCGATTGAGTTCGTCGCACGAATTAAACAAATCGAGTATATATATTTATATTATTAACAATGATATATTGTGTACAAGAATATAATAATCAGCAAATTTCTTTTTGTTGTTGATAACAATAAATCATTGACTTTGCAATCATATTTAAATAACTACTTTATTATTAATCCGAAACGATACTTCGTCACCTAGGCAACAAATAAACCGCCATATTTGTAACATATTCGTTCCACTAACAGCGTTGCCGTCTTGTCACATTTACAAATCTTTTAAATTTTGATTTTATTATAAAATTACTATAACTATTAGACGTGTAATTGTAATTTTGATTGTGTACCTCATTAAAGAAATTCATCGTCTTTGATCGCGTACTTATCGTGTTTAAGATTTTCCATATTTACTTTTTCTAATTTGTTATATGTTTACATCACTTTTAGTTACTGAAAAATTTTAATATGTGGCAACACAGCTACTCGTTTGTATCATAAACGTTTCTCGTACAAGCACTTTATTTTCTTAATTTCTATAACTATTATTTAATTTCAATTATAATTATGATTTAATTTCGTTATAAAATCAATTTTTGTAATTATTTATATAATTTGAATAGCAAAAAATATTTTGAAGTTACGCAATATAAATAAATAAATACTAGATGGCACTGATTGATTTACATATAAAATTTTTTGTTGTTAACGATCTTTTTGTATTATAAGTAAATTAAAAATGGTTTTTATGGGTATAAACTTGAAAATTTACTTACCCACAGGTATTTAAAACTTACAGAATATATAGAAATTAATTAATTGAATGAAAGTTGATACCAAACATATCGCGGTCAATTTTCACCTTGAATGCGGTAATTGCGGTATAATTATACTTAAATATGCTTAACTTGACAAATAAACATAATGAATCATTTTTTCTTCCCACATCATCTTTATTGAAGATTACAAAATGGAGATTTCAAAGTTTGGTATGAACTATAATAGATTTCCACGTATATTTTGTACTAATAATGATTCACGAAGATAAAATAACTTCTGGTTTTCCCAATTATTAAATTTTTTAAAAGATACCTAGAAGTAAATCAAAATAATTTACCTGCTATCCGAACTGTTTTGATTTAAAACTCTTATTTTTCACCGGATCATTTTTCACACATCACTTTTTTCCCGAATCCGTTTATAAATATTTAATATTGTAGTAAATATTTTGATGTTACACTCCTCTACATAATTAGAATATATATTTACGTTTTAAAACACATCATAGTTATTTAACTCGTAAAACAAAAACATCTCGTTGACCTTGATCCACGCCTTTTGTCACTCACACATGATTCTTCGTTGCATAACCTAAAATTCGCGGGAAACAGTTTAAGATTTTGACAGTACGAATAAAAACCAGATCCCTCCAGTTTCGAACTTACTAAATCCGGTTTAAATGCGCTTCGAATAAAATAGAAGTTTATGAAAATTAGTTCAGGCATGTAAAAGTTGTTATAATAAGATTTCTACGACTCTTTTTTAAGGTATGTTTTGTATAATAATTACTTTTCACATTTTTTGTCTGTCGTACTTGGAAATAGCTTTTTATACACATCCGTTGTATCCAGTTTTTGTTTAACACTGTATCATCTGTTTTATTTATTTAAAAACGAACACATTAAGAACGAAAACTATTTGAAATAAATCTATATTTAAATGCACGTATTATAATAATCGTTTTATGATAAATTTTTGTACATAAAACAAAATTGGCATTCGATCTACAATATACAAAGAAATATTTCAATAGTATGTGGTTGAAAATAGGTGAGTAAAACATAAAAAATGAAAAGAAAATTTTAAAAATAACTTTGGCAAAATTGAATAGATAGAATTCTCCCACAATTGTACCGAATTTAGTGGGGACGTGTATTATAACTTAACGTCAAATTGATTGCTACAACAGATGGTTGAAAATCATCGACTAGTGAAAATCTGTGAACAAAGTGCGATAATATTTGTTTTTGCTTGAAGTAAACATGAGTTCGAAATATAAAAAAAAGGTAAATCCATCCGTTTTTCATATACTTTTCTTCACTTCGTTTCTTTTTCAAAAATTAAAACATTTATAATTAATATTATCTTTATTATCAATATTCTTATAATCAGTTCTATTCTATACGCTTTTTTCGACTTCCCCTTGTATATGTAAAGGTCTTACTTTTATACAGGGTTTTCCGAAACTTGATGCAAAACTTTGACAGTTGACGCTGTGATATAAAAAATTTTTTCATACTATTTTTACAATCTAAAGATAACAGAAATTTATCGTTTAGGAGTAAATACCAACGAATCCGTTCGTCATAAAAAGACAATATAAAGAATATTATCATAAATTATTCATTAAAAATATTAACAGGAAGTACTTGGTTAGACCAAGAGATGGCAGTACCACTGTATTAGAAAGTAAACAATATATTCATCCTCGTAGGAATGTTTCTCGTACAAGAAATCTATGATACAATAAAAATAAAGTTTCTTTTTATCCACCATGGGACTTTCCGTACCATATTAATCATAAAAACCTCTTTTTACATCGATAGAAAACGTGATCTGTCAAACGGCCATTTTGTAATAGAATCCGCACCGTTTTATGTTACTCAATACAAGATAATTATTTTTCTAATTTAATTAATCACCTCAAATATATTTACACGATGTTATTTTGGTTAATTTAATTTATTTTTAAATATTCACACATAATTTGAAATAAACTATATCTCGTTGTTGATATTTGCCTTTTATCAATAAATTGTTTGATGTATGTCTGTTTATTTTATCTTCAACACATCTTGTTAATAATTTAATATAATGGATATTTTTTAAATCTAATTAACATTGGAAATGAAACATTTATATAATAAGTAGTAAATAAAATTTCTAACGTAAATATTAAAAGAATCGATTCATAAAAAATAA
The DNA here is from genome assembly GCF_026250575.1 of Diorhabda carinulata. Classification (NCBI taxonomy): domain Eukaryota; kingdom Metazoa; phylum Arthropoda; class Insecta; order Coleoptera; family Chrysomelidae; genus Diorhabda; species Diorhabda carinulata. Next base: position 602,230 of record NC_079471.1, read on the forward strand.
TCTTCATCACCAATTTTAACAGTAGAGAGATGGGCTACTACATTAAAAGATAAAATACAAGATTGATTATACCTCGTATCATAATTCCTTTATTTTTAGGAGAGTAAATCACGAAGTCGTTCAAAATCATCGATAATTAGTGATATTATGTACCCAAATAAAAATGTATTATATCCAGAAGAAAGAAAGTTCTTCGTAAAAACATCAAAGATAATGGGAAGGTACGATAGTTATTTCGTAAAGTTTTCGTCCATCTCTAAACTTCTAAATAACAAGTCTAGCCTCAAATTCGTTTTGGTATTGCATACAGAGACCACTATTGGTGAAATGATAAACTCCACATATTAGACTTCACAATGTATATTTTAAAAATATTCGATATTAAATTTCAAATCACTCAATTTGAAGTAGGTTGAAGAATTATTCTATTTCGATTCATGAATAAAAATAGCGCTCAATCGTAGGTATAAGAAAAATAAGCAATTGAATAATTTCTGTCGGACATAATATTCTTGATATACGGCAACACGGCTTTATCACGTGATCAGTTTAGTTCAATAAAAATGATTTGAATATTCTATAATGATGATTACAAATGTCGGATTCGAATTAATACAAAAATAATATCAAATTTTTTTTTATTTAAATTCTTCTAATTCGAGTTTATTGTTTAATTGAAATCTCAAATCACCGCGCTGTTGTCAGATTCATAAATATTTCCCGTGCTTTTTACTAGCAATAAAAAGTGAATAATTTCAATTATTTTACATTTATGATTATTTGTACCAACAATCCAATATACTTTCTCAAAAATTTTTAGATATATGGTAGCGAAGAAAGATATTTTACCGGGAGAGATAATTTTAAGTGAATTACCAATTGTTGTCGGCCCTTGTGCTGGTTGCGCCGTCCAATGTTTGGGATGTTACAAAAATTTAGAAGAAGAATCTTTTGTGAAGTAAGCTACTAATATTTGAAATTAAAAACCTTTTTTGCTTTGAGAAAATTACCGCGTAATATTTACTATAAACAGTGATCTGACAACGCTGCGCGCTATACTTCGACAGAAAATTAGAATTAGAAGGAATCTACAGTTTATCAACGCGCAAAAGGTTGGGATACTGTCGGATAGATGGCGCGGTTTAAACTTTTTCGTTTTCAAGTGTAATTTATTTGTTTAATTAATACCCTAGAATATTTATTTTATCAAACAGGAATACTATTCATGTTTTAGGTGCAAATCTTGTAATTGGCCGTTATGTTCTTACGAATGTTCCGGTATTAACAAACGCTTAGGACATTCTGACATAGAATGCGCGATACTCAGGAAAACGAATTCTTCAAAATTTTTAAACTACAACGATTTTTCAAATATAAGATCTCGTTTATGTGCCATAGTTCCTCTGAGATGTCTAATACTTAGAAAAGTTGATCCGAAAACTTACGATATGTTATTGAACATGGAACACCATAACGAATTGCGAATGAATATTTCTGAGGTGTGGAATAATAATCAAAAAAACGTCGTCAATACACTGATTGATGATTGGGGATTAACTTGCTTTTCTGAGGAAGAAATACACACCGTTTGCGGAATACTGGAAGTAAGTTTCCCTGCTAAAATAAATCTGGCAACAATGTCGAATAATTCTAATCGAACGTTAAAGAAAACGGCGTAGTTGCCAAACTGTTTCTTTTTGTAGATTAATTGTTTCGAAATCGGACAACAAGATAGAGACATTAGAGGGCTTTATCCAACGGCGTTTCTCATGTCTCACGATTGCGTACCGAATACCAATCACAGCGACGAAGAAATGAATTATCAGTTAACTGTGAGAGCTTCAACCGAAATCAAAGAAGGACATCCTGTAACTTTAAGTTATGCTTATACTTTACAGGTTAGAATTGATTTGATTTACAAGATTTTATAGTTTTTTCATTAATTATTTATTTATTTTACGATTATAAACAATGCAGTGATTTTTTTAAAATTATACCGACGATTATTTAAATCATCTCGTAACTAATTACGTTTTCTCTCTTGTTGGTTCGCGCCTTCCAAAACACCTGATAGTTGCGGCGTTGCCAAGTTTATTTTCCGTTTTTACCGATTTAATTAATATTATATGTAAATTTGATATTTTTAATTAGAATACAATGAAGCGACGCGAGCATCTCCTCGATAATAAATTTTTCGAATGTTACTGCAAGAGATGTTCTGATCCTTCCGAGCTTGGTAGTTACTGTAGTGCCCTCCAATGTCCAAAATGCCAAAACGGACTAGTTCTTTGTGATGATCCCCTAAATTTCGATTCGTCTTGGAGTTGTACAAACACTTCAAAAAAATGTCCAGGTTACACCATCACCGCCAAATCAATGAAATTATTATTAAACAGGTAAGATATTCCTGATTATTTATAGCATTAAGACAATCCCTAAATTTACATTATATTTATAAAGTCTGGCAACACCGTTGAAATGTTATTTCGTATAACGTATATAATAGCGCCAACTTCACAGCTGATACGGAAAATGGCGTCAAGGAATAGATAAATAAACAGCTGATACACATATTATGATTTTATTGGTTTTTTTTTTCAACTTTTTGTTGTCGTTTTTTGTATTTTCAACAAAAAAATGCGCAAAATTAAATCAGTGGATTGTGTTTATACAAAAAAGATTAGAAAAAAAAATGTTGGTGCTTCAAAAAAAATGACCGTTGGGGGTTATGTTGTTTTGACATGGAACGCCAACTATTGAATTATCGTTTACAGGATAACTCAAGAAGCTGATCAAATAGATTATAACGACGCGAATTCCATGGAACTTTTTTTGGATAAATACAGAAACGTCTTGCACCCCACCCATTATATATGCTTGGGGATGAAAATTTCCCTTTGCCAAATTTACGGAAAAGTCGAGGGAAACTTGATATATCAGTTGAGCGATAAGATTTTGGAAAGGAAAATTGAAATTTGCAGGGAGGTATTGGGGGTTTTGGATGTTATCGAACCGGGATATTCGAGGATAAGAGGTGAATAACGGGATTCGATATTTTTGTCAAGATTAATTTTCGAATTTTCAGGAGTCACTTTATACGAGCTCCACGCGCCACTAATGATACTACTAACGAGAAAATTGGCGGAAAAATCCGTTACGAAATTAGAATTGAAAAGTCGTTTGAAAGAAATTTCAAAATGTCTTACGGAAGCAACTGTCATTCTTAGTTACGAACCGGAAAATTCGGCCGAAGGCAACATGGGAAAAGCGGCAGCGGAAGCTCTAATTCAAATTAAAGAATGGAAAAAAATTGTTGGAAAATTTTAATAATTCATTATATTCGTTATTTGTATTGATCCATTCCTGTTTTGTATAAAAAAATTATTTTGTATTACAAATTGTGTTTTATTTAGACTTATTCGTATTATCCAACCACCCTGTATAATAAAAACTACGCTATCTACTTTCATCATATAACAATGAAATTTTTTTTTAAACTGGCAACACCGCTTTTATAAATCACTCATCTACATAATCGTGGTCATAAAAATTGTGGATTATGTAACGTAGATAATAATAAATTTCTTTTATTGTTTAAATAAAGTTTATAATTATATTTCTTGATCGAATTCGTTATATCTTTTAAAAAGATGAAACTTACACATCAATTCTATATAATAAAATCGAATATATAACAAAAAAATTCAATATTAACGAATTTTAGTTGAGCCGACAACACCGCTAGCAATTAAATCTGCATATACGTCACGAATTTTGGCATAAATCGAATTCCCCTTTTTACGTACTTCTCGTCCAATATATATCCCTGTATACTTAAGTGTGTCGTATATTTGCGCGTGTGCAAACACATTGATCACCGATTCAGTAGGGTAGTTCAGCACCCCTTGCCAAGCTACACCGATTTAGTCTAGCTATCACTAACGGTGGTCAGTATACTTAGGGCTTTTAAAAAGTAAATACACGAAAAGAAAAAAAAAAAAAGAAAACATCGAGAAACCGTTAGTGACAGGCAAAAAATATATCGATAGAGGTTAAGTAGTGGTTAAAGACGGGCGGGAAACACTGTTTTTGGTAAGTTATAAGTAAGTTATATACATTTGATTTTATATAATTGTTATCAACGATAAATAGTTCTTTATATCGAGTTAGAATGTTGATTAAGATTCAGTCAATTCGAGTTGAAATGGATAAGCTCTAAATATATGAACGGAACGTGTTGTTTAATCAATAGTTATATGCTTGCGCGCGCATTTTATCAACCCTATACCTTAGGAGCTTTTCTTTCATCCCCTCGCGCATGGGATGAAACGTTATTACGCAGTTTTGATTGTAACAGAGTGTGCCGCGAATGATGTTCATTTTTTAATACAATCCATGGAATTAGCTAAACATTTCAAGTGGAAAAATGTTATTAAAAATAAATTACGAGGTGAGCTAAATAAATATTTATAATATTTCTAAGGGTATGTGAGTTACAAAATGTAGGCTGTCAATATATAACGATACACACTATAGATATACCCTGGGGTAGCAAATATTAATTATATACTAAATGAATGCGTTTATAGGGTGATTTAAAAATGTCGAAATAATCATTTGGCTCGGTATATCTTTATTTACTTAAACAGCTGTTTCAGATAAGGAGTTTTATTGATAACTGATTTTGAACAAAACTTTATATTTATTTTATACGAATTTCCTTCAAAAACATAATATTTAAATGTTATGTGTACCTTATATATATCGAATCAAGCAGCTCGTTATTTCTAAATCCAGTGTAAACTCATTTTATTTCTTTGTTTTTATAACATAACCACACATAAAATAACCGGGTAATCGATTAGCGCGAACATAACGGCGAGGAAAAGAAGAAAACTGTAATTATCTAATTCTGATAATGTCTAGTAGATGGTACCGCATATTTAATTCGAAATCCGATCGTTTTTTTTTTTAAACAGAAATGAAAATAAGGTAGAAATGGTATATAATTCACAAATATATTTAAAATAATTACAACGATATTGAAAAACGTTAGATGATGTAAATATTTCATACCACAAGTACGAATTTAATTTGAACAACGTTGCCAGATCATAAAAATAATTTAGAAGTTGTAAAAATGTTTTTCTTTCAATTCTAATATATTTTATGAATTCGTTTCGTCATTTTATTTAGTTAACTATGGAATTGATGATTATCTATGATGTAATATACGAATTGATAATTTTATATAAATATAACTGTCAATTGTCAGCTGTCACTGTAGGCCTGGTTGCATAATTAACATTAAAAACAATTGCGGAATTTGTTTGTAAATTAAAACGAAAAAAAAAAAAGAAAATTGAACGAAAAATCTAATTGAGTCAAATCAATTGGTTGTTTCTCAGACCAAATGGACCAAGCCCCATTGCGCGTCTTGCAAAAGAAACGAACGACAAATTTTCGTGAGGACGAAACAAAACTATTAATACAACTATGGGGCAGTCCGCAAATTCAAAATAAATTGTACCTCACACACCGAAAAGCACCAGTTATGAGGCTATTGGCAGCAAATATGCAACATCGTGGTTTTTATAGAACCCCAGACGAAATCAAGACACGGTTAAGAAATCTCAAATGTCTCTATCATCGAATTAAACGGTCCCTGCAGACAGGCGCCGGAAGGGGCACCGTCGATCCAGATTGGCCCCACTACAAAGCCATGGACGATATATTAAGTAGAAAACACCCCAACAGACCTTTGGATATATATAAAGATGGTAATATATTCGAAGGTCCCAGATGTGAGGATATTAAACAAGAAATTATCGACGAAGAACTCGATATCAATGACGAAATGGAATCTTATAGTACCAACAGTCAAGTCGGGTAAGTGTTTTTAGTTATTTCATAATTACCAACTGTTTAAAATAATAAATTTACTAACATAACCTCAAAATATATACTTAATTTCGTATTTACCACTTTTCATTTCTATATACCTCGTAGATATGTTTTTATCTTTTTATAAACATAAAAAACCATAGATACATAAATACAAAAGTCATTTAAATTGTCTATATGAAATAAATTATAGATGATCGTTTATAATTAAAAAAAAGGTCAGTAACTTTCATAAAAATACAATATCCCTCACTAATATTTCTTATAATCGAATTCATCCATATAAATAACGTTATAAATTTGAATTTAACCGCTTTTAGATCGGAAGCGGATGCTGAATTTGAAGATGAAGCTCACCATATGCCATCTCTGACGCCTGCTCCATCGGCAACTCCCACAACGCCTGACAAACACAAAGAAGAAGAGCCTATTAAAATAGCGCCGAAACCGCAAATAAATCAAACTAAAATCACTGGTGTTAATCAGGCGAATATACAAATACCAATCACGACACCGATCAAATCGAATGTACCAGGAGCGCCGTCTATACCGTTTCCTCTATTGATTTTAAACGGATTACCGAATCAGAATCATCAGATCAATCAGTTGAAGAAAGACGAAAATAATACAAATAAACAAGATGGTATGTTATATTTTCTTTATTTACTATAATAATAATAGTTTATGGTAATAAAAAAGTTTATATGTATAATATAATAATTTTAATTGTTAAATGGTTTTGATCATAGATTTCATTTGATAGAAAATTAGTTTCAAAGAACAGGTAAATAATTGACGTATGACATTGACAACTTGCATATGACATTGACAAGTTGCATTTTTTTGAAATTAATGTATAAAGTAAAGATTTTTAAGAAAAAAAACAAGTAAAAAGGTTTAAGAAGTGAAAAATTTATGAAATACTTACAAACAATAAATATTTTTTTCGATTAGATGTCCCTAGTCTCATCAAAGGCCTTATCGAAGTACAAAAAGAGAATTTGGAAGTTCAGAAACAACGTCTTGAAGTAGACAAACAAAAATTAGACTTTCAACGTCTTATTGGATCGCAATTACTCGCTTTACTTCCAATTTTCGGAGGTATAATTCACAAATTGACATCCCCAAATAATAACGAAGAAGATAGCGGCGATGCGGAAGATAAATTATTTAAAAACGGTAAAAAACGACCTCATCCCGATAGTAGCGTCGATATACTTAAAGACAGTAAAATACTGAGGAACGTTTTAGAAGAAGGTATCAAGAAATACATGTTAGGTGATAGTAATAACGATAAAAACGATAGTGCTGTTAAAATCGAAGCAGATAGTGAAGATAAGTAGTTTTTTTTGTTTGTTTTGTGATACATGATACATTTCGAAATGTCTGAAATTTTACTGGTTAGAAACTACACGCTAACGTAAGTATTTTTTATAACAATTTTATACATTTCAACAGATAAAACTAATATTAAGAGTATTCCTAGTACATTTTTTTTAATTTCGAAAATTCAAAACTTAAATTTGTTAGATTTTGTTGTTTAATACTTTTTGAAAGTTTTTTTTTTCTGTTTTTGATTGATAAAATCGAAGATTTAACTTTTAGTATAAGACGAGAATAGCAATTAACAGTTTTAACACGTTCACTGACGACAAGTTTTAAATTACGCACATTTTGACTTTTGTGGAATAAAATGATATTTTATCGCATTTTGTCATTCATTTTTTTATATATACAGGGTCCATTTTCGACAATTATCTTTTATTATAATCGTTTTGTTAAACAATTTTGTTTTCCCTTCATATTTTAATCGGTGAGAGAAAATTTCACATTTTATTATTGAAGTATTTTAATTTTTAAGCCTTTTTCCTTTTTTTTGTTGGCAAAAACTGATGTGTGCGCAATATGCAAGAAAGGTAAAACAGTGACTTGTTTTTTTTTTTAAAATTTCAGACATTTTATTAAATTTTTACACATTCCGAATCGATTAATTCCCAACCAAATGTGATTATTTTAATTTAAGAATTATTTATTTCTTTATTTATTTGTAGAATAAATTGCTAATTTATTATTTTTTTGTACAAAAAATATTTTTGTTTTTACTGTTTATGTACAACGTATTTGTTTTGATTTGAAGTAATTAAACTTATAAAAATTGTTAAAAATTAGTTTAATTTACTCCCCCCCCATGTACTATTTAATTTCGATTCAAAAATAAATTTGACATCGCTGAAACATTTCTTAAATGACGTCATTACTATTGACAAGTGAAGTATTACGACAGATAGAACAGCTACGTGAAATTGTTCTGATTTTGAGGTTATGTTTTTGACATCACTGTATACCTTTAATGTTTCGCTTACTTTACAGTTGCAGCTCAATTTTTTTGTATTTTGACGAGTTTTTTATTCATTTTACTGCGTTTATGTCGAGATAATTCAAATTTTAGTCGTAGAAAATATGTAGTGTCATATTTTGCTGAAAACCTAGTCCACAAACTCCACTTTCTTGGGTATAATAATCCCAAAAGGTACGAAAAAATTCAGGAAGTCATTTCCTTGGGTGTTTTTTTTTTTCAAAATTCCTTCGATTTTTTGCAAAATATGTAATATAATAATTGCAATTTTCTTCCAAATTCTTCTGGTCGTTTTTTTTCAAAATAGCTCTCGACCGAAACTAATCACAGGGTAACTCAAAACGTATTTATCGGTAGTATTCAACCCCCGTAAGGTTCCATCCCTTCCCGACGTACCCAAACGATTTTTTTGTCATATTAAATTTTCATCCCGTTGGGTTCTAAATGGAAATAAAAAAAAAACGTTGGAATATAATTTTATTTAAACCTAGAACGATACATAATACTAAAAACTAATGGATACAATAGAGAGTAATATCAATACCACACAAAATACACAAGTAACAACGATTTACCCTCCCCCCCCAAGTGCTCACCATTTAAAAAAAAATCTATTTACTAAATTGACGATATACTACAACATCGATTCACACTCGAGTTATATATTGAACCGTTCACTATAAATACACTTTTTGGTCCTTCGAGCCGGGTATAACCTACAACAGGCTCGAAGGACCACAAATGTTGATAGTAAACAGCGTTAATATCATCAAATTACCCTCGAGTATGCTCGTCAACAATGTACATAGCAATTAAATATTTGTACTTATCGTATCCTGTACAAAAAATTATTTTTCCAAAGTTATTCATCTCAAAAACGGAGGTAATTAGGAATGTAACGCAATGTGAAGAAAATTTTGGGTCCAATTGGAAGGATGATGAATTACTGGACTGGAAAAGAAGAAGAAGAATGAATCAAAGGAACTACGGTTGAGAACAAGTGGTAGATATAAAAGGAACTAATAGGAATAAGAAGAAGAATTTGACGTAATTGCACGGATACATAACCTCACAAAGTCCAAAAGTACTTCGCTCTTCCCTAACGAATACAAAAATCAAAGGAAATCACTTTTCGATCACGAACAGAAAATTGGAATTTTTTTTTCGTAGAAAATCATTGACAATAATAATTACAAGATAGATTTCATATAAATAATTATAGCAGCCGAAAATTTTTGACAAATTATTCGAAAATTGTTTAAAATATAAAAATTCGTTGATCTCTTTTCGTTATCACACTGTAAAAAAACTTTTTGGTTTTATAAATCGAATAAAAATTGTATCAAACTATTCCAGCGACATCTAATGAACCGACGTGTGCATAATATTCTCAAATTCAATATTTATCTGCAGAACGTTATTAAAAAAAAAGTAAATGTTTGATATCGTGCTAAAAAATATCAATTTTATATCGAAACAATTAATTAATGACAAATTTTCCCCGAAACGAGCAAAATCCTTGAAGAAACAACAACGAAATCTATCTTGAAAATAAATTGTCAAATTCAGTAATACTAAAAAATGAATTAATTCAAAAATTTCAATTATCGACTTGAGGTGGTGCAGGTTCGTCCGAAAACGTTTTCAAAGATTTCGATTTTTTTGGTTGGAGCTGTTGGTTCGGCGAACTATACGGATGTCTACCGGCAGCACTGGAAAACAAATATTTTCCATAAACATAGGAAGTTAGCTAATTTTAGCAAACAACACGAACTACCAAGCGATGTTAAAGCAAAACCATCAATTTTTATTAATTAAATAATTCAACTATATTAGTAATAAAATCCTGTTAATTAAACAGTTTTTTAAAGCAAAAAAGTAACATTAAATAAAAAATTTTGATTCAAATTAATAGAAAAACTATAAAATTTTACGATATCAATAAATTAAACCACCATTTACTTATTATAACAAAAATGAAACACTATAAGCACATTTCTATAGAAAAGAAGCTAAAAATTCATTCATAAAGTTTGCCAACACTCTGTATATACAAATAATGAGTTTCCTACAAAACCATGATTTTAAATTCCTAATAACAACTGTACAACTTAATGATTCGCCCTGTAGAAAGTCTCGAATGAATTATTAGACACCCAGTATATCGATTGTTATGGAAAACATGAACGTATTCAGAAAATAAATGATTATAAGTGATTGTTTTCTAAATAATTTTCGAAAATACTTACGTGTTAAGTTGAAGCCGATTTAGTCGGAATAAATTTAATTTTTTTTATTAATAGTGTCTTGAAAACCTGTAATGTAACCAATTCCCAATGAATGTGATTGGCAATCAAATGGAATTTTTATGAATGAAACTTCGTTAAAGGATGAAATGTATGGTGGTTATAATAAGCGAGAAATGTATTAAATGAAATCACGAATTAATATAAATATTTATTACCGTATTCGTAAAACCGAGTTTTTATTATATTTTATATAATTGAATGATGAAATGTGAGTAAAAGGTAAAAAAAATAACGATGAGTTGAAAAAAAAAACCGGGAAAATGTTTATTTATATATTAATATAATGCTCAAATTTTATCTACTTACTTCAATATAACGCCCTATATAATTAAAAATGCTAATTTTTATATAAAATCGAGTGGAATAACGAAAAAACTTATCTCAATAAAATAACATTGGTGTACAAAAACAAAGCATAACCTATAAAAAGTTACGTCAATAATAATTCTTCTTTTTTATCGCGTACTAGATTGATTTGAACTACAAGTCGTTATACAGAAAGAGGCTAATAATTTGATGTGTTTGTATTTATTTACCATGGGCGTACTAGACTTTTTTTACCAGAGGATGGAAAATACTAATTTTGCGATTTACTTTTAATTTATTTAGTTATAAAACTGGTTCTACAGATACTTTATCTACGTGGCAAGCAAAAAAAATCGTGTTCGGGTTAATTTATAATACATTTAATGGATTCGGGTTAATTTGAAGCCGATTTTAGTAAGCAATAATAATAAAGACGCGCAATTCACTTATCAAAACAAATTAAAATATAATCAAATTAGAATATCTTTATTTTTATAATTAATTAAAACATATAGAGAGAAAAAAATTAACAAATTGTAGTTAGAAGTAAGTAATCACCAAAGTTTAAGAAGGTTCCGGCTCGAAGGACCAAAACGTGGTAATATTTTATTCCACATACAAAAAGGATGTTGTAAATCGAAAATTTGAGCACAGGATGGACTCGAAGCACAAATTTCTATGTTTTGATTCATATTTTTCAAAATAATTATTTTTTTAAGAAAAAATATAGCATATAAAATGTTTTTGAATTAACCAATGACAGTTTGATAAGTAAATTACGACACCGTAAGCATATTATCGATTATTAATACAAGTTATAAAGAAAAATATTATACGGAGCCTACCTAGAATTACTCGATGAAGGTAATGCTAATTTTGGTGACCGTATACTTCTGCGAGAAGATACCAATGGCGAGGATGGTATTGGTACTGTTCTTTCTCTATGTCGACGACTACTACACATGCGTAGCAACAACAACATCGAGCCAAATAAAATTGCAAAATAAATAATAAAGCCAATTGTTCGAAATTTACTATTCGGGTACTGAGAATTCGTAAAAAAAATTGAAAAATAAAATCAACAGTATTTGTCAGATGAACAATGATTAAAATTAGTGAAAAAATCGCTTAGGGTATGAGAAAGGGTCGTGAAAATATTAGGATCTAATCTAATCAAAGTAATCGAAGACTAGATTTGTAAGGAAAGCTGTAAATGAAGAGAATTTGGAGACAAAATCAGAATTGGAAGATTGCAGTTCAATAGTTGTGTCAAAATTAGATATAAATTACTTAAAACACAAAAATTCAGTTACCCGAATATTAAATTAACAAAATTTGAAATAATTAAACGTAAAACGAGGTTTGTTTCAAAAATTAACTTTGATGAAACGTTCAAAACGTAGAAGCAACCCTGGGAACGCATTATTAAATCAAAAAGGGATGAAAATCCCTCACCGGATGATGAAATATAACACCAATTTGTAGATATTGAAATAGATTGGATACTTTTGGGACAAACCTCGTATATATGCTTAAAATAAGAGTTGAAATTGATTTTTGTACAAAATAAACATCTAAACATGCTAAAATATATTTAAGGAAGTATCAGTATGGTAAAAAAATTATTTAATTATTATTTATATTATTATTTAATTAAATAAAAATAATTATGACTCAATTTAGATCGAAATTTGAAAAAAGAAAGAAAGTAGATTGAAAATAAAGATGAAAAGGGCTAAAATAAGGTTTATACGAATTAAAAAATATCTTCAAAAGTGAAATAAAACAAAATTGATAACTTCGTAGTGATTTAGAAATTTTTCTGAGAACGATTCCAACCCTGGTTATGCCAAAATCATTACAGAAGATGAATACAATGATGTTTTATACAATGTACAAATAGATTCCTTAATTCACAAAAAAATTAATGAAAATTACATGAAAATCTACCCTTGGTGCCTCAGAAGTACTGAACTATCACTCTTCCCCTTGTAATTTGAAATAATTATGAAGAAAAACACCTAAAAAGGGTCATAAGATGATTTAAGTCATAATATACCACCACAAACATTAAAATTATGAAAAAAATTGGTAATTAACCACCATTTTTAACCCCCCAATTAATTGAGAAGTAAAATTTTTTTTATTTTGTGTATCATTAAGATTTATTGCACCCTATGGACAAAAATAAAGACTAAATTTAATATTTATCGACTTCAAACAAGCCTATGACTTCGTTTAAACCGAAATTTAGAAGAAAATAATGAAAATATCCTTAAATAATATAACAAAGAATGTATATAAAGAAGAAATTTAAAATTATAAGCAAAATTACTGATGCTTCTTAAATATCTCATCATGTTTATACTAATCTAAGTGCTAAATTGATTTTTTACTAAAAAAAAAAAAATTTGTAATGCAAATAAGAATAAAAAACTAATTTAAACTCTCGATGTTACACAAAAAATGACCAAAGTAATCAAATCTTACCTTGGACCTGACGTGATGGCGGGTATAGAGGAATGTCCAGCGTAAGTGTGTCTATTTCTAGAAGAACCGGATGTAATTCTGGGTATTTCGGACCTACGAGTTTTAGTTTCCCATTCGTGATTGAAATCTTCCTTTTCGTCGTCTTCAATATTTATCAAATCTTCACTTTCTATTCTTTCACCTAGAAATGTCACAAATACCGCGTTTCAGTAACCCATTATCATCTTCGGAGACCGAAAAGTGTAATAAACCGTAGAAATATAACAAGCAATTACTGAAATTCTAATATAGTGAAGAAATAATAGAACAAACATCCGTTAAAGAACATTTCCACATATTTGAAACGTTCAAATCCAACTAATGATTCCCTAGAACATTTAGCATAATTTTTTCCATAAAATTGTAATTGGTGTACCATTTTCTAACTGTAAATATGGTTTCGTCCATCTTTTATCAATAATTGAATCTGGTGTCATTCGTTAAACGAAAATTTTCAAAAATTTTATAAATCTGCTCCCTCTAAACTTCCTCCAACTGTTTTTGAACCAACACTAGCTCATCTTGCATTTAGTAGCTCAATTTTTATAAGCAAAGATGTTAATATGAGATTTTTTATTAAAAAGCATCAATTTCTAGCTATTTTAGACCTCTACATCATTGATAACATCTTAAGAGAGGATTTTGAGACACTTCCAACAATTTTGGTGTAGTAAATTTAATAAAAACATCCATAAAAGGACTTCCACTTCCTTGCTGGTATGTCATTTCCAGAGAAAATAATTTTCCTTGGTTAGAAATCTGTTCTTTTCAGTCTTCTTGACCTCATGTTGCTTTTGATAGCTCATCTTCAAGATTCTTCGTTGTCTATGTGGAATTTGGAACTAAAAAGCTGTCGTGGATCTTCCAACATAATTGACCAGGTCTTAAAACAAGTTGTACTGGTTGTTGTAAGTATTTGTATAAATTTGAGTGCAGTAGATCAACATAAAACGCTTCCTTTTCACTCCCAGCCATATTTGTAGAGAAAATCCATTTCCCTATCTCAATATTCAACTTGTCGCATAAATAAAATTTTCATTTAAACCTTTTTGAGCTAGAGTTATCAGATTTAGCATTTGATAGCTCATTTTTAAGATGCGTAGATGTTAATGTGTAATTTCTAACCAAAAAGCTGTTATGCACTTTTTCAGAGTACAATAATGTCAAATTAATTATTTTAAATAGAAAAAATTCACTATCACTTAATCACTTCACCACAAATAGCTAAAGGAAATTAAAAACGACAATTATTTTAATTACTGCTATAAAATTAAACTTACCAGTATGTACATTTTGTTCTTTTTCTATAATATGTGCTCTTTCACCAATGTGATGTCCTATCGACATTTTTTTAGTACCAGTTACAGAATCTGTGACTGTTTTTTGAGTTTCTTTTATCCCTCCTGGGGCAACTCGCGTGCTAGAAGTAGCTTTGTATACTTGGGGACGTCCATCAGGACCTGATGTCATACTTATGACCGTACTAGAGCTATGATAATTACCAGAATTTGCCATAGAATCTAGCGAAATTATAATTATCTAATTTAATATCAATTCCCTCGTACATAAAAAGAAATCATAAAAATACGTGAATTATTGTTAAAAGTCTTGAACCTACCTAAAGAACCACTAAGAAGTCTGTTGAAATTTGGCATAACTGGCATGGAAAAAGGAGACATGAGAGAATTGTGCATATTATGTCGGCCTGTTGTCAATGCTCTGTTTTCAAAATCGTCAAATCCCAACATAGATCCTCTCATCATTCCAAAAGGATCAGAAAATAATGAGTTCATCATGTTGCTCATTTGACGCATATGTCTCATATGAGACCTTAAAAAACATTTACCTATTACAATCACTCCTTATTATTAATAATATAAATAAAAAAAGCATTTTTATAAAATATCTAACTATTTATTATTGATATTCGAAGTTTAATTAATAAATGTAATAATAAATTAATTAAATTGTGAATTTTTTTTGTGGGGGATAATTTTTGTTTAAATATCATTAAATTTTCAAAATTTCATCCCGTATTATTCGATCCGGACAGGATCATGTCCTTTACATAAATCAGCATGGCCGTCTATTTTGATCTCGACGTACAGTTAAAACTTTCATAAAAAAAATCGATGTACTTACCCAAAGAAATCGTCTTCCATATCACCCATTAATGATCCAAACATGGACATATTTATTAGGGAAACTTTTAAGAAATTATTTCCACTAATTTAAATGGACACGATATATCTCAGAATAACTGAATTGAGACTCAATACTCAAGTTTCTATGCGATAAAAAAACAATGTCCGCTGCCTGCTACCGTACATATGTCAAAATCGTAATCAGGAGATTGTTCGACAATACGAATATTCTAGAGCATTAAACCTATTTCTGCAAAACTTTATCTTTAGTCAGCGACAGCTTTCCAACCAATTAAAGTTGACGATTGCACCTCTTGTTATTTAGATAAAGCCCGCTTCACATTCTATTTTTATTATTTTAGAATAACCTTTATGGCACAAACAAAACCATAGAACTTGATGTAATATCATAGAGTTAATATTAAAAATAGAGCGAGCAGTATGTAAGTGAAATTGTACTATTAGAAGAGAGAATAAGAGCATTTGATTACTACTTTCTATTTCTCTCTACCAATTTCGAATCAAAACTTGCCATTCTTCTCTAGAAAATTCGACGTCATGGCGATGCAATCAGAATAGTTTAGAGGGAGATAGATAGTGGTATAGTTCATAGTAGAATAGCCCTTTTGATAGGCTCGTCAAATCCTTTGGATTAAACCTTTCGACGATCTAGGATATTATTCTTAATTTGATGAAGAGAGTAGTAGTAGTTTGGTTCTAGAGAATGATGTATCGATGTTCTTTCTCTTTCATTAGGTAGAGACAACTTGAACAACTTTCCATACCTCACTCTACCTTCGATATTAACTCTATGGTTCAACCACGGTGATAGTACGACTCATAGAGCTAATTTTCATGATATAGACAGTTATGGAAGGTTATTCTATTTCTTCTATGGTGGTATAATTCCACTTAGATGCCACCCTTTCTATCTTTGAAATATCTCTATGGTACGATTTGCAGTGTATAATGACGCTTTATGATTTTGATAGCTTCAATTAATATTTTGACATTAATATAAGTCAAATTTTCATATGATCTGTCAGAAGTGTTTTCGCAAAATTTATTATTTTTTATATGAATTAATCCGCGTATAAATATTAAAGATAAAAATAAACCGCAAGTATTAAAAAATGATTGAAGTTGTTTCAATTATATATTAATGGAATATTCAAATTTTTAGAGCAGTTGACGTGTAAATATCATAGAGTATATCTGTCAATGTTGATTTTGGCCACGTTGGAAGTACAATTCATAACATTTTAATCTGTTTAATGGATTTATCGTTTTAAAGGTAATAAAAATATGAATATCTAATTTGTTTTATATACTTTCATCAAGTTTCAGGAACAAATATTTAATATTATGAAGGTAAAAGATATCGAACGTACGGCTAACGTAGCTTGGTCTCCGAAAAACCAGCACCCTATATATTTAGCGGCCGGTACCGCCGCTCAACAGCTAGACGCTTCTTTCAACACCAATGCAGTACTGGAAATTTATTCTTTAAATTTAACAGATCCTGGTCCAGATACTCCGTTAGTTTCATCAATTCAAACTGATCATCGTTTTCATAAGATTATTTGGGGCTCCCACGGAAACAACCCGGTACAAAGTACAATCATAGGCGGATGTGACGATGGGCTGATTCAAATTTACAATGCCACAAAACTTTTGAAAGGCGAAGACGCTCTAATCGGGAGACAAGAAAATCACACAGGTCCCGTACACGCTTTGGACTTCAACAATTTCCAGCAGAACTTATTTGCTAGTGGTGCAGGAGATTCTGAAATTTACATATGGGATTTGAATAATCTGAGCCAACCGATGACACCAGGCTCAAAATGTCAACCCTCTGAAGAAGTTCTATCGGTATCTTGGAATAAACAAGTGCAGCACATCCTAGCGTCGACTTTTCCTTCGAAATGCGTCATTTGGGACCTTAGAAAAAGCGAACCAATCATTAAATTAACTGATACAGTATCGAGAATCAAATGGAAAGTGGTTACTTGGCATCCGGAAGTTGCAACTCAACTATGCTTAGCTTCTGGTGAGTTTATACTAAAAAAGTGTGTGCAAGTGGAGTTTTTTATCATTTTTTTTGTATAGAGGAGGATCAAGCGCCGGTTATACAAATGTGGGATCTTCGGTTCGCTACTTCCCCTTTAAAAACCCTTCAAAATCACCAAAGGGGTATATTATCATTAGCTTGGTGTACCGAAGATCCGGATCTATTAGTTTCTTGTGGAAAAGATAACAGAATATTATGTTGGAATCCGAATTCTAATCACCAGAATGGGGAAGTTTTAGCTGAAATTGCCGCTACGAATCAATGGAGTTTTGATGTTGTATGGTGTCCTAGGAATCCGGCTTTAATCGCTTCTTCTAACTTTGACGGTCATGTTTCTGTTTATTCCGTTATGGGTGGTATGTCTACATAATAAAGTTATTTTGTATATTATAAAAGTTATTTCCAGGGAAAACCCAACCGATTCAAACTACGAATAAAATCGCGGACAGTTTTCCCGGTATGGACGGTTATGTTAGAGCTCCTGAGCCTCAGCAAGATTTAGGACCTACAAGTGTCGATTTGAGTAAACCGCCGAAATGGTTGAAGAAACCCATAGGAGCAAGTTTTGGGGTATGTTTTATTGATGGTTAGTTATCGTGGATAATGGATGATATTTTTTTCAGTTCGGTGGAAAATTGGTTACTTTTGAAGATGGAAAATCGACGGTAGCGCAAAGTTTACAAAATCTTCAGCCGGGGCAACAACTTCCACATATTCAAAGGACCGTTCAAATTAGTCAGGTTATTACAGAACCGGATTTCGTTAAGAAATCAATTGAATTAGAAAATACCTTGGAATATGGGAATTTTACTGGTGAGTTGAAATTATGTTATAGTCCATTCGTACACTTTGTAAAATATATTGAAAATTCAGTTAAAGTCCATTCATACATATAGCAAAGTATATATTAGATCAAATTTATTATATTAATTCATATATATAGTGAGAAAGTTGTGTTATAGTCCGTTCATACAAATAGTGATTCATAAATTTACAAAATCTGAATAAAATCGTTATAGTCAGTTCATACTTGTACTAAAAATGTTGTATTATAGTCCATTCGTACATTTATATATGAAAAAAACCAGCAAAACTTAGTAACAAGTATTTTATAGTCCGTTCATACAAATAGTGATTCATAAATTTACAAAATCTGAATAAAATCGTTATAGTCAGTTCATACGTGTACTAAAAAAGTTGTGTTATAGTCCGATCGTACATTTATATATGAAAAAAACCAGCAAAACTTAGTTACAAGTATTTTATAGTCGGTTCATACAAATAGTGATTCATAAATTTACAAAATCTGAATAAAATCGTTATAGTCAGTTCATACTTGTACTAAAAATGTTGTAGTATAGTCCATTCGTACATTTATATATGAAAAAAACCAGCAAAACTTATTAACAAGTATTTTATAGTCAGTTCATACATATAGTGAATCATAAATTTACAAAATCTGAATAAAATCGTTATAGTCAGTTCATGCGTGTACTAAAAAAGTTGTGTTATAGTCCGTTCGTACATTTACATATGAAAAAAACCAGCAAAACTTAGTAACAAGTATTTTATAGTCCGTTCATACAAATAGTGATTCATAAATTTACAAAATCTGAATAAAATCGTTATAGTCAGTTCATACGTGTACTAAAAAAGTTGTGTTATAGTCCGTTCGTACATTTATATATGAAAAAAACCAGCAAAACTTAGTTACAAGTATTTTATAGTCGGTTCATACAAATAGTGATTCATAAATTTACAAAATCTGAATAAAATCGTTATAGTCAGTTCATACTTGTACTAAAAATGTTGTAGTATAGTCCATTCGTACATTTATATATGAAAAAAACCAGCAAAACTTATTAACAAGTATTTTATAGTCAGTTCATACATATAGTGAATCATAAATTTACAAAATCTGAATAAAATCGTTATAGTCAGTTCATGCGTGTACTAAAAAAGTTGTGTTATAGTCCGTTCGTACATTTACATATGAAAAAAACCAGCAAAACTTAGTAACAAGTATTTTATAGTCCGTTCATACAAATAGTGATTCATAAATTTACAAAATCTGAATAAAATCGTTATAGTCAGTTCATGCGTGTACTAAAAAAGTTGTGTTATAGTCCGTTCGTACATTTACATATGAAACAAACCAGCAAAACTTAGTAACAAGTATTTTATAGTCCGTTCATACAAATAGTGATTCATAAATTTACAAAATCTGAATAAAATCGTTATAGTCAGTTCATACGTGTACTAAAAAAGTTGTGTTATAGTCCGTTCGTACATTTACATATGAAACAAACCAGCAAAACTTAGTAACAAGTATTTTATAGTCCGTTCATACAAATAGTGATTCATAAATTTACAAAATCTGAATAAAATCGTTATAGTCAGTTCATACGTGTACTAAAAAAGTGGTATTATAGTCCATTCGTACATTTATATATGAAAAAAACCAGCAAAACTTAGTAACAAGTATTTTATAGTCCGTTCATACAAATAGTGATTCATAAATTTACAAAATCTGAATAAAATCGTTATAGTCAGTTCATACGTATACTAAAAATGTTCTATTATAGTCCATTCGTACAAACATTCTAAATTCTGTTGAATACAATGAAAAAGCTGTGTTATAGTCAATTCATACATATAGTGAATTATAAATTAATAAAACCTGAATTAATTCGATATAGTCCGTTTATACATATACTAAAAAGTTGTGTTATAGTCCGTTCGTACATATATGAACAAAAATTGAAAATGAATTATATTTAGTTATAGTCCGTTCATCTAGTTTAATATAATAGGGAAAAAAAGTGAATGGGTGTTATTTATAGGTAAATTATAGTCCGTTCATACGTGTATTGTGATTCAATAGCTAGTTGAAAATATTTTAGATTATTGTCAAGACAAATCCGATTCGTCAATCGACGAACACAAAAAATATATATGGCGTTTTTTGAAAGCCAATTTCGAAGAGGTACCCAGAGCGGAGTTGCTCAATTTGTTAGGTTATAATCTCGCCCAAGTTAATAAAAAATTAGACGCGCACGCCGGAACGAAATCAGCCAATAACGTCGATAGTTTAACCGAAGATTTCGCTTATTCCAACAGGGTAAATACGAAAAATTTTTATTTTCGGATTTGGTTGACAATTTTTTGTATAATTCCAGATAGAAGATTACGATCCTAACGATGCTTTCGACGTTATAAGTAAACAACAGAAAAAAGAGACTAAAACGTTCAAAATTAATACGGACGATGGTAAAACTTGTGTTATATCGATTATATTTTGAATGTTTTGAAAAAAAAATTTCGATTTTAGATACGGAAGGTCTCATAACGCAAGCTCTGTTGTTGAATAACGTCGCGGCTGCTGTGGAATTGTGTTTGAAAGCCGAAAGGTACGCGGATGCCTTAGTTATTGCGACTACCGGTATGTAAATTACATGATTTAAAAAAATTTTTTTTTTCTGGAATTTTTCAGTGGTTTTTCAAATTTTCTAATTTTTCTGATACCTTTTGCATTTCTGATTTTTTTTTTCATTTTTTGATGTTTTTTCAAGTTTTTTATATTTTTTAATTTTTTTTTGAATTTTTCGATATTTTTTCATTTTTTCATATTTCAAATTTTTTGAGGTTTTTTCAAATTTTATGATTTTTTGATGTTTTTTCATATTTTTTGGTTTTTTCGATGTTTTTTTGCAATTATTGATATTTTTTCAAATTTTTAATTTTTCTGATACTTTTTGCATTTTTGATCTTTTTTCTCATTTTTTGATGTTTTCTCAAGTTTTTTATTTTTTTGGAATTTCCCGATAATTTTTCATTTTGATTTTTTTTTTCATTTTTTTCATATTTCAAATATTTTGATGTTTTTTCAAATTTTATAATTTTTTGATGTTTTTCATATTTTTTGGTTTTTTTTATGTTTTTTTGCATTTTTGATTTTTTTCATGTTTTTGATGTTTTCTCAAGTTTTTTCGATTTTTTAGATTTTTTTTATTTTGATTTTGTTCATATTTCAAATTTTTTGAGGTTTTTTCAAATTTTATGATTTTTTGATGTTTTTTCATATTTTTTGGTTTTTTCGAGGTTTTTTTGCAATTATTGATATTTTTTCAAATTTTTAATTTTTCTACTTTTTGCGTTTTTGATTTTTTTTTCTCATTTTTTGATGTTTTCTTAAGTTTTTTATTTTTTTTTATTTTTCGATATTTTTTCATTTTGATTTTTTCTCATCTTTCAAATTTTTTGATGTTTTTTCAAATTTTATGATTTTTTGATGTTTTTTCATATTTTTTTTTATTTTTTGATGTTTTTTGAAAGTTTATGATTTTTTGGTGTTTTTTCAAATATTTTTGATATTTTCTCAATTATTTCCATTTATCGATTTTTTTTTCATTTTTTGATATTTTCTTAAATTTTGTATTTTTTTTTGTTTATTGATGTTTTTTCAAATTTTTTGTATTTTAACTTTTTTTCAAGTTTTTGATATTTTCTTAAGATTTTTAATTTTTTTTTATTTCTCGATATTTTCATAGATTTTTTGATTTTTCCATATTTTCATAGATTTTTTGATTTTTTTTGAAATTTTCCATTTTTTTCAATTTTGTTTTTATTGATATTTTTGTAGTATTTGGAATCTTTTAGCTCACACTACTTTTTTCATTATAATTTTGTTTTTTCAACTATTTGATTGTGTTTTAAAGTCAAATTCTTTCGTTTCTTCTAGTTTTCCATTTTTTTCATCTTAGTTCCCCTATAGGGCCTTTTTCACTTTTTTTTTCATTTTTTTCAGAAAAATTATCATCTACTTCTAAATCTGATATATAAACCCCCATTTCGTGAAGTAATTGTGATAATTTATATTTAAAATGATATCGAGGGTGTGTAAACTTATCCTTGAAATCAAAATTTCATTTTTTTAGGAATATTTTCAAAAACCTTACCGTTTTTTGACTAAATTAATTGAGAACCTTTCAAATCATATACTATTGCATCATTGTACTATACTTACAATCATTTTTTACAAAAAAAAAATATGAATGTCCTATAAAAATATGAAAAATAATCCAAATATCACGTAATATTTTATCAAAATAAAAAAAAATTGAATACAACTTCAAACAAAAACATATAAACGTCTTTTTCACAAACTACTTTTAAACCAAACATTTATGACACACGACATAACTAATTAATTAACTGCGTTTCATTTATTTTCATCGATATGACATTTGTCATGAAATGAGTACTACGCCGATATAGTTCTATAGTTTCCCTTTTTGTTTATCTATGAAATGAAATGTATCGATTGTATAAATCGATATTTGTATCGTGCACTCGAAATGAGACACAATCTAGAAATAAAAAAGAAGAAGAAAAATGATTTATACGTTTAATGACAGTTCATAATAATTAATGAAAATTGTACTGTAATTGTCGTCGTTAAGCACACAACAAATAGTTCGTATGCTTCAAGGTGGTCCGGATCTATTAGCAAAAACTCAAATGAAATATTTAGAACAATCCAACGGTTACGTATCAACTTTAATATCAGCTATAGTTTCGGAAGATTGTAGTTTAATAATCAACAATTGTGATATAAGTAATTGGAAGGAAGCTCTAGCCGCTGTCCTAACTCACGCCTCGGACGACGATTTACCAACGTTATGCGGTAATTACTACAAACTCGACGTAATTTGCGAAACCGAATAATAACGGGGGATTTTTTTTATTTTTTATAGAACGTTTAGGTGATAGATTGGTCGAGGAAAGTAAAAACGATGTGAAATTATCTCGAGACGCTCAATTGTGTTACATTTGCGCCGGTAGTTTCGATAAACTCGTGACCAGTTGGAGCGATAACGCTCTAAAATCCACGGAGACTCTTCAAGAATTGATAGAGTTGGTGACGTTTCTGCAGAAGGCTATCGAAAGGCAAGGTAGACAAGTTAAGGTAAAAACAGAAAAGAAAATGATTTTGTTTATTGTTGTTTCTGATTTATTGGCGTGTTATACGAGGGTTGGTGTATAAATTCCTGGTTTGTTAATGGAATAGTGGCGGAAACTGGTTTTGATAGTTTTTTACTCGGTTCTAAATTTTGATTTTATAATTTTTTGCCAAAAAAAAATCAATTTTGGATGTAGTTTGAGTCGGAAAATGGATGTTTTATCAAATGGGGGTCAGAAAAGACATTTTTGTATCAAATTGGGGTTAGAAAAGTCGTCTTTTGGTCCCATTAGATTATTTTTGATAAAATTGGGGTCAGAAAATTGGTTTTTAATAAAATTGGGGTCAAAAAAGTCGTTTTTTTACTATTTTTGAGTAAATTAGGTCCAAAAATGGGATTTTTGTTAAATTAAGGGCCATAAATTCGATTTTTGGCAAATTTAGGATCATAAAAATAGATTTTTTTATCAAATTGGGATCAAAAAAGTCGTTTTTAATAAAATTGGGGTCAGAAAAGTCGTTTTTTAATCAATTTAGGGTCAGAAAACTCGATTTTGTTATCAAATTGGGGTCAGAAGTAATTTTTGATCAAGTTGAGATCGGAAAAGTTAATTTTGTATCAAATTGCGGTTAGAAAAGTCGTCTTTTGGTCCAATTAAATTATTTTTGATTAAATTGGGGTCAGAAATTAGATATTTGGTCGAATTTGGGTCTGAAAAGTCGCTTTTTGATAACATTGCGGTCTGAAATATCGATTTTTTGACTATTTTTGAGTAAATTAAGTCTAAAAACGTGATTTTTGTTAAATTTAGGGCCAGAAATTCGATTTTTTATAAAATTGGGGTCAAAAAATCGTTTTGTGATCAAATTTGTGCCAGAAAATTCGATTTTTTATCAAATTGGGGTCAAAAAATCGTTTTTTGATCAAATTAGGGTAAGAAAACTCGATTTTTTCATAAAATTAGGGCTAGAAAAAGCGAGTTTGACTAAATAAACTCAGAAAATTCATTTTTTCGGTTCCGTTAGGTTATTTTTGAACGAATTGGGGTCAGAAAAGTCAATTTTCGACGAAATAAACTCATAAAACTAATTTTTTGGTCCCAAAAGACGATATTTTATTAAATTGGGGCCACAAAGTAGATTTTTGATGAATTTAGGATCAGAAAAGTCGATTTTTTACTCAGGAAAATAATTTTTTGGTCCCATTAGACTATTTTTTATCGAATTGGGGTCAGAAAAGGCGAGTTTTGACTAAGAAAACTCATTTTTTGATCCTGTTAGGTTATTTTTGAACGAATTGGGGTCAGAAAAGTCAATTTTCGACGAAATAAACTCATAAAACTAATTTTTTGGTCCCAAAAGACGATATTTTATTAAATTGGGGCCACCAAGTAGATTTTTGATGAATTTAGGATCAGAAAAGTGGATTTTTTACTCAGGAAAATAATTTTTTGGTCCCCTTAGACTATTTTTTATCGAATTGGGGTCAGAAAAGGCGAGTTTTGACTCAGGAAACTCATTTTTTGATCCTGTTAGGTTATTTTTGAACGAATTGGGGTCAGAAAAGTCAATTTTCGACGAAATAAACTCATAAAACTAATTTTTTGGTCCCAAAGGACGATATTTTATTAAATTGGGGCCACCAAGTAGATTTTTGATGAATTTAGAATCAGAAAAGTGGATTTTTTACTCAGGAAAATAATTTTTTGGTCCCATTAGACTATTTTTTATCGAATTGGGGTCAGAAAAGGCGAGTTTTGACTCAGGAAACTCATTTTTTGATCCTGTTAGGTTATTTTTGAACGAATTGGGGTCAGAAAAGTCAATTTTCGACGAAATAAACTCATAAAACTAATTTTTTGGTCCCAAAGGACGATATTTTATTAAATTGGGGCCACCAAGTAGATTTTTGATGAATTTAGAATCAGAAAAGTGGATTTTTTACTCAGGAAAATAATTTTTTGGTCCCATTAGACTATTTTTTATCGAATTGGGGTCAGAAAAGGCGAGTTTTGACTCAGGAAACTCATTTTTTGATCCTGTTAGGTTATTTTTGAACGAATTGGGGTCAGAAAAGTCAATTTTCGACGAAATAAACTCATAAAACTAATTTTTTGGTCCCAAAAGACGATATTTTATTAAATTGGGGCCACCAAGTAGATTTTTGATGAATTTAGAATCAGAAAAGTGGATTTTTTACTCAGGAAAATAATTTTTTGGTCCCATTAGACTATTTTTTATCGAATTGGGGTCAGAAAAGGCGAGTTTTGACTCAGGAAACTCATTTTTTGATCCTGTTAGGTTATTTTTGAACGAATTGGGGTCAGAAAAGTCAATTTTCGACGAAATAAACTCATAAAACTAATTTTTTGGTCCCAAAGGACGATATTTTATTAAATTGGGGCCACCAAGTAGATTTTTGATGAATTTAGAATCAGAAAAGTGGATTTTTTACTCAGGAAAATAATTTTTTGGTCCCATTAGACTATTTTTTATCGAATTGGGGTCAGAAAAGGCGAGTTTTGACTCAGGAAACTCATTTTTTTGATCCTGTTAGGTTATTTTTGAACGAATTGGGGTCAGAAAAGTCAATTTTCGACGAAATTCATTCAAGAAAAACATTTTTTTCGTCAAACGGGACTGACAAAATTTATTTTCAACTAAATTTGACTAGGACAAACCATTTTTTGACCAAATTAAATTCAGAAAACCCTTTTTTGGGCATATTAGCCATCTTTTGACCAATTTATATTGAAAAAATTCTAGTTTAGGACAATTTCAACATAAAACTGCCACTTTTTGAGAAAATTGCATTCTTTTGGATTTATAATTCTCGATCAAAATCAGTTCACAAAAGCCAAATTGACCGATCTGAACTCGGAAAACTTTTTTTTTGGTCACATTAAACTCGGAAAAATCATTTTTTGACCAAAACAAATTGAAAAAATTTCATTTTTACGTGGAAAAGCCAAAAAAAGTCAAGTCTTGATCAAATTTATATCGGAAAATCAATTTTTTATCAAAATTAGAAACAAAAAAAAACATTTTTCGATTAAATTCAGACTTTCGATCAAAACAAACCGAATTTTCGATCAATTTACCGTAGAAAATCGACAAAAACTTAATAATTGAGGTTATGTATACATACAACACTAACTTCGCGCCGAACATTACCGGCGACATTTCCCAAACAGTGTTGCCAATCCTCGTACAACACTGTCGCCGCAATCGGGGTTATTGTGTTGAAACGGGTGTTCGATCTCAGGTATCGGGCGTATTGGCGGACCTGCTATCCCATTACGCTTCCCTATTAGCCTCCCAAGGCGAACTATCCACGGCCGTAGCCTATTTAGGTTCGTCCGCCAACGAAAAAGTGGCCGCACTAAGGAACCGGCTACAAGCGGCGCTCGGTCAAAGGCCGTCGCTCGGTCAAGAAACCAGACAACAGAACAACCGAAGAGGCAGCCAGAGAAGTTCGTTTTCGAACTACAACAACAACAACAATCAATATCAACCGGCGCCGGTACCGAGTTACAACCAGTTGCCGCCGACGGTAAACAACCGACCGTGGCAACCGCCGACCGCGGGTTTACCGCAACCTCCGAGACCCAACAGCGTCGGTTCGAATCAAGGTTTGCCGTCGAAAAAATACGTCCTGGATCCTTCGGTGGGTTCGAATCCTTACGTTTCGACGTTTAACCAATTCGTTAATCAACCGCCGGTCGATTTCTATCGATCATCGATTAATAACGATGCGTACGGTTCCAATTCGCAAATACCGCCGACGAACGCGTCTAATCAAAGTTTCAATTTGTCTCCTATGAATTCGGCGCGACAAAATTACGCGCCGCCTCCGCCGCCGCCGTCTTCCATTGAACAAGCGCAGTACGCTTTGAAAAGCGCCGCCGGTTCGGCTTCGGCGCACGGTTGGAACGATCCGCCTCCGTTAACGAAACCGTCGAAACTGCAGGTAAATATTTTCATTTTTTCTTTTACTTTTTTTGTTGTTATTTACGGTTTTGTTATTTCATGTGATGTTGTTCGGTTAGTTTTTTAACTTCTCGTAAAATGGTGATCAAATTAGGGTCGGAAAAGTCGTTTTTTTATAAATTTTGGATCAGAAAAGTGGATTTTCGACGAAAATGGGATCAGAAAAGGCGATTTTTTATCAAATTGGGGTCAGAAAAGCGGATTTTCGTTAAAATTGGGATCAGAAAAGTGGATTTTCGTTGGATTTTGATCAGAAAAGTCGATTTTCGATCAAACTGGGGTCAGAAAAGTGGATTTTTGATCAAACTAGGGTGAGAAAAGTGGATTTTTGATCAAACTAGGGTGAGAAAAGTGGATTTTCGTTGAATTGGGATCAGAAAAGTTGATTTTTGATCACACTGGGGTCAGAAAAAAGATTTTTGATCAAACTGGGATCAGAAAAGTGGATTTTCGTTGGATTTTGATTAGAAAAGTCGATTTTTGATTAAACTAGGATCAGAAAAGTGGATTTTCGTTAAAATTGGGATCAGAAAAGTGGATTTTAGTTGGATTTTGATTAGAAAAGTCGATTTTTGATTAAACTAGGATCAGAAAAGTGGATTTTCGATCAAACTGGGGTCAGAAAAGTCGATTTTCGATCAAACTGGGGTCAGAAAAGTCGATTTTTAATCAAACTAGGGTCAGAAAAGTGGATTTTTGATCACACTGGGGTCAGAAAAGTGGATTTTCGTTTAAATTGGGGTCAAAAAAGTCGATTTTTGATCACACTGGGGTCAGAAAAGTGGATTTTCGTTTCAATTGGGGTCAAAAAAGTCGATTTTTGATCACACTGGGGTCAGAAAGGCGATTTTCGATCAAGCTAGGATCAGAAAAGTGAATTTTTGATCAAACTAGGGTCAGAAAAGTGGATTTTCGTTGAATTGGGATCAGAAAAATGAATTTTCGTTGAAATTGGGATCAGAAAAGGCGATTTTCGATCAAGCCAGGATCAGAAAAGTGGATTTTTGATCACACTGGGGTCAGAAAAGTCGATTTTCGATCAAACTAGGATTAGAAAAGTGGATTTTTGATCAAACTAGGGTCAGAAAAGTGGATTTTCGATCAAACTAGGATCAGAAAAGTGGATTTTCGATCAAACTGGGGTCAGAAAAGTCGATTTTTAATCAAACTAGGGTCAGAAAAGTGGATTTTCGATCAAACTAGGGTCAGAAAAGTGGATTTTCGTTGAATTGGGATCAGAAAAATGAATTTTCGTTGAAATTGGGATCAGAAAAGGCGATTTTCGATCAAGCCAGGATCAGAAAAGTGGATTTTGTTATCAAATTGGGGTCAGAAAAGTCGATTTTCGATCAAACTAGGATTAGAAAAGTGGATTTTTGATCAAACTAGGGTCAGAAAAGTGGATTTTCAACGAAATTGGGATCCGAAAAGGCGATTTTTGATCAAATTGGGGTCAAAAAAGTCGATTTTCGATCAAAGTGGATTTTCGTTGAATTGGGATCAGAAAAGGCGATTTTTAACTGAATAAACTCAGAAAACTCATTTTTTTGGTTCCATTTAACTATTTTTGATCAAATTAGTGCGAGAAATTTGATTTTTGGTCAATTTAAGTTCATAAAACTCGATTTTTTATCAATTGATGTCAGAAAAGCTGTTTTCTGATAAAATTGGGATAGGAAAAGTGTATTTTTGATAAAATTAGGATCAGAAGAGTCGATTTTTGAAAAAATTTGGGCCAGAATGTCGTTTTTGATGAAATTAAGGATCAGAAAAGGCGATTTTTGATAAAATTAGGATCATAAAGGTCGATTTTTGATCAAGTTAAGGCCAGAAAGTCGATTTTTGATCAAATTAGGGCCATAAAATCGTTTATGATCAATTTAGGGTCAGAAAAGTGGTTTTTTGATAAAATTGGGGTGAAAAAACTCGAATTTTCGACGGTATAAATTTAGAAAACTCATTTTTTTATCCCATTATACTATTTTGGATCAAATTGGGGTTAGAAAAGTCATTTTTTTGATCACATTAGTGCGAGTTTTGACTAAATAAACTCAGAAAACTAATTTTTTGGACCCATAATATAGTCCGTTCATCCATATAGTACACAATTTAAGAATATGTACTTTGACAAAAAAGTTCAATATTCTCGGTGTTTTTTTCATTTTTGTTTTTTTCGACATTTTGATGTCTATCTCGACAATTAAACCAAAATATAGTCCGTTCATACATCCAGTAACAATATAACCGGAAAATCGAGTTTTGTCCAAAGAAAATTAAAAATTTCCATAATTTCATCGATTTTTTTTGTCATTTGAAAATTTATTTAGAGTAACGACGAAACTGCACGAAGAGAAATGTACGCCACGCACGCCGGAGTCAAATTATGGCGAAAGGTAGTGCCCCAATATTCGAATTCCATTTATTTGTAAATCTAACCCCGAAGGAATCATTAGACGAATTCCTGCCAATTGTTTATTTGCTTTTTACTACTCCATAATCGTCATCAATTAATTTTCACGTTATAGAAATGGAAAATTACACGAAAATATAGTCCGTTCATACAAAATTGTCATGTAAATCATCATTTTATTACGATTTTGATATATTTCAATATTTTAACACGCATTTTTTTGTTATTTGGACTAATACGAATAGTGCGGTTGTTATTTCTAATTAAATCGCATTGAAATTACAAGGGGTACAATTATATTTATAGCCAAAATCGGAAGTTACACCTGCTGAACCTATCACACACCCCCTGTATGGTACAGCGCCGGTTCAGGCCTCGCCTTTACCAATAAACGGTTACGGAGACGTGAATCAAATAACACAACCTTATAATCAAAATTTTTATCCTCAAGTAAGTATTTAAACAAAATGGATTTTCATATTAAACGACGATTTCCCTTTTTTATTTATCTATATAACATTTAAATAAAAAAATATTTCGAAATTCCCACTAAAACGCCCTAAACTATCACGTGTTGTATTTTGAAATATATATGATTACCACTCACTATCTCTCTCAAGCTATTAAAATAAAATATTTTTTATTTCTCTCCTGTATCGTTTTAATCACTTGAATTTTTTACTTTATAGCGATCTAATCAGAATAAATTTGCATATCGATATTTTTTTCTCTCTCTAACAGCAGTTCGGACCTATATCTCTTTATCTTTAATATTAATTCTGATACGAATACCATAACAAACTGTAATAATATCATAAATCGACGATTGAACTAGCGAAAAAATAACTAAAAGTTCTATTCTTTTCCTATAGATTATAAAAGTTTCGTTTGTAATAACTTTCAGATCCAATTGATTATTTACGTTCTTTTGATATTATTCGATGTTGGTAACATGTTTTAAATATGACATTAACGTAACGGTTGATATAATCAACAATATGGCCGCTATTTAGTTGAAGGTGAATCAATTTCGCGTTTATTTTTTAATATTAATATATCGTGTGCAGTGTCTGCAGTGCAAAGATACAAAATTAATAAAACGTTTCAATAAAAGTGTACAAATAAAAAGAAAGTTGTCCATCATGAATGACGAAAACAAATATCAGTAAGTTTCGATCTATGAAAAACAATATAAAATCGTTTTAGGTGTTATGTGTATAAAATGTTATTCTTTAGTCGTTATTTTTATTTAATGGGTTGATTTATTTTAAATAATTGCTCATTATAAATCAATTTTTTTATATATTAAATTGAATATTCAGTTTCCGTGGTTATAAATTGGAAATTTAGTAAACATTTCGTGAGATATACAGTGAGCTGGAAATAATTTTCATCTTCATTTTGACTCGTTTTTTTATGAAAAACTTGTTTTTAAACAGTTTTGGATAAGCTATTGTAGGATTTTAATAAAAAAACACATAATACGAGGTGTGAAAAGAAAGTTTATTTCTTCGTATTTAGATAATGACTCCTTTAAAATAATATTCCTCGAAGTTCAAGGGAAAATTTACAATAGTCTCGCTAGATGTCAAACTAAGTACGATTTTGTAGCTAATGTACCGGGGAAATCGTTTATTTTTGGAATTTATTGACCCACTTTGCTATCTTTTTAAATGGATTTTTATAGAATCCACCGTCGACGTTCCAACCGCAAGCAACTACATTCGCCACCGCATATAACCCCAATAATTTCAATCAAAATTTGGTACAACCACAACAGGAAGTCGTAGGTAGGACGGAAACTCCCCAACCCGTTCAAAAACCTCCGATACCCGAAGAACATTTACATTTAAAAACCGTTTTCGACGAATTAAGGAATCGATGTAGTTGCACGGCTAATAATCCGGTAATTTTGAATTTTTTTCTTGTAAAATTTCCCAATCGAATTATTATTTTGCGTATTCCAGCAAACGAAAAGGAAACTCGACGACGTCGGAAAAAAATTGGAATTACTCTACGACGCTTTAAGGGAATTAAGGGTAATTAAATTTGATAAAAAAAGTTAGGTTATGTCACTTATATATATGCATATTTTTCGTTCAGCTTTCATCCAACACATTGTCGTCCCTCCACGAAATGGTACAAATGATCCAAACCGGAAATTATACGGGGGGTTTGAGTTTACATACACAATTGGTGTCAGGTCCGGACTTCGCCCAAATTGCCAGTTTCATGCCGGGTATTAAAGTGTTGCTGCAAACAGCTTTACAATTACAAGTTTACATTAGATAGATGGAGAAGCGAATATATAATGAAAACAAAAAACAGAAAAAAAAAACCGAAACGACGATTCAATTCGATTTATTTAAGCCGAAGAAATTTTTTTCAATTTTTAGTTGTAATTGAATTAGTTATTATTAAACTGATAATACGAGGGGCGTTTGGAGAGATTACGACGAATAAACTTAATTTTTATTAAAATTTATTTCTATTTTATCCACTTTCGCATTATTCTACACTTTTAGCCAATTATTTCGCATTATTCTTGACCTTTAGCCATTTAACGTTTATTTTACTCAGTCAGACACAATTATATCTCGTCTATGTCATTTTGGTTACTCGTTTTATGGTATTTTTAATTTTTATTCACTGTTTGATCACTTGGTGTCTTAATTCGATGCTGGAAATTATCTTTCACTGTCTATTGTTGTGATTTATTAGTATTTTTTCGTTTTTATTTTGCTCTTTCTATCATTTTTTTGCCACTTTTAACCCGTTTTCTTTTCTAGTGTCGGAACATTGTCTTTGAAGAACTTGCTGGACTCTTCATTTCCACTGAATATTGTTTTTTCCAACAAGTGGTATCATATGTGGTAAAATCATTACTGAAACTCTTTTTATTCCATTTTATGTCTGTACTTATCTTGAAAAAAAAGTGTTTTTTGGACTTTGTCTATCATTTAACATCTATCTATCGATATATGACTATAATTTTCCATATTTCACATGTTGAAAGTGTTTTAAGGGTCTTCAATTGCAATCTAGTATCCTTCCATTGATCTAGAAATGTTAATTTGTCTTTTTGACGGTTTCTAGCTATTTTATGTCAATTTTTTGATTCATTCTTTCTCTAATATCACCCATCAATCTTCAGAGGATTTATTAGAATCTCCATTTCCATTAAATATTGTGTCTGATAGCTGTTTGTCTATTGAAAAAGGTTTCATCCACCTTCTAACATCCCCTAGGACTATTATTTTCCATATTTTGCAGTTTTCATCTATTTCAAGTCGGTTTTTAACCGACGTTTCTCAAAATTCGTCTACTTATACAATAATTTCTATTTTTATCATTTATTGTCGTTAAAAACTGAATTTTGAGGAAATTTTTGATTCTTAGGAACCCAAATCGAAAAACGTTTTATGTATTAAACAATTTTTTGTAGCCCCCTTTCCGATAAGTAAATTAGTTTTAAATAATATATTATTAATAAAAAAAAATTTAAATTCTGTTTTGTTTTTGAATATTTAAATTTTTTACCATATTTGTAAAGTGAATAAAAAACAAATTGATTATTATATTAAGGTGCTTTTTAATAAATTATATCCATTTTGATTCGTTTTATTATTTATCCTTCTTAAGTCCTTTGAGCACCTTTTCGATAATCGACTTGCAATCCTTCTTCGAACGTCGAACCTCTAGCTGGATCAGATCTGACGGTGTTAAATCTGGTAAAAAAGGGACTTGGATACACTTTTACTGGCCTAAAACCCTTAAAACAAAATCAACTTGTGACCTGAAATGTTATCGTGACGAAGAAAAAATTTATTAGCCACTTTTTTTTCTTTGGAAATCGTTTCTACATCCCCCATTGGAAAATCTGATCTTAGTTTGTCTTAAAATCGAAGAAAATCAAGTTTATGTTCGACTTTTAACGTTAAGTCTTTTTTGAATGAGAAGATAGTTGTCGGAGACCCAAATTTCATCACCGCTAACAATCCTGGCAATAAAAATCGGATTTAATTGAAGATTGTGTTAGAAATTTGAAAAAATCAAAAGAGGATTTACTATTCCTCTCACCAGTTGTAAATCGTCTGAATATTTCTTTCGTAGTTTCTACAATTTGACAAAAATGCTGACATTAGGAATATACGTAAATCATAAATAAGACAAGTTATTATCAAATATATATCCTTTATTTATCACAGACATTTTGGTTTGAAAATATTCAAATGCAGTTGTTAACCGTGACTGGATTTAACTTTTTCTTTAGTTAAATGTTTAACTCTCGAAGTGTAAACATCAAACCCTAAAGAAACCATGTTATCGAATAAAATTCTATATTGATATGGTAACAAATAAAAATTTATAAACTGAGCTGGAGGCCAAATCATCCAATCGGCTGCATACAATTTCACGGATTTTTCTTTGGCTTCTTCTATAAATTCACTTTTGCTTTTGCCTTCCAAATATTGCATGGAAAGAAAGAATGTTGCTATACACAACGGGGACGCTATACATTGATCGGCTATCACTTTTTTCGTAACCACTCGTAACGTATAACCCGGAAGAAATTTATCTAAATATTTGTACCAAAAATGACATACCAAACCTATTGGTAACCCAGTTATCGCCAAGTTTTTCGTTCTTCGTAAATTCAATTCATCTAAATCTTCAGTTAATATTTCGTATTTTTGTTCTAACATATCTCCAACTGCTGATAAGGAGATCGATAAACTTATGTTGGTCATTAACAAGTACTTACTGCTGAAAGCTTTACTTAATAATTTATTTATATTCATCCCCATTTCGAATTTAAAATAATTATGCTAACTTTCCGTAATCTAAATGGAATAAACATTATCTCTGAAATGTTTTAAATAATAAATAATTTACGTATGTCATAATTCAAGACATCACTAAAATGTAAGGTTAGGAAACTAACATGACAATTATGTAATTTTAAAAAATAGTGGGGAAGCTGCGTTCGAATAGCCAGCATGTGACAACTATCAGAATAAAGGAAAATATCAAATCGCATATATTTGGTGTAATGTTTATTATTTATTATATTTCCACTCTATTAATTCGATTTTTTTCTATTTTTATAACGTATTCATTCCAAAATTATAGTTTCGTATTGATCCAGGATTTCATATTGGAACATACCGGTTTTATGACGTGTCCCGGGTTACGTGTTAGAACTTATCATAAATGACAGTTCTATAGTTTGTAAAAATGTGTACTCTATTCTCCAATATGTATAATATATGTAAATTAATAAAACAATTTCTCATTCTGGTATATGAATTTTCTATTAAAATAATGTTCAAAATATTAGAAAAACATATTGTATTTGATTACACATAAAAATCTGTATGTAATCAAGTATTATAATAACCGATGGAGTGAGTGTAATAAGTTTGTCTATGGTGTATGCAATGAAGTAAGCACAGAACTGTTTATGTTAGGAATTGGTAAGTCAAGTTACATTAGTAGTTCATTTGTCAAAGTGCCGATAAACATATATATGCAAGTATTACAATAAATATTGTTATAATTATAATTAATTTGTAAAAATGGTGGTAAGACAATACCAACAAGAACTTGAATATATTGAAAGACTAACTCCATATTCATGGAGAATAAAAAAAGGATTTCAACCTAACATGAGAGTTGAAGGTATCTTTTACGTAAATCAAACTTTAGAAAAACTAATGTTTGATGAATTAAGAAACGCTTGTAGACCTGGGATGGTAGGAGGCTTTCTACCAGGAGTGAAACAAATTGCAAATGTAGCGGCTTTACCGGGAATAGTCGGTATGTTAATTATTGTTTATTTACAATTATATACGTTTTAAATATTGAGTTTAACATGTATGTTTATTGTATGAAATACGAAATTTAACTAGTCTTAGTAAGGTTAACTGCCACTTCTAGGCAGATCAGTAGGTTTACCAGACGTACATTCTGGGTACGGTTTTGCCATTGGAAATATGGCTGCTTTCGATATGAACGACCCAGAATCTATCGTTTCTCCGGGAGGTGTAGGTTTCGACATCAATTGTGGTGTAAGATTATTAAGAACAAACTTATTCGAAGAAGACGTATACCCGATTAAAGAACAATTAGCCCAAAGTTTGTTCGATCATATACCCGTTGGCGTCGGTTCTAAAGGTAAGTTTCAACATTAAAACCCGAAATAAGTGATAACAAACGGATCGTTTAGGAATAATTCCCATGAATAGCAAAGATCTTGAAGAAGCGTTGGAAATGGGAATGGACTGGTCGCTTCGAGAAGGTTACATATGGGCGGAAGATAAAGAACATTGCGAGGAATACGGTAGAATGTTGAACGCGGATCCTTCGAAAGTGAGCTTAAGAGCGAAAAAAAGGGGTTTACCACAGGTACGTGATGAATTTCTTCGATTTCGGTTGATTTTTTAAGCGAAAATCGATATTGTAGTTGGGTACTTTGGGTGCCGGTAATCACTATGCGGAAATTCAAGTTGTGGATGAAATTTATGATAAATGGGCTGCTAGTAAGATGGGAATCGAGGATAAAGGTCAAATTTGTGTTATGATTCATTCGGGAAGTCGTGGTTTCGGGCATCAAGTCGCCACCGATGCTCTTGTTCAAATGGAAAAAGCCATGAAAAGGGATAATATCGAAACGAATGATCGGCAATTGGCTTGTGCCAGAATCAACAGTACCGAAGGTCAGGATTATTTGAAAAGTATGGCTGCCGCAGCTAATTTCGCTTGGGTTAATAGGAGTTCGATGACTTTCTTAAGTAGACAGGTTAGTAGCACAGTATATGCTAAAAAAATGTGCCCTGTATATTTTGTGTTGTCGAAAAATGGGTTTTTTATATACTACTTGGTCGAAAATCGATTTTTATAGATTTAATTTTGTTTTTTTGAGTCTAATTTCGTTTTCAGAACGAATTTAGTTGAGAAATGATTTTTTTCAACTAATTTTGTTAAAAAAATTAGTTTTTTGCGTTGATATAACAAAAAATTGGCGTTTCTAAGCATGTTTTGGTCGAAAAAGCTTCGTATATGTTAATTTTTTCAAAAATTGATCTTCTTAAGTTTAATTCAATAAAAATTTACTTTTTCATATTAATTTTCAGCAAAAATTGATTTATTTGAGTAGAATTTCGTTGCAAAATCATTTTTTTAGGTTAAATTAACGTTTCTAAGTTTAATTTGGCTAAAAATCTACTTTTTTTACTTAATTTTGAAAAAAAAAAATGAATTGATTCAAAAATTGATGTTTCTCAATTTGATTCGGTCGAGAATTTACTTTTCTGAGTGTAATATTATCAAAAATTAGTTAAATTAAGTCAAAAATTTTTATTTCTGAGTCTATTTTGATTGAAAAAAGATTTTTATAATAAAATTTGTAAAAAATTTCACATTTCCATTGTGGAATTTACTTTTCTGAGTGTAGTTTTGCCAAAAAAATCGCTGTTTTACATTAATTTTGACAAGAATTACTTTTTCTAAGATTAATTTGATCGAAAAAAGAATTTTTTGAAAATAGTTCGGTCAAAAATTGGCTATTTTCGTCTAGGCTTAGTCTAAAAATGGTTTCTCTCAAATATTTTTGTCAAAAATTGTCTACACTGAGTATAATTTGATCAAAGAATGATTTTTCTAAAAAACTCCAATGGGAAATTGGCTATTTTGTATTAAATTTAACCAATTTTCATTTCATCAGAAAAATCTTTCTCCACGTCAATTAACCTCATCGATGTCTTTATCAATTTCAATTTTGTGAATAAATTATTCGAATCACCTTCAGCACCTTCCGAAAAACCATCAACTAATTTTGTTCAAATTTCAGGCGTTCGCCAAAAAATTCGGAATGGCCCCAGACGATTTAGACATGCACGTAATATACGACGTATCTCACAACGTCGCCAAAGTTGAAGAACATATAGTAGACGGTAGACCCAAAACTCTTTTAGTACACCGGAAGGTGAGTGGTACATCTATAATTTCTATAATGTTTCATTTATACGTCTTTAGGGCTCCACGAGGGCTTTCCCACCCCATCACCCTCTTATACCAGTCGATTATCAATTAACGGGACAACCCGTATTAATAGGAGGTACTATGGGTACTTGCAGTTACGTTCTAACAGGTACCGAACAAGGAATGTTGGAAACATTCGGTTCTACATGTCACGGAGCTGTAAGTAACAATTTGGATGAACGGACTTTAACTTTTCATCGTAATTCGGATTATTTTTAGGGGAGGGCTTTGTCGAGGGCGAAATCTAGAAGAAACTTGGGTTATACTGACGTTTTACGTAAATTGGAACAAATGGGAATATCGATTCGTGTAGCGTCGCCGAAATTAGTTATGGAAGAAGCTCCGGAATCGTATAAAAACGTCACCGACGTGGTGGATACTTGCCACGCCGCCGGTATTTCCAAAAAAGCCATCAAATTGAGACCGATTGCTGTGATCAAAGGTTAAAAATAATTATAAATTGAGAACTGATTTTTTGTGACACTCTGTATTTTTTTTTTTTTTCATTTCGATCTGTAAATTCTCAATAAATTATTTAAATTATTTCACGATTCATCATTTCCTTATAACCTTAATCAAATACTTACGAATATTTAAGTATATCACGCACTGTTGCCGAAGTTATAAATAAACAAGTAAATATCAATCATAAAACGTCAATAAGAAGCTTTAATACACACGCGAAACAAATCTGACAACAACTAACTTGGTTGTATGAAAATATCTTCCAGTTCACATTTATTTCAAACTACAGATCTCCTATATGTAGATAGTTAACGACAATAAAAAATCAATCACTAAATAAAAAAATTTTATACACAGCGCGTAAAATATTAACTCACTCTTAAAAAGCACAAAAATATTCACATTTGATTCGATGTTATTTATACCCAGCAGCCATTTTGTAAAACGTTCCAAATTTTCATGAAGGCAAAGTTAATAATAGCGTTATTTTAATTTATTAACACTGTGTAACATATTTATTTTCATAATTTAACCAAATTATCACTTTAATCAGTATAATTACTAAAAAAAAACAGTAATTAACACGACAATGATTATAAATCATCAACACAAATCACTTATTTGATATATATGACAGTTCTATGTTTACGTCTGGAAAATACGCATTGTTGCCAATATTAAAAATGAAAAAGTAAATATCAAGCATAAACAATTGGAAGTAAAACGTTAATAAAAAAATCTGACAACAATGTACTGGTTTAAATGAAAATGTCTAAGCTACCACGTCATCGAAATATATCATTACGTTTAAATCGAAACCACAGATCACGTGTTACTTCAGAGTAGTTCATATCAATATTAGTAATGAAGATTTTCTTTGAAATAGAATAATTCACTCAAAAATAGGTGATTAAAATATTACACGTAAAAAAAATTGACACCTGTATCGGTATTGCTTATATTTAGCAGTCAGCTTGAAAAACGTTTCCTAACTTTATGATGTTAAAGTAATATAAATACATTAATACAAAAACATTTTAATTCGACATATTGTATTATAACACGATTATTAAGTTTATCTATTATCAAAACTAAACAGAAATCAACACTTTTCTACTTGACATTTTGACGATTTTCTAATTCTTTTCCATATTTTCATCCACTACTTTTATATTCAATCCATAGAACTATACTAATCTTCTTCACAACAATTTTGTTTATACGACACTACAGAACTTGAGGTAACTGACTTAACATATAGGTAAAGTCATATGGGAAAGAAGAATAACCTTCAATGAGATAGATCTCAAAAATTATTAAATTAAGTATCGATCCATAGTTAAGTAACAATTGATTTTAATAATTTTCTTAATTATAGTGTGAAGTGCTGTGTTTTTATATAAATAAAACAGTAAGTACTGTTCGTTATTTAACATACTTTCTTTTGAATAATTAAACTTCTAATGGTTAGTAAAGTAATGCACATTTTTAACACTATGATCAGCTGATTTCTTGATAACACCAAAAAATAGATTTTATTAGGGAAAGAAACGAAATTAAATGTGGAAATAATTTTAAATTCTGAAATATAATAATAATATCAAAGGTAAACTTAGCTTTAAACGTCTGCGTTACAAATATAGGAAGAGTTTAAATGAAGGGAAAATAGTCGAGTGTTATGAACAGGGCCGGCTTAACTAAATTTAGAATGAAATATGTATTTTATATCATATGTTTTAAAACATGATTTTACGTACGAAAATAACTAAAAAGCAAACAAAGATTAAAAAATAAAAAAACAATTATTATTACAAGCTTTATTTAAAAAAAAATGAAGATTTCAATTATAATAAATAATTTTTACGAAGTAAACTAATTATTTTTTATATTCCTTCGTTGTGGCGATGTGTTCAACTATTTGTTTAACGAATTTTTGTAGTACGTCCTGTCTCGCTTTACCCACGTCTAGAACCTCTTCGTGATTAGCGATATCCGTGCTATCGTATTCGACTATACATTCGTTAGTGATAAGACTGAAAGCTAAAACCGTTAAATCGCAATGTCTAGCCGTGATAACCTCGTGAATAGTCGACATCCCAACCGTATCCGCCCCCAACATTTTCAACATCCTCAATTCCGCCACCTAACAAAAAATAATCGATAAATTCGTCAAAATCAATTAGAATCCACTCACGGTTTCAAAGTTGGGTCCGCCTAAGCAAGTATAAACCCCTTCGTGTATATCTTTGTCCAAACCGAGATTTTTCGCGATTTTTTTCGCTTGATTTCTGAGGCCCTTATCGTAAGCCGCGTTCATGGGGGGGAATCGAGGACCGAATCTCTCCTCGTTGGGTCCTTGCAAGGGATTATTACCGGCAAAACCCATAATATTTATGTGATCTTTTACAAGCATGATATCACCTACTTTATATCTGCAAAATGGAAAATAAAATTGGTTATACGTCGATTTAATTATTATTCGGATATGTCACCTCGGGTTTAG
Source organism: Diorhabda carinulata (assembly GCF_026250575.1). NCBI lineage: Eukaryota > Metazoa > Arthropoda > Insecta > Coleoptera > Chrysomelidae > Diorhabda > Diorhabda carinulata. The sequence goes on from NC_079471.1 coordinate 643,222, forward strand.
CCCGCCGGCGGCGTTCGTTGCTATGAGATGAGTGACTCCGAGGAGTTTCATAACTCTGACTGGCATTGCACATTTCCACAGAGGGTAACCCTCGTAGTAATGGAAACGCCCTTTCATACACACTACGGGGACGCCGGATAAGTACCCGAATACTAGGGCTCCGGCGTGTCCTTTTACCGTACTTCGTGGAAAGTTTGGAATTTTTTCGTAAGCTACTGATATTTTGTCGTCTAATGCGTCCGCTAATGTACCTGAAAATATTTTATTCGTGCTACTAACCAAAAAAAAAAACAATCTACTACCTCATATTATCATCACCGGAGTTTATTTGGTATTTTTTTGTAATAAAATTTCACTAAAACAACTGACCAGCAATGCAAAATCAAATTCAACCCCGTTTTTGACTCTATACTGAACGAACGTACACCATACTTTTTAATCGCACCTCGTACATTATATATTTCACAAAAAATAAACAAACCAAATATTTATTGTATATTTTCACGAATCAAAAATGTTAATTATTGTTATTAAATATCTAGTTATTATTTCTAGATCTTTTATTTACTAATAACCACCCCTTATCATGTTTTAAAATAATTTTTAGTAATGTATTTCTTCTTGTTTACAAATTCGCTTCCAAAAACTGACGTTACATAACATGTTGCCAAATTAAAGCAGGATATAGAACAATCATTCTTTTGTAGTTTATCTATGACCCCATCACCGTAACCTTTTTTACGAAATTATGAATTCTTAATATAGTTTATTGTTGTAAATATATTTTTGGGTTTATTTTATCGGGGTTACATGTTTCATTAGCATTTCTAAAATATATTTAGATATTCCGAAATTGATATAATGGGTTGTATAACTTAGAGACAGAGGCCATACTGTCAAAAATCGGAAGCTTGGTTCGTGTCAACAATCGTTCTATTGTAGTTTATCTATGACCTTATCACCATGACCTTTTTACGAAATTATAAATTCTTAATATAGTTTATTGTTATAATATCGATATATTTTTGGGTTTATTACATTAAGATTATAATTTTCACGTAGATTAAAGTTTCATTTGCGTTTCTAAATCGATATTTAGATATTTGAAAATTAATCAAAATTGTATAACTTTGAGAAAGAGGCCGTTCTGTCAAATGTCAGAAACTTTTATGTGAAGTATATTATTAACAATATTTTGGTTTATTTTCTTCGTGATTTAAGTATTTAATCAAAAAGTTTGTAGTAATGGTGATTAAATGTGTATAATATAAAAGTAAAAGTTTAGTTTTGTGATGAAAAAGTTTTTAATCGGTACGAATAAGTTTGGATATAAATGTTTATGTTTTTCTATAGAATTTGGGTAAAATACTTTAATTATTATTATGGGGTTTAGTGTAAAGTATTTATAAATCGAAAATTTCCATAAGTTCCAATATCTTGTTATTTTCTTATCAATAATTATGAAAGTGTTCAACTCGATTCGAGAATATCTGAAGAATTCTTAGGAATATCCCCTCATGATGCAACTACTGTTGTGAATAACAAAAAAATATGTATATAATCAATATTTATGACTTATTTATTATAGCTATAAATAAAATAATTGGATATTTCATACCAATAATCTGGGTGAATATATTTTATACCATGTTGATGAAAAATTAAATTATACTTATGATTGATCGAAAAAAAATTAATAAGAACCTTCGTTCCAATACGCACCCAAACCGGATCCGCAAATAATACCAATCTTCGGCTCTATAGATACAAGACTCTTCAAAAAATTCGCCGTTTCCACCAAAGTTTCGTAAGTATATCTGAAATGAAAAGTTTCACGTATATCTAACACAAAAACTATTGTTTTAATTATTTATTAATAAAATATAGTTGACTAATACGAATTTTTAATCTTGTTTGTTGTTATTCTATGTTTCTGAGGTATCGTTCTATAAAACGTACCTAATAACATTAATTTTTGTGGATTAGCCAAAGTGGCAATTCGATGGTTCTATCTAAATTAATATTTGTATTGAAGTAAGTTGATAATTTCATTTTTTTTTAATAAGTAACCTATAAAAGCGATTTTAATATTATTAAGTTAAGAAATTAGTTGTTTTCACTTTTTATTTTCAATGTATTTCAAGTCACTAATGTGTATATCGTTATTGCAATAGTTAGAAAACTTTTATTTTGATATTATTCGTAATAATAAGATAATTCATTCTAGTTTGGCAATTTTAGATCAATATTATTAAAATACATCAAATATTCCACTGAACAACAAGATTGATTAACCGAATAATATCATTATTGTAGTCACTTGGAAAATCTATCTACATGACACGATTAATTATTTCAATTATACGAATGAGGTCAGATTATTCAAAAATGTATCTTGATTAAGTGATAATTATCACTAATACAAAGTAATAAAAATAATATTGCTAATATTTAGAAGTTTCGTTAAAAGTTTTTAACCTTGAGGATCAACAAGTAAGAAAAAAATAAAAAGTAAAACCACTGCTAGTTCAATAAAAACCTGATTTTTATTATAATTTTGATAAAATTTTATTGTGGCTTTGAAATAACAACTAATTTTGATATATTGAAATGTAACGTAACCACAATTATTTGTTTACTACGTTGCCATATTAAAAAATATTTTTCACGTAATTTGTGTTTATAAATGAAAACAATATGGCGGTAGGACAAACCAAACCTGTTATTACACAAGATTTTATATCGAGTGACGACAAATATATATTAAATTTTTAGTTATTTAAACTTGACTTTTGACTTAATTACAAAACTTATTCAGTTTAATAAATTTGGCGCGGTTAATTTGTCGGTTCAATATCAAGGTTATCAGTTGTGGAAACGTCATTTGAAAATTAGATTTTTAATTGCTTTGAATATTAAAGCAGATATTTATTAGTAGAGCATCATATGTTTTTATTGTGATAATTGTATACAATTTGTATATTATAAAATTTAATTGGACCGTGTAATTAGTAATCAATCAATAATGACGGAAACGGATTTCGTGATTTCTACGTTTCAATATGGATGATTTGAAGAAGGCACTTACATTGTTGCCACGTATTTCGATTTTCTATAAATATAAATAAAATTTTAAATCGCTTTGTTTTAGTTATAATTATGTGAAAGTTCGACGAAATTTTATGTGTTTCTAGTAAATTTGAATAATTTTTCGAAAATTTAATCACTATCATATTTTTTGTGTGTGATTTTTAAGTAATTCGTGGAAACTGACGATATTGTTAAAATACCAGTAATTTCTAGAAAGTTTGGCAACGTATATATCAGTATGTTTTGTTGTGGGATTATTTTTAATATTGCATATTATCAAATAAGATACGGTTCACTATAATGTTGCAATTTTTTGTTATCAAACTACTGATAACGTGGTAATGAAAAACATATACAAATCCTAATTGATTATCTCGAACGATAACATTATAATTTTGAGTTTTTATAAAGAAAAATGCACGTAAACGTAATAATTAAAAAATAAATCGCATTTTTACTTACTTTATATCACTTTGGGAAACTAATTTCGTACCAACCATCATTTTATAATGAAAACTAGACGTCGAGTAAAAGTTTAAAATAAACTGAATCAATTTTTATTGTAAAATCGCATTTCAGGGTTACGTAAAATCTAGACTTGCTCGCGAATCCTTGGAAGGCCGATGTAATTATTGAAAACGTGCAATTACCTATAGCTAGGTATATATATATTTCATTATTTTTTTAATTGTTGCCAGATCATTCATTTTTTATTATATTCATATAACAAAAACACAAAAATTACCTTCATCTTTGAAGGTTAACTTTTGACATACCGGAACGTGTGTGTGGCTGTGTGCGAACAAGTCACAACATTTTAAAATAAATTTTGAATGTATAAGTCAAAAATTTTAAATAAATATTAGAAAGCGTGCAAACAAATGCTTCAAAACAAAATTTTCACAATTGAAAATAAGTTCTGGATGTGTTCGAACAAGTAAATTAGTTGAATGTACGGTATGGATGTGTGCAAACAAGTTTAATGCTGTCAGACGAACGCTGTTTGTGTATAAATGAAGCAAACAACCTCGGGATGTGTGAAAACAAGTCTAAAATTGAAAAATCAAGAACCGGATGTGTGCTAATAAGACAGATACACGTCATAGATATTGAAATAATGGTATTTATACGAAGCGTTTGCGAAAATGTGTACGAATCACAATGAATAGGTAAAAGTTGAGTTACAGAGCCGGATTGGCAGGTAATAAGTCAAAAAAAGTTACTAGTATACTACTTAATCGTGGTTTGACGTTTGCAAGTTACGATTTTAGAAAAAAAAACTTTATTTTTGTTATGATTAAGTACCCTGTGAATAGTGAGGGTTAGTATTGGTTGTATAATGTCGAAAAACAGATAAAACGAAAAAAATCAACCTGATTCCAGCCCTGTAGAGGAAAATTTTTCCTATATCAGTTAATTTTCTTCATTTAAAAAGTTTATAATTCAAGTTAGATGACGTAAATGAAAAAAAATTGTAAAAGTTATGAGCATTAAAAACATTTTAATACGGTCCATTATTTTTTTTTTATAAAAATTGAATCTACTACCTTGATAAACCACCCTGTATAATAATAAACTTGAATTTTTTAAGTAACTATACAAAATATCAAGATGTCTTCTTACTTGTCATTTTCTCCTTTCTCAAAATGTCCGTTAATTTTTTTAGCTGCAGAAACGCCATTCATCCCGTTAGTTGCCGTTGCCATGGTTTTGTAGCTAACAGATTGATCGGAAATTTATTAAAGACTACGCGCTCACAAGTATTGAATCCCGTTTTTATACACTAATCTCTAGAATGTTGTAACTGAGATAAAGTTTAGGATTATACGTCACTACTTGTTGCTGTTAGTCAGTTTTTTCATTCACAATAGTTTATATTTTCAGTCTTATCATTTTCGTCACTTGACCTTCAAGCATCGCTGCTCACCGTTTTCATGTTTATTAATGTCCCAATAAAATCTTGATTAATTTTCTCGTATCTAATATAAAAAACCTTTTTACATATGTTTGTTGATTTATTATGGAAAAGCAACCAAAACTCGTCGGGCTAGTATACAGAACCGTATTGATTTTTAACTTCTTCATTCGTTCAGTCTTCCGTCCGATTAATATAAGCGACTACCATGACGTATAAGGAAAGTAGAGATGGAAGCTTCTTCCGGAAGGTGTTTTAGGAGGGACAGGTTTGGACTAGAGCCGTTTGCACTATTTATGTATATACAAGAATTTTAAAGAAAAAATATTATTACAGTCGTGTATTTAATTTGAAAAAATCGTACCTCTTTTCACTTTACTGTTATGGTATAACAAACTAAACTTGAAATTAGTCAATTTCAGAATATAAATAAAAATCAACACTTACCTTAGTTCGACCCTGTTATAAGTTGTTATTCGATTAAAAACTTTTATTTTCAATAAAACCAAAATAAATAATAAAAGTCGTTAGTTTTTTTTATTTTATAATTTCAAAGAATAAAATACAAATTTGCAAAATTATGTTTTAAAATTTCAAACATCGGCATTGGGTACGTTTACATATTAAAATTAATTACATGTTTATGCAACACACATTTCACTACATACGTTTAGATTTTAGTAAATAGAAATACAAAAACTACGTAAGTAGATAAAGAAATAATGAACGTATTCCGAAATATACATCACTTCCGGTAATGACGTCGTTAATCCGACGCCATATTGTCTGACTGTAGGTACGTTTCACTAACGGAATTTTATGGGTGGAACGCACATATTTAGTGACGTATGCTTGCAGTATGGCGAAATTTGGAATTTTAAATAAACATTTACTGCATTTACGTCATAGTTGTACAAGTGAACGTTATTTATGACATCTTATTTCGGTATATTCAATATGGCGTCGAGGTACACATTTCGGACCAATAATATAGCTTGGATTCATGACGTCATGACTACTGTCATATATTTCGGATTACAGACAATATAACTAGTGAATATTTTGCAATTTCGAGATAGTCTTTTATTTTAAGGATACAAGTAAACACAGAAAATACTCAGTATAAATACAGTTGGACTGGATATTAATACCCTAACCTAAAAATTCTCGTTTGGATAAAATTTTTTTGTGTAAAAGTTAGGTTAGGTATCTTATTGATGGTAAGTTGGTTTTAGAGGTTAAAAACTTCTTCTTTTTTTCTCTATTTACTTGCCCCTGTACACAACTTTCAATTATGTCATAATCACGTCATAAGAGACGTATTGCTAGTTTTGTGGATGTACAAAAACTATTTTTGATTTTATTTCGACAGATATACATAATAAACTAGTGATATGAAAAATGATTTGTATTAGAATTCAATAGCTATTGTCTTGCGTCAATCAATTAAGAGAAATTTTGTACCATTCTTTGTACATCCAAGGCACAAATTTCAATATAGACCGATATCAGTGCGTCCCAAAGAAATAATCACAAATTAAGTGTATCGGCACAAAATTAGTTAAAAAAATCTGATTTGATTTTCGATTATTGAGTTTCAATGAAAAAAAAAAGTAAATCTGGCAACATTGCTGTCTATCTCCAACTAAGTGTAATATGAAATATTTTATTTTTTAAAATGATTATTTTTCGTACTTTTTTGGGACGTACTGTAGAATTATTACAAGAACACTATTTTTTTTCAATATTAGAAAGAAGTTAAAAACTAAAATCTTGTTATTTACAATTTCACAGTATTTACATCGTGATAAATAAAAATTGTTCGTTACATAACCTAAAATATTTGTTTTTATATCATAACAAAAACTGATTAAATGAAAAATCAATACTTTAACACACAATTTGCAAATATTGCATTTTGAAATAATGATAGTTTGAAAACTAAAATTCGAAACAACTTTTTTTACGTAGTTTTAACAGCTGTTATACCGATAGTACATTGACATCATGATACTTCCAAATCTGAACTTGTACTAATAATACCACACACCTCGTGACGTCCCCTCTCTTTTAACTCGTGTTGTCAGAACCGCCCCTAAATTGACCACTCCTATAGAAAAAGACATAGACTTTCCCTTTCGTCTGGACTAGCATCTCCTGGACTAAGGTGGTTTAATCGTATGTAAAATTATAAGGTAATATTGTAAAATAAAAATTAATAAATCACGTTGAAACGTTTATTTCGTAGCCATATTTGTTGTTACAATCAATTATCAGCTGATAAAAAAACTTTGAAAAATTTTGCGTTTATAGGTTATGTTCGTAACGTTGTTAACCTAATAGGTTCAAATTATTGAAATATATATGAAATAATGAACTCAAATTTTAAAGAGGTATTCTCAGAGGATTGATTTATGTTGAAAAAAATCAAGAAGTTGCTTAGGGACATGGTTTCGGAAATACGAGGCTTCGAAGTTGTTTAAAGTATAAACAAAAAACATATGATCGTTCGAAAAATTACTCATGCCATAATAATTGGAATATTGAGCTCAAATTTTAAAGATATCTTCTAAAAAGATTGTAGAATAATTAAAATAAATCAGGAAGTTGGTTATGGTCCTGGTTTTAGATATACGAGGCGCTAAAGTTGTTCAATTTTTAATCCGAAACATATGCTCGTTTAAAAAATTACTCAGGCTCTAATAACTGCAATATTGAGACTAAATTTTAAAGATATCTTCTAAAAAGATTGTTGAATAATTAAAATGAATCAGGAAGTTGCTTATGGTTCTGGTTTTAGATATACGAGGCGTTAAAATTGTTCAATTTTTAATCGAGAACATATGTAAGTTTAAAAAATCACTGGGGCCGAAATAATTGAAATATTGAGCTCAAATTTTGAAAAGGTTTTCACAAAGGACCGCTGTATGACGAAAAAAATTAGGACGTTGCTTGGGGTCACGGTTTCGGAAATACAAGACTTCAAAGTTGTTCAACTCTTTACTATGATTTAAATTACCAAAATGGCATATAGGAAGATAAATTCGTTTAAGATAACTTACAAACTCTCAAAATATTACTACTAATTACTATTAAAAGGATCTAAACAGTGTATTTTTGAAAAGTTTTAAAATTATTTCGAGTATATAATTTCAATGAATATTCGTTGCACCAGTTATAGATTTCAATTTGGTAATATATTAATTACATTACATTCAACATATATGAAATTGTAATATCTGATAGTTTAAATAAGATTAATTATTTTTATACGTACGGACTTACTCATATTTGTAATTCATCCATATTTATACAATACTAAGTTTATCTAATAGATAGTCGTCTATAAATCGAAACCTACTAAATATATTTACATCGTTACAACTCTCAAAAGTATTGAAAGTTTTGAATTGAATGGTTTTTGTCTTTCTCAAAAATTTATGCTTAATAAACAGTGTTATCTATATTGTCTCGAAAAAATAAACGTAAATTAATAAGTTGAGTGGTCTATTTCACAAAATATCAATATTATTATCAACAAACGCCAGAAAACGTTAGTTGAAAAAGTTAGGTTATAAACTACTTTGTTTTTCTCTCTTACCTGTCTTAATCTATTCAATTTTCTATTCCTTTATTTCTCACTAGTTCGAAATTCGTACAGTCTATTTTTTTCCGTGTAATCTACACAATCATTTTTATATATTATTATGTTTACACAATTAAACGAGACTCACAATATTCCCAACTACAGACTGAGTTACACCCGCCGTTTCTTTTAGCGCCAATTAAAAGAGAAACATAGACAAAAATAAATTCATAGAGGAATTGAGTTTTATACTTTGGAATTAAAGCATAGATAAGGTATTACGATATCTATGGTTTCAACTAGTATTGGTTTGAATTTAAGTTGGCAATTATGTACATAGTTGACAAATCATTGACATTATGTTCCTACAATTTGTAAACAGTGTCGATTTTATTATATTTTGCGTTGATGATTTGTTATAATTGTATTATTCAAATATATAAACAATCGTTGTTAAGATTTTTTACGTATCTATTCTCAACAACTTGTTAATCTAATAATATTTGAGTGATTTGTAGTGGTGTGATTAAGTTTTTCAACTGGTTTATAGTTATGAAGTAAAAATACCAAATAAAATATATAGTGAAATATAAAGGTGCAAAAATTATACAAGGGTAAGTATTATTTATCTGTATAACGATATTTTGGAGTAAATCCGGTTTGTTTTCGTTGTTTTTTATTTTGATTTTGGAAATTGACCACTCACGAAAAAATTATTATTTATAAAAGTATATTTAATATAAATAGTACAAATTTTTCACTATTATTGATTAAAAATCATCACTAAAATTATTATTTAAACGAAAATTTGAATCTATAAAATGGCAGTAGTTTAATCTTCTTTTTTATTATTTGAAATCATTGGCGGCAGCCACAAAATCATATCAGGAAGATACAAATACAAATTTGGTTTAAAAACATTATTATGGAATACATAATGAATGAAAAACAGTATTTTCAAAAGAAAATATATCGATATTCATGTCTTAACTATAATTGATCAAAATTCCACACAAATGGAAAGTAAATAGGTAAACATAACCTATAATAGCTCCGATTGACGTTTCTCAACTACTGCTTAGCAATAGCTAAAAACATCCGCGTGTGACAAACTTCTAGTTCTAACAAAGATCTGTTAGAATCGATTCTGTATCGATATGTAATGGAATCGATGCTGTGCTATAGATTTGTGGAGTTTTGTATTAGGGAATGTTTCGACGAGACTGATTATAGCGGAAATGGTTATTTTACGTTTAATTTTTGGTTGTACATTTGTGATACGGGGGGTGTACAAAATTTTTGTTTTAATTTTGTAACGAAAATAATGGTTTTGAATACCTTCTCGTATCCCTTTTTATAGGAAGTTTTGATTATTTCTTATTATTACCCTGTATTGATATTAAATATTTGTTTTTATTAAGGTATTTTCTGGTTTTGTAGCTGATATGCGGAATTTTATTATTCTTCATAATTTTTAAAAAAATCTTGCAAAAAATGGGATCGAAATTAATATTTTTGTTTCCTCCATTCGTCAATTATTATTCCAATCGTTTATCGATATTTAAAAAACAATTTATGACAATAAATTATTTATTTATGAAATGTAAAACGTTTCCGAAAACTAAAAAAAGGGTTTTGATAAACATAATCGAACTCTACGTCTATTAATTGACAATTTCTTTGTTAAACCGAAAAGTGAATGTTCAACATTGTGTGGTGGAATATTTAGGCCGTCAGACCTAATCGATGAATTTTGGCAGACAAGAAGTTATGTAATATGAAAACAATTGGCTTTGGACATCCTTCCATATCAAGTTCCTGAAAATAAGAAAACCGCCATATTGTTTTTCAATAAATAATTGTCACAGGTTATAAATCATAAAAATCGATGCTATTATAAAACTATGAATCAACAAATTTGATATAGGAATCTGTAATATTAGTTATTAATAGTAGAAATCTGACATACCGACTCTTGTAGGAATCTGTAATATTTTTACCGCGATATTTTCATGGTAATTCTATAGATGGCGCTAATACATAAGTTGCAGCATAATTTCTATTTTATATTCAAATTAGTAACGTAATTTTTCTCAAGCTATTGTTTTATGTTCAATTAATGTTTTTTATGAATCTTGAATGAAAAAAAAACTTGAAAACGTTAAGGAAACGATGACGTCACATGTTAAAATTATACAGCGTGGTCGTTTGTATTTGTTTATTTCATTTAAATGTGAAACTAGAAGTAATTAACGATATGAATGATTTTACAACATCGTAAAATGTTACCAACTTTCTATAATCAAGTCACGCCTAATATGAAAATAATTTCAATATTTTGAATTTATTTCATTTATAGGAAACTTTTTAAATCTGGCAACGTTGTTGGAATATTAGACGTACATCGTTTTTTATAATATATTTGATTTTCAAGTTTTGTTCTTCGCAAATTTAATCAGACATATTTATATCGATTAAATAATTGAATTTTCAATTATACGAGTTACATAAAAAGAAACCAACCAACTTAAATAGAAATCCTATAAACTTATGTCTTGATCAGCTGTTTAATGACGTCCAGAAGATTATAGTACAAAAATCTTCAGTTTTTTTGTTATTGCTATCATTATACGAGGGTGAGTCAATAAATTCGCCTCTTTTCGAATTAAATACAAATTTTTTGTCTATTTTTGGTGCTATTTCGGTTGTGGAAGCTGCGAGATGAATAAACATGAACCAAAGTTCAATGACCTTTTTGCAAAAACGGAGGTAAATAGAATTGCGGTTCTAAGAACAAAATATTCGATCGAAAGTACGTTCAAATTCGCTCAAAACACTTTTTTATCAAACCATGTAATCAACGGCATACCGAAAAATTATTATACGAGGGTGGGTCAATAAATTCGCTTCTTTTCGAACCAAATACAAGTTTTTTGTCTATTTTTGGTGCTATTTCGATTGTGGAAGCTGCGTGATGAATAAACATGAACCAAAGTTCAATAACCTTTTTCAAAAACGGAGGCAAATAGAATTGCGGCTCTAAAAACAAAAGATTGAATCGAAAATATTTGAAAGTTCGTTCAAATTCGCTCAAAACACTTTTTTATCAAACCATGTAACCAACGGCATACCGAAAAATTATTATACGAGGGTGGGTCAATAAATTGGCGTCATTTCGAATCAAATACAAGTTTTTTTTCTATTTTTGATGTTATTTTGGTTTTAATGCGAGTTTTTTTGAGTTTTATACACTTTTCCCAGTGTTTCCACAATTTTTTTCCCGCCCAAAAATTTTTTTTCGACACTTTCAAACTATATTTTTATTTGGGAAAATAATAATTTGAGGTTAAATTTTGAAAATATGAAACATTTTAGCCTAAATCACGATTTATTCCAAAGAAAATTTTCATAATGAAATTTCTAAGATAATTTTCGAATTTAGCGACACTTTTCGTTCTCCCCTCGTATTTGCCGTTAATAAAATCGAATCAAACGCAAATATACTCACGATATCTTCTTCTTCCGATCCGAAATCTAACCACAGGTACGTTTTTCCGTCGTCTGAAGAATTCCTCAGCATATCGAATGAATACCTCCACAACGTCCTCGATCCAGTCCCGGCTTCCAATAACGTAAAACCGTTTTCGTAATTAATGACTAATTGCGCGGGCCGACCTTTCCAAATACACCCTGTAAATATTTAAAAAAAAATAAAATATAATTATTAAAAAAAAAATATTTCGTATTACTTACTACAAACTAACTCCCTTTGTGTGACGACGCTGGCATGACTCCCGTTAACCAAAGCCTTCGCCCAAGCCGCTAAATCTCGATGCGTTTCCACTCTCAACGTATGAGTGACTACCCCATCTATCGTAGCACAACGTACACTAAATTCCGTCAAATCGGTTCTTTTAACCGATCCGACGAGACGTGTAGCTATTAGAGGATACGCTTCGGCAGGCGCCCGCCATGCTTCTCCCGACCACGGAGCGCTCTCGTAAAATCGTAATTCACTATCGGTTACCGCTGCGAAAATCGATTGCCATCGATCCGTATCATCCGACGATTCCGAACTTGACATATTCTGTAAAAATAGTTTTCAATTCAGATTCCATAGAAATAAATATAATAACGAATTTATAGTATAAAAAAACGTATCTGACAACGACGTAAATAACACCCGCCATATTTCAATATTATGACACATAATTGTATATTCAGTTTCCCGCCGCGTCACTTATACGTAGAATGTAGAAAGCTAGTACAGTCGTAACAAAAGATTATTTATACGTATAATAAAAAAGAAAAATGAATATAAATATATAAATAAATGATTAGTTTCTGATTAATTATACAAGTGATTACAATTTAGTATTCGAAATAATATTACGATTGTACAGAAAGGAAATATGGCGACGTGGCATCGAAAACGATAAATTTTTTCGTGTTAATCTAAAATTTAATTGATTTTTGTGATAAATACTATGCCGGCGAGATATTACGGCGATATTGAATCATTAATCTTATAATGGCGAAACAATTTTCAAAATGTATAAGGATTAAAGCGATCAAATCATTAGACAAAGAAATAGATTAGACTCGATGGAATATTCCAAGGTGTTGCCTAATTGTGCGGAAAGTAGAGGTTCTAAATATAGGATTGGTTGAGCACGCGATCAGGAACTGTGATGAATAGGGAATCAATATTCGTGAAATCAAAAAAAAAACTTTATTATTCAAAAAATGAATAAAAAAAATACTAAAAACGATATATTTACGTAGAATATACTATTTACATGTAAAAATTGAGGTTATAATTACTATAAGCTACGTGATAAATTTAATTTACGTGATGTGATAGTTAATAATCGAATTATAAATAAAAATCTTTTTTTTTTTAAATAAATTTACGATTAAACTTACTTCGGACCTTGGTTTTCTTAAAAGCCATCCTATATACCTTAAATCGGGTATGGCTTTGCAGGCGTCGTGATGCGCAGATGAAGTTAGAACTGACAACGCCGAATGGAGTGTGTTAAACCAGGCTATAGCTTCGGCGGGGTCAGATGCACGTAATACGCAGCTATGGATAGCGTCGGGGGAATGTAATTCTAATGTTCGACCCTCTGTACAACAAAAACGTTAAAGGAAAATATAATGCGGGATCTCAACTAAGATACGAGGGGTAGTTGATAATTTATCATTTATATCTTATTATAAAAACAAAATTTCTTCATTTAAACTGTTGAATAAGTTAAATAATAATTTTTTTCGACGTAATTCGTTGTATCTTATGTAAGCAGTAGACCTGGCAACATTGGTTCGGTTCGATAACCTTATGGTGTCAAGTTCGTTTGGAACGCGACGTACTTCCGAATCATATGTTAACTGTCATAGCGAATTGTTTTATTTATCAATTAATAAATTATATAAATATACATTTGTAGAAATATTTTAATATTATCACAATGTTTATATTGATCATAATATTAAATCAACAATTACACTGTGAAATATTTCTGTAAATTCGAATTTAATCATGGATATATACCAACAGTCATAAATGTTACATATGCGACGATGCCAAGTTCAATTCTCGTTTAAAGGTAAATCGTAATAAATATTTTTCGTTTTTTTACTTTAGAATGTATCGATTAATATGTTTTATAATTATTTACACACATCTTAGCTCAATATCGATAATTTTGGTGAATTTACAATAAAAAAAAAACGAAAACACGTCAGAGAAGTCACGTGATTTTTGAATTAATCACTTTACCGACAGTTTTATAAAGTAAAAACTGGAATATTTAGGAAATTCAATGCACATTTGTTACTTTATATTCTCGGAAAGATTTTCAATACTTGAAAGAACATTTATCATGTCTTAAAAACGTTTATTTCGCCATCGATCGATATAACTGGAGTCTATATATTTTTTTTTTATTTCTAAAGTGTGCGAGCTCCTATTTCGATAAATATTCATTACAAAGACGAGTTGAAAAATCGCGAACGCTCCTTCTTTTATGCATGACTCCAAAATTCCGCTCGGTTGCTATGTGTAAATGTAAACTTTTTGTTTTTCAATCAATGCGTCAACAGAACGTTACAAATCGTTACAGTCAATCAAATCGATCTTTACGTCACTAACGGTATACATAAGTTAACACATACTTCATACATTCTATCCTTTTCTACCGTTACTCACAATATTTATTATTATATACGCATTCTTGTCTTGTAATGTTAAAAAGACACAGTCACAAACAACATTAATTATATTCTTTTCCTACGGATTCACTTCGATCTGTTCTGACAGCTGTCATATTCAACAATCGAATAGATTTAGGAGATTTTTGTCATTTGCATTCAGATATCGTCGGTTGTCATACAAAACTACGAGTGTGGATAAAAGCGAGTTTCGCTAATGTTAGTTTTCCGCGAAAAAATAAACCGCCTTACGTCATTTGTCAAACTAAATAACCGTGATTTATTTTTGATGATTTATTGTACGTCTGAGTCGGATGGTTTTAGTATTGTTGTAAATAACTGTTCCAAATGTCGAGACCTCCCATCTCGGTTGGACTAATCGAGTGCGATGTTGCCAACTGTATTAAATTAAGTGTTTATTCGGTGAGTATATTAGATTGCAGATTTTTATTATTTTCTAATTTTTATTTTGTGCTATTTCAAACTAATTGAGTTCAACAACACATTTTCGATGAAATTCTATTTAGAAAATGTATTTGTAGATTAAGTTTGACTCCGAATAGACAAACTACGACTAAATTGGATTATAAAAAGACATTTTTTAACCAAATTAGGCTAAAAGAAGCCAATTTAAGAGTGATTTAGACACGGTAAAGCCAAATTAAGTAGAGAAAATTCATTGTTAAAAAGATTAGAGCCATTTTCTGTGAAATTTGATTCAGAAAATGTATTTATTGTGCACGTTTTAGTTACAAAGTGAATCTACGACCAAATTCCAGTGGAAAAAATCATTTTTTTACAAAATTAAATCAAGAGAAGCCAATTTAAGCCAAATTAAATCAAGTGAAGCCAATTTAAGCCAAATTAAATAGAGATTAGAGACATTTTAGATCATTTTGAGCTTGGAAAACCCAAATTTTCATAATTTAAACTTAGAAAAGCCAAATTTGGTTCAGAAAATGTACAAAAACTCGATAAACGTTCAAATTCGACTAGAAAAAATCATTTTTTTACCAAATTAAATCAAGAGAAGCCAAATTAAATCAAGTGAAGCCAATTTAAGCCAAATTAAATAGAGATTAGAGCCATTTTAGATCATTTTGAACTTGAAAAACCCAAATTTTCATAATTTAAATTTAGAAAAGCCAAATTTGGTTCAGAAAATGTACAAAAACTCGATAAACGTTCAAATTCGACTAGAAAAAATCATTTTTTTACCAAATTAAATCAAGAGAAGCCAAATTAAATCAAGTGAAGCCAATTTAAGCCAAATTAAATCAAGTGAAGCCAATTTAAGCCAAATTAAATAGAGATTAGAGCCATTTTAGATCATTTTGAGCTTGGAAAACCCAAATTTTCATAATTTAAACTTAGAAAAGCCAAATTTGGTTCAGAAAATGAACAAAAACTCGATAAACGTTCAAATTCGACTAGAAAAAATCATTTTTTTACCAAATTAAATCAAGAGAAGCCAAATTAAATCAAGTGAAGCCAATTTAAGCCAAATTAAATCAAGTGAAGCCAATTTAAGCCAAATTAAATAGAGATTAGAGCCATTTTAGATCATTTTGAGCTTGGAAAACCCAAATTTTCATAATTTAAACTTAGAAAAGCCAAATTTGGTTCAGAAAATGTACAAAAACTCGATAAACGTTCAAATTCGACTAGAAAAAATCATTTTTTTACCAAATTAAATCAAGAGAAGCCAAATTAAATCAAGTGAAGCCAATTTAAGCCAAATTAAATAGAGATTAGAGCCATTTTAGATCATTTTGAGCTTGGAAAACCCAAATTTTCATAATTTAAACTTAGAAAAGCCAAATTTGGTTCAGAAAATGTACAAAAACTCGATAAACGTTCAAATTCGACTAGAAAAAATCATTTTTTTACCAAATTAAATCAAGAGAAGCCAAATTAAATCAAGTGAAGCCAATTTAAGCCAAATTAAATAGAGATTAGAGCCATTTTAGATCATTTTGAACTTGAAAAACCCAAATTTTCATAATTTAAACTTAGAAAAGCCAAATTTGGTTCAGAAAATGTACGTTTTTCCGAAAAAAGTCGATATACGACCAAATTTCATTGGAAAAACAATTTTTTTACCAAATTTAACCAAAAGAAGCCAAATTAAATCAAGTGAAGCCAATTTAAGCCAAATTAAATAGAGATTAGAGCCATTTTAGATCATTTTGAACTTGAAAAACCCAAATTTTCATAATTTAAACTTGGAAAAGCCAAATTTTCGTCAAATTTGGTTCAGAAAATGTACGTTTTTCCGAAAAAAGTCGATATACGATCAAATTTCATTGGAAAAACAATTTTTTTACCAAATTTAACCAAAAGAAGCCAAATTAAATCAAGTGAAGCCAATTTAAGCCAAATTAAATAGAGATTAGAGCCATTTTAGATTATTTTGAGGTTGGAAAACCCCAATTTTGATTATTTTAACGTAGAAAAGCCAAATTTAGTTCAGAAAATGTACGTTTTTCCGGAAAAAATCGATATATGACCAAACTCCCTTGGAAAAATTCTTTTTTTACAAAATAAAACATTTAAGACCAATTCCAAAGTCAAATTAGATACAAAATTAATAAAAAAAGCCAATGTTTTATCAAATGAGATTAAAAAATTGCATTTATAGCGAAAATTTGTTTTGGAAAAGCCAAATTCGATATGGAAAATACACTTTTTGGAAATTTTACGAAAATAAAACAAATAAATGCCATTATTCGACATTATATCTCAAAAAAAAAACGCAAATTTTTTACAAATTTGATGCAGAATTACCACGAAAGTCATTTTTTTGTCAAAATACTTCCAGAAACTGATAAATTAAATATGGGAAATCAAAATTAATCATTAAAAAAAATTTATACACATCATATACATGATTAAAGTAAATATACAGGGTGGGGAATTAATTTTTCGACGTAATTGTGAACCACCCGGTAGATATCGACACCAACAGCTCACCCTGTATATTTATTAGTTCGTCAGATTCAAAATTTTATTTAAATAAATGAAAATCACCCCAGTGAAATTTTACGAACCGGCGGAAAATGATAAACGTTCGGAAAACCGGAAAAAGCCGCAGGAAAAGTTTCATTGTACGAAATGAAAAGCTCCTATTGTTTTAATAGTGTCAGTTTGTTTTGATTTATGTAACGAGCAATAAAAATACGGACAAAAGATCTTTCTCGGCATCGTCGTCTTATTTATAGTCCGGGAAAATTTTCCCCAAATTTCCCGAATGCGAAATTTTCGAATTCGAACTAACCTGGATCGGGGTATCTAAAGTTCCTAGCTAGATGACACAATTGCAGAGGGAGGTATCTGGTGTCGGCCCTTTGGGGGGATCGTACGGCCGGCGGAGCTCCCGTCAGAAACCCCCTTTGCAACTCCCATCCCACTTCCGATATAATACTGGCTTTCCTAAAGTAAGGCGTCACTTCGCGTAGATATTTAACTGAAATATTGAAGTTTCAATTAACCCAAAATACATAGATCGTCGAAAAAATATAATGTGCAACACGCGCGGTACGGATATCCTACCGCGCAATACGCAAGATGTCTCGAATTAAAAAAAAAAATCAGTCTCCACGAAAAATGACGTACGTCGACCTCAACGCAGTCCCGATTTAACATCTACGGACTTTTTACCGTGTCGTTACGTCAAATCGACGATTTACGACACGGCGGCCATTACATAAAATATTTTCCTCCAAATCGTTTTATTATTAAACGAAAAGTTTTTTCCGAGACACCTGGTATTATATAATCACAAATCTCAGTTATAAATAAGTAACAAACATTTTTTTTTTTAATTTAAATACTCGTAACGATAAAAATAATAAAACACCTCGTATATAACAAATATGGCCGATCGTAACACGATTATAATAATTTCGTGCTTATTCTAATAAATATTATTCAAATAATTAATTTAAATATAGATAATAAGTTTTAACTGTATAAATTTCATTTGCAAAACTAATTAAATCGATATTAAAAATAAATAAATAAAAACCTAACCTTCCAATTCGACTACTTTTCCCGCTCTCTTTAACGCCTTCACGGCGTCATCGTGTGTCGCCTCCCTCAAGTCATCTCCGTTGACAGACAGAATGGCATCGCCGACGTACAATTGTTCGGTCTGATCGGCGGCCATACCTTTAAAAATCTTACTAATAAGAATGGGCATCTTATTTTCCTTGCCGCCCTTGATCGAAATGCCGAGTCCGTTATTTTCCGATTTAATAACTCTCACCGCCCTTTTTTGATTGGCAACCGCCTCGGGTATATCAGGCGTATCGCTTAAACCGCTAGGCGTTTCTATATTATTGTTCAGAGTGCCGTTTAACGTCGTCGTGTTCTCGTAAGATTCGTCTAACGTGATACTCAAATAATCTTCTTCGAGTGTGACGAATACGCGGTACCATTGGCCGCGTACGTACGTTTCTAGAATGCCTGATCTTCCGAAAAAGCCGGGAGACGACACCTCGTCACTCATTTTTCACATTTGACACCAACCACTTCCGCTTATCGTCAACAATGAACACCTGACACTTACGATTGCTGTACCGATCAGCTGATTGAACCGTCGAAGGGGGAAAGTTGATTATTTTTTTTGTTGTCACTCGCAGACCGACCGACGCGACAATGTTAGCACATTCTTTTATCGACGACGACAACGTATCGTCCTATGACTATACTAGTCTACTACTGCTTCTTTACGGATCAGTGATGTAGTGTTTAGATTGCCGGACTAGTATTTTACCGATGATTCGGCGCGTCAGAACCCCTCCGTTGTTATGGCAACCTCAAAACTAGAATCGTGTTATATCCGCGCCATCTATCGAATAATAGCTCAACTGCGCTCTCCAATTCTACAGTTTCCTTATATTTCATAAATATTTCATATACTCAATTAAGTTTTCTCAATATTAATTATAAAATTCATTGTCGCTATGTAATATATTTATATCAAAGACGAATAATATTCGATTTAATTCAAGTGGAATCGGAAAAGACAATTTCTAAAAGCACCATCTATAATATGACAGTCAATTTAATATCATACAAAGATAAAATGGATGATAACATCGATTTTATTAAATACGAGAATCTAGTATTAAAAAGCAACCTATTTTTATTGGTTTAAAATAATCGAATTGCGTAATTCTAATTAAATCGTGTAGAAATATAAACCACCATTTTTTTATGGTAATTAAATCATTTTGCAACGTTGTCAGATGTGTAAATAGATAGACGCCGTATGGGAAGTATTATTTTCTAAACATTGTTATAAATCGGATAGTTTACTACCTCAAATGTTGAATTAGTAATAAACAGGTATTTTCTTTCCGATTAAAAATACGTCTTATTATCCTATAATCGGCAAAATTCTAAAAGCTTTAAATAGATGACGTCACGCGTATATCGTTCAACCTATCCTTCACCAACCTTGATCGCAACCCATCTGTCAATATAACACACTGTTGCCACGCATGACATCAAATTGTGATTCATTTATATTTATTAAAACAGAAATTAACAAATTTATTTCAATGCCTAATATTTATCGTATAATTTATTAAATTTTGCTTTTTTTATGTATTGTTAGGTGGTCAAATAATCAAACACAAAATAACTTCATATACATTTTTTATTAGTAAGTTTGACAACACTGAATATTAAGTCGTGTTAAATTCCATGTAATGTAAATAGTAGAGCCATGTACAAATCTTTTGAAATAACGGTTCCATGCAACAGTTACATGGAAATCAATTACAATTATTGTTTTTTATCACTTAGACTAATAAAACTTGGGCTTTTGCGTTCTATAATCACATAATTCGAAAAGACATTCCGTAATATTCCTTTTTTGTACTACAGAATTGGTCAAAGCTTTCCGAACTGTATCGCTATCTATCGTTTTCAAATTCGACGCGCATTCCATTATTTGAAATACGTCTATCAACTTCGAGATAAAGTCGTTAGAGTATTGACCAAATTCGCTGGTTTTGTAATCCCATGGGGCCAAATAATGGTATGATAACCAGTTACTTTTGTTGATGATGAAAACCAGATTTGTGTCGCATGGGTATCTAAAAAAAATCGCGATTCATACTGTTATTTTATAACTTAAAAATTACAAATACAAAATCCCACCTCTACTAATTCTTTTTTTTACAGTTTCCTGCAATATCATAAAACAATTTAACTTTCGTGTTTGTAATGAAGATGACAGTTTTTAAAATTTGTAATAATTACAGTTTCCTATAATAATTTATTGAGATGATACAGTTTTCTGTAATAGCAAATAACTAGTAGGAAATTTTTTAAGGAAATCTCGTAGATTTATAGTTGAAAGTATAGATGGCGTTCTTAGTAGATTTATACTTTTATATATGATTTTGTCTAAAGGATTTACTCACTTTTCTCCTTTTTTTAAGCCCCAAATTATTGAAGAGCTGGTTATTAACCAAGAAAGGTGTAAACTGACGAAATATCGGAACCATCCCAAAATGAAAGTAGACGTAAGTAGACTTTCCCCCCAATATTCAGCGGGAGCGTTGATTGGCAAAAGTAAAGTGACAATTAAATACAGTATTACATAATACCTACAAAAAAAATCGAGTTTATTCACGATATATCTTTGATATCGTTTTTTTTTTAATTACTTTTTTTGCCACATGACAATTTTGTCGGTTTCAATATCGCTCATATCGAGTTTTTCGAGTTCCTTTTGCTGAGCTGGGCTCAAACATAAACCGTTACTGAGAATATGAGAAAAAAACCATCCTTTGGAGGGATTGAACGGATCCAAATCAGTTTTGAAGTATTTATGGTGTAGCCTATGCCATTGCACCCATGAATATATCGATCCCTAATTAAGAAAAAATCACTATTACCCACAAGGTAATCAAAAACACTTTTTCCTCATTGGGATTGGGTACTTACAGTTCCCGATAACGTTTGACACATCATCAGGAAAAATCGTAGAATCGGATTCGCCGTGTAGGATTGATGAGCCCATAATCTATGAGCCCCTGCGGCAACCCCTATATGACTGAAGATTATAAGAACCAACGCTGAAATTAAAAATTGTTATAACCTAAATTTCATTTCGAGATGAATGGACTATAAGTATGAACAGACTATAAAAAAAAATAATATGTATTAAGAAAAACGTTCTATACTGTTCTATAAACAAATTTATTCACGATTTATACAACGAAAAAACAAATTTTAAAATCGAAAAGTCATTGCTATCGATTTTGATAATGTTTACGATAGAGGGCGTATGAATATGTATTTTTTAACCTTATTTGTAATCAAATATCGGTATAATATCATTGTTATTCAAAAATTATTGGATATGTACATTAATTAATTGATTCTCAGCGATATGGATAATCATTTTCAACATTTATATCCTACGTACGTCATCGTCAGTTATATCATTATAAAATCTACGATTAATTTTGTGTTCTGGCAACAGCGCGATTCTCAATATATCACAGACATAAAGGCAATGAAATAAAACTCAATTCACCTATACTCGAGAAGTAATAATTTGTTTCTATTTAATTTAAAGAAATGTGTAAATTATTCATATAAATAATTATCACACTATTTTTGCTGTTATATTTTCACAATCGACAAACTATAAAACGATGTAGGACGATTCCATTTATACGTTTCCCATAAAGTAGAAAAAGAAAGCATTAACTGTCAATAGGAATTAAAATAAACGTGGCAACCGTGTACTGGGAATGTAAACAGAATAAAATATTTCATTAATTGCAAAGTTTGAAATTGAATAAATCAAGTTTGTGATTATGTTGGGAAAAAATAGATTTTATTTTAATTAAATTAGTTGAGTAATTGATGTATATCGCATATTATAAACTTGGCGTTTTATTAAATAAAAACTCGATGTATATAATTTTTAAACAATAAGTGATAAGTGATTAGTTGGTAAGATAAACGTGTAAATTGTACTCCAGGTTAGTATTTTACTATTATTTGTTTAATAAAATATTCGAAGAGGTTCCAATAATACCTTTTCACTCCAGAAATCGTTGTGATACGTGTACGTAACCTCAAAACTACCCACAAATCTTATTTTGAGTTTCAAATTTCAAATATCGATTTGGTAAACCAATTTCTCGAAGTTTTTCCCAATTCTCAAGTCAATACATAACAAAAATGTCCTTTTTTTGTTTGGTACAAAAAAATTTCGTGGTAATTAGAGAAAAAACTGTAATTTCAAATTTTGGTGGAGGTTCGATTATACAATATTCAATAATTTCGTTTTAAGTCTAATTATATCTCAGTCGAACAATATATAAATGTGCGTAATTTGTAATTATTTATAAAAAAAACCGTTTCTGTACTTTACTTACCAAAAAAAATCGTTTTCCACTGCGAATCATACAAAATAAAATGGATGCTGCACAAAGCGGATATAATAAGTTGTATTTGAAAAAGTACCTTAACCCAATCGGGTTCCCTTGATTTCGACAATGTGTTCAAATCATTTTTTTCGTTAAGATCATCGTGTTTGACGGATTCGGTTACCGTTACCGACATTTTATGATCGCAATCAACAGTGGACTGTTTACTTCGATCGTATTCGTTGAACTACTAGTGTAGGTACAGTTGGTACAAACAAAAAGATTAATACAATTGAATGTTAATTATATGTTAATCTTTCTGAATTCATGAATTAATAAAATATTAATTATTTTACTAGATAGTATGACACGATAGTTTTAGCTTCCCATGTCATAACGTTAACATTCGTAATCGGGATATGAAGTTAAATACAATGATTAAAAGTTTATGAATGAATTGTTATTTTACGCCCCTAGATGTTAGCAACACATTATGCAACTCTATAAAACTTCTACAACTTCCGGTGGTAGAATAATGAACAATTTATTCTCTTTATTTCGACATATTGAGGAAACGCCATCTTTGATATCAAAATTACAGGAAATCCAGTCGCAGCTGTCAAGTTTCTTACGTCATACGTTTAACCTTGAGACGTTGTCCTATTTTAGATTAATACGAATATTCAAATTATGATATTGAAATTGCTTTGTCATTTATCTTTCTATTATTCAACCATCAGTGAATAGTTCATTGATTATTTCGATTAAAAAAGAGTCAACTATTTCGTACATATTAGTTGATGTACTAAAAAATGAAATATATGTAAAACGTAACAAAATGGCAAAGTTTGAAGTATTGTTTCGAAACTTTGCCCTTTCCATTGTATTTAAATTTTAAAATTACGTATAGACACCAAAGAAAAAACATTTCTCTTTAGATACAAAAGTAGGTAAGTGTAATTATAATTTTGAAATTTAATTAAAAATGTTTGTGTCATAGTAAAATTGTATGAAGATAACCTAAAACTATACAACTATCAATTTTATTAGTAAAATGTAAAAATATTAATAAGAATTTTTCATAGTTTGAAGTAAGGATGATATTCTCTGTATCGATGTAAATAGTTACGCACTATAATAAATATACAGGAGGTAATGAGTTTTCTAAAGTGGAACTAATTTTTGTTGCGAATGGCGTAGGGATACATGTAAATGACACGCACCACTGAATCAACGTTGCCAAATACACACTTTGATTGTTCCGTGTGAAATTAGTTGTCTATTCGAAATTATAAATGAATAATTTAATTGGAAATTAAAAGTACTAACGTCCTAGTTCAAAATTCTTCATCTAGTAGTTAACCAATCCATATTGCACCGCTTTTAATTTTTTAAAGTAAACATTAATCGTATAAAGTTGATTGTAATTTATAAACGCTGGCAACGTTTCATTCAGCATCGAACCCTTTTAGAAATAATCCAGTCAAATTATAAAAACATGTTCGAGAAGGAAATAATGCACAAATAAATTTTAGAGTGAGTAAAGAAAAAAATTTTTTTGTGAATTTATAAAAGATTAAATAATTTTTGTTAGAATTTATTTTTTGTTATAAATTAATAGTGAATCTCTTAGATATTTAAAAATTTTAGTACGTCTAATTTGACTGTTCTATAAAATCGTTCTACAGTATGAGTCATAGATATTGGCAATAAAAGACCCAAAATTAACCATTTTTTTAATGTAACAAAAACATTCAGTTTGGCAACATTGGTCAGTGAGGCGTCTACAGGGGCGAGTAGTAATGAAAAATTGGTAGGAATCGAAATAAAAACAAATATTGTTTAATATTGAGTTTATTACATTTATTAGATATGTTAGACTGTCACAAATCATACAATTCCGAAGTTTTCTAAGACACATTATAAGATTTACGTGAAACAGTGAATATACGAGGGTGTTTCGAAAAATTAAATATATATATATATATTTAGAAGAAGAAAAAAATGGAACTAATATACAATATGTGTGAAAAAAATTCACTGTTTCACGTAAAGAAAATGTGTACAGAGTATTAGTAACAATGATTAACAGTTTTTATTTTGATAATAAAAAACGTACGTCATCAACTCTTTCTATAACATATATTCATTAACATTTAGAAGATTTATATATTTGGTTATTGTTTTGGAAAAGTTGTTAACGAAACACCCTGTATATATATATTTATATGTTAATAAAACTAATATAAAATATTTGGTTTTAATGAATGGGTATTTTAAAATATAAAAACGTGTAAACATTATTATTATATATAACTATAATCAAAATTAAAAAATAAATAACCAATCAATAAGATTAAAAACTTTTTTTGGTGTATATAAAAACTATGACTATGACTACATAAATGCCTATCTAAAGATGAGGTTACTCAATATCAACAAATTCGAACGATAAAATTAACAATTGAAGTACAAGGTGATTCATAAAAGGTAAGAAAAACATATTTTTAACAAAAAAATCTGTGTGAGTAGTATAATGATAGATTTTTTAGATGCTTGGCAACGTTGTGAATGGAGTGGTGATGTAAACAATCAAGTGTTCTATGAATTACCGCGCCGTGCACTGAACTCGTTCTCAATATTGTGTACTACAATTGCGACGTTGCCATGTTATTTTCTTAGATTAATATTCATTTTCAAGTTTTAATATCGATTATATTGTGAATTTAAATAAATAATATTACCAAAATGAGTTTTTTTTTTTAATTCAAAATCAATAATAAAATGTCGAATAGTGAATTTCATTTAAAAGAAAATACAAATGATAATGGTAGAAAATAAAATCGGCAACGACGCTGTAAGTCGAACAAAGGCGCAATTTAATTGGTAAACGCCATCTATAGAAAGTGTAAAACTCGATATCTGTGGTTTGAACTGACGTTTGAGACGTGAACTTTTAAGTTTGAATTTTTGGTGGGGGATATAAAATGACACATGAAATTTTACGAAACAAACATTTGACATAATGTAACACTAAATCGAAGCTAGCTTTCATAAATCACCCCGTATATTTATTATTTATCAATAATAACAGTTAAAACGAAACAAATATTTACATGATAAAAACTATTTGTTAAAGTTTATCTATTTACCAGGTATTATTAACGATTAAAAAAGAAGAAGAAATTTATTGTATTTAGTTCCTATACTTTTAGTATTATTCTATCAAAATATTGGTAACTTCGAAAAAAAATTGTACTGCTCTTATACTCACTGATCTTCTGACTAGATTACTACGGGGTTACTACAAAAGAATCAATTTCAAAAAACGATTTATCCGAAAATACATGTGGAGTAGTGTGAAGTTAGCAGTGATACAAAGTTTTGAGTGACAGTGCGATATATTTGACGTATATTGTAACTAAAACGCAAATAGATCGATGATCTACAAGACCATGGGAAGAAAGTGATTTTTCTTCTGCTTTTTTCTGATGGAAATTTTGACATTCCATGTCACAATTCAATATTTTTGAAAAAAAACTCGAATATTGTAATTGGCGCAGTCGGTAGGATCGACAGCATTTCAAATTCACCGAAAATTATATTTTCGTTTTATAAAAATCACCCAGAGTTAAATCCGGTGACTTGGAAGGACAAGGGAAAGAAAGTGAGGTTAGTTCTACGACAAGAAGTGTTTCTACTATTTATTTAAAGCATTTTTTCAACTTTTTTATCAGTTTTTGGTGGAAAAGAACTTGAAAATAACTGAATTTTATTGAAATAGTTTTCTTCATGAGAAATGATCTTTTTGTAGTAATCTTGTACGTATTTATGGTAATAATTAGGTAAAATTATTATTATTAACGAATATCGATTAGATTTTTTTTTCCGAACTGATAAAACAATTTCCTCAATATATATATTATTTTCACAATCTGGCAACGTCGTTAAGATATGCATCAACTTCACTCAGTATTAAATTTACGATAATAAAAATTCATTTAGGAGATTTAATGTCAATTAATTTTCGATCTCACCTCGTATTTTTCATTGATTCGAGTTATGAATCATAGTATAACATTAATTAGAGAAAAAAATTGCATCAATTTTAACGGACGTTATATTAAATAAAACTAAATCAGTCTCGTCCGCCATTTTGTAATAATCAACAACGAAAACATCGTAACTTGCTTTATATATGATCCCGTCACCGTAACTATAATATGTACGAGATAATCATTTCAATATCGTAAAACGAGTATCTCGTATTAATTCAAAAAAGAAAAACGCTCAAAAAATACGTAAACTCGTTACCTACCTAACAACCTATAAAATTTATTACGATTCAAGGCGAAAACACCCTCAAACTCCTCAACAGGGTCGCTAAAACGTTAGCGAGCGTTTCAGCTTGCGCGGCTAAATGGTCTTCTATGGTTTTCTGGGAACTTCTATCGATATCAGAATTGAGAAGTGTACGAAAAGCTGAAGTAACATCGTGGACTTTCATTATCAGATTTCTAGTTTGTAAAGGCGCAGTTGTGTGATTAGTTAAATCTTGACACAGTTCTGTTAATCTGCGTAATATCGTTAGACAAATCGCTAGATTTTCGGGAAGGTCTGGAAGACTAGGATCCGACATCGCTATAACCAACATTTTACTCGACGTGACCAATTGCAACGATTGGGACGTTAACTCCTCTTTAGCTACCTATAATATGATTAAAAAGAAACAATTCCTCGTCAAAAATTGTTAGACATAATGTTGGAAACAGGAATAAACGATTTAAGTATATCTAAATATTGTGTTGTAGTGAATCAGCTGATTTAAATGTTTTTTACTTATGGCGGGAACAACTACTGTTGGCGCCATTGAATTCCAGTAGGCGGATCTCGCGCCGTTGCCACTAATTTTTATTTTTACCTAAATTTAAGCTCGTCAATCGTTCACAAAAATTTATCGGAAATGTTTAGCAAAATGAATAATAGAATAGAAAATGATTTTAAATAACGGTAGTTTCATGAAAAAATATATTTTTTTCTTACTTGAAATTTTTCTTCGCTAATTAATTTGCCGCCTCCGTGTAATTGCGCAGCGGTACATTGAGCAGCTACTTGATCCAACCTTATTAATAAGTTACCCATTGCCGTATCAGTTTTCTGCAGTAGATTTTCCCTATTAGAGGTACATCCGTTAATTTTACCGCAACTTCCGTTATTTTGTTCGTTACTTTTGAAACTACACTTGAGTCGGTCGTCGGTAGTAGCTTGAGGATGGTTAAGTGAACCAGAAACGTTGTGTTCTTCGAAATTATATTTCGAATTATCAGGAGAATCTAACGGGATAGGTACTAGTTTTAAGTGAGCCGCTCGTCCTAAAATCGATTAAAATAATGGATTTTTTTTAATATTTATCTAATAAAACTAGCTACTTTTTATAAGCACAACAGTACACATTCATCAGAATCTAGTTTTCTATAAAACGAATATTTAATTTGCTATGAAATTTGACAACGTTGTAACTTATGTTACGGTTTCTAACGACCGATCTCGACTATTCGCCATTTTGTCTGGTGTTTTCGTAGTTTATCGATCGTATTGATTGAATTCGGTTATTTAGTTTTTTATTTCAAAGAATTAAGGACATTTTAAAGTAATTAACGAATAATTATATTTTTAATGATATAAAGAATGTATATTCAGTGCATTACTGTTAGTTTTCAAGTGATTTTCGTGATTATTTTCGTGTTGTGATAAAAATTGTGTAAAAATATAGTTAGAAGTGTTTTTAGTGAAAATTATTTGTGATAGTGTTAATTTTCAAGAAAAATGGATATAGCAGCCCACGAATAAAAGCTAGATGATGTTTAGTTGTAAATCGAATCATTCCACAATACAAGTGAATTGAAAATGATTTTATCCTCACACGAAAGGTAAGATTATGATTTTTTTTACGCAAAAACACATTTTCGTACCTATTAATTGTGAGATTAATATATTTTTTTGATATATTATTTTGAGAGTCCAGAAATTCAGATTTTCGTTAGTTCTTTTGAAGTGAACTTCCATTCACGTCATTTGTTTTTCGTTTTCTATTTATTATCAGTTACACTGAAGTTTATTAATGCCACGGGAATTTCTAGAGTTACCCTTTATTTCTTAACCTACTACGTTTTGTTTTATTTAAAAGTTAAAGTGTAGTATGTATTCCAAACTGTACGTTTTTACTTCGCTGCCATATTGATAGTCTGCAGCGTGCAACATGTGCGTTCCACGTGTACAACGTTGTGAAATGTTTTTTTCGATGATCGTAGGCGTGGATATTGGAATGTACCTTGTGTGTTCCGTAGCAAATATGGCCGTTGACGGATAGCAGTTTATGATAGTAATGTTGAGTTGACGTGGAAGTTTAGTAAAAAGAAAATAAATAATTTTGATTTGAAATCAATACAGATTAAGAAAAAATTATATTTTTCACATGTAAACTATATGCAATTGTAAACTATGCGTGTCTCTATAATGAAAATTTGGTCTCTGAAGATGCTTTAGACATAGACTTACTCAAATTTCTAAAACTATTCCAAACCTACATCTACTCGTATCTAAACTAAGTAAAATGTTTTCTTCATCTACTTTATTGCACTATGAGTATATTTTACCGTTTTTGGCGATAACAACTGATTTCATGGGAAAAATTTGGAATTTTAATAAGTTACAGTCCTTTCATACAATGTGATATGATGATAAAAATATTTTTGAAGCTGTTTTTTTTACGAAAATATTGAAAATTTCGTTCTATAATGACTAACTTAAAATTGAATATCCTGTATAGTCCTTTCGTACGGTCCATTCATACACATTTATGTGATAAAAAATAATTTTGAAGTTTGATTTCATGCAAAAATTGTAAATTGGTACCCAAAATGAGTTAAATTAAGTTTGATATCCAGTATAGTCCGTTCATACACTACAATATTATGAAATAAAGTGTATTTATGAATAAATTCGGAATTTCGAACCTCAATATCGAATTGTTATATTATACCTATTATATGTTCATTATAGTCCGTTCATATTATGTGATTTAACGCCAAAAAACCAAATTATTTTCGAAAAAATCATATTTTGAACCAAAATCATTCAAATTTTATTGAATATTCCATATAGTCCGTTCATACTTTGTGATATGATGGAAAACAGTTTTAATGTGATTTTACATGAAATATAGTCCGGTATAATAGGAAAATATTTTTACAGCTTGTACTTGACGAATAAATTTAAAATACTGATCCAAAATGGATTAAATTTCATTGGATATCTAATATAGTCCATTCGTACATTGCAAAACGATGAAAAAAATTGAATTATTAATAAATTCCTAATTTCGTTCACTCAAATATTGAATGTATATTATAGTCCGTTCATATAATGTGATTTAACTCCAAAAATCAAGTTCTTTTCGAAAAAAATCAAATATTTCGAACCAAAACCATTTAAATTATATTGGATATTCCACATAGTCCGTTCATACTTTGCGGTATGTTGGTTTTAAATGAAATATAGTCCGTTCATACACTGTAATATGGTGTTAAATGGATTTTTGTAGACGGATCCACACGCCAAAAACGATAAAAGAAACTGTACCACTGCGAATTAACATACCTGTGAAATAATTAGACGTTTTTGATTTGATTTCTTGCGGACAGCGTTCGAAAAATCACAATAAACGATAGAAAAAAATTGAAACGAAGGTAAATTATAGTATTTTTTGTAAAAATAGTTCGAACTGTTGTGCTATCAAAAGTGCATAGATTTTCTGAAACTTGCAGTAATAGATTTACCCATATTAGGTGATGTCGGGGTACTGATAGCGGTAGTATGTTTAGTACCGGTATTCTCCGTCGAAGTAACGTCCAAATCGTTGGAAACGTTCCTGCTGCGCTGGAATAAAGGTGATCCTATACTAGCCGTTCGCGTTTCCGCGCCGTTTTTCGCGTGTTGCGCGTTTTTCTTCTGCCTGAGCACTTCCAACGAAGGTACCGGCGGCAGGGGCGGTTTCTTCGGCGGTAGAAACAAATGCACCGGCGCTTGGTGATTACCGTCTCCTCTGGGAGGTAATTTCGGCGGTGGATGCTCGGTATTTCTCGAAATGTTTGTCGTCAACGAATGGGATCTTTGCCTTTCCGGCGTTATAGGTTTCGGCGGTCTGTCCGGCGGTTTTTCGTCCGAACTCCTACGCGGCAAAGGTTGGATATTTTCGTCAATTTTCAAATGTTTTTCAGTCTTCGGTTTCGCGCAGCACGAAAAAGGCCCCTTTCTATCGAAAGTCGCGTATTCGATTACTTTCGATTCGTTTTTAATTTGCGTCGAATCGTCGGTGGCGTTTTGGACCGGCGGCGGGGGGATTATGTACGACATAATTTCTTCGGGGGTGAGTTCGACTGAAGGGGTTACTTTTTGAGTGGGCGGCGGTACTGTGACGCTAGCTAAGAAGTCTTCGAGGTCTTGATTTTCGTCTTCTAAAATACCTACGAAAAAAAAAAAAAAAATGAAAAAAAAAAATCGGTAAAGCAAATTAAAATACCCGGTATATTTACCTAATTTATTTAATTTATCGATGGAATCGGCGAAAGAACGCGGGGGGAGATTGATTGGTGTCGGTAAGGCACAATCCAGTTCGTCTGGTGTACTTGGAGGAGGGATTAAAGTTAAATCGATAATATCGGGATCGAATATGTAAATATCGTTAATCGATTCCATATCTTCGCTAGAAACGTTTTCGTCGTTTCTTTTAACGTCCCGAAGATACTGAAGATAAGCTTGTAGGTCTTGTTCTTTTTCGGTATGACCGTCAGGACTACGTAGACCAAAACTTACTCTGAAAATTAGAATGGAATAATAACATTATTTTCAAATTATTTTTAAAACCCCTCGTATACGGAAGCAGCGGTAATTTTTTTCCTGAAATTTTCATTAAAAATTCCGTCCCGATACGTTTTGAAATAAAAAAATATATCTCGTTAATTTTTGAGCTACCCTGTATTCGGAAATAATAATCTTGTTGATTCTTCACTAAATTTTCTATAAAAAATTATACAGGACGGGTAATCAAACTTAATATATTTGATTCAGTCTTTATACGTCAGTTAACGTGTTAATTTTTATTTATTACCGAATGGAAGTTGATTTTTTTTGCTTATTTGAAACATTTATTCAATTCAAATTAAATATACTTATCAAATACGATTTTGTTTTAAAAAAATTTGATATTCGCCAATTTTCACTGTACTATTTTTGAAATCTCCCGTATTTGAAGGTAAAATCAATAATTGCGAATTTTTTACTTAATTTACCATATAAAAGTTGCGTTTTGTAGCAACAATATTTTTGAACTACCCTGTATTCGGAAATAATGACGTTTTCTATGAAATATATATACAGGGTGAGGAATCAAACACAGCTTATGTTTCATACGTCAGTTGACGTGTTAAATTTGGAAATAA
Organism: Diorhabda carinulata; assembly: GCF_026250575.1. NCBI lineage: Eukaryota > Metazoa > Arthropoda > Insecta > Coleoptera > Chrysomelidae > Diorhabda > Diorhabda carinulata. The sequence goes on from NC_079471.1 coordinate 675,928, forward strand.
ATTTTGATTGCTATTGAATGAGGTTACTTTTTGAAAATTTTTGATAAATCAGTGCATGGAAGTTTTAAACTATTTCGAAAAGAAGGTTTTTCAGTTTCCCAAATTAATATTTTCGTTTCTTTGAATTATACTGCTTTGAAAATTTTGGTACACATATTCAATTAAATTAAACTATATCCATAGAAAATTCATAAAAAATGATACAGGGTGTTGTACTAAAACTAATCTATGTGTATCGGTTTTGATACGGCAGTTAACGTGTTTAATTTTGAAAAAAAAATAATTTTTTTTCATAATTTTGGATTTTTAACTGTATAGACGTTTCAAACCATTGAAAAAAAAAGTTTTAATGCCTTCCAATGATAGTAAAACTATACAGGGTGTTGTATTAAAACCTAAATATATGTATCAATACTTATATGGCAGTTGACGTGTTTAATTTCGAAAAAACCTCATTATCTTCTATAATTTTGGATTTATCACTGTAAGGCAATATCAAAATATTGAAAAAAAAAAGTTTTTACGATTTTTTAATGATTTTAGAAATTTAAATATTTATTTTTTTCTGTATAAACTTCCCATTCGCGGAATTTTGAAATTTTCAATATTAAAAACTAATTCGAATACAAATTTAATAATGATATCAACACAAAAATCATAAAATATAATACAGGGTGTTGTACTAAAACTAATCTATGTGTATCGGTTTTGATACGGCAGTTAACGTGTTTAATTTTGCAAAAAAAATAATATTTTTCATAATTTTGGATTTTTAACTGTATAGACGTTTCAAACCATTGAAAAAAAAAGTTTTAATGCCTTCCAATGATAGTAAAACTATACAGGGTGTTGTATTAAAACCTAAATATGTGTATCAATACTTATATGGCAGTTGACGTGTTTAATTTCGAAAAAAACTCATTATCTTCTATAATTTTGGATTTATCACTGTAAGGCAATATCAAAATATTGAAAAAAAAAAGTTTTTACGATTTTTTAATGATTTTAGAAATTTAAATTTTTATTTTTTTTATGTATAAACTTCCCATTCGCGGAATTTTGAAATTTTCAATATTAAAAACTAATTCGAATACAAATTTAATGATGATATCAACACAAAAATCATAAAATATAATACAGGGTGTTGTACTAAAACTAATCTATGTGTATCGGTTTTGATACGGCAGTTAACGTGTTTAATTTTGAAAAAAAAATAATTTTTTTTCATAATTTTGGATTTTTAACTGTATAGACGTTTCAAACCATTGAAAAAAAAAAGTTTTAATGCTTTCCGATGATAGTAAAACTATACAGGGTGTTGTAGTAAAACCTAAATATGTGTATCAATACTTATATGGCAGTTGACGTGTTTAATTTCGAAAAAAACTCATTATCTTCTATAATTTTGGATTTATCACTGTAAAACAATATCAAAATATTGAAAAAAAAAAAGTTTTTACGATTTTTTAATGATTTTAGAAATTTAAATTTTTATTTTTTTCTGTATAAACTTCCCATTCGCGGAATTTTGAAATTTTCAATATTAAAAACTAATTCGAATACAAATTTAATGATGATATCAACACAAAAGTCATAAAAAATAATACAGGGTGTTGTACTAAAGTCGTATTAATTCGGATATTGACGTTATGAATTTCGAAAAATTACTCAATTTCGAATTTCCGACTAAAATTTCGAAAAATCCCGTATGGAATAGCAATCTAAACAATAACAATAATACAGGGTGATGCACTGACCGGATGCATTAACTTTGATACGGCAGTTGACGCGTTAAAAAAAATTTTACACCTCTAAAAGTTACCGCCTTTTAAAAATTTTGTTTTTACCGCCCCATGGAAGTTTCCAACTATTCAAAAACAAATTTCTATGTCCTTCCGTCGATTTAATTCGTTGTCAACGACATTCGACGATTTTTTTTTGTAATTAATTCGCTTTTTTCGCAACCGCTTACCTATTTATCTTATTATCCAAATTGTTCGGCAAAAATTTGTGTTTCGGCGAATTGCTCGGCGTGTAAATGGAATCGTTATCGCTCTCGGAACACGCGGTATCCTGTCTGAGTAGCTCGATCGCGGCACTGGTGAACGAATGCCTCCTTTCCCCTTCGGCGTGTCCTTTATTCAAAAGTAAAAGCGAATCGCTGTGTTTCAATTTTCCCGGTTCGTCGTTATCGCTGTCTATATCGACGCTAGTCTCCTGCCATTCGGCCAACGAGTTGAGTCTTTCCAAATTCTCTTGTTCGGTCAAATATTGTTGGGAATATTCGACTAGCTGCTGCATTTCTTCGACCCTGCGTAAAATCTGCAAAACACATCGGAAATTTTGAAAGAAACGGGATAAAAACGAGAGTTGGAATCGAACCCGCGACCATTTGACTGCAAGGCAACGATCTACTATCAGCGTAGATTACTCTTAAGGACCAAATGTATCAAAATTCACGTCAAAATTTCATTTTTGATGCGTTTTAGAAAAATATCAACGTTTTAATTTTCTATTTTCAAGTTTTATGAAGTTAAAAATAGTTTTTAGATGGAATTTAACCAGTTTTTACAATCAAAGTGATAAAAGTATTTAAAACGAGTCTCTAGTAGCAGTAAAACACTAAGATATCATATTGAACACTTCAGGATAAACCAAGCGGTGCGTTTAAATAAATTAGTGTTAAGTGTTAGTGAATAGTGTATAAACTGCGTAAGTACATCGATTAAAAACCAATTGTATAAGATTTACGTCACAAATTTAATATTTTTCGTGCATTTATATGTTTTTGTTCGAATATATTATAGATACTAAAATTTGGCGGGTGCGCTTGGTACTTTTACCTATTTTTTGTGACCTATTTACATCGTTTTTATAATTGTTTCCATAAAAACATTTCTAAAAAGGCCTTTTTTGTTTATTTACGATAAATTAGTGATTTCCAGGAAATCGATTATTCTAGAAAGTGACGATAGTATATAAACAACGAGTTTTTATTAGCAGCAGTCAACAATTAGATATAATAGTGAATACATCGGGATAGTGTAGGCTAAACCAAGCGGTGCGTTTAAATAAATTAGTGTTAAGTGTTAGTGAATAGTGTATAAACTGCGTAAGTATATCGATTAAAAACCAATTGTATGAGATTTACGTCACAAATTTAATATTTTTAGTGCATTTATATGTTTCTGTTTTAATATTTTATCGATGCTAAAATTTGGCGGACGCGCTGCGTAGTTTTACCTATTTTTTGTGACTTATTTACATCGTTTTCGTGATTATTACCATAAAAGCATTTCAAAAAAGGTTTTTTTTTGTTTGTTTACGATAAATTAGTGATTTCCAGGAAATCGATTATTCTAGAAAGTGACGATAGTATATAAACAACGAGTTTTTATTAGCAGCAGTCAACAATTAGATTCAATAGTGAATAGATCGGGATAGTGTAGGATAAACCAAGCGGTGCGTTTAAATAAATTAGTGTTAAGTGTTAGTGAATAGTGTATAAACTGCGTAAGTATATCGATTAAAAACCAATTGTATGAGATTTACGTCACAAATTTAATATTTTTAGTGCATTTATATGTTTCTGTTTTAATATTTTATCGATGCTAAAATTTGGCGGACGCGCTGCGTAGTTTTACCTATTTTTTGTGAAGTATTTACATCGTTTTCGTGATTATTACCATAAAAGCATTTCAAAAAAGGTTTTTTTTTGTTTGTTTACGATAAATTAGTGATTTCCAGGAAATCGATTATTCTAGAAAGTGACGATAGTATATAAACAACGAGTTTTTATTAGCAGCAGTCAACAATTAGATATAATAGTGAATACATCGGGATAGTGTAGGCTAAACCGAGCGTTGCGTTTAAATAAATTAGTGTTAAGTGTTAGTGTATTTACTCACCTCTTCGTTTCTAGCTTCTAGTAAGCCATTCTCGTACAAATCGTTTTCCGCGTCGCGCGCGGCGTTGCCGTCGACGCTATAAAATCGATTTCTATCGTTAATCGATCGATTCATGTTGCTATCCAAACTGTAACCGATCATCAACGATTGTTTCGATTGTCTACCGACGGTGTTGTACAAACCGTTGGTTTTTCTATTCACATTCTTATATAACGGTAAAGTAGCGAAGCAACACAACTTCAAACAACTCTGATCTACGTAACTCCATTTTTCGGGAACGACTTTATGCGGAGACAAATACGGCGGAGCCAGGTCCTCGACTTGCGGCGAATCCTCTTGATCGACGGGAAGATTTTGCGAAGTCGTCAATTTGTGGTAGCCGCACAGCACCAGAGCCAATTCGCACGCGTCGCGCTCTTCCAAACATATCGGCACGATTTTTTCGCTTCGAAGATGGATCAGAACGGTCCGCGTCACTTCGTCCTCGTTCCTTATCTCGATTTTCCTCATATCTTCTATATTGGCTATCGGAATCGGCTGGAACTAGAAAGGAATCTCAAAATTTTTCTACAAAATCGATTTTGTTCGATCGAACGTACCACCGATTTTCTCGTCCCGGTTATTTGGCTGATGCCGAATCTGGGACTGACCAAAATCACCCTTTCCAAAGCGTCTCCTCTAGGTCCGGCAGAAAAACATTTGGCGCCGTAACTCGGCAACTGACTTACTATGTCTAAATAATGAAGTTTCGCTTGCAGAGCCGTGAGTTGTTTGCCCAAACCCGCCATACTCGAATGCAGTTTCAAAAAATGGCCGATCAGTTTTCTGATTTCTTTTCTTTTCACGTTTTCCAACAGCGACGCCGGTATGAAGCGTTCCAGACCGAATTCCCTCCTGAAACATCGAATTGACAACATTCTAGTCGACCACCCGGGGGTACCTACTTACTCCACCGTTTTGACGGTCAATTTCGAAGCCGGTACGTTGTGGGCGAGAGCGTGTTGATATATGTGCAACGCGGCTAATCTGAGAGCGGTGTCGTACTGCAGCTCGGGAGCGAATCTCTCTTGTATGACGTCGTTACAACATTGGGTGTAGAGGTAATCTAATGCGTGGAGATCTTTTTGAGCTAGAGCTGCCGCCGATGCCGGTACGAAAGCTACTCTAAACAGACAACGGAGTTTGTGAGCGCCCGGTCGAGACGCTATCTGCAAAAATGGAAATTTCCTAAATCTGGTCCTTCGAGCCGGGTAAAACAACACGGCTCGAAGGACCAGAGCCACGGGATTCAAAAGGAGAGGGCGAATCGGTGCGTTACTGTTTCTAAATTATCCGATAAAGTAGAAATCAATAAAAAAACAGTTTCTAAGAGGTTCCAGTGAAGATGGAACCCAAAATTTTCATAAAAACAATGAATTTTGAAGGATTTGTTCGATCCGATTCAAAGGAACTGAAAACTAGATGAGATAGGTGATAATTGGAGGTTATGTACGGATATTTGACTTCGAATCTGGTCCTTCGAGCCGGGTAAAACAACAAGGCTCGAAGGACCAGCCACCGAGTGCAATTACAGGCGTGATTTGGTGCGTACGTCGATGCTATTCGCGCGTTACCATTTCTGAGTTGTCTTATGAAAAGAAAATCAACGGAAAAACCGTTTCGAACAAGTTTTGGTGAAGTTGGAACCCAAAATTTTCATAAAAACAATGAATTTTGAAGGATTTGTTCGATCCGATTCAAAGGAACTAAAAACTAGAAGAGATAGGTGATAATTGGAGGTTATGCGCGGATATTTGACTTCGAATCTGGTCCTTCGAGCCGGGTAAAACAACAAGGCTCGAAGGACCAGCCACCGAGTGCAATTACAGGCGTGATTTGGTGCGTACGTCGATGCTATTCGCGCGTTACCATTTCTGAGTTGTCTTATGAAAAGAAAATCAACGTAAAAACCGTTTCGAACAAGTTTTCGTGAAGTTGGAACCCAAATTTTTCATAAAAACAAAGATTTGTTGTATCTAATTCAGAGCAGCTGTAAAAACTCGATGAAATCAGTGATAATTGGATGTGAGACGTAGATCTGGTCCTTCGAGCCGGGTAAAAACCAGAAAGCTTGGAGAAACAACGATATATTTTTTTAATGGACATTATAATCAATTTATGAACACACTATATACAAAATGTGATATTTGAAACGAATCTTACCCTTGCTAAAAGATCCTGCGGATCTAATAAAGTCAATTTGTTCCTTTTTAACGATTTGATATGTTCGACCACGAGACTGAAGTGCTCGGTTGCTTGGAGACACAATTTCGATTCCAAGGACGATACGACGTCCTGGACCGTCGTCCAGGCGTCGTATTTAAAAGATTTCGTCTGGCCGTTCTCCAAAAAAACTTTTAAAACGTTCGCCATCGGCGGGACGCACATATCGCCCAAAGAAAATGCTGAAGGCTGTAAAAAAAAACAGTAAAAATAATAATTAAACCCGGAAATCGGTGGCGCGCCCGTTGAATCGCGTTGGAAGGATAGACAAGCGTCCGGCTTAATCCACACTCTCGAAAAATCTATTTCCGCTAAATAAAAAGACGTTTATTCGCGTATACCCCGTATAAATAAATAAAAATTCGTGGAAATACCATAAAGAAAATTGAGTGAATTCTAAAGCTACACACTTTCGGCATATGAAAAGGATCCTTCTCAAAAAGCTTTGTTTAGTTTACAAAGCCGAGCTTACTTTAAGATAAAAAGCTTTTACGAGCTTTGAATGACGTCGAAGGGGTTTTGTATCAACTTGATAACGTCGAGATGACGATGTAATTTTCGTAAAGCCGCTAGAAAAAATTCTATTCATTATATTATATCCGATACGCTAAAATAAAAATCGTAACTGTATACAAATCAGTTTATCCGTCGTCTTCTGGGAATAATCATCTGGGATTAAGTCGATATTTTATCTAGAGAATGACCAGATCGTTGAAGTGACATTTTTAAAATATATTTTGAATAATTATGTCATTTTCTAGACTTCTACGTAATTCTCGGAAAGTCTCGGCGTTCGAGATCTCGAAGTCTCGAGACAGAATTAATTCCTTCACGATTCCGAACGCCTCGCCTGGGTTCGAGTACGTATAGAAACAAATATCAGGTAGAAGGTTTTTGGTTTTTCCCAAAATCAGGTATATCGGGGACTATTAATTAAATTGTACGCTATTTGGACATAAAGGAGGAAAAAAATAGAATCTCTTTGATTTTAACTCCTATTAAATAATTCATTAGTCACTTTGTAATACCTCAATTCACGATTACAGTATTATTACCCATTTGGAGTACAAGAACGTATTCTGCGCGCTCTTTCCATGACCTAAGATGACCCAAATCATAATCCCGACGGTCTAAAATAATGAAATTTCTTAAATGGAGAAGTTCGCTGCATTCAGTCCAGCGTAACGCGTGATCCGGTGGTTAGATGCCGAGTAAATTGTTTTTTTTTTGGAATTGTTTAGTCCCTTAGGTCGATTCTAAATCTAATTTGATTAAGATAACACTTGAAATCCCTTTGGTAAATTATAGAACCTCAAAAAAATGACTTACCGGAAATAGAGGGGCTCCGTTGACGCATACGCTTTCCGCGAACCGCACTCTCGAAGGTTTATTTTTAAGTCTGGCCCTTTTGCTGGCCGACAGTAAAGTCGATTTTCTCGCACCTTGCTGTTCGGCTGGTTGACAAACCACCAAATTTACCGTTTTGCTACAAGCTCTCACCAAAGAAATCACGTGTTCCCTTGGAGCTGATTCGACGTCTTCTCCGTTCACCGATAGAATTTGGTCGCCGGGAAGAAGCTGAAGTAAATAAAAGTAATTAACGCGGATTCAATTGATGGTTTGGTTGGATTAGCCTCTCGTTGTGGTGAAACCGAGCCTCATCAGATCAAAACATTTGTAGATTGGACAAAAAAGAGAATCTCGATAGGGGTCTACTTAAATTTCCTTCATTGGGATCTTGGTGAAGTCCCAGAGTAGGAAGAGCAACGCTACCGGGTTCTACACAAATTTCCTTCATTCATTTAATGGATCAGGTTATCCCCAGAGGTCCACGAAAGGCTCGACAGACATCTACGTAAATTTCCATGGTTACCAATGATTCTAAACTGATCCAGATGACTTCCGGAGTCAAGGGAATGATCCTACGTAAATTTCCATGGTTACCAATGATTCTAAACTGATCCAGGTGACTCACGGAGTCAAGGGAATGATCCTACGTAATTTTCCATGGTTACCAATGATTCTAAACTGATCCAGGTGACTCACGGAGTCAAGGGAATGATCCTACGTAAATTTCCATGGTTACCAATGATTCTAAACTGATCCAGGTGACTCACGGAGTCAAGGGAATGATCCTACGTAAATTTCCATGGTTACCAATGATTCTAAACTGATCCAGGTGACTCACGGAGTCAAGGGAATGATCCTACGTAATTTTCCATGGTTACCAATGATTCTAAACTGATCCAGGTGACTCACGGAGTCAAGGGAATGATCCTACGTAAATTTCCATGGTTACCAATGATTCTAAACTGATCCAGGTGACTCACGGAGTCAAGGAAATGATCCTACGTAATTTTTCATGGTTACCAATGATTCTAAACTGATCCAGGTGACTCACGGAGTCAAGGGAATGATCCTACGTAATTTTTCATGGTTACCAATGATTCTAAACTGATCCAGGTGACTCACGGAGTCAAGGGAATAATCCTACGTAAATTTCTATGGTTACCAATGATTCTAAACTGATCCAGGTGACTCCCGGAGTCAAGGGAATGATCCTACGTAAATTTCCATGGTTACCAATGATTCTAAACTGATCCAGGTGACTCCCGGAGTCAAGGGAATGATCCTACGTAAATTTCCATGGTTACCAATGATTCTAAACTGATCCAGGTGACTCCCGGAGTCAAGGGAATGATCCTACGTAAATTTCCATGGTTACCAATGATTCTAAACTGATCCAGGTGACTCACGGAGTCAAGGGAATGATCCTACGTAATTTTTCATGGTTACCAATGATTCTAAACTGATCCAGGTGACTCCCGGAGTCAAGGGAATGATCCTACGTAAATTTCCATGGTTACCAATGATTCTAAACTGATCCAGGTGACTCTCGGAGTCAAGGGAATGATCCTACGTGAATCAGTTGATTGGGGAGACCGGGGAGAGTTTTTTCGTACTCAATCTACGATATGGGGAGGAAGGGGGAAAAATTTGCCCCATCTTTTGGCCTTTCTGCTGCTTTATCGAAGATTGTACTCACTTTATCTACACTAGGTCCTCCTTCGGTAACGAATCTCACGATTACAGGTTTTTCCGAACCCGCTACGAATCCAAAACCCAAAGATGGGGACCTTTCCAAGGTTACAGCTCGTGGTTCGGGCATTGGAGCGGGATCCTGGTTCCTAACCACGGGAGATTCATAGGTGGTTGTTTTATTCACGTGACTGGAATGAAAAAATAATTTTTCAATAATCGGTTTTCGATAAATGGGTGTCTGTTTATTTACTTTATGTAATATGTCCTTCCAGAGTCGTCCAAAGCTCTTTCCCATCCGTATGGTAACGAGTCTTCTCCACTTTTCCATGCCTCTGCCGGTGGTAACCATCCCGCAGTTCGAGTAACGTGACTAAAAAACATTTTTTGGGATTTATTTTAACAAAAAAACCTCGAAACCACTTAAATAAATAGTGTGAAATCGATGAAGAGTGTAGTTGAATGTAGAAATGACATTAAAAACACTCAAGGAAGGTTAGAACAAATATTATATGCTGATGAGAATCAATAATACTCAAACTGGTCACCGTAATGCAAAAAAAACATCGTTGGAACGTGAAAAAAAACATAATATATGCTGATGAGATTCCATAATACTCAAACTTGTCACTGCACCTTGAGTAAAACCATAGTAGCAATATAAAAAACCATTATATACTGATGAGAGTCGATAATAATCAAACTGGTCATTGTAAAATAGTAAAAAACATCGTAGGAAAGTAGAGAAAAATATTATATACTGATGAGATTCCATAATACTCAAACTGGTCGCTGTAATTTGAAAAAAAAACGCAGTATCAGTGTAAAAAACATTATATACTGATGAGAGTCGATAATACTCAAACTGGCCACTGTAAAACAGAAAAAACATTGTAAGAAAGTAGAGAAAAACACTATATACTGATGAGAGTCGATAATACTCAAACTGGTCACTGTAAAATAGTAAAAAACATCGAAGGAAAGTAGAGAAAAATATTATATACTGATGAGATTCCATAATACTCAAACTTGTCACTGTGATTTGAAAAAAAAAACGCAGTAGCAGTGTAAAAAAACATTATATACTGATGAGAGTCGATAATACTCAAACTGGTCACTGTAAAATAGTAAAAAACATCGAAGGAAAGTAGAGAAAAATATTATATACTGATGAGATTCCATAATACTCAAACTGGTCGCTGTAATTTGAAAAAAAAAACGCAGTATCAGTGTAAAAAACATTATATACTGATGAGAGTCGATAATACTCAAACTGGCCACTGTAAAACAGAAAAAACATTGTAAGAAAGTAGAGAAAAACACTATATACTGATGAGAGTCGATAATACTCAAACTGGTCACTGTAAAATAGTAAAAAACATCGAAGGAAAGTAGAGAAAAATATTATATACTGATGAGATTCCATAATACTCAAACTGGTCGCTGTAATTTGAAAAAAAAAACGCAGTATCAGTGTAAAAAACATTATATACTGATGAGAGTCGATAATACTCAAACTGGCCACTGTAAAACAGAAAAAACATTGTAAGAAAGTAGAGAAAAACACTATATACTGATGAGAGTCGATAATACTCAAACTGGTCACTGTAAAATAGTAAAAAACATCGAAGGAAAGTAGAGAAAAATATTATATACTGATGAGATTCCATAATACTCAAACTTGTCACTGTGATTTGAAAAAAAAAACGCAGTAGCAGTGTAAAAAAACATTATATACTGATGAGAGTCGATAATAATCAAACTGGTCACTGTAAAATAGTAAAAATCCACTTATTAAGGTGAAAAAGTATTTTGTTTTGACTAGAGTCAATCATAGTCAAACTGTTTACTGTAACTTGCAGTAACATATTATATTCTGATGAGAATCAATCACAGGCAAACTGGTCACTGTAATTTGGTAGTAAACGCAGCAGAAAAGTGAAAATTAATATCATATACTGATGAGACTCAATTATATTCAAACCGGTCGTTATAAAATATTCCGTGCAAACGAACAGCTATACAGTTATACAAATAAATATCAACCAACGTCTTTCTGTACGATCTGTTAAAAAGTTATTTCAGGAAAAAAGATTTTTTTAAATACGTACCAAATACCAATAGCTATAAACAATCATCAAGCAGCGATATAAAAAAGAAAGCGAAAATAAAATTAAATTAGAGCCACTCTGTATATTAATCAAGCGAAACTACGAAACTGGAGCTGGCAACACTGCATTTTTCTCATAAGAGGAGGTTGTTTTTGTATAAATAATTTCGTTAAACTTGTAGGATTTGTTTTGTATATAAAAAAGCGGCTGATTAATTTCATTTTTTGTTTTTTATACTACCAATATCATATTCAGAATACCATAATCGGGCAGAGTTACACCGGTTCATTGTGGTTTGTTATGGAATCGATAAAGAAAGAGAGAGAGGGAGGGAAAGGGGTTGAATTAACCCTTGCGGGTCAATCCAATAATTCGTTGAAGTAAAAATATGCGTGATTTTAATCCGTTCGAGGCCGTTCAACCGCATAAAGTTAAATCAAAATACGTTTTTTATATATATAAACAATTTTCGTATATCAAAATAATAATAATATACGAGGTGTATCGAAAAAGATAACAATAATTAGCGAGGGCTGTTAGAGATGACGGATCGGCCATTGCTGTCAAAATGAAAGTTTCCAAAACTCGAATAACCCTCGTATATGACAAGACGTTCGCCGTTAAAAATGTCAAACTGTAGTGGCGACCCTCGTATTTGCAAATAACCGCCGTGTACGTGGAGGAATTGGTTCTACCGGAAGTCGACTATAACTTTGTTATTTTAAATAGAACACCCTGTATATTAATACATATTTGAAATCTACGTGAAATTTTATTATACTTTTGCCTAAAAACTTTTTTCGAAAAATGCATATTTTTCGAGTTAATAATTTTTTTGTAAAAAATTTAACCATTGCAGTCCCTTATAAATTATTTTTTTACGATGATACCCTTGAAGATATGAAAATGATTTCTATTCGGTTATTTTTAGCAAGGTCAGACGTATTAAAATCTATGTCGAAAAATTTTTCATTTTATACAGGGTGTGTATAAAAAGTATTCAAAGTTTAACTTCATAATTATCAAATATTTTCATTTTTTTAAATAGAATCACCCGGTTTTTTCTATTTTAATGCATTCAGGGCTGTTTATATTTGAACTACCCTTGTATAAGTAGAATTTTATAAAAAACACTATGCGAAAGTATTTGTATCCATCTCGACGAAACTTATATTGACAATTTTTCGTTGTTAGAGACAAATTTTCTTGTACTATTAATAAAAAAATTAAGCTGAATAATCGGAAACATTTTATTAATCATTCAATAAGCATTTCCTTAAAATATTTTTACAAATAAAAATAAAATTTAATTAAAATCGAATTTTTGTAACATACCTCGTATAAATAAATAAAATGCAATCTTCTAAATACTCACTTGCAATAATACAACCTCCCATCTGCGTTAACGTGTAAAGTCCATCCGGGCGCAGGCGCGTAATCCAACACGTGCTTAAAAGTACTGTCGAATGCATTTTTATGCTCCTTATTTCCCTCTGATACGTCACTTTTTTGGACTATGGCGTCGTGTTGTTCCGGTTGGTCGGATTGCAACATCGCCTGATGGTTTTTTTTTTTAATTATCTATCATCTGAAAAAAATTTTTCAACTAAATATTTATAATAAAACAATCCGACTCGTCGAAACTTGTATCGAGCCGTAACGGTGTTGTTGGTAAGGTTGACGAATCCTATGTCGAGCGAAATTTTTATTAAATAAATAACCTGCTTCAGCCCAAAGTAGAATTACAAATTAACAAGCTCATATACGGGGGAAGCGTGTTGTAAAGCGAATTTACGTGGTCGAGATTCGTAACAGACCGGCCTAACATTACGGTTTATATTTGAACTACCCTCGTATAAATAGAATATTATAGAAAACAGTCATTGAGAAAGTATTTGTATTCAACTCGTCGAAACTTATATCGAGCCGTAACGATGTTGTTGGTAAGGTTGTCGATGTGCTTGATTTTCAATACAGAGATTCGAATCCTATGTCGAGCGAAATTTTTCTTGCTCTAGTCCAAAGTAGAGTTACAAATTAACAAGCTCATATACGGGGGAAGCGTGTTGAAAAGCGACGTTACGTAGTCCAGATTGGTCTAATATTACGGTTTATATTTGAACAACCCTCGTATAAATAGAATATTACAAAAAACGGTCATTGAGAAAGTATTTGTATCCAACTCGTCGAAACTTATATCGAGCCGTAACGATGTTGTTGATATATTGGAATATTACAGAAAACAGTCGTTGTGGAAGTATTTGTATAAAGATTGTGTATACTATAAAAAACGTTTGGACATCTGCAAAAGTACTAAAACGTCATCGAGAGAGTTTTATTAAATTCCAAGTATGCGTGTATGTGTGATAATGTAGTTAGTGGCGTGGAGAATTTCCATCGGTAATGGGTTGTTACAAAAATCAATGGCGTAGAGCAAAACATAATTGAATAATGGATATTTTGTTGAAAAATCCTCGAAATATTTGTTATAAATTAAAATCTAATAGATTTTTGATAATATGTTTACGACATTTTGGAAAATCATACTTCGTTTAGATAGTTTTGGAAGTTGTCAAAGTTATTCGACTGACAAGTGTAAGAACTGTCATTGCTTGTCAATTTTCCGTTAGTTAACCATAGATAAAAGGTTCCATAGAACTACAACTTCCCAATCTGTCATAGAAAAAGTCAAAAAGATTTGTTTGACATACGGGAACCATCGACTATTGACAATTGACGTTTTTTTTTCGAAATTTTGTACTTTAATTAAAATAAAAGCTTTTTTAAGAAATTTATTCACTTCCTCCGGTGTAAATTGTCATTTATACAATTGACAAGTGTAAGAACTGTCATTGCTTGTCAATTTTCCGTTAGTTAACCATAGATAAAAGGTTCCATAGAACTACAACTTCCCAATCTGTCATAGAAAAAGTCAAAAAGATTTGTTTGACATACGGGAACCATCGACTATTGACAATTGACGTTTTTTTTTTCGAAATTTTGTACTTTAATTAAAATAAAAGTTTCTTTACGAAATTTATTCACTTCCTCCGGTGTAAATTGTCATTTATACAATTGACAAGTGTAATAACTGTCATTGGTTGTCAATTTTCCGTTAGTTAACCATAGAAAAAAGGTTCCATAGAACTACAACTTCCCAATCTGTCATAGAAAAAGTCAAAAAGATTTGTTTGACATACGGGAACCATCGACTATTGACAATTGACGTTTTTTTTTTCGAAATTTTGTACTTTAATTAAAATAAAAGTTTCTTTACGAAATTTATTCACTTCCTCCGGTGTAAATTGTCATTTATACAATTGACAAGTGTAATAACTGTCATTGCTTGTCAATTTTTCGTTAGTTAACCATAGATAAAAGGTTCCATAGAACTACAACTTCCCAATCTGTCATAGAAAGAGTCGAAAAGTTTTGTTTGACATACGGGAACCATCGACTATTGACAATTGACGTTTTTTTTTCGAAATTTTGTACTTTAATTAAAATAAAAGTTTCTTTACGAAATTTATTCACTTCCTCCGGTGTAAATTGTCATTTATACAATTGACAAGTGTAATAACTGTCATTGGTTGTCAATTTTCCGTTAGTTAACCATAGAAAAAAGGTTCCATAGAACTACAACTTCCCAATCTGTCATAGAAAAAGTCAAAAAGATTTGTTTGACATACGGGAACCATCGACTATTGACAATTGACGTTTTTTTTCGAAATTTTGTACTTTAATTAAAATAAAAGTTTCTTTACGAAATTTATTCACTTCCTCCGGTGTAAATTGTCATTTATACAATTGACAAGTGTAATAACTGTCATTGGTTGTCAATTTTCCGTTAGTTAACCATAGAAAAAAGGTTCCATAGAACTACAACTTCCCAATCTGTCATAGAAAAAGTCAAAAAGATTTGTTTGACATACGGAAACCATCGACTATTGACAATTGACGTTTTTTTTCGAAATTTTGTACTTTAATTAAAATAAAAGTTTCTTTACGAAATTTATTCACTTCCTCCGGTGTAAATTGTCATTTATACAATTGACAAGTGTAAGAACTGTCATTACTTGTCAATTTTCTTATAGTCGACCATAGATAAAAGGTTCCATAGAACTACAACTTCCCAATCTGTCATAGAAAGAGTCGAAAAGTTTTGTTTGACAAACGGGAACCATCGACTATTGACAATTGACGTTTTTTTTCGAAATTTTGTACTTTAATTAAAATAAAAGCTTTTTTAAAAAATTTATTCACTTCCTCCGGTGTAAATTGTCATTTATACAATTGACAAGTGTAAGAACTGTCATTACTTGTCAATTTTCTTATAGTCGACCATAGATAAAAGGTTCCATAGAATTACAACTTCCCAATCTGTCATAGAAAGAGTCGAAAAGTTTTGTTTGACATACGGGAACCATCGACTATTGACAATTGACGTTTTTTTTTCGAAATTTTGTACTTTAATTAAAATAAAAGCTTTTTTAAAAAATTTATTCACTTCCTCCGGTGTAAATTGTCATTTATACAATTGACAAGTGTAAGAACTGTCATTACTTGTCAATTTTCTTATAGTCGACCATAGATAAAAGGTTCCATAGAACTACAACTTCCCAATCTGTCATAGAAAGAGTCGAAAAGTTTTGTTTGACATACGGGAAACATCGACTATTGACAATTGACGTTTTTTTTTTGAAATTTCGTACTTTAATTAAAATAAAAGCTTTTTTAAGAAATTTATTCACTTTCTCCGGTGTAGATTGTCAAAATTATTCAATTGACAAGACTGAAAACGTTCGAACGCTACTGTTGTCTGCGAATTTGATTATTTCATTCATCGAGGGATCCAGAGTTAAGCTCATCAAAATTGAAATTTAAACGCTTGACGGAACATTTTGCATTATATCTCCGAAATAACATTCCAGTAGTTGACAAATCATCAAGTCAATCATAATATACAAAAATAAAAACGAATTCTAAAATATTCTATTGGTTTTATCATAATTTCCTACCTGGGAAGTTTGTACCTTACTCTGATGTGGTACAGTAACACCTAAACCGGTCTATTGTAGATACATCCGAAACTTAATAGTCCGGTAGTTTTTTTACGTTTTTAAGAAGGAAATTACACTTTAATTTCATTCTACTAAGAAGAATAAAGGGCAGTAGGTTTACCAGCATGATTTGCGATATATATTTAACAAGAAGTCGTGGGTATTTTCCATCTCTTGAAAAAAATTCGTTTTGGTATATTTCCAAAAGATTTTTTCGGAAAATTGTGTTGATATTAATTTACATTAGATTAAAAATATTTTGTAATCGAGCAGTGTGAACAAAATCCCTTGTTAATCTGGTTAAAAAAAAAAGTCCTTACAGGATTCACGACCGACTTAGTTTCGGTTACAGATAATAAATCAATGTTGAGTAGAGTTGCCAGGAAACCACTCAAGGGACGTAGGTTCCTGTTACACGGGATACCCATCGGATCACGAAATTACTTGGTATGTACAGGGGGTGTCCGATTTCTAGTCATTTATACGTTTACGAAAAGATTGTATTAAAAACGATGAATCGAAAATAATATTTTTTAAAATATCACGTTTCTCAAAATCTGGGAACAGAAAATAATCCGAGGGAGTTAAATCTGGCGAATAGGGTGCACGATGTAGCAATTCAAACTGAAAACCGACGCCGGGAGCTTGCCTGCAGATGGAGCGGTGTTTGTTTTCATTGGAGACGGTTCTCCTTTTTCACTCCATTGTTTTGATTGTTCTTGTGGTTTGGGGTGTGAAGTAATGGTTCCACTTTTCAACCTTGGTTATGAAAATTTGGGTTTATTTCAGTGAAACATTGCCAAACACTCGACAGGTGAAGTTCTAGCTTGTTATTTATATTGTCGTCGATGTAACCTTCAACGACTCTTACGTTAAACTCATGTACTAAATCACTAATATGATATTTGTTGTGAAATTTGTAAATTGTCAAAATTATTTAATTGACAAGTGTAAGAACTGTCATTGGTTGTCAATTTTCCGTTAGTTAACCATAGAAAAAAGGTTCCATAGAACTACAACTTCCCAATCAGTCATAGAAAGAGTCAAAAAGTTTTGTTTGACATACGGGAACCATCGACTATTGACAATTGACGTTTTTTTTTCGAAATTTTGTACTTTAATTAAAATAAAAATTTCTTTACGTAATTTGTTCACTTCCTCCGGTGTAAATTGTCATTTATACAATTGACAAGTGTAAGAACTGTCATTGGTTGTCAATTTTCCGTTAGTTAACCATAGATAAAAGGTTCCATAGAACTACAACTTCCCAATCAGTCATAGAAAGAGTCAAAAAGTTTTGTTTGACATACGGGAACCATCGACTATTGACAATTGACGTTTTTTTTTTTCGAAATTTTGTACTTTAATTAAAATAAAAGTTTCTTTACGAAATTTATTCACTTCCTCCGGTGTAAATTGTCATTTATACAATTGACAAGTGTAATAACTGTCATTGCTTGTCAATTTTTCGTTAGTTAACCATAGATAAAAGGTTCCATAGAACTACAACTTCCCAATCAGTCATAGAAAGAGTCAAAAAGTTTTGTTTGACAAACGGGAACCATCGACTATTGACAATTGACGTTTTTTTTCGAAATTTTGTACTTTAATTAAAATAAAAGTTTCTTTACGAAATTTATTCACTTCCTCCGGTGTAAATTGTCATTTATACAATTGACAAGTGTAATAACTGTCATTGGTTGTCAATTTTCCGTTAGTTAACCATAGAAAAAAGGTTCCATAGAACTACAACTTCCCAATCTGTCATAGAAAAAGTCAAAAAGATTTGTTTGACATACGGAAACCATCGACTATTGACAATTGACGTTTTTTTTCGAAATTTTGTACTTTAATTAAAATAAAAGTTTCTTTACGAAATTTATTCACTTCCTCCGGTGTAAATTGTCATTTATACAATTGACAAGTGTAAGAACTGTCATTACTTGTCAATTTTCTTATAGTCGACCATAGATAAAAGGTTCCATAGAACTACAACTTCCCAATCTGTCATAGAAAGAGTCGAAAAGTTTTGTTTGACAAACGGGAACCATCGACTATTGACAATTGACGTTTTTTTTTGAAATTTTGTACTTTAATTAAAATAAAAGCTTTTTTAAGAAATTTATTCACTTCCTCCGGTGTAAATTGTCATTTATACAATTGACAAGTGTAAGAACTGTCATTACTTGTCAATTTTCTTATAGTCGGCCATAGATAAAAGGTTCCATAGAACTACAACTTCCCAATCTGTCATAGAAAGAGTCGAAAAGTTTTGTTTGACATACGGAAACCATCGACTATTGACAATTGACGTTTTTTTTTTGAAATTTCGTACTTTAATTAAAATAAAAGCTTTTTTAAGAAATTTATTCACTTCCTCCGGTGTAAATTGTCATTTATACAATTGACAAGTGTAAGAACTGTCATTACTTGTCAATTTTCTTATAGTCGGCCATAGATAAAAGGTTCCATAGAACTACAACTTCCCAATCTGTCATAGAAAGAGTCGAAAAGTTTTGTTTGACATACGGAAACCATCGACTATTGACAATTGACGTTTTTTTTTTGAAATTTCGTACTTTAATTAAAATAAAAGCTTTTTTAAGAAATTTATTCACTTCCTCCGGTGTAAATTGTCATTTATACAATTGACAAGTGTAAGAACTGTCATTACTTGTCAATTTTCTTATAGTCGGCCATAGATAAAAGGTTCCATAGAACTACAACTTCCCAATCTGTCATAGAAAGAGTCGAAAAGTTTTGTTTGACATACGGAAACCATCGACTATTGACAATTGACGTTTTTTTTTTGAAATTTCGTACTTTAATTAAAATAAAAGCTTTTTTAAGAAATTTATTCACTTTCTCCGGTGTAGATTGTCAAAATTATTCAATTGACAAGACTGAAAACGTTCGAACGCTACTGTTGTCTGCGAATTTGATTATTTCATTCATCGAGGGATCCAGAGTTAAGCTCATCAAAATTGAAATTTAAACGCTTGACGGAACATTTTGCATTATATCTCCGAAATAACATTCCAGTAGTTGACAAATCATCAAGTCAATCATAATATACAAAAATAAAAACGAATTCTAAAATATTCTATTGGTTTTATCATAATTTCCTACCTGGGAAGTTTGTACCTTACTCTGATGTGGTACAGTAACACCTAAACCGGTCTATTGTAGATACATCCGAAACTTAATAGTCCGGTAGTTTTT
Source organism: Diorhabda carinulata (assembly GCF_026250575.1). Taxonomy (NCBI): domain Eukaryota; kingdom Metazoa; phylum Arthropoda; class Insecta; order Coleoptera; family Chrysomelidae; genus Diorhabda; species Diorhabda carinulata. Next base: position 695,530 of record NC_079471.1, read on the forward strand.
TTACGTTTTTAAGAAGGAAATTACACTTTAATTTCATTCTACTAAGAAGAATAAAGGGCAGTAGGTTTACCAGCATGATTTGCGATATATATTTAACAAGAAGTCGTGGGTATTTTCCATCTCTTGAAAAAAATTCGTTTTGGTATATTTCCAAAAGATTTTTTCGGAAAATTGTGTTGATATTAATTTACATTAGATTACAAATATTTTGTAATCGAGCAGTGTGAACAAAATCCCTTGTTAATCTGGTTAAAAAAAAAAGTCCTTACAGGATTCACGACCGACTTAGTTTCGGTTACAGATAATAAATCAATGTTGAGTAGAGTTGCCAGGAAACCACTCAAGGGACGTAGGTTCCTGTTACACGGGATACCCATCGGATCACGAAATTACTTGGTATGTACAGGGGGTGTCCGATTTCTAGTCATTTATACGTTTACGAAAAGATTGTATTAAAAACGATGAATCGAAAATAATATTTTTTAAAATATCACGTTTCTCAAAATCTGGGAACAGAAAATAATCCGAGGGGGTTAAATCTGGCGAATAGGGTGCACGATGTAGCAATTCAAACTGAAAACCGACGCCGGGAGCTTGACTGCAGATGGAGCGGTGTTTGTTTTCATTGGAGACGGTTCTCCTTTTTCACTCCATTGTTTTGATTGTTCTTGTGGTTTGGGGTGTGAAGTAATGGTTCCACTTTTCAACCTTGGTTATGAAAATTTGGGTTTATTTCAGTGAAACATTGCCAAACACTCGACAGGTGAAGTTCTAGCTTGTTATTTATATTGTCGTCGATGTAACCTTCAACGACTCTTACGTTAAACTCATGTACTAAATCACTAATATGATATTTGTTGTGAAATTTGTAAATTGTCAAAATTATTTAATTGACAAGTGTAAGAACTGTCATTGGTTGTCAATTTTCCGTTAGTTAACCATAGATAAAAGGTTCCATAGAACTACAACTTCCCAATCTGTCATAGAAAAAGTCAAAAAGTTTTGTTTGACATACGGGAACCATCGACTATTGACAATTGACGTTTTTTTTTCGAAATTTTGTACTTTGATTAAAATAAAAGCTTTTTTAAGAAATTTATTCACTTCCTCCGGTGTAAATTGTCATTTATACAATTGACAAGTGTAAGAACTGTCATTACTTGTCAATTTTCTTATAGTCGACCATAGATAAAAGGTTCCATAGAACTACAACTTCCCAATCTGTCATAGAAAGAGTCGAAAAGTTTTGTTTGACATACGGGAACCATCGACTATTGACAATTGACGTTTTTTTTTTCGAAATTTTGTACTTTAATTAAAATAAAAATTTCTTTACGTAATTTGTTCACTTCCTCCGGTGTAAATTGTCATTTATCCAATTGACAAGTGTAATAACTGTCATTGCTTGTCAATTTTCCGTTAGTTAACCATAGAAAAAAGGTTCCATAGAACTACAACTTCCCAATCAGTCATAGAAAGAGTCAAAAAGTTTTGTTTGACATACGGGAACCATCGACTATTGACAATTGACGTTTTTTTTTTCGAAATTTTGTACTTTAATTAAAATAAAAATTTCTTTACGTAATTTGTTCACTTCCTCCGGTGTAAATTGTCATTTATACAATTGACAAGTGTAATAACTGTCATTGCTTGTCAATTTTCCGTTAGTTAACCATAGAAAAAAGGTTCCATAGAACTACAACTTCCCAATCAGTCATAGAAAGAGTCAAAAAGTTTTGTTTGACATACGGGAACCATCGACTATTGACAATTGACGTTTTTTTTTCGAAATTTTGTACTTTAATTAAAATAAAAATTTCTTTACGTAATTTGTTCACTTCCTCCGGTGTAAATTGTCATTTATACAATTGACAAGTGTAAGAACTGTCATTGGTTGTCAATTTTTCGTTAGTTAACCATAGATAAAAGGTTCCATAGAACTACAACTGCCATAGAAATATCAGAAAACTTGTTTGTCACGTATATATAGTTCTATGATAACACAGAACAGAAAATTTACTTTTTTCTATGATAATACGTGATGAAATCGATACCGTGTAGAGTTCAATCGTACGTACAAAACAAATTGACTTGTAATTCAACCCTGAACATACCCGCAAATCCAATTATCCAGCAACAACGTGTAGCGCAACCCTAGTGACGAATTTACAGAGAAATTATCATTTTGATACATCTTATAAGTTTTGAAATGAAAAAAAAAAAAACTGTTTATAGGTTTTATTAAAAGATTAGCGTGTGCTTTTCGTTACGACGAAGTTTCGTTTCTTGTAATCGTTTTTACGACGCATTTAAATCGACAAAATGGCCGACGTAATAGTCCAGTCATTCACGTTCAAAATATCATCGTTTTTGGGACATTTTATGAATGAATAATTAGTTTTAAACCTTAAAAAACCCTCTTTTAGGGCTAATTTTAAAAAACAAGTTCAATTTATATCGTTACAAACAGCTACTAAATTCGGCGAATTCGCGCGGCGCTTTTTCCTGCAGCGTCTTTCTTTTTGTTGTAGCAGGCGGTTTATTTACATTGTTTCTTTTGAATAATTTCCAGGAAGGTCTATTTTTAGTTGTATATCGAAATAAAAAGTGAAATATTGGTATCTAGTACCGTATTATAAGATTTTTCCAACTTCACCCTCGACCTTTACACGATTAGTTGTTAGTTTGCTCAAACCCTTATCCCTTATCGTGACTGGTTTCAAAATCAGTGCTAAAAACCACTGGTTTGTAACTAATCTAATTTATTTGGGATTTTGTGAAGTTATTTCCATATACATTTATTCTCGACGCTTTTTTTTTCTACGCGTTTACACAAGATTCGTAAATATATATAGAGATGGGAATTTAACACACCTAAAAAAATTTATTTAAAAAACAGTTATTTTTCACCAGTTATAATAATAAGTAGTAATTCCCATCTCTATACTTATTTTTTCATTATCTGTGTAGGATTATTTGGAGAACGGTTATTTTATAACTGTTAGAAACTTGAAAATTGGCAACTCATAAATTTATTTGACGTTTCTAATCTAAATTAAATAGACATCCTGTATGACGGTCGATTGGATTCATATGGTGAAATAATAAAGGTGTACGAACATAACACGTTCGGTAAACTCATTCGACGACCCAAGTCACGTTTCCGTTCGACCATTAACTCGATCCTTTTTATTTATAATTTTTCTCGAGTCTATCCACGCCTGATATATTCCAGTCATCTACGTCTTTAAAAAAATTTCCATCTGTTCTTTATTAATAGAAATACGTTATATTAAAACATTTTTCGATAACCGTGTATATTAAATCACGATATACTTATTGATGAATTAATTATTTGAATATTAAATTGGTTAGAGATCGATCAAAAAACTGTTATTTTGTAACTGAATAAAGTACTAGCAGAATCTCCCATCTCTACTTATTTAATTTCAAGGTCCACGAATTTGTCTTATTTTTTCAGTGGCCATTCATCGTGAAAATAGTAATTGTGAACTACTTTCAGCCATTTTTTACTAAATAAGAGAAAAACAAAATATTGGTTACGATTTTTTTGTAAAATTAGACGTACATTAACGTTACAAATAAGAACATTGTTATTTTATGTAAAAATGTTGAGATTAACTCATCTTATAAGACAAACAACGTTGCCAGATTTAAAAAATTAAATAAGAGATCAATAAATTGTAAAACAGTGAAGTTATTTTTATATCGAATACGTAATAGATATTTTAAAACATTTTTCGGTAACCCTGTATATCAAATCGCGATATAGTTATTAGTGAATTGATTATTTGAATATGAATTGATTGGAAATAAAAAAAAATGTTATTTTGTAACTAAATAAAGTACTAGCAGAATCTCCCATCTCTACTTATTTAATTTCAAGGTCCACGAATTCGTCTTATTTTTTCAGTGTTGCCAAAACAAAAAATTTTGAACGTAAACTATCTACTTTCAGCCATTTTTTACTAAATATTTTCGGAGATATTTATATATATATATTTGTATTATATAATACATATTTATGTCCTAGATTTAATTAAAAACATTCCACTCTTCTTAAATTATTTTTTTCGGTGATTTGTGTTACATAAACACAAAAAAAATTAAAATCCAATCAAAAATCTGTATAACAACCATTTTGGCAACGTCTTATACAAAATGATCAACTCGTAAATCTGTTAACACTACCAGTTCCGAGCTGTTCCAGCTTACACGAAAACGTCAGTAATATATACGGATCATTGAAAAATTGTTTGCAATATAAAACTTTAAATTTGTTCTAATTAGTTTGAAAAAATATCATTAGTTAATTGAATAAATAATATAGATCATATTTATTAATAAAAAATAATATAAATCACTGTATAACGATTACGTCAATTGGATTGAAATGCAAATGGCGGGAGACGTAATATTTCGTCCATGTTGTTTAGTTCGATGGTTGCATTAGCTGTCATTACTAGTTCAATTTTACGCAATGTGAATTTATGTCACAATTTCATAATATTAACATTTTTATAAGAACTCTCACAAGTATTAAATTCAATATATTGTTTAAGAAAACAATAAGACGTATCTACATTGTATGTAATTACTTACATAATTAATAACAAAACGAAAGTTTGTATATAATGGTACGAAATACGTATATATAAAAATATACACTGTAATATATGTTTGTGGAATGGAAAACACGAGTTACCAAGTACGTACTTACTCTTTTAAAGTTAATTGTTATTCTACTTGAGCAACAGCGGAAGTGTCGTCTTTTCGACGACTTCTAAAACCACTTTAAACCAGTTTATTTATTTTCCTTCGACACGTTTTAATTCTACTTTTAACTCTCTCGCATAGGTAACTGTCATAACATCTATTAATAAATCCAAGAAACTATATAAAATAGCAGCTCACCATAGTAAAATCCCGTCGGTGTTGTTTCTCGCTCATATGGAAACTTAATTTCAACGTAAACATTGTATTAATATAGTCACTGATTTTTGCGTTCGGAAACATTTGAGTGAAACGTTGAAATATTGTGATGTCGATAGAATTTTACGTTTTACACGTTGATTTATTTGTATTTTTGATAATTTTGTAAACATTCGCGGTGTGTCTTCCGCCCACGACGCGAAGAACCAGACTGACGGCTGGCCGGCGGGAATGGATCGAGTCGGGAGCTCCCAGTATTAAACTCCGATTGAGAAATTGCCTCGGAGAGATGGGCGAGAAAATAACGATCACGTCGGAACTGCGTGATCATTGAATTGTTCGAAATTTAAAGCGCTGTGCGGGATTAAATAAGAAAATAATCGATTTAATAATTAAAATTTTAATTCTCTCTATATATGTATATATATATAAAAAAGAAGAAATATGTATACAAGGTTTATCAGAAATATGTAAACTCGACAATGAAATTTCTCATGCTACGATGTATTACTAATTAATACTACAGGGTGATTCGCGAATTCCAAAAAATTGATATTTTGTGATAGCTACAAAAATAATTATCAGGATTTCCATATACAGGGTCGACAAAAAAAAAAAAAAAATAATTTGTATATCAAAAAATTGTAACGGAAATGATATTTTCGTTTAAAAACAAAACTTATCTAATTTTAATTTAGGTTATAGGGAAAAAAATTAATTTAGACATTTTTTAATTATTTATTTATTTATTACAATCTTTAAACTTAAACTAGAAAACAGAACAAGAAAAAGGAAAAACAAGCGTGGAAAGATAGATGAAAGAGAAAGAGTTAGACAAAGAGAGGAAGCGATTATGAGTTTGATGTAGAGAGAGAGAGAGAGAGAGAACGAATTAGACAAGGAGAAAAAGCGATTATGAGTTTGATAGAGAGAGAGAGAGAGAGAGAGAGAGAGAGAGAGAGAGAGAGAGAGAGAAAGCGACTGATTAAAAGGAAAAAACAAGCGAGGAGAGGTGAGAGAGAGAGAGAGAGAACGAATTAGACAAGGAGAAGAAGCGATTATGAGTTTGAGAGAGAGAGAAAGCGAGTGTTTGTGAGAAAGAGAGTGAGTAGGAAAAAAAGAAAACCGTCGGAACGTCGTAGTTTGGAATTTCCGAGCGCGAGAGGGCGACGAATCTTCTTCTTTTTCGATTATTTATAAGTCAAAACGGGTATTTATAAATAAAACAACGAGATTGTGTTTATATTCATTTATATTGACCATTCAACAATACAGATATGTACATTAAAAAGAGAAAAAAATCTTAAAATAAATTAGTCGAAATATACTATATATGCCCATATACTGAATTATATACAAGCATACATACAACTACCACATGGCGACAAGCAAAATCCAAATTTTTTTCCACTAACGACGTAACACAAAAAAAAAACGAGACACTTATTCTACCGGGGCTTTAGTATTAATATCCGAAGAAGTTAATCACAAAAAACATCGAAAATTCCAAGAATAATCGCCGCTTTCGCACACAGTATCTTATACGGAATTAATGACGTCATTATATAGTAAATAAAATAAGATTCGACGTTATCATTGGTGATTCGACCGTTTGTACGACAAGATATGGCGACGCGATGTCCTTAACCTCACTTTCGATTTAAGTTCGCGAATATTGAGGCTCAAGCTTGAGCAGATTGCTAGTGGAAACTCAATTTTTCTCACCTGTTAGAGCGTGACGTCACAAGTTAGAAAAAAAATGAGTTTTGGTGTCGATGGAAAGCAACTGTAGTTCACGAGGTGTCATGAAAGTCATAAATAGAGCAAAGGATTCAAAAAAAAAATCGTTCGAAAACACCGAAACTTTCAGAACGTACCCCGTAAGTTATGGAAAGGAAAAATAGGGGAGATTGGAGTAAAGTTCAACTTTTATCAAATTTCGTACTAATAAAACGTAATTGAGGGCGAATATCGACACAAATGGGGGAGAGTGGAGGAAGGATTTGAAAAATAAAGAGTTTTTCCAAAAAAGGAGTCACAAGATTTTTTATAAATTCAATTTTACTCAAAATTTAGTACAAATAAATCGCAATCTGAGATATTTATTGAAAAATGGGGGAGAGTTGAGGAAATATTTGGATAAAAACTAGTTTTTTATAAGAAAAATCACAAATTGTTTTGCATACTGAATTTTCCATCAGTTTTCCTACTTTCAGAACGTACCCCGTAAGTTATGGAAAGGAAAAATAGGGGAGATTGGAGTAAAGTTCAACTTTTATCAAATTTCGTACTAATAAAACGTAATTGAGGGTAAATATCGACAGATAGGGGAGAGTGGAGGAAAGATTCGAAAAATAACGAGTTTTTTCCAAAAAACGAGTTATAAAATTTATAAAAATTCAATTTTATACAAATTTTAGTACAAACAAATCGTAATTTGAGACAATTATTGAAAAATGGGGGAGAGTTGAGGAAAAAATTCCGAGTTTTCCAACAAGACGTCATAAATTCTTGTAGTGATTCGATTTTTCATGTTTTAATTGAAAAATTGGGGGAGAGTAGAGGAAATTTTCGAAAAAACAACAAACGACGTAATGAATTTTTCTATAGAATCGATTTCTTAGTTGATTTAGCAACACTAGTGCGTCACTTTGGAAATATAATAAAAAATAAGGAAAAGTGTGGGAAATATTCGAAAAAAAAACGAACTTTTCTTGAAACAAAGCACAAAAACACAATCGGATCTACAAAATAGAATTTTCATCCGATTTAGTACAAAAAATAACCCGTTAAAGGTGTAAAACGAAAAATAGGGGAGACAGGAGCAAAAAAATACGAACAAAACCGAATTTTTTCAAATAAAAACCACAAATACGATTTTTTCAACAAGTTTATCGAAAATATAGGAAAGAAAAGGCAGGATACGATGAAAAAATTCTAAAATTTAATTTCAATGTTTGTTGTAATTTTCTTCTTCTTTGATATCGAATACTAAAACCGAAAATTTCAAAATGCTATTGCTGAAAAAGGCATCTTCAAACATATAGAAGGCATTTGAACGCTAGTCGAAATTGGTGTGCTCGTATTATTATTATTATTATTATTATTATTATTATCATTACATTTACGACAAAATTTCAGCGAAAAACTATTCACAGAATGTTCAAAAAGTAATAACGACACCGACAAAATTCAATTTTAAATGTTATTTTGACGAAAAACTCTATCTTCGATCCATAAATCACGAAATTTAATGTAAATATACGGGGTAGACAATAAAATTTTACATTTTCGTAACCGGTAACCGGATTTTTGACTAAATTCACCGTACTTTCAGTGTAAATTCAATTTTAGGATCAAAAAACGTGATTTTCTCCAAAATACCGCGAAATTTTGATAAAAAAACCCGCCATTTTATTTGAACTTCCGTTAATTTGACATCCACGTCAATTATCGGTCGAATTTTAGACTAAGTCGACCGTATTTTCAATGTGAAACTAGCTTTATAATTAAAAATGAATGAATCCGTCACTGTATTTCGAAATACCGCGAAATTTTGATAAAAAATCCGCCATTTTGTAAACGGACATCACAGAACGAAAAGAAAGAACTTTTTGATCGTAGTTGGCCAACAATATGGCGGAATGTTGACCACGTGACTATAGAAATGAATAAATCGAAGTCAAATTTGACATCTACGTCAATTATTTGTCGGATTTTTGACTAAATTGACCGTATTTTCAATGTCAAATCACTGTTACTCGGAAATACCGCGAAATTTTGATAAAAAATCCGCCATTTTGTAAACGGACATCACAGAACGAAAAGAAAGAACTTTTTGATCGTAGTTGGCCAACAATATGGCGGAATATTGACCACGTGACTATAGAAATGAATAAATCGAAGTCAAATTTGACATCTACGTCAATTATTTGTCGGATTTTTGACTAAATTGACCGTATTTTCAATGTCAAATCACTGTTACTCGGAAATACCGCGACATTGTGATGAAAAACCCGCCATTTTATAAACAGACATAAGTAGACATCACAGAATCTCCATTACGACTTGTCAAACGCGGAAAATCAAAATAAATTTTCATTCAGATACATTGTTTTCCACGAAATGAATGGACGACTATATTTTCCACGAACTTTACTATTCACCCCCGTAATAAATCAATAGAGAATAGCGAAAATTTTTTGAAAAAATTTTATCGTGTGTCTAAAGCGAAAAATTTTTCATTTTCATATTTTTTTTTCAACATTTAACGGTTTATTTAACGAGAAAAATCAATTTGAAAAAAAAAAACGGTGAATATATATAATAAAACGAAAAAATACATTTTTTTTTATTAACGCAATTCAACAAATAGGAAAAATATTGCCCCTAAATTCATCTACAAACATTCAATATTCTAAAAAAACAGTAAAAAACGTCTTAAACATAACGTGAAAAAAAAATTAACACGATACCGTTTCTTAGAAAATTTTTAGGGAAGAAATATTATTTGTAAGACCCCCGTAGAAGTCGTTAAGCGACAAAAAATTTACACACTAAAAAACATCGAGAGTTTATTCATTTTTTTGACAACTGTCTAGTAATCTCTTCGTGGTAATTTCAACTTTAATCACATTTTGAAAAAATTTGATAATTATTTGGAAAAAAATTTTGAAAAAAACCGCAAGGAACAAAATCTCCATGGTACGAAGACTGCAGATGCACTAGAAGTATTCCGAATAGTACTGGGAAGCTTGAAAGGAAAAATGTCAGTCGGATTGTTCACAAACGGAACGAAAAAGGAAAAATCATTATTGAAAAACGAGGAAAATCGAGAAAAATTCACCTCAACATCAAGGTGTCCAAGCAATTGGAAGGTAAACACCATGGAGATGCCTCTAAAACAGCAACCAAGAACTGGAATAGCTTAGAACCAAACACCTTGTAAATCACACGAAATCATTTATCGATGGTACGAAGACTGGATTGTATATGTGCAACAAGGGCTTGTAGATGATGTCCAACAGCTGCACTAGAAGAACTCCAAAAACCGTCGTTGAAAAACGAGGAAAATCGAGAAAATTTCATCTCAATACTAAGCTGTAGAAGCGATTGAAGATAAACACCATGGCGATGACTCTAAAACACCAGATAGCGAACAAACATTTCGAAAAACCACAAAGGACGATTTTAAGTTATTTGCAAAAAAGAAACGGTCGATATTTGATAATTTCCATACCTTCGAGGGAAAATTGTTCGACTACAAATTTTTTTCAAAATGTAATTAGACCGAATACAAAAAAATTTACCACATTTTTGAACCCGTTATTTTTCTAAGACCGATTAATTATTTCTAAAAAATTCTATTAGAAAGACGACCTTCAAGCAACATTCACACGCACGCACGCACAATATGTCAAAACGGACGTACACACTTTATACGAAAAATATCGAAAAAATTTTATACAGCACAGAGATAAAGCAAATTGTGAAATATTTAATAGAAGCATACCAAAAATTAACAAAACAAAACAAAACATAACCTCAAAAAAACACCTAAATATCCGAAAAATTTCATAAATATATATATACGAGGTACGTTCAATATTTTTTTTTCTACTAACACTTCGAATAAGTAAAAATTATATGGGAAAAATTCAATTTTTGTTTTTTTCATTATTATTTCGGTTTTATTATCGTTAATTTTCGTTATGCTCTCTATTCTTTAAACATTATTATAATAGATAATATAATAGAGAAAGACGGAATAAGTGAAACACCGCGCATTTATTTATTGACGGCGGTTAATAAAATGTTGGACCGCTAATCGATACCATAATGGTAATTATCCAAAACGAATTAGATACGGTACCATAAGTTAACCTTTTATCGAATTTGCGCTGTTGTCACATCTAAAAAAGAAAACGGAGTAGCTGTCATTTAAAGGTACGAAGAAATTGTCGATATAAGGAAATCGGAAAATTGCGGTGTAGTCAAACGTCGAGTATTTAATTATAATTGCGGCGTTGCCAAACGTAAACTTAACGCAGTAGTGGGTTCACTTGAAAATCGAGGTTTTGAAAAATTGCCTTTAAAAACTGGAAAGAATTTAAGGAACCGCGATGTTGCCGAACTTTATTTTTTTTTTCCCTAGATTTGAAAGAACTAGAAGAATCTAAATAACTGTACGGATACTGCGACGTTGCCGGATGTAGCGTTTCTCACAAAACCTAAAGATATTTACGAGTTATGCAATACAAAAATATTATGGAAATTGCGACGTTGCCGAATTTTCACCATTTCCCCGGATCACCAGAAATTGGAAAGAATTTCATAGAAATCGCGACGTTGCCGAATTTTCGACATTTCCCCTAGATCGCCAGAAATTGGAGAGAATTTCATAGAAATCGCGACGTTGCCGAATTTTCACCATTTCCCCGGATCACCAGAAATTGAAAAGAATTTCAGAGAAATTGCGACGTTGCCGAATTTTCGACATTTCTCCTAGATCGCCAGAAATTGGAGAGAATTTCATAGAAATCGCGACGTTGCCGAATTTTCACCATTTCCCCGGATCACCAGAAATTGGAAAGAATTTCAGAGAAATCGCGACGTTGCCGAATTTTCGACATTTCCCCTAGATCGCCAGAAATTGGAGAGAATTTCATAGAAATCGCGACGTTGCCGAATTTTCACCATTTCCCCGGATCACCAGAAATTGGAAAGAATTTCAGAGAAATTGCGACGTTGCCGAATTTTCGACATTTCTCCTAGATCGCCAGAAATTGGAGAGAATTTCATAGAAATCGCGACGTTGCCGAATTTTCACCATTTCCCCGGATCACCAGAAATTGGAGAGAATTTCATAGAAATCGCGACGTTGCCGAATTTTCGACATTTCCCCTAGATCGCCAGAAATTGGAGAGAATTTCATAGAAATCGCGACGTTGCCGAATTTTCACTATTTCCCCGGATCACCAGAAATTGGAGAGAATTTCATAGAAATTGCGACGTTGCCGAACTTCCATTTTTTTAATCCCGGATTTCGTGAAAAAGGATAACCGTGGGTATTGTGAGATTGCGACGTTGCCGGACCGGTACCATACCTAAATCGATGTAAAAAATAGTAGTACCCTACATCCACGTTAATTGCGAATGGAAAAAAATAAAGAAAAAAAGAAAAACAATTTTCGACGCCTTTCGTTTCGGAATAAAACGAAAAACAAAAAAAAATTAATTAAAAAAAAAATTAAACTAAATTAAAATTAAAAAAAAAATAATTATAATTAATTAGTTCGCATCTCAACGGGGGGGAGGAGGAGGAGGGGTGTCTCGTCGTCGTTTTTGAGCCTTACGTGGTGCGAAAAACGAAAAAAAAAATTAAAAAAAAAAATAAAAAATCGAAAGCCCCCCCTTTTGTCCTAATATCGATACAATCTGTACATTATTTTGTTTTGAGATCAAATACATCGATTTTTAAACAAAAGAGGATTTTTTTTATTGGAAGAGAAGAAAACAAGCTGCCGGAGTAATAATCACAGGGTATGTCGAAAATAATAAAAAAAAAATAAGGAAAATTCGAAGCTGCGAATAAATTTATGAAAATAATAATTTGCGGATCAATTAAGAAAATGAAAAAAAAAAAAAAAAAAAAAATGGCGAGTATTATCGAAACGGTAAATAATCATATTTGTTGAATCACCCTGTAAAGTGAAGGACGGAATTTAAACTCCTTAAATTTCTTTGGATTGAAAAACGAAAAAAAAAAAAAAAGAAAATCGAATGACGAGACACCCCGATATATTGCTGCATCCTTAAAATTAACAATTATTATTAATTAATTAATTATTATTAATTATTATTATTAATAGAAAATAACATGACATTTAATCTATGATTACTGGCAACTAATGGCACCCGACACAAAAATTACTCTTAAAGCGTTGCAATTGGTGATATTCAAGTATTAATTTTTATTTTTGTTATTTTTTTTTTTTTTAATTTTTGGAAAATATATAGAAGTGGGGTAATTTGTGTGATAAAGGCGAAAAAACACTCTATTCACTATTTGTGAAATAATCCGAAGCGTCACCTCTGCAAATTGGACAGGTTCTGTTCGACTGGAAAAAAAAATAAAATTAAAATAATTTACTCAAAAATTTTTTTTGGAAACCAAATCAATTATTTTTGTAATTTTTCCGTCTCGAAATTATCTAAAAAAATATAAAAAACTTTTTCTGTATTTAATTATTTTTTATATAATTTCACAATATTTAAGTTATTAATTGAAAAATATTTTTTTTTTATTATTTATTACTGGATGAATTTTTTTTATTAAGATTTGCTTTTGTTTACCAAGTGAATCATTTGTTTCGATAAAATAACTGATCAAAATTTCGAAAAAATCTTCATATTTTTTAAAATAAATATATATTAAAATTAATAATAATTTTGGAATTTTGAAAAACATTTTTTTTCCTATAACTAAAGTCGGAAGGAAATTAATTGATAAAAAAAGTTAAATTTGAAATTTTCTATTTTCAAAGATCAATTTAGGCTGAAATATGATTTTTTTTCGCAAAATTTTCCTCTTTTTTTCGATTTAAATCAGTCAAAAAATACTTTTCCTTGGGTCAGTGTCTAAAAAGTCATTTTTTGTAATTAAATTTATCCAAAAATCGACTTTTCCGACTTAAATATGATTTTTCTCAATTTAGTTAGTCCATAATGCCAATTAGATTTTAAAAAAGACATTTTTTTAATGGAATTTTCCGAAAAAACATCATTTTTTGAGAAAAAGTGTGATTACAAATTAAAAAAAAACTGGAATTTCTGTATTCAGCTTCAATCAAAAAATGTTTCCTGCGGTTAATTTGACTGAAAATAAATTTAATTTGGTCCAAAAAGTCAAAAATTGTGTTTTTCGACTCAATTTTATTAAAAAAAAATTTTTTTTTTCGGTTAAATTTGCTGATAATGAGTTTAATCTTGTCAAAAATTGACTATTCTGATATTAATTCAATGAAAATTTTTTTTAATAGAATTTTATCAAAAAATTGCGTATTTTTGAAAAAAATTAATCAAAAATTAAAATTTTTCATTAGAAATTCCTTTTTTTTATATCATTTTATCGACTCGATGTTCTCATTTCTTAATAACATTTCAAACTGAAAATAAAAAATCAAAATTTTAAATTCATGTACGGGGTTCGTCAAAAAAAAATCCTACTTCTCAAAAATTAAAAGTCAAAAATTGAATTTTTTAAATTTATCAAAAATCATTTTTCTTGAAGTAGATTCCGTTTGATGCGGTTACTTTAACCGAAAAAAGTCTTTTTTGATGCCATTTAGGTCAAAAATATTGTTTTCTCAATCTAAATTAATCAAAAATCACCAATTTTGAGAAAAAAATGTCAAAAATTGTGTTTTTCGATTCAATTTTCATTTAAATGAATGTTTTTTCGGTTAAATTTATCAAAAATGAATTAATCTTTTCAAAAATTGACTATTCTGATCAAAAAAACTGTTTTTTTAATCAAAAATGACCTTTTTTCAAAAAAATTAATCAAAAATTAAATTTTTTCGTTAGAAATTCCTTTTTTTGTATCAATTTATCGACTCGATGTTCTCATTTCTTAATAACATTTCAAACTGAAAATAAAAAATCGAAATTTTAAATTCATGTACGGGGTTCGTCCAAAAAAAATCCTACATCTCAAAAACTAAAAGTCAAAAATTGAATTTTTTGACTTGTTTTTTATCGAAAAGCAATTTTCTTGAAGTCAATTTCGTTAAAAAACGTTTGATGCGGTTACTTTAACCAAAAAAAGTCTTTTTTGATGCCATTTAGGTCAAAAATATTGTTTTCTCAGTCAAAATTAATCAAAAATCACCAATTTTGAGAAAAAAATGTCAAAAATTGTGTTTTTCGATTCAATTTTCATTTAAATGAATGTTTTTTCGGTTAAATTTATTAAAAATGAATTAAATCTTTTCAAAAATTGCCTATTTTTATCAAAAAAAAAACGGTTTTTTCGATCAAAAATGGCCTTTTTTTGAAAAAATTTTCAAAAATCAAATTTTTTCGTTAGAAATTCCTTTTTTTGTATCAATTTATCGACTCGATGTTCTCATTTCTTAATAACATTTCAAACTAAAAATAAAAAATCAAAATTTGAAATTCATGTACGGGGTTAGTCAAAAAAAAATCCTACTTCTCAAAAACTAAAAGTCAAAAATTGAATTTTTTGACTTGTATTTTATCGAAAAGCAATTTTCTTGAAGTCAATTTCGTTAAAAAACGTTTGATGCGGTTACTTTAACCAAAAAAAGTCTTTTTTGATGCCATTTAGGTCAAAAATATTGTTTTCTCAGTCAAAATTAATCAAAAATCACCAATTTTGAGAAAAAAATGTCAAAAATTGTGTTTTTCGATTCAATTTTCATTTAAATGAATGTTTTTTCGGTTAAATTTATTGAAAATGAATTAAACCTTTTCAAAAATTGCCTATTTGTATCAAAAAAAAAACGGTTTTTTCGATCAAAAATGGCCTTTTTTCAAAAAAATTAATCAAAAATTAAATTTTTTCATTAGAAATTCCTTTTTTTGTATCAATTTATCGACTCAATTTTCTCATTTCTTAATAACATTTCAAACTGAAAATAAAAAAATCAAAATTTGAAATTCACGTAGGTACGGGGTTCGTCAAAAAAGTATCCTACTCTTCTCAAAAACTTTATATACGGAAAATTTATTGAAAACTGTTATGAAAAAATATTAAAAATGGAACTTTATTACTGTTTATTGATTTTTAATCATCAATTCAAAAATCAAAAGTCCAAAATTAAATTTTTTGACTTGTATTTTATCGAAAAGCAATTTTCTTGAAGTCAATTTCGTTAAAAAACGTTTGATGCGGTTACTTTAACCAAAAAAAGTCTTTTTTGATGCCATTTAGGTCAAAAATATTGTTTTCTCAGTCAAAATTAATCAAAAATCACCAATTTTGAGAAAAAAATGTCAAAAATTGTGTTTTTCGATTCAATTTTCATTTAAATGAATGTTTTTTCGGTTAAATTTATTAAAAATGAATTAAACCTTTTCAAAAATTGCCTATTTTTATCAAAAAAAAACGGTTTTTTCGATCAAAAATGGCCTTTTTTCAAAAAAATTAATCAAAAATTAAATTTTTTCATTAGAAATTCCTTTTTTTGTATCAATTTATCGACTCGATGTTCTCATTTCTTAATAACATTTCAAACTGAAAATAAAAAATCAAAATTTGAAATTCACGTAGGTACGGGGTTCGTCAAAAAAGTATCCTACTCTTCTCAAAAACTTTATATACGGAAAATTTATTGAAAACTGTTATGAAAAAATATTAAAAATGGAACTTTATTACTGTTTATTGATTTTTAATCATCAATTCAAAAATCAAAAGTCCAAAATTAAATTTTTTGACTTGTATTTTATCGAAAAGCAATTTTCTTGAAGTCAATTTCGTTAAAAAACGTTTGATGCGGTTACTTTAATCAAAAAAAGTCTTTTGATGCCGTTTAGGTCAAAAATGTCAATTTTGAAAAAAAAAATGTCAAAAAATGTGTTTTTCGATTCAATTTTCATTTAAATGAATGTTTTTTCGGTTAAATTTATTAAAAATGAATTAAATCTTTTCAAAAATTGCCTATTTTTATCAAAAAAAAACGGTTTTTTCGATCAAAAATGGCCTTTTTTTGAAAAAATTTTCAAAAATCAAATTTTTTCGTTAGAAATTCCTTTTTTTGTATCAATTTATCGACTCGATGTTCTCATTTCTTAATAACATTTCAAACTGAAAATTAAAAAATCAAAATTTGAAATTCACGTAGGTACGGGGTTCGTCAAAAAAGTATCCTACTCTTCTCAAAAACTTTATATACGGAAAATCGTTATAAAAATAATGGAATTTTTTTGAAAACGTAAAATTATTCGTCCACGTTACTTACCCTCAACCACTTATCGATACATTTGGCGTGGAATTCGTGCGAGCACGGCAACACCCTGAGTATTTGTCGAGCTTCGAAATCGCACATGCAGACGACGCACGACGTCTGATCCCCTTCGTGCGTCTCGGCGTCGTATTTGTAACTGACCAATTGTTCGATTTCGAGTTTACTCAACCCCCGGGGAATCACCTCCCCCAATTGTTCCGCCAAATTCAAAAGGGCTTCGTAATTTTCGGTTTCGGTAGTATCCGAACTGCTCTGGCTGAACGGCGACATCGGGGAATTCGAAAACATGGTACTGAAAATAATCGAAAAAAATAAAATAAATTAAAGAAAAAATCGATTTTCGAATCGACACTTACAAGAAATGTAACAAGAAACCCGCCGGGGCGGCTATCAAAGGCGGACTGTGATGCCAACGTGTCCTAGGAGGCGGTAGACGAGCGTTCCTGTGCTGACGCGAACGAGCGGCGTGTAACAGGTCGAGAGGAGTAGCTCCTCGCGTTTCCGTAGATAGGAAGAGAGAAGCCGGCGAAGACATTTGTATGGGGGGTACGTGTAAGGAGGATGCTCCGTGTATGGCGGAATGGGTGTGAGCGTGGTGATGATGGTCGTTGAGTAGATCCAATTCGAATGTGTCGGGTCTCTGTTACAACACGTTCCGTATAAAAATACGAATTGAAAATTTACGAAACAAAATTTATCATCATTTTTTTATATTACTAATCCCAATTATGCTAAAAATACTGTTTTCTCAGTATAATTTAATCAAAAATCGACTTTTCTGAGAAAAATCTGGTCAAAAATTGACTTTTTTGACTAGCTTTTTATCAAAAATTAAAATTTCTGAACTCAATTTCGTTAAAAACTTTTAATGATATTGATTTTATCCAGAAAGGGGCTTTTCTGATCCCAATTATATCAAAAAACTGTTTTCTCAGTCTAATTTGATCAAAAATCGACTTTTCTGAGAAAAATCTAGTCAAAAATTGACTTTTTTGACTAACATTTTATCAAAAATCAATTTTCTGAACTCAATTTCGTTCATAAATGGTCAAATTTATCATAAAAGGGGCTTTTCTGATGCCAATTAAGTTAAAAAACTGTTTTCTTAGTCTAATTTGATCAAAAATCTGCTTTTCTGAGAAAAATCTGGTAAAAAATTGACTTTTTTGTCTCGTGTTTTATCAAAAATTAAAATTTCCGAACTCAATTTCATTAAAAAATGTTCAAATTTATCAAAAAAGCTCTTCTGATCCCAATTATGCTAAAAACACTGTTTTCTCAGTCTAATTTGATGAAAAATCGACTTTTTTAAGAAAAATCTGGTCAAAAATTAACTTTTCTGATTCGTGTTTTATCAAAAATTAAAATTTCTGAACTCAATTTTGTTAAAAATTTTTAATGAGATAGATTTTATCAAGAAAGGGGCTTTTCTGATCCTAATTATGCTAAAAAAATTGTTTCCTCAGTCTAATTTAATCAAAAATCGACTTTTCTGAATAAAATCTAGTCAAAAATTAACTTTTTTGACTAGCGTTTTATCAGAAATCAATTTTCTGAACTCAATTTCGTTCAAAAATGTTTAACGTCGTTAATTTCATCAAAAAGGGGCTTTTCTGATCCCAATTAAGTCAAAAAACTGTTTTCTCAGTCTAATTTGATCAAAAATCGTCTTTTCTGAGAAAAATCTAGTCAAAAATTGACTTTTCCGACTTGTGTTTTATTAAAAATAAAAATTTCTAAACTCAATTTTGTTAAAAATTTTTAATGATATTGATTTTATCCAGAAAGGGGCTTTTCTGATCCTAATTATGCTAAAAAAATTGTTTCCTCAGTCTAATTTAATCAAAAATCGACTTTTCTGAATAAAATCTATTCAAAAATTGACTTTTCTGAACTCAATTTCATTTAAAAATGTTTAACGCCGTCAATTATATCAGAAATGACTAAAAAAAATCCCTAAATGAAATTTTCAAAAATCACCTTAAATCCAAAAACAACAAATTTTCAAAAAACTTCTTTTTTCTCATTTTCTTTTCACCCCAATACAAAAACAAAAAATCTTAAATGAAATTTTCAAAAACCTTTCCCAATCACTCATCAATTTAAATAAAAAAAAAAAAAAAAAAAAAAATTAATCACGATTATCCCAATTAAACTTTTTTCCATTTCTTTTTGAACTTAAAACCAAAAACCAAAAAATTTCAACCGGAAGTTTCAAAAAAACTTTTCAAATCTCATTTTTTATTTGGTATAATAATTTTTTGAAATTATTCAAAATAGATTTCCCATAAAAAAAATTTCCTCGATCAAATCCCCCAGGAGTAAACAATCGAAACTCACCTGCGGAGGTATACGTTGATGGGGGTAATGTTGAGTCGGCATCGGCACGGCACTAGGTGCCGGTGGACCGAAAGTGGCGAAAGTCTGATGAGGGATGCAACCGGGCGGAAACTGTTGCGGTACTAGAGGCGGTACGGCGGCGTATACGTTATGTAAATGGCAATTGTGCATGTGAGGCGGCGCGCTCGGCGGTACGGTGCACAGAGAAACGTGCGGAGACGTGTAACTCCAAACCGTTTCGTGATTCACCGGAATCGTTACCGGTACCTATCGAATATAACGAATTGTTTATAAAAACACCGTCCATCTCTAATTTAATTAAGTTTTATATTTACCTGCATCGGCGGATGAGATGTAGATGGGGGGTGTTGTCTCGGAGAACGTCGTGGGGGCGACGGGGGTTGCACGTTCAAATCTACGTGGTGACTAGATCGGGATAAACGTCTGCGTTTGCACGAAGGACTCTCGCTTTTTATGTATTCGTCGCTGGACTGTCTGTAAAACGACGGCGAGTGCTGTTGGAAGTGTACGGGACTCACGCGCATATCTGCAAAACAAAACAAACATCAATTTGAAGTAGTTATAATGACGAATATTTTTTGTATAACCCTCGTAATCGTATCGTTCCCGAAAGGTCCGAAAATCATCTTGTTATAATAAAAATTATATCGGTATAAAAATGAGGATCTGAAATAAATTTTTTGTCACTAATAGAGATGGGAAATCGTTTATTAACAAAAAAAAAAACGTTTCAAACTTTGTTTTTAGTTTTTTCGTTTCATAAAAAACATATTCGTTATCTTTTATTCCATACTGCTTGAAATTTTCAAAAAAAAAAATAAAATTAATCAAAATGTAGGTTATTGAAATAACATCTGATTCATTTAATTTATGACAATAAACAACCACGCCATCTCTGCTTCAATTCTCCAATTAAATTAAAAAGAAAACCGTCAAATAACGTTATTTCATCTATAGAGATGGGAACTTACATTTACATACCAATTTAAAAATAACCGTTTTCAAATTTAAATATTTACAAATTTTGAAAAAAAAATACAAGAGAATTAATCGCATTAATCATATACTAGTTTCGGCTTTTTGATGCATCCTCAATTAGATATTTATATAATTTTTAAATGAGGTAAAATAACAACTGAATTTGGTTACTTTTTATACCACCCCCGTAATAAAACTTGTATGATTGATAATATCGTGATCCCCCTGATTTTGACTCTAAAAAATTTAAAAATCAACCGGTTTTAATATATTATATTTCAGTAATAGAGATGGGAACTTGCGTCACTTCCAATTTGGGAATAACAGTTTTCAAAAAAAGATTTTTAAACAAAAAAACGACGTGTGAATTAATTACATTAATTATATACTAGTTTCGGTCGTTATGGGAGTCCTCAATATAATACAAATGATTTTTTTACGAGGTATAGTGAAAAATGAATTTGGTTATTTTATTTTTGTTCGACCCTCGTAGTAAACCTTGGATAATTTGATACTATCTCGATTCATTCGTTTTTGGCTTTAAAAAATCGGAAAATCGACTTGTTTCGATATATACAATGTCAATAATAAAGATGGGAATTGGACTCGAACCATAAACAGTTACAAAATAACAGTTTTTAAAATCAAATATTCGCTTATTTCCAAAAACAAACTATGGGATAATCGATTATATACGTTATATACAAATTTCGACCTTTTTGGGCGTCCTCGATATAATACAAATGATTTTTTTACGAGGTATAGTGAAAAATGATTTTGGTTATTTTATTTTTGTTCGACCCTCGTAGTAAAACTTGGATAATTTGATACTATAACGATTCTTTCGTTTTTGACTTTAAAAAATCGGAAAATCGACTTGTTTCGATATATACAATGTCAATAATAGAGATGGGAATTAGACTCGAACCATAACAGTTACAAAATAACAGTTTTTAAAATCAAATATTCGCTTTTTTCCAAAAACAATCTATGGGATAATCAATTATATACGTTATATACCAATTTCGATCTTTTTCGGCGTCCTCAATATAACACAAATAACTTTTTTACGAGGTACAGTAAAAAATAAATTTGATTATTTTATTTTTGTTCGACCCTCGTAGTAAACTTTGGATAATTTGATACTATCTCGATTCATTCGTTTTTGGCTTTAAAAAATCGGAAAATCGACTTGTTTCGATATATACAATGTCAATAATAAAGATGGGAATTAGACTCGAACCATAACAGTTACAAAATAACAGTTTTTAAAATCAAATATTCGCTTATTTCCAAAAACAAACTATGGGATAATCGATTATATACGTTATATACAAATTTCGACCTTTTTGGGCGTCCTCGATATAATACAAATGATTTTTTTACGAGGTATAGTGAAAAATGATTTTGGTTATTTTATTTTTGTTCGACCCTCGTAGTAAAACTTGGATAATTTGATACTATAACGATTCTTTCGTTTTTGACTTTAAAAAATCGGAAAATCGACTTGTTTCGATATATACAATGTCAATATAGAGATGGAAATTAGACTCGAACCATAACAGTTACAAAATAACAGTTTTTAAAATCAAATATTCGCTTATTTCCAAAAACAAACTATGGGATAATCGATTATATACGTTATATACAAATTTCGACCTTTTTGGGCGTCCTCGATATAACACAAATAATTTTTTTACGAGGTATAGTGAAAAATGATTTTGATTATTTTATTTTTGTTCGACCCTCGTAGTAAAACTTGGATAATTTGATACTATAACGATTCTTTCGTTTTTGACTTTAAAAAATCGGAAAATCGACTTGTTTCGATATATACAATGTCAATAATAGAGATGGGAATTAGACTCGAACCATAACAGTTACAAAATAACAGTTTTTAAAATCAAATATTCGCTTTTTTCCAAAAACAATCTATGGGATAATCAATTATATACGTTATATACCAATTACGATCTTTTTGGGCGTCCTCAATATAACACAAATAACTTTTTTACGAGGTACAGTAAAAAATAAATTTGATTATTTTATTTTTGTTCGACCCTCGTAGTAAACTTTGGATAATTTGATACTATAACGATTCTTTCGTTTTTGACTTTAAAAAATCGGAAAATCGACTTGTTTCGATATATACAATGTCAATAATAGAGATGGGAATTAGACTCGAACCATAACAGTTACAAAATAACAGTTTTTAAAATCAAATATTCGCTTTTTTCCAAAAACAATCTATGGGATAATCAATTATATACGTTATATACCAATTTCGATCTTTTTGGGCGTCCTCAATATAACACAAATAACTTTTTTACGAGGTACAGTAAAAAATAAATTTGATTATTTTATTTTTGTTCGACCCTCGTAGTAAACTTTGGATAATTTGATACTATAACGATTCTTTCGTTTTTGACTTTAAAAAATCGGAAAATCGACTTGTTTCGATATATACAATGTCAATAATAGAGATGGGAATTAGACTCGAACCATAACAGTTACAAAATAACAGTTTTTAAAATCAAATATTCGCTTTTTTCCAAAAACAATCTATGGGATAATCAATTATATACGTTATATACCAATTACGATCTTTTTGGGCGTCCTCAATATAACACAAATAACTTTTTTACGAGGTACAGTAAAAAATAAATTTGATTATTTTATTTTTGTTCGACCCTCGTAGTAAACTTTGGATAATTTGATACTATCTCGATTCATTCGTTTTTGGCTTTAAAAAATCGGAAAATCGACTTGTTTCGATATATACAATGTCAATAATAGAGATGGGAATTAGACTCGAACCATAACAGTTACAAAATAACAGTTTTTAAAGGTAAAAGATACATACCGATACCGTGTCTCCTTCTCCCATGCGAAAAATCCATCATGGCTCTCTGATGGATTTGCATTCCTTCAGCTGGTGGAGAATTCATATTCATCATGCTGTTACCGTTATCGCAAATGTTGATATGCAACGGCGGTGAAATGTGCCGCCTATCCACTAAACTCGGAATATGTCGACGATCTCCATTGTTGGATACCGCAACTCCTGCGTTCGGATGGAAATTTTGGGTACCGCCGTTACCGCCGTGACCGATCGGCATCGAAACCACGCGAAGAGTTTGATGACCTAATGATTAAATTTTCGTTCTGATTACGTTCACCATTAAAAATGTCAAAATTAACATATTCACATCCATATATGCCATATCTCGAAACTTAAGCAACAACCCTCGTATATATTTAGTCCTAATATGGGTACAAAATATCCACAAACCGTTATTACAGGTGAAAAAATAAATTTAGGATAACAATTTACCTACCGGGTATATTAAAACGTGTATTTCATATTCAAACATATATTTTATTATTTTAACATCGAATATCATTAAAATTCGTTATCAAAATTTTATTATTACTATTTACTGCATACCTATGCGATTTTTTAAATATAAACAATCCACAGTTGGTATGTTTGTAATCAATATTATTTATCAAACGTGTTTGACTATGATAAAAAAAACAATCCCAACACTTTTGAATAATTATACAGACGAAAGAATAATTATACAAAATTTTTTAATTGAATTAATCATTAGTCATTATCGATTTGATGTAAATTTATTTTTTAAATATCATTATTAAAATTTAAGGCCGCTTGTAGCGTTATTTTGTGGAAAAAAGTCCCAATCCAAACAAAAATTTTATTTTGTTCACAAATAAAAAGTTAGGTTATGTATTTAAATTGTTATCCCTGTATTGGAAACTTTAGACACGCCCATGTGTCTTTTTCTATCCTCCCCTTTCAAGAAATTAATGGCGCCCGCGCTTGCGCGCGCCGTCTTTCTCTCCTGTCATTTAACCTCGCAAATGTAAACACCTTCACACATGTATTCGTAATGGAAGAATATATTGTACAAATACTCAACATCTCTATCTACAATTTCATTATTTATATCTATAAATGTTATTTCTTTCAGAAAACTTTTATAGTTTGAATATAATGTCCTAATAGTGAATAACATTGTTCGATCATTTGAACTGATCATTGTTTCGCGCGCTTCTCTCATTAGAGCCGCCATTAATTTCTTAGCTCGAGGCCAACCAATCACGACCACGAGCGTCCAAACTTTCTCATACGTCAATTTTTTATTGAATCAGGATTAATCATCTTTTAGAAAACGTTTAGGTAAACATATAAATCACATTTCTAAATAATTTAAAGCGGATTTTAAAGATTACTTTCATTAATATATTTTCACGAAATCAACTAAAAATGTAAAGAAAAAGTGAAATATTTTCAATTATCTCTAATTGTCATCTATATCAACGGAATAAAAAGTGAGGTTATGTACAAAATGATTTGTTATTGTTGTTATTTGTTTCCACGAGAATCTGATCAAAATTTGATGACCAAACTGGAGAAATTAATTATTCGGATCACATAACCAACAAGATTGAAAATTATTTATCAAAAATTTAACTAAATTTATCAATAAAAATGACCAATAATTATTGTTAATGATGCTAGATGTATTTGAATCACTTTCATGTTGTTTTTGAACATTTTCGAACATGTTTGAACAGTTTTTTCGCCACGTCGACTTTGCACAATATTTGTAAAGATGTGGATATTCACAGGTATGTTTAAAGTTCATTGAGCTCTATATAAACAAGATTTTTTTGCTGTTTATGACTGTGGATTTCACTAAAATCTGTTAGAAACGAATTAGAAGTCAAAACAATGGGTTTTTTGAGGTAAATCAGTACCAAAGTAGATTTGTCTACTATATGTATTGTTTGTGGGGATGCAGGTGGTATTACCAGGTCATTGATAGGATTTGAAATTGAAAAAACATATATGGATATGAAAAAAACGCCGTAGAAAGATTATGGACACCATGGAGCCATATAAAAATGCTTTTCACAAAATTGGTGCCCAATTTGAAGACAAATACCATCACATACCGTCCACAATTGTTTTTGATACTCATTAACCGTAATATCAACGAGATTTCTACTTTTTTTAACTGGGAATCCACCAAAATCCATTAGAAACTAAATAGAAGTCAAAACAATAGATTTTTCAAGGTAAATCAGTACCAAGGTAGGTTTGTCTACCATATGTATCATTTTTGGGGATGCAGGTGGTATTACCAGGTCATTGATAGGATTTGAAATTGAAAAAACATATATGGATATGAAAAAAACGTCGTAGAAAGATTATGGACACCATGGAGCCATATAAAAATGCTTTTCACAAAATTGGTGCCCAATTTGAAGACAATTACCATCACGTACAGTCCACAGGTATTTTTGATACTCATTAACCGTAATATCAATGATATTTATGCTTTTTTTTAACTGGGAATCCACCAAAATCCATTAGAAACTAAATAGAAGTCAAAACAGTGGGTTTGCCCACAAATAAAGCCGTAGCCTCAATTATTAGGTGTGTATATGGTAGTATAAGAAGGAAATAACCACATTTCAGCATAAAAATACTTCATAGAGAGATTACGGAAGTCGTAGAGCCATTTGGAAAAGTTTTCTACAAGATGGATACTATATTTGATCACAAAAACCATCATGAGCTATTCACAGGTGTTTTTGATGATAATTAACCACAATATCAATGATTATTTTCGTTTTTTTTTCAATCGTGGATCCACCAAAGTCCACTAGAGACTAAACAGTAGTTAAAACAATGGTTTTATTGAGATAAATCAGTACCAAGGTGGGTTTATCAAGCAATAGAGCCAAAGTTCTCATTTTTTGGGTTGCATATGATATTATAAGATAAATGAGATGGAGACAACCATATCTAGGCGAAAAAATATTTGTAGTACCAGGATCACGGAAAAAATCTACCGAATGAATCCCTAAACTGCCCTATATCTCGAATTTTAGCCCCCATTGATTATTTCTTGTTTTTAAATTTACAATTATATGCAAAAAATACGATTTTGAATCTATTAGATCACAACCGTTCAAGGTACTACACATTCTGAAGGCTACGGAGCAAAACAAAATTCCCGAGGTCATCAAAACAAAAAAAATGAGAAATACACGGAATTATCTGCAAAAAAATACGATTTCAAACTCACCTGAGGCTTCGTTGTTGTAATGAGTATGGTTGTTTCTGGCCCCAGGACTCAGTTGAGGATTCTTTGGGTAACTATGCAAATGATTGGGTTCTTTCGGACTACCATTAGGAGCAACTAGACATTCACTAAAACACAATATAATAAAAAAAAACATCGAAAAAACTACGTTTTCTCACCGTCTATTGAAATTAGTTTCATATTCTCTATTATATTCTTTAGGGTATCTGCTTGGCCATTTTTGGTGATTATGGGGATGATTTATTGGATGATTAGATCGATTTGGTAAATTATTGTTGTGCCTGTTAAAATTAGAGGAGTTTCTGCGATGTGGGTTGTGGTTATTGGAATTCATTATCTCGCCTAAAAAGCAAACACAGGCTAATAATAACCACAAGCCACTACCCAAATATTTATACTCACACTTTTACAAACCGATATTACTCAGAATAAGTGAATAATAATGTAATTATTCAACGAGCGATATCACCATTCGATCGCTAATTATTAAGCAAGAGGGGAAACAGTCATTTCACTATTGTGTATCATGCTATTGATCCGTGGATATTTCACTATTTTTTTATAAGAAATACAAGCAATACTTATTTTATATTATTGCCAATAGTTCCCGAGTTGAGAAAAACACTAGAAAATACACAATTTTTAGAATAAAACCGAAAAAATAGAGACGTAGGGCACCACTATTTTTTCTTTTTATTTATCTTGTGCTTATCTTCTCATTGTTGCCAACACAACTATTGTCTTTTGTCGATTCCTAAACGCCATGCCCGCCAAATTCAAAATATAATTATCAACTCGTAAATATTTTATCTACAAACTTATTGTTATTTATAATATAACTAATAATAACATTTACATTACATCATTAATATATTATTTAAAAAGATATATATTCATGTAATAAGAAAACATTCTAGTTTATATAAAATAAATACATTATTCACGTGGCAACGCTGTGCGCTTTAGTTTACTTTCAATAGAACGCTTACGTATCTGTATTCATATAAGTCTATCTTTCTCTGTTTCATTATTACAACGGTTTTCCTACTTTAATCAAATAAAATAGGAATGATCGGAAATTAGTACATTATTTACATTACAGAATAATAAATAATGAAAAATTGATTGAGAAAATTGAAATTTTAATATTTTTAATACAATACAAATTATTACGTTAACAAAATTTATTGAGAAACTGTATTATGAAAGTAACTGAATTCAATACATCGTGTAATGTAAAGTTGGTTGCATACCTATTAGGAACTATCTAACTACTAACATATAGGGGGGATACGAATTTTAATTACGTACGTTTTATTCAATTTCTGTTTTGAATTAAAAGTGTGTATATATATATATATATATATATATGTTCTAATTTTGGCGCGTTTTGAACGACGACGGCGTACCGTGACGTCACCCAAGACGCTGACGCCTGTTCGAAATTGAAAAGTCGGGAATTCAGTTTATGAAATTTGTGCATGGGATAATGTCGGTGAGCTCCGTTCTAAATTTTTTTATTTCGTAAATTCCGCGCCGCCGAGACATACAGGATTCAAAAATTTAAATAAAGTTGGTGGATTGGTGTAGGTAAGTCGGTTTTTAATGACGGTTACCTAAAATAAAATGATCCGTGTATATTTAGAGCTTCATATAAATATTTATTTTTGATGTTTCTGCAGAAATTTGTGTGCTTGATAAACGTGTTTAAGTAGGGGCGATTATTGTTTGTTTTCTGATAGTTTTCGAAATAAAAAAAATCAGAAAATACGCCAGTTCGGTAATTATGGATAATTAAATAAGTATTTGTTACTAAAACATTCTTTTTTTATGTTATTCTCGATATTAACCCCACAATCCAAATATTTTTTCTTTTTTAATGTTTCTAATGACTTAAAAGTCAATTTAACAATTTTTTTAACATATTTTCTTACTAAATATATTGTATAATGTCATATAAGTCATTTCCACGCCAAATTCTAAAAGTTTTCGTCTTTATTTCTCACCAGAATCTATTCAAATACAATACCCTGTATAATACTCCTTGTTACACTTTTATTATAATTATTTTATACATTATAAGTGGAAGTGAAAGTTTCTTAACGTAGATCTTATTAAAAAACATGACAAAATGATATTTTTCGTATACCCCCTGTAAGTTTAATAATTAAAACATAACAACACATAATTAAATTTTCACTCCTAAGCAATTTGTAATAATCCTATTCCTAATTATTGATAATTCTTGTAAAATTTCGAGTAAATACTTATTATTTCGTATCATCGCGTTTCTAACCTCAAATTTATGAAATTGACGCGATTTCAAATTATCAAACTACTCACTCAATAACAAAAATTAAAAAGTACCATTTGGTTTTTTATTCAAACCACAAAAAAACTATATTTCAAATTATATCGAGAATATAATATAAAATGGAATGTGAAATAATACTGCTCTGGATTGCTAGTTATGTCTGTGTTTAAAATTACACGTCTGTCTTATAGGGAAAAGGTTTATTAAACGCCACAGACTTTATAGTCTTCTAGAATAAATACTTTCGAAAGTTTTTATCGACGAGCTTCCTGTTTTACGTAATAGAATTAGTAAATGACTCAAACTATAATTTTAAATAAAGTAGATAATACAAAATGGCGGATACAGGATGGAATGCAGGTTTCCGTCGTTCATTTTGTTATTAAAATTTCCAAATCTGTTCTATTTACACGATAACATGATAAAGAACAAAAAGGGAAATAAAAATTATTCGATCGGAACCGCCCAGGGAATTTTTCCACCTAAAAATAAATTTTCTATCGGGAGTGTATTAGTCCCGTTCAACCATACGGTTGTTTTCCTTCTCTTTCTATTTGTTTTGTGCAAACGATATTTTTAAACCAATATAAAGTATCGAAATTTTTTAATATACGATTAATCATAACCGGAATTAGATAAAAATATTACTACTTTGTACACTATATAATAATAATAATAATTAAATATTGAATTTTAACAATTTACGTAAATTCGTAGCTGTCAATCGAAGTTTAACTCAGTTAACGCCTAATAGATAGCGCTACGTACTACATCATTTGAATCGATTAATATTTTGCTCGTGCTTATAGAAAAAACAATAGAAAACTTAAAAATGACTCATATGTAAAAAACACTAATTTGTGTGAAAATATATAGGTGGTAAACATTCTATATATCGAAATATAGTTAAGAACAAACAATTATGTTTGATATAAGTGTTGCCGACATTCAGGGGCGTTCCATTTGTTTACTAATATTAATCAGCACGTTATCTTTTTTTAAAGGGTGAAATAATCTGTTGTATTGATTGAAAACAACAAGGGGTTTGAAATAGGGAATGTATCAAATTTCCAATGGTCTAAGAAACAGTATTAAAAAAAGGAAATATGATAGTTACTTAAAGGTATTGAATATACGGTATCATTTAAATTGTTAATAGAGATGGGATATTATTTTATGTTAGTTACATGTCAAACTATTTCATTTCACACTAGACAGATCCGCATTCAGGAGCATTTTAGTTAATAATTGAAATAATATAAGAAAGATTATTGATTTTTTTTAAATTAAATTTAATTTATAGGATATTTTACAGATATAAAAATCATTTTTGTTGCGTTACGTTACGTTTTAATGATCGAACGTCTCCAAGAGAAATTCTAGGTACGTCGGGAACATAAACAAATACTTAACATTACAAGTTTAAGGTTAATTAGGTTTGCCAAAGTGATCGGCGCAATTTCAATTCAAACTTAGGATTGTTTATTTATATTTTCAGGAGCGACTAAAATGATAAAGGTCGATGAAAGCGATCCCGTCGGAGGTAAGTACGAAATTTTTGAAAAATCAGGAATGATGACATCTTTCTTATCATATTATACACATTTTTCATTTGAGCTTCCTTAACCTCCCCACCATTCGACTATAAACGAAAAAAACGACGAAGCTGTGGTTTTTCAAAAAATAAAACATTTTTCTTATTTTTTTTATGCTCCCCTGTATCTAATTATCCATTTGCGACGTTCCCTATATCGAATTATATCTATGGAATCATCAGTTTCAATAAAATAATCAAAAATATACAAATATACAATTAAATGTTTTTTTTTTCAGTGTAGTTTTTGCAATAATTCAAAAATGATGCTTCGTAGGGAAAAAATTATTAATACCTTTTTTGTAGAGAATTTCAATATCTATAAATTTGTTCCTATTCATTTTTCAATTAGCTTTCACCGTTTAAGAGAAATTTTTATTTATATATTGTCTCTACTCGAAGAATCGTTTCAAGGTCATTAGTTGAATTAGAGTTGGACGGTGCTTACACAGAATTGTATATTTATAACGTATTCGTGTTTTGTGATTAAAATAAATTATTCAAGTACTGTATCGTACTTTATTTACATATTATAACTTTCTTTATATTATTCAAATAGATTCATTTTGAATTCGTTACAAATTATAAATTCTCGTACCCAGTTATATTGTAACCGATAACGTTGACACCTCTACGTCGAGCAATACCACAGAACACAGAGTTTAGAGAGTGAAAACTTTTCAATTTCAACTCATTCAACAATTAATGAATTAATTAACGTAGTAAAGTGATATAACGAAACGAAAAACATCGTGAATTATTCAAATAACTTTACAGGTAGTTGGTGTATATATTAGATCGAAAGACAGTTTTTCTTTATGGTTATTTTTTGGCTAGTGATCGCATTCCTGAAACATTCAATATTCCCTGCCAAAAATTTGAAACCGAATAACCCATTTAGAAACCAGAGATAAGTCGATTCAAGGTTTTCGTTAAAAACGTGTAGCTAGGCGCATTACCAGAACCGGCTTCAGGTATTTATTAACAATTTGTGGAATAATGATTCGTTTTTGATTATATCTTCGAAACGGTGGAAGCTACTAAAAAATTAAGTCGAAGTAATTTGTAGATCATGAAATTTTCTACAAAAAAGGTAGATATGATTTTTTTCGTACGAAACGTCGTTTTTGAGTTATTGCAAATTTTATGCACTAGATACGTATTTAAGTCGTGTATTTTTTGTGTTATCTAAAAATAGTTTTTGGAGCAGTTTATAATCAAATCAAAGCCAAAAAGTGATTCGAGACATAAAAATTCAAATATATATATTACCGAGACCAATTTTTGACAATGAATTTTAATTTTCTATTATAAAAATAAATATAAAAGCTTCGAAAACACTGTAGTAGCCAATATTACATAAAATAAAATTTTTATGTTATGAAATTTTATATAAAAGTTTTGCCAATTGGAACTCATTCAAATATATAATTTAAAAAAACACTAAAAACATCCATAACAATATGTTTTCAAATAAATTAATCGTTGAAACTGTCTGTAGATATAAATCAAAGTTAGTACTACTTTAGTTCACGCTTTAATATACAGATGGCGCCACAAGTGCTAAATTAATACATTTGAAGTAACCTTGAAAAGATGGCAGTGAAAAAGTTCGTTAACCTATTTTTTTTCTACAAAATATTTATATCTAATTTGAATATTCCTCATTAAAATAATAATATTTGTTATCCGCGCCATCTCCATTTTAATTGCGAACCTAAAAGGTTAATTATTTCTTTGCATCGTAGGAAACTGTAGAAGTGTCAGTATAGAGATGTGAAACTTTTTTGAAAACAGTTTTTTTGGAACTGAAAAATATTTACAGTTGATTTCTATTAGAAAAAAAAATTTATTTTGTATATATCATATTATAAACATAATTTCAACTAATTCCTCACATTTGTATATACAATTATTAAAAATAATGTTGGAGATTTAATTGAGTACACAACTTGTTTAGTTTTATGTCAAGGTCATGATTTGTACTCGATTTATAATAACCCATAAACCCACTGGATGGAATTTCAAAAAATAACTCCAGAAACAAAACCGTTCGAGAATCATATGATTAGATACCCAGGGCCGGATTCAGCTAAACTATATTTTTATTTAATTTTTGTATCAGTATGTTAAATATTGTTTTGTAATTTCGAATGTTGTTGTGGGTTGAGGACTCAAAATAAACAAAATAAAACGAGATTTTTTATTCCAGAAATTGAACTTAGTTTCCCACATAGAACGGTTCAAATTCAACGAGGGGTAGATCCCAAAGAATTATATATATTAGAAGAGGAAATCGGAAGGTAATTTTTGTTAAAATACAAATTTTTTAATTTGTCACAATTGTCCACTAAAAATTTCAAAAATCTCGATATATCAAATAATTAACTAAAAAAACTACAATTTTTTAAAATATCTTTACAAAAAGAACCCCGTAAAAATATTACATAACCTCGATAATAATTATAACTACTATTTATTTTATTTACACAATTTAAAAATATTGACGCTACGTTCTAAGCCTGACCTGGAATTTAATTTCTACCGGAGACTACTGATTGTACAAAGTTCCGATAGATGGAGACACGTCTCAATCACGATTTACGTCTTCCAAAGCCATCGTCAATTTTCAGTGATTGAATAAAGCACTTCGATTTCCTATTATTCGTTTTATTTTTATTCTCCCTAATCATCCTCTATGTTAAATAGATTTTTAAATTGGATTTTGAATATATAAAAGAATTTGATTGCATTCGATTTACGTAATTGATATTACGACCTATCGGTAAAGTAGATAACCTTCACAAAAGATGACATATACGTCAAAATTCAAAACATTTCAATAATGATAATAATACGTATATTATTTATTTAATTGCGTATTAATTTATATTTTATTTTCAATTTTTTGTATCCTAATCCCCACTATAAACTCCCTGAAATATATGATTGTAGCAACCGAAATAAATGAAATGCCAACGTATCAGTCACGATGTTGCCAGACTTAAATATATTATTTAGATATAAGTAATAACGTAAATTTGCTATTTTGAATTCTTATTATCGATATTTTTCTTGTATTTTAACTTAATTGCAACAATTTTTATTAAATTCAGAACCAATTTCGTATGAAATCTTCCTATGTTTTTAATAATATTCTTCAGCGTATAACTGGCAACACTGTTGTTTCGTATATGTGAACATCGTCAAGGTCAAATTAACTTCTTTGTTTCCGTGCGTTTTGTATTCGTAGTTTGTTTTAATATCTATTTAACGTATATCGGGTAAATGATGAATGGGATGTTTGTTATTTTAGAGGAAAATTTGGAACCGTTTACAGATGCAAAGAAAAATCCACTGGACTTTGTTTGGCGGCGAAATTTATCGCTTGCCCGAAAAAAGAAGATAAAAGAAACGTCGAAAGGGAAATAGATATAATGAGATCGTTGCAACATCCAAGGCTGATACAAATATACGACGCGTTCGAAAATGGGAAAATCATGACGGTCATTTTGGAACTGTAAGTCTAATTATAAATTAGAAATAAAAATATTGATTATCTGTGAGAGGTATTCGTTTATATTTTTATAAAATGTCAACGTGGTTGCATCAGATGAAAAATTCCCGCGTGCCGGTAAAATCTGACTGGAAGTATTTAGGCCATTGCGTATTTTTCGGACAAAAATTTTACTTTTCAACGACGTTATCCAGTCGACTCGACTAACTGAAACTAGTGCATACAAATCCGTATTTTCAGAAGTAAAAATAACGTCGATAATTGTTTTTTGAGTAGTGGCTACTAAACCGACGTACAGTGACCGTAACTAAAACTAAACTGAACTTGTGGTTTTATAATTTTTTTTTTATATTTTCGAGAAAAATGATAAGTATATCAACTTTTTTATATTTTGAAAATATTATTTATTATTGTTTTATTATTGACGAGTTGAAAATATCGATTTATCGATTAATTCGATGACAAGTGACATAATCGATATACGAATTTTCCCGTAATACAAAAACGCTAATCGGGCATTTTCGATGCTACAAAATCCATTTATCGATGATCCAGATCTCGGCTTTTTTAACTGGATTCATGAATTGAACAAAAGTTTTTCCATTTTGGCGGAAGTGGGGAAGAAAAAATTCAAAAATAATTGTTGTGAACGTTTTTATTTATTCAACTGTCTTCTAGCTCAGGCAGGAAGTAGTTGGTTAACGAAATTGAGGTTAGGTTTACTTTAGCTTCGTTTAGGTTAGGTTTACTTTAGCTCTGATTAAATTAGGGTTACTTTAACCTCAATTTGGTTCACTTTAGCTTCGTTGAGGTTAGGTTCACTTTAGTTTTGATTAGGTTGGGTTTACTTTAGCTTCGTTAGGTTTATAGGTTAGGTAGATGAGGTTAGGTGGATGAGGTTAGGTTGACTATAGCTTTGGTTAGGTTAGGTTCACTTTATCTTAGGTTAGGATATTTTAATGGGCCAATAAATCGGGAAAATGATGTATAACTTCGATAAATGGATTCTGTGAACTCGAAAATGTCGAATTGGTGTGTTTTTATTAAGATTCTTAATTCGACATAACCTCTAAAATAGCGAAAAATCGCGTTTTCCCAAAATTTCCACACATCCACGATATTTTATTGAGACGTCGATGTGTGTAGTAGTCACTACCGCATTTCTTGTGTGCTGATTTTCGTGTTTACAGAATCCAAGGCGGAGAGTTATTTGAAAGAGTCATCGATGACGATTTTATTTTGACTGAGAAAAGCTGTACGGTTTTTATGAGACAGATATGCGAAGGTGTCGATTTTATACATAAACAGAGGATATTACATCTTGATATGAAAGTACGTACAAGCTCTACATACATATAAACGCAGTGTGTATATTTTTCGTACAAATCTAATGGAATTTTCCACTATTTTTCGCTTAAAAACAACCGAAAATCTCGATTTTCCGATAAATTTTCGAATATCATTTGTTGCAGCCGGAAAATATTTTATGTTTAACAAAAACCGGTAACAGAATTAAAATTATCGATTTCGGATTAGCCAGAAAATTCGATCCGAACAAAAAACTTCAAGTTCTTTTTGGTACACCGGAATTCGTGGCACCGGAAGTGGTAAATTTCGATGAAATCGGATATGGGACCGATATGTGGTCCGTTGGTGTCATTTGTTACGTACTGTAAGTATAATTATTACGTAATAATTAAATATTTTTATTCCAGATTCATCTAATAACATAAATCATTCTAAAATTATCCTAAAACGGTCCTGTATTACGAAAAACTTCCATTAGATATTTAAAATTATCTTTCTCCTTTTTTATCATAATTTACAATGTACCTGTCCTTTTTTAATGAGTCAAATTAACATCAATCATATGATTCGTCATTAGAATATCGCTTTTACATCAATATTTAAAAAAAATACGTTGCGTATTTAAAATTCTTATTGTTTTTCTCTTTTTATCATAATTTTCAAATGATATATCTGTTCTTTTCTAACGAGTCTAACTAACATCAATCATGTGATTCGTCGATCGAATATCGTTTTAACACATCCCGTGATTTTTTTTTATTTGTTTCTCTGTCTTCATCATTATGATTCAAAGGTTCTTTGTCTAACTTAGCATACGACTATCGGTAGTTTGTTGTTGTTTATCGCGGTGGTTTTTTGATTTGACAATCTGTGATGGAAGTAAACGTGGAAGTGTTTGTTGAATAAAATAGACGCCAATCATAAAGTATGTTTATTTTTTTCTTCTAAAACTCCAGCCAAAATATCGTTATGAGAAAAAATATTCGATAAAGTTATTTTTAAATTGAAGATATTTCAATGACATATAGACAGGACCGTATTCAGTGATCGCGTTTTAAGTTTTTAAATTTTGGTTGTTTTCAATTTTCGTAATTTAATTGCAGACTGTCTGGTCTGTCCCCATTTATGGGTCATACTGATGTAGAAACAATGGCGAATGTTACTATAGCTAAATATGATTTCGATGATGAAGCTTTCGATGAAATTTCTGATAATGCGAAAGATTTCATCAGAAAATTACTCATTAAAGATATGAAGTAAGTGTAGTTGTGTTTATAAAATTTTTGATCGGTTGAAAAGCAAACAATGATATCGTTTTGATTATCCCTCGTAAATTATCGATAATTACATAAAATAGATTTTTTTAATCTTACTAATCTTTCAACATGAAAATCGTGAAAATCCTGAAAAATTTGTAAAAATCACGAAAATCCTGAAAATAATGAAAATTTTAAAAAATTATGAAAATCGAAAAAAACTGCTGAAATCCTGAAAATCGTAAAAATCTTGAAAATCCTGGAAATCGTAAAAAACCTGGAAAATTGTAAAAATCACGAAAATCCGGAAAATGAAAATTTCAAAAAATGATGAAAATCGAAAAAAATTGCCGAAATCCTGAAAATCGTAAAAATCTTGAAAATCGTAAAAATTTTGATAACTGTAAAAATCCTGAAAATCGTAAAAATGACGAAAATTGTGAAAATCTTGAAAATTTTGAAAATTGTAAAAATCCTGAAAATCGTAAAAATGACGAAAATCGGTAAAATCATGAAAAATTGTAAAAATCACGAAAATCCTGAAAATGATGAAAATTTTAAAAAATTATGAAAATCGAAAAAAACTGCTGAAATCCTGAAAATCTTGAAAATCCTGAAAATCGTAAAAATTACGAAAATCGTAAAAATCCTGAAAAATTGTAAAAATCACGAAAATTCTGAAAATGAAAATTTCAAAAAATGATGAAAATCGAAAAAAATTGCCGAAATCCTGAAAATCGTAAAAATCTTGAAAATCGTAAAAATTTTGATAACTAAAAATCCTGAAAATCGTAAAAATCACGAAAATCGTGAAAATCATGAAAAATTGTAAAAATCACGAAAATCCTGAAAATAGTGGAAATTTCAAAAAATGATGAAAATCGAAAAAAATGGCTGAAATCCTGAAAATCGTGAAAATTTTGATAACTGTAAAAATCCTGAAAATCGTAAAAATGACGAATATCGTGAAAATCTTGAAAATTGTAAAAATCCTGAAAATCGTAAAAATCACGAAAATCGTGAAAATCTTGAAAGTGCTGAAAATTGTAAAAACCCTAAAAGTCGTAAAAATGACGAAAATCGTGAAAATCTTGAAAATTGTAAAAATCCTGAAAATCGTAATAGTCACGAAAATCGTGAAAATCTTCAAAATACTGAAAATTGTAAAAACCTTGAAAATCTTGAAAATACTGAAAATTGTAAAAATTACGAAAATCTTGAAAATACTGAAAATTGTAAAAACCCTGAAAATCTTTATTCTGTAATATCATTTTTTTATCGGACAAACGAATCTAGTACATTACTGTACGAATATATTATTAAAATATTTAAAATACGTCCCTGTGCAACAAGACGTATTGTTTGCTCTTTGACCGTGAATACAAATTTAACTTTGGCATGGACGCTGCATTTCCGAACGGGTTTTGTGACTTCCAATCAAGTTTGTTGTGTAATGTAATTAATTATTGACAAAAAAAACTTTTGTTTGTATTATTGCGCGTATTTTCCATCAAAAATTTCATCATTTTTTTCCCTCTAACTTCCTTAAAACGATAAAACAAAAGCGAAAATTCGAAAAACTTATTTTTACATTGACAGTAACTTAAAAATGGAGATACAATAACAGCTGATATTTTAATTTATATGTAAATAGAAAACTACGCCATCTCTACGTATAACTATAAACTATAACGTAATCGTGATAGTAATAGAGATGGGAATCGATACTTGTAATGTTACCAGTTAAAATTAACAGTTTTTAAAATTGTAAATAAATGTACGGGAGTTACGAACTAATTTTGGCTTTTTACGGCGTCGCCAATATATAATTTTTGAACGAGGCGACTTATGAATTGAATTTGGTGTTTTTATTATGTTTTGGCTCTAAAAAATGGAAAAATGTCGAATTTTTTTTCAAAATATTTGCTTTTATAGCAGGTTGAATCTACGAATGAGAATTTTTAAGATCATTTTAACTTTTAAATCCAATTTCCGTAATTTTTTATAAATATGTCAAAACGAATATTTAAAAAAAAAAACATGAGTAGATCGGATTCAGTTTGCAATGGAAAACAAGATGAAAAAGTCGCGGCGTTGCCGATATTCTTGCAATTTAATCGCCAGACGTCGATTTTCTTGTTTGGAATTCTCCCGCGCTTTGATAGAAACTAGAGGTGGGAACTAACAAAAATATCTATCATACAGTTACTTCTACTTTCACTTCATTCTACTATAATTTCGCGATTTTATAGTATTTAAATGAGATATAATCGTTTTACTATGAAATAAAGAATATTTTGTGACCGTTATATTAAAAAAAAAAAATGAAATTATTCATATAAACATCGCGGCGTTGCCGATATTCTTGCAATTTAATCCCCAGACGTCGATTTTCTTGTTGGAATTCTTGTTAGAGGTGGGAACAAAAAAAAATTTATCGAAATTTGATGATTTTTTGATTGCTTAGAGCCCAAAACAAAACGCGTAATTATATTGCATTACACAAAAACGTTATCATAGGAGCATTTCAGACAAAGACCCAAATTAGTCGACACAAAGCACTAACTCGATTCGTTTCCGTTTCCGTCCCTACTAATTTGGGTTACGTTTGCATGCTCTGTCGCGCACGCGCACAATTAATCCCACTAACAGGGTCTTTGTCTAAAAATGTTTCAGCCAACGACTCACGGCATCGGATTGTTTAAATCACGATTGGCTGAAGAGAAAATCGACGAAAACCCCCACCATGGACGTGACCAAAGACAACCTAAAACAGTTCGTCGAAAGATGGAACGAACACCCCAATTCCCCCTACGTTTTCGAAACGCTACCACCCACCGGAGACGAGAATCTGTCGCGTTCCAGTCAATCTTTAATCGGTGAGTCACCATCGCCTTGCGGATCCTTAGCGTCATCTTCCGGTTCCGATGACGCGTTTCTACGAGATAACCAACGACCGCTCTCGACACCGTCGGACCATTTCAGAAGAGCCTCGGACAGCACTTGCGTCGTAAAAACCAGCGATATAACCGAGAGGGTGAATCTGGCCGAAGAAATACGAAAATTATCCGATAAACTTTTCCAACTGTCCAATTTCGATACGGACCTGACTAATAAGGAAGTTTCGTTTAAACCGGAAGAAACGACGCGGATACCGTGGAGAAAAACGAAATTCAAAATAAGCAACGCCTCCAGAGACGTTCCCCTCGTCGTTAAAACTATTCATAAATCTGGCAACGTCGATAGTCCGAACGGTACGAAAGATCTGCTGTTGCAGTTGTTGGAACAGTGGGATGAAGCGGAGGGAGTCGGGAGGAGAAACGTTAGACACGCCTCCGTATCGACGGATTTTGGCGGGAACGAATCGCTGGGACAGAAAACGATCAGTTCGTTGAATACGTTTTTTCAATCGAGATCCGCTAATAAACTTCCCAAATTCCAGTTGAATAAAACTTGAATTTATTTTAATTATTCACGCATTTTTATTTTTTAATTTATTTATTGTTGTCATATGTACATACGGGACCATTTTACCTTCGAAATTATATTTGATGTTCGTGATTCGTTGTTCAAATATATAATTTTATTAACGAAATATTAGTTTTCTTACTTATTTCCGTTTCCTTACGAAATAATTCAAAATTATCTCACGTTACATTATATATATTTGTAAAAATTGATATCAAAGTCGCAGCGTTGCCGATTTTCTCGGAATTTTATCCCCGAACATCGACTCGATATTCTCCCGCGTTGTGTTACAAACTAGAGGTGGGCACTAACAAACATTTCGTTGTCAAACGTTACAGTTACTTTCATTTTATTAATATTTTATAATAATTCTTCGATTTTACACTATTTCAGTGACATATTTCTATTTAATTACGAAATAATCAAAATTTTCTGACGTTACATTCAAGATATTTGTAAAAATTGATATCAAAGTCGCAGCGTTGCCGATTTTCTCGGAATTTTATCCCCAAACATCGACTCGATATTCACCCGCGTTGTGTTACAAACTAGAGGTGGGCACTAACAAACATTTCGTTGTCAAACGTTACAGTTACTTTCATTTTATTAATATTTTATAATAATTCTTCGATTTTACACTATTTCAGTGACATATTTCTATTTAATTACGAAATAATCAAAATTTTCTGACGTTACATTCAAGATATTTGTAAAAATTGATATCAAAGTCGCAGCGTTGCCGATTTTCTCGGAATTTTATCCCCAAACATCGACTCGATATTCACCCGCGTTGTGTTACAAACTAGAGGTGGGCACTAACAAACATTTCGTTGTCAAACGTTACAGTTACTTTCATTTTATTAATATTTTATAATAATTCTTCGATTTTACACTATTTCAGTGACATATTTCTATTTAATTACGAAATAATCAAAATTTTCTGACGTTACATTCAAGATATTTGTAAAAATTGATATCAAAGTCGCAGCGTTGCCGATTTTCTCGGAATTTTATCCCCAAACATCGACTCGATATTCACCCGCGTTGTGTTACAAACTAGAGGTGGGCACTAACAAACATTTCGTTGTCAAACGTTACAGTTACTTTCATTTTATTAATATTTTATAATAATTCTTCGATTTTACACTATTTGAGTGACATATTTCTATTTAATTACGAAATAATCGAAATTTTCTGACGTAACATTCGATATATTTGTAAAAATTGATATCAAAGTCGCAGCGTTGCCGATTTTCTTGGAATTTTATCCCCAAACATCGACTCGATATTCTCCCGCGTTGTGTTACAAACTAGAGGTGGGCACTAACAAACATTTCGTTGTCAAACGTTACAGTTACTTTCATTTTATTAACATTTTATAATAATTCTTCGATTTTACACTATTTGAGTGACATATTTCTATTTAATTACGAAATAATCAAAATTTTCTGACGTTACATTCAAGATATTTGTAAAAATTGATATCAAAGTCGCAGCGTTGCCGATTTTCTCGGAATTTTATCCCCAAACATCGACTCGATATTCACCCGCGTTGTGTTACAAACTAGAGGTGGGCACTAACAAACATTTCGTTGTCAAACGTTACAGTTACTTTCATTTTATTAATATTTTATAATAATTCTTCGATTTTACACTATTTGAGTGACATATTTCTATTTAATTACGAAATAATCGAAATTTTCTGACGTAACATTCAAGATATTTGTAAAAATTGATATCAAAGTCGCAGCGTTGCCGATTTTCTCGGAATTTTATCCCCAAACATCGACTCGATATTCACCCGCGTTGTGTTACAAACTAGAGGTGGGCACTAATGAACATATGGTAAACAGTTACCAATACTTTCCCGCCATTTTGTAAATTCAGACTTTTCTCGTTTCGGAAAGTAGAGGTGGGTGCGTCAGTTATATTTAAACTTGTAATAAATTCGTAGGTCATTTAAAAACATGCAACTACATCAATCTAGCTAATAATTCAAGTTTTTCTTTTCGGACAACAGCTCTGTTGGAACATTGACAAAAAAATACTGACAGTCTTACATAAAATTGAAGTTTACACCCACGTATTCGAGATATTTTTAAAATTATTAATAAAACGGTTTTGAAGTCGCGTAATTGGGAAAAAAAGTGTTTTAAGAAAATTACACGCGAAAAAAAAAACAATTACTTCAAATTAAACGAGTTCAAGAAAATGGGGGTGAAGAAAAACTAATTAAATGGTACGTTTATTTTAATTTTTCGCTTAAGCTTTCGCTTCTGCTTGTTTTTATATCGAATAATACCCAAAAAGTTAGGTTAGAAATTTTTTAATCTTTGTTTAATTAAAATTATTTTTCTATCCATTTTATTATTCCAATAATGAACTTAATATATAATAATTAACTTTAAACGACATCTGTTATCGAATTCAGTAACTAACCAAGTCGTCAATTACCTGCAATACCAACATCGCCGTTTGAGATAGGAATCTGTAATTCTTTTATTGGCGAAATAATCACTAGATGGCGCTTCAGGGATAATTATATTATTAGTAATATAAACGGCATTGAAGCTTTACAATTTTTCTTTCTGTTTGTTCGAAAGGGACACATTTGAAAATGAATTAACGTTTTCAGAAGCAGACCGACGGCAGAAGAAGCATTGAGTCATCAATGGTTAAATAAGGATACCGTACATTCGGAATTGCAAATTGATAAATCGAAATTAAAGAGATACGTTATCAAAAAAAGGTGGATCAAAGCTGTCAACACTATAATCGCGTTAAAAAGAATGGGCGCCAAAATCGATATGGATTTAATACATAATAGTACTTAATTGTGTGATATTTCGAAAATTTTCTACAAAAGACTATACGATATCATTTAAAATATGATACAGGCAATATAACGACTAAAATTTTACGAGATATAATTAAAATAAAACATTTTGGGCAAATATTTTTAGACATACCCTCGTATATAAATCAATACACTTTACAGCTTGTTCCAAAGATGGCGTACGTTCATTATATATCGTGTTGAAATTTTACATGATACTAGTTGTTTCAAAAAAATATTAAATTAATTATTTTTTAAAAGTATTTAATAATTAAATTAAATTGAATTTATAATATAAACGCTTTACGTTACTACACGGCTTCATGGAGCGAATGTGATCACATGAGAGTGGCCGCCATATTTGACTCAAACTACGATACTAAATAAATTATTTTCGTCTTTTTTTTTTAATTAAAACTTTTGAGCCTTTGAAAAGTTTTTTATTAAATTTGAGAATATGAATGGCGATTTAATAAGTTTATTATGAAAGAAACAAAAACTAAATCAGCCGTACACGGATAGCAATACAGTGTCGACGTCACGCACCGCCATTGTTATGACAGGTCAACGATTGCTTTCCAAAGTTTTAACTGCGTCGACGATCGTATATATGTCAAGTTATTTTTTCGTATTTTCTTCGATAAATTTTGAAAAAAAAATACCTTCTGGCACAAAACTAATTAATAACACACCCTACCTTACAAACTTTGTTTTGAAAGTGACGTCACCTTCCGGTTGTCTATTACCACGCCCCCTACGGCTATATCCGTTAACAATGATGATGTCCATGCTTTTTAATTACGAGGGGAACTCGTAAAATAGTTTACGTCGTTGAATGAATTAAAAACAGATATTCACTTGAATTTTTTTTTGTTTTTAGAAGTTTTAATATATTTTTAGATTAACTGACTTGTTTTATTAGCAATATTTCGTTTATAAATCACCTATTTTTTCTTTTTCTTCACGTATAAGGTGAGTAGGTACTTTAAAGTCTACAATTTACACGTTTTCACTTCTACAGGGTGATTAAAGATTATTATAACGAAAAGAAAGCGGTTGTAGACGTAAAATGTCTGTTTTTACATTTCCATCACATTGATAACTTTAAAAAAATATAATGTAACGACAAAGATTTATTCATATGTGTCTGTATTGTAGTTTAAATTCAATACTAATGAATATCTTTTGTAGACGGAGGTTTTGTACAATATTTGTATTATATAATGTATATTTTTACTTTTAACTTCTAACATCTCTTCCTACTCCACTAATTAAATGTTAAATAATTGATTTAATAAAGTTATTTTACATATTTCCTTTTTTTTCAACAATAAATCCTCATACTATCGTATCACCCTATAAGATTGACGTCAAGGAACGTGTTGCGATGCCCTCTTTAGGAAAAAACGTGAAATAGTAATGGCCTCGTCTTCATGTATATCCAACCACTTTTACATATACGGGGGGATACAAGTAATATATATTCAATTTAAATACAATTCATATTAAAAAAAAACAAATATCCAATTATAAGCATTTTTAATAAATCTTCTCCTCAACAAAATACAAAAATAAATATTTACTTCATGAAAAAAATCTGTTTATGTACACATTACAAAATTGAATCTCCCTGTATAGTTCAAAACATTTTAGCACAGAACACAATGTTAATACGCCCCCTATTAGGAAAGTCGTCAAACAGTAATGGCCTCGTGTTCATGTATATCCAGTTATTTTGATTTTTACGAGGGGAATACGCAAATTTGCTTTCTGAATAAAATTGGGATTTAAAAAAAATTAATGGATTATTACAGGATATTCTAACTCTTTTTCTTAACTAAATTGATAAAAAATCTTGATTTATGCGAAAAAATATTGACTACAAAACTTGGTTAGTATCCATTTTGTTACGTTTGCAAAATTGAATCCTCCTGTATAGTTCAAAACATTTTAGCACAGAACACAAAGTTGATACGCCCCCTGTTAGGAAAAACGTCAAACAGTAATGGCCTTCGGATTGATGTGTACACAGTTAAGTTTTATTACGAGGGGAGTGAATAAAATAAATAAAACAAAAATGGCGTTTTTAAGAAAAAAACTTGTGTTTATTGTAGACTTTCATACATATACAAAAAAACACAATATTGAACTTAAAATACAACTTAACGGTAAGATTTTTGGTAGCGAGCACGTGCTCCCGGACCACCGAACTTTTTAGGTTCGCAACGTCGAGGA
Organism: Diorhabda carinulata; assembly: GCF_026250575.1. Classification (NCBI taxonomy): domain Eukaryota; kingdom Metazoa; phylum Arthropoda; class Insecta; order Coleoptera; family Chrysomelidae; genus Diorhabda; species Diorhabda carinulata. The sequence goes on from NC_079471.1 coordinate 740,480, forward strand.
TCGGCTACCAACAAGGTACGATCGTATTGGATAAGAATATCCTTCAGTTCCTTCTTCGAAGCTTCGTCGACGTCTAAAAACAAAGTCGACTCGTCAATAACAATAAAAAACAGCTAAACACCACAACAAAATCATATTTTTCTCAGAATTGGTTAAAGTGCGATCATTAAAGCTCATAAACACGGACCAAAACGCGTTTCATCATGTTTTTGTTACTAGTAATATAAATAATTTATACCAGGACTATTCGAAACGTAATTGAGACTTTCGAGATGCGTTTAGTGATAAGTGGAGATGAAGCTGCCATTTTGATGTTGGAATATTTCCATTGACAGTTGACAAGGGAAAATATCATCAAAAATAAAATATAGAAGTTTTGTTTTTTTAAAATATCGTTCAAAAAATGATGGATTGTTACCGAAAGGTCCCAAACAGAAAATTTTTAAGAAAGTTTTGATGTTGAATATTCACAATGACGAAGTTTTGGATACATAACTCTTGAACTGAACTCAACCTCCAAAATGTTTTATTATTTTCTTGACAACCCCCGTATTTTTACACGAATCTCGTATTTTAAAATGTAGAAACAAATTTCTAGTAAATACTTTCCATATGACCCTCGTATTTTAACACAAATCTCGTATTTCAAAACGTAATTCGTAGAAATTGAAGAATTTCGAGATAATTTAATTAAAATAAACAAGGAAAATAGAATTTATTTCCAAAAAATTCAGTTCAAAACTTATTTTTTGTGATCCAAAAAATCCACACAAAAAAATGAACTTATGCAATGTTTGTATAACCAGAGGTCACATTATCAAAACAGTTTGTTTAAACAAATAAAAAAGTGAATTTCACGTAAATATATAAAAAAAATTATTGAACTACTTACATTTTTGATAATAAGCAACTAGGGCTTTTGAAATTGCTTGTCTAATCGCATATATTTGCGAAACGTGTCCACCACCATTTACTCTCACTCTGATGTCTACAGCAGAAAATTTATCCTGTAAAAAAAAAAAAAACAACTCAAATAACGTAAAACACAAAATATTTGAAGTATTTTATTAATCTATTTATCATAGTCAGATAAAAACTTTTATTTCATTTAAATAATTCATATTCGGGATAAATATATCGTCATATTAAATGAAAACTTTTATCTATTGATTGTTCTTAAAGAAGATTTTACCTTTCCAAGTAACAGAATTGGTTCTTGGAGTTTATCTTGGAGCATTTTCGGCTCGACTTGACTAAGAGGTCTTCCATTTACCCTCAAAACTCCCCTACCTCTTTTACAATAAGCTACGGCGGTAGCTGATTTCTAAAAAATGTTTGATTATAAAAAACGGCATCAAGTTGTGGGATTACGTGAATGATAAACTATAAAAAAGTTAAATACACGTGTTACAGGTTATGTTACAAAAACTTACCTTTCTGCCAAAAACTTGGACAGAATGAATAGGTTCTCTCTTTTGCTAAAAAAACAATTGATAAGAATTAGTGAATTATGCAATTAATTTATACATAACAGCTATTATTTAATAGATGTTTTTAAAAATAATACCTTTTGCTGTGTGCCTTGCATTGTGAAAGATTGAAAAAGGAAGTACTTTTTGACATATGACACTGACACAACGGTATTTTCCGGTACACACGAAAGTTAATTTCCATGCCACTACTTGTACAGAATTAACAGTTTAAGGTAGTTTTATTCAATATATTTACACACAAAAATTGCAAATACATAAAATTAAACTTTTCTATAAATTAAAATTATGTTGAAAGTAATAACGAAACTTTTTCTAATGTATTAATATAAATCTACAAGCTAGGCAATACATACTTCTTGACGTAAAACTGGTTGCCTATAACTAGTTGAGAGTAGTATAATTGATCGATTTAAGTTATGCAGTACATATAACAACTTATTGTGAAACTGGTTGCCGACTAACAAGGTAAATTTTATTGTTCAATTAGTAAATATTCTTTCTCGTATTTATAATGAACAATTTGTGCCGATTCCATTTAATGTTTTACCCAATTAGATGCGTAATGGAGTGCATACTACATCATCATTGAATAAAAGGAAAACGTGATACTTTGTAGCAATTTTATAATAAATTTTTATCGCATTATAAAAGCTAAAATTATCTAAGCGATGAACGCCAAATTGATATAGAAAACGTCTACAGGGCCGCGTCGAGAAACTCTTGTTATATAATATGATATTTATATCGGTATATAACGTTTTTGCTGATTTAAACATTTCCCTTACGTTTATTCAGACTTGCTGACTACTGATAAATCGTACATTTTGCAAATAGTTTATTATTAATAAAAAAAACATAGTATAGACATTTTTTAAGTATTAATTGTTACAAGACGTCATGAATGTTTTGTTATAAAGTAGTAATTGCAATTTTTTGTTATCGCATTTAAATATCGAAAAATATACTTGACGTTAGATATAATCTTGTTATATTGGCAACATGGCGCTATCACGAGGTTACCTTATGAATATCAAAAGTAGTTTCCCATCTTTTGTTTTCACAACAATTAATGAAAAATAATATTTATATTGTATAAATAAATATTATTAAGTAATAAAAAATTTATTAACACACAAATTTTTTTATAAAAACTTAGAAATATTATAAAATGTGTTATAATCCACCGACACATGCTTGACAATGGTGAATATTAGTGAACTTCGAGATTAATCATCATCCGGTTAATATTTACTGTGCAGTGTTGCCGGTTTGTATAATAATTAAAACAACCTTATTAAAAATGGTAACAACGTAATTTATTGAACGAACCATACCCATAGGAATAACTATTGACGATTTATTCGTTAATAAGGAACAAATAAAAATGGTGGTAGGTTACTAATATGGGATAAATAGCGTTATACAGAGTCATATTTGTACTTTTAAATTCTACTTACTAATACAATTAGACTTTGTGTTCTTTGTTGAAACGTACAAGTGGTTTTTTTATTTAAATCTGAGTCAAGGTAATTGTTGCTAATTGGTTTATTGTGTTTTATGTTTGGAACGTTATAGAGATTTTTTTTTCAAATACAAATAAGCACCGAGAGTTTTTAAATCGAAAATTACAACGTAAAGCCGTCCCTGATATAATAAATGTACGATTATTTTCTATGAACGTCTATTAAATGCTAGTGACCCTTTGAGACTGTTATTTAATGGTCTATGGGGTTTTTTTGCACGATTTTACTCATTTTTAACTGTGAAACTTATATACGAGGTGCGATACATAATTAATTACGTTAATTATTTTTTGTTGGTGTCTAGGAAGTTAGTATATAAAAATTTTAATCTAATTTGAATTTCCGAATACTAAAATATCGAAAACGGTTTATCAAAATATTAAATTTCAGTTTTATTACCACAACTCAACTTACGATATTAATTTTTTACCCACCCTGTACGAATGGGATACTACATCAACTATTTTCTTTACGAAAAAAAAAAACAAACAAATATTTATACTAAACGTATAAGTTGTAAGTCATCGAATTACGAAGAACTGAATCAGAAAGTACGGTGGTGACGTCATAACACGATCGATGACTCGTTTTGTGTGTGTGTGTTTGTTGGAATTTAATTGATTAAAGTCATAAAAATGCACGTTGCTTGAGAAGAAATATTTTTTTTTTCAATAACGGTCGTTTCCTATCGTGATATATGATTAAAAAAAATCATTCTTTTATAAATACATTTTTTAACGTACCCTGTATTTGTACACGGTCTTTTGGGCACACCGGAAGGATGTACTAACTAATTACGGTGTACATTGTCAGTTCTACTAACCTCACAAATCGGGAACGTGTCTTGTACATTAAATAAATTGAAAATCTACGTTTACATATCTTTATATAATTTTAGAAAGTATTATTGCGAACTAAATCCCGAAAATTATGTATATTTTTTACTTTTCGTATTGATTGAATATGGCAACACCGCGTCTAGTTAATATTAACATATATTCAGTATTATTCTAACCTAAGAATCTATTTCCGTTATAGAAAGTTATACTAATTTTGTTTTAATACCTTTATTGAATGTTTTGATCCAATCATTTTATTACCTATAATAAATAGTAGACGAAATATTTAATTTATGTTTACATCATTACGGGAACTTAAATCGGATTTGCGGAAACATTTAAAAATCATAGTAAAAGTGTAAACATTAGTTCGATCAAGTAACCGTGTAAAACAGAAGCGACCGTTTGTGCCAGATGTGCACGTGTAGGGCACGAGGCTTTCGCTATCGTTGAATAATCACCACCCTGATGCCTTTTAAAAACCAGAGGCGTAGTAAAAATAAAACAAAACACATAAAAATAAATTTATTTTAATAAATTCATTACAATATAAAAGTTGACAGTTACAATTCTTCTTTTTTATATACTCGATATCTCATTTCTAGTACAACCAACAGTACGGATGTTTTAATAATAGTAAAAACTTGATTTAATAATACGAGGGGTTAAGTAAATGTTCTCGTATTATCACTAACGGAAACAAAAATTATGATAATAACCATAATTGGATTTGTAGGACTATTAAAACACATAAAAATAAACGATAAATTTATTTTAATAAATTCATTACAATATAAAAGTTGACAGTTACAATTCTTCTTTTTTATATACTCGATATCTCATTTCTAGTACAACCAACAGTACGGATGTTTTAATAATAGTAAAAACTTGATTTAATAATACGAGGGGTTAAGTAAATGTTCTCGTATTATCAATAACGGAAACAAAAATTATGATAATAACCAAAATTGGATTTGTAGGTCTATTAAAACTAAATAAAATCAATTATATTGTGATAAATTATATCCTTACGTCAAAAAAAAATGTTTTTCAATTAATATACATGATATATAGTGAAATTTATTGAGAAAATTTTTATTTATGATCAAGAAAATCGTGTAAATCGATTAATATCTTTTTCTACCCCTAATAAGGTAAATATCCCTACGACCTATGCGACTTTGAAGGTATTCTCACCCCGATATATTCGATGTAAATGTTTCGAGAGGGTAGCAGCTGCCTGTGAACCCATATGGTTCCCATACGAAGTAACGGTTGAACGAATCGAGAATCCATGGGATATTATTCTCGAACAGACAATTACCAATCGAGCATTTCAAAGTTCAAGGTCATTTTTAAATGTAAATCGTAATCTTATTAATAAGTAGCTTGAAAATGAAACGAAAATTTTGATAAGGCTTCTATAATAGGCTTGTTGACAATTAGGTTAAACGTAAAGAATTGAATGGAAATTCGGTCAAGGTGATATGATGATTTTATTGGAAATTATGTATATTAGTAAAATTTATAATTCAACATACCATCCCGCCCTCGTATCTTTCAAAAAAAAAAGATGATTAGGTTTAATTTATAGTTAAGCACTTCATTATTCAAAAATATTGTTGTAAAAAATTTGTTCAGAAATAAATTTATGCAAATACATCTATTCACATTGTATATTTTAGTTCTAAAAACATTTTTTGACTACAATTTATTATATTGTCGAGTAAAAAGTTACTTTAAATAAAATACGTATTTTTGCACACACCTCGTATACTCAACTTATAGTTTAATAATTTCTATTCTAGAATAAAATAAACACGGCAACATTCGATATCATTTAATATTTCTTCATTACTTCTTCACTATAAAATACTATATTATTTATTGTTAAATACCAATTCGTATTATGTCAAATTAATAAACAATTAAACCAAAAACATAATTTCTATAATATATACACTACGTAAAATTATGACAGACAACTTATCACGTGTTAGCACGATGTCATGGAATAAAAACATGGCTTCATGAAATAAAAACATGGCTGTCTTAAATTAACTCTCCCTTATAAAATTAGACAAATACTATTTTTGTTTTCAACCTACCGCGTTAATTTTTCTATTTAATAAATATAATTATTACGTATTAATATAGAATTATAAATCTGTACGTATTACCCTCTCCCCAAAAGTTCTTCCTTCTTCCTACGATGATTCCACAAAGCTTGTCGTTTCGTCTACGACACAAGTTCGGTATTCGTGCAACGCGGCGCTAAGTTTGTGTTCCACATCGCAGTCAGTTCTGTGGTACGTTACAGATATATAATAATGTTGATAACGACTGTACATTAGAAATAGTGCAACTCGTGACGATATTTATCGAGGAGGTGAATTGAATGATTTCGAATTCTTGGTAGTAGCGGTGATATACTGGTAAAATTTTAGCGGTATTTCGATCGATATGCGCGGATTTTGAAAATTATGGTGAGTTATATTATTTTACATTTATATATTTATACAAAACCGTCAAAAATACCTCATTCATTGACGTAATGTCCATGGTTATCTATATATACAGGGTGGTATTTTCTAATTGCTAGTTTAGGAAGTTTTCGATTAATTTTTTCTGCATAGTTCAAGTTGGGAGTTTATCTATCTAGGTTATATTACGAAATATATAAAAAATTTAATCTATACGAGCGAATATGTGTCCCTATATAAAAATAAACGTTTGTATAGTTATCTGTACTGTTTATTTTGATAACAACCTTAAGATTTACCTTTGGAATGTGTTATAATAATAACAATCCTTGATTGGAAATATTCTAAGAAGGATTTTGTTCCTAAACGGATGTAATTTAACTTTGTTAATATCTTGGAAACGAATAAAAGAATTCTAAAGGTGACGAATCGAAAAAAAAAAACGTTGTAGATAATCCAAGGTCGTGTATTAGCGAGGCATCTTTTATTATTAACTTCGGTATAAAGAAAAATTAATTATAATCAAGTAAAAAATTTTTCTCCATCTCTAAGAGACCCAATGATTTAAGGTGTAGTTTTTTTTATACGAAAAATTATAACAAAGCGGTAAACTTGGCAAACTTGCTTCTAACAGTTGACACAACTGATCAATTTGCCGTAATATCACTTCTACAATAGTTTAGAAATAAAAATAAATTATTTCAAACCTATGTCTTGGTTCTTTTTTCGATTATTTTTTATGTAAAGCATTGATACGACCTGTATATATATACTATCGTATGTATCTATTTGATTCAAATATCAATTTCATATAATTAGTAAAGTAAAAAAGGTAAATATGATATTTTAATATATTGTAGGCACCTCGTATACGAAAGGAAATTTTATTTCTCATATATTGTCATTAGAAGATAAAAAAAAAACTATTTTTATGTAATTTTAGTAATAAAAAAGTTTTAAAATGTATTAAAGAAATTAAATAATTTATACGATGTATAAATATTTACTGTACTAAATATATTCTGAAACGAACACTATACCCAGCAGCAGTAAGCGGTTTCTACTTTATCGACGCGGACGACATATTGAATTTTATTCTTGTTTACAATATGCAAATTTTAAATATGAACAGTGTTATAACTTTTTTCTATTTGTAAATGATTCAACAGTATCTAAATATTTTTGCTTTGACTTTACATAAATATCAATTAGTTACCTAATTATTGAAATAAACATTTATGACCAAGTGTAATTAACCATTCTATATATTACAAGTCTGAAAATATAAAACTGATAAAAAGAAGAAGAAATAAATTCATAGTCATAAAATTAGTTTATGTAAAAAACAAAATATTACAAATATTATTAAATATTGTGTGTATTGTTAACTAATTAACTTCCGGTATAGGTAATCGTTTGATTTAGTAACACTATTACTTCGTTGTAAGTTAAACAAGAGGGCGCCCTCATTATTTTGATATTTCATTCAAATCAACTTGTGACCGTTAGGGATTTAGTACAATGACAATTTAAAATTAATTTAGCAACGTTGCCATATTGAATTATTTTTACCTCAACAACAAAACTATGATTATAAATTACGATTGTAGGTTAAAACAATATTTACAATTAAAAAAGAGAACAATATAATTAAAATGATGACACCATTATCTTCAAGATATTTCTGATTATACTGAAAAAAGCCAGGTTATCTCGTCAATGTTTGCGTTTCGTTTTATACCAAGAAGTAGGACAATAAAGTTCGATGAATATGTTAAATAAACAATTTTCTTAATTTTAAAGCGATGCTTACGTAAACTAGTGTATAAATTAAACAATTTTCATTTGGTACATAAAGGACTAGAATAAATAATCACAGACAATGCGTTACATTGGATTCACAGATTTACACCACAGATAATCTATATTTAGACGGTGCACTTATTATCGACGCCATTTAAAGATTATTACAGTTTCCTACGATATAAATGAATAATTTGTTATGTTCGCAATTTAGAGTACAGATGGAGTGACTGATAGCAATGCAAAAAATAATTGTTTAGTCGTAATTTATATACAAATTTAGTCATCACATTCCAAAACACTTAATTGGTATATGTGTAATGTAAATACCGAGAATTATTAATTCAATTTAACATTCCAATTACGGACGAAAATATTTTATTGCCGTTATATCAACAATAAACAAATAGGCGATCAAAAAAATCTAATCAGACATCAAATTATTTATGAAATTTTAATGACACGATTCTTAGTCATTGTTTATCATATGTTTTGATTATTTACGTAGTAAAACAAAACAAGACAGACATAGAAGCGTCGGGAAAATGAAAATAGTTCGGGCGATATGGTCGAAAAAATAAATACTTGTTATAGTCCGTTTACGTTAATGTAATAATTGAAATTATAGAAAAAATTGAGTTGAAAATACAGAATTTTGAAAACAAATTAAATGACATTATATGAATAATAGTTCGGGCGATATGGTCGAAAAAATAAATACTTGTTATAGTCCGTTTACGTTAATGTAATAATTAAAATTATAGAAAAAATTGAGTGGAAAATACAAAATTTTGAAAACAAATTGAATCACATTATATGCATAATAGTTCGGGCGATATGGTCGAAAAAATAAATACTTGTTATAGTCCGTTTACGTTAATGTAATAATTAAAATTATAGAAAAAATTGAGTGGAAAATACAAAATTTTGAAAACAAATTGAATCACATTATATGTATAATAGTTCGGGCGATATGGTCGAAAAAATAAATACTTGTTATAGTCCGTTTACGTTAGTGTAATAATTGAAATTATAGAAAAAAATAGAGTTGAAAATACAAAATTTTGAAAACAAATTAAATGACATTATATGAATAATAGTTCGGGTGATATGATCAAAAAATTAATACTTGTTATAGTCCGTTTACGTTAATGTCATAATTGAAATTATAGAAAAAATGGAGTTGAAAATACAAAATTTTGAAAACATTATATGTATAATAGTTCGGGCGATATGGTCGAAAAAATGAATACTTGTTATAGTCCGTTTACGTTAATGTAATAATTGAAATTATAGAAAAAATTGAATGGAAAATACAAAATTTTGAAACCAAATTAAATGACATTATATGAATAATAGTTCGGACGATATGGTCGAAAAATAAGGACTTGTTATAGTCCGTTTACGTTAATGTAATTGAATTTATAGAAAAAATGGAGTTGAAAATACAAAATTTTGAAGACATTATATGAATAATAGTTCGGGCGATATGGTCGAAAAAATAAATACTTGTTATAGTCCGTTTACGTTAGTGTAATAATTGAAATTATAGAAAAAAATAGAGTTGAAAATACAAAATTTTGAAAACAAATTAAATGACATTATATGAATAATAGTTCGGGTGATATGATCAAAAAATTAATACTTGTTATAGTCCGTTTACGTTAATGTCATAATTGAAATTATAGAAAAAATGGAGTTGAAAATACAAAATTTTGAAAACATTATATGTATAATAGTTCGGGCGATATGGTCGAAAAAATGAATACTTGTTATAGTCCGTTTACGTTAATGTAATAATTGAAATTATAGAAAAAATTGAATGGAAAATACAAAATTTTGAAACCAAATTAAATGACATTATATGAATAATAGTTCGGACGATATGGTCGAAAAATAAGGACTTGTTATAGTCCGTTTACGTTAATGTAATTGAATTTATAGAAAAAATGGAGTTGAAAATACAAAATTTTGAAGACATTATATGAATAATAGTTCGGGCGATATGGTCGAAAAAATAAATACTTGTTATAGTCCGTTTACGTTAGTGTAATAATTGAAATTATAGAAAAAAATAGAGTTGAAAATACAGAATTTTGAAAACAAATTAAATGACATTATATGAATAATAGTTCGGGCGATATGGTCGAAAAAATAAATACTTGTTATAGTCCTTTTACGTTAATGTAATAATTGAAATTATTGAAGAAAATACAATGAAAAATGAAGAATTTTTAAAAAAAAATCAGCAGAAAAACATCAAATGACATGTCAAAATGTTGGGAAAATAGTTTGGGAGATGTAGACGAAAAAACACGAAATTGTTATAGTCCATTCGTGTCGATATAATAATTATAAACAAAAATTGTTATTTCATGAAATATAAGGTCGAAAAGAAAAAAATATACAGTTTTCAATAAACTGTATATACAATCATTAAAGCGTCGGAATAATAGTATGGGTGATATGATCGAAATAAGACGTACGAAGACTCGTTATAGTCCGTTCGTGTTAATATTCCCAAAACTCGACAATTCATAAAAACACGAAGTGAACGAATTAAAATATCATAAAATTATACAAAGCGAGTGTAAATAACGCGCCATATCGTTTCAGATAACATCACTAAACATGACGGAATTCAAACGAAGTCCTAGCAAAGTATGGTGGGGTAGCGATTCGACGGAATGGCGAGAAAGCCCCGGAAGCCAAGATTCCGGATTCTCGGACACCGAAACTTCCCCGAATCTCCAACAACAACAAAACGCCAAAATCAACTCATCCACCCCCAAAAAGGAAACGCCCTCCCAAAGGATCCCCAAGGATATATTCAAACAATTAACGACGGAAAACCAAAAACAGAATCTGAGCTGTAATTTCAAGGAAAAAACGACGCCCGAAAAGGACAATTTGGCGAAACGTCTCGCGCACGCCGAAAACAAACCCGAAGATACGGAGACCGACGCCGCGCGGAAGGCCGATTACGTTAAAAACCCGCCTAAAGTTAGCAGAAATTTATTCAATTCGAATAAAACGAAAACGTGCGCTAATCAGTATTCCGACGAGGCGCCGGGGACAAACGCATATCTTAGTACCAGCCGAGAAGTGACAGTCGATGATAGTTACTCACACGAATCGGACGAGGAAACCGAACGATCCATCGATCGTACGACGAAATCTTTGCCGTTGCGTTCGATTTCCGAAAATTTTCCGTCGGTCGATTTGAGCAAATCGGCTCCGGCGGTGCTCGAACCGTTTGGGGACGATGACGGGGCTGCCGGTCGCGATAATTCTCTATCGAGCGATTGCGAAAGCGAATTAGAATGTTTGTTTGAGGGCCTCGAACCGCCCGAACACACCTCGACGCCCAACGGTGATTTTCGCCGGAATATGCGACAAAGAAACGAAAAATTGCCGATTTTGAAATGTCGACAGTATAGGTGAGTTGTTTTTTTTTTGATTTGATTTTGAATTCGAGAAATCAAAATGCCGCGACGATTAATTCGTATTATATACCGCGATTTTAACCGTGTAAGTATTTTTTTTTTTTTTCAACGACTCGTTTTTAACTTGGAATTTGCCGTAATTTAATTAATTAGATTCCATTATAATTAAAATTATTATTAAACGACACGCTTATCGCTCAAGCCGATTCATGTAAACCGTACAAGTTTACTGTTTATGACGCATTATCACGTATATACAGTGGGATTGATTTGAATTTAGATGCGTTGATTACCGATAAACCGAATAAATATTCATCTATGAAAAGATTTCGAAATAATTCGCGATTTTTACATATTTCCTCTGACGATAAGATTATAAGGAGCCATTTTGATATAAAACACGATTATAAGTGGCCATTTTGACATAACACACGATTATAAGTAGCCATTTTGAAATAAAACACGATTATAAGTGGCCATTTTGAAATAAAACACGATTATAAGGTGCCATTTTGACATAAAACACGATTATAAGTGGCCATTTTGACATAAAACACGATTATAAGTGGCCATTTTGACATAAAACACAATTATAAGTGGCCATTTTGACATAAAACACGATTATAAGTGGCCATTTTGACATAAAACACGATTATAAGTAGCCATTTTGAAATAAAACACGATTATAAGTGGCCATTTTGACATAAAACACAATTATAAGTGGCCATTTTGAAATAAAACACGATTATAAGTGGCCATTTTGACATAAAACACAATTATAAGTGGCCATTTTGACATAAAACACGATTATAAGTGGCCATTTTGACATAACACACGATTATAAGTGGCCATTTTGACATAAAACACGATTATAAGTGGCCATTTTGACATAAAACACAATTATAAGTGGCCATTTTGACATAAAACACGATTATAAGTGGCCATTTTGACATAAAACACGATTATAAGTAGCCATTTTGACATAAAACACAATTATAAGTGGCCATTTTGACATAAAACACAATTATAAGTGGCCATTTTGAAATAAAACACGATTATAAGTGGCCATTTTGACATAAAACACAATTATAAGTGGCCATTTTGACATAAAACACGATTATAAGTGGCCATTTTGACATAACACACGATTATAAGGTGCCATTTTGACATAACACACGATTATAAGGTGCCATTTTGACATAACACACGATTATAAGGTGCCATTTTGACATAAAACACGATTATAAGTGGCCATTTTGAAATAAAACACGATTATAAGGTGCCATTTTGACATAAAACACGATTATAAGTGGCCATTTTGACATAAAACACGATTATAAGTGGCCATTTTGACATAAAACACAATTATAAGTGGCCATTTTGACATAAAACACGATTATAAGTGGCCATTTTGACATAAAACACGATTATAAGTAGCCATTTTGACATAAAACACAATTATAAGTGGCCATTTTGACATAAAACACAATTATAAGTGGCCATTTTGAAATAAAACACGATTATAAGTGGCCATTTTGACATAAAACACAATTATAAGTGGCCATTTTGACATAAAACACGATTATAAGTGGCCATTTTGACATAACACACGATTATAAGTGGCCATTTTGACATAAAACACGATTATAAGTGGCCATTTTGACATAAAACACAATTATAAGTGGCCATTTTGACATAAAACACGATTATAAGTGGCCATTTTGACATAAAACACGATTATAAGTAGCCATTTTGACATAAAACACAATTATAAGTGGCCATTTTGAAATAAAACACGATTATAAGTGGCCATTTTGACATAAAACACAATTATAAGTGGCCATTTTGACATAAAACACGATTATAAGTGGCCATTTTGACATAACACACGATTATAAGTGGCCATTTTGACATAAAACACGATTATAAGTGGCCATTTTGACATAAAACACAATTATAAGTGGCCATTTTGACATAAAACACGATTATAAGTGGCCATTTTGACATAAAACACGATTATAAGTAGCCATTTTGACATAAAACACAATTATAAGTGGCCATTTTGACATAAAACACAATTATAAGTGGCCATTTTGAAATAAAACACGATTATAAGTGGCCATTTTGACATAAAACACAATTATAAGTGGCCATTTTGACATAAAACACGATTATAAGTGGCCATTTTGACATAACACACGATTATAAGGTGCCATTTTGACATAACACACGATTATAAGGTGCCATTTTGACATAAAACACGATTATAAGTGGCCATTTTGAAATAAAAAACGATTATAAGTGGCCATTTTGAAATAAAACACGATTATAAGTGGCCATTTTGACATAACACACGATTATAAGGTGCCATTTTGACATAACACACGATTATAAGGTGCCATTTTGACATAAAACACGATTATAAGTGGCCATTTTGACATAAAACACGATTATAAGTGGCCATTTTGACATAACACACGATTATAAGGTGCCATTTTGACATAACACACGATTATAAGGTGCCATTTTGACATAAAACACGATTATAAGTGGCCATTTTGACATAAAACACGATTATAAGTGGCCATTTTGAAATAAAACACGATTATAAGTGGCCATTTTGACATAAAACACGATTATAAGTAGCCATTTTGAAATAAAACACGATTATAAGTGGCCATTTTGAAATAAAACACGATTATAAGTGGCCATTTTGACATAAAACACGATTATAAGGTGCCATTTTGACATAAATCACCCAGAATCCGTGAAATTCCACCAAAAAACAAATTGTTCAGGCGAAAATTCAGTTAATTTCTTGAATTTCGACTCGAAATCTTAGATTTTCCAACTATTTTCTTTAAATGTAGTGAGCCTCGTTTAAAATCACTCAGAATCCGCGAAATTCCACCAAAAAAAATTGTATTTTCGAACTATTTTCCTGTGATATAATAAACCCAATTATTTCGTCAAAAATCACCCAGAATCCGTGAAATTCCACCAAAAAACAAATTGTTCACTTGAAAATTCAATTTTATATATCCCGTGCATCATTTACACAAACTACAGAGTTGCCAAGTTATCTAGACTATACGGGAACGTTCAATACGCGAAAGAAACCGTTTCCGAACTAATTCCCAAGCCACCAAATGTTACGTGTGATTTTAGGGTACCCCCAATTCCCAGCGAGCCCTACACCGAAATCGACAACAAATCCGTGGCAATGTGGCTGAAAGAAGCGAGACAGAACTACTACCAAGAATGTATGACGACCCTCCAATGCAAATCCATATTAGGGGAATTGAATCAAAAGGTATCGCACCTGGCGGCGCGCGCCACCGCCGCCATACGGGGCGTCATCGCCCATTCGCGGTACATCGAAACCGAATACAACAATACGAACAAAAGGTAAGAAAAAAAAAATCATTCGAATCTCGAATCGTTTACTTCAAGATTCGTTACAATTTCAGCGAACCGAACAATTCGAACTTTCTAATCGAAAATCTGGCGGCGAACATATCGGATTTCGTAAAAACGCACGCGCAACGAATAAACCCGAACGTGTCGAAACTGTGCGACGAAGTTCGAACTTCCAAAGGCGAAGTAGCTTCGAAAATGGCGTCGGCGCTTTACACCCATTGGCGAGGCGTGCGCCAACAAGTTTTATCGATCGAAATAAAAAAATTGATCGACAAATTGGAACGTCCCGCTTCCGAATTGGATCTCCGAGCCACTATAACCGGAATCACTTCGGTGGCGCTCCGAAACGAACAAATCGTCGAATTATTCGTTAAATTCGATATAGTGCCCGTTCTATTGATATTGTGCGAAAAATGCGAAGGTTCTTCCTTGAGGATTTTGCTGTTGCGAGCTTTGAGCACGATGTGTTGTACTTCGTCGGCGATTAGACATTTCGAAAAGTTTTCCGGCGTCCAAATCATCTCGGACACTTTGGACGAAGATTCCCGACCGGAGCCCGAGCGATCCGAAGCCGCGGCGCTGTTGGCGCAAGTCACGGCGCCGTGGCTCGAAGACAATCATTCGGTCAAAGGTGAAACGCCGTCCATTCGAACCTAATCGATTCGATTTTAACGCGATGTTTTATTGCAGGTTTGGAGGATTATTCCCGCAAATTGGTAGGATCTTTGACGAAATTTGCGGCCGAGACTAAATGTTGTCAGAATCTTCTTTTGTGCGCCGCCGCTTTAGCCAATTTGAGCACCATGGATTCGAAATCGATCAAGTATATGATTCGCGACAACACCGCTAAAGTCCTTATGGAAAGTATTCGGGCGCGCGGTCCCGCCGCCTCTATTTACCTTTTGGAACAAATGGCGACGTTGTTGGCTAATATGTCGGCTTCGGAGATGGCCAGGAAACGACTCGTCGAGATAAAAGCTCCGGCGGCGTTGTTGTGTTTTTTGAAAATGAATTTAGTTGGAGAGGACGTGGAAAAAAGACTGCGACAGAAAAGCGTTATAGCCCTTTCGAGGTTATGCGGCGAGAGGGATGCGGCTATGCAAGTCGTCGATTTAGGCGGTGTGGAAAAACTAGTCAAAATGTGTAGGGAAAAAGAGGAGAGGTTCGATAGCGACGCTGTTTTGGTTGCGGCTCTGGTAAGTTTTTTTTTTTTTTCAATTTAATTCCTCGTAATTTTTCATATAATAATATCGTAATCCCCTCGTATTTATTTTTCAATTTAATTCCTCGTAATTTTTCATATAATAATTATCGTAATCCCCTCGTATTTCTTTTTCAATTTAATTCCTCGTAATTTATCATATCATAATATCGTAATCCCCTCGTATTTATTTTTCAATTTAATTCCTCGTAATTTTTCATATAATAATTATCGTAATCCCCTCGTATTTATTTTTCAATTTAATTCCTCGTAATTTATCATATCATAATATCGTAGACCCCTCGTATTTCTTTTTCAATTTAATTCCTCGTAATTTATCATATCATAATATCGTAGACCCCTCGTATTTCTTTTTCAATTTAATTCCACGTAATTTATCATATCATAATATCGTAATCCCCTCGTATTACTTTTTCAATTTAATTCCTCGTAATTTTTCATATAATAATATCGTAATCCCCTCGTATTTATTTTTCAATTTAATTCCTCGTAATTTTTCATATAATAATATCGTAGTCCCCTCGTATTAATTTTTCAATTCAATTCCTCGTAATTTTTCATATAATAATATCGTAGTACTCTCGTTTTTCTTTTTCAATTCCTCGTAATTTTTTTAATATTACTAAATCATTAGTAAAAATCAGTTCGACATAAAATATTTGGATAAATATGTTTGAGAAACTTTGAAACAATTCGTACTTACCCTCTGGACACAAATTTCGACGAAATCGTACACATAACCACGAAACTAACCACACAATAATAAGCTAACAAGATATAAAACATTTTTATATAAAAGTTCCAACAAATTATTATAATACTTAAAAAGTATATTTTACCATATATATTCACACATATATTTATAAAAATAAACAACATTTTCAACATAATATTACAAACATACGATTCCTAACGTCCATTTTGTCTGGTGTTAATAACTTAATAACTGACATATCATAGATAAACTAAAAACGTAGAACATATGGCCTCGTTTTACATGTACACAGTATCCAATCGACATAGATAAAAAAAATATATTCTATTGACAGTTATATATATGATTAATACAATCTATTTGACGTTTCTACCTACTTCGATCTTTACCAAAATATGACTTGACATTGACAATTTGCGTAATTAAATTAATTAATAGATCACTTTCATCATTAATATCAAAAATAGAAATAGGTTATTAATCTAGTAAACTCTTGAGTAGTAACATTAACTACTTGAATATATTAATTTAACGTTTATTTCAGGCAACACTTAGAAAGATCGTCGATACGTGCGGAAGTGACGTCTTAAGCATACAAGATGCTCAAGAGCTAGTCGAACCTAAACTACTTGATTCGTTTTTAGCATATTCCTCTCAAAACGAAAGTTACGTCTGATATATCAAATTGATCGACTTTTAATTAAAAATAGAACTAAATCTTGTACAATTTGATGAACATCCGTAATTAAATAGTTATTCATGTTTAAATATACTTTTTATTTAACAAAATTTATTTTTAAAACGAGTGTTAATAACCTGATAAATAAGTAGCCATGTTGTCATATCGTTAATATTTTCTTAGAATTTGATTAATTATCAGACCTCATACATAATGGATACAAATATATACAAATATTCTTGTCATACGGAAATGTAAATTTCGCAGCATATATACATAAATTTAGAAAAAAAAAAAACAAAAATAATTCAAAGGTGATGTTAGTAATAATTAATATGGAGAACTATGCTCTTTACAAACATTTATTTGGTAAATAGACCATAGTGTTAATATTAAACATAAAGCGAGCTTGTTTAAGTTGGCTCTTTACTCGATTCTGATAGGATCAAGTGGTGGGAAAGACAAAGAAGGAGAATAATAAGTTTTGTTTTTAATAGCCATTAAAAAGAGATGGAGAAGCCTTCTTCTCTATGTTTAATATTGACTCTACGGAATACAGTCACAAGACATTTTGAATATGTCTTGTCACTATGTCAATTTAAAACAAATCAATTTAATGAAATTTATGAAATCGAGACTTAAATAAACATTTTAATTATTTAATTACGGTTTTAAGATACTCACAAGTATTTGTAATATTCGTAATTATGTTTTTTTACTTTTATAGTATGTTTTTTATTTTAATATTTTATGTTTGTTGAGTTTCATTTTTTACGTATAAAATGATTTGTTAAAATACGTTAACAATTTTTCTGTACCTATTATTTCTCGAATGTTACCAAATATAATTATAACAGATTGCAGAATAGTCCATTAATGCATTACATATATATAATTAAGTGGCAATTCGTTGTGAACGTAGGATTAAAAAGTGTAAATAAAATATGTACAAAATAACTTATGAATATTAAACTTTAAGACGTTTTAATTTGTTTTATTTTCCTAATAATGTGATTGAAAAAAACATACCCATTTAATTGCTCCTGTTTTATAATCACCCACTATTTCACAAACTTTCTAATGATTATATAGAACCTTTGTTCACTTTCCTACATAAATTGACACTTTTAACTTTAACATCTTGTCTTTTATTTGGTAAAATAACACCTTCTAAACTATCTTACTTTTTATTTTCTCTAGATTAACGTTTCTATGAAACTTCAAACTTAACTTCTTCTTTTTTATCATCATTAAAACTAAAGTGTCAACATTCATAGATCTGTCTAAACTTGTAAGCATTACAACCATTTTTAAAAATCATTAACGATAAATAAAAAGTTTAAAATTGAGATATAACATAAAGAAAAACAAAAAATGAAAAAAAAAGATTATTTCTTCAAAAAATCTTTTCACATTAATATTTTTCGTATCACAGACCACCTATATTTAGACAACCCTTAATATTCCTTGTTTTGAATACATTATCGCCATCTAGAAATTCAAACCTCAACTACGTACATCACAGAATACAAAGAAATTTAAATTAAATCAATTTTGGATGTTATTTATATTTCGACAACATAATAAACTTCAGGAAGTATTATCACGATTTTAAAAGAATATATTTCAGTAAAATAACATCAATATAAGAATTTTTTTAGCATATGGGATATTTATTTGATGACTTCTGCTATACTTCATTTGTCTCAATTGACAGTGCTGTCAATGTCAACAATGACAATTGTATAAAAAATTAACTA
Organism: Diorhabda carinulata; assembly: GCF_026250575.1. NCBI lineage: Eukaryota > Metazoa > Arthropoda > Insecta > Coleoptera > Chrysomelidae > Diorhabda > Diorhabda carinulata. The sequence goes on from NC_079471.1 coordinate 759,863, forward strand.
AATTTAACTATTGCACTAGTTTTAATTTATTAACTTAATTAAAAATGTTTTTAATCGAAGTATATTTTTAATTACTTATCGAAAACAATGATAACATCGTGTTTTAACTCACGTTATTTAACACTACTCTCCTTAATACTAGTTCGTTGATAGATTCAGATGTGATAGTTGTTTTGGGGCACACTGAAAAGCAATTCGAGGACTAGATGCCGCCCTGGCGGCAATCAAGCCAGGACTGTGGCCAGGATGCTCAGCCTCGATCAAGAAATAGGAGCATGGGATTCTGTTTTACTCGAGCCGTTAACCGAAGACTCCTTCGTAACTAATTTACAGCAACGTTTCAAGAGGGATCACATCTACACTTACATAGGAAATGTGCTCATTTCAGTTAACCCTTATAAAAAACTCGCGTTGTATTCTGCCGATCTCGCCGAGGCTTACGTCAAACGAGGACCATTCCAGCTACCACCACATATGTAAGACATACAAATAAAATATAAGAAAAAACATATTTAAATGTGTTTTTTTTAGTTATGCAGTTGCTGGTACTGCATATAGATGGCTTAATGATAGAAACGAGGACCAATGTATTATTGTAACAGGTAAATTGTTTATAATTTGTCGTGTTTTTTCGTAATTTTGATATTCTTCAGGTGAAAGTGGATCTGGGAAAACGGAAGCTGCTAGAATTGTTTTACAGTTCTTAGTTTTGGTTTCTGGAGATAGTCCGGAAACGAAGCTTATCAAGGATCGATTAGTACAAGCTAATACACTTTTAGAAGCATTTGGGAACGCGAGAACAATGAAAAACGATAATGCTTCCAGATTTGTAAGTAGAAGAATTAATCATTGAAATCCGGTGGTGATTATAATTTATTTTTTTCCAGGGGAAGTTTTTAGATATTGAATTTGATTTCAAAGGGGACCCTATAGGTGGACATTTAACACACTGTAAGTATTTTTTTCATTTATCAGTATAAAATTTTATGTTTCATTTTTTTATGTTAAACAATAAAAAGTGTTTATTGTTATCATTTTGTTTTTATTTTTTATTTGATTCAAAATAAAGGTTCCTATATATAGTGTGTCTCAATGAATAAAAAGATAAAATTGTCTTTCTTTTTCTTTTATATATAAACTATCTCTTTTGAATTCTTCTTTTTTATCAAGTGTCATTGATACTTACCACAGAGATAAATTACGTCACAGAATATTCCAAATTGATATTTTCAACCAAATTGAGATATCGATTTATTTTTGACATGAATCAATCGATAAAACGTGTGTCTAAATGATTGAATACACTTATTTATTTAAAAAATAAAGGATCTAATATATAGTGTGTCTCAAATTTCTATTTTAACGAATAAAAAAATAAAATTGCCTCTTATAATGTCTTTCTTCTTCTTTTTTAACAACTGTTATGTGTAAAATTCTTTTTTAACGCGTGTCATTGATACCATAAAAATAAATTAAAAACTTAACCCAACTTTAGCAGAAGTCACAAAATATTCCAAATGTCATTGAGTTTAGTCCTAACGTTGTATTTTTCGTATTATGATGAGATTTGGATTGGATTTTGGATCATCTTTAGTTTTGTTTTAATTATTTTTTTTCAATTCATGCTGTCAGACTTTCTAGATAAGGTAAGGTATAATTATTATATAATATTATTAATAAATATTATTTCGAAGTGATTAATCTCTTCCAAAAAACTCACCAGTAATATTTAATTTAAATGATTGTTAATAATTTACTTTTTCTTTGATCTTAAAAGCGAATTTAAAGTCTGGCAACGTTGTTTAAACGTAAGTTCCACTCGCTATTTGACACGCTGCCATTTTCTAGACGTAAACAATGTTTATATATAAACTGAAAATAAACATTTTTTTTAAATTTTTCATCTAAATATGGCAACGTTGTTAAATCTATGAATTTGTACTTGCTATTTGGCATGCGTCAATTTTTATAATAGATTACGGGAGTGTTCACGTCACACACCGCCATTGTTGTCCGAGGTCAAGGATCACTTTACAAACTACGTTTACGATCCTATATATATGTTAAATGAGTTGTGATTTTTTCGTATTTTCTGTGATAAATTATGTCAAAAAATACCATTTTACCCAAAACATATTATTACCTTTAAATAACACACACTACCTCGTAAACTTTGTTTAGAATGTGAACTACTACAAGATGACGGCCGTGACGTCACGTTTCCGGTTGTCTATTTCTATTATTGTTTATTTAGATACAAAAACAAATAATCTTGGTTCGAATCGATTAAAGATGATATGCCGTATAATAATTTACAATATAACTGAAATGTATGTATTTTAATTTCTTTACAATAGATGATTTTTTTTATTCAGTCCAGAATTATCCACTTGGCATCGTCTGACAGAAACTTTCATATATTCTATCAACTTTTATCAGGGGGAGATATCCATCTATTAAGTAAGTACATTAGTTTTGATGTGCCATTCGAGATATCGATTTATTTTTTGACATGAATCGATTCAATTAGTGTCATTTCTGCGAGTGAATATACGTTGTTTACTAAATGAAAATTACGTAAATTGGAAATTATTATTGAAAATGGGACGTTTATAAAATTTTCAGAGAATTTAAAACTTCAACGTAACGTTGAACTCTACAACATTCTTCTCACGGATACCAATCAACCGACTTTGTCAGACGAAGAAGATAAAACGTTGTTCGTATATACGAGGGGCGCTTTAGAAGTGCTCGGATTTACAGATACCGAAATTATAGATATTTTTCGCGTTTTAGCGATTATTTTGAAATTAGGTAATTTGCAGTACGTGCCTTGCAGTAACATTGACGGTACCGAGGGATGTTCCATAAATAACGAATACGGTGAGTGAATATACGCGTCGCAAGCGAAATTTTCCATCGAATCGTTCGTTTTAGAATTATTCGAGATTTGCGAATTGTTAGGGGCCGAACCGAGATGGTTACGAAGGGCTTTAACCACTCATCAAATAGACGAAAGTATAATGACGGATTTGAACGCCGTCGACGCCTCAAAAATTCGAGATACTCTATGCAGAACGTTGTACAGCCGATTATTTACGTGGTTGATAAATAAAATCAACGATGTTATAAAGGTGATTGAATATCGAGAACTAACCTCAATTTGGATTTGATTTAATGTTTGTTTAGGCGAAAACTTTGGGTAGGCGAAAGGAAATGGGCGTATTGGATTTTTTCGGGTTTGAGATTCTCGATTGTAACCGTTTCGAACAACTTATGATAAATTATTGTAACGAAAAATTGCAACAGTTCATTGTTAGTTCGACTTTGAAAGAAGAACAGGCGGAAATGTCGAAAGAGAGTTTGGAATGGGTCAAAATTGATTATTTCAATAACATGTAAGTGGTCATTTCAACATAATAAACATTTTTTCGTTATAATTCGTTGAATTTTTGGTGTATTTTATGCAAAATGGTGATTTAACGTCCGTATCTTTGACGTATGTCACTTGTCAACGTCAAATGTCAAATTATTTTCCGAAAATTTTCCGTATATTTCGTATTTTTTCTTATATTTCGAATACTTTAAACGAAATTTCGTTCAAAATGGTGATTTAACGTCCGTATCTTTGACGTATGTCACTTGTCAACGTCAAATGTCTTATTTTCCGAAAATTTTCCGTACATTTCGTATTTTTTCTTATATTTCGAATACTTTAAACGAAATTTCGTTCAAAATGGTGATTTAACGTCCGTATCTTTGACGTATGTCACTTGTCAACGTCAAATGTCTATTATTTTCCGAAAATTTTCCGTATTTTTTCTTATATTTCGAATACTTTAAACGAAATTTCGTTCAAAATGGTGATTTAACGTCCGTATCTTTGACGTATGTCACTTGTCAACATCAAATGTCAAATTATTTTCCGAAAATTTTCCGTATTTTTTCTTATATTTCGAATACTTTAAACGAAATTTCGTTCAACATGGTGATTTAACGTCCGTATCTTTGACGTATGTCACTTGTCAACGTCAAATGTCTATTATTTTCCGAAAATTTTCCGTATTTTTTCTTATATTTCGAATACTTTAAACGAAATTTCGTTCAAAATGGTGATTTAACGTCCTTATCTTTGACTTATGTCACTTGTCAACGTCAAATGTCTATTATTTCCCAAAAATTTTCCGTATATTTCGTATTTTTTCTTATATTTCGAATACTTTAAACAAAATTTCATTCAAAATGGTGATTTAACGTCTTTATCTTTGACTTATGTCACTTGTCAACGTCAAATGTCTATCACTACGGTCCAAAATGGGTTTAATACACCATTTAGAATCAAAATGTACGTACTGAAATTTATAATTAATTATTTACCAAAAATTTTCCGTATATTTCGTATTTTTTCTTATATTTCGAATACTTTAAACGAAATTTCATTCGAAATAATGATTTAACGCTCGTATCTTTGACGTATGTCACTTGTCAACGTCAAATGTCTATTATTTCCCAAAAATTTTCCGTATATTTCGTATTTTTTCTTATATTTCGAATACTTTAAACGAAATTTCATTCGAAATAATGATTTAACGCTCGTATCTTTGACGTATGTCATTTGTCAACGTCAAATGTCAATCGCTAGTATTCAAAATGGGCTCATTACACCATTTTGGATCACAATGAACGTATTAATTTCCAAAATTCGTTATCATGTTAAATTTTCGATTAAACTGAATCGAAAAACGAAATATCATCATCGGGGACATTTTTTTAACAATTTTAGAGCGATATGTCAATTGTTAGAACACGAAAGTCACGGCATATTGTCGTTACTAGAAGAGGCTCACGTCCAAAGTGACTCAACTTACCTAAAGAGGGTCGCGCAATGTTGTGCGGGTCATTCCCATTGCTTAGCGGCCGATTCCCAACTTCCGGCAGACACTTTTCAGTGAGTGTGTCTCGATACGAATCGAATGACATCGTAAAATCGAAATATTTTGTAGGATCAGGCATTACGCCGGCGGGGTAACGTATAAAGTGGAGGGGTTCGTCGAAAAAAATCGCGATTCGTTACCTAGGGAAGTATCGAGGGCGATGTTTCGCTGTGATCATCCGATAATACCTGCGCTATTCCCCGAAGGCAATCCCAAAAGGTGTAATCCGAAGAAACCCGTTTCGAAGTCGTTGCAACTGCAGGTGTCCTTGAATTCTTTGCTGAAAGTCATTTCAGGCAGACAGAATCATTACGTCAGATGTTTGAAGCCGAACGAAATGAAGCATCCGAGGATATTCGAAATGGCGTTGATACAACATCAGGTAGTGTTCGCGTTATTAACTTTGATCGTAATTGATTTTAATCAACTTTGTCATCAATGTTTGCATTTTTTATGAACTTTTTTTATCGAATACTGCACTTTTTATGAACTTTTTTTTATCAATCACTGCATTTTTATGAACTTTTTTATCTTTTACTGCACTTTTTATGAACTTGTTTATCGATTCTTGCACTTTTTATGAACTTTTTTATCAATTACTGCATTTTTATGAACTTTTTTGTCGATTACTGCACTTTTTATGAACTTGTTTATCGATTCTTGCACTTTTTATGAATTTTTTTGTCGATTACTGCATTTTTATTAACCTTTTTTATCTTTTACTGCACTTTTTATGAACTTGTTTATCAACTCTTGCACTTTTTATGAACTTTTTTGTCGATTACTGCACTTTTATGAATTTTTTTATCAATTACTGCATTTTTATAAATTTTATTGTCGATTACTGCACTTTTTATCTTTTACTGCACTTTTTATGAACTTTTTTTATCAATTACGGCGTTTTTTATGAACTTTTTTTATCTTTTACTGCACTTTTTATGAACTTGTTTATCAATTCTTGCACTTTTTATGAACTTTTTTGTCGATTACTGCACTTTTTATGAACTTTTTTTCTCAATTACTGCGTTTTTTATGAACTTTTTTGTCAATTCTTGCACTTTTTATGAACTTTTTTATTTTTTACTGCATTTTTTATGAACTTGTTTATCGATTCTTGCACTTTTTATGAACTTGTTTATCAATTACTGTACTTTTTATGAATTTGCTAATCGATTCTTGTACTTTTTATGAACTTGTTTATAAATTACTGCACTTTTTATGAACTTTTTTAACAATTTCTTCACTTTTTATGAACTTGTTTATCGATTCTTGCACTTTTTATGAACTTGTTTATCAATTACTGCAATTTTTATGAACTTTTTTAACAATTACCGCACTTTTTATGAACTTGTTTATCGAATCTTGCACTTTTTATGAACTTTTTTGTCGATTACTGCACTTTTTATGAACTTTTTTTCTCAATTACTGCGTTTTTTATGAACTTTTTTGTCAATTCTTGCACTTTTTATGAACTTTTTTATTTTTTACTGCATTTTTTATGAACTTGTTTATCGATTCTTGCACTTTTTATGAACTTGTTTATCAATTACTGTACTTTTTATGAACTTGCTAATCGATTCTTGTACTTTTTATGAACTTGTTTATAAATTACTGCACTTTTTATGAACTTTTTTAACAATTTCTTCACTTTTTATGAACTTGTTTATCGATTCTTGCACTTTTTATGAACTTGTTTATCGATTCTTGCACTTTTTACGAACTTTTTTGTCGATTACTGCACTTTTTACGAACTTTTTTTTCTATTACTGCACTTACAAAGAACTTTTTTTGGTTAATCCCCCAGGTTCGATATTTATGTTTACTGCCAACTGTTCAGCTGTGGCGTACCGGTTACTGTTACCGATTGCCTTACATCCACTTCGTATCTAGATACAAGATGATATCTGGTAGCACGTGGCCGAGATGGCGAGGATCGGCAGTCGAAGGCGCTTCGCTGATACTTAGATCGTTGCCTATACCAAGCGCGGAATTCACTTTCGGCAGGACTAAATTGTTCGTGAGAAGTCCGCGCACCGTTTTCGAATTGGAAGATTTCAGAAAATCCAGATTACACGATTTGGCCGTGTTGATTCAGAAAATTTGGAGGGGTAGCAGGGAGAGGAGGAAGTACAGGAAGATGAAGCAGAGTCAGATCATCATAGCTGCCGCTTGGAGAAGTTGGAGGGTGAGTCCAGTTTATTTCGAATTATTCCACGTTTTATAGACTTTGGTATCAATTGTTGCATTATTCATAAACATTGATGTCAATTATTGATGTTTTTTTGAATATTTTTCTCAATTACTGCACTTTTTATGAACTATTTCCTGAACTTTGCACTTTTTATGAACGTTCTTCTCAATTTTTGCAGTTTTTATGCACTTTTTTTGAATTGTTTCCCCAATTATTGCACTCTTTATAAACTTTCTTCTCAATTACTATACTTTTTATGAACTTTCTTTTCAATTGCTGCAGTTTTTATGAACTTTTCCCACAATTCTACAGATTTTATGAACTTTCCTTTCAATTCCGCAACTTTTATGAACGTTTCCTTAAATTATTGCACTTTTGATAAATTTCATTACGAATTTACAAACTTTTTCCCCAACTACTGCACTTTTTATGAACTTTTCTTTCAATTATTGTAGTTTTATGAACTTTTAATAACTCAACTTTTTATGACATTTTTTCTCAACTATAGCACTTTTTATGAACTGTTTTCTCGATTACTTCACTTTTTATGAACTTTCTTTTCAATTGACTTTCATTGACTTTCAATGATAACATTTTTAATGAATTTTCTTATTAATTCATAAACTTTTCCTCCAATTATTGCACTTTTTATGAACTGTTTTCTCAATTACTTCACTTTTTATGAACTTTCTTTTCAATTGATGCAGTTTTTATGAACTTTTCTTTCAATTCCGCAACTTTTATGAACTTTCCCTTGAATTATTGCATTTTTTATGAACTTTCCCTTGAATTATTGCATTTTTGATGAATTTTATTACGAATTTACAAACTTTTTCCCCAACTACTGCACTTTTGATGAATTTTTCTCTCATTAATTGCAGTTTTATGAACTTATCTTTACTAACTGCATTTTTTATGACACTTTTTCTCAACTATAGCACTTTTTATGAACTTTCTTTTCAATTGCTGCAGTTTTTATGAACTTTTCCTTCAATGATAACATTTTTAATGAACTGTTTTCTCAATTACTTCACTTTTTATGAACTTTCTTTTCAATTGCTGCAGTTTTTATGAACTTTTCTTTCAACTCCGCAACTTTTATGAACTTTTCCTTAAATTATTGCACTTTTAATGAATTTTATTATGAATTTACAAACTTTTTCCCCAACTACTGCACTTTTGATGAACTTTTCTCTCAATGATAGCAGTTTTATGAACTTATCTTTAATAACTGAACTTTTTATGAACTGTTTTCTCGATTACTTCACTTTTTATGAACTTTGATCTAAATATTAGTTTGTAAACCGCGTTATGTATTGCTGCACTTTTTACAACTAATTATTTAAAGAAGAAAAAAATTATTTTTTGAAAATTCTTTCAGGAACTTAAATGCGGCATAACATTCGAAGGCCGCAAACATTTGTGGTGCCTTTACAGGGTGGTATGAACTGCTTTTAAACTAGAAAATAGTCGCTAGAAGAGTATCTCATAGAATCAATTCATTCTGTTGTTTCTTAAATAAACAATTTCTAAAAATAAATTGATAATCGCCAATTATAAATCGAAATAATCCGGCCCAAGCTCGATATTTTCATCAAATTTATCGATTTCCTCGATTATTCGCTTCATTAGATGAGTCATAAGCCTTTTCCAAATCGATAGAGTATTTACAGATCGAATTTTCGTATATAGATTTTATTTTTTTGGTCGGTGGGTTCTTGTCGAGGGTCGATTTTCAAAAATCGACAAAATTTTTTCGGAATTTTCCGCTAGGAATTTTTTTTTTTCGCCTCTTGTAGCATTTGTGGGTTAATACTGTTAATGGATACGAATTTTATAGGCGCGAGAGGAATTTCGGATATTGAAACATCGAAAAGAAGTCGAATGGGCGACTAAAATAATTCAGAGACATTATATACAGTGGAAAGTGAGTAATATATGAAAAAAAAATATTTTTTTCCTAATAAAAAACGTTTTTTAGTAATAATTCAATTCAATTGGGGGTGAATGGGTACATTTGCTGATAAAATGTTATTTTTAGTGGAAATTATGGAACTAGGGGATGAAAGGGGTGGAAATTTAGTTTTTTGAAGTTCAATTACGATAAAATTTTAGTTTCTATCGGAAAATTGGGTTTGTAAAAGTTGTGGAGATTCGAAATATCCGCAATTTGATTGGTTTTTTGACCTAACCTCAAAATTTTTTCGAAAAACAAACGAAAAATTGTTTTTTTTTTTTGATTTTTGTCATGAAAACTTATCGGATATTTTCGAAATTTGGGATGATGTGGTGTTTTTTGTCCTAAATCAGAATCTACTTTTTATTTTGAAAAGTGTCAAAAATTATTGCGATTTTTCGAAAAATTGATTGTTTGGAAAAAAAAATTATTTCAAAAATCAACTTGGGAGCTTCGAGTCAGACTATTTTTTTGTATTTTGTTATCTATTATTGAGAAATTACAATTTACTTTTTCCACATAACCTCAAATTTTTTTATTAAAGTCAAAAAAGCGTTTTTTTTTTCGATTTTTAACTTTTTTCTGGAGATTTTTCTGCAAAATATCCGGAAAAGTATTTTTCTTTGTCGCAAATGAAACCGTGTTTTGAAAAATAATGCCATTTCGGATTTTTTTCAGAAAAATGAAAATTAATTTTGGAAAATCGACTTGCGATCCTCTAATGAGGCTCATTTTTGTTGTTTTCACGTCTTTTCTCCAAGAAAATGAAAAATTTCAAATAACTTCAAGTATTTTTCTCCCTTAACCTCAAAATTTTACAAAATAAATTGAAAAAAATCCATTTTTCTCTCAATTCCGCAACTTTATGAACTTTTCCTTCAATTATTGCACTTTTTATGAACTTTCCTCTGAAAAACTGAACCTTCCTCTGAAAAACTGAACTTTTTATGAACTTTCTTCTCGATAACTGAACTTTTTATGAGCTTTTCTCTCAATTCTGCAATTTTTAATGAATTTTTATCAATTCACAAACTTTTTCTCCAATTATTGCACTTTTTATGAACTTTCTTCCCGATAACTGAACTTTTTATGAACTTTCTTCTCAATAACTGAACTTTTTATGAACTTTCTTCTCAATAACTGAACTTTTTATGAACTTTCCCCTCAATTCTGCAACTTTTAATGAATTCTTTATCAATTCACAAACTTTTTCTCCAATTATTGCACTTTTTATGAACTTTCTTCTCAATAACTGAACTTTTTATGAACTTTCCCCTCAATTCTGTAACTTTTAATGAATTTTTATCAATTCACAAACTTTTTCTCCAATTATTGCACTTTTTATGAACTTTCTTCCCGATAACTGAACTTTTTATGAACTTTCTTCTCAATAACTGAACTTTTTATGAACTTTCCTCTCAATTCTGCAACTTTTAATGAATTCTTTATCAATTCACAAACTTTTTCTCCAATTATTGCACTTTTTATGAACTTTCCTCTCAAAAACTGAACTTTTTATGAACTTTCTTCCCGATAACTGAATTTTTTATGAACTTTCTTCTCGATAACTGAACTTTTTATGAACTTTCTTCTCGATTACTGAACTTTTTATGAACTTTCTTCTCGATAACTGAACTTTTTATGAACTTTCTTCTCGATAACTGAACTTTTTATGAACTTTCTTCTCGATAACTGAACTTTTTATGAACTTTCTTCTCAATAACTGAACTTTTTATGAACTTTCTTCTCGATAACTGAACTTTTTATGAACTTTCTTCTCGATTACTGAACTTTTTATGAACTTTCTTCTCGATAACTGAACTTTTTATGAACTTTCTTCTCGATAACTGAACTTTTTATGAACTTTCTTCTCGATAACTGAACTTTTTATGAACTTTCTTCTCGATAACTGAACTTTTTATGAACTTTCTTTTCAACTGCTGCAGTTTTTATGAACTTTCCTCTCAATTTCGCAACTTTTATGAACATTTCCTTCAATTATTGCACTTTTTATGAACTTTTCTCTCAAAAACTGAACTTTTTATGAACTTTCCTCTCAATTCTGCAACTTTTAATGAATTTTTATCAATTCACAATCTTTTTCTCTAATTATTGCACTTTTTATGAACTTTCTTCTCGATAACTGAACTTTTTAATTCTATTTTTATTTTGAAAAATTCCATTTTGTTTCAGAAATATGTCTTCTTAAATAATTATGATATGTACACTTATTTTTAGTTACGTTTTTAACATAACCTCAAAATTTTATAAAAAAAATGCCAAACAAATCAATTTTTCGGTTTTTTAACTTAAAAACGTATCATTTTTTTTCAAAATTTGTCTTTATAAAATCTTATTTGTGGAAAATTTCAATTCGTTTCAAAAATATTGAATTTTTTCAAACAAAAAAAAAAACATTCTAAAATCAAAAATAATTCGCAAAAATCGATTGGGGATCTCAAATATGACTAATCTATTGTTTTAATTTTCCATTAAAAATAATATCCATTAATAGTTTTATCAACATAACCTCAAAATTTCGATAAAAAACTTCATTTTCACCGCCTATTTTCAATTAATTATGAAAAATTTTCACTTCTACACTGAGAAAAAAAATTGTAACGAGACTAATTCAATTCCATAAAAAGGAAAACCGTTTCCCGATTCAACATCAAATTCCTCGTATAAACACATCAAAACATCGTTGCCGGACTTAACAAATCGACAAAGAAACCGAGGAAAATCAAAACGACGAGGTTATGTTGATATTCAATTACGAAACGTCGAATGATTTCCGTTTTTTTTTTTGTTTTCTTGTTTCCGATCGAAGCGACGACAATTTTTGCTGAACCTCCGCAGAACGTTACCGGAAGACGCGATTTCCCCCGTCTGCAGAGATTGGCCCCAAGCCCCCAACAGATTAACCGAATGCAGTTCGCTGTTGAACAAAATCCACCACCGCTGGAGGTGCCACAAGTTCAGATTGAAGTTCGATCAGACGGCCAGGAATCGGATGCGGGAAAAAGTTACCGCCAGTTTCATATTCAAAGACAGAAAATGTTCATATCCGAGAAGGTAACGCCGTTTCGACGGTCGCGCTACCCGATATGCCCTTTTCATCGCTTGTTTTGTTTTTTTTTTCAAGCGTTTCGCATCCCTTCGTCGGGGATTACGTCCGTTTGAGGCAGAACGTGCAATGGAAGAAGATGTGTTTGGAAAACAACGACCAATACGTAGTGTTCGCCGATATTATCAATAAAATTACCAGGTCCAGTGGAAAGGTAAAATATCGATCATCGAACTGACGAAATTTGACATGAAAAACGCGAAAATGCGGAACGAAACAGAAAAGTTGACGAAAAGGAGAAGGGAAACTACAAAAAGACGACGAAAAAGGACGAAAAAACGATGATAACGTGATAAAAAAAGACAGAAACGATGATAACATGACTAAAGACAACGACAAATAACAGAAAACTACAAAAAACCACAAAAAGAATGAAGAAAACTGGAAGAAACAAGGAAAAAAGGGAAAAAAGTAGAAAAAAATGATAAAAGAGGACAAAAAACGATGATAACATGACAAAAAAAGGCAGAAACGATGATAACATGACTAAAGACAACGACAAATAACAGAAAACTACAAAAAAACACAAAAAGAAAGAAGAAAATTGGAAGAAACAAGGAAAGAAGGAAAAAAGTAGAAAAAATTGATAAAAGAGGACAAAAAAACGATGATAACATGACAAAAAAGGGCAGAAACGATGATAACATGACTAAAGACAACGACAAATAACAGAAAACTACAAAAAACAACAAAAAGAAAGAAGAAAATTGGAAGAAACAAGGAAAAAAGGGAAAAAAGTAGAAAAAAATGATAAAAGAGGACAAAAAACGATGATAACATGACAAAAAAAGACAAAAACGATGATAACATGACTAAAGACAACGACAAATAACAGAAAACTACAAAAAAACACAAAAAGAAAGAAGAAAATTGGAAGAAACAAGGAAAGAAGGAAAAAATATAGAGAAAAATGATAAAAGAGGACAAAAAAACGATGATAACATGACAAAAAAGGGCAGAAACGATGATAACATGACTAAAGACAACGACAAATAACAGAAAACTACAAAAAACAACAAAAAGAAAGAAGAAAATTGGAAGAAACAAGGAAAAAAGGGAAAAAAGTAGAAAAAAATGATAAAAGAGGACAAAAAACGATGATAACATGACAAAAAAAGACAAAAACGATGATAACATGACTAAAGACAACGACAAATAACAGAAAACTACAAAAAAACACAAAAAGAAAGAAGAAAATTGGAAGAAACAAGGAAAGAAGGAAAAAATATAGAGAAAAATGATAAAAGAGGACAAAAAAACGATGATAACATGACAAAAAAGGGCAGAAACGATGATAACATGACTAAAGACAACGACAAATAACAGAAAACTACAAAAAACAACAAAAAGAAAGAAGAAAACTGGAAGAAACAAGGAAAAAAGGGAAAAAAGTAGAAAAAAATGATAAAAGAGGACAAAAAACGATGATAACATGACAAAAAAAGGCAGAAACGATGATAACATGACTAAAGACAACGACAAATAACAGAAAACTACAAAAAACCACAAAAAGAATGAAGAAAACTGGATGAAACAAGGAAAGAAGGAAAAAAAGGAGAAAAAATTGATGAAACAGGACAAAAAAACGATGATACCTTGACAAAAAAAGACTAAAACGATGATAACATGACTAAAGACAACGACAAATAACAGAAAACTACAAAAAAACACAAAAAGAAAGAAGAAAACTGGAAGAAACAAGGAAAAAAGGGAAAAAAGTAGAAAAAAAAGATAAAAGAGGACAAAAAAAACGATGATAACATGACAAAAAAGGGCAGAAACGATGATAACATGACTAAAGACAACGACAAATAACAGAAAACTACAAAAAAACACAAAAAGAATGAAAAAAATTGGAAGAAACAAGGAAAAAAGGGAAAAAAGTAGAAAAAAAAGATAAAAGAGGACATAAAAACGATGATAACATGACAAAAAAAGACGGAAACGATGATAACATGACTAAAGACAACGACAAATAACAGAAAACTACAAAAAACAAACAATTAGAATGAAGAAAACTGGATGAAACAAGGAAAGAAGAAAAAATTGACAAAAAAATGACAGAAAACGATGTTACAAGACAAAAGAGGAGAGAAGACGATGGCATATGAGAAAAGAGTACAGAAGACTATAGCAAAAAGGCCAAGAAAACTAAAAGAAACAAAGAAAGGAGAAAGAAGAGTAAAAAAATTGCCAAAAGAGGATAGAAAACGATAGTACAGGTCAAAAGAGGACAAAAGACAATGACAAATAACAGAAAACAACAAAAAAAACTATGAAAGGATCAAGAAAAGTAAAGAAAAATGGACAAAGAAAAGCAGAAAACGATGATAACATGACAAAAGATTGACAGATAATACAAAACTACAAAATGATGTAGAGAAAACAAGGAAAGGGGAAAGAAAATTACAAAAAAATGACAAAAGGGGACAGAAAGATAACGGAAGACTATAAAAGAAAATAGAAAAGTTCAAAAAGTATTAAAAGGATCGAGAAAGATACGAAAAACAAATAAAAGGAAAAGAAAATTAGGAAAAAATGAAAAATCAGGATGGAAAACGATTATACGTGACAAAAGAGAAAGAAAAACTACAGGGAATTGACAAAAGAAAGCAGAGAAATACGATAAAGTAGAAAAAAAAATAACGAAAGAGAAGAAAGAAAAAGAATTAAAAGAGAACCGAGAGCTAAAAAACGAAAATATTGATAAAAGAGGATGGAAACCGATGAAACATAATGAAAAAAATAAGAAAAAGAGAAGGAAAGTTACGAAAAATTGACAAAAACTGATGATATACGACAGAAGACACAAAACTACAAAATAAATTAAAGGAAAAGAGAAAAACTACGAAAAAATTGACACAAGTGGACAGAAAAGAAGAAGAAAAACGATAATAGAAGATGAAGGACAATGATATGAGGCAAAATACCCCACAATAAAACAACAGAAGATTGTAAAAACAAAGAAAACAAGAAAATGAGAAAGAAAATTACGAAAAATTGACAGAAGAAGAGAGATATAAGTGAAAAAAATTGACACAAGGGGAGAGAAAAGCGACAAAAGAAAATAAACGACTTTCTAAATATGAAAAAAGGAAAGAAAACAAGAAAAGAGGATGAAGGACAATGATATGTGGCAAAAAACGAGAAACTACAAAGAAAAGAAGAAATAAAAACAAAAAAAAATCGATAAAAGAAAATATGATAAGAAATTGAGAGAAAAAACAACAGAAAAGATCAAAAGACAAAAGAAAACTTGAGAATTTGGTTAAAAACGAGGAAAATTGATAAAAAAAAAGGACAAAAGAGAAATTAAAAGAATAGTATATAAAAAAAAAATACCACAAAACATGATACGGGATTATAAAAGGACACAACATGAGTTTGGAAAAGAAGAATAGAAAACAACGAAAATAATTCAAAGGAAAACACGAAAAAAGGAGGAAACGAAGACAAGAAAATAGTAAAAAGTAAACCACGATAAAAACGTAAAAACAAAATCGAGAAAAGGATATAAAAGAAGAAAAAAGACAATAAACGATAGAAAATACCAAAAAATCGAGAAAGAAACGAAGAAAAACACCGAAAAGAACGCGCGATACGCGACGAAACTCGACGACTTGTAGTAACTTGCAAGGCCCCGTATTCGCAAGGGACAAAACGCGAACGATTTTTTTTTTTTTTTCCGTTTCAGTTCGTTCCAATTCTATTGGTGATATCGACGAGATCGATGCTGGTGTTGGATCAAAGGACGTTACAAATCAAATACAGAGTACCCGCTACGGAAATTTACAGGATGTCCCTGTCGCCGTTTCTCGACGATGTCGCCGTGGTACACGTCAAAGCGGTAAGTACAACACACTTTTTAATCGCACCCCGTATATAAATATATCGTTTCCGTTATTCCACGACGCGTATTTCGACGTTTCGACATTTTTTTTTTTTTTTTTTTTTTGTAATTAAACGATTGTTATCGAAAAATTTATGGAAAATAAAATCGTGCGTACAAAAAATAATATACGGGGCGAGTCGAAATTAAATAATAAATTCGATGTTTCTTTTTTTCTCGGTGTAATTTCGACGGTATGTTGTACGGGGGGATTTAAAAAATCGTTTTTACGAATTTTAGATTCGGTTTTTGATACAGGGTGATTCATTTGGTGTTTCAACTGAATTTCGTTCATATTTTGTGCTTTTTATCGTTTGCGTTTCGGTTTTTTTTTTATGTTTTTATTTTTTTAATATTTTATTTAGAAATTAGAATACCCCCGTATCTTTTAAACGAAATAATGAGATTGAAAATGGAAAAAACATCGAAAAATTAGCGGAAATAATAAAATGAGTGAAAAAATGAAATAAATTGACATTAAAGTACGAGAAGATGACGGAAAATCAAGAAATATTATACGAGAGTACAAAAAAATGGGAGAAAATATCGTTAAAACAAGAAAAGTGGTTGAAAAACTATGAAAAACGAGAAAAAAAAAGGAAAAGGAAAACTACAAAATTGTTGAAAGACGATGAAAAATCGCGAAAATGGCACAATAGTACGAAAGAAAACTAGAAAAGTCTGTGGAGCATTAAAAAAAATACAAAAAGACGAAAAAGAAGTAAAGAAAAACAAGAGAATTGATAAAAGAGGATGATAGGCAATAAAAGTCTAAAAATATTGGGGAAAAAACGATAATAAACTGAAAGAAAATCATAAAAAACTGAAGAATGAAGAAAAAGAAAGAAAAATCAGTAAAAAAGTATGAAAAAAACAATAAAAAAGACGAAAAAGAACCAAAGAGAACGAAAGACAAAGTAGATGACGAAAAAACAACAGAAAAACGACAATAAACTGAAAGAAAATCATAAAAAACTGAAGAATGAAGAAAAAGAAAGAAAAATCAGTAAGAAAGTATGAAAAAAACAATAAAAAAGACGAAAAAGAACCAAAGAGAACGAAAGACAAAGTAGATGACGAAAAAACAACAGAAAAACGACAATAAACTGAAAGAAAATCATAAAAAACTGAAGAATGAAGAAAAAGAAAGAAAAATCAGTAAAAAAGTATGAAAAAAACAATAAAAAAGACGAAAAAGAACCAAAGAGAATGAAAGACAAAGTAGATGACGAAAAAACAACAGAAAAACGACAATAAACTGAAAGAAAATCATAAAAAACTGAAGAATGAAGAAAAAGAAAAAAAATCAGTAAAAAAGAATAAAAAAAAAACAATAAAAAAGACGAAAAAGAACCAAAGAGAATGAAAGACAAATTAGATGACGAAAAAACAACAGAAAAACGACAATAAACTGAAAGAAAATCATAAAAAACTGAAGAATGAAGAAAAAGAAAAAAAATCAGAGTAAAAAAGTATGAAAAAAACAATAAAAAATACGAAAAAGAACCAAAGAGAATGAAAGACAAAGTAGATGACGAAAAAACAACAGAAAAACGACAATAAACTGAAAGAAAATCATAAAAAACTGAAGAATGAAGAAAAAGAAAAAAAATCAGTAAAAAAGAATAAAAAAAAACAATAAAAAAGACGAAAAAGAACCAAAGAGAATGAAAGACAAATTAGATGACGAAAAAACAACAGAAAAACGACAATAAACTGAAAGAAAATCATAAAAAACTGAAGAATGAAGAAAAAGAAAGAAAAATCAGTAAAAAAGTATGAAAAAAACAATAAAAAAGACGAAAAAGAACCAAAGAGAATGAAAGACAAAGTAGATGACGAAAAAACAACAGAAAAACGACAATAAACTGAAAGAAAATCATAAAAAACTGAAGAATGAAGAAAAAGAAAGAAAAATCAGTAAAAAAGTATGAAAAAAAAACAATAAAAAAGACGAAAAAGAACCAAAGAGAACGAAAGACAAAGTAGATGACGAAAAAACAACAGAAAAACGACAATAAACTGAAAGAAAATCATAAAAAACTGAAGAATGAAGAAAAAGAAAGAAAAATCAGTAAAAAAGTATGAAAAAAACAATAAAAAAGACGAAAAAGAACCAAAGAGAATGAAAGACAAAGTAGATGACGAAAAAACAACAGAAAAACGACAATAAACTGAAAGAAAATCATAAAAAACTGAAGAATGAAGAAAAAGAAAGAAAAATCAGTAAAAAAGTATGAAAAAAAAACAATAAAAAAGACGAAAAAGAACCAAAGAGAACGAAAGACAAAGTAGATGACGAAAAAACAACAGAAAAACGACAATAAACTGAAAGAAAATCATAAAAAACTGAAGAATAAAGAAAAAGAAAAAAAATCAGTAAAAAAGAATAAAAAAAAAACAATAAAAATAACAAAAAAGGACCATAGAGAACGCAAGACAACAGAAAAACGACAATAAACTGAAAGAAAATCATAAAAGATTCAATTAAATTAGAAAAGAAGAGAAAAGTCAACAAAAGTGTACAAAAAAATTCCAAAAAAGTATAGAAAATTGAACTACAAAATAAAACAGCAAAAAAACTTGTTGATAAACTAGAAAATATGATAAAAGAGACAAAAATGAGCAAAAGAATATAAAAAAAAGGATAAAAGACAAATTGCACGATAAAAAAAAACTACCAAACTCAATATAAAACTATAAAAACTAGTAATCAACATTTAAAAATTCGCTATAACTACTCATATAAAATTCATTCAAATTTGAAGAGTTATTTCGACATTTACCATGACCTCAAATTATATACTGACTTTATAGTTGATAAGCGCACGTTTAGTTTCGCCAATTCGTATTTTCCAGTAGCCGGCTTCGTTTTCCCACCATATTTTTTTATAATAGTAAAGTAGCGCTAGGTCCGTGTCGTTTATCTTTCGCAGTCACCCTTAGCCAACCCCGAAACGTCGAGTGCCTCGTCCGATCAGACAAGCTGTCTATTTCAGAGCGACCTCAGCAAAAAAAAAGGAGACTTCGTCTTCCAAACCGGACACGTTATCGAAATAGTTACGAAATTATTTCTCGTTGTCCAAAACGCCACCGGAAAACCGCCGGAAGTCAACATCACCACCGAGTAAGACGAAAAAACGACATTTTCGGGGGGAAACGTTTTTCTTTTTGTCGATTATTTCAGATTCGAAGCGAATTTCGGTTCGCAAACGGTGACGTTCACCTTCAAATGCGGTCTACCCGAAGTTCAACCCGGTCAAATTCGAGTTTTACGCAAGGCCAATAAAATGGAGGTACTGGTGTGACGATTAGCAAGACATATCCACGCCTATGTCGGAACTAGCATAATTAACACTGCCATTAGGACGTTACATCACTTTTTGTTCATTTTTTTCTTCCCAGGAAAATATATCGAGATAGTAGAACTAAATTTATATAAAATATTTCCATAAACTACCATTTTAATACATTTTCTTTGAAAAAAAAAATTGCGGATTCAAAAAAGACAGAAAATTAGGCGTTCAAAAATAGATTTAACGAAACTTGTACATAATAAAAATCTATTAAGTTACTAGACTTTTCGTTTAATAAAAAATATTGCAAAAATTCAATTCAACAATAATTTGATCCCCCTTAATTACTCCCTACCTTCCCCTTCAATCATCAGTTGAAATTAAACAAGGTTAGTATCATTAAATAGAAACATATCTAATCATGTCGACTAACTTTTAGTACACACGGTATATTAATTCGTCGTTTGAAGGTTGCAGCGTTTTTTTTTAATGAAAATTTTTCGTTTTAAAATCTATTTAAACGAAAAAAGATAGTTTGCAAGAAAAACAACTGGAGAGAATACTTTTTTTTCAGTGTAATCAACGAATGTATTAGTGTCGATTTGGCGGGTTTAATTTGACGTTGGTTGAGGAAAAAAATTGTTTTCTGCTTACTTTTGAATACAAAAATAAATGATTTATAGTTAAATTATCTAATATTATTTGATTTTTTTCTTAAGTTTACCTGATCTTTTTGATATTATCCCATCACATTTCGTTACACGCCAAGATGTCGGTAAGTTTACGTTAACTACATCACCAATACCTTGTATTTAATATTATTTTTCACAATTTAATTTAAATACGATGATTTAACACTGAATTTGAAATAATATCACAACTGAAAGTAGTAAAAAAACTTTTTTTTTCACTTAAATTGAAAAAAAACTTTCACTCAATTAACTAACTGTCACATCTCACCACTAAACTGTTTTTACGAAAAGTTTGCTGATGTATGACAGACATTTAACAACGTTGCCAAGTTTTAATATATTTCCAGTCGTTACGTTAAAATAATGAATCATTCAATCAGAAATTGGAGTGATAATTTTAATATTTTAAATATTCTATAGACCCTTATAAGTCTAATTACAATAAATTTTACTTGTTTTATATTTAACAATACTATAGTTTTTTATAAAAATCAAATATCAAACGACAAACATGAAAACGAGAAATTTTGTTAAAAGTGAACTTGGCAACATCAAAGATATATCCCGCACGGCTGCCAACGCTTAGAATATAATTTCCCCTCGTATACGAGAACTGATTTCAATAAAAGTTTATATGTTTCAAGTTTATAAACGTCAAAATTGCAAACTCATCGTAAAATCTCTTTATCGGCGTTAAATTTATCTACCAATAGCGGTAATTGCTCGATTTTGTCTTTTCAGGTGTAATATATAAAATGTTAATTAGACTATATTCAATTTTGACAGTTTTCTGTCAATATGTTCTATAGCAATATGTTTTAATAAATAAGTTATATTTTTAAAATCGGTATTTTATTTAATAACCAATACAACGTCGAAAATATCTAAATTTCCGAACAATAAAATAAAATTGCTTAAATCATCACACCAAGCGTTAAAAAAAATCTGGCAACAACGCGACCTGGTACAATATTCGTAAGACGTTACTTGAAACCGTAAAAGTTACACAGTGGAAGAATTAAAATTATTTGTTTTATAATACACTGAGATTCAATTATTTATTAAAACAATTTAAAAACTGATAAAATAATTTATTATAACGCGTCACTAATCGTTAATTACTTCCGGTTATCACGCGCTGATAACCAATCCTGAATTTTAAATTTTCACATTGAGGTAGGCAACCAAACACACATGTGTAATGGTAGTTGCATACGTAGTAAGACTTGTCAGATATTTTTTTCAATTTACATTTAATAGTCATGATAGTCTGATGCACGCAACTAATTTTTTCAACTTTTAAAACTCCAGTAATTCAGTTGTAAACGTAGCTTATGTTATTTGAGAACTGAACATTTAAAAACGATATTACGTCATGATTAATGAGACGTATTCAGCACTTCCGGAAAGTTGTCATATTTATTGAAGATTGTTAAAAATTAAGAATTTATCACAAATTAATTCTTGTGACGATTCTTGAGGTTATTGCAAGAGAAATTTCTGTAAATATACAGTTTAGAATAGTTATTATATTAATTCAAACATCTAACACACTTTATTTTATTTATTTTAATACTTCTATTTGTTTAAACAATTTCAACATCACTCGTAACAAATATAAGTAAAAATTAGGTTAATTCAAAATGATTTATTCCTTTTTCTGTTCAGTATTATCAATCTGTTCATTATTTACTTCATTAGAATGTTGTATATCAGCTACTACTTCATCTGAAGGAGTATTCTGGACAAGAATTTCTGCTGGGGGTTGTTTTAACTCTTCGGGGTGTTGTTGATTGGTAACTTCGGGTGAATTCATATCTGTATTTACAGAATCGACATTATTATCTACTGTATTTGTATTATCTTCAACTAAATTTTGTTCAGGAAGATTTCCGGGTTGATTTTCGTTGTTTACAACTATTGCAGCTTCTAAATTTTTATTGTCTGCGTTTTTATCCCTTTTTAAATTACCAACTACGTCTTTGGCTAATTCCCTTTCGTTATATCTATCTCTGAGGGCGGTAAAAAGGCATAACTGAGTTTCGTATTCCCTTTTAAGTTCAGCATTATGTCTAATCATCATTTCTAATTTTTTGTGCATTAAATCGTAACGTTCCTTTTCTGCTTTCTGTTTACCTTCCATCGAACTTATTTTTATTTCTAATTGCTGCACTTCCAAGTTGCGAATTTCCAATAAATCTTTGGTTATGCGGATGACTTCTCTCAGAGATTCGATTTGTTGAGTGAACGCCTCTATTTGCAATTCTTGATTTTTGATTACTTTCGTTTTTTCGAATATCATACTTTTCGCTTTGGTTAAAGTTTTCTCGGATTCCGTACGGAGGAAATCCACGTCTTCGGTTTGTTTTTCGTGAAGGGCCTTGTATTTTTTAGCCTGCGCAGCCTCTTCCTCCATTTGGGACACTAACATCTTATAAACTTGAATTTCTGCATCTTTAGTCTGCAATTTCAAAATTAAATATCGATAAACAATCTGAATAACAATTTTATAATACCTCGTATTATTAAATTAATGTGATCAATATTATTTGGACACCCTATATAAGCTCATACGTCAAATATCAATTAAATAAAAACAACTATAATAATACCTATAAATATTGACTACATTACATTTATAATATATTTTAATTAGATGATGTATCACATACATACCTCCAGACGTTTTTCTAAATCACCAACTTTTCTAATCAACTCTTCTTGGTTAATTTTTGTAGCCTAAAAAATAACGTTCGAATTTGTAATGGATTTTCATTATTTATTTAATTACAATATTACCTGAACTTCTGCCATTTTAGTAAATTAATGCGTATTAAATTGTAGTGTTAACAACTCGAAACTTCAAGAGGAAAGGAATATTTTTAGAATGTAGGTGACTTCTGGATCATTTATTTTTAGAAAAATGTTTTTCATCCAATACGTTATGTTTAAATTTCCCACTAAATTTATAGATTACTGTGATGCCAAATCTACACCTCTAAATACGTTTCAATGAATAACACTACATAGAACTAAAAGTTTAGGAACTATTATGTAACTTAACATTTCAAATTTTGTATCTAATAGTACCAATTTTTTATAACAAAGTGACATTTCGGGAATAGCTTATTAAATATTCATTATTTGACACTATTTATATTTAAATGAAATTTATATTCTATCCAATTAACAGAATAGTGTAGTGTACACTTTGACGTAAAATATTTATATTTTAAAGTTTGGCGATACTGTAGTGATATTATCACACAGCATGCTGATGTTCTTTTATAATTCTAACCTTAAAAGCTGGGGTGTTTGACATTTTAAATTTCTTGTCATTTAAAAAATTCAAACGACGTAGATATTTTTCATCGAGAACTATTATATAGTACGTTATGTTTAAAAAAGACCTTTAAATTCAATTTAAAAATACGCGATATTTTTCGTCCTACGCCGAGCTTTTCCTATTTTCCAATGTGGTTCTGTATTGGTGGATAATTAAACATATCCGTCAATCATAAAAAAAATTATTTCGTATCAATAAATAATTATAGAGAAAAATTGTATATAAAAAATGGAGGAATACACAAGGGAACCTTGCCCTTGGAGAATCGTGGACGACTGTGGAGGTGCTTTTACAATGGGTTTAATCGGGGGAGGTGTTTTTCAAAGTATAAAAGGATTCCGTAATGCTCCTTCAGGAATAAATAAAAGACTTGTAAGTCGACTGCTTCATTTATTATTATTAATATTTAAATTAAACATTAAATTCTTAATTTTTGTTATTAAATTTTTATAATTAGTTCAGAAATATTACGAAATTTAGTTTACGTAAAATTAGTAATAAGAATGTTTATTATGCAATAGTTAGTTTATATATTTTAGCATTTCTAAATTGACAGAAATATGAAGAACCGAATTCAAAGTTTGTAATCTTATCGATTAATTTCCTCATAAGTTTACAAAATCAACATTTTTGCATAAGGTTTTCACTGTTTTTCATTTCAAAAGTAGTTTAATGCCTTACTATACATTGTGCAGTGCTTTTCTAGTTTATTTCAATATAAAAATGTCCTTTTATATAACTGGGGTCAAAAAAAATGTTTGATTATGAACAAAACCAATCTATACTTCCTCCCTGGTAGCTTTAAGGGCATTTAAGAAGCACCGGAGGAGGTTATGATTAGTGTTCTATGCTAAGGAAGAATAAATCTCAATTATCACTACAAACCAAACGAAAAAATGCTCCAGAAAAGAAGAAGGTTTGTTTCCTAGATTTGTTTAGAGCTATGGACTTGGGAGGGGAGTTTTTGGTAACAAAAAAGCTATAAAACGGGGAACAACAGGCTTTAAAAGTTGTAGTACAATCTAGTTTAACTATATTATGCCTTGTTACAAGTTTTGCTGTGATTTGAAAACTTTCTTCGTGGATTTTATATCCTAAATTCAGAATGTGTTGAAATTGGAGCAAAAACTTTCTCACTAGCAGCATTGGGGGCACTCAGGAAGCATCTGTTAAGGTTGTGACTAGCTTTTCATGTTGGAGAAAGGGAAACTTCAATTCTCATTAAAAACTGAAGCAAAAAATGCCTCAGAAAAGAAGCCGAAATAGGTATTAGCGTTGATCTGAATTCTGGAGTGTGTAGACGAGTTTTTGGTGTCGAAAACTGCTCTAAAATGGATCACAACAGGCCTAAAAGTTGCAGTACAATGTAGTCTATCGATTTAGGCCTTGCTACACGTTCTGGTATGAAAAACAAGCAAGTACTTTCTCACTTCGAAGATATTGCGACTAAAATTTTATGTTGGAGAAGAAAAAACTTCAATTTCCATTACAAATCAGAGGAAAAACTGCTTCAGAAAAGAAGCAAGCATAGATACCAAGTTGATTAGAAATGTAAGAGGTGGTAGGCAGGTTTTTAATTATAAAAAGGGGCACATTTGGCATAAAAGTTACAATACAATCTATTCTAGTCTGTTTCGAAATTCATTTTCAAGGATTTCATGCCTTAAGTACAAAAGTTGATAAATTTCGAGCAAAAACAAATTGTTTCTATTTACTAGTAGCTTTATGGGGCCCTCAGAAAGCACCTGATAAGGTTACGACTAGCATTTTAAGTAGGGGATGATAAAAACAGCTCCGAAGTGGGTTGTAGTACATTGTAATCTCTACAACCCCTATTACTAGCCCGAATTTGGTTTTATGGTGGAAATTAAAGTACTTTTTACAATTTTAAAATCCCTTATGCATCGTTACGAACATATAAACGCCTATTATTGAAAATTTCTGTTCGAATTTGTAGATCGGTAGCTTAACTGCTATAAGACAGAGATCCCCGATAATCGCTGGTAATTTCGCCGTTTGGGGAGGTATGTTCTCTTCAATAGATTGCGCTTTAATCCAAGTTAGAAAGAAGGAAGATCCTTGGAATTCGATAATAAGTGGGGCGGCGACAGGAGGTAACGTTTCACCTAAAAAGACACCAGCCGAATCGTATGGATTGGGGGATTTTATTTTGTTTTTATTTCAGGAATTCTGGCCGCCCGGAACGGTCTTCCGGCTATGGCGGGCAGCGCTTTCATAGGGGGAGTACTTTTAGCTCTAATAGAAGGTATCGGTATATTATTTACCAGACTTACTGCTGAACAGTATCAACCACAGTTACCACCCATGGAAGATCCATCCGTATTGGGTGATCAACAGTCGGGAAATCCGGGAAGTTATTCTTTTCAATAGGGTTTCTTGTTAGTTTGTTGATTAGTTGTAAATTTATTTCTTATTTAAATAAAAAAAATACCGAAGCAACTTTTTTTATTATTTATTAAAAGGGACTTCGGAAAATGGAATTTACCCTTTTATTATGGAAATTTGAATATAATACGCTATAAAAATCGATACACTCCATAGATTTAATAGAATGTCACAACAACGTTGTCATACTAAATAATTTGTATGTTTTATAAAGCAGAAAAAATAAATTTTAGTGATAAGGTCTATATAATAACATTTAAATTACGCGCCATTAATATTTACGTTTGTGACAGATGAAACTAGTTCGTTTTACAACTTCAGACTAGTTCGTTGTACACTTTCTGACAGCGGTTATTTGATAAAAACCATTGAGTTATTAGTAATTAATTCAATGGTTAAAACCATAGAATTAAATTAATTAGTGGTTTCTTATCACAGATTAAATAGAAAGGATTTTTTTGTTTTTAGTTTAATTCTTTTCTTATAATTAATGATAATACGAATCTCTATTGTGACTATAGACAAATGATAACAATCAATAATCATTTGATACATAACACATCGGATCGGTTCGGGATTACATATTGGAACGAACTTAACATACGTCAAAATCATCTTGTCATTTTTCATGTTTGGTTGATGTGAATTGTGTATTTTTTTCTATTTTATCATTGTTAGTGTCGTTTTTGTGATTTTAATTATAGAATAATGATGTTTTTTGTGTTTCAAAAATCGGCATACACCCAAAAATTACCAGGAAAACTAAATTATAGGTTAGTTAACAATAAGAACAGAAGTGTACTTGAAAATAATTTTATTTAACTTCAATGTGTAGTTAATACTTGTCAATAATTTAATATAAAGTATTTTATTCCTTGTAACATGTTTTTTACTCAATAAATATCTATTATTATAGTAATTTATTTATTTCAACCATCTATAATTTCAAGAAAAACATTTTTCGTTTTTTACTTTATATTGACGCTAGAATCGAAAATTTTTCTCAACTTCTACTGAACTATATGTAATTTAACAAATCAATAATCTTTTATAAAATATTTGGATAGGTTTTATGCTTTATATCTATAGAAATATTATTATTTTATTAGTTAAATATATTGTATTTTGTTTATACTGTATTTATTGATAAAATGGAAGCATATTGCTACAAAGACAAATTCTTACATCTCTTACATCATATATGCTGAAATGTATATATGAAATAAACGGAATTTGGTGTTGATACGGAATACATTTAAATTACTTCACTAGTAGTTGACTATAGACAATGGAATCGGCTTATGTCATTAGATAAAAGGCCAATAGAGAAGAAGACTATAAGGATTGAAAAATTAAGCTCTGTCTTCTTCTCTTTTTCTTTCTCAATGTTGACTATGAACAATGGCAAATTAAGTCTTGTCTTCGTCTCTTCTAATTTTTGGATGATTCTTATATGAGGGTAATGAAAAGATAAAAACTTCCTACTAACATTCATCTTTATTTACATTTACATTTAATATTTAAACAAAACTATGAATTAATAATTGATTTCTATTTTGTACACTATAGAGCTGATAGATACTATTTATATAGTATAAAAATGAATTGCCGGATGTCAATGTCCTTTGATAAAAGGAAGTGGTACAATACGTGGAATTACAGGATCAGAATTGTGAATGTCACTACCGGTTTGATGTCAGCTGTCTTCCGGATCGCAGACGATAGTCAATGAATGCGCATGAGTCAGAGCAGCCCAAAGAGGTGATCTGAAAAATATATTACGCAATTCTATGACAGTTTTATTTATATATAAATTACGTTCGTGAGTGCTGTTTTAACTAATACTCAGTAAAACGACACTCTATGTTAAGTAATTTTATCTATGAAATAATTACACATCGATGTTGCAAAACGTGCTGCGATTTAACGAGATGTTTATTAAAATGATCAATTCTATTAGTTACTATAAAAAAAAAATACAAATTCAATTAAAACTTAATTGGATTCTGAATTAATAAAAACGGAAGTGATGAATTTAAAATTTTCTTATAACTATTGACATTGACGTATTTTCCATCGAAATAAACTTTAAATTCCCGAATTCGATGGCTGCAGACAGAATGACAAATGCTTTACATCGTTGCCACGTTGTAATTTTTTTCAGACTGTATTAATTTAAACCAATAGGGAGTAATAGTAATCGTAAACACCGATGCAACATGGTTGCCAACGTTTAGAAAATAATTTCCCCAGATACATAAATAATTGCAAAATTGCTATTTTAATATAAAGCGTTTTAAAATAATTCATTTGAATATCAAAAGAAATCCTGTGTACAAAAAACGTCATTTATCTTGATTTTTATTTCCAATTAATTATAAATGAAATGTACCTGTCCGCGCAGATGTCTTTCACCTGCTGCTACCTTCCAACACTACGATTTTCGTCCGCATCCGGTGTGATCATTTCAATGACAGTTTGTTCCGGTTCGGGATCGGATCGTTCTTCTACGACGGTATCTAATTCTAGAGAAGGAAAACCTCTACTCATACCACGCTCGGAACGAAGCGATATTGCCCTGCTAGATCGACCTTGGGAAACAAAAATAATTTTTATTCATTTTACCACGTGTTAAAAGTTGCAATACTACGATTTTTCCACTTTCTATTTACCTGTACTCTTTTTTTTACCTCGTATATCAATTACAATATTAACATCCAGTATTTATTTTGTAGCGAATAGTTGTTTATTTATTCCACGAAATAAATACTCCCATGAGAAATTTCACGAGTTTCGAATTCTACCTACGAAAACTAAACAAAAACGTAGACGAAATAAAAAGATTTCAAAACGTAGCAGGTGCAAAGAAACTCGTACAAATGTCACGAACATTGGAATAAGTTGGGGCTTTTAACTGTGTTTTAGAAAAGTTTTTTCATTTAATGTGTCTCATAAATTCAACTGATTAAGGACAACTTTTCAAACTTCTTTTCGTATTAGAATGAATAAGATTATTATAGTGTATACAAAGGTTTGCAAAAACATAGAAAAAATTATATCGATCAATCGAAACATAGGCAACACTTAATACAATTACCAGTAAATTATTATATCACATATAATTTTCTCCCACAGATTAAAATC
Organism: Diorhabda carinulata; assembly: GCF_026250575.1. Lineage (NCBI taxonomy): Eukaryota > Metazoa > Arthropoda > Insecta > Coleoptera > Chrysomelidae > Diorhabda > Diorhabda carinulata. Next base: position 788,845 of record NC_079471.1, read on the forward strand.
ATAGTTATAATTACGTTGAATGACCACTAATACTAAATACTAATGATATATTAAACTAAATTCGTACGTTGTTTGTATGCAGTGGCAATTTATCGTCGACCATTTTACGTTCCGATGTTACAATCTAATAGTTAGGCAATACAAAATACTTCTGAGTATATTAATATTAATACTTTATTAGAAGCTTATTTTGTTTCTGTTGACAGTAGATTAACTAAATAATACAGTTATCACCTTATTTATTATAAACGACAAAAATAATACGAATAATTTCGTTTTATCATTAAAATTAATTAATTAAATTTATTAATCCATTTTGTAATCCGACTCTGTTTAACTAAGTGTAATTAATGTTGCCTATACATGTGATCCCTTTTTGATGTAAATTTTTCGAAAACTTATTTTCTCGAGTAGAAAACTTCGTTATAATTCGATCAAACTTTGGGAAAGTGGGTGTTCAACTGTTAAATAAGGTTACTTCTTATAGATTAATCGCCAAATTATGCAACTTTTATCTTATTTTTCTCGTGAAAGTTTCTCGACGTTAACACTTTTTCTTAAGAATTTTTTTGTTTGAAAGATGAGTAAGTGAACGTATTAAAACGAATACGAAGGTGGGTTTACACCAAACAGCCGATAATTAAAGTTATGTAACAATCCGAAACATGAAACTTCGAAATAGACTATCAAATTTTTGAAAGTGAAATTGCCGTCAAATAATTTTAAAAAAACTCATATTCACAGACAACGTAATGTATTAAGTGTAATAAATCAAATTTGTCTACAGCAGACGTCTAGAGCATTATTTTCTTTTAAATTTATATAGCCGGAGTTGACTTGAATATCAAAAATAATAGCACGGTTATAATTCTTTATAATGGTGAAATATTTCATTTGGCAACGTCGCAATTTTGCATCTGAATTTTCTTTGAAACAATTGTGACATTCCAAATAAAAAATACAATAATAACACGACTACATTGTTTTGAAAACAGAATCATAAATATTTTTGTTATTCGTGGAATCTTTTAGTAAAACTAATATTTGATTTAAATTTTATACCGCCATTTTGTATACAAAGCTAGACGAACGCCAATTAAAATATTTTGAATACATATTTTAACTAGAAACAAAATGCTTTCATCTGTTTTTAATTATGAATATTTCCATGTTTGCAATTACTTCAGAAAACGCATTCAATTCTGTTTTTCAATTAAAATTCCATTTAAAAATATATGTGTTAATATAAAATGAAAAAAGTCTATTTACTGAACTTGAAAACGTAAACAAAACCTGAAGTTGACAGTGTTGCCAATATTTTTACTCGAAATTATACAATCGTTATAGCGAATTTTTGACAAATATATAGTAGATACAAATTAAAAACGTATATATAACCTATTTTAATAAATATTTCAAATTTTATATTTATAATTCATTTCTAAAAGATGACATTTTTATGTGATATCCGATGAATTCGATGGTACTATACTAAAAATAGTATAGTTGGCAACATTGGATTACAAAACGAAGATATGACGAACAATTTTTTTAAACAGGGTCGCATTTAGGATTATTTGGAATAAAATTATTTGATTAAAAACAATTTTCATTTCTGAGTTCATTAATTTAAGTTTCATGTATTTATTTTACTAGTATGTAAATAGTGAATTATATCATGAATTAAGAACAACGTAGAGGCTTAAAAAGAATAAAAAAATCAATTAGAATAGTTGATAATATTATAAATAAATATAAATTGTCATTTTTTAAAATATTTCTTAAAACTACATTATTGTGTGTGAGTGTTATTAATGTATAGCAAACTTTGTTCAAATATAAAGTAAAAAGCAAAGAACAGTGAAAATTGGAAAGATTTTTACGTATTTCAAAACGAGAATATTAAAATTTTAGCATTTACATTTCGTGTATATTCAACGGAGAATCAAATGAAAAGTAAACCCATTGTTATCTTTTCTGATGTCTTTGCTTTATCGTTAGAAAATAATTCAATCCCATAATTACATATTTGTTCACCTGAATGAACACAAATACAACCCTGGAACTTCTATTATGGCTACCCAAGACGCATTAAATTAAATGTCTGCATAGTAACGTAGAGATGGGTCTTTGTATAATAATAATATTAACTATTAGTGTTATTACGAACCGTTTTATACAGAGCGATATTTAATAACGAATAGTTACATTTATTTTAAATTGATTTTGTTTAAAATAGACGATATTTTTGCAGTTACATAATATAACAGTGAATCGTCACGTGATTTAAACTTCCTCGCTGTTATCTATGTTCCTCAGGCGGGATCACAAACGTCATGATGCAGTAGACTTTTAAAACCTTCTGATATTCCGTTGAAATTCCTCTAGGGCATCCGGACACGTATAATAGGGCTTAGGCCGAACTGGATTATGTAGTAGCAATTTTTGGTTGCGTCAAATTTATAACCTGTCACGTAAGAAAAGGGTTTACGATCTCGACCGTGAGATTACCCACGAAACTTACGAGTTAAAGCTAATATTACAATACAGTACCGTACCGTTACGATTTCGAAAATATTTAACATAAAATCTAAAGTTATTTTAATAAATTATATGATATTGAGTTTGTTTTTAATTGTTTTATTATAAAAAATGGAAAATTGTGTTAGTTACGCCATCTATAATTTCAAATGCAAACTTAAAGTGAATGATTTTGACGTGTGAGAAACGTCGACTTTAAATAAACATAGAGATGGGATTTATACGTTATAAAATAACTGTTTAAAGTATTATAATAAATAGATTTAATAATAAAAAAACGTTTTATGTATATTTTCTATCATTTCACTGTTCTTGCGATAAAAAAAAGAATTAAACGATGCAAATAAGGATGTTAAGCAACCAAATAAAAAACGGAGAAGAAGAAAACGCGAAAGGAAATGTGGAAACGGAAAAGACAGCGCTAGTTACCTAAATAGTGTATTGGGCTGAATCTGACAATAGAGAAAGTACCGTGATTTGTGTCGCAATTGCGTCTGCGCGCCTGCTCCCTCGCTAATTTCGCTCTCCTGCGCAAACAACATATTACTAGTAAAGCCAACAGAGGAAAACCGAAGATGCACGATATGATGGGCACGACTACCGTTTCCGGTGACACTGTAACAAAAAAGTGATCGCTAGATCAATAGAATATAATGAGATGTGACGCAATGGGTGCCATTTTTGTTTAAAAAGTAAGAGGACAACCTATATATACAACTAATGTTATTTATACAAATAATGGATTTAATTAATTATTAATACTAATTAATATGGGTTTAGTTAATTGGATTTTGATATCTACGGTAGGTTTTGAAAATCGATTACGATCCTCTGATGGCTAAATGAATATTCGTGGTGAATGACAATGCCCTTGAGACTATTAGGTCATCGGCCATCTGTTCAGTCTCAGTATTTAAATTGGATCGAATTCATATTAACGCGTATTTTTAGACTGAATTCTCATAGACAAAAAAGGAATTCTCAAATTAGATAAAATTAATGTTGGAATGTATGCTAACATCGGAATTTGTTTTAATATACAGGGTGTCTCACGACGAGTTAAAACTATCTGTATATATGGTAAAATACTTATAGTAGAATCATGAAAATTTCTACGTTCGGGTTTTCGAGTATGATCTTTTTAACTAAAATATTTTTAAAGATGGCCGACTTCCGGTTCTACTTGAAATCGAATGTAACTTTGTTATTTTATATGGAACACCCTGTATATTAATACATTTTTGAAATCTACGTTAAATTTTAGTATACGTTTGTCTGAAAAATTTTTTTCGAAAAATGCATACTTTTTGAGTTATTATTTTTTTTGTAGAAAATTTGACAGTTGCAGACCCTTATAAATTATTTTTTTACGTGAATACCCTTAAAGATATTAAAATGGTTTCTGTTTGGTTTCTTTAAGCAATGTTTTACGTATTAGAATCTATATTGAAAAATGTTTCATTTTATACAGGGTGTGTATAAAAACTGTTCAAACTTTAACTTCATAAATATCAAATTTCTACATTTTTTCAAATAGAACCACCCGGTTTTTTCTATTTTAATGCATTCGCGTATAAAAAATAATGCTCATTCATGTATACTTTCCTATACCTAAACCTTACCGTTATCCAGATATTAAATGTTTTCTGTAAATTTTTAGTCTAAATTTTATTTTGACCCGTTGATACTAGCACTAAAATATTACAAGTATAGGAAATTATACATGAATTTGCCTTATTTTTAACTCCCGAATGGATTAAAATACAAAAAACCGGGTGGTCCTATTTGAAAAAAAGAAAAAATTTGATATTTATGAAGTTAAACTTTGAACACTTTTTATACACACCCTGTATAGAATAAAAAATTTTTCAACATAGATTGAAATACGTCTGACTTTGCTAAAAGCAACCGAATAGAAACCCTTGTCATATCTTTAAGGGTACTCAAGTAAAAAAATAATTTATAAGGGTCTGCAACTGTCAAATTTTTTACAAAAAAAATAATAACTCAAAAAGTATGCATTTTTCGAAAAAAATTTTTAGACGAAAGTATACTAAAATTTAACGTAGATTTCAAAAATGTACTAATATACAGGGTGTTCTATTCAAAATAACAAAGTTACAGTCGATTTCCGGTAGAACCGGAAGTCGGCCATCTTTAGAAATATTCGTCAACTGTAAATGCACGAAGGTTTCAAAATTCGATCAAATTTACTTTTTTTACAAGTCAAAAGTTTTTACACTCGAAAAGTCTCATCTGAAATCGATTTTACGGTTCACTTCTTTTCATGTTTGTCTCCGATCTTCTATCAAACTCCGGAAGTTCTTAGATAGAATGAAATGATAGTTCAAGTAAATGGTCAGAATTTTTTCATTATAAATAAATTTCGTTACATTACAAGAACGAAGTTTTTTTTCGAAAACTACCGGTACTATATTGTGTTTTGGATATTTAGAACAATCTTTAGTACAATCAATGATATTCTGTTAAATTTTTTTTACAGAAACTTTGATAGTCCGGTCAAATTAGTCATTCGAGGTTACTTAAACCTGAAAATCAGTAGATTAAAACTTTGGATCATTATATCTCGAAAACGGTGGCTCGTAGAAAAAAAATTATTGATACGTTTTTTGTAGATAATTTAATGATCTACAATTTTTGTCGTAAGGTTTTTTATGATAAAACACACCGTTTTGCTGTAAATCGCGTAAAACACTTTTTTAACTTTTGACCTTGAAAAAAATATAAGGTATTAAAAATCTAAAAAAAAAATTAATCGAAACTAACCCGTAGGATAAATAAGAATCACTGGTTTTTTGTTATGGTGGTTGACACTATTGGTTATGGTGATTTTATTAATACCATCTGGCTGGCCGGACATAATTGATGGTCTGAAACAAGAAAAAAAACATTAATAAACCCCATAATAAACGCCATTCAATGGCAATTATAAGAAAACTATATAAATTTGAAGATTTACGTCAATATTTCATATTACAGCGTTGCCAGATCATTTTTTAATAATACGAATATTGATGATGTAATAATATACGTAATAATTGACGTAACTAATCTTTTAAAGGTTAGTTTACATTATATCAGGTTTGTGGTGGAAATTCGAATTCATATTCATAAGAAACTTCATTTCATTTCGATAAAAATCCGGAAATTTTCATATAGAACGAAATGGTTATAAATAAATTTTATTATTACAAGAACGAAGTTTTTTTTCGAAAACTACTGTTATTATATCGTGTTTTGGATATTTAGAACAATCTTTAGTACAATCAATGATATTCTGTTAAATTTTTTTCACCGAAACTTAAATAGTCCGGTCAAATTAGTCATTCGAAGTTACTTAAACCTGAAAATCAGTAGATTAAAACTTTGGATCATTATATCTCGAAAACGGTGGCTCGTAGAAAAAAAATTATTGATACGTTTTTTGTAGATAATTTAATTATCTACAATTTTTGTCTGAAAGTTTTTTATGATAAAACACACCGTTTTGCTGAAAATCGCGTAAAACTCTATTTTTTAACTGTTGACCTTGAAAAACATTCTTTTCATACACGAGAATGAGGGGAGAGTTATAAATTTTCATTAACTAAGGAAAAAAAAACAATATTTAGTACAATCAATGATATTCTGTTAAATTTTTTTCACGGAAATTTCAATAGTCCGGTCAAATTAGACAATCGAAGTTACTTAAACCTGAAAATCAGTAGATTAAAACTTTGGATCATTATATCTCGAAAACGGTGGCTCGTAGAAAAAAAATTATTGATACGTTTTTTGTAGATAATTTAATTATCTACAATTTTTGGCGTAAGGTTTTTTATGATAAAACACACCGTTTTGCGGTAAATCGCGTGAAACACTATTTTTTAACTTTTGACCTTGAAAAAAATTCTTTTCATACACGAGAATGAGGGGAAAGTTACAAATTTTCATTGACTAAGGAAAAAAAACAATATTTAGAACAATCAATGATAGTCTGTTGATTTTTTTTCACCGAAACATTAATAGTCCGGTCAAATTAGACATTCGAATTTACTTAAACCTGAAAATCAGTAGATTACAACTTTGGATCATTATATCTCGAAAACGGTGGCTCGTAGAAAAAAAATTGTTGATACGTTTTTTGTAGATAATTTAATTATCTACAATTTTTGTTTTAAGGTTTTTTATGATAAAACACACCGTTTTGCGGTAAATCGCGTGAAACACTATTTTTTAACTTTTGACCTTGAAAAAAATTCTTTTCATACACGAGAATGAGGGGAAAGTTACAAATTTTCATTAACTAAGGAAAAAAAAACAATATTTAGTACAATCAATGATATTCTGTTAAATTTTTTTCACCGAAACTTAAATAGTCCGGTCAAATTAGTCATTCGAAGTTACTTAAACCTGAAAATCAGTAGATTAAAACTTTGGATCATTATATCTCGAAAACGGTGGCTCGTAGAAAAAAAATTATTGATACGTTTTTTGTAGATAATTTAATTATCTACAATTTTTGTTTTAAGGTTTTTTATGATAAAACACACCGTTTTGCGGTAAATCGCGTGAAACACTATTTTTTAACTGTTGACCTTGAAAAAAATTCTTTTCATACACGAGAATGAGGGGAAAGTTACAAATTTTCATTGACTAAGGAAAAAAAACAATATTTAGAACAATCAATGATAGTCTGTTGATTTTTTTTCACCGAAACATTAATAGTCCGGTCAAATTAGACATTCGAATTTACTTAAACCTGAAAATCAGTAGATTACAACTTTGGATCATTATATCTCGAAAACGGTGGCTCGTAGAAAAAAAATTGTTGATACGTTTTTTGTAGATAATTTAATTATCTACAATTTTTGTTTTAAGGTTTTTTATGATAAAACACACCGTTTTGCGGTAAATCGCGTGAAACACTATTTTTTAACTTTTGACCTTGAAAAAAATTCTTTTCATACACGAGAATGAGGGGAAAGTTACAAATTTTCATTAACTAAGGAAAAAAAAACAATATTTAGTACAATCAATGATATTCTGTTAAATTTTTTTCACCGAAACTTAAATAGTCCGGTCAAATTAGTCATTCGAAGTTACTTAAACCTGAAAATCAGTAGATTAAAACTTTGGATCATTATATCTCGAAAACGGTGGCTCGTAGAAAAAAAATTATTGATACGTTTTTTGTAGATAATTTAATTATCTACAATTTTTGTTTTAAGGTTTTTTATGATAAAACACACCGTTTTGCGGTAAATCGCGTGAAACACTATTTTTTAACTTTTGACCTTGAAAAAAATTCTTTTCATACACGAGAATGAGGGGAAAGTTACAAATTTTCATTGACTAAGGAAAAAAAACAATATTTAGAACAATCAATGATAGTCTGTTGATTTTTTTTCACCGAAACATTAATAGTCCGGTCAAATTAGACATTCGAATTTACTTAAACCTGAAAATCAGTAGATTACAACTTTGGATCATTATATCTCGAAAACGGTGGCTCGTAGAAAAAAAATTGTTGATACGTTTTTTGTAGATAATTTAATTATCTACAATTTTTGTTTTAAGGTTTTTTATGATAAAACACACCGTTTTGCGGTAAATCGCGTGAAACACTATTTTTTAACTTTTGACCTTGAAAAAAATTCTTTTCATACACGAGAATGAGGGGAAAGTTACAAATTTTCATTAACTAAGGAAAAAAAAACAATATTTAGTACAATCAATGATATTCTGTTAAATTTTTTTCACCGAAACTTAAATAGTCCGGTCAAATTAGTCATTCGAAGTTACTTAAACCTGAAAATCAGTAGATTAAAACTTTGGATCATTATATCTCGAAAACGGTGGCTCGTAGAAAAAAAATTATTGATACGTTTTTTGTAGATAATTTAATTATCTACAATTTTTGTTTTAAGGTTTTTTATGATAAAACACACCGTTTTGCGGTAAATCGCGTGAAACACTATTTTTTAACTTTTGACCTTGAAAAAAATTCTTTTCATACACGAGAATGAGGGGAAAGTTACAAATTTTCATTGACTAAGGAAAAAAAACAATATTTAGAACAATCAATGATAGTCTGTTGATTTTTTTTCACCGAAACATTAATAGTCCGGTCAAATTAGACATTCGAAGTTACTTTAACCTGAAAATCAGTAGATTACAACTTTGGATGATTATATCTCGAAAACGGTAGCTCGTAGAAAAAAAATTATTGATACGTTTTTTGTAGATAATTTAATGATCTACAATTTTTGTATGAAGGTTTTTTATGATAAAACACACCGTTTTGCTGTAAATGAATTTAAAGATTTTCCGGTGATATATATCATTTTTTTCAAACACCCGGTATAAACTAGGGGAAAATATTATTTTAAAAGCTTTCTTAAATTATTTTTCTTCACTTTCGAGTCGAGATATTTTTGTAATATTTATATATAAAAATAATGGGGAGCTATTAACTTTTTATGAGGCTTTTAAAACGGTGTGCCGTTTTGAAAATGAAAACTTGACGTGAATTTATTATAAAGAAAAAAGGTAAATGTAATATCCATAAAAAACCCAGTTGTTTTCTGCGTGTATCTAATAAATATCCATTCTCATTTGGGTAACATTTTTAATTATTTAAGTCGTTCTAAATTTGGATTATTGCGAAAATTAAAAAACTCATTTTTTTTCTAATTAATTAAAAAAATATATATTTCATTCCCTTTAGGGGATGTATCCACTCCCTGTTCTTGAGGGTAATAAATAAAAACCCAGATGAGACGATTATTTAACGCTTTATTATTAACATATTCACCCTGAAGCCGGTCCTGGTTGAATACAGTGAAATTTTGAAATTCGGCGGAGGCGCCGTCTTTGATAAACTACCCGGAATTCGTTTGATCTTTGTTTTAATATCAGTTTTTATATAAATATAAATTAGTTAAGTGATAGTGATAAGTGTATTGTTATAAGTTAGTGTAGTGTATAGTGTTTTACTAAATATATGGATTAGAAAATATCCACATTGAAAAACAATGTTTTGATCATAAAGAGCGGTATTTCTGCTGTAATTTTATCATTAAAAACTGACATTACCGCTGACGTAAGAAACAAAATGTCATTTCTAAAATCGGATATCGAGAATAAAATAATAACGATGAATGAGAAGATATAATCAGATATAGAGGAGGATTAAGGAGAAAATTAAAAATATCACGAATTCCGGGTATTTTATCAAAAGCGGCGCATTCGCCGAATTTTAAAATTCTATTATATTAAAGCAGGAACGATTCCAGGGGAGAGATTTTCACGCTGTCAGTTATTTCGATATCCGAATATGTATAATCTGAAAAAAATTAAAAAAAAAACTATACAGGATGTCTCACGACGAGTTAAAACTATCTTTATATATGGCAAAATACTCATAGTAGAATAATGAAAATTTGTAGGTTTGGGTTTTCGGATACGATCTTTTTAACTAAAATATTTTTAAAGATGGCCGACTTCCGGTTTTACCGGAAATCGATAGTAACTTTGTTAATTTATATAGAACACCCTGTATATTAATACATTTTTGAAATCTACGTTAAATTTTAGTATACTTTTGTCTGAAAACGTTTTTAGAAAAATGTATACTTTTTGAGTTATTATTTTTTTTGTAAAAAATTTGACAGTTGCAGACCCTTATAAATCATTTTTTTACGAAGTCACCCTTAAAGGTACGAAAATGATTTCTGTTCCGTTCTCTTAAGCAAGGTCAGACGTATTAAAATCTATGTTGAAAAATATTTAATTTTATACAGGGTGTGTATAAAAAGTGTTCAAAGTTTAACTTCTTAAATATGAAATTTTTTCATTTTTTTAAATAGAATCACCCGTTTTTTTTTATTTTAATGCATTCAGGGGTGGGAAATAAGGCAAATTCATTCATTTCACTCCCGAATGCATTAAAATAGAAAAAACAGGGTGGCTCAATTAAAAAAAATGAAGAAATTTGATATTAAACTTTGAACACTTTTTATACACACCCTGTATAAAATGTAAAATTTTTGAAAATAGATTCAAATACGTCCAATCTTACTTGAAGCAATCGAATAGAAACCATTTTCATATCTTTGAGGGTATCGTTGTAAAAAAATAATTTATAAGGGTCTGCAATGGTGAAATTTTTTTACAAAAATATTAATATAACTCAAAAAGTATACATTTTTCGAAAAACGTTTTCAGACAAAAGTATACTAAAATTTAACGTAGATTTCAAAAATGTATTAATATACAGGGCGTTTTATATAAAATAACGAAGTTACAGTCGATTTCCGGTAGAACCGGAAGTCGGCCATCTTTAAAAATATTCTAGTTGAAAAGATCATATCCGAAAACTCAAAAGTACAAATTTTCATAATTCTACTATGAGTATTTTGCCATATATTTACATAGTTCTAACTTGTCGTGGGACAACCTGTATAGAAACGACGTAATTACTGAAATTTTTTAAAAAATATTCGAAATTAGATAATTACGGTTAACAAAAGACAGACAGAGAAAAATCTAGTGACAACGATGACGAGATGGACTACAACGCGACCTTTTTCTTTTATTTCCACAATTTTATATGAAGAAAGGACGCGTGTCCTATTTTTTAGTCCTTAATACGTTCGAAATGAACAGTAGTGAGGATAAAAAGTAAAAAAAAAACGACGAAATGCACCTAGTTCTTTGTTATCGTTAATTTCATGTACATAAGCACGATGTTGGAGAAAAGAAGAAGAATAAGGACGTCGAGTGATTTTTTTCGCTCCCAACAATATGGAATTCGGTCTATGATCCTTTCCGAACGACATCACACAAGACAGGGTCGGTTCTAACGAAAAATTTCGCTCTAATTTTGGTTTTTAACCGCGAGGATGGTCCAACAAAGAAAACGCCAAAATTTTCAAAAAAAACTCGATTTTTTGAATAAATTAATTCGTAATTTTACTTTCCACGTTAAAAACTCTTCCTCAGAAGTTGGTATTCCACCTTCTAGTCCGGTTCTGCTCCAATTTCTTCAATTTATTTCGAAAAAACGTTTTCTGGATGTTTGCGTAGTAATTTTCCAAAAAGTGATTCCAATTTCCACCAGGCGAGCGTTTTTTTTTTCAAATTTGGGCGAAAAGGGGTGTACGGGGTGTTCTTAGTCTAATTTTCATGATAAAAAAAGCAAATGGACCCATTAAATCAACTCATCTTCAACTATCCATCGAAGATTTATTTAAAGTTACGTAAAGGACATTCTGTATAAAACAGTTATTCCCAAACTAGTCCAAATGTACCCCCAGGTATTCACAAAAAGTTCTACAACATAAATGTACTTTCCATAGTTACGAGGATCGTTCCAAAAGTACTCGATTCAACTATCATCATATCTAGATTAAACCTGGTACTTTTGGTACAATCCTCGTACATAAAATCAGTATTTTCAACGTAATTTACGATCTTACGGTATGAAGTATAACCTAACCTAACTAATTAGATGTTTACGAAGACTTCGAAGCAACCAACCGAGTAAAAGGCCAAGAAAAAAGAAGAAAACGATCTTTTAACAATGTTACCAACTGTGTAAACGACGTTGGTAAAACTGCATCTTGTCTTTTGGATGGAAACCATATTGTAATTATGTTTACCGTGATAAAACTATTTAAATCGCGATTTTAAATTTCGTTGGATGTTTCGATTGTTGAAACAGCCGCTACTGATGATATTCGATTGCTGATTTCCTTTCCTATTTGGTGGAAAAGATATTGAAATCGGGAACACTCGCTACGTCAGTAATCCGAAATAAATTACACCCCCCAGTTCATTGTATAACTATTTTATTTCAATTTCGTTGGGGAAAAATCGAAAAACGTTTCTTGGTATTCGAAATCGTGGAAATATACGAGGTCCGGTTATTAAATAACGGAACCGCGCGCTTAGAGGACGTTTTAGACGTCGGATATCTGTATATCTCGTCTAGAATCATGACGAAACACCCCATCATCGAAGGAATCCATTTTTTTTGGGTTAAAACTATGGGAATTCACGAAGACAATCAATAATCCAAAAAATTCCAATACATTAAGATCCTACTTGGTTTAAAAGGATTTCTGGTCCTTATAGGGCCTTGGAAATTGATCATATCCCTTTGGAATTAATCTAGAATCATGATGAAACACCCCATCATCGAGTGAATCCATTTTTTTGGGTAAAAACTATGGGAATTCACGAAGACAATCAATAATCCAAAAAATTCCAGTACATAAAGATCCTACTTGGTTTAAAAGGATTTCTGGTCCTTATAGGGCCTTGGAAATTGATCATATTCCTTTGGTATTAATCTAGAATCATGACGAAACACCCCATCATCGAAGGAATCCATTTTTTTGGGTTAAAACTATGGGAATTCACGAAGACAATCAATAATCCAAAAAATTCCAATACATAAAGATCCTACTTGGTTTAAAAGGATTTCTGGCCCTTATAGGGCCTTGGAAATTGATCATATTCCTTTGGTTTTAATCAATAATCATGATGAAACACCCCATCATCGAGTGAATCCATTTTTTTGGGTAAAAACTATGGGAATTCACGAAGACAATCAATAATCCAAAAAATTCCAATACATTAAGATCCTAATTGGTTTAAAAGGATTTCTGGCCCTTATAGGGCCTTGGAAATTGATCATATTCCTTTGGTTTTAATCTATAATCATGATGAAACACCCCATCATCGAAGGAATCCATTTTTTTGGGTAAAAACTATGGGAATTCACGAAGACAATCAATAATCCAAAAAATTCCAATACATTAAGATCCTAATTGGTTTAAAAGGATTTCTGGCCCTTATAGGGACTTGGAAATTGATCATATTCCTTTGGAATTAATCTAGAATCATGACGAAACACCCCATCATCGAAGGAATCCATTTTTTTGGGTAAAAACTATGGGAATTCACGAAGACAATCAATAATCCAAAAAATTCCAATACATAAAGATCCTACTTGGTTTAAAAGGATTTCTGGCCCTTATAGGGCCTTGGAAATTGATCATATTCCTTTGGTTTTAATCTAGAATCATGATGAAACACCCCATCATCGAGTGAATCCATTTTTTTGGGTAAAAACTATGGGAATTCACGAAGACAATCAATAATCCAAAAAATTCCAGTACATAAAGATCCTACTTGGTTTAAAAGGATTTCTGGTCCTTATAGGGCCTTGGAAATTGATCATATTCCTTTGGTATTAATCTAGAATCATGACGAAACACCCCATCATCGAAGGAATCCATTTTTTTGGGTTAAAACTATGGGAATTCACGAAGACAATCAATAATCCAAAAAATTCCAATACATAAAGATCCTACTTGGTTTAAAAGGATTTCTGGCCCTTATAGGGCCTTGGAAATTGATCATATTCCTTTGGTTTTAATCTATAATCATGATGAAACACCCCATCATCGAGTGAATCCATTTTTTTGGGTTAAAACTATGGGAATTCATGAAGACAATCAATAATCCAAAAAATTCCAATACATTAAGATCCTAATTGGTTTAAAAGGATTTCTGGCCCTTATAGGGCCTTGGAAATTGATCATATTCCTTTGGTATTAATCTAGAATCATGACGAAACACCCCATCATCGAAGGAATCCATTTTTTTGGGTTAAAACTATGGGAATTCACGAAGACAATCAATAATCCAAAAAATTCCAATACATTAAGATCCTAATTGGTTTAAAAGGATTTCTGGCCCTTATAGGGCCTTGGAAATTGATCATATTCCTTTGGAATTAATCTAGAATCATGACGAAACACCCCATCATCGAAGGAATCCATTTTTTTGGGTAAAAACTATGGGAATTCACGAAGACAATCAATAATCCAAAAAATTCCAATACATTAAGATCCTAATTGGTTTAAAAGGATTTCTGGCCCTTATAGGGCCTTGGAAATTGATCATATTCCTTTGGAATTAATCTAGAATCATGACGAAACACCCCATCATCGAAGGAATCCATTTTTTTGGGTAAAAACTATGGGAATTCACGAAGACAATCAATAATCCAAAAAATTCCAATACATTAAGATCCTAATTGGTTTAAAAGGATTTCTGGCCCTTATAGGGCCTTGGAAATTGATCATATTCCTTTGGTATTAATCTAGAATCATGATGAAACACCCCATCATCGAAGGAATCAATTTTTTTGGGTTAAAACTATGGGAATTCAAGAGGACAATCAATAATCCAAAAAATTCCAATACATTAAGATCCTAATTGGTTTAAAAGGATTTCTGGCCCTTATAGGGCCTTGGAAATTGATCATATCCCTTTGGTATTAATCTAGAATCATGACGAAACACCCCATCATCGAGTGAATCCATTTTTTTGGGTTAAAACTATGGGAATTCACGAAGACATTCAATAATCCAAAAAATTCCAATACATTAAGATCCTAATTGGTTTAAAAGGATTTCTGGCCCTTATAGGGCCTTGGAAATTGATCATATTCCTTTGGTTTTAATCTATAATCATGATGAAACACCCCATCATCGAGTGAATCCATTTTTTTGGGTTAAAACTATGGGAATTCACGAAGACAATCAATAATCCAAAAAATTCCAATACATTAAGATCCTAATTGGTTTAAAAGGATTTCTGGCCCTTATAGGGCCTTGGAAATTGATCATATCCCATTGGTATTAATCTAGAATCATGATGAAACACCCCATCATCGAGTGAATCCATTTTTTTGGGTTAAAACTATGGGAATTCACGAAGACAATCAATAATCCAAAAAATTCCAATACATTAAGATCCTAATTGGTTTAAAAGGATTTCTGGCCCTTATAGGGCCTTGGAAATTGATCATATTCCTTTGGTATTAATCTAGAATCATGACGAAACACCCCATCATCGAAGGAATCCATTTTTTTTGGGTAAAAACTATGGGAATTCACGAAGACAATCAATAATCCAAAAAATTCCAATACATTAAGATCCTAATTGGTTTAAAAGGATTTCTGGCCCTTATAGGGCCTTGGAAATTGATCATATTCCTTTGGTATTAATCTATAATCATGACGAAACACCCCATCATCGAAGGAATCCATTTTTTTTGGGTAAAAACTATGGGAATTCACGAAGACAATCAATAATCCAAAAAATTCCAATACATTAAGATCCTAATTGGTTTAAAAGGATTTCTGGCCCTTATAGGGCCTTGGAAATTGATCATATTCTTTTGGTATTAATCTAGAATCATGACGAAACACCCCATCATCGAAGGAATCCATTTTTTTTGGGTAAAAACTATGGGAATTCACGAAGACAATCAATAATCCAAAAAATTCCAATACATTAAGATCCTAATTGGTTTAAAAGGATTTCTGGCCCTTATAGGGCCTTGGAAATTGATCATATTCCTTTGGTATTAATCTAGAATCATGACGAAACACCCCATCATCGAAGGAATCCATTTTTTTTGGGTAAAAACTATGGGAATTCACGAAGACAATCAATAATCCAAAAAATTCCAATACATTAAGATCCTAATTGGTTTAAAAGGATTTCTGGCCCTTATAGGGCCTTGGAAATTGATCATATTCCTATGGTTTTAATCTAGAATCATGATGAAACACCCCATCATCGAGTGAATCCATTTTTTTGGGTAAAAACTATGGGAATTCACGAAGACAATCAATAATCCAAAAAATTCCAATACATTAAGATCCTACTTGGTTTAAAAGGATTTCTGGCCCTTATAGGGCCTTGGAAATTGATCATATTCCTTTGGTTTTAATCTAGAATCATGATGAAACACCCCATCATCGAGTGAATCCATTTTTTTGGGTAAAAACTATGGGAATTCACGAAGACAATCAATAATCCAAAAAATTCCAGTACATAAAGATCCTACTTGGTTTAAAAGGATTTCTGGTCCTTATAGGGCCTTGGAAATTGATCATATTCCTTTGGTATTAATCTAGAATCATGACGAAACACCCCATCATCGAAGGAATCCATTTTTTTGGGTTAAAACTATGGGAATTCACGAAGACAATCAATAATCCAAAAAATTCCAATACATAAAGATCCTACTTGGTTTAAAAGGATTTCTGGCCCTTATAGGGCCTTGGAAATTGATCATATTCCTTTGGTTTTAATCTATAATCATGATGAAACACCCCATCATCGAGTGAATCCATTTTTTTGGGTTAAAACTATGGGAATTCACGAAGACAATCAATAATCCAAAAAATTCCAATACATTAAGATCCTAATTGGTTTAAAAGGATTTCTGGCCCTTATAGGGCCTTGGAAATTGATCATATCCCATTGGTATTAATCTAGAATCATGATGAAACACCCCATCATCGAGTGAATCCATTTTTTTGGGTTAAAACTATGGGAATTCACGAAGACAATCAATAATCCAAAAAATTCCAATACATTAAGATCCTAATTGGTTTAAAAGGATTTCTGGCCCTTATAGGGCCTTGGAAATTGATCATATTCCTTTGGTATTAATCTAGAATCATGACGAAACACCCCATCATCGAAGGAATCCATTTTTTTTGGGTAAAAACTATGGGAATTCACGAAGACAATCAATAATCCAAAAAATTCCAATACATTAAGATCCTAATTGGTTTAAAAGGATTTCTGGCCCTTATAGGGCCTTGGAAATTGATCATATTCCTTTGGTATTAATCTAGAATCATGACGAAACACCCCATCATCGAAGGAATCCATTTTTTTTGGGTAAAAACTATGGGAATTCACGAAGACAATCAATAATCCAAAAAATTCCAATACATTAAGATCCTACTTGGTTTAAAAGGATTTCTGGCCCTTATAGGGCCTTGGAAATTGATCATATTCCTTTGGTTTTAATCTAGAATCATGATGAAACACCCCATCATCGAGTGAATCCATTTTTTTGGGTAAAAACTATGGGAATTCACGAAGACAATCAATAATCCAAAAAATTCCAGTACATAAAGATCCTACTTGGTTTAAAAGGATTTCTGGTCCTTATAGGGCCTTGGAAATTGATCATATTCCTTTGGTATTAATCTAGAATCATGACGAAACACCCCATCATCGAAGGAATCCATTTTTTTGGGTTAAAACTATGGGAATTCACGAAGACAATCAATAATCCAAAAAATTCCAATACATAAAGATCCTACTTGGTTTAAAAGGATTTCTGGCCCTTATAGGGCCTTGGAAATTGATCATATTCCTTTGGTTTTAATCTATAATCATGATGAAACACCCCATCATCGAGTGAATCCATTTTTTTGGGTTAAAACTATGGGAATTCACGAAGACAATCAATAATCCAAAAAATTCCAATACATTAAGATCCTAATTGGTTTAAAAGGATTTCTGGCCCTTATAGGGCCTTGGAAATTGATCATATTCCTTTGGTATTAATCTATAATCATGACGAAACACCCCATCATCGAAGGAATCCATTTTTTTGGGTTAAAACTATGGGAATTCACGAAGACAATCAATAATCCAAAAAATTCCAATACATTAAGATCCTAATTGGTTTAAAAGGATTTCTGGCCCTTATAGGGCCTTGGAAATTGATCATATTCCTTTGGAATTAATCTAGAATCATGACGAAACACCCCATCATCGAAGGAATCCATTTTTTTGGGTAAAAACTATGGGAATTCACGAAGACAATCAATAATCCAAAAAATTCCAATACATTAAGATCCTAATTGGTTTAAAAGGATTTCTGGCCCTTATAGGGCCTTGGAAATTGATCATATTCTTTTGGTATTAATCTAGAATCATGACGAAACACCCCATCATCGAAGGAATCCATTTTTTTGGGTAAAAACTATGGGAATTCACGAAGACAATCAATAATCCAAAAAATTCCAATACATTAAGATCCTAATTGGTTTAAAAGGATTTCTGGCCCTTATAGGGCCTTGGAAATTGATCATATTCCTTTGGTATTAATCTAGAATCATGACGAAACACCCCATCATCGAAGGAATCCATTTTTTTTGGGTAAAAACTATGGGAATTCACGAAGACAATCAATAATCCAAAAAATTCCAATACATTAAGATCCTAATTGGTTTAAAAGGATTTCTGGCCCTTATAGGGCCTTGGAAATTGATCATATTCCTTTGGTATTAATCTAGAATCATGACGAAACACCCCATCATCGAAGGAATCCATTTTTTTTGGGTAAAAACTATGGGAATTCACGAAGACAATCAATAATCCAAAAAATTCCAATACATTAAGATCCTAATTGGTTTAAAAGGATTTCTGGCCCTTATAGGGCCTTGGAAATTGATCATATTCCTATGGTTTTAATCTAGAATCATGAGAAACACCCCATCATCGAGTGAATCCATTTTTTTGGGTAAAAACTATGGGAATTCACGAAGACAATCAATAATCCAAAAAATTCCAATACATTAAGATCCTACTTGGTTTAAAAGGATTTCTGGCCCTTATAGGGCCTTGGAAATTGATCATATTCCTTTGGTTTTAATCTAGAATCATGATGAAACACCCCATCATCGAGTGAATCCATTTTTTTGGGTAAAAACTATGGGAATTCACGAAGACAATCAATAATCCAAAAAATTCCAGTACATAAAGATCCTACTTGGTTTAAAAGGATTTCTGGTCCTTATAGGGCCTTGGAAATTGATCATATTCCTTTGGTATTAATCTAGAATCATGACGAAACACCCCATCATCGAAGGAATCCATTTTTTTGGGTTAAAACTATGGGAATTCACGAAGACAATCAATAATCCAAAAAATTCCAATACATTAAGATCCTAATTGGTTTAAAAGGATTTCTGGCCCTTATAGGGCCTTGGAAATTGATCATATTCTTTTGGTATTAATCTAGAATCATGACGAAACACCCCATCATCGAAGGAATCCATTTTTTTGGGTAAAAACTATGGGAATTCACGAAGACAATCAATAATCCAAAAAATTCCAATACATTAAGATCCTAATTGGTTTAAAAGGATTTCTGGCCCTTATAGGGCCTTGGAAATTGATCATATTCTTTTGGTATTAATCTAGAATCATGACGAAACACCCCATCATCGGAGGAATCCATTTTTTTGGGTAAAAACTATGGGAATTCACGAAGACAATCAATAATCCAAAAAATTCCAATACATTAAGATCCTAATTGGTTTAAAAGGATTTCTGGCCCTTATAGGGCCTTGGAAATTGATCATATTCCTTTGGTATTAATCTAGAATCATGACGAAACACCCCATCATCGAAGGAATCCATTTTTTTGGGTAAAAACTATGGGAATTCACGAAGACAATCAATAATCCAAAAAATTCCAATACATTAAGATCCTAATTGGTTTAAAAGGATTTCTGGCCCTTATAGGGCCTTGGAAATTGATCATATTCCTTTGGTATTAATCTAGAATCATGATGAAACACCCCATCATCGAAGGAATCAATTTTTTTGGGTTAAAACTATGGGAATTCAAGAGGACAATCAATAATCCAAAAAATTCCAATACATTAAGATCCTAATTGGTTTAAAAGGATTTCTGGCCCTTATAGGGCCTTGGAAATTGATCATATCCCTTTGGTATTAATCTAGAATCATGACGAAACACCCCATCATCGAGTGAATCCATTTTTTTGGGTTAAAACTATGGGAATTCACGAAGACAATCAATAATCCAAAAAATTCCAATACATTAAGATCCTAATTGGTTTAAAAGGATTTCTGGCCCTTATAGGGCCTTGGAAATTGATCATATTCCTTTGGTTTTAATCTATAATCATGACGAAACACCCCATCATCGAAGGAATCCATTTTTTTTGGGTAAAAACTATGGGAATTCACGAAGACATTCAATAATCCAAAAAATTCCAATACATTAAGATCCTAATTGGTTTAAAAGGATTTCTGGCCCTTATAGGGCCTTGGAAATTGATCATATTGCTTTGGTTTTAATCTATAATCATGATGAAACACCCCATCATCGAGTGAATCCATTTTTTTGGGTTAAAACTATGGGAATTCACGAAGACAATCAATAATCCAAAAAATTCCAATACATTAAGATCCTAATTGGTTTAAAAGGATTTCTGGCCCTTATAGGGCCTTGGAAATTGATCATATCCCATTGGTATTAATCTAGAATCATGATGAAACACCCCATCATCGAGTGAATCCATTTTTTTGGGTTAAAACTATGGGAATTCACGAAGACAATCAATAATCCAAAAAATTCCAATACATTAAGATCCTAATTGGTTTAAAAGGATTTCTGGCCCTTATAGGGCCTTGGAAATTGATCATATCCCATTGGTATTAATCTAGAATCATGATGAAACACCCCATCATCGAGTGAATCCATTTTTTTGGGTTAAAACTATGGGAATTCACGAAGACAATCAATAATCCAAAAAATTCCAATACATTAAGATCCTAATTGGTTTAAAAGGATTTCTGGCCCTTATAGGGCCTTGGAAATTGATCATATTCCTTTGGTTTTAATCTATAATCATGATGAAACACCCCATCATCGAGTGAATCCATTTTTTTGGGTTAAAACTATGGGAATTCACGAAGACATTCAATAATCCAAAAAATTCCAATACATTAAGATCCTAATTGGTTTAAAAGGATTTCTGGCCCTTATAGGGCCTTGGAAATTGATCATATTCCTTTGGTTTTAATCTATAATCATGATGAAACACCCCATCATCGAGTGAATCCATTTTTTTGGGTTAAAACTATGGGAATTCACGAAGACAATCAATAATCCAAAAAATTCCAATACATTAAGATCCTAATTGGTTTAAAAGGATTTCTGGCCCTTATAGGGCCTTGGAAATTGATCATATCCCATTGGTATTAATCTAGAATCATGATGAAACACCCCATCATCGAGTGAATCCATTTTTTTGGGTTAAAACTATGGGAATTCACGAAGACAATCAATAATCCAAAAAATTCCAATACATTAAGATCCTAATTGGTTTAAAAGGATTTCTGGCCCTTATAGGGCCTTGGAAATTGATCATATTCCTTTGGTATTAATCTAGAATCATGACGAAACACCCCATCATCGAAGGAATCCATTTTTTTTGGGTAAAAACTATGGGAATTCACGAAGACAATCAATAATCCAAAAAATTCCAATACATTAAGATCCTAATTGGTTTAAAAGGATTTCTGGCCCTTATAGGGCCTTGGAAATTGATCATATTCCTTTGGTATTAATCTAGAATCATGACGAAACACCCCATCATCGAAGGAATCCATTTTTTTTGGGTAAAAACTATGGGAATTCACGAAGACAATCAATAATCCAAAAAATTCCAATACATTAAGATCCTAATTGGTTTAAAAGGATTTCTGGCCCTTATAGGGCCTTGGAAATTGATCATATTCCTATGGTTTTAATCTAGAATCATGATGAAACACCCCATCATCGAGTGAATCCATTTTTTTGGGTAAAAACTATGGGAATTCACGAAGACAATCAATAATCCAAAAAATTCCAATACATTAAGATCCTACTTGGTTTAAAAGGATTTCTGGCCCTTATAGGGCCTTGGAAATTGATCATATTCCTTTGGTTTTAATCTAGAATCATGATGAAACACCCCATCATCGAGTGAATCCATTTTTTTGGGTAAAAACTATGGGAATTCACGAAGACAATCAATAATCCAAAAAATTCCAGTACATAAAGATCCTACTTGGTTTAAAAGGATTTCTGGTCCTTATAGGGCCTTGGAAATTGATCATATTCCTTTGGTATTAATCTAGAATCATGACGAAACACCCCATCATCGAAGGAATCCATTTTTTTGGGTTAAAACTATGGGAATTCACGAAGACAATCAATAATCCAAAAAATTCCAATACATAAAGATCCTACTTGGTTTAAAAGGATTTCTGGCCCTTATAGGGCCTTGGAAATTGATCATATTCCTTTGGTTTTAATCTATAATCATGATGAAACACCCCATCATCGAGTGAATCCATTTTTTTGGGTTAAAACTATGGGAATTCACGAAGACAATCAATAATCCAAAAAATTCCAATACATTAAGATCCTAATTGGTTTAAAAGGATTTCTGGCCCTTATAGGGCCTTGGAAATTGATCATATTCCTTTGGTATTAATCTAGAATCATGACGAAACACCCCATCATCGAAGGAATCCATTTTTTTGGGTTAAAACTATGGGAATTCACGAAGACAATCAATAATCCAAAAAATTCCAATACATTAAGATCCTAATTGGTTTAAAAGGATTTCTGGCCCTTATAGGGCCTTGGAAATTGATCATATTCCTTTGGAATTAATCTAGAATCATGACGAAACACCCCATCATCGAAGGAATCCATTTTTTTGGGTAAAAACTATGGGAATTCACGAAGACAATCAATAATCCAAAAAATTCCAATACATTAAGATCCTAATTGGTTTAAAAGGATTTCTGGCCCTTATAGGGCCTTGGAAATTGATCATATTCCTTTGGAATTAATCTAGAATCATGACGAAACACCCCATCATCGAAGGAATCCATTTTTTTGGGTAAAAACTATGGGAATTCACGAAGACAATCAATAATCCAAAAAATTCCAATACATTAAGATCCTAATTGGTTTAAAAGGATTTCTGGCCCTTATAGGGCCTTGGAAATTGATCATATTCCTTTGGTTTTAATCTATAATCATGATGAAACACCCCATCATCGAGTGAATCCATTTTTTTGGGTAAAAACTATGGGAATTCACGAAGACAATCAATAATCCAAAAAATTCCAATACATTAAGATCCTAATTGGTTTAAAAGGATTTCTGGCCCTTATAGGGCCTTGGAAATTGATCATATTCCTTTGGTATTAATCTAGAATCATGACGAAACACCCCATCATCGAAGGAATCCATTTTTTTTGGGTAAAAACTATGGGAATTCACGAAGACAATCAATAATCCAAAAAATTCCAATACATTAAGATCCTAATTGGTTTAAAAGGATTTCTGGCCCTTATAGGGCCTTGGAAATTGATCATATTCCTTTGGTTTTAATCTATAATCATGATGAAACACCCCATCATCGAGTGAATCCATTTTTTTGGGTAAAAACTATGGGAATTCACGAAGACAATCAATAATCCAAAAAATTCCAATACATTAAGATCCTAATTGGTTTAAAAGGATTTCTGGCCCTTATAGGGCCTTGGAAATTGATCATATTCCTTTGGTATTAATCTAGAATCATGACGAAACACCCCATCATCGAAGGAATCCATTTTTTTTGGGTAAAAACTATGGGAATTCACGAAGACAATCAATAATCCAAAAAATTCCAATACATTAAGATCCTAATTGGTTTAAAAGGATTTCTGGTCCTTATAGGGCCTTGGAAATTGATCATATTCCTTTGGTATTAATCTAGAATCATGACGAAACACCCCATCATCGAAGGAATCCATTTTTTTGGGTAAAAACTATGGGAATTCACGAAGACAATCAATAATCCAAAAAATTCCAGTACATAAAGATCCTACTTGGTTTAAAAGGATTTCTGGTCCTTATAGGGCCTTGGAAATTGATCATATCCCTTTGGAATTAATCTAGAATCATGATGAAACACCCCATCATCGAGTGAATCCATTTTTTTGGGTTAAAACTATAGGAATTCATGAAGACAATCAATAATCCAAAAAATTCCAATACATAGTGGATGTAACTTTATTTTCCACGTTTTAAGGGTATTTTTCCAAGGTACAACCCTCGATTAATGATAAAATAATAAAATTACCGTTTTTTTTATATTTTCACGCCAAGGGTCAAGGGTTTTTTCTTATATTTATGTTCCAATAAAATAACACCCTTATTTTATTGGTTTACGAGGGTTTTTATCACCCCCGTGAAGTTAAAAAAATATGAAAACGCAGTAAATAAAAAAATTCAACTCTACGATCAATTTTTTTGATTGATCATTGACGTATACAGGGTGTTTTTATAAAAAGAATTCGATTTAATTTACGATAATCCACTGAACTAAGTTTGGACGTTTTAAAGTACATTTTTTCGCTTGAAAATCTTCTATAAGCCATCACTGTATTATTAGGGGATGAATCGGTACAATTTTGGGCCACCCTGTATACCAAACAATCGATTATAGACATAACATTCTCATTCTTACATTTAAACGAAAAATAATTGTTTTAAAACCCCATATACTAGTAAGATTTGAACCCGCGACCATTTTACAACAAATCAACGACCTAACCACACGACAATTCTTCATAGCACCATCTATCGGTGAATATAGTGGATTAATGCGATAGGAATCGACGCGACGTTGGATAAAAATATAAATACAGACTACGCCCTGTATATAAGAGAGTTTATCGGAAATTTGTCAACCAAAAATCAC
Source organism: Diorhabda carinulata (assembly GCF_026250575.1). NCBI lineage: Eukaryota > Metazoa > Arthropoda > Insecta > Coleoptera > Chrysomelidae > Diorhabda > Diorhabda carinulata. The sequence goes on from NC_079471.1 coordinate 813,849, forward strand.
GATTAAAAAGTCCGTTTTCTAATAATAAATCCGGTTTATTAAAATCAACTGAACCGAATGAATTTGCAAGGAAACTTTCGACGAAATTTATTATTTTAATCATTCGACAAAAAGAAGAAGAAATTCCGAGAGTTGCCAGGAATTTTCGTCCTTAAATCCCGCAGGATGTTTGTCCGGGTTCGGTTTTATACAGCGTGTTCATTCGCAAACCCCGCTTTATAATAAATCGTAAAATAATCGGGGAAATTTCGATATTTGATCGGAAAATCTCGTGGTAATGAAAATTTGGACTCGAGGAAGCTGTGTGCAAGATAAATGCCGCGTTTGGTTCCAACGGAACGGGATAAAACAAATAAATAACGAAAATAATGTGCTGAAGAGGTGAAACCGATTCCAAACAAGGCAAATATCGTTCCGAGGGTCGTGGCGTCTTTTTTTCGTGAAAATTTCCATTGAATATCATTGAAAAGGGAAAAACTATCAATTATGATTATTGAATGAACTTATTAAGCGAAAAAATCGAGGAAAAACGGCAGTTGTCGTGGAATTTCTGTCAAATTTAAACATTCAAAATTTTGCAACTCAATTTTTATTTTTTCTATATTCCAGATATAATTTTGATGATTTTATTTGGCTATATGTCTCTCCATCCATTGTAATATTTTTGCGGATTCTTGTGGCCCGTCGTATCTACATGGTATACTGTGTTTGAAAAATTTTAAAGTGGGGTATCTGCAAAATTTTAATTAATATTAAATTTAAACCGAAATAATGTTTTTTTCCTTATATCGAGGTGTAATTCATCATGAAAAGGTATTGGATCTAATGTATGCACGTTTTTTTTTATATAAATACCACATACTATATACAGGGTGTCCCACAACGAGTTAAAACTGTCTGTATATATGGTAAAATATTTAGTCGACTATAACTTTGTTATTTTATATGGAACACCCTGTATATTAATACATTTTTGAATTCTACGTGAAATTTTGGGATACTTTTGTCTAAAAACTTTTTTTCAAAAATACATACTTTTTGAGTAATTAATTTTTTTGTAAAAAATTTGACCGGTGCAGACCCTTATAAATTATTTTTTTACTGAGACACCCTTAAAGATATGAAAATGATTTTTATTCGGTTGCTTCTAGCAAGGTTAGACGTATTTGAATCTATATTTAAAAATTTATTATTTCATACAGGGTGTGTATAAGAAGTGTTCAAAGTTCAACTTCATAAATATCAATTTTTTTTATTTTTTTTTTAATAAAACCACCCATTTTTTTCTATTTTAATGCATTCGAGGGTGAAATGAATGAATTTGCCTCATTTTTTAACCCTGAATTTATTGAAATATAAAAAACCGGGGGATTTCTATTTAAAAAAATTTGATATATATGAAGTTGAATTTTGAATTTTGAACACTTTTTATATATACCCTGTATGAAATAACAAATTTTTAAATATACGTAAAATTTAAGTTTACTTTTGTCTAAAAACTTTTTTTCAAAAATACATACTTTTTGAGTAATTAATTTTTTTGTAAAAAATTTGACCGGTGCAGACCCTTATAAATTATTTTTTTACTAAGACACCCTTAAAGATATGAAAATGATTTTTATTCGGTTGCTTCTAGCAAGGTTAGACGTATTTGAATCTATATTTAAAAATTTGTTATTTTATACAGGGTGTGTATAAAAAGTGTTCAAAGTTCAACTTCATAAATATGAATTTTTTTTATTTTTTTTTTTTAATAAAACCACCCGTTTTTTTCTATTTTAATGCATTCGAGGGTGAAATGAATAAATTTGCCTTATTTTTTAACCCCGAATTTATTAAAATATAAAAAATCGGGTGGTTGTATGTAAAAAAATGAAAAATTTTGATATTTATGAAGTTGAACTTTGAACACTTTCTATATACACCCTGTATGAAATAACAAATTTTCAAATATAGATTCAAATACGTCTAACCTTGCTAAAAGCAACCGAGTAAAAATAATTTTCATATTTTTCAGGGTGTTTTAGTAAAAAAATAGTTTATAAGGGTCTGCAACTGTCAAATTTTTTACAAAAAAATTAATAACTCAAAAAGTATGCATTTTTCGAAAAAAGTTTTTATACAAAAATGTATTAAAATTCAACGCAGATTTCAATAATGTATTAATATACAGGGTGTTCTATATGAAATAACAAAGTTACAATCGACTTCCGGTAGAACCGGAAGTCGGCCATCTTTAAAAATATTTTAGTTAAAAAGATCATACTCGAAAACCTAAATGTAGAAATGTTCATGATTCTACCATGAGTATTTCGCCATATATAAAGATAGTTTTAACTCGTCGCGGGACATCCTGTATATATCGAACTTGTAACGAAACTAAAAACAAATAAATAGTTTCCTCGAAGTTACCTCTCAATCCCTTGTTGGTTAGCTATAGCAGTTTCATTGGCAGCGTCAATTTGGGCAACCGTAATAAATTTTCGTTTTTTGAAAATTTTCTTGGCCGTTTTTTTAAATTCGGGCGCGAATCGTATACAATATTTACAAAAAGGCGAATAAAAATTAACCAAAATATACGGATTCGCATTAATAATATTTTCGAAATTGTGCGACGTCAGTTCTAATATTTTTCCACCGCGTCCGAATACACCCAAAAAACTCAAAATCATATTTTCTCTTATATTAAATTGCGATTAACTTGAATTTACCAATTTCTAACATTATGTCAAATATTTAATGACAGATCAATCGCAGAACATAACCACACTTTTTCCAATAAGCAAATCGGTCGATAATTTGAGGTTATGTCGAAAGCTACGAAGTTGGCATTACTGTTTACAGTTCGACGGCTCGTCGTGTCAAAAAAAGATGAATTTGTAATTTATCAGTTCGACGAATTCAATTTCAATTCGAAAACGTTGAATTCTGAAGCTATACAAAAAGGTCCTGGCGAGAAATTCGATTTAAATAAGATTGATTATCCTTTTAAGTACGTAAGTTGTATAAAATCTGTAATTACTCACCTAATTAAGCTGATTGGAAAACTAGAAACAACATTAGTATTTAAACGACGGATTTATCGTTTAAAACAAGTCTTGATATCGAGAAAAAAATGATGTAGCGTGAGACGGTTTCAGTTTCAGCGATTTCGGCGAGTGAATTATCACTGAACGTAGCGGCGGTGGCTGAAAATCTGAAGTACGGCGGATTTCGAACACGTTGTTATATATAGACACATGCGCGTCGCGACTGTGATGGTGTTCATTCGGTGGTGAAACTTATAGTACAGGAAAATTAGGTTTGGGTTACTGGATAAGTATAGAGGCTCTTAATGAAATTACGGGGACGGATTTATGATGGTTTGGGATTTGATAGATTCTCTGCAAAAAATTATTGTGGTATTTTTTTTCTAACCTTAAAATTTTTATTATAAAATGGGTTTTGACGCTCGAAAATATTTTGAAACGCGAATAACTCGAAAACTATGGGGGATTTGAAAAAAAGTGTCTTAACAAAAAATGTAGAGTACAAAATTCTCTACAAAAAAGTCTTGAGGTTATTTTTTCCTAACCTTAAAATTTTCATTATAAAATGGGTTTTAACGCTCAAAAATATTTTAAATCGCGAATAACTCGAAAACTATGAGTAATTTGAAAGAAACTGTTTTAACAAAAAATGTAGAGTACAAAATTCTCTACAAAAAAGTATTGAGGTTATTTTTTCCTAACCTTAAAATTTCCATTATAAAATGGGTTTTAACGCTCAAAAATATTTTAAATCGCGAATAACTCGAAAACTATGGGTAATTTGAAAGAAACTGTTTTAACAAAAAATGTAGAGTACAAAATTCTCTACAAAAAAGTATTGAGGTTATTTTTTCCTAACCTTAAAATTTCCATTATAAAATGGGTTTTAACGCTCAAAAATATTTTGAATCGCGAATAACTCGAAAACTATGGGTAATTTGAAAGAAACTGTTTTAACAAAAAATGTAGAGTACAAAATTCTCTACAAAAAAGTATTGAGGTTATTTTTTCCTAACCTTAAAATTTCCATTATAAAATGGGTTTTAACGCTCAAAAATATTTTAAATCGCGAATAACTCGAAAACTATGAGTAATTTGAAAGAAACTGTTTTAACAAAAAATGTAGAGTACGAAATTCTCTACAAAAAAGTATTGAGGTTATTTTTTCCTAACCTTAAAATTTCCATTATAAAATGGGTTTTAACGCTCAAAAATATTTTAAATCGCGAATAACTCGAAAACTATGGGTAATTTGAAAGAAACTGTTTTAACAAAAAATGTAGAGTACAAAATTCTCTACAAAAAAGTATTGAGGTTATTTTTTCCTAACCTTAAAATTTCCATTATAAAATGGGTTTTAACGCTCAAAAATATTTTAAATCGCGAATAACTCGAAAACTATGGGTAATTTGAAAGAAACTGTTTTAACAAAAAATGTAGAGTACAAAATTCTCTACAAAAAAGTATTGAGGTTATTTTTTCCTAACCTTAAAATTTCCATTATAAAATGGGTTTTAACGCTCAAAAATATTTTAAATCGCGAAAAACTCGAAAACTATGGGTAATTTGAAAGAAACTGTTTTAACAAAAAATGTAGAGAACAAAATTCTCTACAAAAAAGTATTGAGGTTATTTTTTCCTAACCTTAAAATTTCCATTATAAAATGGGTTTTAACGCTCAAAAATATTTTGAATCGCGAATAACTCGAAAACTATGGGTAATTTGAAAGAAACTGTTTTAACAAAAAATGTAGAGTACAAAATTCTCTACAAAAAAGTATTGAGGTTATTTTTTCCTAACCTTAAAATTTCCATTATAAAATGGGTTTTAACGCTCAAAAATATTTTGAATCGCGAATAACTCGAAAACTATGGGTAATTTGAAAGAAACTGTTTTAACAAAAAATGTAGAGTACAAAATTCTCTACAAAAAAGTATTAAGGTTATTTTTTCCTAACCTTAAAATTTTCATTATAAAATGGGTTTTAACGCTCAAAAATATTTTAAATCGCGAATAACTCGAAAACTATGAGTAATTTGAAAGAAACTGTTTTAACAAAAAATGTAGAGTACAAAATTCTCTACAAAAAAGTATTGAGGTTATTTTTTCCTAACCTTAAAATTTCCATTATAAAATGGGTTTTAACGCTCAAAAATATTTTGAATCGCGAATAACTCGAAAACTATGGGTAATTTGAAAGAAACTGTTTTAACAAAAAATGTAGAGTACAAAATTCTCTACAAAAAAGTATTAAGGTTATTTTTTCCTAACCTTAAAATTTCCATTATAAAATGGGTTTTAACGCTCAAAAATATTTTGAATCGCGAATAACTCGAAAACTATGGGTAATTTGAAAGAAACTGTTTTAACAAAAAATGTAGAGTACAAAATTCTCTACAAAAAAGTATTAAGGTTATTTTTTCCTAACCTTAAAATTTCCATTATAAAATGGGTTTTAACGCTCAAAAATATTTTAAATCGCGAATAACTCGAAAACTATGGGTAATTTGAAAGAAACTGTATTAACAAAAAATGTAGAGTACAAAATTCTCTACAAAAAAGTATTGAGGTTATTTTTTCCTAACCTCAAAATTTTCATTATAAAATGGGTTTTAACGCTCGAAAATATTTTGAAACGCGAATAACTCGAAAACTATGGGTAATTTGAAAGAAACTGTTTTAACAAAAAATGTAGAGTACAAAATTCTCTACAAAAAAGTATTGAGGTTATTTTTTCCTAACCTTAAAATTTTCATTATAAAATGGGTTTTAACGCTCAAAAATATTTTGAAACGCGAATAACTCGAAAACTATGAAGAATTTGAATAAAACAAAACACTTGGAGTACAAAATTCTGTAGAAAAATTGTTTTTTTGAAAACCAAGTAGAGTTTTGAAAGATCTAGAGCAGTTTCCATGAGCGCCTGGAACGTAAATTGCCTTGAATTCGCACTGGCGGAAGCGTCGAGGAAGATTTACTCGAAAATAGTAGCTCCAACGAAAAAATAACCGGAAACCTTTTTTGTAGAAAATTTTATTCTCTACATTTTTCGTTCGAACACTTTTTTCCGAATTCCTGTTAGTTTTCGAGTTATTCGCGTTTCAAAATTTTTTTCAACTACAAGTTCCAAAATTTCGAATATTTTACCTGTACTATCATAATATTTGATGAAAGTGTGCATCAATATTAGCTTAGATATGTCAGATAAAAAAATTGACTACTTTTTATAGGTTTCAACCAATCAAATTCGTTCATTACATCATCATAATACAAAGGGGGCGTTTTTAAAATTTATTTTACGAAAACTAAACTACAAGTGACGTTTCGCGACTCACAAACTGTGAAAAATAGTAAAATTACGCCTTAAAATAAGCGAATTCTTCTTTTTTTTCAATCTATTTCGATATCAGAGCTGCCAACTGTCGAGTGTTGGCTGAAAGACGTCGTCCAACATTATAAAAAAGAAGAAAGACGTTTCAGAAATACGTATTGACGTTTTAGGTTATGTGTGATCCTTGTATCGATTCAATCACAAATAAATCATCTACAATCTCATAAATCATCGGTTCCCAAACTTTTTTTCCGTATTTTATTGTTTTGTTTTTGTATTTATGTTTACATCCGGCAATACGTTGACAGCTTGACGATATTGTGTCAGAGGAAGCTCGTAAAGCGAATAAATAACGAAAATGTCGATTATGACCAAATTGGTGAAAAGAAAAGAGTCTCGACTACCACTGGAAGTTTCTTTTAAAGATATGCGTTCTAAAATTTACCCTCCAGATAATCCCGAAGCTATTCCATTCAAAGAATTCATAGATGTCGAAGTTAATGCGGAAAAATGGGACGTACCGGTAAGATTTCTACTTATAGTACGGGAAAATTATATACCCGGTAGTCTTTAGTTTAAGAAATAGTAAAAAAGTCCCAAAATATTTTGATAAACACTTAAAATTAGTCAATTTTTATTTGTCTTTTAAAAAACTGGTATTACGAGCTAAAAATGGCCGTATTTGATTAAGAAAAAGTTGTTTCTACACCAGCTTACTTTAAATTGCTGCCCCGTGCACCCCATTAGCCAGATTTAGGCCCCTTGTTTGTAGAATTAGGCCAGGTATTGAAGCAATTTCCCTCCGAATTTTTTAATACAGCACCGATTTATTTGAAATTTCAACAGACGCGTTTTCGGCGGTGGAAAATTTTTCACCCAAAATAACCTCGGAAATCGAAAGATCGGGAAATTTAAAGTGAAAAATGTGGTATAAAGTTTTTTCGCCAGATTGATAATTTTTGAGTTATACGCAATTGAAAATTAGGATTTTTCGTTAAAAAAAAACCGCGTTTTTTAATAGTTTTTTACGTATAACTCTGTAATGGTGAAATTTATCGAAAAAAGTGTAATGAACAAAAATGAAGCTTATAAAAAAACAAAGAAATTAAACTATGTTTTAATATTTTAATGTTATACCTAAAGCAAGTTATAGATACTTGAATAATTTTTGTTTTACGTAATTGAGTATTTAACCTCAAATAACTGGAAAATGGTGAATTTTTCAAAAAAAAGTCATGATATACTTTTTAAAGAGCTTGAAAAGACCTTTCGAATGATTATTGATAAAACTAGTTTCGACTGGAATTTCGATGAGATATGGTGTAAAATAGTTAAAAGTTGAAAAAAAAATTGCACTAAAACTAATGCCATTTCATTCTAAATCAAAATTGAATTTATTCCTTGTACCAAATACTTTATTTGGATGTTATTCACGATATTTGAAAATTTGGCTTATTAGAAATGCATAATTTTGAAAAAAATTACCATTAAATAGTAACTTTCTTTTTTTTATTTTTAAAAAAATTGTTTTTTCTCCATAACTATAAGAGATAAAAAAACAAATAAACAGTCAAATTAAAGCATTTTTTATGAAGATTATTTTGACTTTTTTATTTTTTTTGTAACAGAAAAATTGACGGAGTTATAACCAAATTAATGCGTCACTAATGTACTAGAATTGGTTATCCACAGCCCTTTGACCCTTTATTAATAAAATATGGAAGGTCTCAAGCCCTTTTAACATACATAGTCTTGTAGCCTTGAAAATTACCTTTAAAATGGTTTTTTGTAGGATGTGATAACTTCAAAATTAACGGAGTTACATAAAAAATAAAAATTTGTGAATTATAAAATATGAAAAAGTTTCAAATTTTGACTCATGGATTTTTTCTGTTGATACTAAAATGCCTGTAGGTACATTTGAGAGTACCGAGAGATGATTTACTCATAATTTTGATAAAGGGGTGGTTTTTAAGGGGTGTTATGGTGTACAAAATGAAAAATCACTTCGTGTTTGGAAAATACACTTGAATAACGAAAAAATTCAAAATCAAAACATAAAGTCATTAAAAATTTTTTATTTTTTATCAGAGGGGTTGTTTTTAAGGGTTGACAGGGTGTGGACAATTAAAAATTACTTCAAGTAAAGACAAAAAATGGAAAAATGCAAAAATAATGCAAAATGTAAAAGTTGACGGTTATTATTGGATTTAATTCTCTAAAAAGGGGTTGTTTTTAAGGGTTGAATAATAAAAATTATTAATTAATCAAATTTTATTAAAATATTACGAATTTTTTACAGTAAAAATGAAATTAAAACCTTTTAAATCGTTAAAAGATTTGTTTCTGTATTATTTTCATTATAAGGGTAGTTTTTAGAGGTTTTTAAGGGTTGATACTTCGAAATATATAAATTTTCCATCAAACAATACGTTAAGATGTTTATGTCGCATAAACGAGAAATTTTAATTGGAAAAAAATACGAAAAAAACAATAATATCAGTATATTTCGATAAGGGGTGGTTTTTACCCTATAAAAACAATTTGCAAGTCTCGCGACCACGTAGATCTTGTTACGGGGGTTGGGATAAACTAAATTTTCAATAAAATCGGAGCTGCGTTAAAAAATTCAAAAGTTTGAAACCAATTTTTAATCAGTTTCAAATTTTTTGTACAAAAAATTTTTTTTAACGTATCTAATCGTTTATGTCAAGGTGATATCGTCGCAGGAATATAACACCGAGAAAAAATCATCGACGACGACCTTCGAACCGTTCCAAGACCCCTACGAGGTACGTTTACCCCCAAGTCTACTCGGAGTCCAATGGAAAAAAATCCACGACATTTTTCCCGATGTAAGTACGTTTCCCCCCGTAGAAATCCGGTTTTTTCATTATTCCAGTCGGTTATTTCAGGCTGAATTCGTTATTAAGAATGAAACAACCCATTGTCCAGATGTAAAAACGTCCAGCAAACATTTACTGCATTCCCAATTCGTCAGAAGTTTTATATCCAGCGTCGAAATTTTGTACCATATCGGCAACAGCAAAAAATTTCAATTGGAACACACCTCGATGAATTTCAACCCGATTTTCGAGAAGGATTCCTGGCGACCTTGGCACCACGTTTATTGTAACAACAAATCGGGAAAGAATTTTTACCACAATCCCACAACAAATCGAACAGGTGATTTAGTACGGTCAATCGGGTTTAAAATCGATCGCGATTTCGAAAATAGTCATTGGATCTTTTTGAAAATTTGGAATTAGGTTCATCTTACCCTAGTATTCAAACCTGACTCGGTCGCGAAGTATAATTTTTATTTTTAAGGGGTGAAAATCACCCTTTAATCTAATAAATCGAAAACTAATTAATTGAAGCGGTAATTGGGTATGGTTAAGTTCAAATGTGATAAATTTTGGTTGGTTTTTCATCATAATTTTAATATTTTGATATTTTACAGTTCGCTTACCCTTAAAAAACAACCCTTTGTACAAAAATTATTCGAAAAACGTGAAAAATACGGAAGTTTTTTTTATTTTGGATCGTAATAGGAAAATTTTTAATAATTTTTGTGTTTATTCATACACCATTTTGTAGGGAATTTCATAAACTACAATACCATGAAAGTTGCAACCCTTCTAGGCCCTTTTCTTCGGAGAATTTTGATGTTAAATGGCAAAAAACACTATTCCTTAGCATTGAAATCGATACTTTAAAAGCTTATATCTCGTTTAATTTTGAAGATACGTTAGTTTTAAAAAAAGCAAAATGTTCAGTAAAATATAAGCTACATTTTAGTTTTAATAAGTTTTTTCGTTAATTCAATAGTTTTTGAGTTATTTTGAAAAAATGAATTTTTTTTTTTAAATCGAAAAAAAATTTTTACATTAAACAATTTTTTTTTCAAAATATGCGTGTTCCAAGACATTCAAACTTTTGGAACGTGTTTTTTAGGGCTTAAACAAAAGTAATTTTACATGAGTTACGATTAATTTTGATTTTGCCGCACGTGGTGTCAAATTTACACACATTTTTTTTTTTAATTCGAGTTACTCAACTTATTTTCGTCATAACTCGTTTAATTTTCATGCTAGACGGTTTTATAAAAGTTCATTTTAAAGGTCTGAAAAAGTACTTTAAAAATGTTTATTACAATTTTTTATGAAAAATTGATGGTTTTTCCGTTATTTGAGCTCAAACTTTTGCATAAAATTACGAAAAAGGAAAAATTGGTTTTCAGTGACCCATAAGTTGCTGAATATTACTCAAAAAATTTAATCAAACCCGACTAATTTCTTTGTTTTTTTATAAACTTCAATTTGTATAGGTATAATTTTTTTCATAATATGCATAATTTTCGAGTTTTTCGTAAAAAAATGTTGAAAAACGTTTTTTTTCAAATTTTCAATCGCGAATAACTCAGAAATTATTGAGTTAAATGAAAAACTTCATTCTACATTTTCTTCATAAAATTCAATTCTCTATCGATTTCCGGTGTTATTTTGAAATTTTAAATTTCCACCCCCGAATAAGGGTGGCATTCACCCCCGGGGTAGAAGCATGCAATTCAATTCACACCAATTTCCTTGTTTTTTTATAAGCTTCAATTTTGATAAGAATAATTTTTTCCATAAAATGCACAATTTTCGAGTTTTTCTTGAAAAAATTTTAAAAAACGTGTTTTTTTTTAAATTTTCAATCGCGAAAAACTCTGAAATTATTGAGTTAAATGAAAAACTTCATTCCACATTTTCTTCATAAAATTCAATTCTCTATCGATTTCCGGTGTTATTTTGAAATTTTAAATTTCCACCCCCGAATAAGGGTGGCATTCACCCCCGGGGTAGAAGCACACATTGGCACCAAATCAGGTTCGTTACTTGCATAATTTTTGAACTTCTGTCAAAATTTCAAACTAATCCATGAAGGTATTTAAAATTGCGAGGCGATTTACTTGGTTCACTGCAATAAATTTTCATAAATTAACTCCTCCATCTCTAACATGTTTTTTAGAGGTCAAAAACTTAAAGTTGGTAGTACTGATTCGATTGATAACACATTTAACAGTTGTTTTTTCGTTCAGTTCGATCTAATACGATGAATTAAAAACGTCAAACTTCAAGTTGTCATATGTCATATTTTACGGGCTCGTATCAGCGTTGCCATATGTCAAAATTAAAGTGGCAATTCACGTATTTAATCATGTACAGATTTACAACTGAAACCGTTTCGAATTTTGAATTTTTTCGTTTTGGGCCATCCTCTGTGACCGGAAATAATTTTAGATAGTATATAATTATATTACAGGAAAATATATAGTACGTTTATTTTGGTTGGGCTCTTGGAAGGTAATATACGTCAGCGATTATCTACCAGTCAACGAAATTGATGAAATATTATTACCTTCATGTATAATACCCCCTCCGCCGATAGATACGTCACATGTCAAATCAACCGAAGCAATTATAAAAGAGAAGAAGAAAGATTCCGATAGAAGCAAAGGAAAAGTTTAGTAAAATTTTTTTGTTTATCGATCATTATTTTATAATATTATCAAGTTTTATTTTTTATTTACAATTGGTAGTATAAATACGACGACACTGTATAATTTTTTTGTGTAAATCGGTGCTAAATCATTTATCATGTAAAAAAACAAGCATCGAACGAATTCCGCCAACCGGCGTATTCGCCAAATTTTATACCAGGACCGATTCCTCGGTCCATGACGTGGACGAGTTCGAAACAATACAGTTCTGAGGTAGAAAATTCAACATTTTATCGAATTATTTTTTGAAAACAACAAAAAACTTTCAATGAAAGTGTTAGAACTGCCGATTTGTACTATAATAAGTTCGCGTTCATTTCCTATTGGCGGATTTGAGGTAGCAGTTTCCATAAGTTTGTTTCGCCTCAGTACAGGGTAATTTTCATCATCTCGAACATCGAAAACGATGATCAAAACGTACAGGACCGATTCCACGGTCCATGACGTGGACGAGTTCGAAACAATACAGTTCTGAGGTAGAAAATTCAACATTTTATCGAATTATTTTTTGAAAACAACAAAAAACTTTCAATGAAAGTGTTAGAACTGCCGATTTGTACTATAATAAGTTCGCGTTCATTTCCTATTGGCGGATTTGAGGTAGCAGTTTCCATAAGTTTGTTTCGCCTCAGTACAGGGTAATTTTCATCATCTCGAACATCGAAAACGATGATCAAAACGTACAGGACCGATTCCACGGTCCATGACGTGGACGAGTTCGAAACAATACAGTTCCTTGTAGAAAATTCAACATTTGTTCGAATTATTTTTTGAAAACAACAAAAAACTTTCAATGAAAGTGTTAGAACTGCCGATTTGTACTATAATAAGTTCGCGTTCATTTCCTATTGGCGGATTTGAGGTAGCAGTTTCCATAAGTTTGTTTCGCCTCAGTACAGGGTAATTTTCATCATCTCGAACATCGAAACCGATGATCAAAACGTACAGAATAGTATCCACCTCGTTGTATGTTTTAATTACTTATTTTCCGACTATAAAATGGCCGTTTTTCGAAGTTTTTCTTCAGATTTTGTTCGAAAAATTATTTTTCAATTGCACCACTATAATACGCAATATTTTTCATAACTATCCCGTGCATAAAAATCGACTATAATCCATAATATAGTTATCGTTGTGGGAACGTATCAATCAAACACCCAAATTTCGTTTGTTTTTAGATTAAAAAAGACAAAACAGGCAAACGAACTATCGAATTATGGCCGTTTTTACTATCTAAAGCCCTGATGTTACTAGCCAGTTTAACTTGGACGGAACAAAACGAACTTGTCGATTTCGACATCATCCAATGTTTGACCGGTTGGATACCGCAAAAAATATACTTGAGAAGTACGAAACTTTCAATATTTTTCAAAATTTTTTGGTCGGCTAAGTCGAAAATTTCCAGCATTAGATTATTACGCAATTTGGGAAATTTGTATGGATCACACGACTCAGTATTCTTGGCCTGAAGCGACCGGTTCCCAAAAAACCGAAAAGAAAAATAAAAGCGACAAAAGTAGCAGAAGCGACAAAACGGACAAAAGCAGTAAAAGCGGAAAAACTAATAAAAGCGACAAGGTGAAAAAAACCGATAAAAGCGAGAAAATTAAATACGGAAAAACGTTAAAAAAACCAAATTTCCAAAAAAGACCCAAACCCATAGACAAAGAAGTTAATAAGGACGATTTTATATTAACCATCGGTATGGAATTTTCAAAGTGAGTTAACGATATTAATGATACAATCGATTATGAGGAAATTTCGATTTTTAGTAGCGAATCGATTATTTGGAATCACGCGTTTCTGGTTACCCAAACAAGAATCGTACCATTATTGAAACCGTCGACGAACGAAGGTGATTTTTAATCGAATTTTTTTTTAAAAAAAAAGTTTTTTAATGATTTTCCGATAGATTTCGATCCGTGGAAACGATACAGATGGATAGATTGGGCCATAGATAATAAATTGATAAATCCGAGAGCCCCGCCGAATCCGATCAAGAGTTTCCAGATCGTGGATCCTTTCAAAGACAAATATTCCTTCATGGTATCCGGAAAATCGGATAACGACGGTGATAAAAAACCAAAAAAAAAAAAAAAAATAACGAATTGAACTATTTTCATCGTTTTCGCAGATACGAAAATCGATTTGCCGAAAACAAGGAAAGCCAAAGAGAAAAAAGGGAAATTGCTGGTGGCTTTCGAAGACGCTACTTCCTGGTTGGACTACGACGACGTTTATAAATGTTTGAATTATATTGTGATCTATCGCAGAGGTTCTACGTATAAAGTGAAAGCTAGAATATCGAATTTGACTAGCGAAAACATAAGAAAGGAAGTTAAATATCCTTTCGGCGTTAGATTGGAACAATTGCACGGGTTGGAATGGAAGGAGATCATTCGTCCTGATCGATTGGAAGAATATAGAAACGAACCGGTTTATCTTTTTTGCGATTCGTTGTTTAAACAAACCGTCGTTGTCAATTTGAGGTAGGCGTATTTATTTTTTTTTTTTACGAATTTTCCGTTTTCTATATAGTCTATAGTTTGTTACTCGATATCGATGTTTCTCTTCGAAACTGAGCTGTCGATAAGTTTTGAAGATTAATTGAACGGAAATAAGCCTCAATTAGTCGTTATAGACTGTTTTTTTTTCAAAAATAAACCGATATTGAGGTTTCTAGACAGTTTATCTCCAAAATTGGACTATCAACAACTTTTGAGGATTATCTCGAACAGAAATAAGCCTCAATTAGTCGTTATAGACTGTTTTTTTCCAAAAATAAACCGATATTGAGGTTTCTAGACAGTTTATCTCCAAAATTGGACTATCAACAACTTTTGAGGATTATCTCGAACAGAAATAAGCCTCAATTAGTCGTTATAGACTGTTTTTTTCCAAAAATAAACCGATATTGAGGTTTCTAGACAGTTTATCTCCAAAATTGGACTATCAACAACTTTTGAGGATTATCTTGAACAGAAATAAGCCTCAATTAGTCGTTATAGACTGTTTTTTTCCAAAAATAAACAGATATTGAGGTTTCTAGACAGTTTATCTCCAAAATTGGACTATCAACAACTTTTGAGGATTATCTCGAACAGAAATAAGCCTCAATTAGTCGTTATAGACTGTTTTTTTTTCAAAAATAAACCGATATTGAGGTTTCTAGACAGTTTATCTCCAAAATTGGACTATCAACAACTTTTGAGGATTATCTCGAACAGAAATAAGCCTCAATTAGTCGTTATAGACTGTTTTTTTCCAAAAATAAACCGATATTGAGGTTTCTAGACAGTTTATCTCCAAAATTGGACTATCAACAACTTTTGAGGATTATCTCGAACAGAAATAAGCCTCAATTAGTCGTTATAGACTGTTTTTTTCCAAAAATAAACCGATATTGAGGTTTCTAGACAGTTTATCTCCAAAATTGGACTATCAACAACTTTTGAGGATTATCTTGAACAGAAATAAGCCTCAATTAGTCGTTATAGACTGTTTTTTTCCAAAAATAAACAGATATTGAGGTTTCTAGACAGTTTATCTCCAAAATTGGACTATCAACAACTTTTGAGGATTATCTCGAACAGAAATAAGCCTCAATTGGTCGTTATAGACTGTTTTTTTCCAAAAATAAACCGATATTGAGGTTGCTAGACAGTTTATCTCCAAAATTGGACTATCGACAACTTTTGAGGATTATCTCGAACAGAAATAAGCCTCCATCAGTCATCATAAACTGTTTTTTTCCAAAAATAAACCGATATTGAGGTTTCTAGATAGTTTATCTCCAAAATTGGACTGTCGAACACTTTTAAAGATTATCTCGATAAGAAATAAGCCTCAATTAGTCGTTATAGACTGTTTTTTTTCCAAAAATAAACCGATATTGAGGTTTCTAGATAGTTTATCTCCAAAATTGGACTGTCGAACACTTTTAAAGATTATCTCGATAAGAAATAAGCCTCAATTAGTCGTTATAGACTGTTTTTTTTCCAAAAATAAACCGATATTGAGGTTTCTAGATAGTTTATCTCCAAAATTGGACTGTCGAACACTTTTAAAGATTATCTCGATAAGAAATAAGCCTCAATTAGTCGTTATAGACTGTTTTTTTTCCAAAAATAAACCGATATTGAGGTTTCTAGACAGTTTATCTCCAAAATTGGACTATCAACAACTTTTGAGGATTATCTCGAACAGAAATAAGCCTCAATTAGTCGTTATAGACTGTTTTTTTCCAAAAATAAACCGATATTGAGGT
Source organism: Diorhabda carinulata (assembly GCF_026250575.1). NCBI lineage: Eukaryota > Metazoa > Arthropoda > Insecta > Coleoptera > Chrysomelidae > Diorhabda > Diorhabda carinulata. Next base: position 830,025 of record NC_079471.1, read on the forward strand.
TTCTAGACAGTTTATCTCCAAAATTGGACTATCAACAACTTTTGAGGATTATCTCGAACAGAAATAAGCCTCAATTAGTCGTTATAGACTGTTTTTTTCCAAAAATAAACCGATATTGAGGTTTCTAGACAGTTTATCTCCAAAATTGGACTATCAACAACTTTTGAGGATTATCTTGAACAGAAATAAGCCTCAATTAGTCGTTATAGACTGTTTTTTTCCAAAAATAAACAGATATTGAGGTTTCTAGACAGTTTATCTCCAAAATTGGACTATCAACAACTTTTGAGGATTATCTCGAACAGAAATAAGCCTCAATTGGTCGTTATAGACTGTTTTTTTTCCAAAAATAAACCGATATTGAGGTTGCTAGACAGTTTATCTCCAAAATTGGACTATCGACAACTTTTGAGGATTATCTCGAACAGAAATAAGCCTCCATCAGTCATCATAAACTGTTTTTTTCCAAAAATAAACCGATATTGAGGTTTCTAGATAGTTTATCTCCAAAATTGGACTGTCGAACACTTTTAAAGATTATCTCGATAAGAAATAAGCCTCAATTAGTCGTTATAGACTGTTTTTTTTCCAAAAATAAACCGATATTGAGGTTTCTAGATAGTTTATCTCCAAAATTGGACTGTCGAACACTTTTAAAGATTATCTCGATAAGAAATAAGCCTCAATTAGTCGTTATAGACTGTTTTTTTCCAAAAATAAACCGATATTGAGGTTTCTAGATAGTTTATCTTCAAAATTGGACTGTCGAACACTTTTAAAGATTATCTCGATAAGAAATAAGCCTCAATTAGTCGTTATAGACTGTTTTTTTTCCAAAAATAAACCGATATTGAGGTTTCTAGATAGTTTATCTCCAAAATTGGACTATCAACAACTTTTGAGGATTATCTCGAACAGAAATAAGCCTCAATTAGTCGTTATAGACTGTTTTTTTCCAAAAATAAACCGATATTGAGGTTTCTAGACAGTTTATCTCCAAAATTGGACTATCAACAACTTTTGAGGATTATCTCGAACAGAAATAAGCCTCAATTAGTCGTTATAGACTGTTTTTTTCCAAAAATAAACCGATATTGAGGTTTCTAGACAGTTTATCTCCAAAATTGGACTATCAACAACTTTTGAGGATTATCTCGAACAGAAATAAGCCTCAATTAGTCGTTATAGACTGTTTTTTTCCAAAAATAAACCGATATTGAGGTTTCTAGACAGTTTATCTCCAAAATTGGACTATCAACAACTTTTGAGGATTATCTCGAACAGAAATAAGCCTCAATTAGTCGTTATAGACTGTTTTTTTCCAAAAATAAACCGATATTGAGGTTTCTAGACAGTTTATCTCCAAAATTGGACTATCAACAACTTTTGAGGATTATCTCGAACAGAAATAAGCCTCAATTAGTCGTTATAGACTGTTTTTTTCCAAAAATAAACCGATATTGAGGTTTCTAGACAGTTTATCTCCAAAATTGGACTATCAACAACTTTTGAGGATTATCTTGAACAGAAATAAGCCTCAATTAGTCGTTATAGACTGTTTTTTTCCAAAAATAAACAGATATTGAGGTTTCTAGACAGTTTATCTCCAAAATTGGACTATCAACAACTTTTGAGGATTATCTCGAACAGAAATAAGCCTCAATTGGTCGTTATAGACTGTTTTTTTCCAAAAATAAACCGATATTGAGGTTGCTAGACAGTTTATCTCCAAAATTGGACTATCGACAACTTTTGAGGATTATCTCGAACAGAAATAAGCCTCCATCAGTCATCATAAACTGTTTTTTTCCAAAAATAAACCGATATTGAGGTTTCTAGATAGTTTATCTCCAAAATTGGACTGTCGAACACTTTTAAAGATTATCTCGATAAGAAATAAGCCTCAATTAGTCGTTATAGACTGTTTTTTTTCCAAAAATAAACCGATATTGAGGTTTCTAGATAGTTTATCTCCAAAATTGGACTGTCGAACACTTTTAAAGATTATCTCGATAAGAAATAAGCCTCAATTAGTCGTTATAGACTGTTTTTTTCCAAAAATAAACCGATATTGAGGTTTCTAGATAGTTTATCTTCAAAATTGGACTGTCGAACACTTTTAAAGATTATCTCGATAAGAAATAAGCCTCAATTAGTCGTTATAGACTGTTTTTTTTCCAAAAATAAACCGATATTGAGGTTTCTAGATAGTTTATCTCCAAAATTGGACTATCAACAACTTTTGAGGATTATCTCGAACAGAAATAAGCCTCAATTAGTCGTTATAGACTGTTTTTTTCCAAAAATAAACCGATATTGAGGTTTCTAGACAGTTTATCTCCAAAATTGGACTATCAACAACTTTTGAGGATTATCTCGAACAGAAATAAGCCTCAATTAGTCGTTATAGACTGTTTTTTTCCAAAAATAAACCGATATTGAGGTTTCTAGACAGTTTATCTCCAAAATTGGACTATCAACAACTTTTGAGGATTATCTCGAACAGAAATAAGCCTCAATTAGTCGTTATAGACTGTTTTTTTCCAAAAATAAACCGATATTGAGGTTTCTAGACAGTTTATCTTCAAAATTGGACTATCGACAACTTTTGAGGATTATCTAGAACAGAAATAAGCCTCCATTAATCGTTATAGACTGTTTTTTTTTTTCAAAAATAAACCGATATTGAGGTTTCCAGACAGTTTATCTCCAAAACTGAACCGACGACAACCTTTGAGGATTATCTCGAACAGAAAAAAAGTCATAATTCGTTTTTAGAAACTGTCTTAACTTCTTTTCTCGTGGAGCTTCTTCTTTCGGTATTCAAACCCTAATAATAATAATAATTTCAGTCAAACCGGTTACCTCGATTTACTCATCGAAGAAACAGACGTCGAAGAAACGCAAATAAAAGAAGAAACCTCCGAATGCGGCGTCTGCACGACGACATTCCTCGAAAGAATCAAAAAGAAATTCGAACAACAAGAAACGAATCGAGAAAAAGGCGTTCGTTATAAAAAAGTGGCGGCCCATACTCCGCATCATATTCCGGAAGCTTCGGTGATTTTTTCCAAATTCAAATGGTACAACGAATACGTCGACGATTTCGTCATCGGTTTCTCGACAAGGGGATCCACCAGTTTGGTTTTGAATTTGAAACCCGGCAGACACGTCATGAATATTTGGATTCAAACCGAAGGTCCTTATTGCGTCCAATTTTATTCGAACACTTCGTTGTGTATCGGAAATTTGGAGGAAATATTGACCCTGATGTCTAACGATTCCTTACGATTTCGCAACGCCTATTTGGATTTGGTGGAGGCATTTCAATATCTGATATGTTCTTTCGGAACGACAGATTATCTAAACGCTCTAAGGTAAACCGCGAGATTAATTTTTGCGTCTACGATAGATTCGAACGGTTTTGTTTTCCGAAAAACAAATATTTTAATGGTATTAGTACGTACGTAATGACGTATGACGTATGACGTCTACCGAACGTCAAGACAATGTCAAATTGAAACGAAAGTTGGTACCAATGATCTAACATAACCTAACTAAATGCTAAACGAACCTAACCTAAATATTTGGGGAGTAATCGTTGAAAGTTGCGTTTGGATGATGGATTAGTTGAAGCGAAGTGCGACATTTGTTTTCATTTTTATCTCTAGGGGTTAAATGAACCCTTAAATTCTGGTTATATAATTTATTTGAGGGATTTGTGGAGGGGATTGATTGAGCGACTAATCTATCGAAGATTTTTTCAAAACTCGACCGTAAATTATTGTTTGCGATTGTTTTTATTGAGAAAAAATTGTCATTTGTTTTCAGGAAGTATCTTTTTGGAAAATAAAACGATATTGGAGGTTGATGGATTGGTTTTCTTCGAAATTCAATCGTGTTTTGCTTTTGGAGATTATCTTCGACAGATATAGGCGATTATTTGTCTTTAGACACAGTTTTTTTCAAAAAATAAACCGATATTGAGGTTTCTAGACAGTTTATCTCCAAAACTGGACTGTCGACAACTTTTGAGGATTATCTCGAACAGAAATAAGCCTCCATCAGTCGTTATAGACTGTTTTTTTCCAAAAATAAACCGATATTGAGGTTTCTAGACAGTTTATCTCCAAAACTGGACTGTCGACAACTTTTGAGGATTATCTCGAACAGAAATAAACCTCCATCAGTCGTTATAGACTGTTTTTTTCCAAAAATAAACCGATATTGAGGTTTCTAGATTGTTTATCTCCAAAATTGGACTGTCGAACACTTTTAAAGATTATCTCGATAAGAAATAAGCCTCAATTAGTCGTTATAGACTGTTTTTTTTCCAAAAATAAACCAATATTGAGGTTTCTAGATAGTTTATCTCCAAAATTGGACTATCAAAACAACTTTTGAGGATTATCTCGAACAGAAATAAGCCTCCATCAGTCGTTATAGACTGTTTTTTTCCAAAAATAAACCGATATTGAGGTTTCTAGACAGTTTATCTCCAAAACTGGACTGTCGACAACTTTTGAGGATTATCTCGAACAGAAATAAACCTCCATCAGTCGTTATAGACTGTTTTTTTCCAAAAATAAACCGATATTGAGGTTTCTAGATTGTTTATCTCCAAAATTGGACTGTCGAACACTTTTAAAGATTATCTCCATAAGAAATAAGCCTCAATTAGTCGTTATAGACTGTTTTTTTCCAAAAATAAACCGATATTGAGGTTTCTAGATAGTTTATCTCCAAAATTGGACTATCAAAACAACTTTTGAGGATTATCTCGAACAGAAATAAGCCTCCATCAGTCGTTATAGACTGTTTTTTTCCAAAAATAAACCGATATTGAGGTTTCTAGACAGTTTATCTCCAAAACTGGACTGTCGACAACTTTTGAGGATTATCTCGAACAGAAATAAACCTCCATCAGTCGTTATAGACTGTTTTTTTCCAAAAATAAACCGATATTGAGGTTTCTAGATTGTTTATCTCCAAAATTGGACTGTCGAACACTTTTAAAGATTATCTCGATAAGAAATAAGCCTCAATTAGTCGTTATAGACTGTTTTTTTTCCAAAAATAAACCAATATTGAGGTTTCTAGATAGTTTATCTCCAAAATTGGACTATCAAAACAACTTTTGAGGATTATCTCGAACAGAAATAAACCTCCATCAGTCGTTATAGACTGTTTTTTTCCAAAAATAAACCGATATTGAGGTTTCTAGACAGTTTATCGCTAAAACTGAACCGTTGACCACCAGTAACATGCTCAGGAGATTAAAGTATGACATTAATAGACTGTCTTACAGACAAATGAAAACTTTTTGTAGCATTCAATCATCAGTGGTAACCGTTTTCGTACGAACTCCTCAATTCAAAAAGTGAAACGTCTCAAAACTTTTCAGGGGATTCTACAAAAGTTTCAAACCTCCCCGTCCTTTACCAACCAAGGTCCTATCGTATCTGAACGAGGCTTTCGAAACGGAAATATTCGCTTTCCTCTCGGAAACATTGAACGACGACGTTTCGCGAGCCGTCAAGATCCTGCTAATGAAATGGCAGGTCGCGCACAAACCCAGATCCTACCACCAAGACGATTCAACTTTCTGTTATGGATACGACGAAGGAGACGAAAAATTCGTTAGGATCATGCAGGATAAAGCCGCCAGGATACAGGCGTTCTTCAGGGGGGTTTACGAAAGGATATTGATGGGTTATCACGATCCGAAAACGTCGAAGCACGCCGCCACCGCCGAAGTACTTTACGAAATTTTCGAAACTTGCCAAGACAACGATTACGCCTTAGGTAAAATAAAATTAAAAAAAAAAACGATATTTCGAGATGTACGGATGGATTTTTCGAGAAAACCATCTGGCGGATGTTTATTCTGCGTTTGTATCATTTTTTTTTTTTTTTTTTGATTTAGGGGCGCTGATACTGAGAAGATTCATCGAAAGTATCGCGATGGTCCATTTGGTCGATGAATATCCCTGGTATCCGGATATGTTCCAGCAAATTTGGACGTCGCAATTTCGTAATACCATCGATATACCAAAACCCGGTTGGGTGGTTTTATTGCGACAAGTTTTTTTCGTTCGACCCGGTCCTGATATATGCGTAAGTTTGTGTAGAATAAAGTTTCTCGTTCCAACTTCGTTTTTCCTCCGTGCGAGGGCGATTCCAATAGAGAAAACTCCAAAATTTCGATTCCATATACGTTTTCCGGCACTTTCCGACAACGCGTCTTCAATAATCGACCGTCGATCCAATTTTTCGACTCCGGGAACAGTAAATAATCCAAGAGGACTAAATCTGGCGAATAGGTTGCTATTTAAACTTCAATTCATCAATTTTGGCCATTGCACTAACGGATATGTCAATTGATGGATTACTTTTATGTTTTTGTTTAATTTTTTCGCTTAATAAGTTCACTTGCTATTCGTAATTGATAGTTTTTCCTTTTTCGATGTTAATTAATGGAAATTATCCCCAAAAAACCGACGCCATGGCTTTGTCTGTCAATGGAACGGTCTTTGCCTAGTTTTGAACCGGTTTTACCTCTTCAGCACATTGTTTCGATAATTTTTCTGCTTTATTTTGTCCAAATTTTCATTACCACGTTGTCTAGTTCGAGATTTTCCAGTCGACGATCATCCAATGGATTTTCTTGAGTTGACACGTGGATTATCTTTATGAAACAACACGTTTTTGCTCGATTTTTTCGCTTAATATGTTCACTTGATATTCGTAATTGATAATTTTCCCTTTTTCAATGTTAATTAATGGAAATTATCCCCAAAAAACCGACGCCACGTCTTTGTCTGTCAATGGAACGGTCTTTGCCTAGTTTTGAACCGATTTTACCTCTTCAGCACATTGTCTCGATTATTCTTCTGCTTTATTTTGTCCAAATTTTCATTACCACGTTGTCTAGTTCGAGATTTTCCAGTCGACGATCATCCAATGGATTTTCTTGAGTCGACACGTGGATTATCTTTATGAAACAACACGTTTTTGCTCGATTTTTTCGCTTAATATGTTCACTTGATATTCGTAATTGATAATTTTCCCTTTTTCAATGTTAATTAATGGAAATTATCCCCAAAAAACCGACGCCACGTCTTTGTCTGTCAATGGAACGGTCTTTGCCTAGTTTTGAACCGATTTTACCTCTTCAGCACATTGTCTCGATTATTCTTCTGCTTTATTTTGTCCAAATTTTCATTACCACGTTGTCTAGTTCGAGATTTTCCAGTCGACGATCATCCAGTGGATTTTCTTGAGTCGACACGTGGATTATCTTTATGAAACAACACGTTTTTGTTTAATTTTTTCGCTTAATAAGTCCACTCGATATTCGTAATTGATAGTTTTTCCTTTTTCCATGTTAATTAATGGAAATTTTCTCAAAAAAACCGACGCCACGACTTTGTCTGTCAATGGAACGGTCTTTGCCTAGTTTTGAACCGATTTTACCTCTTCAGCACATTATTTCGATTATTTTTTTGCTTCATTTTGTCCAAATTTTCATTACCACGTTGTCTAGTTCGGGATTTCCAGTCGACGACCATCCAGTGGATTTTCTTGAGTCGACACCTCATTTGGTGGACCTAGAGGTTGTTGGACATCGTAGGTCGTACAAACACTTTCTTTTTAGCTAAATGCTATTTTTTTTTTCACGATTTTTCGGCCAAAACTTGCACCGATGATAGTTTTCTTTTTTTTTATGCGACAATCGATCGAAATTATCTTGAACTGAAGTTTCCAAAAGGCGCGAACGTCAATTCTCAAGACATCCAAGCCATAAATCCCCTCGACAATATGAATTTAAACACAAAATTCAATAGAACGAAGTTTTTTCATTTAATTTATTAAGTGCTTAAGTGCGAAATTCCACTATTTAGTGTAAGTGCTGATAATCTCATTTATCTTCGTTCGAAAACAAATCTACCGTGTCGAAGGCTATTTCTAGATCAATAAAACACGAAAAATTGGTTCGATTTCGTTTTCAGTTGAGGATTCATCTATTTTGCGACATCGATAATTACGTGGTGAGAGTTTTCGATAACGATACGTGTAAAGAAATGCCTTTTCGTATTAATAATGTATCGGTGAACGAATATTCGTACAATTGTAACGGTTACACTTTGATAGCTTACGGTTGGATCGAAAATACTGATTCTGTGAGCTACAAGCTCATGTATATTTCGGAACAAGAATATTTACAAGATTTACTCCAATTTCCCAACATGGAACCCAAAGAATTGGAAATTACCGATTATTACATACCAAATTTGAATAATACAATCCAAAGGTAAGTTCCTAATATTCACGACACCCCGTATATTATTTTTTACACGTAAAATACATCCCATATTTTTCAATTCGAAAAAACTTGTTTAATTTGAAAAAAAATGAAAGAAACGAAGAAAAAACTGTATTTTATCATACTAATCAATCGCCCTGTATATAAAATGCGCTGTACTTTAAAGCCCCGTGATTTAATACGCTTTTTGTAATTAAAAATATCAAGTTTCCCACAATTAACTGTTGAAAATACAATTTTTTCGGTCTTTGCCTTGTTTTGAACCGGTTTTACCTCATCAGCACAATGTTTTGATGTTCCTTTTGCTTCAGGTGTAAAGTGATGAACCCACGTTTCGTTCCATTTTGCACACAACATTCCAATGTCCAAATTTTCATTACCCGTTTCTTTTTAGCTAAATGCATGTTGGTTTTGAATGATTTCATCGTTAAAACGTTGTAATAAAACTCGCAGTTGATAGTTTTTCCTTTTTTAGATCTAAATTCTCGCAAAAAAACCCCGCCGAGACCTTATCTGTCGATGGTACGGTCTTTGCCTTGTTTTGAACCGGTTTTACCTCATCAGCACATTGTTTTGGTTATTTTTTGCTTTATTTTGTCTAAATTTTCATTACCACGTTGTCTAGTTCGAGATTTTCCAGTCGACGATCATCCAATGGATTTTCTTGAGTCGAAACGTGGATTATCTTTATGAAACAACATGTTTTTGCTCGACTGTTTCGCTTAATAAGTTCACTCGACATTCGTAATTGATAGTTTTTCCTTTTTCCATGTTAATTAATGGAAATTATCCCAAAAAAACTGACGCCACGACTTTGTCTGTCAATGGAACGGTCTTTGCCTTGTTTTGAACCGGTTTTACCTCATCAGCACAATGTCTTTTTACCTAGAAACCATTCTCGTTTTAACATAGGAATTTATTTATAGATACGTTTTGAATATCAGATCAGATTTGCCAATATTGACTATTTATTTGGAAACTAGTTATCCCAAAGTGAAAATCAAAGTGCAAATATACCCTCTGGATGATCCGGAGAATATTATAATGGACACAACCGGCGAGGGGTCGATTATAATTCCGTGTTTAGTTTTACACGATGAAAAAGAATTGATTTACCCGAATCGAAATAAATCTATGAGAATTGAATCCCAAAAGTCGGTCGACGATGTTATTTCAATAAAGAAATCACTAAAAAGAAGTGAGTATATGTTTTAAGTATATACGGGGTGTCCCAAAATGAATTAAAACTATTTGTTTATATGGCAAAATATTTAGTCGGCTGTAACTTTGTTATTTTATGTAGAACGCCCTGTATATTAATACATTTTTGAAATCTACGTGATTTTTTAGTATAATTTTGTCTGAAAAATTTTTTCGAAAAATACATATTTTTTGAGTTATTAATTTTTTTATAAAAAAATTTGACAGTTGCAGATCCTTGTAAATTATTTTTTTACACGAATACCCTTAAAGATATTGAAATGATTTTTATTTGGTTGCCTTTAGTAAGGTTAGAAGTGTTTAGATCAGTATTGAAAAATTTTTCATTTTATACAGGGAGTGTATAAAAAGTGTTCAAAGTTTAACTTCATAAATATCAGATTTTTTCATTTTTTTTTAATAAAACCACCCGATTTTTTCTATTTTAATGCATTCGAAGGTGAAATGAATGAATTTGCCTTATTTTTTAACCCTGAATGCATTAAAATAGAAAAAATCGGGTGGTTTTATTAGAAAAAATAAAAAAATTTGATATTTATGAAGTTAAACTTTGGACACTTTTTATACACACCCTGTATAAAATGGAACATTTTTTAAAACAAATTCCAATATGCCTGTTTTTGCTTAAAGAATCCAAACAGAAACCATTTTGATATCTTTAAGGGTATTCACGTAAAAAAATAATTTATAAGGGTCTGCAACTGTCAAATTTTTTACAAAAAAATTAATAACTCAAAAAGTATGCATTTTTCGAAAAAAGTTTTTAGACAAAAGTATACTGAAATTTTACGTAGATTTCAAAAATGTATTAATATACAGGGTGTTTTGTATAAATTAACAAAGTTACTGTCGACTTCCGGTAGAACTAGAAGTCGGCCATTTTTAAAAATATTTAGTCGACTGTAACTTCGTTATTTTATATAGAACGCCCTGTATATTAATACATTTTTGAAATCTACGTAAATATTTAGTATAATTTTGGTTGAAAAATTTCTTCGAAAAATACATATTTTTTTAGTTATTAATTTTTTTATAAAAAAATTTCACCATTGCAGACCCTTATAAATTATTTTTTTACGTGAATACCCTTAAAGATATGAAAATGGTTTTTATTCGGTTGCTTTTAACAAGGTCAGACGTATTTGAATATATGTTGAAAAATGTATCATTTTATACAGGGTGTGTATAAAAAGTGTTCAAAGTTTAACTTCATAAATATCAGATTTTTTTTAATAAAACCACCCGGTTTTTTTCTATTTTAATGCATTCGAGGGTGAAATGAATGAAATTGCCTAACTTTTTAACCCTGAATTTATTAAAATATAAAAACCGGGTGGTTCTATTTAAAAAAATGAAAAAATTTGGTATTTATGAAGTTGAACTTTGAACACTTTTTATATACACCCTGTATGAAATAACAAATTTTTAAATATAGATTAAAATACGTCTAACCTTGCTAAAAGCAACCGAATAAAAATCATTTTCATATTTTTAAGGGTGTCTTAGTAAAAAAATAATTTATAAGGGTCAAATTTTTTACAAAAAAATTAATAACTCGAAAAGTATGCATTTTTCGAAAAAAGTTTTTGGACAAAAGTATACTAAAATTTTACGTAGATTTCAAAAATGTATTCATATACAGGGTGTTTTGTATAAATTAACAAAGTTACTGTCGATTTCCGGTAGAACCGGAAGTCGGCCATCTTTGAAAATATTCTAGTTAAAAAGATCGTATCCGAAAACCCAAACGTACAAATTTTCATGATTCTACCATGAGTATTTCGCCATATATAAAGATACTTTCAATTCATCGCGAGACATCCTGTATAATCAAGCGCTGTGCGACTTGTAGATAACAGTATCAGCAGTAAACAACCGGGTAGTCGTCATTCAAGGATGAAACATCATTCGAGTTCATTCAAGTTGTCATCTTGTGGAGTTTCGAAAAGAATCGCGTCCCTTCTTCTAGCAGACGCAGATCCGGAAAAATATGTCATAGACATAACAGTCCTCGACGATTCTTGGCCATTAACACAAGAAGAATGGAATATTAGCGACGAGGAAAGGGAAAAAAGATTAAAAGTTGGACCTTTCGTCGAAAAAAAACCGTCCGAAGAGTGAGTCTTTCGAAAAAAAAACACTTTTTAATTCGAAACATTCCGAAAAACGTTTATCGTACTTCGAAAACAGAATACGACGTTTGTGATTGTAGTTTAGTCCCGGGAGACGCTAAAATATGGTGCAACTCGTAATTTTTTCACATATTTTTGTAAAATTGTTTCCGTTTTCGCCAATTCAGACTTGAAAATTTCGAAAATTGATCGAATCGAGTAGTTTTCGAAAATAATCGAAAATTTTCATAATTTTTGGAAATTTCAATCAAATAAACCGTGGATTTGAATTCGAAAATATATTTTTCAACTCAACTATTAAATTTTCGCTTAAATAACACGAAATTATAAGAAAAATTTGATTTTTTCGAAAAAATTCAGTACATCCATTTATTTCTATATAAAAACTGTTTTTATTTTTATTTTTTTCAAGTATATTGGAGGAAATTGAATCTTCCAGATCATCGACTAAAATATTAGAACCCGTAGAACGCAACCAATCAGAATTTAGTATAAAGAACGGACCTTTTTCCACCATAAAACTATATTTTACCCAATCGGACGAAGTTACTTTGACCAGATGGACTCAAAAAGAAGATATTATCAAAGAATTAAAAACGTCGTGGTATCAAGAAAACCCCGAACGATACGAAACCGCGAAAATTTTAAGGTATTATATACGAGGCGATGCGAAAAATGTCTCGTTTCCGAACTACAGGACTTCGAAGATCCCAAATCAAAATTTATATTTAAATATATTTTCTAAATTATACATTCGAATATAACGAATTTTTGATGGATGATTATAATTGTCTATGTGGTGTTTTTGACGTAATAAATAATTCTGTAGTACGATGTGAAAACCAGGAACGGCTCGAGCCTAATGGTTAACAGCACGTAACTTCCACGGGGACAATCTGTATAGTATAAAAATAGGAAAAACGAATTATTTGATTGTACAAGTACAAAAAAGTACTGTATGGTTAAATCGATAAAATTTATGGTTTAGGAGATATTTAGATTTTTAAATTTTTGTACATTGCCAAGAAGTTACCAACTTTAAAAGCTTGTAGCTCAGAAACGAGACGTCGTATGACAAAAATTTCTATTTTATATCGAAGCATTATTGCCAAGCTTTTTAAACGGTTGTAAATACCATGAAAACCGTTCGCCATAAAGAAATAATCTGAAAAAAATCACCATAAATCGTATTTACCAACTTTAAAGGCTTGTAACTCAGAAACGAGACGTCGTATGACAAAAATTCCTATTTTATATCGAAGCATTATTGCCAAGCTTTTTAAACTGTTGTATACACCATGAAAACCGTTCGCCATAAAGAAATAATCTGAAAAAAATCACCATAAATCGTATTTACCAACTTTAAAGGCTTGTAACTCAAAAACGAGACGTCGTATGACAAAAATTCCTATTTTATATCGAAGCATTATTGCCAAGCTTTTTAAACTGTTGTATACACCATGAAAACCGTTCGCCATAAAGAAATAATCTGAAAAAAATCACCATAAATCGCATTTACCAACTTTAAAAGCTTGTAACTCAGAAACGAGACGTCGTATGACAAAAATTTCTATTTTATATCGAAGCATTATTGCCAAGCTTTTTAAACTGTTGTATACACCATGAAAACCGTTCGCCATAAAGAAATAATCTGAAAAAAATCACCATAAATCGTATTTACCAACTTTAAAGGCTTGTAACTCAGAAACGAGACGTCGTATGACAAAAATTTCTATTTTATATCGAAGCATTATTGCCAAGCTTTTTAAACTGTTGTATACACCATGAAAACCGTTCGCCATAAAGAAATAATCTGAAAAAAATCACCATAAATCGCATTTACCAACTTTAAAAGCTTGTAACTCAGAAACGAGACGTCGTATGACAAAAATTTCTATTTTATATCGAAGCATTATTGCCAAGCTTTTTAAACTGTTGTATACACCATGAAAACCGTTCGCCATAAAGAAATAATCTGAAAAAAATCACCATAAATCGCATTTACCAACTTTAAAAGCTTGTAACTCAGAAACGAGACGTCGTATGACAAAAATTTCTATTTTATATCGAAGCATTATTGCCAAGCTTTTTAAACTGTTGTATACACCATGAAAACCGTTCGCCATAAAGAAATAATCTGAAAAAAATCACCATAAATCGTATTTACCAACTTTAAAGGCTTGTAACTCAAATACGAGACGTCGTATGACAAAAATTTCTATTTTATATCGAAGCATTATTGCCAAGCTTTTTAAACTGTTGTATACACCATGAAAACCGTTCGCTATAAAGAAATAATCTGAAAAAAATCACCATAAATCGTATTTACCAACTTTAAAGGCTTGTAACTCAGAAACGAGACGTCGTATGACAAAAATTTCTATTTTATATCGAAGCATTATTGCCAAGCTTTTTAAACTGTTGTATACACCATGAAAACCGTTCGCCATAAAGAAATAATCTGAAAAAAATCACCATAAATCGTATTTACCAACTTTAAAGGCTTGTAACTCAGAAACGAGACGTCGTACGACAAAAATTTCTATTTTATATCGAAGCATTATTGCCAAGCTTTTTAAACTGTTGTATACACCATGAAAACCGTTCGCCATAAAGAAATAATCTGAAAAAAATCACCATAAATCGCATTTACCAACTTTAAAAGCTTGTAACTCAGAAACGAGACGTCGTATGACAAAAATTTCTATTTTATATCGAAGCATTATTGCCAAGCTTTTTAAACTGTTGTATACACCATGAAAACCGTTCGCCATAAAGAAATAATCTGAAAAAAATCACCATAAATCGTATTTACCAACTTTAAAGGCTTGTAACTCAAATACGAGACGTCGTATGACAAAAATTTCTATTTTATATCGAAGCATTATTGCCAAGCTTTTTAAACGGTTGTAAATACCATGAAAACCGTTCGCCATAAAGAAATAATCTGAAAAAAATCACCATAAATCGTATTTACCAACTTTAAAGGCTTGTAACTCAGAAACGAGACGTCGTATGACAAAAATTCCTATTTTATATCGAAGCATTATTGCCAAGCTTTTTAAACTGTTGTATACACCATGAAAACCGTTCGCCATAAAGAAATAATCTGAAAAAAATCACCATAAATCGTATTTACCAACTTTAAAGGCTTGTAACTCAAAAACGAGACGTCGTATGACAAAAATTCCTATTTTATATCGAAGCATTATTGCCAAGCTTTTTAAACTGTTGTATACACCATGAAAACCGTTCGCCATAAAGAAATAATCTGAAAAAAATCACCATAAATCGCATTTACCAACTTTAAAAGCTTGTAACTCAGAAACGAGACGTCGTATGACAAAAATTTCTATTTTATATCGAAGCATTATTGCCAAGCTTTTTAAACTGTTGTATACACCATGAAAACCGTTCGCCATAAAGAAATAATCTGAAAAAAATCACCATAAATCGTATTTACCAACTTTAAAGGCTTGTAACTCAGAAACGAGACGTCGTATGACAAAAATTTCTATTTTATATCGAAGCATTATTGCCAAGCTTTTTAAACTGTTGTATACACCATGAAAACCGTTCGCCATAAAGAAATAATCTGAAAAAAATCACCATAAATCGCATTTACCAACTTTAAAAGCTTGTAACTCAGAAACGAGACGTCGTATGACAAAAATTTCTATTTTATATCGAAGCATTATTGCCAAGCTTTTTAAACTGTTGTATACACCATGAAAACCGTTCGCCATAAAGAAATAATCTGAAAAAAATCACCATAAATCGTATTTACCAACTTTAAAGGCTTGTAACTCAGAAACGAGACGTCGTATGACAAAAATTTCTATTTTATATCGAAGCATTATTGCCAAGCTTTTTAAACTGTTGTATACACCATGAAAACCGTTCGCCATAAAGAAATAATCTGAAAAAAATCACCATAAATCGCATTTACCAACTTTAAAAGCTTGTAACTCAGAAACGAGACGTCGTATGACAAAAATTTCTATTTTATATCGAAGCATTATTGCCAAGCTTTTTAAACTGTTGTATACACCATGAAAACCGTTCGCCATAAAGAAATAATCTGAAAAAAATCACCATAAATCGTATTTACCAACTTTAAAGGCTTGTAACTCAGAAACGAGACGTCGTATGACAAAAATTTCTATTTTATATCGAAGCATTATTGCCAAGCTTTTTAAACTGTTGTATACACCATGAAAACCGTTCGCCATAAAGAAATAATCTGAAAAAAATCACCATAAATCGCATTTACCAACTTTAAAAGCTTGTAACTCAGAAACGAGACGTCGTATGACAAAAATTTCTATTTTATATCGAAGCATTATTGCCAAGCTTTTTAAACTGTTGTATACACCATGAAAACCGTTCGCCATAAAGAAATAATCTGAAAAAAATCACCATAAATCGCATTTACCAACTTTAAAAGCTTGTAACTCAGAAACGAGACGTCGTATGACAAAAATTTCTATTTTATATCGAAGCATTATTGCCAAGCTTTTTAAACTGTTGTATACACCATGAAAACCGTTCGCCATAAAGAAATAATCTGAAAAAAATCACCATAAATCGTATTTACCAACTTTAAAGGCTTGTAACTCAAATACGAGACGTCGTATGACAAAAATTTCTATTTTATATCGAAGCATTATTGCCAAGCTTTTTAAACTGTTGTATACACCATGAAAACCGTTCGCTATAAAGAAATAATCTGAAAAAAATCACCATAAATCGTATTTACCAACTTTAAAGGCTTGTAACTCAGAAACGAGACGTCGTATGACAAAAATTTCTATTTTATATCGAAGCATTATTGCCAAGCTTTTTAAACTGTTGTATACACCATGAAAACCGTTCGCCATAAAGAAATAATCTGAAAAAAATCACCATAAATCGTATTTACCAACTTTAAAGGCTTGTAACTCAGAAACGAGACGTCGTACGACAAAAATTTCTATTTTATATCGAAGCATTATTGCCAAGCTTTTTAAACTGTTGTATACACCATGAAAACCGTTCGCCATAAAGAAATAATCTGAAAAAAATCACCATAAATCGCATTTACCAACTTTAAAAGCTTGTAACTCAGAAACGAGACGTCGTATGACAAAAATTTCTATTTTATATCGAAGCATTATTGCCAAGCTTTTTAAACTGTTGTATACACC
The DNA here is from genome assembly GCF_026250575.1 of Diorhabda carinulata. Taxonomy (NCBI): domain Eukaryota; kingdom Metazoa; phylum Arthropoda; class Insecta; order Coleoptera; family Chrysomelidae; genus Diorhabda; species Diorhabda carinulata. The sequence continues at coordinate 846,890 of NC_079471.1, forward strand.
ATGAAAACCGTTCGCCATAAAGAAATAATCTGAAAAAAATCACCATAAATCGTATTTACCAACTTTAAAGGCTTGTAACTCAAATACGAGACGTCGTATGACAAAAATTTCTATTTTATATCGAAGCATTATTGCCAAGCTTTTTAAACTGTTGTATACACCATGAAAACCGTTCGCTATAAAGAAATAATCTGAAAAAAATCACCATAAATCGTATTTACCAACTTTAAAGGCTTGTAACTCAGAAACGAGACGTCGTATGACAAAAATTTCTATTTTATATCGAAGCATTATTGCCAAGCTTTTTAAACTGTTGTATACACCATGAAAACCGTTCGCCATAAAGAAATAATCTGAAAAAAATCACCATAAATCGTATTTACCAACTTTAAAGGCTTGTAACTCAGAAACGAGACGTCGTACGACAAAAATTTCTATTTTATATCGAAGCATTATTGCCAAGTCATCTAATCCCACCCGAATTTTCTACCTCAACCCCCTTAACACCCCCTATAATCTTATTTTACACCGAACAAAATCTTTAAAACGCGTTTCGATTTCCAATATATCATCCTCAGAGACTGTAGATAAACTAAGGGAAAAACTGAAGGTAGACCGAGTTTACCTTCAATCTCTGAAGATGATATATTGGTGATCGAAACGCGATTCGTATTTTTCGTCTATTTCAGGCAGGATTTTCTCGAAAACAATCAAATACCGAACGTCAATCGATGGATAGACACCGAAGCGAGAAGTTTACTACCGGAAGTATTCAAAACGGAAATAATACCTCCGTTAGATTACACCCCTTACCTTACGAAACCCCTAGAAGAAATAACAACCAGGTACGATCAGATCCATCGTTCTTTCCATAAAACTGCGAGATTTTAATCGACAGAGACTATTAGTCTCTGAAGACGGATAATTTGGTGATCGAAACGTGTGCGGGAAACTTTTTTTCCGTCGTCGGAGCGTCCAATAATAAAATTGTTGTCTGTTGACGCAGGACGGTTAAAACTGCAGATGATATTGATAAAGATGTGGAAGATGTTACGAGACAAGTTTCCGAGTACGAAAGTGATTTGGCGAACGAAGAAAACGGCATAAAGGAATTCGTGAAAAACGGAACGGACGATTTGGAATGTTTCGACGATTGGTTCGAAGGTATTTGAATCGATTTTGTTTGTAATAATTGCGACGGATTTTATTGTTAATTTCGGTTTTGTTTTCCGTACGATCAGATATCAAAATCGAGTCCAAATGGATTATGGAGAAAGTGGACGTTGCGAGACAAAAATATCTGGACGAAATAAGGCGATTGATCAATCCGAAAAAGCAGAAAAAGGGCGAGCAGAAAAAAAAGAAAAAATAATTAGTTTTATTCGATGTAATGATTATTTTATGGTTTTTATTTTATTGTTAGTCGAATTTTGTCGAAATATCGAATTTTGAGATGCGTAACCTCGAAAAGATGGCGTCGATTCAATTATACAGGGTGATGTATCAATAAATTTTTTGATTTATCGATTTGGTGCATTTTTTTAGTGATTTTTGAGGTTTTTTCGACTACGGAAATGAAAATTTGTTAAAAAAAACGTTTGTGTCCATAATCCTCGATACATAGATGATCGTCGATTGCGTGTATACGTAGTGAGATAATTTTTTTTTTGGAAAAATACATTTAAATACCGAGATTTTGTAGTCGACTGATTATTTCTTTAATTTGAAGAAGTTCCGCACTTCAAAATGATGCGATTCTAGGATAATATCGCGTCTAATTAATTTACCGAATCACCCTGTATATAATAGAACGAGAATAATGAAGAAAAAGATGATTATGGGATGTCTTTTGGTGAAATTTCAAAATATGGTGGCGGCGCTTGGGAAGCGCGGTCGCCATTTATTAGAATTTGTCTCAATTAGCCCTATAACACGTTAAAACGTGTCCAAATTCATACTTTTTTCGACTAAAACATGTCTTCGTTGTTTATAATTGTAGTTTAGTCCCTGTTAGTCTCATAACACGCTAAAACGTGTCCAAATTCTTACTTTTTTCGACTAAAACAAGTCTTCGTTGTTTATAGTTGTAGTTTAGTCCCTGTTAGTCTTATAACACGCTAAAACGTGTCCAAATTCATACTTTTTTCGACTAAAACATGTCTACGTTGTTTATAATTGTAGTTTAGTCCCTGTTGGTCTTATAACACGCTAAAACGTGTCCAAATTCATACTTTTTTCGACTAAAACATGTCTTCGTTGTTTATAATTATAGTTTAGTCCCTATTAGTCTTATAACACGCTAAGACGTGTCCAGATTCATACTTTTTTCGACTAAAACAAGTCTTCGTTGTTTATAATTGTAGTTTAGTCCCTGTTGGTCTTATAACACGCTAAAACGTGTCCAGATTCATACTTTTTTCGACTAAAACATGTCTTCGTTGTTTATAATTGTAGTTTAGTCCCTGTTGGTCTTATAACACGCTAAAACGTGTCCAGATTCATACTTTTTTCGACTAAAACAAGTCTTCGTTGTTTATAATTGTAGTTTAGTCCCTGTTGGTCTTATAACACGCTAAAACGTGTCCAGATTCATACTTTTTTCGACTAAAACATGTCTTCGTTGTTTATAATTGTAGTTTAGTCCCTGTTGGTCTTATAACACGCTAAAACGTGTCCAGATTCATACTTTTTTCGACTAAAACATGTCTACGTTGTTTATAATTGTAGTTTAGTCCCTGTTGGTCTTATAACACGCTAAAACGTGTCCAAATTCATATTTTTTTCGACTAAAACATGTCTTCGTTGTTTATAATTATAGTTTAGTCCCTATTAGTCTTATAACACGCTAAGACGTGTCCAGATTCATACTTTTTTCGACTAAAACAAGTCTTCGTTGTTTATAATTGTAGTTTAGTCCCTGTTGGTCTTATAACACGCTAAAACGTGTCCAGATTCATACTTTTTTCGACTAAAACATGTCTTCGTTGTTTATAATTGTAGTTTAGTCCCTGTTGGTCTTATAACACGCTAAAACGTGTCCAGATTCATACTTTTTTCGACTAAAACATGTCTTCGTTGTTTATAATTGTAGTTTAGTCCCTGTTGGTCTTATAACACGCTAAAACGTGTCCAGATTCATACTTTTTTCGACTAAAACATGTCTTTGTTGTTTATAATTGTAGTTTAGTCCCTGTTAGTCTCATAACACGCCAAAACGTGTCCAAATTCATACTTTTTTCGACTAAAACAAGTCTTCGTTGTTTATAATTGTAGTTTAGTCCCTGTTGGTCTTATAACACGCTAAAACGTGTCCAGATTCATACTTTTTTCGACTAAAACATGTCTTCGTTGTTTATAATTGTAGTTTAGTCCCTGTTGGTCTTATAACACGCTAAAACGTGTCCAGATTCATACTTTTTTCGACTAAAACATGTCTTTGTTGTTTATAATTGTAGTTTAGTCCCTGTTAGTCTCATAACACGCCAAAACGTGTCCAAATTCATACTTTTTTCGACTAAAACAAGTCTTCGTTGTTTATAATTGTAGTTTAGTCCCTGTTGGTCTTATAACACGCTAAAACGTGTCCAGATTCAAACTTTTTTCGACTAAAACAAGTCTTCGTTGTTTATAATTGTAGTTTAGTCCCTGTTAGTCTCATAACACGCCAAAACGTGTCCAGATTCATACTTTTTTCGACTAAAACATGTCTACGTTGTTTATAATTGTAGTTTAGTCCCTGTTGGTCTTATAACACGCTAAAACGTGTCCAGATTCATACTTTTTTCGACTAAAACAAGTCTTCGTTGTTTATAATTGTAGTTTAGTCCCTGTTAGTCTTATAACGATCTTTCGAAAACTTGTTTTAGAGTTGTTTGAGCTCGAAATTGTTTTTCGGCGCTTATCCTTATAACTGCGCCAAATTCAATTCGAGACATTTTTCGAAACAACTCGACTGAGTCATCGTTCAAATTCTAGTACAATAAAATAGATGAAGGCGGCAAGTTGAAACTTGTCGAGACTTGTCGCGGGTCCAAAGGCATCAAGAGTGTACGGGGGATGTTGGAAATTAGACATCTCCTTCTATTCTTCTGGTTTTTATACAAGCGAAAGTGGAAAATTTTGAGTTTCTATATAAAAAAAACGAAAAAATGTCGATTGAAACTGTAGCTACGAAAATTTGCTTTAGACGAATGATTAATTCTCAACGTATCCTGTAGCATGTAATTTCATACATTACCCAGAACTCAATTACATTTCATATGAAAATTGCAGTTGATGTGGTTTTGCGGCCTCAACATTTTTCTTTTCTTTTTTTTTTATAAAACTGTGGGAACCATTTAATGAACTTAACATCAACTATCACTCGAATTATTTAATATTTGAATGTTTACTCATGAAGCTGGTTTCACACGAGACGGTTTTATCAATTTTTCTTTATCGGTAGAATTCAAACAAAGAATCAACATCGATTTTGTGTTAATGTGTGGGTAGTTTTCATGATAAAGAGCGAAGACATGTTTTAGTCGAAAAAAGTATGAATCTGGACACGTTTTGGCGTGTTATGAGACTAACAGGGACTAAACTACAATTATAAACAACGAAGACATGTTTTAGTCGAAAAAAGTATGAATTTGGACACGTTTTGGCGTGTTATGAGACTAACAGGGACTAAACTACAATTATAAACAACAAAGACATGTTTTAGTCGAAAAAAGTATGAATCTGGACACGTTTTAGCGTGTTATAAGACCAACAGGGACTAAACTACAATTATAAACAACGAAGACATGTTTTAGTCGAAAAAAGTATGAATCTGGACACGTTTTGGCGTGTTATGAGACTAACAGGGACTAAACTACAATTATAAACAACGAAGACATGTTTTAGTCGAAAAAAGTATGAATTTGGACACGTTTTGGCGTGTTATGAGACTAACAGGGACTAAACTACAATTATAAACAACAAAGACATGTTTTAGTCGAAAAAAGTATGAATCTGGACACGTTTTAGCGTGTTATAAGACCAACAGGGACTAAACTACAATTATAAACAACGTAGACATGTTTTAGTCGAAAAAAGTATGAATTTGGACACGTTTTGGCGTGTTATGAGACTAACAGGGACTAAACTACAATTATAAACAACGAAGACTTGTTTTAGTCGAAAAAAGTATGAATCTGGACACGTTTTAGCGTGTTATAAGACCAACAGGGACTAAACTACAATTATAAACAACGAAGACTTGTTTTAGTCGAAAAAAGTATGAATCTGGACACGTTTTAGCGTGTTATAAGACCAACAGGGACTAAACTACAATTATAAACAACGTAGACATGTTTTAGTCGAAAAAAGTATGAATCTGGACACGTTTTGGCGTGTTATGAGACTAACAGGGACTAAACTACAATTATAAACAACAAAGACATGTTTTAGTCGAAAAAAGTATGAATCTGGACACGTTTTAGCGTGTTATAAGACCAACAGGGACTAAACTACAATTATAAACAACGAAGACATGTTTTAGTCGAAAAAAGTATGAATCTGGACACGTTTTAGCGTGTTATAAGACCAACAGGGACTAAACTACAATTATAAACAACGAAGACTTGTTTTAGTCGAAAAAAGTTTGAATCTGGACACGTTTTAGCGTGTTATAAGACCAACAGGGACTAAACTACAATTATAAACAACGAAGACTTGTTTTAGTCGAAAAAAGTATGAATTTGGACACGTTTTGGCGTGTTATGAGACTAACAGGGACTAAACTACAATTATAAACAACAAAGACATGTTTTAGTCGAAAAAAGTATGAATCTGGACACGTTTTAGCGTGTTATAAGACCAACAGGGACTAAACTACAATTATAAACAACGAAGACATGTTTTAGTCGAAAAAAGTATGAATCTGGACACGTTTTAGCGTGTTATAAGACCAACAGGGACTAAACTACAATTATAAACAACGAAGACTTGTTTTAGTCGAAAAAAGTATGAATTTGGACACGTTTTGGCGTGTTATGAGACTAACAGGGACTAAACTACAATTATAAACAACAAAGACATGTTTTAGTCGAAAAAAGTATGAATCTGGACACGTTTTAGCGTGTTATAAGACCAACAGGGACTAAACTACAATTATAAACAACGAAGACATGTTTTAGTCGAAAAAAGTATGAATCTGGACACGTTTTAGCGTGTTATAAGACCAACAGGGACTAAACTACAATTATAAACAACGAAGACTTGTTTTAGTCGAAAAAAGTTTGAATCTGGACACGTTTTAGCGTGTTATAAGACCAACAGGGACTAAACTACAATTATAAACAACGAAGACATGTTTTAGTCGAAAAAAGTATGAATCTGGACACGTTTTAGCGTGTTATAAGACCAACAGGGACTAAACTACAATTATAAACAACGAAGACTTGTTTTAGTCGAAAAAAGTATGAATCTGGACACGTTTTAGCGTGTTATAAGACCAACAGGGACTAAACTACAATTATAAACAACGAAGACTTGTTTTAGTCGAAAAAAGTATGAATCTGGACACGTTTTAGCGTGTTATAAGACCAACAGGGACTAAACTACAATTATAAACAACGTAGACATGTTTTAGTCGAAAAAAGTATGAATTTGGACACGTTTTGGCGTGTTATGAGACTAACAGGGACTAAACTACAATTATAAACAACGAAGACTTGTTTTAGTCGAAAAAAGTATGAATCTGGACACGTTTTAGCGTGTTATAAGACCAACAGGGACTAAACTACAATTATAAACAACGAAGACATGTTTTAGTCGAAAAAAGTATGAATCTGGACACGTTTTAGCGTGTTATAAGACCAACAGGGACTAAACTACAATTATAAACAACGAAGACATGTTTTAGTCGAAAAAAGTATGAATCTGGACACGTTTTAGCGTGTTATAAGACCAACAGGGACTAAACTACAATTATAAACAACGAAGACTTGTTTTAGTCGAAAAAAGTATGAATCTGGACACGTTTTAGCGTGTTATAAGACCAACAGGGACTAAACTACAATTATAAACAACGTAGACATGTTTTAGTCGAAAAAAGTATGAATCTGGACACGTTTTAGCGTGTTATAAGACCAACAGGGACTAAACTACAATTATAAACAACGAAGACTTGTTTTAGTCGAAAAAAGTATGAATCTGGACACGTTTTAGCGTGTTATAAGACCAACAGGGACTAAACTACAATTATAAACAACGTAGACATGTTTTAGTCGAAAAAAGTATGAATCTGGACACGTTTTAGCGTGTTATAAGACCAACAGGGACTAAACTACAATTATAAACAACGAAGACTTGTTTTAGTCGAAAAAAGTATGAATCTGGACACGTTTTAGCGTGTTATAAGACCAACAGGGACTAAACTACAATTATAAACAACGAAGACTTGTTTTAGTCGAAAAAAGTATGAATCTGGACACGTTTTAGCGTGTTATAAGACCAACAGGGACTAAACTACAATTATAAACAACGAAGACTTGTTTTAGTCGAAAAAAGTATGAATCTGGACACGTTTTAGCGTGTTATAAGACCAACAGGGACTAAACTACAATTATAAACAACGAAGACTTGTTTTAGTCGAAAAAAGTATGAATCTGGACACGTTTTAGCGTGTTATAAGACCAACAGGGACTAAACTACAATTATAAACAACGAAGACTTGTTTTAGTCGAAAAAAGTATGAATCTGGACACGTTTTAGCGTGTTATAAGACCAACAGGGACTAAACTACAATTATAAACAACGAAGACTTGTTTTAGTCGAAAAAAGTATGAATCTGGACACGTTTTAGCGTGTTATAAGACCAACAGGGACTAAACTACAATTATAAACAACGAAGACTTGTTTTAGTCGAAAAAAGTATGAATCTGGACACGTTTTAGCGTGTTATAAGACCAACAGGGACTAAACTACAATTATAAACAACGAAGACTTGTTTTAGTCGAAAAAAGTATGAATCTGGACACGTTTTAGCGTGTTATAAGACCAACAGGGACTAAACTACAATTATAAACAACGAAGACTTGTTTTAGTCGAAAAAAGTATGAATCTGGACACGTTTTAGCGTGTTATAAGACCAAAAGGGACTAAACTACAATTATAAACAACGAAGACTTGTTTTAGTCGAAAAAAGTATGAATCTGGACACGTTTTAGCGTGTTATAAGACCAACAGGGACTAAACTACAATTATAAACAACGAAGACTTGTTTTAGTCGAAAAAAGTATGAATCTGGACACGTTTTAGCGTGTTATAAGACCAACAGGGACTAAACTACAATTATAAACAACGAAGACTTGTTTTAGTCGAAAAAAGTATGAATCTGGACACGTTTTAGCGTGTTATAAGACCAACAGGGACTAAACTACAATTATAAACAACGAAGACTTGTTTTAGTCGAAAAAAGTATGAATCTGGACACGTTTTAGCGTGTTATAAGACCAACAGGGACTAAACTACAATTATAAACAACGTAGACATGTTTTAGTCGAAAAAAGTATGAATTTGGACACGTTTTAGCGTGTCTTATGGCTAACTTTCACAAACACTAAACTGTCAATTTTTCATTTGTTTTTTTTCCAATTCGAACGATTTTACACCTTGTTTAGTTTGAAAGATTTAAAAGAAATCAAAACGAACGTTCACGGATGGATAATTTGCGGTAAAGAAAAACCAATTCCTCGTTATAAAGTTCAATAACACGTCTGGGAATTACCACACCTCAACAATACATCTCCGGCATTTTTTTATTAGTACTAAATCGATGTTTCAACATTCCGATAATGAATTTCGAAAGTGCTAAATATCTTCGATGTTTATATAACTATGAATGACTAGTCAAATATTTGTGTCAGCAAATAACCGAAGCAATCAAATAAGGGTAGTTTCCAGTTGAAATATATAAAAAAATTTGCCCAGGGGCGGCTCAAACTCAATGGTTAATAAGACAATAAACGAAAATTGAAAAATTATAATCGACGTCGTGTTTTTTCATAAACTAAAACCCCGATCGATATTTGAAAGTTGAAACCATGTTTTTCGGTTGCTTTTTAGGAATTTTTCATCAGAAAAATTCCGGTAGCTTCAACTATATACGAGGGAAATAATAATTACACCTACGTAAATATTTTCAAGTACGGTCCTGTTCTTTTACCTAGAATTATATAGTTAGTTATATAGGTAATTAAATTGTACTCAAAATAGCTGAAGTAATAAATTTTCGACTACAGGCAAATATACGAGGCGAAATATTACATTAAATATTTCCAAGAAATGAAAAATACGAGGTTTGGTTATTAAATAACGACACTGTTTACGAAAAATGGTTTTTTTACAAAAATTATTGATAAAATCGAAAACTTCCTTTCAGTATATTCCCCTCCCAACGCCTTCCACACCTTTCCATACGTTTTTTCCATTGATTGAACCATTTTTGGAAGTCTCCTTTGATAAGGACCTTCAGGAGCTGAAATCGGGCCCATTTCGAAACAGATCTTTTTCTAACTTTTCAAGGACACCTGATAAGACCCGTTGACTCGAGATTTTTTAGTCAGGAGTCTTTTTTTCTGGGTTTACAGCCTCGGTAATCATTGCACGCGCGATACCAAACGTCTAAAACGTCCTCTAAGTACGCAGCTTCGTTATTTAATGACCAGACCCCGTATATACAAAGTTGGAGTATTATATTTGATCAAATATGCATTTTATGTCAAGATTCAAGTGAAAATATCGTAAATTGAATCATTTTATCAAAACGTAAATTTATTTGCGTTATAAAATTTCATCGGAAGGTCAATAACCAGACGTCCGTGTTTATAAACTTGTTTTTATTTATGAGAGAGTAATAAAACGATGATGTATTCGTAATCCATTTTTTATTTGTTTTTAAATGATTTGAAACAATTGATTTTCGATGTTTTTTCGTGAAATTTTGCAAATTTAAGCTAAAACTAAACCGTTTAGAATACAAAACCTGGGATTTTCGCTTTTTTTATATATAGGGAAACCTAAAATCGTATTTTCGGTGAAAATACCTTGGAATTGGAAAAAAAAAACGAAATTTTCAACTTTTATTTGCGAATATTGAGTTTTTGGCCAGTCCAAACCGTTTTTGACCACTCCAAACCGCGTTTTTGACCATTCCCAACCGTTTTTGACCAGTTCGAACCGTTTTTGACCACTCCAAACCGCGTTTTTGACCATTCCCAACCGTTATTTACTATTCCCATCCGTTTTTGACCATTCCCAACCGTTTTTGACCATTCCAAGCCGTTTTTAACCAGTACAAACCGTTTATGACCATTCCCAACCGTTTTTGACCATTCCAAGTCGTTTTTGACCACTCCAAACCGCGTTTTTGACTATTCCAATCCGTTTTTGACCATTCCCAACCGTTTTTGACCAGTTCGAACCGTTTTTGACCACTCCAAACCGCGTTTTTGACCATTCCCAACCGTTATTTACTATTCCCATCCGTTTTTGACCATTCCCAACCGTTTTTGACCATTCCAAGCCGTTTTTAACCAGTACAAACCGTTTATGACCATTCCCAACCGTTTTTGACCATTCCAAGTCGTTTTTGACCACTCCAAACCGCGTTTTTGACTATTCCAATCCGTTTTTGACCATTCCCAACCGTTTTTGACCAGTTCGAACCGTTTTTGACCACTCCAAACCGCGTTTTTGACCATTCCCAACCGTTATTTACTATTCCCATCCGTTTTTGACCATTCCCAACCGTTTTTGACCATTCCAAGCCGTTTTTAACCAGTACAAACCGTTTATGACCATTCCCAACCGTTTTTGACCATTCCAAGTCGTTTTTGACCACTCCAAACCGCGTTTTTGACTATTCCAATCCGTTTTTGACCATTCCCAACCGTTTTTGACCAGTTCGAACCGTTTTTGACCACTCCAAACCGCGTTTTTGACCATTCCCAACCGTTTTTTACTATTCCCATCCGTTTTTGACCATTCCCAACCGTTTTTGACCATTCCAAGCCGTTTTTAACCAGTACAAACCGTTTATGACCATTCCCAACCGTTTTTGACCATTCCAAGTCGTTTTTGACCACTCCAAACCGCGTTTTTGACTATTCCAATCCGTTTTTGACCAGTTCGAACCGTTTTTGACCTTTCCCATCCGTTTTTGACCTTTCCCATCCGTTTTTGACCATTCCCAACCGTTTTTGACCAGTTCGATTCGTTTTTGACCATTCCCAACCGTTTTTGACCAGTTCGATTCGTTTTTGGCCAGTCCAAACCGTTTTTGACCACTCCAAACCGCGTTTTTGACCATTCCCAACCGTTTTTGACCAGTTCGAACCGTTTTTGACCACTCCAAACCGCGTTTTTGACCATTCCCAACCGTTATTTACTATTCCCATCCGTTTTTGACCATTCCCAACCGTTTTTGACCATTCCAAGCCGTTTTTAACCAGTACAAACCGTTTATGACCATTCCCAACCGTTTTTGACCATTCCAAGTCGTTTTTGACCACTCCAAACCGCGTTTTTGACTATTCCAATCCGTTTTTGACCATTCCCAACCGTTTTTGACCAGTTCGAACCGTTTTTGACCACTCCAAACCGCGTTTTTGACCATTCCCAACCGTTTTTTACTATTCCCATCCGTTTTTGACCATTCCCAACCGTTTTTGACCATTCCAAGCCGTTTTTAACCAGTACAAACCGTTTATGACCATTCCCAACCGTTTTTGACCATTCCAAGTCGTTTTTGACCACTCCAAACCGCGTTTTTGACTATTCCAATCCGTTTTTGACCAGTTCGAACCGTTTTTGACCTTTCCCATCCGTTTTTGACCTTTCCCATCCGTTTTTGACCATTCCCAACCGTTTTTGACCAGTTCGATTCGTTTTTGACCAGTCCAAACCGTTTTTGACCATTCCAAGCCGTTTTTAACCAGTACAAACCGTTTTTGACCACTCCAAACCGCGTTTTTGACTATTTCAATCCGTTTTTGACCAGTTCGAACCGTTTTTGACCATTCCCAACCGTTTTTGACCAGTCCAAACCGTTTTTGACCAGTTCGATTCGTTTTTGACCAGTCCAAACCGTTTTTGACCATTCCAAACCGTTTTTGACCAGTCCAAATAATTTTTGACCATTCCCAACCGTTTTTGACCATTCCCAACTGTTTTTGACCATTCCAAGCCGTTTTTAACCAGTACAAACCGCGTTTTTGACCAGTCCAAACCGTTTATGACCACTCCAAACCGCGTTTTTGACCAGTCCAAACCGTTTTTGATCAGTCCAAACCGTTTTTGACCAGTCCAAACCGCGTTTTTGACCAGTCCAAACCGTTTATGACTACTCCAAACCGCGTTTTTGACCAGTCCAAACCGTTTTTGATCAGTCCAAACCGTTTTTGACCAGTCCAAACCGTTTTTGACCACTCCAAACCGTTTTTGACCACTCCAAACCGCGTTTTTGACTATTCCAATCCGTTTTTGACCAGTCCAAACCGTTTTTGACCATTCCAAACCGTTTTTGACCAGTCCAAATAATTTTTGACCATTCCCAACCGTTTTTGACCATTCCCAACTGTTTTTGACCATTCCAAGCCGTTTTTAACCACTCCAAACCGCGTTTTTGACCAGTCCAAACCGTTTTTGATCAGTCCAAACCGTTTTTGATTGTTCTGTACGACGAATGAAAATTTCAATTAGCTCGAGTACATTGAGTCAAAATTTTGATCAGTGGTTTTCAAACTAGTTTTTGCTTGACGTTAATTATTTACTGCTATGCCAAATGATGAATGAAACCTTGAAACCGATTCCGTGACGCAGCGAACGTTGTGGACGAGACGGCGGCCGGCGCGGCGCAATTTTCGTCGTACCAAATACTAAACGTGGAGTTTTAACAATTTTCTTTCGATCCGAATGCGATTTCACTCACCGTACGTATATTGTTTTCTTGATTAATAATTCGATTCTACTAAAACCCGATTGTTTTACTAACAAATACTCAATTCCGTAGGTGTACGTGAACTCGTTAACAATTTTGCATAAAAGCGATCAGCCTCGATCAACAAACGCGCGATGTCAAACCGTCCCGGGGGTATCTAACCTCACTTTAAGATAACATCTTCTCGCACGCGGTAAACTGTTTAATTTATTCCGATATCGGTATAACCAGAGGTGGAGTTGTCTCCGACTTCAATTTAGTGAAAAAAAACGAAAATTTCCAGCTTCTAATATACGAGGTGCGAAAGAAAACATACAAATTATTATAGGAAAACGAGATTCTGTAGACAAACCAGTATAGCCGTTGTCTTCGTCTACATAGGGACTGTTTTATCGTAAAACATGATTTGTATGGTTCTGAATATGATTCCACGTTAAAAATTGATAAAAACATGGAAAAAATCAATTTTCTAATGTTGGATCATCCGTTTTCGACCAGTCCAAACCGTTTTTGACCACTCCAAACCGTTTTTGACCAGTCCAAACCGTTTTTGACCACTCCAACCCGTTTTTGACCAGTCCAAACCATTTTTGACCACTCCAAACCGCGTTTTTGACCATTCCCAAACGTTTTTGACCAGTCCAAACCGTTTTTGACCAGTCCAAACCGTTTTTGACCAGTCCAAACCATTTTTGACCACTCCAAACCGCGTTTTCGACCAGTCCAAACCGTTTTTGGCCAGTCCAAATCGTTTTTGACAAGTCCAAACCGTTTTTGACCACTCCAAACCGTTTTTGACCAGTCCAAACCATTTTTGACCACTCCAAACCGCGTTTTCGACCAGTCCAAACCGTTTTTGGCCAGTCCAAATCGTTTTTGACCAGTCCAAACCGTTTTTGACCAGTCCAAACCATTTTTGACCACTCCAAACCGCGTTTTCGACCAGTCCAAACCGTTTTTGGCCAGTTCAAATCGTTTTTGACCAGTCCAAACCGTTTTTGACCACTCCAAACCATTTTTGACCACTCCAAACCGCGTTTTTGACCATTCCCAAACGTTTTTGACCAGTCCAAATCATTTTTGACCAGTTCGTCTACATAGGGACTGTTTTTTTTTTGTTTGCTTTATCGTAAAACATGATTTGTATGGTTCTGAATATAATTCCACGTTAAAAATTGATAAAAATATGGAAAAAATCAATTTTCTCATGTTGGATCATCCGTTTTATTCGCCGTATCTTGTGTCGTGTGACTTATAGCTCTTTTATAATGTTGAATCTGCCTCAAAAAGAAGTTTTAAGTATGTTGAAGCTGTGCACGACAAAAGGGCGCGCGTCCTGAAGGAACTGATAGAAAAACATTTCGATCAATGGAAAAAAACGTATGGAAAGGTGTGTAAGGCGAGGGGAGGGGATTATATTAAAGGGGAGCCTACGAATGTACAATAATTTTTATTATAAAACCCTTTTTCGTAACCAAGTCTAGTTATTTGATAACCAGACCTCGTATATTACGAGTCTCGTTATTTAATAGCCACTCCTCGTATATATTTCTATGGGGACATGAATCCGATATTTTAAATAAAGTTAGAAGACTGTTTTGACTAAATTATTCGCATTCAATTCCTCGAAATTCACATTTTTTTTCAAATTTTATTTATTTTACGTCATATTTCAGTTTTAAACGTCATTTTATAGTTTAATTTTTACTAATATTTAGTTTCAACACACTGTATATTACCCCCCGTATTATATAAGATATTAAAAACAGTTTTGACTGAATTATTCGCATTCAATTCCTCGAAATTCACATTTTTTTTAATTTTATTTATTTTACGTCATATTTATGTTTGTTTATAGAAAAAATTTTGTTCGCAATTCGCGTCTAAAATACTGTAGCAACATCGACTATTCTTTTTTCAACGATTACCAAAATAATTTCGCGCAAAATACGAATATTATTATTAAATACTGTTTATACCCGATGCCGGATCTGTGTTTGTAATAAGTGTTGCCTATACTCCAACCATTTCCGTAAATGAATACGTAGATGTATGACGTCAACAAAAACAACCTCGACACTAACATTTCCCATTCGGGTTTTTTTGTATTCGTTTCAAAACCATCGATTAAGTGATAATTACTTTTTATACATACTGTATTCATACAGTTTTTCAATTACCTTTACGGTCCACTTATTTTTATTATGTATTTCTTCTCGATATCATTTTATGACGGAATGCAATTTCCAGCCAGCTTCCTATCTATTTACAGGACCGTATCTATATTTATAATCGACAGTATGAAATTAATATTAAAGGTATAGAGGGCGTTGATATCAATTGAAGATTTCTACTATTTCGAAGGAGAGGTTGTAACCACAGATTGGTTTCGACGTTACTACGTCTTATCAGGGTGGTGAAACAACACTTTTTTTGTTCCGATGACATATTTATAACCTCACTTTTCGTAGTTTTTATTTGATATCGAGGATTCGTTTGAATTGCGGATACGCCTATGGTGAGGTACAACGACCCACATTCTTTGCATAATGCGCAGACTTGTTTTGTTAGTAGTACTCGGTTCTCACAGAACGACTATTAACAATAGGTGAATGTCATTTACATATATGCGATTTCTTCTTTATTCATCTTGCTTTCGATGGCGATAACTACGCGAATATATATGTATATACGAGGGTACGTTATTTATTCATTGGATAAAACGTGGTTTTAGACCGGATTTTCTAGAAAATTCGAAATTTACCCTGCGCAGAACGTCCCCCTGGGGGTGAAACCCACCCCTTCTTGGACATAAAAATGTATTTTATTCATAAACAACTTTTTTTACAATAATTTTTTTCTTTAGTTGGTATTTTTCGATTGAAACTGCTGATTTTTTATTGAAAAAACGTATTTTTTTACGGTTTTTCATGAATAACTTGGAAATTTTTGATTTTATCGAAAAAATTACGGAGAACAAAAATGTAGGTAATGAAAAAACGAAGAGATTCGTTTTTTGAGATTTTCTGTAAATTTAATAATAACCGAGTTATTGCTCGTTGAAGGATGCCTACCACGAAATTGTGAAAACTTATAACCTCAAATAACTTGAAATTGGTTAAATTTTTGGAAAAAACTCAAGAGATCTTTTTTGAAGCACATAAAAAAACCTTCAAAATAAGCATGGTCAAAAGTTTTTCGCATAAGAGTTGACTGATTTATAACAAAAATAAAGTTTATTTTTTTTCTTTTTTCACATATTTCTCCTAATTAAACCCTCGCAATTACCACCCTAATTGAAATTAATCGTAATCCACTCGTAATTAACTTCATTAATGTTTTATCGATATGATAAAAGTGATTAGACCAGTTTTGAAAGGTCATTTTACAAAAAAATAATTGATTTAATTGAACACTGCATTTTCGCAATTTCGAAACAAAAATTAGTTTTTTTCAAATAAACCAAAAACTATTCAAGTTACGAAAAAATGTTTCAAATACTAATTGTAGGGTTTTTTTTGCTAAACATTTTGAGTTTTTTTAAATATTTGTAACAAAAAAATTAAAGGAGATACGTTAGTTCAAAATTTGCATTTGCGTCCCAAACGTAGTGTATGCAACCCCTTTGAGCCGCTCCCTTTTCGAAATCGGTGGTTGTAAAAAATTTTAATCAATATCATCTTAAAGTACTTGAAATCCCCTACAAAATACTTTTTTAAAAAAGTTTCTAGTTCAAAAATCGAGCGAGTTATTGGCGAAAAACTTTTTTTTTTCAAAATTTTGGAGCTTTAAAAAAAACTACGATCGCTAGCTATATTGAAATATAATTTAAATGATTAGGGGATGATTTGGAAGGGTTGTATGTATCCGATTAATCACAAACTTTTTGAAAATCTACGAAAAATTCATTCAAATTGTATTTTATCAAAATACGTGTTACAATGCTGGGATTTATGAATTTTTTACAAAAAGGGGTAGTTTTTACCCCTGAAAAATGAAAAAGCACTTGGTAGATTTTGAATAAAACTTTAAATTTTCATAAAAATCGACGTTGATTAACCAAATTCCATGATTTTAACGATTTTTTTCATTTTTCAAAAACTGTAATAATTAAACCCTCGCAATTACCACCCTAATTGAAATTAATCGTAATCCACTCGTAATTAACTCCATTTATGTTTTATCGATATGATAAAAGTAATTAGACCGGTTTCGAAAGGTCATTTTACAAAAAAATAATTGATTTAAATGAAAACTGCATTTTTGTAATTTTGAATTTCGAAACAAAAATTAGTTTTTCTTAAATAAACCAAAAACTATTCAAGTTACGAAAAAATGTTTCAAATATTAATTGTAGTGTTTTTCTTGCTAAACATTTTCAGTTTTTTTAAATTTTTGTAACACAAAAATTGAAGGAGATACGTTAGTTCAAAAATTGCATTCGCGTCCCAAATGTAGTGTATGCAACCCCTTTGAGCCGCTACCTTTTCGAAATCGGTGGTTGTAAAAAATTTTAATCAATATCATCTTAAAATACTTGAAATCCCCTACAAAATACTTTTTTAAAAAAGTTTCTAGTTCAAAAATCGAGCGAGTTATTGGCGAAAAACTTTTTTTTTTCAAAATTTTGGAGCTTTAAAAAAAACTACGATCGCTAGCTATATTGAAATATAATTTAAATGATTAGGGGATGATTTGGAAGGGTTGTATGTATCCGATTAATCACAAACTTTTTGAAAATCTACGAAAAATTCATTCAAATTGTATTTTATCAAAATACGTGTTAAAATGCTGAGATTTATGAATTTTTTACGACAAGGGGTAGTTTTTACCCCTGAAAAATGAAAAAGCACTTGGTAGATTTTGAATAAAACTTTAAATTTTCATAAAAATCGACGTTGATTAACCAAATTCCATGATTTTAACGATTTTTTTCATTTTTCAAAAACTGTAATAATTAAACCCTCGCAATTACCACCCTAATTGAAATTAATCGTAATCCACTCGTAATTAACTCCATTTATGTTTTATCGATATGATAAAAGTAATTAGACCGGTTTCGAAAGGTCATTTTACAAAAAAATAATTGATTTAAATGAAAACTGCATTTTTGTAATTTTGAATTTCGAAACAAAAATTAGTTTTTCTTAAATAAACCAAAAACTATTCAAGTTACGAAAAAATGTTTCAAATATTAATTGTAGTGTTTTTCTTGCTAAACATTTTGAGTTTTTTTAAATTTTTGTAACACAAAAATTGAAGGAGATACGTTAGTTCAAAAATTGCATTCGCGTCCCAAATGTAGTGTATGCAACCCCTTTGAGCCGCTACCTTTTCGAAATCGGTGGTTGTAAAAAATTTTAATCAATATCATCTTAAAATACTTGAAATCCCCTACAAAATACTTTTTTAAAAAAGTTTCTAGTTCAAAAATCGAGCGAGTTATTGGCGAAAAACTTTTTTTTTTCAAAATTTTGGAGCTTTAAAAAAAACTACGATCGCTAGCTATATTGAAATATAATTTAAATGATTAGGGGATGATTTGGAAGGGTTGTATGTATCCGATTAATCACAAACTTTTTGAAAATCTACGAAAAATTCATTCAAATTGTATTTTATCAAAATACGTGTTAAAATGCTGAGATTTATGAATTTTTTACAAAAAGGGGTAGTTTTTACCCCTGAAAAATGAAAAAGCACTTGGTAGATTTTGAATAAAACTTTAAATTTTCATAAAAATCGACGTTGATTAACCAAATTCCATGATTTTAACGATTTTTTTCATTTTTCAAAAACTGTAATAATTAAACCCTCGCAATTACCACCCTAATTGAAATTAATCGTAATCCACTCGTAATTAACTCCATTTATGTTTTATCGATATGATAAAAGTAATTAGACCGGTTTCGAAAGGTCATTTTACAAAAAAATAATTGATTTAAATGAAAACTGCATTTTTGTAATTTTGAATTTCGAAACAAAAATTAGTTTTTCTTAAATAAACCAAAAACTATTCAAGTTACGAAAAAATGTTTCAAATATTAATTGTAGTGTTTTTCTTGCTAAACATTTTCAGTTTTTTTAAATTTTTGTAACACAAAAATTGAAGGAGATACGTTAGTTCAAAAATTGCATTCGCGTCCCAAATGTAGTGTATGCAACCCCTTTGAGCCGCTACCTTTTCGAAATCGGTGGTTGTAAAAAATTTTAATCAATATCATCTTAAAATACTTGAAATCCCCTACAAAATACTTTTTTAAAAAAGTTTCTAGTTCAAAAATCGAGCGAGTTATTGGCGAAAAACTTTTTTTTTTCAAAATTTTGGAGCTTTAAAAAAAACTACGATCGCTAGCTATATTGAAATATAATTTAAATGATTAGGGGATGATTTGGAGGGGTTGTATGTTTCCGATTAATCACAAACTTTTTGAAAATCTACGAAAAATTCATTCAAATTGTATTTTATTAAATTACGTGTTAAAATGCTGAAATTTATGAATTTTTTACGACAAGGGGTAGTTTTTACCCCTAAAAATGAAAAAGCACATGATATATTTTGAATAAGATTTTAAATTTCCATAAAAATCGACGTTTTTTTAATAAATTTCCACAATTTTAACGATTTTTACCGCTAGTTCCTGGCCTATTTATAAGATTTGATAAATATAGTATACGAGGGTAATACGATAATTCGTTTACGAAATTATTTAATCGTAGATATTTTAAGTGATTTATCGATGTTTTAACTTAAAAATTGATCAAATTAAGAAGGATTAGAACTAGTTAAATCACATGTAGAAATTACGACAACAAAAAAGTCAAAAAGAACGTAATAACAGGAAAATAATAAAAATAACAGCAACGCGCATGTTTCTATTGGATTGTTTTTGGTTTTTTTTCATAATAAAAACTACGTTCGTTCTAGATTTCATACATACTTCGGAGTTATTTGTTTAAACGGTACTGTATAATCGAAAGAAAACAAAACAAAAGCTGTAATAATATGTGGAGTTGTTACGACGATTATTCCGTTAAATAAACAGTTTGCTAATACTTTTTTTTCGTATATATATATGACGAATACCAGTTTACAACTTTATTCGGTTCAAAACTTGTTTTTTGCTTTTTGCGCCGAACCTATGCAAGACTCTTAGGAAAAAATCGTTTTCGGCCAAAAATTTCACAATTTTGAATTTTTTTGTAAATGCAGTTGAAAAGTAGAAACTCTAACGAGTAAAATGCATTTTCTTTCGTCCCGAAACGTCGAGTTTTCGAGGAGTTACAGCAATTTATACGCGGCGGCGCGAAAATTTTTTAGTAAAACGCGAAATCCCGAAGTTCGGGCGCGTTTTACGAAGAAATAACAACTTTTATAAAAAAATCCCACGGGACCTTTTTTGTAGGAAATTTCTTAAACTACATTTTTGATCTTTTCACTTTTTTCGAAATTCGGCGTAGTTTCCGAGTTATTTGCAAGTTCAAGGAAGTACCTAGAAAATGCGGTTGTTGACTCAACGACCTTGCGTGATCTTTCTGTTGCTTTCTTTTACTCGGTTTCTTTTCGCCGATGCATCAGCATATCCGCGGAATACGCTTACACAATTAAAACGAGTCGTTAGTCACACTATTTCGTTATTAGTATACAGGAACGTCAAACAAAATGCTGTACGTGGTTCTAAATGGATAGCCGTTCGTTTGACTCGCTAAAAATCGGTAACGGCTGGACAGATTTGTTTAATTTTCATCTTGAATTGTTCGCGAAAGTACAAGGAAAGTTTTAATGGCGAATAAAAATGGGAAAGCTCGGATTAAACAACGTGTTGGTGATTCGGAGGTTTGGTCAGGTTCACACGTGTTAAATCACGTTTTTTTCGACGATTTGTGATAATGGATGAAACATCGATCCAGCATTTCATTCCGGAATCGATCTGAGTCGATTTCAGCTCTCCAAAATGGAGAAACAATCAAAGGGGAATACCATAACGAGTTGTTGGATGTTTGAATACAAAAATCGAAGAAAAATTAAGAAAAAAACACTGTAACAATGCGCCGATTCATTATATAGTCCAGATCTGACTCCTAGTGACTAATTATTGATAGCTGATCGATAATAAAAGCTCGCCGGTAAGAAATTTGGTTCAAATGGAGAAGCAATTATATAAATTGAAGCTTGGTTAGTTGGAGAAGCTTTTGAATCGATTTTTTTGGAAAAAAAATGTTTTTTTTTCTTAGTTAGTCATCACTATTTCATCATCATCATCAACTGTTTCATTCCTTTGGATTACGACTATTCTTTTAATCCTTTTTTGAGGTGGATTACTTCCTGTTTTATTTTTTCTTTACAGTTTATCGTTTGTTTTGGCTGTTTTAATACGGTAATTTCGCTTTCCAATGTTCCAAAAATATGCAGATATCGAAAGATCAGGAAATTTAAAGTAAAAAATGTGGTATAAAGTTTTTTCGCCACATTGATAATTTTTAAGTTATTTGCAATTGAAAATTGGGATTTTTCGTCAAAAAAAAAACGTTTTTTAATAGTTTTTTACGTATAACTCTGTAGTGGTGAATTTTATCGAAAAAATTGTTATGAACAAAAATGAAGCTTATAAAAAAACAAAGAAATTAAACTATGTTTTAATATTTTAATGTTATACCTAAAGCAAGTTATAGATACTTGAATAATTTTTGTTTTACGTAATTGAGTATTTAACCTCAAATAACTGGAAAATGGTGAATTTTTCAAAAAAAAGTCATGAAATACTTTTTAAAGAGCTTGAAAAGACCTTTCGAATGATTATTGATAAAACTAGTTTCGACTGGAATTTCGATGAGATATGGTGTAAAATAGTTAAAAGTTAAAAAAAAATTGCACTAAAACTAATGCCATTTCATTCTAAATCAAAATTGAATTTATTCCTTGTACCAAATACTTTATTTGGATGTTATTCACGATATTTGAAAATTTGGCTTATTAGAAATGCATAATTTTGAAAAAAAATACCATTAAATAGTAACTTTCTTTTTTTTATTTTTAAAAAAATTGTTTTTTCTCCATAACTATAAGAGATAAAAAAACAAATAAACAGTCAAATTAAAGCATTTTTTATGACGATTATTTTGACTTTTTTATTTTTTTTGTAACAGAAAAATTGACGGAGTTATAACCAAATTAATGCGTCACTAATGTACTAGAATTGGTTATCCACAGCCCTTTGACCCTTTATTAATAAAATATGGAAGGTCTCAAGCCCTTTTAACATACATAGTCTTGTAGCCTTGAAAATTACCTTCAAAATGGTTTTTTGTAGGATGTGATAACTTCAAAATTAACGGAGTTACATAAAAAATAAAAATTTGTGAATTATAAAATATGAAAAAGTTTCAAATTTTGACTCATGGATTTTTTCTGTTGATACTAAAATGCCTGTAGGTACATTTGAGAGTACCAAGAGATGATTTACTCATAATTTTGATAAAGGGGTGGTTTTTAAGGGGTGTTATGGTGTACAAAATGAAAAATCACTTCGTGTTTGGAAAATACACTTGAATAACGAAAAAATTCAAAATCAAAACATAAAGTCATTAAAAATTTTTTATTTTTTATCAGAGGGGTTGTTCTTGAGGGGTTGACAGGGTGCAGACAATTAAAAACTACTTCAAGTAAAGACAAAAAATGCAAAAATGCAAAAATAATGCAAAATGTAAAAGTTGACGGTTATTATTGGATTTAATTCTCTACAATGGGGTTGTTTTTAAGGGTTGAATAATAAAAATTATTAATTAATCAAATTTTATTAAAATATTACGAATTTTTTACAGTAAAAATGAAATTGCAACGTTTTAAATCATTAAAAAATTTGTTTCTGTATTATTTTCATTATAAGGGTAGTTTTTAGATGTTTTTAAGGGTTGATACTTCGAAATATACAAATTTTCTATCAAACAATACGTTAAGATGTTTATGTGGCATAAACGAGAAATTTTAATTGGAAAAAAATACGAAAAAAACAATAATATCAGTATATTTCGACTAGGGGTGGTTTTTACCCTATAAAAACAATTTGCACGTCTAGCGACCACGTAGATCTTGTTATGGGGGGGTTAGGACGAACTGAATTCTAAATTTTCAGCTCGAACGCCTGTACTAAAAACAAAAAAACTGTACATCAACAAAATAATAAGCAAAACGGCATATACCGCCATTATTTAACGTGTCTGCTTTGAAATCACAGTAAAATTAGGTAATGAACACCGTCATTAAATATAAACAACGTCGACTCAATTTCACGATTGTTAAACAAACGAAAAATAAACTAAACTCGAATCGAATTCACCGTTTTTTATTTCGTACGAATCTCGGAACCCGTTATCAGGTCACTGCGTTTTAAATTCCCGCGTTTTCGTAGTTATTTTTGATAAAATTACGTTCTTCGACCCGCTGTGATCTTCTTTCTTCTTCCGTTCAACGTATTCGCCGGATTTGGCGCCGTGTGACTGTGATCAGATAGATTTTTATCGAACGAAAACTCAAATACTGAAATTGGAACGTTGAAACCTCCCTGGATCGTTCCGTCTGCAGACGAAGGTCGAGGCGTCGGTTTTTTGGGATAATTTCCATTAATTAACATTGAAAAAGGGAAAATTATCAATTACGAGGATTGAGTGGACTTATTGAGCGAAAAAATCGAGTAAAAACATAAAGGGATTCCATCAATTGACATATCTGTTATCGAAATGGTCAAAATTGATGAATTAAAGTTTAAATAGCAATCTATTCGCCAGATTTAGTCCTCTTGGATTATTTTTTGTTCCCGGACTTGTAAAAAATGTCTCGGGGATCAAAAATTTTCCCACTATGAAGATATAACGTCAGAATTTGATGGCTGTTTCGAGGAATTTGTCGATTCTCTAATTATGAACTTTTGGGACGACCCACGTAAGCCTGGGTAGTTATTTATTTTTTCTTAGACTTCCTCGTCATTCAACGAATGTTCAATTAATGAAAAACGGTGAAAATAAGTATAAAATGTCAGAATTTAATGGCTGTTTCGAGGAATTTGTCGATTCTCTAATTATGAACTTTTGGGACGACCCACGTAAACCTGTGTAGTTATTTATTTTTCCGTAGACTTCCTCGTCATTCAACGAATGTTCAATTAATGAAAAACGGTGAAAATAAGTATAAAATGTCAGAATTTAATGGCTGTTTCGAGGAATTTGTCGATTCTCTAATTATGAACTTTTGGGACGACCCACGTAAACCTGTGTAGTTATTTATTTTTCCGTAGACTTCCTCGTCATTCAACGAATGTTCAATTAATGAAAAACGGTGAAAATAAGTATAAAATGTCAGAATTTAATGGCTGTTTCGAGGAATTTGTCGATTCTCTAATTATGAACTTTTGGGACGACCCACGTAAGCCTGGGTAGTTATTTATTTTTCCGTAGACTTCCTCGTCATTCAACGAATGTTCAATTAATGAAAAACGGTGAAAATAAGTATAAAATGTCAGAATTTAATGGCTGTTTCGAGAAATTTGTCGATTCTCTAATTATGAACTTTTGGGACGACCCACGTAAGCCTGTGTAGTTATTTATTTTTTCTTAGACTTCCTCGTCATTCAACGAATGTTCAATTAATGAAAAACGGTGAAAATAAGTATAAAATGTCAGAATTTAATGGCTGTTTCGAGGAATTTGTCGATTCTCTAATTATGAACTTTTGGGACGACCCACGTAAACCTGTGTAGTTATTTATTTTTTCTTAGACTTCCTCGTCATTCAACGAATGTTCAATTAATGAAAAACGGTGAAAATAAGTATAAAATGTCAGAATTTAATGGCTGTTTCGAGGAATTTGTCGATTCTCTAATTATGAACTTTTGGGACGACCCACGTAAGCCTGGGTAGTTATTTATTTTTTCTTAGACTTCCTCGTCATTCAACGAATGTTCAATTAATGAAAAACGGTGAAAATAAGTATAAAATGTCAGAATTTAATGGCTGTTTCGAGGAATTTGTCGATTCTCTAATTATGAACTTTTGGGACGACCCACGTAAACCTGTGTAGTTATTTATTTTTTCTTAGACTCCCTCGTCATTCAACGAATGTTCAATTAATGAAAAACGGTGAAAATAAGTATAAAATGTCAGAATTTAATGGCTGTTTCGAGAAATTTGTCGATTCTCTAATTATGAACTTTTGGGACGACCCACGTAAACCTGTGTAGTTATTTATTTTTTCTTAGACTCCCTCGTCATTCAACGAATGTTCAATTAATGAAAAACGGTGAAAATAAGTATAAAATGTCAGAATTTAATGGCTGTTTCGAGGAATTTGTCGATTCGATAACTATGAACTTTTGGGACGACCCACGTAAACCTGTGTAGTTATTTATTTTTTCTTAGACTTCCTCGTCATTCAACGAATGTTCAATTAATGAAAAACGGTGAAAATAAGTATAAAATGTCAGAATTTAATGGCTGTTTCGAGGAATTTGTCGATTCTCTAATTATGAACTTTTGGGACGACCCACGTAAACCTGTGTAGTTATTTATTTTTTCTTAGACTCCCTCGTCATTCAACGAATGTTCAATTAATGAAAAACGGTGAAAATAAGTATAAAATGTCAGAATTTAATGGCTGTTTCGAGGAATTTGTCGAATCTCTAGATATGAACTTTTGGGACGACCCACGTAAACCTGTGTAGTTATTTATTTTTTCTTAGACTTCCTCGTCATTCAACGAATGTTCAATTAATGAAAAACGGTGAAAATAAGTATAAAATGTCAGAATTTAATGGCTGTTTCGAGGAATTTGTCGATTCTCTAATTATGAACTTTTGGGACGACCCACGTAAACCTGTGTAGTTATTTATTTTTTCTTAGACTTCCTCGTCATTCAACGAATGTTCAATTAATGAAAAACGGTGAAAATAAGTATAAAATGTCAGAATTTAATGGCTGTTTCGAGGAATTTGTCGATTCTCTAATTATGAACTTTTGGGACGACCCACGTAAACCTGTGTAGTTATTTATTTTTTCTTAGACTTCCTCGTCATTCAACGAATGTTCAATTAATGAAAAACGGTGAAAATAAGTATAAAATGTCAGAATTTAATGGCTGTTTCGAGGAATTTGTCGATTCTCTAATTATGAACTTTTGGGACGACCCACGTAAGCCTGGGTAGTTATTTATTTTTTCTTAGACTCCCTCGTCATTCAACGAATGTTCAATTAATGAAAAACGGTGAAAATAAGTATAAAATGTCAGAATTTAATGGCTGTTTCGAGGAATTTGTCGATTCTCTAATTATGAACTTTTGGGACGACCCACGTAAGCCTGGGTAGTTATTTATTTTTTCTTAGACTTCCTCGTCATTCAACGAATGTTTAATAAAAGCAAAACGGTGCAAATAAGTATAAAATGTGCTCTCGATTTACATAAATCTTTTTAATGAACATCCATAATAGAAAAAAGTTGCAATCCATAGTTGTGTGAACGGAAACAACAATTTTGAATAATGAGACTGATTATATAAATCATTGGGCATCGAGGAAGAGACGCATTAATTAATTATTACGAAAACAATGAGAATGTAACGTTGATTATAAAATCGGTCTTCCCATTGAAAATATATAAATATTAGCGATAAAAACCGCCGCAATTACCGTCCGAACTCGAAAAGAAAGGTCATTAACATTTTTTTCTCTCGTAATTAACTATTCTACAAACAATAACGAATTAAATACACGATGGATTGAAAATCCGAAACGTTGTAACGAAATTGATGATGAGAATCAACTGGAAATAACTTGATCTAAATATATTAGAGATGGGAAAAACAGTTTTGACATATGACGTATCGTTAATTCGTTTCCGGCAGATTAGAGACAGGACCGGCTTCAAGGTCTGTATGACTGGAGGAATTTTCACGAAACAATTAAAATTAAAGAAAAGAAAAGAAAAAAACAAATTTTTAGGTTAGGACACGCGAAAAAATCACTAGGAGTGAAATCTGGTGAATAATTCGTTCAAATTGCAGTAAAATCGTGATTTTTCGTTATAGGGGTGGTTTATTTCATATTTTTGTCTAATTTCTACCCTTCTAAACGACATTTTCTGTATTTTCTTCTCTATTAACACGTTTTTTATAGAAAAAATCAAATTTTTAGGTTAAGACACGTCAAAAAAATCACTAGGAGTGAAATCTGGTGAATAATTCGTTCAAATTGCAGTAAAATCGTGATTTTTCGTTATAGGGGTGGTTTATTTCATATTTTTGTCTAATTTCTACCCTTCTAAACGACATTTTCTGTATTTTCTTCTCTATTAACACGTTTTTTATAGAAAAAATCAAATTTTTAGGTTAAGACACGTCAAAAAAATCACTAGGAGTGAAATCTGGTGAATAATTCGTTCAAATTGCAGTAAAATCGTGATTTTTCGTTAAAGGGGTGGTTTATTTCATATTTTTGTCTAATTTCTACCCTTCTAAACGACATTTTCTGTATTTTCTTCTCTATTAACACGTTTTTTATAGAAAAAATCAAATTTTTAGGTTAAGACACGTCAAAAAAATCACTAGGAGTGAAATCTGGTGAATAATTCGTTCAAATTGCAGTAAAATCGTGATTTTTCGTTATAGGGGTGGTTTATTTCATATTTTTGTCTAATTTCTACCCTTCTAAACGACATTTTCTGTATTTTCTTCTCTATTAACACGTTTTTTATAGAAAAAATCAAATTTTTAGGTTAAGACACGTCAAAAAAATCACTAGGAGTGAAATCTGGTGAATAATTCGTTCAAATTGCAGTAAAATCGTGATTTTTCGTTAAAGGGGTGGTTTATTTCATATTTTTGTCTAATTTCTACCCTTCTAAACGACATTTTCTGTATTTTCTTCTCTATTAACACGTTTTTTATAGAAAAAATCAAATTTTTAGGTTAAGACACGTCAAAAAAATCACTAGGAGTGAAATCTGGTGAATAATTCGTTCAAATTGCAGTAAAATCGTGATTTTTCGTTAAAGGGGTGGTTTATTTCATATTTTTGTCTAATTTCTACCCTTCTAAACGACATTTTCTGTATTTTCTTCTCTATTAACACGTTTTTTATAGAAAAAATCAAATTTTTAGGTTAAGACACGTCAAAAAAATCACTAGGAGTGAAATCTGGTGAAATATTCGTTCAAATTGCAGTAAAATCGTGATTTTTCGTTATAGGGGTGGTTTATTTCATATTTTTGTCTAATTTCTACCCTTCTAAACGACATTTTCTGTATTTTCTTCTCTATTAACACATTTTTTAAAGAAAAAAACAAATTTTTAGGTTAGATTTAGTTCAAAATTTTTGTTATGCTAGATGATAAATCTGGTTATTCAATAACCAGACCTCGTATTAAGCAAATCGCGGTCGAGCATCTCTTTTGTTATTTTTAGCGTTAGAGAATTTTATCGGCGTTCACAGTGAATGCTCCGCATTCGAATCAAGGCCATTTTATTAATCAATGCCGATCAGATAATGGCGGACATTGTTGGGACAGGGACCTCCGGGGAATCGCATCCCATGACTTTCCACCACCTCGAATTTAAAAATTTAGTAGCAACAGTTGCATTTTCAAATAAAAAACATTCTTACTTACGAAATATGTTACATGTAAATCAATAATTACAGGGGGTATATCATAAATAATATCAGTTTTCGAATATATTATTACTATAACTTTAACCCTGTATATTTCTAACAAATATGAAACTATGAGAATCGATTAGATACTGTCCTTTAGATACAAGTTTTCTTAATCGATTCATGTCAAAATTAAATCGATATCTCGGATGGTTTCGGAATTATAGAATTTTTTATACAAGCATGTCAAATTTTGGATTTTATTTATGCTTCAAGTAACTTCAACTTTAACCCTGTATATTTCTAACAAATATGAAACTATGAGAATCGATTAGATACTGTTATTTAGATACGAGTTTTCTTAGTCGATTCATGTTGAAATTAAATCGATATCTCGATTGGTTTCGGAAATATCGATTTTTTTATACAAGCATGTCAAATTTTGGATTTTATTTATGCTTCAAATAACTTTAACTTTAACCCTGTATATTTCTAACAAATATGAAACTATGAGAATCGATTAGATACTGTCCTTTAGATACGAGTTTTCTTAATCGATTCATGTCAAAATTAAATCGATATCTCGGATGGTTTCGGAATTATAGAATTTTTTATACAAGCATGTCAAATTTTGGATTTTATTTATGCTTCAAGTAACTTCATCTTTAACCCTGTATATTTCTAACAAATATGAAACTATGAGAATCGATTAAATACTGTCATTTAGATACGAGTTTTCTTAATCGATTCATGTCAAAATTAAATCGATATCTCGGATGGTTTCGGAATTATACAATTTTTTATACAAGCATGTCAAATTTTGGATTTTATTTATGCTTCAAGTAACTTCAACTTTAACCCTGTATATTTCTAACAAATATGAAACTACGAGAATCGATTAGATACTGTCATTTAGATACGAGTTTTCTTAATCGATTCATGTCAAAATTAAATCGATATCTCGGATGGTTTCGGAATTATACAATTTTTTATACAAGCATGTCAAATTTTGGATTTTATTTATGCTTCAAGTAACTTCAACTTTAACCCTGTATATTTCTAACAAATATGAAACTATGAGAATCGATTAGATACTGTCCTTTAGATACGAGTTTTCTTAATCGATTCATGTCAAAATTAAATCGATATCTCGGATGGTTTCGGAATTATAGAATTTTTTATACAAGCATGTCAAATTTTGGATTTTATTTATGCTTCAAGTAACTTCAACTTTAACCCTGTATATTTCT
The DNA here is from genome assembly GCF_026250575.1 of Diorhabda carinulata. Taxonomy (NCBI): domain Eukaryota; kingdom Metazoa; phylum Arthropoda; class Insecta; order Coleoptera; family Chrysomelidae; genus Diorhabda; species Diorhabda carinulata. Next base: position 876,737 of record NC_079471.1, read on the forward strand.
AACAAATATGAAACTATGAGAATCGATTAGATACTGTCCTTTAGATACAAGTTTTCTTAATCGATTCATGTCAAAATTAAATCGATATCTCGGATGGTTTCGGAATTATACAATTTTTTATACAAGCATGTCAAATTTTGGATTTTATTTATGCTTCAAGTAACTTCAACTTTAACCCTGTATATTTCTAACAAATATGAAACTATGAGAATCGATTAGATACTGTCCTTTAGATACGAGTTTTCTTAATCGATTCATGTCAAAATTAAATCGATATCTCGGATGGTTTCGGAATTATAGAATTTTTTATACAAGCATGTCAAATTTTGGATTTTATTTATGCTTCAAGTAACTTCAACTTTAACCCTGTATATTTCTAACAAATATGAAACTACGAGAATCGATTAAATACTGTCCTTTAGATACGAGTTTTCTTAATCGATTCATGTCAAAATTAAATTGATATCTCGGATGGTTTCGGAATTATACAATTTTTTATACAAGCATGTCAAATTTTGGATTTTATTTATGCTTCAAGTAACTTCAACTTTAACCCTGTATATTTCTAACAAATATGAAACTATGAGAATCGATTAGATACTGTCCTTTAGATACGAGTTTTCTTAATCGATTCATGTCAAAATTAAATCGATATCTCGGATGGTTTCGGAATTATAGAATTTTTTATACAAGCATGTCAAATTTTGGATTTTATTTATGCTTCAAGTAACTTCAACTTTAACCCTGTATATTTCTAACAAATATGAAACTACGAGAATCGATTAAATACTGTCATTTAGATACGAGTTTTCTTAATCGATTCATGTCAAAATTAAATCGATATCTCGGATGGTTTCGGAATTATAGAATTTTTTACACAAGCATTTTTTGACAATGTCTACATACGATTTAGTTCGAAATTAGTCGATTTCGTTCATTTTATGGCGAAAAATTGTCGCTATATCGTATTGGATTACGCAAATTCAATGATTATAATACGAATCGTGATCAAAAAATCGTTAAAACAACGAACGATTGCTGTAAAAACAAAATTGTATTCAAGATCTTATCTCTGCAGATTTATTCATCATCCATCATCGATAGATCGATCAAATTTAGTTAAAGCTATTGCTGAAGCAACAATAAACAATATCTACATTTAAATCTCGAAATTTCAGTTTGATTAATCCGAGGAAAATCATCGAAAATCACTACACCAATTCGTGAAGTATATAAACGGTGTTTCGCGCCGAAAAATCGTACCAAACTTAGCCGGAAATAGTTGAAAAATCATTTTCATCATATGGACATCAACACAATCAGTATTCAGCAAAAAATTTGCGAAAATTTCACCCGAAATGTCTGAATTCGCACATCGGGAAGTTCGTTACAACATTACGAAGATAAAACCGAAAATTTATAATCAAATATATCAACGCTCGGGTTAGAAAAGACCCAAACGCCCTCCTTATAGTCCAGATTTATCCCCATGCGATTATTATTTGTTTGGTGCATCGAACTAACCGCGTTTCGAAAGCGATGCGGTTAATATTTGAACCACCCTCGTAAAAAGACGTGTAAATCGACTGCACTATATTATTATTTAGTTTTTGATTGTTCATTGTAGTAATTTCAATTTAAAATCATAAAAATATGAAATTACTTCGATGATGGCTTAAAAAAGATCAAGTTTATTGAACCGACATCGATTTCTAGTCAAAAAATCGACGCTCCATCCACAATATCCTCCGGATTTGGCTACCAGTAATCGATAAATGTCTTTTCACCGAATGATAATCGAAAATCGTTAATTATCGATGTACAGAGGTTACAATTTATGTTGTTTCCTGGTTCGTAGTGTATAAAATAACGTCGCGAAATTGGCACCACTAAGTCGGCGTGTTCGTGCATGACCTACGACACCAAATTCCATATTTCCATCCACAGTTAAGGACGATGGAACTGGGCTGGACGTACAAGCTTAGCAATTCGAAACGATGCGTTCGTTAGAGTTGGGAATCGCGGTTTACAACAAATCTCACACTATTGTCGAAGTGTATGTGAAATGAATAGTCGGCGACATACAAAATTCGAAATTATCAATCGATTGACGTCGATCTACACGATGCGACATCTATAGACATCGAAGACAAATATTTTGTCATGATTTTTCATTACGGAAAGTTAATCGAAGCGATTATATGCATTGCTGTTGAATTGGCATCTACTTTTGTCAGATTTCGTCCATTAACAATTCATTGAAACCGATTGAGGTCGAATCACAATAAATCACGTATTTTCACGTCAATTGGCATCTACTTTTGTCAGATTTCGTCCATTAACAATTCATTGAAACCGTTTACCACTCCTTGTTGATCCATTTATGTCAATTGACACTTTTTATTGACTGAAATCGATTATTACTTGTTGTTAATCAAGGTCGATCGTCACTTCTTGTTGTTTGACGTTTTTTGATGTCTATTTACGTCGATTGAGATCGAATTCCATCGACTAACGTATTTTCACGTCAACTGGCATCTACTTTTGTCAGATTTCGTCCATTAACAATTCATTGAAACCGATTGAGGTCGAATCACAATAAATCACGTATTTTCACGTCAACTGGCATCTACTTTTGTCAGATTTCGTCCATTAACAATTCATTGAAATCGATTGAGGACGAATCACAATAAATCACGTATTTTCACATCAATTGGCATCTACTTATGTCAGATTTCGTTCATTAACAATTCATTGAAACCGTTTATCACTCCTTGTTGATTCATTTATGTCAATTGACACTTTTTATTGATTGAAATCGATTGTTACTTGTTGTTAATCAAGATCGATCGTCACTTCTTGTTGTTTGACGTTTTTTGATGTCTATTTACGTCGATTGAGATCGAATTCCATCGACTAACGTATTTTCACGTCAACTGGCATCTACTTTTGTCAGATTTCGTCCATTAACAATTCATTGAAACCGATTGAGGTCGAATCACAATAAATCACGTATTTTCACGTCAACTGGCATCTACTTATGTCAGATTTCGTTCATTAACAATTCATTGAAACCGTTTATCACTCCTTGTTGATTCATTTATGTCAATTGACACTTTTTATTGATTGAAATCGATTTTTACTTGTTATTAATCAACGTCGATCGTCACTTCTTGTTGTTTGACGTTTTTTGATGTCTGTTTACGTCGATTGAGATCGAATTCCATCGACTCACGTATTTTCACGTCAACTGGCATCTACTTTTGTCAGAATTCGTCCATTAACAATTCATTGAAACCGTTTATCACTCCTTGTTGATTCATTTATGTCAATTGACACTTTTTATTGACTGAAATCGATTATTACTTGTTGCTAATCAAGGTCGATCGTCACTTCTTGTTGTTTGACGTTTTTTGATGTCTATTTACGTCGATTGAGATCGAATTCCATCGACTCACGTATTTTCACGTCAACTGGCATCTACTTTTGTCAGATTTCGTCCATTAACAATTCATTGAAACCGATTGAGGTCGAATCACAATAAATCACGTATTTTCACGTCAATTGGCATCTACTTTTGTCAGAATTCGTCCATTAACAATTCATTGAAACAGTTTATCACTCCTTGTTGATTCATTTATGTCAATTGACACTTTTTATTGATTGAAATCGATTGTTACTTGTTGTTAATCAAGATCGATCGTCACTTCTTGTTGTTTGACGATTTTTGATATGTATTTACGTCGATTGAAGTCGAATTCCCTCGACTCACGTATTTTCACGTCAATTAGCATCTACTTTTGTCAGATTTCGTCCATTAACAATTCATTGAAACCGATTGAGGACGAATCACAATAAATCACGTATTTTCACGTCAACTGGCATCTACTTTTGTCAGATTTCGTCCATTAACAATTCATTGAAACCGATTGAGGTCGAATCACAATAAATCACGTATTTTCACGTCAACTGGCATCTACTTTTGTCAGATTTCGTCCATTAACAATTCATTGAAACCGTTTACCACTCCTTGTTGATCCATTTATGTCAATTGACACTTTTTATTGACTGAAATCGATTATTACTTGTTGCTAATCAAGGTCGATCGTCACTTCTTGTTGTTTGACGTTTTTTGATGTCTATTTACGTCGATTGAGATCGAATTCCATCGACTCACGTATTTTCACGTCAACTGGCATCTACTTTTGTCAGATTTCGTCCATTAACAATTCATTGAAACCGATTGAGGTCGAATCACAATAAATCACGTATTTTCACGTCAACTGGCATCTACTTATGTCAGATTTCGTTCATTAACAATTCATTGAAACCGTTTATCACTCCTTGTTGATTCATTTATGTCAATTGACACTTTTTATTGATTGAAATCGATTGTTACTTGTTGTTAATCAAGATCGATCGTCGCTTCTTGTTGTTTGACGATTTTTGATGGGTATTTACGTCGTTTGATATCGAATTCCATCGACTCACGTATTTTCACGTCAACTGGCATCTACTTTTGTCAGATTTCGTCCATTAACAATTCATTGAAACCGATTGAGGTCGAATCACAATAAATCACGTATTTTCACGTCAACTGGCATCTACTTTTGTCAGATTTCGTCCATTAACAATTCATTGAAATCGATTGAGGACGAATCACAATAAATCACGTATTTTCACATCAATTGGCATCTACTTATGTCAGATTTCGTTCATTAACAATTCATTGAAACCGTTTATCACTCCTTGTTGATTCATTTATGTCAATTGACACTTTTTATTGATTGAAATCGATTGTTACTTGTTGTTAATCAAGATCGATCGTCACTTCTTGTTGTTTGACGTTTTTTGATGTCTATTTACGTCGATTGAGATCGAATTCCATCGACTAACGTATTTTCACGTCAACTGGCATCTACTTTTGTCAGATTTCGTCCATTAACAATTCATTGAAACCGATTGAGGTCGAATCACAATAAATCACGTATTTTCACGTCAACTGGCATCTACTTATGTCAGATTTCGTTCATTAACAATTCATTGAAACCGTTTATCACTCCTTGTTGATTCATTTATGTCAATTGACACTTTTTATTGATTGAAATCGATTTTTACTTGTTATTAATCAACGTCGATCGTCGCTTCTTGTTGTTTGACGTTTTTTGATGTCTGTTTACGTCGATTGAGATTGAATTCCATCGACTCACGTATTTTCACGTCAATTGGCATCTACTTTTGTCAGAATTCGTCCATTAACAATTCATTGAAACCGTTTATCACTCCTTGTTGATTCATTTATGTCAATTGACACTTTTTATTGATTGAAATCGATTTTTACTTGTTATTAATCAACGTCGATCGTCACTTCTTGTTGTTTGACGTTTTTTGATGTCTGTTTACGTCGATTGAGATCGAATTCCATCGACTCACGTATTTTCACGTCAACTGGCATCTACTTTTGTCAGATTTCGTCCATTAACAATTCATTGAAACCGATTGAGGTCGAATCACAATAAATCACGTATTTTCACATCAATTGGCATCTACTTTTGTCAGATCTTGTCGATTAACAATCATAAGAATCATAAAAAGTTATCCAAAGCAGTTTTTCCTTTTTTTGATTACAATTTTTGCACACCAATCAACAATTTAGTCAGTCAATTTCTAAATATCAGTGCCATCTATTGTCAAATCGTAAAAATCAACCTTTTCATACACCTGGTGATAGTTTACAACAAAAACTATGATACTGAATCCATTTTATTATGAATTTTGTGAACTGGGTGCTAATTTCATATAGATACGAAGACTTCCACTTCCTGTCTACTCAATCAACCACATTTATTCCTTCATAATAACTTTTCAATATTTTTTTCGTTCACTTTTTATAAAAAAAACTTTTTTTCATCTACTACAGATACCAGAAAATACTTATGGCCACTAGAGAAATTGATTTGCGGTATACAAGAAAGCGAAATGAAAAATTGGAATTTTTTGTTACTAAAATTCCATATTCCGGTGAATAACTTTTGGTTTTATCCGTTCGTACACATTTTTATCACGATAATATCATATTATACGAGGTTTAGAATTATTAAAATTCGATATCCAGATAGTTACGTCGACGAAACTCCCATCGCACTAATCAAAAACGTGCAATTTAAGTCAATTAATAATCACGCCATAACAAAACCAAATTAGACATATAAATGAGGTACCGAGCCGGTTGTTTATGTTATAATTGAAGCTCGTACAGCCAACTATGACGTCACATATCATTAATAAGATTTTAGTGGACACATTGTATATGTTATATAAATTATATTCGACCGTTACACTCGATTAGTTTCTTTGTTATCTCGTCTTAGTGATATCGTACACGGAAATCTCTCGTCGACCCAATATTGACTTTTTTTCTAATTTCTGTTTTCCATATTAGACTATCTCGGTTAAAAATCGATCGAATTTTTTTTTAAACATGTGTAGAACCTGTCAAATATTCGCCGATCATTATTAACAACTCATCAACGTGATTCAACGTTTTATACAATGCGGTGTCCATATACACGAAATAAATCATCATTTACACCCTTTTAAATGAGAAAAGGGGTAGTTGTGGCAAAGGGATTTTAACCCCCCCTTCAGAAATATATTTTTTTTTCGTATTCGGCGCAATTATAATCAATATTCAAGACGTGAAACCTCTCGCACTGGAAATCGTCGACTTTGGGGGTCAGTCGGCGTTGTGTTACAGCCGCGTAATAGAAATCGATCCGACAATTATTGTGGGTGATGTTCAAACCGCGTTTTAACGATAAATTACCAAAAATATCCCGTTTTAAGTGATTGTTTCGGATAAAACGTTTTTTCTTTTTTTTTTCTTTTAATAATGGTAAATTTGGAACCGATTGAAAAACGTGAACTACGACGAAAGTAGCATCTTCCACGTCATTGAATATCAAGTTCACGAAGTTTGTGGAATTTACCGTTTCACGACGAACCGAAATTATCAGTATCGACCGTACAATACGTTTTACCGAAAACTGGGTCGCATAAATATCGGTAATGATATTAATTTGAAAGGCAAGACGAATTTTTGTAACGCACATCGCCGATGATGGTCGAAACCATCTCGAAACGTGTCTTGAAACGGTTGAACTGCCGAGGGGATCGGGATATGCGTCAAAACGAAAAATCGCGATCAAAATTTTAATGAAATAGTGAGAGAACCAACGAAATGAAAAAAGGTGGGGATGAGATTTAGTCATTTCATCGTCTCATTCATCATCAAGTAACTCGATTTCTTCATCTTCATCTTCTGGTTGGAGTTTCATGTTCTTTTTTATTCAAATCTATTCTACCTACTCATTTCTTTTTATTTTGTTGTTTTTCTGCAGTTCTAGAGGTGCCAGGTTGGAATTTCAACCAGTTTTCAAAGAATCCAACCCTAATACCACAAACAAACAGATTTAACTCAATTCCAGCAACTGGGAATTCAGTTGGGGGCTGCAACCAACCCGGATTTCCATAGATAAGTTTCAGTTTTATGAGATATTGATTGATGATTTTAATAAGAGATGTATTTGACTGTACTATATATTACTTGACCTAATTATACGATTTCTGATAAGGAAAAATTATTTATTATGAAATAATTTCGTGTAAAAATCATTATGACAGTTACCAAGACGATATTTTGGTATCAGAAGCTCAGAATTCGAATAAAATCAAAGTAATGTAATTAAAAATAACTTTCGAGACATCCTGTATAGTTATATTATAATTTTCGAAGTGAAATTCCTTAAAAATGTCGCAGTGACTAATTCGAATATTCGAAACACACTGTATATAAAAAAATAGGGAAATTTCTACGAATTTGACTGTACTATGTATTACTTGACCTAATTATACGATTTCTGATAAGGAAAAATTATTAATTATGAAATAATTTCGTGTAAAAATCATTATGACAGTTACCAAGACGATATTTTGGTATCAGAAGCTCAGAATTCGAATAAAATCAAAGTAATGTAATTAAAAATAACTTTCGAGACATCCTGTATAGTTATATTATAATTTTCGAAGTGAAATTCCTTAAAAATGTCGCAGTGACTAATTCGAATATTCGAAACACACTGTATATAAAAAAAATACGTAAATTTCTACGAATTTGACTGTACTATGTATTACTTGACCTAATTATACGATTTCTGATAAGGAAAAATTATTTATTATGAAATAATTTCGTGTAAAAATCATTATGACAGTTACCAAGACGATATTTTGGTATCAGAAGCTCAGAATTCGAATAAAATCAAAGTAATGTAATTAAAAATAACTTTCGAGACATCCTGTATAGTTATATTATAATTTTCGAAGTGAAATTCCTTAAAAATGTCGCAGTGACTAATTCGAATATTCGAAACACACTGTATATAAAAAAAATACGTAAATTTCTACGAATTTGACTGTACTATGTATTACTTGACCTAATTATACGATTTCTGATAAGGAAAAATTATTTATTATGAAATAATTTCGTGTAAAAATCATTATGACAGTTACCAAGACGATATTTTGGTATCAGAAGCTCAGAATTCGAATAAAATCAAAGTAATGTAATTAAAAATAACTTTCGAGACATCCTGTATAGTTATATTATAATTTTCGAAGTGAAATTTCTTAAAAATATCGCAGTCACTAGTTCGAATGTTCGAAACACACTGTATATAAAAAAATAGGTAAATTTTTACGAATTTGACTGTACTATAAGTATTAGAAAAACAAGCGCTCATCTTTCGACGCCTCGCCAACGCAAAGACCTAACTGTTCCGAGAGTTAGTAACCGTGGTAAAAATAACTAAAGATTTAAGCCCAATGGCCATCGAGGATTCTTATTTCTAACCAATGGCCGCCCTCGCGTAACCGTCTTAGACAAACTATAAGACCGGACACCTGTGGAATGAACTCATTTCGAAGTTCTTGCTCTCGGTAGGCGCTGGTTCGCATGCATCCGCTTCTTCGGTAAATTTGACATTTGACAATTGCGAAGAAGTGACTTTGACTTATAGCGCGGTGTGTTGTGATTGGTGTTAACATAACAAGTGAGTTCAACGCCTGCTGTGTTTGAGGACGGGCGATTTTTTTCTCGGGAGGAAGTCTCCGATTCGACATTCGTAAGGTAAGTAAATTTTAAGAGCGTGCCGACGGTTTATTTTAACGAAAATTGACATTTCTCGAATAAATATTTGATATCTTTCGATATGAAGTTTTTTTTATGGTTTTTAAAACTAATTTTTTATGGTTAAAATCGTACGAAAAAAGTTTGTGAAATAAAAAGTTTCGAATTGAAGAAAATTCGTGAAAAATTGGATTTTCCGGAAAACTAACACGATTTTTCGCAAATTTTCGTCGTTGAGGTGGATTTTCAACTGTTAGAAATGGTTCAGAAAAACGAAAAATATTTGAATATAATATTTATAGTTCAATTTTGAAAATTTGACATGCTTGTATAAAAAAATCGATATTTCCTAAACCAATCGAGATATCGATTTAATTTCTACGTGAATCGATTAAGAAAACTCGTATCTAAATAACAGTATCTAATCGATTCTCATAGTTTCATATTTGTTAGAAATATACAGGGTTAAAGTTAAAGTTATTTGAAGCATAAATAAAATCCAAAATTTGACATGCTTGTATAAAAAAATCGATATTTCCGAAACCAATCGAGATATCGATTTAATTTCAACATGAATCGACTAAGAAAACTCGTATCTAAATAACAGTATCTAATCGATTCTCATAGTTTCATATTTGTTAGAAATATACAGGGTTAAAGTTGAAGTTATTTGAAGCAAAAATAAAATCCAAAATTTGACATGCTTGTATTAAAAAATCGATATTTCCTAAACCAATCGAGATATCGATTTAATTTCTACGTGAATCGATTAAGAAAACTCGTATCTAAAGGACAGTATCTAATCGATTCTCGTAGTTTCATATTTGTTAGAAATATACAGGGTTAAAGTTGAAGTTATTTGAAGCAAAAATAAAATCCAAAATTTGACATGCTTGTATAAAAAAATCGATATTTCCTAAACCAATCGAGATATCGATTTAATTTCGACACGAATCGATTAAGAAAACTCGTATCTAAATGACAGTATCTATTCGATTCTTATAAGTTTCATATTTGTGAGAAATATACAGGGTTAAAGTTGAAGTTACTTGAAGCATAAATAAAATCCAAAATTTGACATGCTTGTATAAAAAAATCGATATTTCCGAAACCAATCGAGATATCGATTTAATTTCTACGTGAATCGATCAAGAAAACTCGTATCTAAATAACAGTATCTAATCGATTCTCATAGTTTCATATTTGTTTGAAATATACAGGGTTAAAGTTGAAGTTATTTGAAGCAAAAATAAAATCCAAAATTTGACATGCTTGTATAAAAAAATCGATATTTCCGAAACCAATCGAGATATCGATTTAATTTCAACATGAATCGACTAAGAAAACTCGTATCTAAATAACAGTATCTAATCGATTCTCATAGTTTCATATTTGTTAGAAATATACAGGGTTAAAGTTGAAGTTATTTGAAGCAAAAATAAAATCCAAAATTTGACATGCTTGTATAAAAAAATCGATATTTCCGAAACCAATCGAGATATCGATTTAATTTCAACATGAATCGACTAAGAAAACTCGTATCTAAGTGACAGTATCTAATCGATTCTCATAGTTTCATATTTGTTAGAAATATACAGGGTTAAAGTTGAAGTTATTTGAAGCAAAAATAAAATCCAAAATTTGACATGCTTGTATAAAAAAATCGATATTTCCGAAACCATTCGAGATATCGATTTAATTTCGACACGAATCGATTAAGAAAACTCGTATCTAAATGACAGTATCTATTCGATTCTTATAAGTTTCATATTTGTGAGAAATATACAGGGTTAAAGTTAAAGTTATTTGAAGCATAAATAAAATCCAAAATTTGACATGATCGTATAAAAAAATCGATATTTCCGAAACCATTCGAGATATCGATTTAATTTCGACACGAATCGATTAAGAAAACTCGTATCTAAATGACAGTATCTATTCGATTCTTATAAGTTTCATATTTGTGAGAAATATACAGGGTTAAAGTTAAAGTTATTTGAAGCATAAATAAAATCCAAAATTTGACATGATCGTATAAAAAAATCGATATTTCCGAAACCATTCGAGATATCGATTTAATTTTGACACGAGTCGATTGAGAAAACTCGTAAAACGAAGCTCGAAATTCAATTTTTTTCACGTTTTCCGTTAGTATCGATTCAAGTACCATCGAAACACGCACACCATATGGTACCGAACAAAGAATGTCAATTATTTTCTTACTTACGGTATATTCCAGTTGAAAAAACCGAGAACTCGGTCATTGAAACTAAGCAACGAAACGATTCCGCCGTTTTAAGTGAATTCCTCTTCGTATCGGAACCAATCGCCGTCATCTTCTTGTTGATCTGATTCCACGACGACGTTTGATCGATCTTGGACGTCCCAAAGGGCTAACTAAACGTTAAACACCATCCGAAAATCAAAAAAACCATCGCGAAGACTAAATTTTCAACAAAATATCGATTGGATCCCGAAAGAAACCGGAAAGTGCAGCTGCAGCTGCAAGAGATCTTCCTCTTCGATCCCAGGTGTACCGTTCTGGACTTCCTCGGACGCGGACGGCGTAATCCGCTAGTCTAGTGTCTCCTTAAAGGATTCCCAATCGTATTATTACTATTTCAACCCCCGTAGATTGTCCCAACAACTTGTTTCACCCCTTGTACATGCTCCGTAGTTTTTTTTAGGTTATCTGCTGTTTTGGTGAAATAAAACATTACTGTAGTGTTATTACGTATTAAATTGTTTATTTGATAGCGTTATCTAAATTAACGACATGCTTGTTAACCATTAGATAACAGTAAAATGTTTATTTTTAATTAATGTCGTTATAACACGTGATAAAACTATTATTTATACTCCAAATTGTGTATAAATAACATATTTCTATCGTTACGGTAGATAAATCGGTTGAAAAAAACAAATTCGGGGAGAAGTACAAAGATTTTACCTAATACAGTACGCCGACTGACTTCTTCGTGGTTTTTTTCATATTTCCCGCGTTATCCGCGTGGTATTTTTGTTTGTGATTGACTTTAATGACTAACCTCGATTCTTTTTAGCCAATAATAACAAATTTTCTTGCCACAAAGCCCGTTGTGACTATCCACGACCTGAATCGATGAACCTTCGAATTATTCATCCTCTAAAATGAGTTATTTTTGTTAACTTAACTTTCCTCAGAACTAAAACTATCTTATACCATGTGGCAACACCGTACAGGACACTCGATCGGCCATAAATTCAACCAGTTAGTCGTTTTTTGTGTCTAGATACAAAATTAAACCATTTTATAGTCTTAATTTATTTATTTAACATTTAAGTAGATAATTTAAAACATTTGATCCAATTTTGGGATTTCTAGGTGTCATTTAGACAGCCAGCTTCCTATTTTGAATCACTAATATAATTTCGAACCTTCCCCTATAAAAATTGTCTCGATTTTATTTGAACCTCCCTCGTATATACCCAACTAACGTAATATAATTATTATTTTCCCCGTATATACATTTCTTAATTGTATTTTGTTAATAATTCTATAAAAAAAAAATAATTACGTTGTATTATTTATCAAACACCCCCCGTATAATAAAGAAATATTATAATTCAATTAATGTCCATTTATATGGTATTTAACGGACGCCAGCATATTCCGAAAACCCGTTACGTTCACATCCACTTGACCTAATATATCATCGAACATCTTTGGCATCTGCGAGACTCGAAACTTAACAGTTAAAACGAAGTGGTCATCGAAAAGATATTTCTGGTAGTTTATTAACATACCGGCCCTGAATGGTTATGTGAGTCAGTGGGTTGAATCTCGTATCGAAAATGGAATTTTATTTTTGGCAAAACGAGGTTAACGTCTTCTCGATACCTACATTATTTTGATTAGAAATAAAAAATAAAAGATACTTCAATTTTATCTGTGAAATTAATAACTAAAGGTTTATTCTTGATAACTGCACTGACGGAACTAGTTTGAATAGTGTACACTAAAGCGTTCTTTGCAGTAAAACCAAAACTAGTGTCGCTGTTATTAGTAGCAGTGCAAGAGAACTAGTTTTCATTGTATTGCACCGCACTCGGTCTAGAATCGGTGCAGTGTAATCCGGAAACGGTGGTATTACATCTTAGTCATCGGACGAATGTAAAATATTAAAATGTACTAAATAGTTTTTAATATTATACTGAATTACATCAAATAATCTCAAAAATAACAATCAATAAATGATCTGTACATTATATTCTTTGTATACGATCGAATTTATTCAATATGAGTATATTATGTTAGTGCTGTACTTTCGTCACGTGATACTAATCACAATGACGTAATTTTAGAAGCGAATAGGGCGTAGTTTTTATTAAAGCTTTAAGTTGTGGATTAATTTTAAATTGAAGTTAGAAATCGACTTAAACGAAATGAAACCGATTATTTTTTTGAAAAGAATCGTCGCTGGTGATGAAAAATAGATCTGATAGTTCGAAAACGAACCAGGACAAACCACGAACAACAGAAAAAGTTCATACTTTTAAACAATTTAATTCAAGGTCAAAGGTTAAAAAAATGAGTTTTTCGGGATTATCAGCAAAACGGTTAGTTTTATCATAAAAATACCTCAGACGAAAATTGTAGATCACAAAATTGTCTACAAGAGACGTATCAATACTTTTTTTCTACGACTCACCGTTTCTGAGATATAATGATTCAAAAATTTGTAAACGTTGTGGTATTCAATAGTTTCACCAATAACTTTTCTTACAACCGAGACTTTTTGTGAGTATTTATAAAAAATTGTAAATTGACGAAGATATTGCTAAACTTGCAGCTTTGGTATTTCTCGTGAAATCTGAAACATTATAATTTTTACAACTTTTTAAATCGTTATATCTCGGAAACGATGACTCGTAGGAAAAAAAGTATAAGTAGTTTTTTGTAGAGAATTTCATGATCTACAATTTTTGTCTAAGGTATTTTCATTATAAAACTCAGCGTTTTGTTGATAATCACGAAACTCATTTTTTTGACATTTGACATTGATCGTTATATCTCAGAAACGGTAACTCGTACGAAAAAAAGTATTGATACGTTTTTTGTAGATAATTTTACGATCTACAATTTTCGTCCGAGGTATTTTTTTGATAAAACTTACCATTTTGTTGAAAATTGTGAAAAACTCATTTTTTTGACATTTGACATTGATCGTTATATCTCAGAAACGGTAACTCGTACAAAAAAAAGTATTGATACGTTTTTTGTAGAAAATTTCATGATCTACAATTTTCGTCTAAGGTATTTTCATTATAAAACTCAGCGTTTTGTTGATAATCACGAAACTCATTTTTTTGACATTTGACATTGATCGTTATATCTCAGAAACGGTAACTCGTACAAAAAAAAGTATTGATACGTTTTTTGTAGATAATTTTACGATCTACAATTGTCGTCTGAGGTATTTTTTTGATAAAACTTACCATTTTGTTGAAAATTGTGAAAAACTCATTTTTTTGACATTTGACATTGATCGTTATATCTCAGAAACGGTAACTCGTACAAAAAAAAGTATTGATACGTTTTTTGTAGAAAATTTCATGATCTACAATTTTCGTCTAAGGTATTTTCATTATAAAATTCACCGTTTTGTTGATAATCGCGAAAAACTCATTTTTTTGACATTTGACATTGATCGTTATATCTCAGAAACGGTAACTCGTACAAAAAAAAGTATTGATACGTTTTTTGTAGATAATTTTACGATCTACAATTTTCGTCTAAGGTATTTTCATTATAAAATTCACCGTTTTGTTGATAATCGCGAAAAACTCATTTTTTTGACATTTGACATTGATCGTTATATCTCAGAAACGGTAACTCGTACAAAAAAAAGTATTGATACGTTTTTTGTAGAAAATTTCATGATCTACAATTTTCGTCTAAGGTATTTTCATTATAAAATTCACCGTTTTGTTGATAATCGCGAAAAACTCATTTTTTTGACATTTGACATTGATCGTTATATCTCAGAAACGGTAACTCGTACGAAAAAAAGTATTAATACGTTTTTTGTAGATAATTTTACGATCTACAATTTTCGTCTGAGGTATTTTTTTGATAAAACTCACCGTTTCGCTGATAATCGCGAAAAACTCATTTTATTGACATTTGACCTTGAATAAAAAATTTTTCCATTCACGAAAATAATGGGAAACAATCAAATTCTATAACAAATTGTATTTTAAACAGTTTTACTGATTTTCAGCTCGAAAGAAATTCATTTAGTTTCACTCTTATTTTTTGGGTCTAATTTGACCGGACTATAATATTTTTTTTCGTCATTCCACCAATGTGGAATGAAGAAAAGTTATTCGAGATTCATTTTCTGGACGTATTGTAGTTTAAAATCGAAATTAGTTTGTAGAACATTTTTATCATAATTTAGTTGATGAATAAAAAATTTGTCGCGATTTTTTTACGGATTGAAAACCAAAAGTAACTATCCTGGTAAATATTAAATTCGAATACCGTATAATAAAAAAAACTGTATCTGTATAACGGATATTAATTAAGATTGAAAAATTAAGTAATTTTCTTATTTAGAAAATTATTTCTACCGTTGTCACTATTAACAGTTATATTTTCTATTCAAACAGGTTATAAATACAAAGATTTATTAAAAACAATATAAACTGTGCGAATGCACGTTGAAATTTACAGAACGTCGACCCAGATCTTTCTTTTTATTGTTTCAGATACACAACTAACCGTTTAACTCAACAATCTCACGTTAATAATCATTAAAATCTACAGTTTTTCAACTGCATAAATTATTAACCTCTCCGGAACCTCATCGGTCATGACAAATGACAAATGACAGTTGTTTTTTTACGTTTCATGGTGTGGAATCCATAGATAAATATTGAATCGGTCTACGGAAGTCTAAAATCGAAAAAATCACACAAAACTTGAAGGAAAAGTATTATTCTATAAAAAAACTATCAAAAATACGATTATCTTTTAGAAAATTGTTAATAATATCGTTCTAGATTTATTATTATTAATGACATATATATAACTGTTCTTGCGGTTGTATTCCATTATTTTTTTTCGAATCGTTAATGTCCTTAATGCCTTCGTTCAACCGTACGACGTGTAATTCTTCTTCTTTACTATGTTATTATTAATAATTTAGTTTCATATTGTTTTATTACAAAAAAAAAAATAAATTGAATGTGTGAGTGGTTTTAGTCGTATTCTAGATACAATCTAGTACAACCCTTTTAGAAAATCTCATTAAGTCATGGAAACTTTCATCGTTTTTTTATTCTTCATAATTTAAAAGCACGAAACATTCTTCACCGAACATTAAAACTATAAAAAATTTTATTATTAAGTTACAGAAGTTTTTTTTAATTATAAACTAACTTTTATATCAATAATTTTATTCTTATATCAAAAATTATATTCCATTTTTTAATTTTATTATTGCTAAAATAGTTTTTTTTTCAAATTCTCGAGTTTAAATAAAATAAATTTAGGGTAAGTCCTGTCCTGTTCTGGCAAATAACCTAATACGTAATCTAGGTGGCGCTCTACGTGAATCACTTCTGTAATTATATTATTTTATTTACAAATAAAACAAAAACCATTAGCTTCCGCTACAATTAATTGATTTCTGTTTCAATTTTCAACAAAATTCTAATATCGAATCGAACACTATTTAATTTCATTACTAATTTCGTCGTGAAAGTTTTTTTTTATTCTCGAATTCAAACATCGTTCTGTCAAATAACCTAATACGTAACGTACGTTCTAGATGGCGCTGTACATGAATCATCACTTCTCTAATATTTTATTTTCAAATAAAACGAAAACCACTAGCTTCCGTTAAATTTAAATGACTTATTTTTTTAATTTTCAACGAAATTCTAACTATTTTCTATTTAATTTCATTACTAATTTCGTCGTGAGATTTTTTTTTTTTAAATTCTCGAATTTAAACATCGTTCTGTCAAATAACCTAATACGTAACGTACGTTCTAGATGGCGCTGTACGTGAATCATCACTTCTCTAATATTTTATTTTCAAATAAAACGAAAACCACTAGCTTCCGTTAAACTTAATGGACTTCTTTTTTTAATTTTCAACGAAATTCTAATGTCGAACCGAAAACGAACATTTTCTATTTAATTTCGTTACCGATTTCGTCGTGAGAAAGAAATTACAACAGAATCGCCGATCAGAATGTTCACTGAAGCGAGTAAAGTCTGTTGAAATAATGCTGACACATTCATTCCTATGAGAAAACATTTTACTACAAAGATTGTTTCAAGATGTGGCAAGTTCAATCTTAAAGGTCAATAATTTGTCTCGACATTATAAATATATTTGAAATATTGAACTGAGTGTTTGTTTACAAAAAAAACGAATAAATATCGATCGAATTTAGACGATTTACATTATAAACTGTAATTTTTTCATTTTTATATACAGTATATCTCTCAATTTAGACATTAACCTATACGAGGGACATTCTAAATATTCTTAAATTAATTTAAACTAAATTGTTTTTGGTTGTACGAGTGAGATCAAACACATACTGTAGGATTTTGTGTACGCTCGTAAATGCGATCGCAGCGTTGCCGCTTCATACTAAAAATTTTTGTTTCTTAAGAATTATTGAGTATTGTTGTTTTGAGTTTGAGAATTCTATTTGCGTGTGGTATTTTTGGTTATAAAACTGATGATATCCGTGAAATCATATGAAAATTAGTAAAAAACAATAATTTTGAATAATTAACGGTATCGTTTATGGAGTGTAGACATTTAGATTTAATTATGAAATTCGTTACAGAATGAGTCTTAATTTTTTTTTTTCTAATTAGTTATTGAATAAATTACATTTTCTCTTTAATATTTATTCAGGAATAATTATAAAATTAATTTGGTTACATATTGTACAGGAAACAACAAGCGGCAACTATGCTTTGACATTTCACGTCAAAATGGGCGACTTTCCGGTTGATTAAAAGTACCTGGCGTGACTTAAAGATGGCGGTAGCCGCTCGAAAAATAAAAAGTTGTTAGAAATGAATAAAAAAAACCATCAGACTTGCATTTTAAACTTGATTTAAATCGAGATGGTTCGTATGATGTACACATTGGATGAAGCGTAGTAATTTTATGACGATGATAAATGATAGAGCTTCGAGCCAGTTTCCAACTCTTCTTCTTTTTTCTCTCGAGCGTTCTACCTGATATAATTAAGGAGATGGTACAGGGAATTACTGTCATATCAGTTTATGCTTTATGCTTTCAGCGGGGAATAGACGAGATATAAAGAGTGTTCAAATAATTTAACGTTATTTAAGATTAAGTGTCAAAATTTTGAATCTTTTTTTTAATTTTCATCGAAAACAGTAAGTTTTATCGAAAAGTTGATCAAACAAAAAATGTAGATCATAAAATTATCTACAAAAAAAGTTCTTATACTTTTCTCGCTAAAACTCACCATTTCTGAGATATAGCGATTATAAAAATTAAACACGTGTACAATCTTTCGACAAGCCTTGGTATATTGTTTATTTTAAGAGATATCGAAAAATGTTATTGAACAAAATAATAGATAGATTTAACGTGCTTATTTCGAAATTATCACCAACTATACAAAGTGTCGTATAACTTCGTTACAAACCAAATATATGATTTATTAAATGAGAACCCCTGTATACTATAACGACTTCATCGACATTTACGAGGTGTGGATATATTTATCTAGAAATTGTAAAAAAACACACGATCCGAAGCTGTACGTTGAAAAAATTAATCAGTTTGAGATAGGAAACTTTTCAATCAACCCTCGTAGATCAACTCCGTCATAATAATAATTTATTTTTGTTTGTTGTCACAAAATCCCATTCATTAATATCTTTTTGAAATAATATGTTATACTATGATGTATATTACGATTTTTCTTGATGTAATATTACGTACGCCAATGAATTTTATATCTTTAACGCCTTCCATGGAGTCGTTTATGATTACGAATGCCATGAAATTTTATGTTAACATAAAGAAAGTTTTGCTTTGCCAATAAAATATTGTTATTTTTTGAAATTGTACGTCGTCTAGTCACATAAAATAACAAAAAATATTTACTTAAGGGAGAAGTAATTAAACGAAAATAATTAACAGCGTGAAAAAGTAAAAAAAAACAATCATTGACGTGCAATTAGTTTGTATCTGTCATTCAGCATAGAACACGTTAATTTCAACGGAAACGAATATATAAATATGGCCGATCTTATGAATATATTTACGCTGTTGTCAGATTTTCCTTCTTTATGATAATAGTGTATATTTTCGATGTTATACCACAAAGTCTATTTATAATCAATTCTATATAGTAATAATAATATTCATTTTTTGTGTTATAAATGTTCTATGTAAAATAAAGTAAATTTTAATAATTAGCATAAGAAAAAAAATAACCACGATTGTATACTTGGCAACGTTGTTGTTGAGAATCTCGTATAGGGCATGTTACTGACCTAGGCTGAACTCTCAAGGTCGTCCAAAGTAGTTATTAATAGAAACCTCTGTTCTTGATGCATACTTCGACCGCATCATACATCAATGATCGCTAACTAGATAAACCAGTTCGTGTAAGAAAAATGAATTCTTACTCTATTTGTTGCGAGCATCCTAGTACGCTTTTTAATCGGTTTTATGATTATTAGCGTCAAGAGAAACAAGTAGACAGTGTATTATTACAATATTTACAGCTATTACATTCGCGGTATATATCATTTAAGTTCAATATATCAGGTTTTGTTGTAGATAGTACGTTAAAGCGTTATGATGGATATAATATATTGGTTAGCGTCGAAAGTTATGCAACCAAAAACGCATTCGGAACTAAATGTCAAACTATTCCAATTGTTGAATACTTTGTTTTATATTTATAATTAGATGGATTATCAGTACGAATTCTTTTAATATTTAATTATTATTTTATTATTGCGATATATAAAAGAAAAGTTTATAATTTTTGGATTAAGTTAAATTGACTAGCGCCAAGAGTTATGCAAACAAAAATGCAAACGGAATTAAACGTCAAACTTTTTCAATTAATGAAAACTCAAATTTTGTTTTATATTTATAATCGGACGGATATTTATTTCAAGATTATACTTTATTATTGTTTTATCACCTGGATATATAAAGAAAATAAAAAAAAACATTTTGGATATTATGCCTTTGTTAAATTGAATAGCGCCAGGAGTTATGCAACCAAAAATACATACGTCAATTATTGAAAATTCTATATGACAGTTAATTTATTCAAGTTTTCAAATTGTTAATTAATTAGTAATTTAAGTAACCAAAATTACAATGTAATTTTCATAATATATACTATTTAGATATTATTTCAGATATACATATACACAATAAGCTGAAAGTATCGATTTTTTTCTAATCAACGTTTTTCATTTATTTAAATGGCGTCACGAAACTTTTCAACAAAATATTAAAAACAAAAATTGATGTACGGCTCAGTTGAACGTATAGATAATAATCTGTGAACTATTTAATTGCATATATTATACTGAAGCTTAATAAATTCGCTTTATAACTTGTTTTAATTGAAAAAAAAAAAATAGAAAAACGAATGTTGTTGAAAATAACATCGTTGATTCGAGCCGGCAATTTTCGATAAATAAATCTCGACGCTTCAACGTTTATTATTTCTTTTAAGTAGTCGTAATAGTGGTCTTAGTTTACGACTTAATGCATATTCCATAAATTGAAATACCTAAGCAGGGACGTACTGGAAATATTTTACCCGTTTCAAACGATTTAAAAAATTTACATTTATTTGAATTAATTTTCAATATACACTTCGTGTATCATAAATAACTCAAGGCCAAACCACGTATAGGAACTTTAAATTCTTCTACACATTTTAAAAGTTCTTCGTAACTAATTATATTTTGATTATATAAAGTATGAGTTTGTGATAATATTTTAATGAATATTTTGATCTGAAATATCGATCTGTAATTACCGTTAATAAAAATGATGTATCGAAACTCGGTGGGCACCATTTAACTGTAGCGAAATCTATTAAATAACATTTAGTATGATTTTTATTAAACAAAACGTTATTACACCAAATATCACCGTGTGTAACGACATTTCTGTATTTAGTAGACGATTTAACGCAATCGTATATCTTAAAATATTCCTCGGTAACACGTGATACTGATTTATTGTACATTACCTTCAGTAGAGGTGTTTATTATACCTGAATACGGTCCTGTAGTCAAAACGCGTTCAGTTAGCATGTCGTTGATATAATCATTGACGCTAATATCATAACCGAGAAGTTTCGACGTTTTTTCATCGAATAAAACTGATAACGGATGTAATTTAGCGATATTTTCAAAAATTATTCTTAGTTGAGTTTCGTTTAGAGGTTGAGATACGTTAAATGTTGTAATTTCAGGATGTAATTCTTCAACGGCTGTTTTTATATTTTCTTCTTTTTTATATTGTAGTATATCATTCTTTAATTGACAGATGTTAATGATAGAGGGTTTCATTGAAATTTTTTTGCATATTGCATGCGAGGGTTGCTACTGAAGTTTTAAAATAGACAAATAATAACAAATATTTGTAATTTGACATGTTTTTTTTTATATAAACATGAATATTTTAACTATTTATATAAAACTCAAATAGCACTCGTATGAACACGCGTTCTGAATACGTTCACCATCAATTCATGATGTCAATGTCAGATTTGACATAATCACATTGTTGCCACATCTCAAAACTTAAGTAGCAGCCCTCGTAAATTATTTACATAATTTTTAGAGACTGCTGATACGAATTAAAACAAGTTTTATACACTTTTATATAATAAATGTTCCTTATATTTATTTCTAGTTACTTTCTGAACACACTGTAGAAAGCTAAATATTTATTTTTAATTAAAAACTAGCGTAAAAAAATTACATTACATTTTTCTACGTAAAGAAGAAAATTAAATAAATTATACGGTGCATTATTTAATCACATACAATTTGATTTTAATCATCACCGTATAGTATGAAAAATTCTAAATGATTTTCTTTAGATCCCGTGGTAATGACCTTTAATTTAGATACGCCGACTTCGTTCAGATAAAAATCACCAACTGTGACTTTTATTGATGTACATTTCACTGATTTTTATCATCTAGCAAGGTCGTAATAATAAAATCCGTCTATAGGTTTCGTTTTATATATATTTTTAATACGCAAACAATACTTTTTAAAGTAAAACATAACCTTATAAATAAAATAACTATATTCAATTTTCGATTCGTTATATCAAATTCATTCCGGAATGGCGGATCATCTAGTTCCGGTTCTGAATTAATACGTTCCATGGTGCGACAAATCTCAGTCAAGTCATACAGGATCGAAGCAAGGGGTTTTAATTAGTTGATAATACCATAAATTAAAATCGAATACCAACATTTTACAATTTTATTTTTCAAATTATATTACTCAATTAAAATATGGAAACGTAAAGAAAAAATTGTATTTTGTTTAAATAAATTCGATATAACTACGAAAATATCTAAATTCAGGAGGTGATTGCTAGTACAAAATTAAGATTGGTCTTTCCTATAACAGAATTTCCATAGCCCACCCCTTTCCGAGATATCACCCTTAAAAAGTGGTGCCTAAAATAGAAAAGTTAGAAATTTGGATTTCAGTAATTTTCGTGCATTTGCAGAAAACTATTTTTTCAATATTCCTGTTGCATTTTACGGGGGTGGAATTAGCAACCCCATATATCATATTTTTCCACTCAATTTAATGAAAAAAATTATAAAATATGGCATCTATTATTTTTTTCTCTGCAACTATTTTGGAAACATAAATAAGAATAAAAACTATTCTCAAATAAAACGAAGATTTTAAGTTATAATTTTATTTCATCGACACACCCCGTATATTAATTTCTATACTTTACATCGAAAACGTATAATTGTATAAACGAAAATATTCAGGGAATTTCTACGCCGGTCCTGGTCTCCTAACCGCAGAACACAAATTTAGCGACGAGGAAGAAAAGAAGAAGAAATAATAAACGGAGAAATATAGGACCTTGACAATGTGGTGTATCTGTAAGTTCGTTGGCCTCGCTTGGCCTTCGTATATTAATAAAATTGCATCTGGTTTTGTCGTTATGTGATCGTGTCGTATAGTTCGCGATCTGGATACCATGCGCCATTATTACAACTTCCGGTGGACCTCCAAACCCAGTTTCGCGATGAACCACTCAGAGATAACGCATTTTATAATCATCACAGATGATGTACGAGGTTGAATCAAAATACTTTTATTACTTTTTTCTTGCCCCACACTGTATAATATCGACCTGTATTATATACCAATTAAATTCCTATAATTTAAGCCACCATCATCTTAGTAATTGAAATATTAATTGTGAGCGAATAATGAATGAAATTGGGTACTTTGAAAAGTAATTTTGAATCGGTTATCCCCGTTAGTCGTATTAAACGATAAGAAATTTCGCTAAGTAGGTTTCACCATAAAAGCAAAGTTAAATTGAATCAACAGTTACCGAGATAATTTCACGGCTTAAGATGGAATATTATTGCGGGTTATTTATTAGAGGAATTTAAACGTTTTAAACTGCAGAAAATAATGCTTCGGAATCTAATTTATACCTACAACACGCACACTCGGTATTTTAGACGCCTTCTCATAATCTCTTAATATTAAAAAGAGATAGCGATATTAAATAACTTCTATTCATATTGTAGTGTTATTAACCTCTTCCGGTAATTGTCATTTATAAGAATATCTACTCGTTTTATTTTGTAGTTTTCTTAATATTTAGATATTCATTTTAAGATAAAATACTTTAATATAATATTTATTTATATTAAATTATTTGGGAATCTGTGATCGAGTTAATTCGATCATGATGTGAATTGAACGGGTCATTGACATATCATAAAATTCTTCTTTTTCTAGTATGCCAGTGGATAAATACGATCAGCTGACGGTTTGTTTTTGATTTTTTGAACTTTGAAAGCGATTAATTTCTCATTTACAATAATTATAAACAGCAAATTTTACTTTTTGACTTATTATTATTGAAATTTATTGTGGTATCAATGTAAATTTATTGATTATAAACAAACGTCAAGAAATACGTTCCCCAATCAGCTGATAGGTGATCTAACTGATCCCGAATTATAGTTATCGAAAATGGTTATGTCTAATAAACCATGTCCCGGGAATATTGTGTATAAGTGAATCGATAATAAGAAAATAATGTCAAACTCATTCATTTAATGAAATAAAGAATTTTTAATATATAATATTGCATGAATACCACGTATTTACTGTAAATTATAGATACAAATATTCATATAGTAGAAATATTAACACATACGATAACGTCATAGTAGCCACTTTCTTTTAACGAACATCTGTCAATTATTCCTATACGTCTACCGTTTATATTTTCACGATTCGAATTTTTTTTTTTGAGCAATAATCGCTCTTATTGTAATTCAGACGCAATAAAAGAGGCGATGTTTTTCTGCATCCACTTCGCTAGGGTATATTCTACGATAATGAGACTATTTTTAGTTTCGAAACAGGGATAATTGGACTGCAAATGGCGTATAATGGCTAACCAACAGATAAAATTCAACCAACTTGATTAGTTATAGCGTAGTTGTTACAAAGCGCTATGAATCACTTCTTCATCGTCGTGAGAGGC
The DNA here is from genome assembly GCF_026250575.1 of Diorhabda carinulata. NCBI lineage: Eukaryota > Metazoa > Arthropoda > Insecta > Coleoptera > Chrysomelidae > Diorhabda > Diorhabda carinulata. The sequence goes on from NC_079471.1 coordinate 901,739, forward strand.
CGATTCTTCTTTTTTTGTAACTTTTATTTTTATATTGATTGTAATACTGTCACGTATAGATCTATCGAATAAATTGGTCTTTTACTATTTAAGCTTGTAAGTTAATTAAAAGTTATTAAAAAAAGAATGACTTTCGAACGAATAACAGTGAAAAATAACCGGTTCCTTAGAATTGTATCATCTTAAATATTGTCGTGGATGGAAAGTTAAATAATTTGACATTTATATAAAATGGATTTTTACAAAGTAAAATTGAAGTGAAAAAAAATAGATTTTTATATATTTGATATACATGAGGGATTAGAAAAAGATAAATACAGTAGTAATGAATTAAAATTAATGAAATTTTAAAGTTAAGTATGTTTATCAATATCAGGGCCGGCATTAGGGGCTAACAAGCTATAACACAGTTGTATACTATGAATTTAATTATACAGGACGTAAATAAAAATTGAAAATATTATTATATTGTTGTTATTTTATTAAAACTTATTCTAAATAAAATGGAAGACGGTGGAATAGACGTGGGGTTTAATAAATGTCTTAAAACGGTTAAAAACGGTACCGAACAAGCTTTTTGAGGTCAACTTACCGACTCGTATAAAGTACCAGAGCTACTTCTAACTAATACCGTTTCATTATGTAATGACTTGACAAACTGGGTCCATTATAACGTTTCACAAATCGTTGTTTTTATGTAATTCAATGTAAAAACCGTACGTCTATTTATTAGTAAATGAAATCGTCATTTTGTTCACACCTGGTAATTTAAATGTAATTAAGATAGAAGTAGGCGTTGAAGTCTTGTTTTTTTATATGTTCACCATAAAGTGGACATTTGTAAATAAAAAAAAATATACAGCCACGCCATTCTTGATAATATTTCTTTCGAAAAAAAAAAAAAACTAAACGAAAACGGAAATTCAACAGCAACAACATTTTTTTATTTAGTAATATTATGATGGAGCACGTCTTGTACTTCATACAAAGTGATATATAATTTCCTGTCGTACAATAAAAAGGGAAACATTCTAAAAATATCCATTATTAAAATTTGACATCACGTATCAAACATATACACTTCAATATAACCAAACAAGACGTCGCACACGTACAAAAAAAATCTTCTTTTTTATATATTAATGGCCTTTGACATTGTGTAGTTAGGTGGAGTTGAATACCATACCGTTAATACGAGTATAAACATACCACGAAATGACTTTCGACCTATGACCTACTTATTATTAAAACATTTCAAATATTATTCTAATATACGTTAAATATTTTAAATGTGATATATAAATTACAAAAATATAAATTATCGAAATATAAATATTGTACATAACCTCATTTAGATATGTCATTATAAAACCCGCTAAGCGTTTACTACTCGGCGATGTTGCCGGTTCTCTATTCCCTTATAACCTACTAAATTCGTTAATTAGATAAATCCTATATCGGAACTATTATTCAATGCAATAGAATATTAAATATTGACGAGAATAAAGAATTGTGATTTTTTATTTTATTACCAAGTGGGTCAGTAGGGAGAAAAAACTGACCTAGAAACACGGTTTATTGCAATTCGGCACGTGAACTACGGACTTTCCAATTAAACTGCCACAGAATCGTCTCGAATGAGCTTTGTCGATGTTACCAAGATGACATGACCGCTTAAACTTCCTGAATGAAACGTGATAAGTTTGATTTAATGTGTCTAAAGGATAAATGCGTGTAGAAATATTATTATATCCGTTTGTTTACACGAAGTAATTAAATTTTAATTTATAGTCTTTGTTCGAAGTTATACACGTATTATTGAATGTATATATCCGAATAAAAAATATTAATGTGAATATTAACTCCCTCGTATCAATTTACTACTTTTCGCTAGCGATTTCCAACATTTATTATTCATATTTTTTAGTTTCTCTTTACCCTGTATAATTATACCTCTATGTGCATTAAAAAAGAAGAAGAAATAACTAAGAATATCGCGAATATATTAAACGAGATTTCTTCATTTAACTAATTTAGATTGTTATCATAAATATAATGGTGGTAATTTTCTTATCTACTTCGTATATTTATTAAAAAAAAAACTATCTACATCCTCTAGTAAATTATTAATGATGTGTTTTTGTAATTAAACAGACTACATGACGTTTGACATTTTGAAAGTAATAAAAGTTGCATAATCCATGGTAAAGATCGTATTAAAACTAACGATTAGTTGGTTGCATATATTTAAGGATACATGAAATTATTACTTACGCAGAAACCGAGAGTAATGAACTATAATAGACATAACGACTTAAGCTACGGTATGTAGTTGGGTGAACGCAATAAATAACGAACTTTTCTAATACATCCACAGTTTTTCTATATTTTGATTTCATATAATAGTACATTATTATTTCATTCTTCTTTTTTTATTCTGACATTTGACACTAACACGATTATCATCTACGGTACTGTATTTATTTGGATAAACCCGTATCCATAGCAACGTCGAGAATAAATAGAATGTCATGTCTTTTATATAGAAACAGGAATTTTGGGAAGTATGCGGATTTATTGCACGAAGAAAGGAAATCTCTATTGAGAAATTCCTCTGACATTCTGAAATTCTAGTAAACGGTGTAGTCTAGCTAAAGAAAATTCTTGATTACTTAAATCGTAACACGTAAACGGCGCTATATCTTAATACGAGGTGTATAACAAAAGTAATGATTTATCGAATGTCAAAATGTCAAAAATAATGTACAAACTGTACCTATCGAACGAATGCATTATTGCAGTGTTGCCAATTTTATGATTTCTCTCTTAAATAAAAGATTTATGTTAACAGTTAATTTCAAACAATATTTTCGTATACAGCTAAGTAGCCATTTTGTAATGGCCGATTTGACGTAGAGATAAAGGTTAATTTCATGGGACTTAATAACAATCCCACGCATTTTAATATCGGTTGACCTTTTTCACCCTCGTTTCATGTGAAAATGTATACAATAATGAATGTTAGTAAAAAACATAACCGATTGACATCCAAATAAGATTCTAACGAGATAATAAAAGCCGACGGGGAACAGTTATAAACGATGAATACATGTACATAATCACAATCGTTGTATCAATCAAAATATTTTCGTTCCCATCACAAAGGATGTCACGACAGGTTTAAAACGTGATTACGAAAACTCGGCTTTACATGTACGAATCAAACGCCGACATTGACGATCCGTTTATAAAATCAACGCGAATTAGATGTAGACGACTGGGTGGTCCATACGTAAGTCAAAAAAAAAATCCATTAAATGATTATAACAACCGGTAAAAACAGAAAACAATTAATTTTCAACCAACTTTGTCGAATTATAAAATGGAATATTTAATCGTCGTGGTACTACTTGAATTTTATTTCTTTATGACCTTTTGACCTTGGGGTGGTAATAAAATTCAAATAAAAGGAAATACGTTCACTATAGAAAACATTTTGGGCACTAAGAGTCCCACTAGTAACAATTTTGATAAGTTTAAATCATAGGTGTTGTTTTCAAGGTCATATCTTACGAGTGGGGTGGTTAGGAATAAATTATAATAAAAAAAAAGTGTATTTTACACTAAAATAAGTAACATCGTAGTTAATTTTCGAAATATGAGTGTATATACATTTCTTTGTCGTATTTTTTGAAATATTACGTCTTAATTTAGTTTTTTGTTTCAGATGGCGCCCTCCAATCCACTTCTTATAGGCCTAATACTAGTCATAATTAATTTTTCTGGAACATTAGGTGAGTTCGAGTGTACGAAATCGCGATGTTAAATCAGAATTTACAAAAATAAAGCTGGATTTATTCCCTCACTATACCCGTTCATAATTCGCAACAGCTAGAAAATTAATTCCAGCCGGTTATATCACCGACTGAGGAAATCTACCAATTAATAAGATATGAGACTTGAAACCGCTCCGAAACTCGGAAACTTCTTGTTACTATGCTACAAACCCACCAGAAATTCATTAATATGGGCAGAACAAACACGATGAAAATTTCATTATGTACAAAGCTTGAGTATACAAGACTAGTAATCTGTTGATTATATCTTCTATACGAAATATTCATTAGCAACCAAAATTGGATTCCATTTCGCCAATTATTCTCTCTTTGTTTTTCTTTATTCACATTCACTTACAAAAGACAAATATGGAAAAGAGAATAAGCCACCGTACTAATGACGTAAGCTGCCATTTTGATCTAACCTTACACGCAATTTGAAAATACGGTAAATTATATGCTTCAAACGTTACTTCTGATATTTTGATATATTTTTAAAATAATCAACACAAAATAAGTGAATTTGCATACATGTACAAGTGTTTAAGGCCCTACTTCAAGAAAACTTTTTTAAAAATATGTAACAACGTACTTTAGGTCTACTTACTGGAGAAATACTTCCAGGTTTAAATCCTTAAGTGTTTTATACGTTTTCACTGCACACAACACAGTTTTCACTTAAAAAAAGGAAAATTACATCCACCACTGTGCACTAATAAACACTTTTAAACTAAAACTGCATAATCTGTAACACAAAACTCCGAAAACACAAGTATGTTGCCTCAGAAAATTATCTTCAACAACAAATGTAACGATTCTCTGACAAAAGAGCGCCAAATGTTTAGTACATGTGTATTACTGGTTGCCTACATGTACGACTTATAGTCATTTTGTTTTGTTTATCGTAATTATCATAAAAATTATTTATCTATAACGAAATTTATTGTACAATGAATAATTACTTAAAATAACCATGCCTTCTGGAGGATTTACAAACATACAGTATATTGAAATTAATAGTTAAAAATATATGCTTTTAGCTAACTTCTTACTTATAACGTTAGATGGCGAAAAACCAAACTATTTAGTACCATTGTATAACTGGTTGCCTAAATATATAGAATAAAATAAATTCAATGAAGTTATCGTAATTATTGTTATGATAATTGATTGGATAAGGAATTTACTGTATAATTTCAATCAGCAATTTATTTGACAAATCTCTTATAGTCAAATAAATATGATCAAAAATGGCTACTTTCAAGACCTATCTTCATGTAAGAATCAGCTTCTTACTTATAACACTAGATGGCGAGAACGAAAACTATTTAGCACTATTGTATAACTGGTTGCCTAAATATATGAAATAAAATAAATTCAATGAAGTTATTGTGATTATTGTTATGATAATTGAATGATTATAGAATTTTCTGTATAATTTTAATCAGCATTTCATTTGACAATTCTCTTATAGTCAAATAAATATGATCAAAAATGGCTACTTTTAAGACCTATCTTGACGTAAGCGTCAACTTCTTACTTATAACACTAGATGGCCAGAACGAAAACTATTTCGTACCATTGTATAACAGATTGCCTACATAAGATGGAATAAAATAAATGAACTTATCGTAATTATTGTTATGATAATTGATTAAAAATGTAATTTTTATCACTAATCAATTCATTTGACAGATATCGGAGCTTATAGTATATTGAAATGAATATGATCAAAAATAACTACTTCTAAGACCTACCTTGACGTAAACATCTGCTTCTTACTTATAACGCTAGATGGCCAAAACGGAAGTATTACTGGTTGCTTGCTTATATAAACTATTTCATTTCAATTCATTCTTATTTATTTATAATGACGATTTGACGTTATTAAATTATTAATATCTATGAATATTCCGTTTTTCAGGTAGAATAGCGTTCGAAAAACTTACAGATTACGATTACCGCGGTAACACCTATTACACAGTAAAAAATTTAAGTCTGTACGAATGTCAAGGTTGGTGTCGAGAAGAGCCGGACTGCCAAGCCGCCGCTTTCAGTTTCGTATTAAATCCTCTAATACCGATCCAAGAAACGTTATGTTTACTTCAAAACGAAACGTCGTCCAGTAATCCATCAGCTACACCTCAGAGAGCAGTTAACATGTATTACATGACGAAACTTCAACTCAGATCTGAGAATATTTGTTTGAGACCTTGGGCTTTCGAAAGAGTACCGAATAAGATGATCAGAGGACTGGACAATGCTTTGATTTATACATCGACAAAAGAAGCGTGTCTCGCAGCTTGTTTAAATGAGGTTAGATAATGTTCTTCATTAAAAATCATAAAAAAATTATAAAAAAAAAATTCTTTTCAAAGCTCGATTTAATCTTATAATAAATTTATTATAAACATTGCATTAGAATGGATTGTTCCGTTCCGCCAGCGCCATCTATCGGTCTTAATATTAAACTCACCTTATATTTACAAAATGGCGCGTCTAAGTAGGAAACTGTATTTGTTTCAGCATCGATTCACTTGTCGATCTGCAGAATATAATTACGTCACATTACAATGCCAACTCAGCGATACAGATCGGAGAACTTCGGGTCAATTCGTTCAGTTCGTTGATGCTCAAGGTGTAGATTATTTCGAAAATTTATGTTTGAAAGGAAACCAAGCTTGCAAAGGTAAATATACATAATATTTGTTTATTATTTGATATTAAATGTTCAATTGGTTATTTATTTACGAAAAAAAAAAACTATATTATTTATTTTTTTAGGAAATCGAAACTACGTAGTTCCCAGGATAGGAGTTGCTGATGACAAAGTAGCCCAATACGCCACTTTGCATTATTATACCGATAAGGAATTGCAAGTGACGAGCGAATCCGCCTGCAGATTAGCCTGTGAAATCGAAAACGAGTTTCTATGCAGATCATTCCTATATAAGTAAGAATAAAAATCTACTAAAATACTCAAATTACCACCACAGGTGACCCTCGTATACCTTTTTACCATAAACTTTGTTAAAACCGTCAATTTTGGTCGTCCAATACAAATATTTGAAAATTTAACAGACTTTCATATTATTTTTTCATTTTGGGACAACCGGTATATATCCATTTATCTGTATACTTCAATTTTTTCAGGGGAACTCCGCAAGGTAATCAATACAACTGTCAATTATTCCATTTGGATCACAAAACGTTGCCAGACGGACCTAGCACTTATTTAAACGCAGAAAGACCTCTCATTGACAACGGCGAACGTATAGGAACTTATTACGAAAACATCTGCGAAAGTAAGTACTATTCGTACCACCCCTAATTATATAAATCAGATTATTTTAATTATTCTTATTTCTAAAGAAAGTAATTAGACGTGGCAACCGTGCGGGAAATGATTGCGATTCGGTAGATTAAGATTGCAGTTCGTTGATGGAAATAGAGATGGCGTAACGGTTAGAAACAGTTACTACCAATTTAATGAAGTTCCTGGCAATACTGGAATTACGAGTTATTTATTTATCTACTCCTAATTATTTTTATATAATTATATTTGGGGAAAAAATAAACTGAAATCAAGCGATAGATACGAAAAAAAAAATTTTTTTTTCGATAAACACACAGGCGTGTGTCATTTATACAGTGTTGCCAGAATTCAATGTAAAAGATTTTTAACTAAACTTTAGAAATTTTTGATGGGTTTTGAAGTAAAATTTTATAATTTTAACAACTACAAAATAAATATTTTATTCAGTTTTTATTAAATATTTTACTGTATTTCCAACTTTCAAAAAGATATGAAGGATTTCCATTACTCAGTTAAAAAAACATTTGGCAACACTGAAATTGTGTAATATCACGTACAGCTGATTTACGACGGCCATCTTTGTTTTACAGCTTACGTCATACATACTCAGAATTTTATCTTACAATTTATTACTGTAGGCTTAAATTTGGAGAGCCAGTAATATTAAAAAAAATTAATCACGTGTTCAAAAGGCTCCACCTCGCTTGGAAAAAACGTTTGGATAACTATGAGGTTAGATAAACATAAAATCACGCGTAGTATCTATAATTTAAGTTTGTCAGAGTCGTTTCTATACAACCCCCCGTATAATATAATGATAAAATAAAAAAAAATAATGATTTTAATGTATATACATTATAACTTTCATTCCCATTGTGTTTATTTGCGGTTACAAATTCCTCTAGTCCGATACCATATAATCAGCTGATACAAGATGGCGCGTCGTTGCCAGATTTTCATAGAAATATGCGAGATAATTAAAAATTTAATTTCGTAATTTTTATTGAATAGAATCTTCTACAACCGCTCCTGGATCGCCTTCCGATAATTCCTTACCGGTCGTATTCGAAACAACCGAAGATACGACCTTGAACAACCTAACCAGAAATGACGTCAACTGTGATAAAACTGGTACTTGTTATGACGGTAAGTATACGGTATTATATATTTTTATAAATAACATTCGTACAATAAAAAAATCGATTATATCTTTATGGCTTCCTTCTGTTTTTATCGCGATACTATTCACAAATCACATCTGCCTTAGAGATAACGATATTTGAAACGTCAAACGATACCGACGTACAAGTTTCAGCTGCCATACCAATTGACAATATCGAAAAATATAAAACCAGCATCGTTAGAGTTCTTTCGATTGATACTACATCGGATATTGTCAATAAATTGCGTATAAAAACGTCCGCGGACGATTTCAGTAGACTACATAATGAAATCGTAATGTTACAGGGGCGTATTAAGGAAAGTTTGATATTTATATTTTCAGGGAACGGATTTTATAAATAAATTGTGTGAAATAGTATTAAATTAATGGATATTATTTAAAAATAATTGTGAAACGTTTATTTCAATATATAAGACGAGTCGTTTTGCTTCCAAAATACATAAATAATTAGAACGAGGTCCAACACTGTTTATTTTAAGAAATATTAAATATTTTATATTTACAGATCAAAAGTGTGGAATTTATAGCAAAACACTATAAAAAAATCTTATATTTGATTATATATAAATTTATTTGTGTCGTAAGTTTAATAAACAAAATGTTAAAAAACATTTTATTGCACTAATATTTAAAAAAAACTGAGTCCGTATCTGAGTTTAGTTATAGTTTGAACGCACATATTGGGAGATTTCAATATGGCGGATTAGCAACCAATTTTCGATATTGAATAATATTTAAAAAAAACTGAGTCCGTATCTGAGTTTAGTTATAGTTTGAACGCACATATTGAGATATTTCAATATGGCGGATTAGCAATCAATCTTCGATATTGAATATTTAAAAAGAACTGAGTCCGTTCCTGTGTATCTGACGCATTGAAAAAACTTTCAGTTTCGGTGAACTGTAAAGACACCAAGATCGCAGTACAAGTAAGAACTAATAAGCCTTTCAATGGGAGGATTTATGCTCTTGGTAGATCTGAGACTTGCAACGTGGACGTGGCAAACAGCGATTTATTTAGATTGGACCTCACAATGAACGGACAAGACTGTAATACTCAATCAGTGGTAAGTGTAATTTAAAGTTCAAAACCGCTCATTTATTAAATGTAAATCTATCTTAATATGGATATATATTTAAAAAAAAAAACAACCTTATTAATGACTATTATTCAAATAAAAATATTTATTATTTTATATTAAATATTACATACCAATTTAATTTGTTCCACTTTGTGAGGTTAAGTTCATTTCCCGTTAATAAAAACACTTTTTTAGTAGATATTTTTATGAAAAAACACATATTTCAAATTGATTTCACAATTTTTATTAAAAATGTATCATTATTAGTAGAAATAATAATAATTATTGAAATATTTACTTCAAACTAATATTACAAATCAACACAACACTGTAGACGTTTAAATAAAAATGACATTACATAAATAGGTTGCGTTCCATGTAATACTTTCGCACGCTCGAAATAACAATAACGTTAAAAATGCCGTGACGTTATAGTTGGAATGCACCTATTGAGAGATCACAATATGGCGGATTTGTAGAAACGTGCAGAATATATTACTTCCTGTATTAATCTTCCAACATTGATTCACTAAAATTTATAGTTGCCTTTTCAAGAAAACTGAGTTTTGCATCAGAAAATAGAAAAAAAACTCTCTAATGTGTGGGGAAATTTGTTTATTTCTAATTATTGAAATGGATACAATTCAACCTATTAACGGAAGCTACTGTTGTTTCCGGTAATATTTTTATCATTTCCTGTTTAGTTCACATATTTTAATTTCGAAAACTAAACTTTTTTATTACATAACAAGTATTTCTAACGAACGATTCAGATACAAAAATTTTGTTGAACATGCAGGTGTTCTTATTTTCCCTAGAATAATTTCGATGTAGAAAAACCGATGCTCTTAGTTGTGAATTATACATTGTTGCCAGGTTGAAAATTCTCATTGAATATCAAAGACTTTTTTTTTAATTTTAATATAGTTTCATTTGAATTTTAACAATCTGTGATTTACGATTGACCTTGAGTGGTATACATGTAATTGGAGAAGATATAGTATATATTGTGTTTATATTTGAAAAATATTTAAATTAGTTAACGTACGGTATAAAAAAATTTATTTCGCAGGTTGGCGTATACAGTAACACGGTCGTTCTTCAGCATCACAGCGTAGTAATGACCAAAGCTGATAAAATCTATAAAGTTAAATGCACCTACGATATGTCTTCTAAGAACGTTACATTCGGCATGATGCCAATCAGGTCAGTTCCTTTTGAATGTTTTGTTTTTATAACTAAAAGAATGCAGATGATCATCAATTTCAGTTAAAGAATATATCTGGAAACTTCCCAATTTTCTATTTGGGTCAAATGTGAAATAAAACATTTTAAAGAATTATTTCCAGACGACTAGAAAAAAAAAAGCGGCAACACCGCTGGTGTTCTTCGATAATCTTTGTATAAACAATGTTGCCAAACCAAAATACTTTATGTTTATACAATTTAATACAATATTTTGTAAATGTGTTTGATTTATATCTGACCTATTTATTGATAATTTATGATAGCGATTTTTTTTTATTATTATTTCAGAGATCCAGAAATGATTAGTATTACGTCCGCTCCCGAAGCTCCACCCCCGAGGATTCGTATCTTGGACAGCCGCCAACGAGAAGTCGAAACTGTCAGAATCGGAGATAAACTCACGTTCAGAATCGAAATACCAGAAGATAGTAAGTAGAAAATATTGAATCATAAATTTTAGCATAAATAGATATTTTTTTGCTTCTGATTACGTGATTGTTGAATTTTTAAAATAGTCGTACAACGATTAACGCTTGGCAACGTTGTAACCGACACATTCAACACGCGATAGTTCAAAAGTTTCATGAATTGAAACGTAAATAAGTGAGGTTAAGAAATTATCAGAATAACAAAGGAAATATTTCTGTTTTGCAAACTGTAATTTATTTTTTAACTTGTTAATTAAATTATTTCATTGTTAAATTATATGTATAAAGTATGAACACATTTCGATATTACAGGGGTTGATCAAAAAATTAAACGTTATTTTCAGCACCTTATGGTATATTCGCTAGGAGTTGCGTCGCGATGGCCAAAGATTCGAAAAGTACTTTCCAGATTATCGACGATGAAGGATGTCCAGTGGATGCTACAATATTTCCCGCTTTCACGCCCGACGGTACCGCATTGCAATCAATTTACGAAGCTTTCAGATTCACAGAATCTTACGGTGTTATTTTCCAATGTAACGTGAAATATTGTCTCGGACCATGCGACGCGGTAAGTAACGATCGCGATTAATCTTCTCTTGATAGTTAAAGTGTTCATTTATTAGGCCGTATGCGAATGGGGTAGAGACTCTTTAGAATCGTGGGGAAGGAAGAAGAGAAGTGTCACTAATCAAACAAACGATGACGAAAAAGATGGTGATATGACGCTCAGTCAAGAAATTTTGGTATTGGATTTCGGAGACGAAAAACAATCGGAATTTTTGAAAAGCGAATTGTCTAGCGCGGAATTCGGCAAAGGTAATTTTTTTTTCCTTATATCTACCATAAAATTTATAAGAATTTTCTGGAACGGAAGTGGGCGTTCTAGTAATCACGTGATGGTGTGACTTAAGGGGATACTATTTACAGTGGATATACAAGGTACAAGAAGAAGTTGCTAGATGGCGCAACAAATAATAAATATCGAAAAGGAATCACGATAAAACATTATGACGAATTTACGAGGTGTATTAGAAAAATTATCGATGTCAAAAAGTTATTGTGATTATATTATACGAGGGGCTTACGTAATATATTTTACAGAGGCAAACGTAACATACAGGGTCATACAAAATATATTATACAGGGTGATGAAGAAGTTCAATGTTGGTTATAGATTTTTATTAATTCATATACAGGGCGTGATCAGAAAATTATCGATGTCAAAAAGTTAGGATGTATCTTTATTGTGATTATATTATACGAGGGGCTTACGTAATATATTTTACAGAGGCAAACGTAACATACAGGGTCATACAAAATATATTATACAGGGCGATGAAGACGTTCAATGTTGGTTATAGATTTTTATTAATTCATATACAGGGCGTGATCAGAAAATTATCAATGTCAACAAGTTGTTAATTTATACTTTTGTTGTGATTGGTGGGATTTGCGTCACTAAGTAACATATTATACAGGGTCGTACTAAATTGAATGTTGTATTAAATTTTAGTATAGGTGTTTTTTTGTTTTTGTTTTAGATAAGACAGTTACAATAATAGAACCATGTCCAACAAAAACTTCAGTACTAGCTTTAGGAGTAACGTGTGCCTTATTAGTCTTACTATACATCAGTACCCTTTTCTGTTACTATATGAAAAAATGGCTCAACCCCGGTAAACATGTCGCTTGAAATTTTTATCTAAAAGACTTTTCGGTGCTTAGCTAAATATTTTTATATCGATATGTAATGTACGAGGAGCAGATTTCGAACTGATCCTCGTATGTTGATTAAATAGATGCGATTATGACTTTGGGATATGAATCCCATTGGCGTAGTACGAAAAAATATTACATTTTTTTTTATAAAGAATATCAATTTCTAATAAAAATGTAATAAAAAAATTTGTAACGCGTAAATTGATAATAAGTAATTTAATATTTGGGATAGGTGGAGGTCTGGTGGTGGGAGCTTTATAAACTGTGATATACAGGGTCACTCAAAAATCCTCGAGCGGGTGAAAGATGTGCAATAAATCGAACAAATAGAAATTATCGTCAGATTTGTAGTGAATTTGATTACTAGTTACAAAATTAATTTGTCGGTGGTAAAATCTGAAATATTGACTTAACTGGTAGTTATTTTTGAGTAGCCTGGTATAAGGACTGCCTCATTTTACCGTTACAAAAATTTTTTTTTGATCTCTTTCATAAAATATTAGTAACCAACTATTTATACCGATAATTGAATATGTTTATTACTATAATCATTTTTTTACATAACTTATTTTTTAAATAAATATTCTTTTTATAAAATTTGTTTCATTTTTCAAATTTTTATTTATTAATAAAAATAATTTCCTGAGAAAATACCAAAATGGAGCAGTTAGTAAAATGCTAAAACACAAAATGAAAGGGTAGAACAGACAGAGAAGGCTATATTGAAGTAACTAAAGATAAAAAGAGACAGCTAATTCAATATAACATTCGAGGTAGCCAGAGATGTCAAAAAAAACTCCCCAAACTTCATCAGTGTTGCCACAATTGTATAATTAACAAATAGTTTTTTTTTAATAAATTAATAATAGCAAATATTGATTTACCTTTTAGTCGACTAATTTGATATCTGTACTGCCTCGAAACTTGTTTTTAATTAGAAATTATCACATATTTAGAACACACAAAAACTTTTATAACAAATAATCACATATTTAGAATACACAAAAACTTTTATAACGAATAATCACATATTTAGAATACACAAAAAGCTCTAGAACAAACTATCACATATTTGGAATACACAAAAACTTTTATAACGAACTATCACATATTTAGAACACATAAAAAGTTCTAGAACAAACTATGACAAATTCAAAGCACACAAAAAGATTTTCTACATTGTTTTATATCGTGCTTCCAACAAATATACGGTTTCTTCCTTATTTTAACTAGTAGCATTTATGTTAAAAACACATTTTAATATACGATTTTCATTTTTTATAACAATAAAAATGTTAAAAGAGACAAAACGAAACAAATCTAATATTCAGCCCTGACGCCACGACACTGGCTGTCTGAAATAGTTGAAATAAAAATGGCGATTTCCGATTTGTTCCGAATTTATTCGAGCATCATATTCATTTTACTCTCAATATCACCATACTGCCCAGTGTTGCCAAAGATATTGAAATAAAATTATATATTGAATAATAATTTTCATTGAAATTAATAAATTAGTTACATAAAATGAAACGTCATTTTCATTAAGTTTGTGTCGTTACAAGATGAATATTTTATTTACGTTTTATTACAAAATCTGGTTTATTTTGACACTTACACTATTCATCAGCATTTTGGAAATCGGTTAAAGGAACGTCGTCAAAATAGTCTGGCAACATTGATATTATTATATATTTACTATATGAAACTTTAGTAGGCTGAAATATTTGAAAGTACGTTCCTGATAATAATCATAGTTTTGGTTACTAATGTTGATAAAAATCTGAATTTTGATATTACAACAATTTTGTGACGGTGAGATTCCTAATTTCAGTAACATTTTCTTCGAATTTCTTGTGATTTTATACATTATTTATTTTTTTTATTTATTATTTGGGTCTTTGTGTACATAAAGAACTTATTTTGAATTTTAATTAATATTACAATTTTTATGTAATAGTACCCTTACATGCCTTAGTACTTTTAATATAATAAATACTCAATTTTTGTATTATGTTGTTTTATTTCAACCTGGTATATACCTACTTGAACAAAATTAGCATGACGAAGACAAGTATGAACATAAATATATTTTTCTCATGGATTCCAAAATATTTGTATTAATTCTTCTTACAACCTCTTCGTTCGAATATTTTCATTTCTTCTTCTTTTTCATTATTTATCTTTCTAATCATAAACCTATACACCTATCAAAAAATTTCTACTTTAACAACTTTTTTTGTCGATAGATATTATAACAATAGACAGAAGCTATATTTCGTTTTCGACTCACTATTTAACGATTTGGAAATAAAATTTTTGTACTTGATACCTTTAAACTTAAATTTCTTATCAAATAACGTTAACCTAAGAAAATATTATTAATGAAACATTATACTAGGTAATTCTTCTTTTTTTGTTACTTAGCCTTTGTTGATACGCTTTCTCGATTAACTGAGTATCAAATACACTGGAACTGGGTATCAAAGCAATACAGGGCAGGAGAGAAATAAAGTTGACAGATCAATACCTAACCTATGAATGTACGAAACTGACAGAACTTCCGAAAGAATACGAAAAACTTTGTATTATGGTGATGAGATATGTTTTTAATTTAATTAATACAAAGTTGTTGTTATATTACACCAATATTTTCGGCATTAACTGTGTTTTTATCATTAAAAATACTATAATATGCTTGTTGTGTATAATATATTCATACAATTATAAAATAACCAGTTTACGTACGTGTTGTATAAAAAGTTGTTTATTGCAATTTAGTGTGAAATTAAATCTAGCTACCTGATTATTTACCAACTTTATGCATTAGTTTTTCACGTAAATGGTCGAAAAATAGCTTTTGGATAGTTTCGAAAATGTGTGCCCCCGATTTTGTTGAAATTGTTTGATTTTAGAGAAAAGTTTTAAGATGAAAAATGAAGCTTATAAAAAGCTCTACAAAAAAGGTTATATACATTTTTTACTCCCGTTTACGCACTTTTGAAGAGATTGGATTAGGTTAGTTAATTTGATTTCCCCAGAGATATTTTCTATCTTAACAGCCAAAAGAATGAGATTAGGTAAAAAATGAATATAAACCTTTTTGTAGAGTTTTTTATAAGTTTCATTTTTTGTTTTAAACTTTTTTTTCTAAAATCAATATTTTCAAAGATATTCAGTAAATTTGAACAGGGCTATGAGGCAAACGAAGCTTTTCTAACCAAGAACAAACTTTGACAAAAATTTCAAAATCAGGAATCTGAAGAATCCGTAGTTTTTTATTATTTAAGTTGAAAGATATAATTTTTGGTTTTGATTTGATAGGAAATTAATTTTAGATCAAATTTATATCATTTTATTAAATAAATTCCGAAATACACATTGTATTGTATATTATAATGAATTTTTGCATACTTATAGATCTAATTTTATACTTTACTAGTGTTTCGAATAAAAAAAACTCACAATTGCACTCATAATTCTATATTAACTGTTGTAGTAGTATCAGTCTCCTCAAATTCAGTTTCCCTTATTTCTACCAAACCGTTTTCATCAGCCCTGGATAAAATATCACAAATCAACGGTGACTCCACGCCTAAAATGTATTGACAAACTTTAGGCTCCAGTAGATACAAAGAAACCGCGTTAGGACTACTCGGATTCTGTAGACACTTCAATTTCACTTCGGTTTGTCTGTGTTTACCGGTTTTCTCGCAAACTGATCCACTGGAATATAAATGTGACAACTGTTTCCTCTCCAATACAGGTTTCGGCCTTTTATGCGGATTCTCCGCGATCCAATCCAGATGGGCTTTCCTATTAAACACACCCAAGTTAATGGATATCCGCCTACCATCTGATTCCACGTGATATTGCTCGACGGATCTCCCGTAACAGAACTCAAATTTCCACCAACCAGTACCGCCGCTCAAACAATTCTTTCCCCTAAGGAAATCCTCTACGGGAGCGCTATCTATTGGTTTGGGTTCCTCATTAGACACAGTTTCCTTTTCAATTTTGATTAATTCGACTTTAAATCTATCCAAATCCGATTTTTTTCTCAATAAATTAGAATCGTGCATAAGTTTCGCTAAGCTATAAGGCATTTTATAGCTACCATCGATGGGGACGCAATTTATTTTATTTTCTTCGGAATCCTTGGGTTTATATCTCGGATGGGCACAAACCAGAGGCGATAAAATTATAATTTCGTATACACACGTTTGTGGTTCATCCACGGAGTAAATCTCGTGTTTACCGTGAATATAACACACATAAAGAACTTTGGTTATACGGGGTTTATTGTTGTTTATACTACATTCCGTTCCATTTTCCAAAATGACTTCGTAGTACGGTAAATTCACATTATCGACTTTTTTCACAGGAGGTTCCGTATTTTTATCATAATCTTCCGATTTTGCCCTCTCAAGTAAGATTTCGTAATAATTACTGTCCCATTTACCAAGTATGTACTCATGAACCCTTGTCGTCTTCCCATCTCTATCTTCATGGTACTGACGAACTTTTCTACCATGACAAACCTGAAATAAAAATACTGTCTACAACATTCTCTGGTCTTTATAGTTCGATTTAAATCAGCAACGTATAGAAAGCACAAAAAACCAAACAATGCTGACACAAACAAAATAAAATTAATAGAAACATTCGACATTTTGACATAAATTTACAATAGAAATTGTTTTAATTCAATATTTTAATATTTAGACTTAAAAAACATAATTATCAAAAAGGTAACCTAAAAATGTCAAATACCACTATTATTAGTAATAAAATTAACTTACCTGGTATGTCCAATAAGATTCTAATCTAAAAGAACACGGGGTATTAGGTGAAAACAACGGTGATAGGATTTCTAAAGCTGTAGGACCGTCATATTTTTCTTCCAACTCTGCTTCTTCTTCGGCAGTCGTAGGTAACGTGCATTTATACTTTTCCTGATGTGCTGATGTTACGATTATAGATTCTCCCCCTGGTAATTGTTCGTCTTCGGAAATTAATCCTCCTGGCCAATTTATATTGTAAATAATCGAATCATCAAATCCTCTAATGTCATTTTGCGAAGAAATGCGCCAAATTAATGTGAAAATTATTAGAGTATTTTTCATTATTAAAATTGTTTATATCGTTCACATACTTATATTTATTAAAATAACAAGTTAACGTGACTTTATTTCATTCGTTCAACTTGAAAATGAATGTCAAAGTCAATGTCTACTCAGAAAAGTTCGGCTTCTTTTTTAAGACAATTATAGACTTTTTCGGAAACTATAACCCTGTACAGGGAGATCATCTAACAAAATTTAAATCACAGTTTTCTATCGTCACCTTCAATTTTTGCTAGAAATTTCAAAATTAAAACATGATATTCAACAACTTTTGGTTGTTATTACTTTTATTTGGGTCAATTCTTCCATGATATTTAATTGTATACATCGACAAAGTAATCTAGATTGTGCTGGACGTTTCCGAAACGTCCTGTAGTAACTTAAATAGAAGAAAATAAATAACCTAGAAATAACAACGAAATAAATGTTATAAATTGAAAATGCCTCAAAAAATCCAAATTCGTCTTGCATCAGAGCGCGTAAATGCATCTGTCGCTATAAATCGAAGATATCCTAAAATATTCACTCCCGGTGAAGTAATTACAGTTCAAAATGAAAGAGAATTTATGAGGTAAATAATGTTTCATTATTATATATGATAAATAGTTTATTTTTTTATTATTACAGAGGACATGGTACGTACGAGGAAGTCGGTGAACTTAAAGCATCAGTGGCTGGCGTAAAAGAACAGGTTAATAATTTAGTATCTATAAGACCTCTTAAAAGTAGGTACAATGGAGAAATTGGTGATGTTATCGTTGGGAGGATTACAGAAGTACAACAAAAAAGATGGAAAGTTGATACTAATTCTAGGTTAGATTCAGCTCTGCTATTATCTTCGGTAAATTTACCAGGAGGCGAATTGGTATGTAAATTTAATTATTATTAGACATATAAATGAAGAATGTTGATTTTGTGATCTAGATTAAGTAGCTATGAACGTCGCCCCTTTTATTAACTAAATAGGCATTATAAGAGCTAAGATTTTACACTTTTCAACCCCCATATGAGTTATTGTAGCATAGTGGTGAAAATACCCTTTGAAACATTAAAACACCGTTAATGTTGCATTAAATCCTTTAAATTTTCACTTTTGACATCACCAAGCGTTTTAGTTGCAAATTCTAACTTGTTTATGCCTCATTTATTCCCATTTTGTGACAGTTTTCACTCTTCACTATAGAGAAGAAGATCTGTTGAAGATGAACAGATGATGAGGCAGTTTTTACAAGAAGGTGATCTCATTAGTGCTGAAGTACAAAACGTATTCTCTGATGGAGCATTGTCTTTACATACCAGGAGTTTAAGATACGGCAAGGTAAATATAACACATCTACCCAGTTTTACTTGAAATATTTCGGTTTTTCCTCTATTTTTTATCCTAATTATAGTCCTTTTGTTATTATTTTATGGTAGCTTGGACAAGGGGTGCTTGTGAAAGTATTTCCATCCCTGATTAAGAGAAGTAAAACTCATTTCCACAATTTACCGGTAGGAGCCAGTATTATATTAGGTAATAATGGATTTATATGGATTTGTCCCACATTGGTTAATAGTGAAGAAAGTGTCGGTGGATTTATACAGAATTTAGAAGAGGTTAGTGTATTTTTGTCAAAAATAGGGTAAACAACATGTAGTGATGAGTGTTTTAGCTACCAAACTTCAAATAATGTTAATTAAATTGATTACAGACTGTTTTTTAATTGAATCGGTGAATGTTTTTAACCTTTATTATCAAAAAAAGTCTAAATCGATTGGATTGATGAGTGTTTCTGCCTCCAATCTTAACATAATGACAAAAAATTACATTGAGATTGTTTTTCAATTGAATCATCCAATTTTTTAGCCTCTATTATCAAACAGAGGCAATCAAAATGAGTATCTTAGACCTATTGCTCCTAAATAAATGAACAAATGAAACCAAATTGGTTTATAATTGATTCCAGAAACAGTTGCAGCCAACTTTAGCCTATGGTTAGATTTTTTTGGTTTTTAGGTGATTTCCAGACAAGAACGTGAGACCATAGCGAGATTGAGGAATTGCATATTGGCTTTAACTCAAAGTAAAATGATGTTATATGATACCAGCATATTGTACGCTTACGAAGAGTCATTAAAATATTCAGTGGTTGAGCTTTTGGTACCGGAAGCGATGGCAGACGTCGCCATTTTAACCCAACAACGGTTAACCATGTTAGACAACGTTTAAGGGTAAATATATTCTTCAAAAATTAAAAAATCATCATACAGAATATTTCTAAGTGGGATTCTAGGTTTTGGATTAAAGGAATTAAATTTTTGTCTTTTTAATTTCGTTTTTTTTTTGAGTTATTTGTTAGTGAGACGGTAGAAAATAGTCACTCGGTGCTAAATCCTGATAATAGCAGGGTGTTAGTCGTTTTGGATACAAAAATTTCCTTTTTTTTGCGTTTATTGATTTTACGGATAATTACATTTTACAAATTAAATTTTTTTGTATCGAAATATTAATTAAATTTCAAAAAAGTCATATTACACGTATTACAACGAAAATTGGCTCTATTATGCCCAAGGAGGTTTCCCAAAACTCCCCCAAAAAATAAATCGTGAAATAATTTTGATTTTTTTCTATATTTTAAGGTAAAAACTGTTAAAAAAAATTTTATTTCAATATTAGTTATTTCAATTAGTTGCTATAGTGAAAATATTCGATTTAATGTTACGGGGGGACGTCGAAAAGTATCTTTTTGTTCCATTAATTACGTTTTATTTTAAAATTCGAAATCGAGATAAAATAAACAGTATTTGGAATGAAAAAATCAAATGAAATATCGAAAAAAAATTTATTCGATAAAATAAATTACATAAAAATGTAATAAATTACATAAAAATGTTTGATAAGCGATAAAATTTCTTTAACGGTTACTAATATCACAGATATTTGAAATTTGCAATTTTAGTAGTTTTTTTTTTGGTTTATACATAATTTAATCCAATTTATTTTTTTTGTCGAATATTTTCATTAGATTTCGAGACATGTAGTAAGGCTTTTCGGCAGATCCGTCATTCCTTTCGCAGTCTTCCACTAAAAAATTACCGATATAGAATATAGAATAAAATGACCGGAAAACGATGAAAAATCGCTAAAAACAGTGAAAATGACTTTGTGGGGGTGAGATTTTCGAATAATTACGTTATATAATCAAAAATCTAAATATTAGCGCCAACAAAATGATATAAAAACATTGAAAACTTACCAATACCACCTAAAATTATCATCAATCATCATGTACTTACAAAAACATAAAAATAAAGTATCCACCGCCATAGAATAGACGCTGAAGAACAACGACGCTATCAAATAAGTGCAAATCATTATTAAAACGACCGGTACTATCTTATAATTCAAATCAGAGTTATCGATAAATGATGTCGGAAGCAATTCGGAAGCGAAGAATATGTAAGACACTCCGCCGACAGCTAAAGTCAGTAACACCTTACTCAGAAAGAAAAGGAAATCAGTAACCTGAAAAATATTTAAAAAAACACACATTTTATACGATACGGAACGAAATTATTCACTTTTTGGTTTTTGAAAACGGTATTTACCTTATCCAGTACCCAGACCCGAAGTATATTCCTCATAAGTAACATGAAAGCGTTTTTGGCACTAACGCAGAAATTTTTACCGTGAATGGCGCACATGATGTAAGCGTTCTTATTTAAAAATTTCAGGAACTTTTCCAAACAATAGAAGAAGCACTTCAACAAACACATAACGGCTTTGGTGAAAGCGTTATCGTATTTCTTCAATTTGTGATCCAAATATTCCAAAGCGACCCTTATCATTCTACATATCGCCAATATTAATGATCCGAAAGCCAATGTACCGATATGATACCTGAAATAATTTAATTAATAAATAAATTGTTCGAATCTTTCGTTATTTATTTACCTTAACGTCCTTAAAAACGCCGAAGTTACAGCGAAAAAGGGTAAACGACGTTTATTGAACGTCCAGTACCATTGGGCGAATACTCCTGCTAATACCATTTGTCCCAGAGCTATTACGAAGAATAATAACCAGAAGAAACCGAAAATGTTGTAAGCTGGAATGAAATTGGTCCCAGAATGGAATTAGTTATTTACCTTGAATCGTTTTTAGGAATATTTAGCTTAAAATATGATACTAACCTTGTAAATAAGGGTACAGAGCATCGTTGTTCATTTTTATAAATTTGCAAGAAGCGTTCGGGCATAATGATGAATAATTCGTACTCCACGTCGTTGGATCGCATACTGTATCATCCTTAAATTTGTAAAAAGAAAATTTTTTCGTAAAAATCGATGATAATCAACTAAATAACAGTATTTTTTTAAAAATTTCGCATTTATAAGTTACTTTTATGTCCTCTTTCATTCCTTTAACATTTTTTATATAAAAATGACTTATATAATTAAATTTCTCACTTTTTGTAATAAATTTATATTATAAAATATGAAAACTACTAAATTCAGTTGTTCAACTTCTAAAAATTGTTTTTTGTTCTCGTGAAAATGACTAAAAAGTGAAAAAACCTACATTTTTCTTAATATCTCCTTATTTGACCTATTAACTTCATGTTTGGCTTAAAATGATTGCTTTCCGACTATTTTTTTCAAAATTTCTACACTTTCCTTTCATAATTTCTACAACTTATCTTAGTTTTTTGTTATAAACACAACTGTACTTACAGCATTATAAAAATACAACGTACATTTATCAACAAATGAGGTATAACTTACCTCAATTATTACTTAACTATATAAAAAATCACTAAATTACGATACAGACTTAATATTCACTAAAATAGAAACGAAATAACACCCCAAATTAAAAAAAAAAACGTACTAAAACTGATGTAAACAATAAAGTTATACACTAGATAGGTCAAAACATAACCTCCAAATGCGTAATTTATTATAAGATTATTCTTCTTTTTCTTGTAACTTTTACCTATATGAATAAGCAGTTAGACAAATAAAAAAGGGATTGTAACGAATATGAGAAAATTCTTCTTTTTTATCTATTATTCCAATAATAGTGAATACGAGGGGTTGAGAGAAAATTCGCGGGAATTATAAAATTCAAATAAAATAACCAACGATGCCAAGTTTATTCTACGAATTATCGACGAAGTATCTATTACAACTAACGAAATAATAATCAAACACTCCAGAATACTCGATAACTGCGTATTTACATTTGTGAAGGCCAAGTTCACAATAAAAAAGAAGAATAACGTTTGTAGTGTTGTTGAAATCGGCACTATTAACAAAAAAAAATCTACTCACACTTATACCGGTTAAATTAGCGCAATTAGTATCGTCGTAATATCTAGTTTTGTATAAAGGTTGTCCTGTACTAGCGAGAAATACTCCAATCAATAAGGAGTAACTGATAACTGCTATTTGTAATACCCACGGTATTATTGGAAAAAATAACGACGCAGTAACCGACCCTACTGCTCTGAAATATAAAATGGTGTAACTCTGACAATAATTTTTCGTCCTGAACTTACTTGCTTCCTTCTTTGATGAGAGCTATAGCTAATAGTATCCTTTTTCTCAAAAATATTAGCATCAATAAAATAATAAGTAGTACAACAGATAAAACAATTACTCCCGTTAACCATAAATCTCTTTTAGTTTTTAATTGTTTATTCTGATAATATAAATCCTCCTCGTACTTCGAGCTATTCGTTTGAAGATCGTTGTAAGATTTTTGGGCGACTATTAATGCCACTATCGAGAAATATAATCCTGAAATATCGTCCGATCAATCCTATATCCTCGAATTTTTTCGATATACGAATTTCTCACCTGCACCTAGACCGACGATTACTCCTAATATTGATAGCCACACCATAGGAGATGCCAGCCACCTCAGTATCATTACGTACACTATACATCCCGCCATAGCCACTAATACTCCAATCAAAATTTTCCACCAACATTTTGCCAGATCTTCAACTATATTTTGTCCAACCTGTTCTCGTAAATTTATAATTCAATTTAAGAAAAAACAAAAACCTAACCTAACCAATAATTAGTTTTTTATCCAATGCAAATGATTTACAAAAATAAAATAATCAAGCCCCGATTAGTACATACTTTTCGACATACCCCTGTATTCTAAAACGTTACTTTTCAGAAAATAAACTTACCGCACGCAAAGAGAAATCCCCATAATAAATTTACAAGTACTAAATGGTGAATTCACTTGTACACTTATAAAAAAATTCAAATCACAACAAAAAAACTACACCTATAATCCTTATTTAATCAAATATCACGATATAACTATTATATTTAATAGAATACAACATGAAGTTAGATACACATCGGCCATCAAGTTTCAACTGACAACTTACCGTGTTGCCGTGTTTATTTTAGTATTCTTCAAAACACAATAAACAGAACCGTAATTTACAAAAAATTACGATTTTTGTAACCTATAATTTATTTTTATGTGTACATCACCCAATATTACTGGTTAATTGAATCTACAGTGTGTTTAATAAATTATGTGTTTGTTTACGACCCCAAATTATGAGATATAAAGCAGTAAACAAAGAAACTTATAAGAGTGAAAAAATATATCATGTGGCAACATGGGTATGAATGTTTTTAGACTGAGCGTTCGTTTGATTTCGGGTCGGCTCGGTGAACGTATACTAACTCCATTAACGACGGCGTAGTTGCCAGATTGAGATGACAAATATTTTAATGGGTTATCGACCCATGATAACTTGATTTATACAGGGTATAACAAGAAGGTAAGTTTTATTTTCTTATATTATAATTTTTCCACTTGAAATAATTGGGTTATTTCTTTCACGTCAAAAGTAGTTACTGAAAAAATATATCATGTGGCAACATGGGCATGAACGTATTTAGACAGTTGAGACTGAGAGTTCGTTTCGTTTCGGGACGTCTCGTTGAACGTATACTAATTTCATTAAATTATAAACGACGGCGTTGTTGCCAGATTAGGATCACAAATATTTTAAAAGGTTATCGACCCATGATACACTTGAATTATACAGGGTATAACGAGAAGTTAATTATTTTTTTTATATTACAATTACGAATATTAAATTATTAATATTAATATTAATTAAATTAAAAAAATAACTCATTTAACCTCTACAGACACATTTATGGCTATAATCCGATAACGAATTTATTAAGTAAATACCATAAAACAAACAGATAACCAAATAACATGATATCGTCTCAATGCAATCGGAATTTTCAAAATAAATGATAAAATTATCTTTCTTATCATTCCATCAAATATTTATACGGTTCAAAATTAATATTCACACTATAATTATCAATAATTTCCATCACTAGCAAAAGTTTTGAGACAGATTTTTTCGCAGTTGGCAATTCTGTGATATTTTTGGTACGTTCCGCGATATTCCTGAATGCTCAACCACTAAAATGTCCCTTCCACTAACGTAAAGGGCCCGAGAGCGTTATAGTAAGAAATTTGTAATAATGGACGCTGAACTTGAAATATATAGGTTTCAAATATGACGCCTATTCCAAAAACTTGAAGTTTAGAATAAATATTTCGCGTGGATTTGGATAAAATTCAATAGAACTTGATTAAATGAGAAATTTGCATCAGATAAACAACCAAAAATTTGTAATATACACAAAACTGAGCATAAAAAGTTAGTTTTAACATGATTCATTCACCTAAACTAAACTCAACTCACCGAGGCGATTATTCAGAACTTTTTATTTTTTTAAAACACGTAAAATCGTTATCAATACTTGGTAGAACTCAATAACTATATTCTAATAAAAAGAAAAATCGTTTATTCCAAACTATTTTGACGATTGTTTGAATTCTGAATGCGGCCCTGTCTAGTTCATCGTGATATGGACGGTAGAGATGTTTACAAAAACGTCCGTCGCAATTTAAGTGGCGCCACGATAGTAACTGTGTAAATTGTTGGTTATATTTAATTAATAACTTTGGATTACGTCAATTAAAGTAATTTACGGCGTACAACTTGACAATATTTCAACTTTTCCCTTATTTTTCTCTACCGTACATAATTCGTGAGTTGAGAGTAGCGAAACAGTAAAATTAAAAGCGTAAGCGTAAATCTGATTCTACTGCATTATACAAGTTAAAAAACAAGTTAGTGATGCTAGCATTGACTGAATCGTTAATTAATTAAGATATTAAAAAAATATCTGTTAGTTCCGATTATGATACATGATAAATCAACGTTTGAAAAATTAGAACAAAAATCACACAACATAAAACAAAACACACGTTCCCTACCTCTTCGGCTTCGTATAGTAGCTTAATATTCGAAATAGCCTGTTTTAATTTTGACAGGAATGTGTCTGCATTATTTGTTATTAAATTTATTATGGTCTCGTTCACACTCGATAAGGTCGGAATGCACCGTTTCTGAACTGAAGACAGAAGAAAAAAGTGTAAGACTTTTAGGAACGTTTTACAATATAGTTTATGTAGCGTTCTATGTTTGAGAACGGTCACGTTTGTTATATACGGACCGAGTGTGCACCGAATCATTCATATAATCAGCTGCTTTCTGTCTAACTTGTTTTGTGTTCACTTTTATTTTCTCGTATAAATTCACGTTACGATTTTAAACTATAACTAACGTTGTTGTGTGTATTTTCGAACCATTATGTGCATTAATTTTAAAGTTCCGTGTTAGTAATTATGATTATATAATAACTCCAACAAAGAAATCATTTTTTTCAAGTTTTAAATAATTATAGTGCTAAATGTGTAAATTATACAACGAAAAGGAAAACAATAGATATTTAAATTGATACTCGAACAAACGAAAACTACTGAAAAACTTTTGGAGTTGTTATATGTAGTAATGAAACAGGAAAAGTCGAAATAATACTCCAATAGAATAAATAACAGTTAATTTAATTACCTGCAATCGTCTAGTTATAATTTTTTCTCTTTGTTGACCAATTTAAGGAGCACCGACTGTTTTTTTTTTTAATTTTCATCAACACACTGCACGATAATCAAATAAATCATTTTTAATAGCAACCTCTTACACAATATTATGGTTAAAACCTAAAGCCGCCAACACACAACACGTCATTACTCCTTATTAACAGCTAACTTCATTTTATTTGAACACGATGCACATCACAGCGTTGCCAAATTCAATTTCGGCATAATGTCGATTACTCTTCTAAATTTTTATTTGTTTTGTTTCTTGGTTTTCGTCTATGCCATGTTTTAGAGCATGTTTTATTTGCGAGAAGAGCCAAAAATCGCATGGCGCTATATATAGTGATGGAAGACTGTCACATATCGTATATTTGTGTGTAAGTTAACTTAATATATTCAAAAATAGGCAACGCTGTAATTATTCTACCAATAATAAATATGACACGATGTTAAAAGGTTAAAAGTGCACCTAACATTACACTATATGCTATGTTGCCAAATTCAATTCTATTTCCGTGACAATTGGAAATAAATATTTTGTAATAAAAAACTGAAATATATCGTTTATATACATGTTTTTATAATTTTGATGTTAAAATAGATATATTTTAGATATTAAGGGTAATTTAACAGAAAAGATTGAGATACTTCGACTTTTCCTGTATTCATAAGATGCACGTGTCAAGCAAAAATACCTCGTGCGCATGTTCGTTATCGGTAAACAATGAGATTGCGCTGTGAGTCCCTGACGTCATCAACATATGCACGGGTCGAAGAAATTGTTTCATACGAGATATTTCATCCCCCGGAATATCTGATATACCCTTATTACGTAATTTCCTACGGTCCGCTATGTTGTATAAGCATCGAGATATAACTAAGAAAATGAAAACAAAAAAAATATTTTAGTCCGTTAAAGGACAACTCTCGACATGAAATTTTTGTAGTAGTAGATAGTAGAGCCGGCAACTGCGCTACCAAACAAAACATTTATATGACGATAAATATCAGCTGGTTCGTTGAAATTGAGTCTACAGAATTTATTTAATTCGAATTATTTATTGCAAATATCTTTGTTTACATTGAGAATGCGTCAAAAATGAATCGAAATAATTATAAATTTGAATTTTAATCTCGATTTTACGCTATGAAAAAATCGTGTCAACCGGAAATCAACTTCATACATTCTATCTTTTTCTACTGACACATACTTTTAATATATCACATGATTCTTTTAAGAAATGACATACGTTCCTAAGGATGATTAATATGACCTATTAAAGTTAAAAAGAGCGACAAAAATATGATAACTTACATGGTTTACTAGGTAATATCCAGCTTGGACAAACGTTATCGACGCAATATTCTTCTATGTCATATGTTATTTTTCCTTCAACGTAAATTTCCGTGGGACAAGCACGAACACATACCTTTAAAAAAAAGAAGAAAAATGACGTTCATTTAGCTACTTCCCGTTACATGTTTTAATATTTTCGTACCTGTGGCGTTGGACACCCTGTAAAAGCTACAGTTGGTGAAATACATTGAGTTAGGTCGTGGAAGAATAAGTACGGTTTACCTAATACTTCTGTGTCTTTACCACACCTACGTCCAGAGGAATCTTTCGGAACCAATAAAGTTGAGGGATCTCCATTTAAAATTGCTTAAAATATAGCGCTTAATTTAAAAAATAGTTTTCGAATATTCAGTTTAATTCCACTACGTGTCTGATGCACACCGGCCCAGCGTTGCCAGTTTGAATTTTTTATACTGAAATTGTTTCCGCTCTCACAAGTGATATAGTTAAGTTTTTTGTCACTTATTTTTATAAATACGGTTTGATTAATTAATTTTTTTATACTAGCTATTATAATTAAAAATTATAAAACAAATTCAAACTAACTATATTCGAAACGATACTGATTTCAAGACAAAAAATGGCGGTACCTGATTTTTTCTCGATGATTACGCTAGCAATGTTGCCGGAATTAAAATATTTTCTCGAATAAAAAGATTTTTGATTAAAATTTAACAAATGAAGGGTTTCTAGTGGAATTGTGGCGCCCAAGGGTCGTTATTCACATAAAAGGCTCGTAATGTCCACGAATGAAGGGTTTTTATCCGTATTTAATTTAATTCAATATTATTTTACGGTCGTCGTTAATACTACACCGTGAACCAGTCAATTATTTTAGCTAACAATCAAATAATTTTATCGACACATGTCAATTTTATAAACAAATTTATTTTATTTTCATTTTTATTTAAAAATTCCTTTTTCTTTTGCTGATGACCTTGATTCACGAAGTTTTCTGTAATTCAGTTGAAAGTAAAACGCGAAAAAAGTCTGGCAACACTGCGTCGGGTTTATACGAATATCATCGAATTCAATTCCGTGCTCCGAGAGCTGCTAACAGACAGACAGAGTTTGATACCACGAAATAATAATAGAAATACGTACCGTATAAACCTATCCCTGCCCAAGCAGCAACAAATACTATGAAAATTGCAAAACAAAGTACGTCCGTGCACGATCTTTTGCTAAGAGGACCATTAAAGTCTGGATCGTACGGAATGGGTTCTCCTAAAAATATTAATGACGTCTCTATTGTTTTTATAAATGAAATACTTAAAATGCAACATAAATAAATAGAAATTTATGAATATCGACAAATTATGTTGATTATTAGATGAAAACCTTTTGAAAATATTACGAAACGACTATGTTTTACAATTTCCCCTTCACATTAAAAAGTAATTACTAAAATTTTAGTAAACGTAATTAAAAATGTTTATAATAAACTATTTCGACGAAAAGACGTTACAGCTGATCGGTAGACGTTAATCCAATAGTTTTGATCCGATATGACAACACTGGATGCGACTACTTATAAGATTAAAACAATTTTTTTAAACACTGAATAACGAATAAATACAACATTAGAGTTTATTTTTTTTTAATTTGTGTGTTAACAAACGTTACACTTCATATTCAATATTTACATAATGTAATATTTGCTTTAAATACCAAACGTCAAGGTTAAGACTAAAAAAAATGTGGACTGATTATAGTACGACTTGTTATTATTGATAAACATTTAATAAAAACAAATTTATAAATATATTAACTCACTTATCCGGTTTCTTTTCATTTTCAACGTAGAAACACAAAATTTCGAGTATCTCAACTACGCAATCACGAACTTAACTAATTCCCGAATTTAGTTTAAACAATTTTTGTTTAACTTATTAATTAACAAATAAAAATTAATGTATACAGTGGCGTTTCATAGAATAAAACGTAGTATAAACATCGTATAATAAGCAAAGTATTATTAATTTCTTTAAATTGGTCATTCCATTATCAACAAACGACTTCCTATATAAGACTATTATCTGGGTGGTCCTATAAACACCCGGTATGACCTAGAGATTGCGAAAATATCATTGTATTAGAAAATAAATAATCCACAGCTTTTAATAGTCGATATATACAGGTACATTTGGCAACGTTGGTTCATATATATCGAAGAAAGACGTTTCTTATTATAAAACTATTTATATCGTTGAGGAAAGCAATCGGAACCAATCGGCTCAAATCGGATTCCTATGTGTAATGTAACTGTCAAACTCACCACTTGAATATACGCGAATAAATAAATAAATTTTATGGAATTGTTATATAAATCAAATTATTAAGCTTTCAAAAAAATTTTATTCAGATTTCGATAAAGCTACACAACTTTTACGTTAAATTCATAATTTCGACTCTATTAAAATATAAATATCCAAACTGTAATTGATATCAACACTCGTATATATATACCAAACATTGACAGTTGACTCATATCGATCTTTAGTGTTGCAAGATTTATTGTTTTTTGTGTCGATCATTATTTGTGTAAATAATGAATTTCCAGGTGAGAAACAGTTGTTTTTAGAACTATGTATTTATAAGAGAATGCCAAACATTGTATCAAAAGTTCAATATTCGATGCAAATTTTAAAATTTGAACTCATTGGTTGAATTGCATCCTTTAATGCAATGTGAAAAAAACAACGTGGCAACGATGTAAAATATCTATTGAATATGTATTTACGACTTTTTAATAACTAAAAAAGTTGTAGCTTATCTTTTTTTTTATTATAATTGGTTCCTCTGTCGAAAAAATATTTTGGATAATTTATTCCCGATATTGATATTTGCGAAAATATTATCATGATGATTCAGAGTAGAATTCATTAACCCTTTAAAGTAAACCATTATAAACGAAGCCGCGCCACTTACCGTGATCTGTTTCATCGGTAGGTTTCGCCATGTTGTACCTAGATTAACTCGCGTCAGGTGTTAAACTGAAAATGATAAAATACTTTTTTCATTTCTTATCATATTGTTATGACAGATCGTAAAGATAAGTCATTCGATATGCGCGAAGTTAATTCCTATAATTACTAATTTATAGGACGTTGCGTTATATGCATAATTACAATGACGAATTCATATAGGAACAAACAGGATTATCTTATTTACATTGTTTATATTTTGTGTGAGCAAAATTAAATAGGAGCTTAATTTTAACAAGCTTTGTTTATCTCCAAAACGTTTTTATTTCCATGGCAACAAAAGACCGAACATAGTAACGAAAATTATTGTTGACCATAAACAAGATAAGGAAAATTTGACATTTTGTTATATTGACAGATGACAGTTGAAATATTGAATATTATTTTAATGGTATTATGAAAAGTAATAAAAACTTTCGATCAAAGTTTAATTTTCTATATGAGAACTTGTGGAGGTTGCGGTGTTGCCAAACATAGTTTCCTTTACGTTTGAAAAGATGACGGAATTTGTATTTGGAAATTGCGGCGTTGCTAAAACTAGTTTTTCCTCAAGCATTGGGAGTTTTTAGTAAATCTGTACGAACGATAATAAAACCTAATTTTTGGGTACATGAAGTATTTGGAAATTATGATGTTGCCGAATGTAGATTTTTTCAGATTTTGGTAAGTATCGGTGAAAATATGCCCGTTTATAAAAGTTGCAGCGTTGCCAAATTTAATTTTTTTTACCAGATTTGGGATAATTTCAACAAATATATTATTTCGCTCAGATTTTTGCTGCAGATCACGTAATTTTTGTATCTAGTCAAGTTTTTGAGTTTTCCTAACCAAAAAGTAGAAAAAAACGACATTTGAAGGTCGAGGTGTTGACAAATTTATATTTCTCAAGTTTTGGGGAAGTTTCAGTAAAGATATACATAAATAATAAAAGTTGCGGCGTTGCCAAATTCATTTTTTTTAACCAGATTCGGGATAAATTTAACAAATATTTGATTTTGCTGAGATTTTTGGTGCAGATCTTAGATCTTTCTATATGCAATCAAGTAATCGAAGCCAAAGGGTTAAAAAATACTATTTTTCGTTATATAAAATCGTATGGACTTTGCAGCATTGCCAAATCTACTTTTCCCTAAAACTGGAATTTATTTATTGATCTGAAAGTCACAAAACATCGTAAAAACCAAGAAAATTGATATCAAATCAATTTTAATAACAATTAGTTTGAAATATAAATTTTTCAATCAAGTTGATTGGAATGAGTTAATAAAAAAACGTTTTTCATATGATTACATAACATCGACATGGTTTAATATTGAAAATACAAGTAATAGTTCAATTTAATTCCAATTATTCTACTAATTAGTACTAATCATAACTCAATTATTCCGCTAATTCGTTAATAATCATTAATCAAACAATAATCGAATTAAAAATGTTACAAACTATCTTACGAAACACCTGGTATAAAGCAAAACATTCTTTTAAAATTTTATACATAAAAATAACAACAAAAACTTACATCATTAATCGATTTCGTATTCACTACTTTATTTTCATTGAAATTAAGAGTGACACCAACACACAAAAAAAATAATTCAACAATAAACACACGAACGAAATGTTTAAATTATTAGTAACGACCTTGCCTTGTACCGACCCAAAGTTATTTTCCAATTCAATAACAAAGAAACAAAAAATTATCGCTGTTACATTTCGGGCTCACCATTGTTCTTTTCGAACTGTTTCACTTTCGACTATCCACCGACAGATTCTGTATTGACAAAGTTTCTGTTCAACTGAGTGAATTTATTAACGTCAAGTAGGTTTATGTGTAAAAATAGAAAGAGAAACTGCCTCGTAAAATATAACCAACAAATAGTAAATACACAATGTGTATTAAAGTAATTGTGAAACTATTATGCACTTGTCTTTAACGATTATTAAGTAGATAGTGGGATGGGTCACGCTTCGAAGTATTGCTAGATATAACCGCATAATTTTGTTTGTGAAATGAATCGAACTACAACAAAAACAAATTTTTATATTGCGTTTTCTTTTTAATACTTTCTATCACATTTCAACAATTTATATGAATTAAAAATGAACAAAAACATTTTCAAAATTATTTTACGTTAAAGTATAGTGATTTTTGGGCAACTAATATATAAAATCTAATTTAATTTTATAAATCAGCAATACGTCATAAATTAATCAGTTAAAAAAATGATCTAAATTGAATACATAAATAACGTGGCTACTGTTCAAATATCATCAAGTAATTCGGATCACGTTTACTGATCTAAATCAAATACGTGAATAACGTGGCTACTTATCCGATCGGCAGGTTAATTTGTTCGTATTAATCCGATCATGAACGCAATGTTCAGAAAGTAATCCGAATCACGTTCACGTTCGGAAACTAGCTTATAATTGTAGCTTATGTTTTAAATAGAGAATTGAACGCCACGTTCGAAAGCGGTGATAAAAATTTCGATTTGGATTAGGATCAGAAATCAACTGATAAGTGATATGACTCGGAGTTTAAGTTAGAATAGATATTAATTTTAATTTCTTTTTTAATAATAATTGTAGTTAAAGGTATTGTAAGACTTTAGCAGCTTTATTTATTAACAAATTATGTATGTTAAAAAGTCAAATATTCTGATATACGGAGCATTATACAGAACTAATTATCCAAATGTGACAGACGTCAATGAAATATGTATTTAATATGAAGTATCGAATATTATTGGTACAATTAACCACTTTTGGGACAAAATTAGGGTTATGAGGCTTATTATCGAATAATTAGAATTTATTTCGAGAATAGTTGATCATTATAGTACAAAAAACTTGATAAAATATGTATAATAAAACTGGATTTTATATAGCTATCTCTCTCTGAAACAACAGATTTATCTACTACACATATTAATCAAAACGAAAAATTTTTCTTTTGAAATATTATTACTCATCGTAATACATTTTCTCAGAATGTTTCCTAATTGAAAATTCGAAATACATTCATATAAATGAGGCTATTTATTCTAAACCTGACTTCAAAACAAGGTCGTTTACCTTTTTAATATTTCTATAACATAACCGTCAAAAGATTAACGTTAATCCGTACTATTAGACATACACAAAATTTATCGAAAATATAAAATACAAAGTTGTTATTCAACTTCGCTGTCAAAAATTATTTGTTGAGTATATATCGTAAACAATAGAAAAAAAATATGTACCTGGTATACATCAAATCCATGCATTATTTGTCATTCAAATTCGTAATTTAAAAATTCGAGGTAAACCTTCATTCAAATAAAACAATCAAATGATTAATTAAATATTATGACATGCAAGAAGTCGTATTGATATTTTTAACATCAAATTATTTATTATCATAGTTAAACCGCCATTCAAACTTAATACGTAATTTGGAGTTTGTGTTGGACATGTTTTAAATTTGCCTCTTAAATTTTAGTACACCGCTTCGAGCTGTAGATGACTGTCTAGTCGATTTCCTTTCGCGTAGATGAAGTTAACGTAAGCGTGGCTAATCAAGGTACAAAGAGGTAATTTTTCTTCAAATTCATAAATTCTGTTTACTCTGGTGCAATATTTTCTATTTTAATTTAATCACAAGATATCGATCTTCGTATGTGTAAAAATAAAGATGTTATAAATTCGAGGTAATAGAAGAAAATCGTGTTTAAACACAGGAGTTGCAACACCCATTTTAAGAAAAACATTTATGTTTGCACTATACAATAATTGTATTTCTTTTTTTATAGAAAAATGAGCAGCTCAGAGGAGGTATCGTGGATTTCTTGGTTTTGTGGATTACGGGGAAATGAATTTTTTTGCGAGGTTTGTAATAATACGAATAAACCGAAAGAAATTTATTTAATTTTAATTTTTTTTTCAGGTTGACGAAGATTATATACAGGATAAATTCAATCTTACAGGATTAAATGAACAAGTGCCACATTATAGACAAGCTTTAGATATGATTTTAGATTTGGAACCAGGTTAGTTTTTATAATTTTATTTGAAATAGTGATACCCCTCTAGGATGCAATTGCAGCCAATAGTTAATTATATTTCTCGATAATAATTGATAATCATGTGATATTTGAACGGAGAATTATTAATTTTAAGTGAAATTGCGTTTTAATTTTTATTCTAGTGTTTTAATTTAATGGATTATCGTTTTAGAACATTTTCATTTGTTCTAGAACATTTTAAACTAAACTATGACTTTTTAATTATCTTTTGAATTGTTTTGTATCTTTCTGGAACATTATAAAATTTTCCAATTGACTGAGACTCGGTTTTAGATGATTTTTGAGAAAAATTAACTCTTCTGTATTGTTATAGAACATTTTACTTTGTTCTAGAACATTGTAAACGAGATTATATCGTTTTTAGTACATTTTAAATCGTTCTATATCATTCTAGAACATTTTTGTTTGTTCTAGAGCATTTTAAACTAAACTATGACTGTTTTATTATCTTTTGTATTATTCTAAATCGTTCTAGAACATTATAAAATGTTCCAGTTAACTTTGAGTCACTTTTATATGGTTTTTGAATAAGTTAGAATCTTCTAGACCTTTGCAGAACATCCAGGATCGTTCTTTCTTGTTTTAGAACTAAACTATGACTTTCTAGAACATTATAAAATGTTCTAGTAAGCTCTGAGTCCCTTTCACATGGTTTTTGAAAAAGTTACAATCTTCTAGACTGTTCAAGAACATCCAGGATCGTTTTTTATTGTTTTAGAACATTTTAGTTTGTTCTAGAACATAGTAAATGATATTGTATAATTTTTAGTACCATTTATATCATTCTATCCTTTGTATCATAACATTTTGTAACATTTTAATTGAATGAAATGTTTTAGACGACGAATTAGATGATAATCCAAACCAATCTGACTTAATCGAACAGGCTGCAGAAATGCTTTACGGTTTGATTCATGCTAGGTATATATTAACGAATCGAGGTATCGCCCAAATGATAGAAAAATATCAATCTGGAGATTTCGGTTATTGTCCTAGAGTTTATTGTGAATCACAGCCTATGTTACCCTTAGGTGAGTGTTTATTTACTTGAATATTCACTTTTTATGAAGTTCTTTTTACGTGTTTGTGTTTATAATGTTGTAAAATATTTTTTTTCAATTTTTTATTGTATTATTCTAATCTGTAGCTATACTGTGGGCTTTTCTTCGTAATTTATTTAGATTGAGACTAGTATTCATCCGTTTAAGCCCAAATTAATTATTTATTGCTATGAGTGATCATCCAAATACCTTTTTGGTGTAGATTTTTCACCATATCTGAGCATGTGGTGCAAATGCGGTTGATTTAACAACAATTGGGAACCAAAGATGCATCCTGCCACTAAAATCTGATGCAATCGAGTGAAACATTAAATTTACTGTGAAGTTCTATTGAAAAAATTTGATCACTTGGTGTGTGGTTTTAGGTTTATCTGATGTCCCGGGTGAGGCTATGGTAAAATCTTACTGTCCAAAATGTATGGACGTATATACACCAAAATCATCTAGACATCACCATACGGACGGTGCTTATTTTGGTACTGGTTTTCCTCATATGTTATTTATGGTACATCCTGAATATAGACCTAAACGTCCTACAAATCAATTTGTTCCTAGGTAAGTTGAAACATTTAAATACCGAATAGTTTATTTCATTTAAAACAACATCCGTGTATTTCTTTACATGTTTCGTGAGAAATTTTTGAAGAATTTTGGATTTTAATTGAAATTCAAACATTTCATCAATATATTCTTCTTAAAAAAAAGGAATTATTTACTTCTAAAAGCTTTCATATCCTGACATTGTTGTCGGTCTCAAATTGATGATTAAATATGTTCAATTAGTGCAGTTTATCTGTTCCTTCATGATCTGAGTCCTTGTTATCGCCATCACCTCGTAAAAAAGCATTGAAACCCCATTTTTCAGTTTAATAAAAAGGACTAGATCCTTCCGGAGATGTGATAGCCTAAAATTCCATTCTAGATGATTAAATTTCGCTTTTCTCAGTTTGTGCAGTTTATCTGTTTCCTCAAAAACCAGTTTATGTCAATTCCAAGCCACTACTTCCTCAAAATGGCATTTTTAGGCTCAAAAAAGGAAATTAGATCCCGTTTAATTGTAAATATCAAACGAAATGATTATTTTTTGCTTATTCAGTGCAGATTTACGTGTAATTATCGATGGTTTTCAGGTTATTCGGCTTCAAAATTCATCCTCTGGCATATCAGCTTCAGCAACAAGCTGCCTCGACGTTCAAGACCCCATTGAGGACTCTCAACTTCAACAACGGCAAACGTTGAAAACCAAAATCTTGAACACTTATTAAATTATAACCGAGTGGTCTGTACAATATAGTTTAAATGGTTTTTTTTTGAAGGAATTACATTTTTCTGTTGAGTGTTTTTCTTGTTTTCTAGTTAATGTATAATTTTTATTTGTAAGTGTACGTTGAACATTCTCGCAATATCATTTCCAATAAACTGTACAGTAAACGAGATATATTCCTTCAGTGATGGTAAAATTTTGCAGTTTTACTAGAAGTTAGGTAAATTTTCACCAGTTTAAATACACTGAAAAAAATATGTGGTGCTACCCGATGAATATTGGAAGATATTGATGCTTGGTATGCCCGGATAATATTTTTTTGAACCTACGATGACAATTTTTGGTTTTCGATAAATGTTATCTTCTCTCTGGTGAAACACATCCATTTTGGTGTATTTTTTTCACCAAATCTCCAATGCTAGTTCTCCAATTTGATTTCTGGAGTTGAAATTGGTATCCCATCAACTTATAAGTTACCATTACGGTATAAAACTAAATTTTAGCTCTCTAATTCTAGTTTTTGTTCCATTTCTGGATGCAATAGTATTTCATTCTCAATACTAGCTCTTACTGCTTGGTCCTTTTGTGATT
The DNA here is from genome assembly GCF_026250575.1 of Diorhabda carinulata. NCBI lineage: Eukaryota > Metazoa > Arthropoda > Insecta > Coleoptera > Chrysomelidae > Diorhabda > Diorhabda carinulata. Next base: position 939,999 of record NC_079471.1, read on the forward strand.
TCGTGATGCAGTATTGAAAATTCAGCAAGTTGATACCTTTTAGACTGTTATTAAGGTCTAGAGCTCAATTCCAGCTCTCATAGCTTGATCCTTTTCGATCTACGGATGCAGTATCCAGAATTCAGAATTCTGAGAGCTCCTAGGTTGACATTAAGTTCAATTCAAGTTCAAAATGGTTATTCCTCTTTGGTATCTGGATGCAGTTTCCAGAATTCAGGACCTTGAGAGTTCCTATGTTGTCATTTAGCTCAATTTAATTGAGAATTCAGCAAATTTGGAGCCGATGCACCATCATTATGGTATCTAGCTCAACCTCTTCCATTTTCTAACGCAGTAATCACAATTTGGAACCTATAAAGCTCCTAATTTGTCATTTGGGTCAATTTAATTGAGAATTCAGCAAATCGGGAGCCGATGCATAATCATTATCGACCGATAATCAAAAAGAGCCAGTGCTTCGGTTAGAATGCATTTAAACTTAGATCTGACTCAGATTGTGATCGTGAAATAATAAATGTGCTTCGTTGGTCTTATATTTCAGTGGGAAATCGAAGTTACCAACAGTCTCTGCTCTAATTTCTAGTAAAATTTCAAAGCTTTTCAATGATAAAAAAATTCCATCGGACAAAACTAAATAGACCAGCCGAAATTATTTTTTTAATAGGTAGAATTTAGTATAATTATTTATGTTTGTTACGAGCTACCTTGTTCTCAATATACAGAGTGTTTCACTATTACGTACCGCCATGTGTGTTAATAGCAAATCTGTTTTCCGATGATTCGAAAATGCTTTTATTTTTGTTTTAATAGGTCAATTGATATTGGATAGCTCTGTAAGAAATTTTAAGTTTAAGTAAATTATACACTGAACTGATTTTTTTTCCCCTAATATCCTTCATTATCCTTGGTGCGGATGTGTTTCGGAGGACGAATTTTCCAGTATAACTGATACTGTGACGTGGATGTATAGGTTAGGTTATTCTTCTTTTTTGCAATTTTGTTTAGGTGGTTATACAGCTACCGGAACCACGGCAAAATGACAAGGAAATGAACAAGACATTCATAAAGGATAATATATTTACATTTTTGGGAAAAATTGAATCAAAAGGTCCTTAATAACTTCGTTAATCGATATTTCGATAATTTTCATTGGAATTTACGAAACTATCGGTTATATCCTAACAATTACATTATCTGGTCCTTCGAGCCTTCATTATACCCGGCTCGAAGGACCAAAAAGTGTAATTTTCGTTGTAAGGATGTTATACAGGATGTTTTAGCCGCGGAACCACGGCAAAATGACAAGGAAATGAACAAGACATTCATAAAGGATAATATATTTACATTTTTGGGGAAAATTGAATCAAAAGGTCCTTAATAACTTCGTTAATCGATATTTCGATAATTTTCATTGGAATTTACGAAACTATCGGTTATATCCTAACAATTACATTATCTGGTCCTTCGAGCCTTCATTATACCCGGCTCGAAGGACCAAAAAGTGTAATTTTCGTTGTAAGGATGTTATACAGGATGTTTTAGCCGCGGAACCACGGCAAAATGACAAGGAAATGAACAAGACATTCATAAAGGATAATATATTTACATTTTTGGGGAAAATTGAATCAAAAGGTCCTTAATAACTTCGTTAATCGATATTTCGATACATTTTCATTGGAATTTATAAAACTATCGGTTATATCCTAACAATTACATTATCTGGTCCTTCGAGCCTTCATTATACCCGGCTCGAAGGACCAAAAAGTGTAATTTTCGTTGTAAGGATATTATACAGGATGTTTTAGCCGCGGAACCACGGCAAAATGACAAGGAAATGAACAAGACATTCATAAAGGATAATATATTTACATTTTTGGAGAAAATTGAATCAAAAGGTCCTTAATAACTTCGTTAATCGATATTTCGATAATTTTCATTGGAATTTATAAAACTATCGGTTATATCCTAACAATTACATTATCTGGTCCTTCGAGCCTTCATTATACCCGGCTCGAAGGACCAAAAAGTGTAATTTTCGTTGTAAGGATATTATACAGGATGTTTTAGCCGCGGAACCACGGCAAAATGACAAGGAAATGAACAAGACATTCATAAAGGATAATATATTTACATTTTTGGGGAAAATTGAATCAAAAGGTCCTTAATAACTTCGTTAATCGATATTTCGATACATTTTCATTGGAATTTATAAAACTATCGGTTATATCCTAACAATTACATTATCTGGTCCTTCGAGCCTTCATTATACCCGGCTCGAAGGACCAAAAAGTGTAATTTTCGTTGTAAGGATGTTATACAGGATGTTTTAGCCGCGAAACCACGGCAAAATGACAAGGAAATGAACAAGACATTCATAAAGGATAATATATTTAAACTTTTAGATCGTTTTGATCGAAAACTATTATAGAAAAAAAATCAATACACGGATAGTTTTTAATAAAACTTACTCGACAATTCAAAACGTAATAACCACAATTTTTGCGACAATAAGAAAAGTTCAATTACATTTTAATATTTCGAAATGTTTTCCTTTGTAGTAATCCAACAATTTCCCATTAATTATACGGAAAATGAGTGACCCGATCGGTTCGGTCTCTCCGTTTTTATTGCTCTCGGTTTTAAAGTATTGTCTCGATCCGTTCCCGTCGAATATCTCTCGGTACAATCAAATTTCCGTTATCTACAAGTCGTTCTTCGACAACTGGCTCTGTTGCTCTAATAATTGAGCCAACGATTTCGGACCTTGCCCGCTGAACAGCGACTGCTGAGGCAACCGACTCAAACTATTATTTTCCGCCGACTTGGTCCTCAACTGACCGGGCAGATTGGGCGTCCAGCTGTTATTAAACAAAGAATACCCCGGAGTAGCGTTCTGATTTTGGACGAACGGCGGTTCCTTCTGCGTCGGCGGGGGCGGCTGGAAAACAAAAAAAAAACTCCAAAATCGTCGATTAACAAATTAATGTCTGCACCAACCTGATTGACGTTGGGTAATCTGGCGATTCCGACTCCCCCCGGGGGTCCCACGGGTGCGCCGGGCATGGTGGCCTCCTTCAGCATGGCTTGTCTCACCGACATACCTTGACAGGACGAATTTTCAAACGTCAAATTGTTACCGTCGCTCATGAAGTTGCCCAAGTAACTGTTCCACGGCGATCCGAAGATATCTCCGCCGTTGGATTGATTGTTCGATTTATTATTCACACCTTGAAAAGATTTCTGTCAAAAATAGATCTCAAACACCACAATTAACAACTAAAAACTATGCAAACGGATTTATAACCACCCCCTGTAACCCCGAATCGCTCTCATTTAATCTCCTAAAGTCTTTTAATCTGCCCCATATCCCTTTCAATAACCAGATCTAACACCGTGTCGTTTCTGACCGTAGTTATTGGAAATTCGCTATATTTTTCGATCTCCCCTCGTATAATTTGAGCAAATGGATTTATTTCTCGTTATAACCACCCCCCGTAACCCCAAATCGCCCTTATATCACGAGTTTTTTACTTATACGGTCTTTTTGTCTGCCCTTATCCACCTCATGCGCCAGATTTAACACCATGCGATTTCTAATTCTACCAACGAATGGAAAATATGCTAAAAAATTATTCGAGAATTAATCCTGATGTTGGGAAGACCGTGAGGGGATAAACAAGAATTATTCTGAAAAAAGGGTGAGTACCTTACAGTAATTTCAAGATTATTTCCAACTGTATGTTACTTAATTTTTAAAAATAGCAAGTTGAAGTACTAAAACCCCAAAAAAACTTGTATTTAAAATACTTTTCGGCTTACACTAACACTAGTTGGTCCTTCGAGCCGGGTATACCCGGCTCGAAGGACCAGACAACGTAATTGTTGATATAGTGATATAAAACAGTGTTTTTAATCCGTGAAACCATTTTTACGGTTTAAAAAACGGAAATGGACATTCGTAAAGGAAAATAAATTTAAATTTTTAGATTATTTTCAGCTAAATTGAACTAAGAAACTCCATTCATCGGTATTTCAATCTATTTAAATTCGAATTTCTGAAATTATTGGCAATATTAATACCGATTTCTAACAATTACATTATTTGGTCCTTCGAGCCGGGTATAATGTAGGCTCGAAGGACCAGATAATGTAACTGTTAGGATATAACCGATAGTTTCGTGAATATGAATGGAAACGTATGGAAATATCGATAAATGAAGTTTTTAAGAACATTTCGGTTCATTTTTAATCAAAATTATCTAAAAATTTGAATAGATTATCCTTAATAAATGACTGTTCATTATTTTTGAACTAAAAAAAATGTTTTACGGATTAAAAACACCGTTTTATACTAATATATCAAGAATTGTATCGATTGGTCCTTCGAGCCGGGTATACCCGGCTCGAAGGACCAGACCAGACACCGAATCAAACTACCTTGTATGTAATTGGACGATGCGTTATTAGAAAACGAAGGCGGGTAATTCAACTGGTAATCCGTCCGATAGTTATTCTGCTGCGACTGTTGATTGTTCTGCCACCAATTGGGGTTGGGCATGGGGGGTACGTCTTCCCTTTTCCAAGTATTAAAAGGATGCGATGGGGGGAAAGAAACGTTCTGGAAAGGCGCCGTTGGGAAAGAATTCTGTTGTTGTTGTTGGTAACCGAGTGGTTTTTGGTTCAATGGAGGCGGCGGTACGACGGTTTTATTATTTTGGAAACTATTTTGATACGGCGGCGGCGGCGGCGGCGGCATTATCTGTACCCCCATGTTGGGTATACCGGGTTCCTTTTTCTGGTATTGGTAATTGTTGTCGTTCATCTGCATGTTGGGCATGTTTCTCAGAGCCGTCAAATAGTCCGGTTGGGTAGGCGGGGGCGGCATCGGAAACGACTGGATGGTTTGGTTGAAGTTTTGCGTCCTAATCGGCGGGTTGAACGGTTGATTTTGGGTGGAAGCGGGCGGCGGAGGCGGCGGTTTCGATTGTATCTGGTCGAATTTTACGGTTTTGTCCGTATCGGTATCGTCCACGATGAACTTAACCTGCGATTTAATCGGAAATTATTGAATTTGATTGGAAAATTTTTGGATGTACTCACCTGTTTGCTACTCTCTTCCATTTTTTTGAAAATCGATTGCAAGGCGACGTTTTGTTTGCCCCTTTTGTTTTTGGCGGCGTCCGCTGCTTTGAGAGATATGGGGTTGAAGTTTCCGGGGGGTGTTTCTACTGTGGCGTTACTCAGCATTTCCCTTTCTTCTCGCGATTTTTCCAAAGAACCCTGCGGTTTGAGGATACCAGCTTTTTTTTCCAAACCTAAAGTGAATGATTATTTTTATTTCTCAATTGTTCTAATCAAATTTCTCATTTTTCAAATCACTTCTCCATAGGTTATTGAGGTTAAAGAACGTTCTAACCGTGTGTTTTTGGCTTTTTTAAGGTTAAAGATCGTTCTAACCGTGTATTTTTGGCTTTTTTAAGGTTAAAGATCGTTCTAACCCTGTATTTTTGGGTTTTTTAAGGTTAAGGATCGATCTAACCGTTCTTCATTAGGTTTTTAAGGTTAAAGAACGTTCTAACCGTTCTTTTTTGAGTTTTTTAAGGTTAGAAAACGTTCTAACCGTGTCCTTTTGGGTTTTTTAAGGTTAAAGATCGATCTAACCGTTCTTCATTAGGTTTTTAAGGTTAAAGAACGTTCTAACCGTTCTTTTTTGGGTTTTTTAAGGTTAAAGAACGTTCTAACCGTGTATTTTTGGCTTTTTTAAGGTTAAAGATCGTTCTAACCCTGTATTTTTGGGTTTTTTAAGGTTAAGGATCGATCTAACCGTTCTTCATTAGGTTTTTAAGGTTAAAGAACGTTCTAACCGTTCTTTTTTGAGTTTTTTAAGGTTAGAAAACGTTCTAACCGTGTCCTTTTGGGTTTTTTAAGGTTAAAGATCGATCTAACCGTGTGTTTTTGGGTTTTTTAAGGTTAAAGATCGATCTAATCGTTCTTCATTAGGTTTTTAAGGTTAAAGAACGTTCTAACCGTTCTTTTTTGGGTTTTTTAAGGTTAAAGAACGTTCTAACCGTTCTTTTTTGAGTTTTTTAAGGTTAAAGAACGTTCTAACCGTGTCCTTTTGGGTTTTTTAAGGTTAAAGATCATTCTAACCGTGTCTTTTTGGGTTTTTTAAGGTTAAAGAACGTTCTAACCGTTCCTCATTAGGTTTTGAAGGTTAAAGAACGTTCCAACAGTTTTTTTATAGAATTTTTGAAATCAAAACACATTCCAACGACTCCTGATTGGGTTTTTGAGGTTATAGAACATTCCATCCGTTCCTTTTTGGATTTTTTTTCAAAATTAAAGAAAGTCCTGACCATTTTACGTCCTCATCTGTCTCATTTTCACTTGTTAAGTAGTCCATAACAACTTGAAAACAATCTTAGAAGATGTTTCATTATTGTAAATTATATTTTTTGATTACACCTTGTTTATCAACGAATATATTGTTTTTTCTGATAAATATATTGGAAGTTTAACCAATATGAGGCTCCATTCTCATATGTAAGGAATAAGTAAAAAATAATGAGAGATAACGGAATAATTCTCAAATTTGATTATAGCAAAAGAGATTTGAGAATTTTTTGATACATTTTTATCAATAAAAATCACGATCGACTCACTTTTTCCGGCTGTATTTTCATAATAACTGTCCGCCACACCGAACGACCTCATTTCCTCCAACAAATCGTTTGTCGGATCCGGTTGTATGCACACCGGTTCGAACACCGTTTCTCCGTCAACTTCGTTTCTGGAAAAAATTGCGTCGCGCGATTATTCTCACCGATACATCGCTCAATACTCACTTCAAAATCAATTTATTCCCGTTCAAATCCAAATCGGTCAACCACAAGCTCATTTTAATTATCCGTTTCATTCTAACGGATCTTTCGATCTTCGCATCACCCATGTCTTCTTTAAAATCGAAGTCCTTGAAATTTTTACACAGGGGTAGGAACCCCTCGAGCATCTTATCTTCCGGCAATGGCACTTTCGAATCTGAAACGAAAAAAAATTATTTTTTTATACAAAAAAAATTTTTTACGCTACTTACATTTGTTGGTATTGAATCCTTTGAGATATTGCTGGACGTTATTTAATAATTTGACTAGACTCGGCCATATCTGCAATCGATTCGTGAATACTTTCTCTTTCAAAACGTCCGGATCGTTGTTAATGGAATACAGTAGAAGTTTTACTGAAAAAAAAAAAACAATTAAGGGGGTATTTTTATAAGATTTGGACACTTGTGTCCTCATACACGGCCACAACTTTTGCCCCAGCTTCTCAAACTACGGATTGACGAGCTACAAACTCCAATTGTAGAATTGAGGTTATGTAAACGATTATTTCGATTTAAATTTGTGTTTTCGATACGGAATAACAACCGGGATGCTCAATATGCAATATTCCCTTTCTGTAAACGACCACTTCATCTCCAGGTGTGTAAGAAATTGATTTACTCGTTCAAAAAGATCCATCATGTTGGTCCCCACGTTGATTTCTATTAGTGTTTATACACCAACATTCCCAACCCCCATAATTTCATCTACTGGTTCTTTTCCACGATTTTGATCCCCATAAACTGTTCTATTAGTGTTTCTTTCCCATAACTTTGGTCCGCATAATTTTTTGGATTCTATTATATCGCCTGAATACGTCTAATATTTTGTTGCCACACTGTATAATAAATTTTAGATTTTATTTATTGAAAAAATTTAGTTAAAAAGTGAATATATCTCTACAAAAATGAACTAATAACAACTAATGATAATTTTAAATAAAAAAAACTAACCTGCTGGAAGGGCGTAATAATCCATGAGCCCCTCATCCATTTTAAGTGTATGAACTGGAACCAGGAAAGCACACAAAGATCCCGCTATCAATTCCAGAACCAATTCTCTAATTTTTTTCTCGTCACAAGTCAATTCGTCTATTTTATTCAAATCAGATCCGATGTGGCTCAAAGCGTATAAATTTATTGTAGTCATTTTAATGAGCATATCTCTGGTGAAACTTTGGGTAGCCACAAGGGCGGTCATTACGGAATTTAAGCTTTTCACTGAAAGCTCGGCTTGTTTTAGTTCCGTACCTGTGTGAAAGTATCCGTGAGTGCATAAGAAAAGTTGAATAAACTCGTTCACCGTCATTTTCGTTTGGATTTTTTCCGAAGGACTAGAAAATAATAAAAAATACAATACATGTGTATATAAACAAATAAAAAGGTACCTGTCTTTATCAATAGCGGAGCTCAAAGTACAAGATAAATTAGTCGCTGAACCCGGAAACGGATGTTTCACAGCAATTCCTCTGATATAATAAAACACAGTGGATAATTTATTCCCTTGGCTGGCTTCTAGAAGCGCCAGTTGATTGTACGGATGACCGCTAGTTGGTGATACTAATATAGCCTGCCTAAAAACAAGTAAATTAAACTTTAAACTAATAATTTAAAAATTGAGAAGCATATCGAAAGAAAAAGTTGCATCTTAATCCCCAGATCCACCCACAAGTTCGCAAAATACCCCATAAGTACTGAATGTATTCTATGAATCAATGGATCCTCATAAAAGATTTATTAAAATCAGTACTTAATCACTCAAGTTGAATATTTGCATCCAGTTAACTTGTTGCCAGTAGTTCAATTGTCCCGAAACGAACAGTACTATAATATAATCATTGTACATTGTAATCAATTTATAGTTAAGTAGAAATTTCTTTTGCATTGTTAAGCAGCTGAGAAAGGTTAGGTATAAAAATAGCATATATGTAAAATCTCGCTTCTCCTGTTGCATGATGTGTGAATATAAAGAAAAAAGACAATTTATTATTAATATTTCATTAAAAAATCAATTATAATTACTTATAAAAACTCTCGGCTTGTTTTCTTTGATTCCTATATCGAGCTATGTCTCCCAGATGTACTAAGCAGTATTGGCAAACGTAAAGGCAAGATGATGTCTGAGGTAAACCCGAAAGGTCGGAATTAGGAGTTGTTTGTCCAAAAACATTTCCCCTTTTACGGAAAGGTAAATCAACGTCAAATGTGTTACACAATTCTTGCAATAACGTAATGTAAAAACCAGAAGCAGATTCTAAAGCCCATGTTAGAAGCGCTTGACAATCAGAACGATGTATATTCTGAAATCAATTAAATTTAATTGAATATTCATATAAAATCAACTTACCTACTTTTTTATCTCTTGCTTGTTCTTGTAAACTGGATATATGGTTTTTGAAACCTATATTCCATAAATCTTGTTCCACTTTTTTATCCAACGCGTATTCTAAATCAAGTACAAGTACTTGATGGTATATTGTTTGTAGTTTCTGTTGGTCTGTCCAAGCTTCGGCGTTATTTAACCAATCGTTTTTCCTTGAAACTTTTATTTTTAAATCTTCTGCTTGCCTAAAATTGAAATAAAAAATATGGTAAGAAAATATTTACAATTCTAGATTCTTACTTCAAAACTTGAACAGCTGCTTTATATCCCATATTTTTCATACAATTTACGACGAAATTTTAACTTTCTCAAAACAAATCACATTATATCGATGTGGTTATTGAATCAAAGTTGTTAAATATTTTCCTAAAGACAACCACATATTTATTTATCAAAATTCTGGAAAATTGAGATTTGTCAATTTTTTTATTCTTCTTTTTTTGAGGGTCTTTATTACCTATTTATGAGAAGGGGTAACTGTATATGTTGTAGAGTAAAAGGCGATGATTTTATATGACAGTGACTTGACATTGAAGATGTGTTCATTACAAATTGACTTTTGGCACTTTTGATACCTAGTTAGGTGATTGCGTGGAGCTTTTCGCTCAAAATATAAAATAAAAATGAATATTCCTAATGAATATATTTCGAATGCAGAGGATATTGCTGATACAGTAAGTACTTATTTATATAATAATTTTTTTAAATAATATTAAAATCATTAATTTAATTCAATAATTTATGAAGTTTTAAAAATTTAAGATAAAAATGTCACGTCACCTCTAGAGACCTAGAAATAATTTAAGATTGTTCAATTAGAAGTATGTTGAAATTAAATAAAATCAGTTTTTTTCTAATTGGTTCTTGTTTATAAATTTAACATATGTTACATAAATAAATTAACTATTTAATTTTATGTATATAAGTTAGGTTATATTTTGGAAAAGTTTTTTTTTTAATACCATATGGTGAAACTAGTGTTTATAAACGCTTTCTATAAATTAAACATGACATAAAGATATATTCATATGATTTTATTACAATTCTTCATTGGTTTTTTATTACAAAATCATATTATGTGATTATTCTGTATTATTGTTTATAATTAGTATTTTTTGGAAATTTTAATGTAATATTTCTAGGTTATAAGAAAATTGAAACACATTCTACCCACATTAGCACGAGTATGTCTGATATCAACATTCTTAGAAGATGGATTAAGAATGTGGTTTCAGTGGTCAGAACAAAGGGAATATATGGATATGTCATGGGGTTGTGGGAAATTTTTAGCCACCGTTTTTGTTTTAATTAACTTAATCGGTCAATTGGGTGGTTGTGTAATGGTAATTATCAGATATCGGGTCAATATAGCTTGTGGGGTATTGTTCTTCATCGTAGTACTACAGGTAAATATCATTTATGACTTTTTATGCATATAAATATTGTTTAATATGATTATAATTTAGTTTACAGGAAGTTTATTGATGTTAAAAACACATTAACTTCTATATTTGTGTTCTGCAGGTTTATTTTTCTTAATTTAAAGATAATGTGTTTGATAATGAGATATTTGTTCAGGAATGTTCCTAGTTTTGTTATTATCTTCTAATTTCGACGTTTACGTACAGTTTGATTCTGGATGTTGTTTATAATGCGAAAAATACTAATTTAATATTGTATATAATAGAATTGTGTTAGTTAACTTCAAAAATATAACAATTAGTTTATTATTTTGTAAAATAAAAATGTAATTATCAATTTTACGAAGCGTGGTACAACATGAAGCGAATTATTGAAAATAAAGTAATAAGATGACATAAAATTCGAAGGAACTGCTATGGAATTATTGTTAGAAGGCTTTTATCTGCTTTCTAAATGTTGGGAATGGTTTAAAACCATCCTAGTAGTACATTTTGTATTTTTGGTAAGATTCAAAGACACAAAGTGCTAAATCTGATCAGTAAAGCGTACAAGGACTCACAAAAAGACTTCTAGTGGCGAATCTGAAGACAAAGTGACATAAAACTACTACCCTTGGCTTGTATCTACCTTATGAGGACATACTGGAAGATTTTAAGTGGCAAATCCAAAGTGATTAATAGCTTGACACAATTTTATGCACATTTTTGAAGTCAAACATTAGACACTGCGAAGAAAGCAGTTGAAGTAGTCGACAGATAACCCAGAACGAGTTCAAATTTTTTTTTAAACGTTTTCACGAGTCTTATAGTGTATTTGTAAAAGTACTGTTTGCAGAAATGAATTTGACATTGAAAAATTTATTTATTTGGTATGTTTGAAAGATCAACTAGGTGCAAATATTTCCTTAAAAAGCTTACAATCAATTTAATGACAAAAAATATAAATGATTTGGTAAAAATTGCTTTTTATGTTATTCGTGATTCATTAAGGATGTTACAATAACAAAAATATTATGTAGGATGTTTTTTTCTTAAACTAATGTTTGTACAATATTCTAGAGTCACATAAGGATGTTTTCATAAGTTGTAACAGCTTTGCCAAACAAGGACGGCTCCATATTTTGGACCGTAATCTCAATAATGAACACCTAAGATTCAAGACAATCCAAAATATTCATGATTATATCACTTGATAATGTCTTTTTCGTTAAAAAGATTTGAGTGCCCCAAAGAAGTAGGAGAGTGGGACATAAACCCCAAGAAAATAGCCTTTTTTGGGAGGAATCTACTCTGCGAAACGTTTCATTCGATAAAAAGATTTAGGTACCTCAAAGGAGAAGAAAAAAACCCAAGAAAATGGCCTTTTAAGAAAGCTTTAAATTGATTAACAGATTGTATCAAATCGAAACCTTATCAACAGCCAGTATTTCAGTTTAGGTCTTTTATTTAACGATTGAGACAGTAGAAAGTCTACCGGATAAGCTAGTGTTTTATAAAAATTATGAAAAAAGTAATTTGTTGTTGCTAAGAATATTAATTTGTATTTTAGACATTGGCTTACAGCATTTTATGGGATCTTCAGTTCCTCTTTAGAAATCTGGCCCTCATAGGAGCCTTATTACTCGTTTTAGCGGAAAGCCGAGGCGAGGCTAAAAGTTTATTCGCCGGTGTACCCTCTCTAGGAGACAACAAACCCAAAAATTATTTACAATTGACTGGTCGGGTGTTGTTGGCCTTCATGTTCATAACTCTAATTCGATTCGAAATGAGTTTCCTACAGGTGAGAGTTTAATTTTTTTTCTGTTCAATTGAAATTTTCATTTCTTCAAATCACGTAGTACAAAATTTGAAGTCTCCTCGAGGAGATAACTGGAGAGTACCGGTTTGTTTTTTTTATCGAAAACTTCCAATAAATCATGATACGGTCCTGGAGGAGTGAAAATTGTCGTTTTTTATGGAAAAATTCTTTTCAGATTACTTTGGATCTATTAGGTTCACTTTTAATGGTACTAGTTACAGTAGGATATAAAACTAAATTAGCTGCATTGACTCTAGTTTTGTTACTTACAACATTGAACTTTTATCATAACGCGTGGTGGAATATTCCAGACTACAAACCGTTAAGAGACTTCCTCAAATATGATTTCTTCCAGGTGGGTCTTATTTTATTTATTTTCTAATCTATCGGTACAACATAAATGTACTAAATCCGGTCCTGTCGTTTGTTTACATTCCCGATAGTCTTGATTATGTAAACAAACGACAGATCCGAACTAGCTCATTCGTTTATACATAAATAATGTTGATTTATTCTATTTACAACTAAAATTTAATATTATTCCAACTAGTAATAGTGAATATTTATTTTTAAATATATTTTTAGACATTATCCGTTATTGGTGGACTATTGATGATAGTGTATTTGGGTCCAGGAGGTGTTTCTATGGACGAGCACAAAAAGCGGTGGTAGAACCGTGCCATTCAATTTAGTAAACAACTCGTGACAACAAAATTATAATTCCCGACTCTTTTTATACCTTAAATATGCGTTACTAATTTTTTTTTGTTTTACGCGTATTTTATCTTCGAATAACAATTTTAAATGGACGAATTCAAACAGAATTTCGTATACGAAATAATTTCCCCAAAGCTGATTGTAATATTTTGATTCAATATCTTCGATTTTTTCATTTAAGTACCACAAACTACCCTTTTGTCTTATTCCATTACTTGGTATTTGGTTTTTCTTCGTGATTCAATTTGGTATCTTCATTTCTGTTGTATATCGTTTTATTTTGGTTATTTACTACTTTTTTTATCTATATTTTCATATTTCATTCAGTTAACTTGACTTCGTTTAGTATTTTTGATACTATGTTGAATTTATGGACCAATTTTTGCAATGGGGATATAAAGTTGATCTTAATTCTCAATTTTTTTTACTGTTTTTAAGGTTTAATCTACTATTGGATCGAATTTTTTATGATTTTTCTCTTTTTTGGTGATTAAATCGAGGTTCTAGTGTATAGACCAACCGTATTCCATCGTAAACCCATTTAGTTTGCTGTACGGTTGTTTTCCTTATTGTTTTGAAACATAATTGTTTCCCCTCAAATTTATGGGGTACTAGAAGCTGTTCCATAACTAGTTTCAGCTTTATTTAAAGCAGAAGTACCCAAATTTTTTTCCCAAGAACTACTTCGGTGGGTCCCCTTTTGCTACATTTATATAAAAAATCCATTTTTTTTTTGTTTTCATTGTATAATTCTTCTAAAGTCTCTTGTTGACCCCTTTTGCAATCACTGATTTAAATGATGCAGGAAGAATTTGGTATATATTGGAATGTGAGGTTAGGTTGGAATTATTTAACAAAATTGACTGTACTATTGAAAATTAACAATGTTTGACTTCCCATCTGTTGTTTTACATCATTTTACATGAATTGAGTGGCTAAAACGCACAATATTTATTAGTTATTTCCTCATTAGAGCTTTTTAGGGTTTTTTGTGATGATTTTTCTTGATTTTAAGTTTATTTTCATAGAAAAACTGATTTTCTATTAAAACAAACAGAAAAATCATAACAACAAACATATAAAAATGTCTAAGAATGAAAAAATTGTGAAATTGACCATTTTTAACATAAAATGGACTTAATTATTTATGCATTAGGCCTTTCGATCATTTTTTAATGCAATTTTCTTTTTTTTTTGTCTTCCGACGTTTTTTTTATCAAATTTCATCTGTTTAAACAAAATTCTGTTCGACTTTTTCCACTTTAAAATTGTTAACGTTGTAAGGTAAAAAATTTCAACATAATTTAAGCATAACTTTTATTTTAATTGAAGAAAAACATGGATATGTATATACTCTATTGAATTTATTTGTTTTTTGACTTAATACCATATAGAATGTGACACTGTTGCATGTGTATTTTTTTTGTTAAATTTTATTTACACCCATAAACATTTAATACCCAAAAATTTTATTTCGCTTCGCAACGTTGCAAAGTGGAACTTATACAATTTTTAGAAAGTACCTTTGAAATATATTTATTTTTTTAATTATTTTCAATAAAGGAAATTACATAATTGTAGTTTAATTTAGCCCCCTTTCTAACCTCAAAAATATCAAATTTTGTTAATTAATCAGGACTGAGAGAAACTATGGTAGGTAGGTATCTAAAGAAAATGAAAACACCCTGTAAAGATAAATTAATACAATAACAAACATTTTTAAAACGAATACAAGGCATTGGATGTGATTACGACAAATGTGTTTTTTTTGTTAAATAAATTCCATATCATAATTTACTTATTTATTTTCGACAAACTTGATGATACAACGTGCTATAATTTCATAAAGTTTGCTTACGTCACTTTCTTTATCACTCGCAACTATTGGAATTCCTTCGTTGGTACTTGAAGATATACCCGGATCTAAAGGAAGACTAGCTAATATACTACAACTTAGCTCATGTGCTAATTTCGTGGTACCTTTCCCAAACAGATCGATATTTTTAAAACAAGCAGTACATTTTATATAATTCATATTTTCGACTAAACCTATTATAGGTACGTTCAGTTTTTTAAATAAACCGGCTCCTCTTTTTGTTACTTCCAATGCAGCCGTTTGGGGAGTAGTCACCAGAACAACACCTACATTAAAATACCTTGTAGAGATTATTAATATTTAAATGATAATTATACCTGTTATGGGTAAGTTCTGTACAAGACTTAAAAGTGTATCTCCAGTTCCAGGTGGTGTGTCCACTATTAAATACTCCAAAGTACCCCAATGGACTTGTCTAATCAATTTTTCTAACGCTTGCATTACCATAAGACCCCTCCATATTACAGGCGCTTCTTTACCTACGAGGAAACCCATGGACATACTAAAAAAATTGTTTGTAGGGGTGAAGTTTAATGTAAATATTACCATTTAACTCCGTAATTGACGAGGGGTTCCATTAGATTTTCTTTGTTTATAAACGGTTGATCATTTAAATTCATCATTAAAGGTATAGAAGGACCGAATACATCTGTATCCAAAAGACCGATTCCTTTATTGGGATTTATATGTTTTAAAACCGTTGCTATATTAACTAATAATAAATGTTAATTAACCGTAAATTAATTAGTTTAAATTGTTACCTGATGTTGTGCTTTTACCGACACCTCCTTTACCGGACGATACGAGGATTATATTTTTAACTCCTGTTATAGGTTTTTGCTTAGGTAATCCACGAGACATTAATTGTTGTCTTTTTTCGTTTATATCCACATTATCAGTTGATAAGTGTACTAAGTTCTGAAATAATTAACAAATTGAGTAAATATTTATTTAAAAATGTCCTAACGTAACCTGTAATAAAAGTTTCTTCTTAAAATGTATAAAGAAATTTTTTCGTTTAATGAAAAATAACATTTTAGATAATCCTCTACTAACTTTCTTCTTCTCATTTATGGATTATACTACGAAAATTTGATCTACCAATAAAATGGTCTTGATTGTCATATAGCTACAATAGCTAAGCCATTAAACTATGAAATGATTATATATTCAAAGCTATAAAGTTATATACGTTTATCCTCTTAAATATTCAAAGTTCTATAAATTTTCTAACAAGGTTTTAAGATAATTTTGTGCTGTTATCCAATATCTGTGACAGCTACAAATAAATTAAAAAGAAGAAGCGATTGACATATGTCAAACAAAATAGGTTAACATTAGTCGAACACACAAATTAGAAAATAACAAATTAGAAACTTTATTATCTAATAAATATGATAGAAATAACTTGCAACGACCGTTTGGGTAAAAAGGTAAGGGTTAAATGTAACCCCGACGATACAGTTGGAGATCTGAAGAAACTTATTGCGGCGCAAACTGGAACACGATGGGATAAAATAATTTTGAAGAAATGGTATACTACTTTTAAGGACCACATTCAACTGCAAGATTGTATCCTTTTTTAACAAAAACTACATTTTTTGTCAGTTTTTTCATTAAAAGTATTAAAATTATAATGAAAATTCGTGTTTTAATACAAAAATGATTTCTAGCAATACAATTTGACGTAAACAAAAAACGTTTTTCCTTAATTTATTTATAGATGAAATTCATGATGGGATGAATATTGAATTATATTATCAATAATAGGAACAGAGGGAACACTTATATAATCTAGATTTTAAGTTGTAATTATTTTATATTTTTAAATAAACGTATTTATTACTTGTGTTTCTTTAACTAACCTTTACTCTTAAATAAGTGAGGATTAATGATCCATTGAATGAATTTCACCGAAAAGTTGATTATTACAGTGAGTCAACAAGTTTTTGCGAAACGAAAATAACTAAAAAATAAAAATATTACATGTAGAATATGAAATTTATTTCTAATTTCTCGATCAACTGAAAGAAAATAGGGAAAGTGGGAAGGTTTTAAATATATACTAGGTAGTTTTTTTTTATTTTAATTAAAACTAATTGACAATTAATGTTTCAACATAGAATCAAAATTGCAAATTCGAATTTTTCCATTCAAACAGTTTGAGATATAATTGAGAATGCGCAGAACCGACCTGGAGCCCCGGAGAATAGAGAAAGCGTTATCATTCTGTCTTTCTTAGTCGGATCAGCTTCCACTTATAGAAAATGTCCATATAAAAGTATTACATATATAATTTGACGTTACTAATACGCCGTTTTCACTTCTACCCACGAAACAAAAGTTGATAACATCATTCCAATACACATAAATCTGTGAATATAAATATTACCTAGAAAGTGACATTGTACAATCGATAATGTAAAGGTTTTTTGAAAAAAATTCTGTTCAAAATATGTTTACTATTTTATGAACTTTGTATTGAATATTTAATTACGTCTAAATCCAAATTAGTTACTTTCCAATTTATTAAACATCAATAAGTTTGACGCTCATGAGCCTGGCACGCAAAGAATCAATTGGAACGTACTTCGGTAAGTTTTATGTCAAATGTCAAATTTGAAAACATGCCACATACTATTATTGCCATGTCCTAGATACAAGATACTTGATTAACTGAATATGAAATACGAATTCTACGAAAGCATGTCTTCGAAACTATACATAAGATTAATGTGAATATTTGACATGATATTAAGAAAATTACATTTCATTTTAATTATGTATCACATAATAAAAAGGATTTGATGATTTCCATATTAAAAAACGCATGCATACTATTAAATAATAGATAAGAATACTAATAAATACGATTTTTTTTTCATTGAAACTTTAATTTAATGATAAATCTTTTATCAAACCCCAATATACTCTCTTCAATGATAGCAAAATGACCGCCAAAACATTTCATTATTTCAATGTTTTTTATCAACCTTGTATATATTTCAAATTCAAATTATATGGTGAATAACTTTTTTTATCGAATACTAGATAAGAAATAAATTGAGGTATTAAATTGAGCATGCTGAAGTAGTTAAATATTTCAGCTATTATATTATAGGTAAAAATCTTCGGATGATGGAAGTTTTTGAAACCTGGCAACCGTGCAAGAAGCCGATGAGGAGGACAACGAGCGGGCACTTCTCCCACTTTATAATTCTGCGTTGTGCTTTTCCTTTCCCGCCGCACCGCTCTCATTCGAGTTGTGGTAACCGAGTAGGACGCGTAATTTGTCGAATTTTCGAACCGCGCCTGTCAATTTTTTATTTGCATTGTCGCGACGTTTGTCTAATAATTTCGCGACAAAGAAAACCAACTCAGTGATCGGTATTTTTATTGATCAACGGTTCGATCGTTTGAGCGACCTGTTTTAGTGCAAGTGGGTTATTGGCGGTGGATGCCGATCAAAGTGGATTTATTTATGCCTACTTTGTGTAGTAGTGTAAGTGTGCCATAGAAAAATGTTTACATAGCGATAATCGCGCGATTGTGTTTTGTCGTTTAAATCGTATTCATTCAATTGCTATTTTTGTTTCTTTGCCACGTAGTTCGTATGTTATTTTCGGTATAAGTACCGTTTGGTTTGGTTTGGTGCGATTTGCGACGTGTTGAGGGTTTTCACAAGTTTCCGATAGATTACTTTTATCGACGCTTCCATTAAGTGTAAACTATGTACAGTGCGTGATAAAAAAAGTGCTCAGTGATTGCGAAACTAGTGTGGCAATTTTTTGGATTACCGACGGGATTTTTCACTTGGATAGGATTATAAGGATTAATTATCCATTTTTTTTAAGGTAAATCTGATTTCTGAATTATTCTCATACCTGACTTAGGTTGCCCGTAAAAAATATGGCTTCCACTTAGTTTTTTTTTCACATTTCACTGTAGCACAACTCGATGTTTAATACGAATTTGTAACGAAATATAATCAAAATTAATGTGTTCTATACCTAATTGCCACTAAAGTTATAGCTACACTTGCATATGTAAGTTAAAATCATGTAAATATTCTCAATATCGATATATCTTAATATATCAATATCGAAAACAAAAGTTTATTATACTTTCAGAACTTCTGGCAACGATGTAAGTACTATAATAACCATATACTACAACAAACGAAAATCTATAAGAATCACACAAGTCGTTTTGAAAATAATCGAGATTTTCCACAAATAGTAAATAAATTAATAAATTTAGTAATTAATGTCAGCTAAATAAGTGACAGTTTTATACTTCTTCTTTTTTATTTTTATCTATGGTTATGGTTATTTATTATAGAACCATCAAATCATGTAGAATTCGATGTGCTGTTGCCAGATGTATTTATTTTATTGTATTTGTTGTTATCATTACTTGCAAATTGTATACAAGCAAAGCAGGTTACTAAATTAAAATATTGGATTTGTGATAAGTATACACGGCTTTCGCTTTAGCCGTGAGACAAATAAGCCGTTAACCCCGTTTTACTTCGTTCGAATAAAATACGTTATAAATAGACGTGTTTATATAAAATATGGACGTTCACAAAGATGAATAGGATGCTTATAAATATTTGACTGTAATTAACACTTGTCGTATTTAAATAACAGTGTACTAACACCTTTCTATAAACAGGTACTGTTTTAATTTTTTGCGCTTGCGCATTTTACCTTTTGTCATGCCAATGCAGTTGGTGTATTTTTGGAATTTCCCACGCGTACGCTAACGAACATAATGACGGAAAAATTGTTTGTGAAAGTATGCTTGGATATATTTTTAAACAATAACAATACACTGGGTTTATTTGTAGACGCTCGCTTGTGCGTCGAGAATTTGAACTAGTAAATTTATAAGTAAAGATCAAATAAACTTGGTGTATATTTATATATATACAGAAAACGAAACTATTGTATATATGTCATATCATACTAATATCGTTATATCAATTAAATAAATATTGACACTGATTTCACGTTTAATTACTTTTAACTGTTTCCGGATTTAAATTAACATCCCTTTCATTAAATAATAATAAATTAATGACTATTAAAAATCTTCTTTAATAACGTCGGGATCTTGTATTAATCATTAATAAGTCAACAAACTAGGTCTCTCAATCGAACCATTATTTATCTATGTTCCAATCAATATACAAAAGTTAAAAAAGAAGAATCGTCATATAATGCGCTAGTCAAAATAATAGCATAGTGACACATGTAAACTTGAAATCATTATTACGAATAAATTAATTCGATATATTACAAATCTTGAATTTAAACGAGAAAAATATGAAAATTTCAACAATATTATCGTCGAGATTTTGTACAATTCATTTAAAAGTCAACTTAATTTCAATCGATATTAAAAAGTTAAAAAAGAAGAATCGTCGATTATCAACTGTCAAAAAACTATATAAACAAATAAAAACTCGGAATATTTGGTAAACCTTTTCAACAAGTGATGTCGAATTCCGGAAGTTCAGTTTATTTTTATAATAATCGGGACCAGTATGGGTGAAATCTATTACACCTACGTATTCCAGACGCTGGCGTTGGTGTTACGAAATACTTCCGATAGAACGATCTATGAATGGTTTAGACGTTGCCAATAGTTCATAACGCGCAGGTCAAAAACAATAACATAAAATAATTAGTAGTAATTTAAACGAGAATAACATTATAAAAATTCAACGACATTAACGATAAGAAACGAGAAAAGGTTATCGCAAGTTGTTTTGTAACAAATCAATTATCCTATTTGTTAATCGAAAGAATTCTACATTTTTTTTTTGTATTATTAATATTCCGAGAGTTTTTATTTCCGGTATAAATATTTACATTTTGAGGAGAATATCTTGAGAGAGATATTCATAAAAATTTGTTTTATTTTCAATTCCTCCGAGAAGTTTGCCTTTTCGAGTTCGACAAACGCGATGTCAACGAAAACACGTTCGTTAAAATGGTGCTTTTGTATTTGTACACTAAAGTTTCCTTTTTTACCTGTTTTTCATTTAGAGGTCATCGAGACAGTCGTGGACTTTTGTATTGAAAATATAAATTCTTAGAATCTCCAATTTTTTAACCGATCGTAACGTCATAAGTCAAATGTGCGGGGTTGCCAAGTTATTTTTATATCAAGTATTATCTAAATTATATCAATTAAAAATATTTAGATTTTATATTCAAATAAATCAAAAATCGGTCAAAATTTAATATAAAATCGATTAACAACGACGAAAAAGTTTTTATTATAAATAATTTTTTTACAAATTCCAACATGAAAATAAGTAAAAAAATTTGTTAAATCGCATAGAAAGTTGAAAAATATACATTTAAATGGATCTTTTTTATTACCGCCTCGCCGTCTATTGAGCAACATTTTAGAAACCGTATAATAATGTAACCTGTCCTCAACAGTAAATAACACTATAAATAGATTTGGCAACGCCGCCAACTTTTACCTTGTGTGCAGCCTCGAGCGAGAACGGCGCGGGTCGGGCAGAACGATCTGATGGAAGTGTGGTGATCGGTGAACGTTGTTGCCGCCGACGTCGTTGATTTCATGTGCGGCGTCCTCATTCCCAAAGTCATGCGATTTCAATCGCTTCAAAATAATAATTGATTACGACCTGCGTTACCGTTTTTTTTTAATTTAATTTCCTTATTTCCATTAGATCACGTTGACAATATAATAATTATCCCAATTACTAGATGTTTATATCAATATTAGTTTAATGTGATTCTTCTTTTTTCGCGGCCTTGTCGTTCTAGTCACTAGTTATTATAAACTGTTACCTGTGAAGTTTTGGTTTTATAGTTGACTTAACCTATATTTTAATTAACAGTTTTTTGAGTTAAATGGTTTAATGAATCGAAATTATTTCCAGTCAGCATTTATTACGTAGCTTATTTAAAACCTACTAACCTAAATTGTTTTTAGTCGATTCATTTCTTTTATTTTACAACATAATCACAAAAAGTGTCGTTAGATTTATAAACGTGTATCGGATTAAGGTCAATAATAATATTGTATACAATTTTTTTACCATTGCTTAACTTCCACACGTACAAATATTTTTATAAACAAATTTTAATTTTTACTGTATAAAAATTATCACGTTCTGAATAAATACGCCATTTTCAGATCACATAATCTCTCAATAGTTGTACTCACCTTTATAAGGACCATAATGTGTACTACAAAAATCGTATAATACCAATTTGAAAACGTGTGGCATAAACCTTATCAGTGTGACTTCCCAAGCCAAACTAAATTAAATATGGCTGAGAACTGTCAAATCGGTTGTTGTAGAAACAGTGTTGCCAAATTGAAATCTTGTAATTGTTCTAATAAGTCTGTATCTTTAATGGTTGAATACTATCAAGGTAAAGGCCGAATAAAAACAAAAAAAGAATTTTCTATTGTTTATCAGCTGATTGTATAACTACTGCGCTTTTTATTAAATATATCGGTAAAAAAATGAACGAAAATTGTATTTATATTTTTATTATAACTGTATTAGGTATGATTAGACGTGTTATGCGAATAGTAGACACTGCTCACGTATCAACCGGCTGTTAAGTTTGCTGACCTCTCTCATTGAACAGGCGTTTGAAGAAGTGCTGACCTAAAAACGGTCTTTCGCACAAACTAATGCTCCAATGTGAAATTCTTGTAAAAGTTTTGTAAACAAGATCCGTTATGTTCATACAACCAAATACGTATTTTTTTTTCTATTATTATTATTAACTACAAAACTTGATGGTACATATATTGTTTTTTTTTTACACATTTTCGTTTTTATACGAAAAATTATTCGTACGAACAAATAAAAATAGTTCACAGTCCACTGAAGCGTGCTGAATATCTTCTTTGATACAACGAAACAACTTTTTTTATGTACCAATTCAAAAGAGAAGAAGAAAAAAACTACTGTCTAAACTAATCTTATAAATTATGAACCAGTCCCCGTAGGTCTATGTCTTATCTCGTTTCACGCAGTCGGTCCACAATCGGTCGCGACAATATTTCATTTGTTTAGTCTGAAACATTACGTAGAGAATTCTGTTGGATGCATGGGTCTACCCTAGGGGTCGACGATCGACCTGTCGTTGGTTCGTTGTTGTTAAAACGTTACGGGAGGGGGCTAGGAGGGGTCAGAGCCCTTCTGAAGATATTTAGTGGCTGAAAAATCATTTGGTACAAGTCGAAAAAAATATAGAAAAGACTTTGTAGGAAATTATGTTATAATATACCGATAATGTCGTAGGCGTCGAGTGTACTTTAAAATTACATATTCGAATACAAATTTTTTAGTTATCTTATTTTTTTGCAATAAATATCGATAAATAATTGAAATAAATGAAATATTTATCTAGTATAACGAATATAAAATGAAATTAGGCAGTTAATATTTATTAACGACGTATAAAAATTTCCCAAAGTCGATATGTCAAATTTCATGACATTTCGATATGTCAAAAAAAGTGACAGCCATTTAAGTCAAACTATTTTTGTTATTTTGAAAACAATTTCGTTTGATTCACTCGAATTTGAGCTATTTTGATAAAAAAAATAAACCACAATAAATTATCTAACAAAAAAATAACATAATAGCAAAATAAATTGATCAAATACAAGGGATTTTGTTAAAAATTTCTTATAACTTCCGTCTATAGAACGAAGGCCAACCCCAGGGTCGACCACCTCCTCGTCGGTTTTACTGTCAGGTAGTAAGTTCAAAGTCTTATTTGAAAAGTTATTTTTTCACTGGAACACCGTCAGATTTCTTTGTCGAAATATATCGAGCATGCCCCAAATGATACGAAAAAATCATTTTTCATATCGAGTATATAAGTTTCGATATTGATTTTAAACTGAGTATACGCGGTGTGATTAAAAAGTTCATACATCATACACAAATATCAATATTTCGTGGTAGATAACACGAAAGTTAATTTAGCATACACTTTTCACGATAGACGATGACGTAAGCAAAAATGAATACGAGGGTTGCTACGTTTTTAGTTGTGGCAACGTTGATGTGAATTTGACATTGACGTTTTTAATGGTAAACGTACTCGGAACGTAGGCTGACACATAGATGGCGCTGTTACTATTGAATAACCTTCAAAAGACGCTTGTCTAAATTCGGATTTTTTGATACGAGGGTCCGAAAAAGAATTCAGTAACTCGGGAACGATTAACAAGTCAAAACAAGTTCAATATTCATATGGGGGTCGTGAAATGTCTTTTAAACTCATATTAGACCGATAAAAAAATATATAAAAATCCACCGATACGTATTGCGATATTACGAACGTAATATTTCGTATTTCGAATACCCCCTGTATAATCGATTTAATTATAAATGACGTTTGGCGACTAGAAAATTTATGGAATTTAAAGATTTCGTCGGAATTTTAATTAATTACGATGTTTAAGGTATTTTTCATTAGATATAACCTGAAAATTTTCATGTATACAGGGTGGTGTTTTTGGTTAGGAATTTCTCGGAGTTTTGCGGGTCGAAGTCGCCGGAAAACCTCTCGGGAGAGGCTGAAACGTATTTAAATCTCTCATTTATGTTGTCTAATGTTTAATTTTTTGTTGCAGGTGAGGATCTTTGGAAAATTTCGTAAGTACGTCATCGTTTTATCAATTTAAATATATAAATGTCCCCGATTATCGATTCCTATTATCCGAATATCGTTTCCCATACTTTGCACTAATCTTTAACGTATTTACATTGTTGCCACGTTGTCAAATCTATCCGTAGTTGTCAGACACCTTCGCTTGTTTTATTTCGAATTGGGGCGAGGGGCGGTTGGGGACAAAGGACGTTTTTGCTCTCTTTTCAAATGTGGGTTTGTGGGGAGAACGAACTTTGTATAGCGTTAGTTACAGGTACAAAACTGCCGACAGGTGTTACGAGGGTGAAATGGAACTAACCGGAATTGAATATTTTTCGAGTTGTGCGGGGTTGAAAATTTATAATTTCGGCTTGAAAATTTCGTCCCGTTGAAAAGTATTTTTAACGAAAATAAAAAACCGACAGTTTTTGCTGTTGTTTTGGGGGTAGTGGGGGTTTTGGTGACCGCTATGGCCTGTATTTCGAGGTTATGTCTATTTAAATTTTTTTTTTATAGCATGTAATGTAAAATATTGTCATTTTATACTTTTAAATCTGACAAAAACAAAAAAAATATTTTTTTTCAGTCACTTTTTGTATTAGGGGTGCTTTATAAGGGTTGAAACATCACGAAAACATCATTTCTAGTGACTGCTTTGCCCTACAAGGTGAAATTTTGATCGTTTTATACTTTTACATCTGATTAGTAGGAAAAAAATTGAATTTTTTCGTATTTTTGGTCAATTTTTATATGAGGGGTGCTTTATAAGGGTTGAAACATCACGAAAACATGATGATTTTTATTGATTATCACGCCCTGTAATGTGAAATTATGATCGTTTTATACTTTTACATCTGATTAGTAGGGAAAAAATTATATTTTTCGTCAATTTTTATATGAGGGGTAGTTAATAAGGGTTGAAACATCACGAAAACATGATTTTTATTGATTATCACGCCCTGTAATGTGTAATTATGATCGTTTTATACTTTTACATCTGATTAGTAGGGAAAAAATTATATTTTTCGTCAATTTTTATATGAGGGGTGCTTTATAAGGGTTGAAACATCACGAAAACATGATTTTTATTGATTATCACGCCCTGTAATGTGTAATTATGATCGTTTTATACTTTTACATCTGATTAGTAGGGAAAAAATTATATTTTTCGTCAATTTTTATATGAGGGGTAGTTAATAAGGGTTGAAACATCACGAAAACATGATTTTTATTGATTATCACGCCCTGTAATGTGTAATTATGATCGTTTTATACTTTTACATCTGATTAGTAGGGAAAAAATTATATTTTTCGTCAATTTTTATATGAGGGGTGCTTTATAAGGGTTGAAACATCACGAAAACATGATTTTTATTGATTATCACGCCCTGTAATGTGTAATTATGATCGTTTTATACTTTTACATCTGATTAGTAGGGAAAAAATTATATTTTTCGTCAATTTTTATATGAGGGGTAGTTAATAAGGGTTGAAACATCACGAAAACATGATTTTTATTGATTATCACGCCCTGTAATGTGTAATTATGATCGTTTTATACTTTTACATCTGATTAGTAGGGAAAAAATTATATTTTTCGTCAATTTTTATATGAGGGGTGCTTTATAAGGGTTGAAACATCACGAAAACATGATTTTTATTGATTATCACGCCCTGTAATGTGTAATTATGATCGTTTTATACTTTTACATCTGATTAGTAGGGAAAAAATTATATTTTTCGTCAATTTTTATATGAGGGGTAGTTAATAAGGGTTGAAACATCACGAAAACATGATTTTTATTGATTATCACGCCCTGTAATGTGTAATTATGATCGTTTTATACTTTTACATCTGATTAGTAGGGAAAAAATTATATTTTTCGTCAATTTTTATATGAGGGGTGCTTTATAAGGGTTGAAACATCACGAAAACATGATTTTTATTGATTATCACGCCCTGTAATGTGTAATTATGATCGTTTTATACTTTTACATCTGATTAGTAGGGAAAAAATTATATTTTTCGTCAATTTTTATATGAGGGGTAGTTAATAAGGGTTGAAACATCACGAAAACATGATTTTTATTGATTATCACGCCCTGTAATGTGTAATTATGATCGTTTTATACTTTTACATCTGATTAGTAGGGAAAAAATTATATTTTTCGTCAATTTTTATATGAGGGGTGCTTTATAAGGGTTGAAACATCACGAAAACATGATTTTTATTGATTATCACGCCCTGTAATGTGTAATTATGATCGTTTTATACTTTTACATCTGATTAGTAGGGAAAAAATTATATTTTTCGTCAATTTTTATATGAGGGGTAGTTAATAAGGGTTGAAACATCACGAAAACATGATTTTTATTGATTATCACGCCCTGTAATGTGTAATTATGATCGTTTTATACTTTTACATCTGATTAGTAGGGAAAAAATTATATTTTTCGTCAATTTTTATATGAGGGGTAGTTAATAAGGGTTGAAACATCACGAAAACATGATTTTTATTGATTATCACGCCCTGTAATGTGTAATTATGATCGTTTTATACTTTTACATCTGATTAGTAGGGAAAAAATTATATTTTTCGTCAATTTTTATATGAGGGGTAGTTAATAAGGGTTGAAACATCACGAAAACATGATTTTTATTGATTATCACGCCCTGTAATGTGTAATTATGATCGTTTTATACTTTTACATCTGATTAGTAGGGAAAAAATTATATTTTTCGTCAATTTTTATATGAGGGGTAGTTAATAAGGGTTGAAACATCACGAAAACATGATTTTTATTGATTATCACGCCCTGTAATGTGTAATTATGATCGTTTTATACTTTTACATCTGATTAGTAGGGAAAAAATTATATTTTTCGTCAATTTTTATATGAGGGGTAGTTAATAAGGGTTGAAACATCACGAAAACATGATTTTTATTGATTATCACGCCCTGTAATGTGTAATTATGATCGTTTTATACTTTTACATCTGATTAGTAGGGAAAAAATTATATTTTTCGTCAATTTTTATATGAGGGGTAGTTAATAAGGGTTGAAACATCACGAAAACATGATTTTTATTGATTATCACGCCCTGTAATGTGTAATTATGATCGTTTTATACTTTTACATCTGATTAGTAGGGAAAAAATTATATTTTTCGTCAATTTTTATATGAGGGGTGCTTTATAAGGGTTGAAACATCACGAAAACATGATTTTTATTGATTATCACGCCCTGTAATGTGTAATTATGATCGTTTTATACTTTTACATCTGATTAGTAGGGAAAAAATTATATTTTTCGTCAATTTTTATATGAGGGGTAGTTAATAAGGGTTGAAACATCACGAAAACATGATTTTTATTGATTATCACGCCCTGTAATGTGTAATTATGATCGTTTTATACTTTTACATCTGATTAGTAGGGAAAAAATTATATTTTTCGTCAATTTTTATATGAGGGGTAGTTAATAAGGGTTGAAACATCACGAAAACATGATTTTTATTGATTATCACGCCCTGTAATGTGTAATTATGATCGTTTTATACTTTTACATCTGATTAGTAGGGAAAAAATTATATTTTTCGTCAATTTTTATATGAGGGGTAGTTAATAAGGGTTGAAACATCACGAAAACATGATTTTTATTGATTATCACGCCCTGTAATGTGTAATTATGATCGTTTTATACTTTTACATCTGATTAGTAGGGAAAAAATTATATTTTTCGTCAATTTTTATATGAGGGGTAGTTAATAAGGGTTGAAACATCACGAAAACATGATTTTTATTGATTATCACGCCCTGTAATGTGTAATTATGATCGTTTTATACTTTTACATCTGATTAGTAGGGAAAAAATTGAATTTTTTCGTATTTTTGGTCAATTTTTATATGAGGGGTAGTTAATAAGGGTTGAAACATCACGAAAACATGATTTTTATTGATTATCACGCCCTGTAATGTGTAATTATGATCGTTTTATACTTTTACATCTGATTAGTAGGGAAAAAATTGAATTTTTTCGTATTTTTGGTCAATTTTTATATGAGGGGTAGTTAATAAGGGTTGAAACATCACGAAAACATGATTTTTATTGATTATCACGCCCTGTAATGTGTAATTATGATCGTTTTATACTTTTACATCTGATTAGTAGGGAAAAAATTGAATTTTTTCGTATTTTTGGTCAATTTTTATATGAGGGGTGCTTTATAAGGGTTGAAACATCACGAAAACATGATTTTTATTAATTATCACGCCCTGTAATGTGTAATTATGATCGTTTTATACTTTTACATCTGATTAGTAGGGAAAAAATTGAATTTTTTCGTATTTTTGGTCAATTTTTATATGAGGGGTAGTTAATAAGGGTTGAAACATCACGAAAACATGATTTTTATTGATTATCACGCCCTGTAATGTGTAATTATGATCGTTTTATACTTTTACATCTGATTAGTAGGGAAAAAATTGAATTTTTTCGTATTTTTGGTCAATTTTTATATGAGGGGTAGTTAATAAGGGTTGAAACATCACGAAAACATGATTTTTATTGATTATCACGCCCTGTAATGTGTAATTATGATCGTTTTATACTTTTACATCTGATTAGTAGGGAAAAAATTGAATTTTTTCGTATTTTTGGTCAATTTTTATGAGGGGTGGTTAATAAGGGTTGAAACATCACGAAAACTTGATTTTTATTGATTATCACGCCCTATAATGTGAAATTATGATCGTTTTATACTTTTACATCTGATTAGTAGGGAAAAAATTGAATTTTTTCGTATTTTTGGTCAATTTTTATATGAGGGGTAGTTAATAAGGGTTGAAACATCACGAAAACATGATTTTTATTGATTATCACGCCCTGTAATGTGTAATTATGATCGTTTTATACTTTTACATCTGATTAGTAGGAAAAAAATTGAATTTTTTCGTATTTTTGGTCAATTTTTATATGAGGGGTGGTTAATAAGGGTTGAAACATCACGAAAACTTGATTTTTATTGATTATCACGCCCTATAATGTGAAATTATGATCGTTTTATACTTTTACATCTGATTAGTAGGGAAAAAATTGAATTTTTTCGTATTTTTGGTCAATTTTTATATGAGGGGTGGTTTATAAGGGATGAAACATCACGAAAACATGATTTTTATTGATTATCACGCCCTATAATGTGAAATTATGATCGTTTTATACTTTTACATCTGATTAGTAGGGAAAAAATTGAATTTTTTCGTATTTTTGGTCAATTTTTATATGAGGGGTGGTTAATAAGGGTTGAAACATCACGAAAACTTGATTTTTATTGATTATCACGCCCTGTAATGTGTAATTATGATCGTTTTATACTTTTACATCTGATTAGTAGGGAAAAAATTGAATTTTTTCGTATTTTTGGTCAATTTTTATATGAGGGGTGGTTAATAAGGGTTGAAACATCACGAAAACTTGATTTTTATTGATTATCACGCCCTGTAATGTGTAATTATGATCGTTTTATACTTTTACATCTGATTAGTAGGGAAAAAATTGAATTTTTTCGTATTTTTGGTCAATTTTTATATGAGGGGTAGTTAATAAGGGTTGAAACATCACGAAAACTTGATTTTTATTGATTATCACGCCCTATAATGTGAAATTATGATCGTTTTATACTTTTACATCTGATTAGTAGGGAAAAAATTGAATTTTTTCGTATTTTTGGTCAATTTTTATATGAGGGGTGGTTAATAAGGGTTGAAACATCACGAAAACTTGATTTTTATTGATTATCACGCCCTATAATGTGAAATTATGATCGTTTTATACTTTTACATCTGATTAGTAGGGAAAAAATTGAATTTTTTCGTATTTTTGGTCAATTTTTATATGAGGGGTGGTTTATAAGGGATGAAACATCACGAAAACATGATTTTTATTGATTATCACGCCCTATAATGTGAAATTATGATCGTTTTATACTTTTACATCTGATTAGTAGGGAAAAAATTGAATTTTTTCGTATTTTTGGTCAATTTTTATATGAGGGGTGGTTAATAAGGGTTGAAACATCACGAAAACTTGATTTTTATTGATTATCACGCCCTATAATGTGAAATTATGATCGTTTTATACTTTTACATCTGATTAGTAGGGAAAAAATTGAATTTTTTCGTATTTTTGGTCAATTTTTATATGAGGGGTGGTTTATAAGGGATGAAACATCACGAAAACATGATTTTTATTGATTATCACGCCCTATAATGTGAAATTATGATCGTTTTATACTTTTACATCTGATTAGTAGGAAAAAAATTGAATTTTTTCGTATTTTTGGTCAATTTTTATATGAGGGGTGCTTTATAAGGGTTGAAACATCACGAAAACATGATGATTTTTATTGATTATCACGCCCTGTAATGTGAAATTATGATCGTTTTATACTTTTACATCTGATTAGTAGGGAAAAAATTATATTTTTCGTCAATTTTTATATGAGGGGTAGTTAATAAGGGTTGAAACATCACGAAAACATGATTTTTATTGATTATCACGCCCTGTAATGTGTAATTATGATCGTTTTATACTTTTACATCTGATTAGTAGGGAAAAAATTATATTTTTCGTCAATTTTTATATGAGGGGTGCTTTATAAGGGTTGAAACATCACGAAAACATGATTTTTATTGATTATCACGCCCTGTAATGTGTAATTATGATCGTTTTATACTTTTACATCTGATTAGTAGGGAAAAAATTATATTTTTCGTCAATTTTTATATGAGGGGTAGTTAATAAGGGTTGAAACATCACGAAAACATGATTTTTATTGATTATCACGCCCTGTAATGTGTAATTATGATCGTTTTATACTTTTACATCTGATTAGTAGGGAAAAAATTGAATTTTTTCGTATTTTTGGTCAATTTTTATATGAGGGGTGGTTTATAAGGGATGAAACATCACGAAAATATAATTTCTGGGAAGTGTTATGCCATATAGTTGCGAATCATCGTCATTTTATACTTTAAGATCTGATTATTACGAAAAAAAAATTTTTTTCAATACAATTTCTCCATTGGGGTGCTTAATAAGGGTTGAAATATGAAGAAAACGGAAATTTTAGTGACTATTGTACCCTACGATGTGAAATAATGATCATTTTATACTTTTAGATACGGTTAATTAACAAAAAAGTATTTTTTAAGTCAATTTATATATTAAGGGTGCTTCAAAAGGGATGAAACATCATAAAATAAGTATTGTAATGAATTTTATTACCTGCTTTATATAATAACATTTATTACAAACCTTTAAATCCAATTAATATGAATGAAATCTCTTATTAATGAAATTTCTTTATTAGGGGTGGATTATAAGGGTTAGAACGAATTAAAAACGGAAGTTGTTAATAGTTATCATACCTTATAATATAAAAAAATATTGATTTCATATTTTTAATTGTGATTTGGAACGATTTAATAGTTTTGTGATTCTTTAATTTTCAAGGGTAGTTATCACCCCCTAAAAATAAAAAGTAACCACCACAAACATATATAAAGTTCCATGTATAAGATGAAATGAAAATTATCTCAAAATTTTCATTGAAATCGGTTCTGTTTCCAGAATTTAACAGATCATAAGGTTTTTTTTGTCTTCATTGACTGGACTATTACTCTAATCGATTAGGAAGATGAAAATCAACGCCGCACGGCGATTTTTTTTCCAAATCATTCATCAAATAATTTCAAGTAACACTTAATCTACGATTTCTAAATATCATGTCCAGTTCTAACGAGTATTAACTATAACATAAATAATTGTAAACCTTGGTCTACTTTTAACCATATGCGATGTAGGTATATGGCAAAAATTTTTCATTTGAGATAAAAGTGAGGTTAAAAAACCGGTTACTGTTGACACGATGTTTGTAAAATAAAAATTGTAATCATCAGTGAAATTCCTTTTTAGTTGTTTGTAAATGAATGCACAGTAGGGACTCCTGACACCGGCAACCTATAAATTCGACCTTGGGTTCGCCATTTTGGTGGTCAAAGTCATTGCCGGAGACTGTATAAAACTTATTAGATAACAGGAATACATAAATGTTGATGGAAAAAAGCTATTTTTTCATAATACTCGTGGATGAAATAGTGAGAACGTGAAAAGATTTATATGAAAATTATTGTGTGTATATTTGATTGTAGTAGATACTAAAATAATTTATTTACTTCCATCGCCTGGCATACGAGTGAAAATATTTCATAGACGTTCGGTTTATAGTCCGGGAAAGAAAGTGGAAAAATGAACTTGACGTAAATTTTTTCGAAAATTTGATATTGTTTAAATTGTTAAATAGAAATTATGGGAAATAGTGGAAATAACAAAAAACTAAGTTGACATTTCCAAATTTTGATATTTCAAAATGGCGGCCGTACAAATTTATGTATATGTATATTAAATTTTGACAGATGACAAATGAACTAGTAAAAAAAATCAATTTTAATGAAGAAATATACTATTTTTGAATAGAACTAAGATACGAAATAAAAAAAATATGATTATAGTCCAGTTGTTTAGCGTTCGGAGCAATTTTAAGTGAATGAAAACAATAAAAATAAGGTTAATCTTAATAAAACCATAATTTTCCCATTTAAACATTCGAATCATTTAAAAGACAACTATATTTTGATACAACAACTTGAAAATCATAAATAAATACATTTTAAATTATTCCTGAAAAGTATTTTTTCCGTTTTCAAGGCTATTTAAAATAGTTATTTACGTAATAACTATGTAAAGTAGCTTTGCTAATGCGATAAACACATGAGTCGTAAAAAGGCTTTTACACACGAATTGCATACAATATTTTTTCTACTACCGAAAATTTTATCAAAAAAAACTGTTTTTTTTTTAATTAATTTTATTTTTCGTTAAAACAAACTATTGCGTTCAATATTTTGGAAATTTTATACAAGATTAGAAAAAATTAACAAAGGACTAATTAAATTAAAAACCATAACAATATTTAAAGAGGTATGATTAAATTCCAATTAAAAATAATTATTATTGTATAGGTTCGAAAAAAAAAAACTGGAGTGATCGGGGTTTGAACCTGGGATCTCCGGCATGTGAGTCTCGTACTCTAACCACTACGCTACGGAGACCTTAATAATAATTTTTTTTACTCTTAAAGTCAATAATTATTTGATTTGTATACTTAGATCAATAATCCGAATTGTAGAGACGACTATGGTACCCACCCTCAAATAATTTTGCTGGGGGAACAATCGTAGGGGTTGGTTTGAAAATATGCTGCCGGTGATATATATTAACAAAGGGTGTTTGCGCGTGTATGGCGACAAGTGAAAATTGGGGTTGTTCGATCGTAAAAATGAAAAAATAACAATTTTTAATGATTTATAGAATCGTTTATTTGCTTCATTGATAATATTAAGCAACAAACAACGTTTTTTTACGTACGTAAATAATTTTTTTATTCTTCTGTTATTGTTTTTCGAATTTCTATGCGATTCGTGGGTTCGTGTAAGTTCGGATCGATGATAAGGTAGAGGGATGTAGGTATATTGGTTATCACTAAAACGTGTACCAAGAATCGGAGGGGATCTATTCAATTGTATGCTATTAGGACATTTAGAAGGTTATGGAATTTGGAAATTGGAATTTACTGTTATTTTTGAGTGTTAAAAAGTTTTTTTAATTATATCTATGAGTCTTTACCCAAAAAAATAGTTATAAAACCATTATTTTATTGAATAAATGTTATAATCAACTTTTGGATCAATGATAAGGTAGAGGGATGTAGGTATATTGGTTTTCCCTAAAACGTGTACCAAGAATCGGAGGGGATCGATTCAATTGTATGCAATTAAGACATTTAGAAGGTTATGGAATTTGGAATTTACTGTTATTTTTGAGTGCTAAAAAGTTTTTTTAATTATATCTATGAGCCTTTACCCAAAAAAATAGTTATAAAACCATTATTTTATTGAATAAATATTATAATCAACTTTTGGATCGATGATAAGGTAGAGGGATGTAGGTATATTGGTTTTCCCTAAAACGTGTACCAAGAATCGGAGGAGATCGATTCAATTGTATGCAATTAAGACATTTAGAAGGTTATGGAATTTGGAATTTACTGTTATTTTTGAGTGTTAAAAAGTTTTTTTAATTATATCTATGAGCCTTTACCCAAAAAAATAGTTATAAAACCATTATTTTATTGAATAAATGTTATAATCAACTTTTGGATCAATGATAAGGTAGAGGGATGTAGGTATATTGGTTTTCCCTAAAACGTGTACCAAGAATCGGAGGGGATCTATTCAATTGTATGCTATTAGGACATTTAAAAGGTTATGGAATTTGGAAATTGGAATTTACTGTTATTTTTGAGTGCTAAAAAGTTTTTTTAATTATATCTATGAGCCTTTACCCGAAAAAATAGTTAGAAAACCGTTATTTTATTGAATAAATGTTACAATCAACTTTTGGATCAATGATAAGGTAGAGAGATGTAGGTATATTGGTTTTCCCTAAAACGTGTACCAAGAATCGGAGGGGATCGATTCAATTGTATGCTATTAGGATATTTAGAAGGTTATGGAATTTGGAAATTGGAATTTACTGTTATTTTTGAGTGCTAAAAGTTTTTTTAATTATATCTATGAGCCTTTACCCGAAAAAATAGTTAGAAAACCGTTATTTTATTGAATAAATGTTATAATCAACTTTTGGATCAATGATAAGGTAGAGGGATGTAGGTATAATGGTTTTCCCTAAAACGTGTACCAAGAATCGGAGGGGATCGATTCAATTGTATGCAATTAAGACATTTAGAAGGTTATGGAATTTGGAAATTGGAATTTACTGTTATTTTTGAGTGCTAAAAGTTTTTTTAATTATATCTATGAGCCTTTACCCGAAAAAATAGTTAGAAAACCGTTATTTTATTGAATAAATGTTATAATCAACTTTTGGATCAATGATAAGGTAGAGGGATGTAGGTATAATGGTTTTCCCTAAAACGTGTACCAAGAATCGGAGGGGATCGATTCAATTGTATGCAATTAAGACATTTAGAAGGTTATGGAATTTGGAAATTGGAATTTACTGTTATTTTTGAGTGCTAAAAAGTTTTTTTAATTATATCTATGAGCCTTTACCCGAAAAAATAGTTAGAAAGCCGTTATTTTATTGAATAAATGTTACAATCAACTTTTGGATCAATGATAAGGTAGAGAGATGTAGGTATATTGGTTTTCCCTAAAACGTGTACCAAGAATCGGAGGGGATCGATTCAATTGTATGCTATTAGGATATTTAGAAGGTTATGTAATTTGGAAATTGGAATTTACTGTTATTTTTGAGTGCTAAAATTATATCTATGAGTCTGGATCCAAAAAAATAGTTATAAAATCGTTATTTTATTGAATAAATCTTGTAATCAAGTTGAGATATAATATACATGGTCATCGATAATCGTTTATCAACTTGGTAACCTTCAATAATCAATTTTATTAAGTAAGAATATGATTTTTGTTTACTTATGTTTTATCAACGTCCTTAGACACGTTCGTTTATTATTAATATTACGATATGAAATTGACGTGAAATATTTTTAAATAAGAAACAAGTTTGAAACTGGATTTTCGAAAATATATAACCGAGTAATAATTCGATATTATCAAAAAGTCAAATTGAACTGAGTGGAGCCAATTGTCAAGTAATTTGAGCCTAATAAACCAATTTTTTGACCAAATAAACTCAGAAAACCCCAATTTTTGTCTAAATAAATTCATTAAACCCAATTTTGGACCAAAATAATATGAAAAAATCCAATTTTTGAACGAATTTGATTTATTGAACCGATTTTCGAATAAATTGAACTGAGTGAAGCCAATTTTCAAGTAATTTGAGCCTAATAAACCAATTTTTGGCCAAATAAACTCAGAAAAACCCATTTTTTGACTAAATAAATTCATTAAACCCAATTTTGGACCAAAATAATATGAAAAAATCCAATTTTTGAACGAATTTAATTTATTGAACCGATTTTCGAATAAATTGAACTGAGTGGAGCCAATTTTCAAGTAATTTGAGCCTAATAAACCAATTTTTGGCCAAATAAACTCAGAAAAACCCATTTTTTGACTAAATAAATTCATTAAACCCAATTTTGGACCAAAATAATATGAAAAAATCCAATTTTTGAACGAATTTGATTTATTGAACCGATTTTCGAATAAATTGAACTGAATGGAACCAATTTTCAAGTAATTTGAGCCTAATAAACCAATTTTTGGCAAAATAAACTCAGAAAACCCCAATTTTTATCTAAATAAATTAATTAAACCCAATTTTGGACCAAAATAAGATGAAAAAATCCAATTTTTGAACGAATTTGATTTATTGAACCGATTTTCGAATAAATTGAACTGAATGGAACCAATTTTCAAGTAATTTGAGCCTAATAAACCAATTTTTGGCAAAATAAACTCAGAAAACCCCAATTTTTATCTAAATAAATTAATTAAACCCAATTTTGGACTAAAATAATATGGAAAAAGCGAGTTTTTGAACGAATTTAATTTATTAAACCGATTTTCGATTAAATTGAACTGAGTGGAGCCAATTTTCAAGTAATTTGAGCCTAATAAACCAATTTTTGGCCAAATAAACTCAGAAAAACCCATTTTTTGACTAAATAAATTCATTAAACCCAATTTTGCACCAAAATTTAATTCATTAAACCGATTTTCGAATAAATTGAGCCCAAAACCCAATTGTTGACTAAATAAATTAATAAAATCGAATTTTAGGTTATGATAGTTTTAAAAAATACAAATTTTTAAATAAATTTAATTTAATAAACCAATTTTCGATTAAGTTGAACTGAGCCAAGTCAATTTTTAACTAAATCGAGCCCAAAAAACCAATTTTTGAGCAAAATAAATTCATAAAACCCTATTTTTGATAAAATTGAATAAATAAAACCAAATTTTCGACTAAATTAAGCTCAGAACAACCAATTTCCGAGCAAAATAAATTAATAGAACCCAATTTTTTACCAAAACAAGGCATTATATTTAGTATACAGTGCGTATAAATAAAAGTGCTTTCTCGACATACTTACTTCAAATAACTTATAGGAAATCATAATAAATGTCGCAGAAGTTGTGAAAATATCCTCGAACCTACAAAATTCCACAAAATCTCGTTAATTTTTCCTTTATTACGTATACAATTAAAATACAGAATATTTCAATACTTTCCGCACAACCCCCGTATTTATATTCGCGAAATGAACGTAGCGAAGGTAAACAATCGACCAAATGTTGAAATTTGACCTTGAGAATGATATGTGTCATAACTATATTATTCGAACTGTTCTCTCGCAAATAATTGCCTATAATTCGAAGCGATATTTCGTATAATATTTTTATGATTTCATTTAACGAGAAAAATATATCGTCGAAAAACTTTTTACGGTCGAAAACATAAAGCAGTTTAGTTACTTTTACAAATTTAATTTATCATGGCCACTTTAATTTGTTTCGCCGACTACGATCGGTGCTCGTCCGCAATTTCAGCCATACGCCCCGCGGCGGCGTTCGGATACCGGGCGATGTTGTTTATGCCCAGAACGATGCACAGGGCTGTACTCGGGAATGTTTCTGCCCAAAATAATATGAAATTAATTTTAATACCCAAAAAGATATGATGTTTAGTTCGTTTTTGTTTTTCAAATGAAACGATAGGTACTATCAATACGTTTTGTTTAAAATTTTATTTTGGAATCGTTCAATTAAAATTATTTTTAAACAAATTGAAAATGTGAAAGTTGCTATATATACATGAATAATTATTGTAAAAATACGAAATGAGTTTTTTTAGATAAGATAAATTCTTATATACGTTATGGGGTCAACGACTCGACGATCTCGTTGGGGAAACCAGATTGAAAAATATAAATTGAATTCTGAATTTTTTTTTTTTTTTCTATGTGGATTTTTTGTATTTGGAAACGTATAAATGAGTGTTACTTTCGAATCCAATGAAATCAATTTAGCGAAACTCACAAAGGCCAATTTTTAGACCAATTTTAACTTATTTTACAAATTTTATTTGTAAAATAAACATTTTTCAAATAAACTATACTAAGAAAATCCAATTTTCGACTAAATTGAGCCCAAAGAGCCAATTTTCGAACGAACGGAGCCCAAAATCCAATTTTTGACCGAATTGAGCCCAATAAGCCAATTTTTGACTAAATGAATTCATTGAACCCAATTTTGGAACAAAATAATATCAACAAGTCAAGTTTTTGAACTAATTTAATTTTTTAAATCAATAAGTTAAACTGAGCAAATCCAATTTTCGACTAAATTGAGCCCAAAGGGCCAATTTTTGACCAAATAAACTCAGAAAACCCAATTTTTGGACAAACTAAACTTATAGAGCAACTTTCTGACCAAATCAGTCTAAAAAAAAACCAATTTTCAATTGAATTGAATTCAGAAAAACCAATTTTTCACCAAATACATTCCTTAAATCCAATTTTGAACCAAAATAATTTCAAAAAATCCAATTTTTGAACGAATTGAACAATTTTTGAATAAGTTGAACTGAATAAAGCCAATTTCCAAACAAATTCGGCCCGAATAGCCAATTTTTAACTATATAAACTGAAAAAATCAACTTTCTGACTAAAAAAACCAATTTTCAATTGAATTAAATTCAGAAAAACCAATTTTGGACTAAATACATTCCTTAAATCCAATTTTGAACCAAAGTAATTTCAAAAAATCCAATTTTTGAACGAATTGAACAATTTTTGAATAAGTTGAACTGAATAAAGCCAATTTCCAAATAAATTCGGCCCGAATAGCCAATTTTTAACTATATAAACTGAAAAAATCAACTTTCTGACTGAAAAAACCAATTTTCAATTGAATTAAATTCAGAAACCCCAATTTTGGACTAAATACATTCCTTAAATCCGATTTTGAACCAAAATAATTTCAAAAAATCCAATTTTTGAACGAATTGAACAATTTTTGAATAAGTTGAACTGAATAAAGCCAATTTCCAAATAAATTCGGCCCGAATAGCCAATTTTTAACTATGTAAACTGAAAAAATCAACTTTCTGACTAAAAAAACCAATTTTCAATTGAATTAAATTCAGAAAAACCAATTTTGGACTAAATACATTCCTTAAATCCAATTTTGAACCAAAATAATTTCAAAAAATCCAATTTTTGAACAAATTGAACAATTTTTGAATAAGTTGAACTGAATAAAGCCAATTTCCAAATAAATTCGGCCCGAATAGCCAATTTTTAACTATGTAAACTGAAAAAATCAACTTTCTGACTAAAAAAAACCAATTTTCAATTGAATTAAATTCAGAAAAACCAATTTTGGACTAAATACATTCCTTAAATCCAATTTTGAACCAAAATAATTTCAAAAAATCCAATTTTTGAACGAATTGAACAATTTTTGAATAAGTTGAACTGAATAAAGCCAATTTCCAAATAAATTCGGCCCGAATAGCCAATTTTTAACTATGTAAACTGAAAAAATCAACTTTCTGACTAAAAAAAACCAATTTTCAATTGAATTAAATTCAGAAAAACCAATTTTGGACTAAATACATTCCTTAAATCCAATTTTGAACCAAAATAATTTCAAAAAATCCAATTTTTGAACGAATTGAACAATTTTTGAATAAGTTGAACTGAATAAAGCCAATTTCCAAATAAATTCGGCCCGAATAGCCAATTTTTAACTATGTAAACTGAAAAAATCAACTTTCTGACTAAAAAAACCAATTTTCAATTGAATTAAATTCAGAAAAACCAATTTTGGACTAAATACATTCCTTAAATCCAATTTTGAACCAAAATAATTTCAAAAAATCCAATTTTTGAACAAATTGAACAATTTTTGAATAAGTTGAACTGAATAAAGCCAATTTCCAAATAAATTCGGCCCGAATAGCCAATTTTTAACTATATAAACTGAAAAAATCAACTTTCTGACTAAAAAAAACCAATTTTCAATTGAATTAAATTCAGAAAAACCAATTTTGGACTAAATACATTCCTTAAATCCAATTTTGAACCAAAATAATTTCAAAAAATCCAATTTTTGAACGAATTGAACAATTTTTGAATAAGTTGAACTGAATAAAGCCAATTTCCAAATAAATTCGGCCCGAATAGCCAATTTTTAACTATGTAAACTGAAAAAATCAACTTTCTGACTAAAAAAAACCAATTTTCAATTGAATTAAATTCAGAAAAACCAATTTTGGACTAAATACATTCCTTAAATCCAATTTTGAACCAAAATAATTTCAAAAAATCCAATTTTTGAACAAATTGAACAATTTTTGAATAAGTTGAACTGAATAAAGCCAATTTCCAAATAAATTCGGCCCGAATAGCCAATTTTTAACTATATAAACTGAAAAAATCAACTTTCTGACTGAAAAAACCAATTTTCAATTGAATTAAATTCAGAAACCCCAATTTTGGACTAAATACATTCCTTAAATCCGATTTTGAACCAAAATAATTTCAAAAAATCCAATTTTTGAACGAATTGAACAATTTTTGAATAAGTTGAACTGAATAAAGCCAATTTCCAAATAAATTCGGCCCGAATAGCCAATTTTTAACTATGTAAACTGAAAAAATCAACTTTCTGACTAAAAAAAACCAATTTTCAATTGAATTAAATTCAGAAAAACCAATTTTGGACTAAATACATTCCTTAAATCCAATTTTGAACCAAAATAATTTCAAAAAATCCAATTTTTGAACAAATTGAACAATTTTTGAATAAGTTGAACTGAATAAAGCCAATTTCCAAATAAATTCGGCCCGAATAGCCAATTTTTAACTATGTAAACTGAAAAAATCAACTTTCTGACTAAAAAAAACCAATTTTCAATTGAATTAAATTCAGAAAAACCAATTTTGGACTAAATACATTCCTTAAATCCAATTTTGAACCAAAATAATTTCAAAAAATCCAATTTTTGAACGAATTGAACAATTTTTGAATAAGTTGAACTGAATAAAGCCAATTTCCAAATAAATTCGGCCCGAATAGCCAATTTTTAACTATATAAACTGAAAAAATCAACTTTCTGACTAAAAAAAACCAATTTTCAATTGAATTAAATTCAGAAACCCCAATTTTGGACTAAATACATTCCTTAAATCCAATTTTGAACCAAAATAATTTCAAAAAATCCAATTTTTGAACGAATTGAACAATTTTTGAATAAGTTGAACTGAATAAAGCCAATTTCCAAATAAATTCGGCCCGAATAGCCAATTTTTAACTATATAAACTGAAAAAATCAACTTTCTGACTAAAAAAAAACCAATTTTCAATTGAATTAAATTCCGAAAAACCAATTTTTCATCAAATTAACTCAGAAAACCCAATTCCCGAGCAGAATAAATTCATTAAAACCCAATTTCCTACCAAATAAATCGATAAAACCCATTTTTTTAACATATTAAGTTTGTAAACGCCCCTTTTCCAATAAATTAAACTCATAAAAACCAATTATCACCACAAATTACACTTAGAAACGTCAATTGTCATATA
The DNA here is from genome assembly GCF_026250575.1 of Diorhabda carinulata. Lineage (NCBI taxonomy): Eukaryota > Metazoa > Arthropoda > Insecta > Coleoptera > Chrysomelidae > Diorhabda > Diorhabda carinulata. The sequence goes on from NC_079471.1 coordinate 982,412, forward strand.
AACCATCATAAATTAACCACAAACTAAATTTTTAACCATTTTTCGCAGGTAAAAACAACTTCTCCTCTGCCTATATACAACAACGCACATTGAATTACATCTCTCGTAAAGAAACGACAAATTTTCCCATACGTTCGAAAGTTTTTTTTCCATTTTACATCATCCCGAGTTAGGTCCTTTCGTCCTTCGAAGTATTTATATACAGAGCGTTCAAATAAACATGAGGCCGCGTAAAAATTCCGCTAAACAAACTTGAATTTATAAATAAATCTCGAGACGTGGATCTATCGTGTATTATTTCTATCTACGAAAATAAATAAATTTCAATACGTTTTTCACACAGACGTAATTACAAAGGACATTGACCCAAAAATAAATTTATCGCCGACGGTGAAACTCCGTTATAAATAAAATCCATTCTGTTCGCTATCAATTATCATTTTTTCATATAATTAATCGTCGTCGGTGTTTTATATCAGAGTCTCAAACAGGTATAATAAAATTAGAATAATAACAAGTGAAACACGTCGAAAAAAACGTTAATTATTAGTTTTATTACGACAATTCCGACCCCGAATCCGTCTACACATCAAGTCAATGCCTAAATCGGTCCAGAGGTCGAAATTCACTAGCAACACGCCACGCCACGCCGCTCCGCGTGGGACGAATCCGAATTCTCGCACGTAACGGACGCGTGTCGAGATTTATTTCGAGTTTTGGGATTAATAAGTGAAAAACGCGGTGTTTTTAACGATTTTTTCGATTTTACGGACCCAAAATCTTCTTTTTCTCTTGCCGTGTTTATCCAAAAAAAAAACTAGTTCTTTTCAAACTACTGAAAATTCGTCTGTTCGAAATTGTAGAATGAAATAAGCTTGTTGTAGATGTACAACGTGATTTGTGGCGTGGCGTGGCGTGTTTTCAAACAACTACCGCCATCTCTAGGTCGAATCGGGTACTTCTGGAACCATATTTGTATAAATATCGTGCCTTGTAGGTCATAACGCCCTCTAGCATCAACGTTGCTAATTAAATCGCTTTGAATTTATATATTTTGTATTGTCGGACAAAAGTTCTTTCAAACAATATGAAGTTTATAAAAATCAGTTAAGCAGAACCGGACTTACACCGATTTTTTTATACCGAAAGTTCCCACTCTCCCCCAACTCTTATTTGAAAAGATAGATCGAAACTTTCGGTATAAAAAATGTGCCAAATTCGTTAAAAAATTCGATTATTTAATATAAAGTGCAACTTGATTGGATAAATTCTCGAAAATTATATAATAATGAAATTTCTTTAATTATCAAGATATATCCAATACATTTGGCAACAACGTTGTACGTATGTTATTTATACGATTTTTTTAAGTTGTAAGCTCTTTATTTTTCTTTTTAATATTGTTTCGTAAGTAGATTGCAAAATTTACTGGGTTACGCATGAAAAAATTTAAACAATAAAAAAAAAAGTTACGTAAACTTAAATTGTTCATATTAACCTACGTGTGCGAGGTTGCCAAACCTCAGAACCACCCAAACCAACTAATCTAACCAGATATTTGGATAAAAAGGCATTTCCAAATCAAAACTAGAAGAAGAAAAACAGTTTAAACTAAACTTGGTTTAAAATTAGGTCTCCCGACCGGCGTAAACGTTCACGTCGACGTCTGAACGCCAGGCACAGCGTCAGGATGTTTCCAATTTTAATAACGTCAATTAAGATCAATTCAAAAGCATCCTAACCCACTTTTTTCCATCGAATTTCGACATTTTGTACTGTCGTTTACGCTGCAACGGTTCGAAATGGCGTCTACGGTGTCCAGACGCCGATGTCAACGTCTAAAACAGATCACGACATTTCTAAAATAAGAATCGTGACGCGACGTACGACTTGACGCTGTACGCGGCGTACGGCGTGACGCCGTACGCGGCCGACGGCGTCTATAAGAGACTAAAGCTTCAAACAACGCTAATAATTCAAAGCAGACACTTATTCAGTCGCTGGTTCAGTTTTTTTTCCCAAAATGCAGTACCAAAAATCATTAAAACGTCAATTTAAATTGAATTTGTTTTATTGATCGCAATAATCGATTATCGTATGCGGAATTGGTGCGACATAAAAATAGAGGTCATTAAACTTTTAATACATATCCAATTTGATCATTGCCAAGTTGTATAAAATGCTGAATAATCAAATTCAAGGTTGTACGGTACTTTCCGGATATACCCCGTATATTCTAACCATGTTGGTAAACCCAAATATGAATCAGTGACCGGAAATGTTTTTTTTAACAATTTATTCTAGTCATTTGTTGTAAACTGATGTTATACGGGACACCCTGTAATTTTTAATATGATAAAAGTTATATTTTAATAAAATAAATCTAATTTTTATTTCTATATTTACAATTAATATGATTGATTTTATAATATAAAGAAAATATTTTTATACTTTTCGAAAATACCTCGTATATAATTAGATTTCACACAATCACACCTCGTACAATACATAAACCTGTCAAAATGTAAAAAACGATAACTTTATTAAGGTGTTGTTGTTTTTTCGAATATTGCCTGAGTCCTGTCCTGTTTTATCATATTATTAGGACGCTCTTAAACGCGAAATTAATTTAAATTCGTATGAACTGGGCGGTTGCCAGGAAGTAAAAACCCGGATTGATGTACCCGTAATTTCGACTTGATTGTATTATTAAGTCGGTTTTTGTTCAACATAATATTCAAATCGATTGCTTTCCAACAACCTTGACATTGTATATCAATCGAGTACAGTGTGAAACAGGTTTGAAGATGTTTGGATTTCGTGAAAACGAAAATATTTTATTTGTAATAACGTTCGATATTTATTTATGATTTGGTTTGTTCGTCGATTGAAATTTTTGTTAACAAAGCTGCGATCAATAAAATATGATGTTTAATGAAAAATTCAAGGTCGTATATACACGTTTGTTTATTATTTATTTCATATCGCTTGTTAATCAAGTTCAAGGTCGCTCATTTCTATTTGTAAAAATTGTCGTAATGTTTTTATACGATTACGTTTAGCTCAATAAAATGTGCATTAGATTGTGAGTTAATTTGATATATCGCACGCTTAATAACGATGTTTGATGTCATAAATTCCCATCAATATCCGTGCTAGAATTACCAGGATAACATGAGGCAGAATCTTTAAAATGTATTTCGATCACTTTCAAATATCAAATTGGTTTAGAACTTTGCACACTTTTATAGAACTGATGGATGTACCCTCAAAATTATATAACAATAAGATTTAATAGTAAATAATATTGATAAAGTTAATAATAAAAATATGTCGGTTGGTGAATCATCGAAATGAAGTCTGTGACCATGAAAACGAACCGAGTAGAAACCGACGACGACGGATTTAACCTAGAAATTACGATCTCGGTGCGGTCGACGAAATGAAAATAATTAACGATAAATAAATACCATATTCACGTACCCACCGTTTTTAAAAACAATTAAAGAAATATACGAGGGTTTTCTTACAACTTTCCGACTGAGCAAACAAACAAAACCGATACACTTTTTCAAGTCGAAGTTTTTACATATTTCACCCTCGTAAATCATAATTTCCGTTTTTTTTCCATCAAAATTAAAGATTAGGAGACAGGAGAACAGATCTGGTGAATTGTTGATTGTTAGTCAACCATTTTGAAATGACAATTTATAATACCGCCCTCGTATAAATCGAAATAATTCAGATTTTAAAGCGAATATTCCGAAATATCGATACGTAAACAATGTCAGATAACAAAATTATAATTACGAGAAGTTTTTCCGTATTATATTTAATCGTTAATGCAATTATTTGATGCTTGACCTTGAAACGAAACCAGCTTCTATGTACACATTTTCGGTACATAAATTAACTTAAATCGATTGATATTCAATTGGAAATGGAAGTAATAATTGTGTCGACGATTATAAACGTACGGAATCATTGAAAATGACGAATAGAAAGTAAATCGGAGAAAGTTTCAAATTGGCTTACGCTGAAAAAAAGTTGAGTGCAGATTCCTGCAGATAATAATAAACTTGGTGTAAATTAAAAAGTTTTATTCGATTCACTACATTTTAAAGCGACCCTAGCAACTACCGGCTCAAATATATTTCAAGGATAAGGTTCGGAAAAAATTATTTTTGCTGAAATTTCGTTCGGTCTAAAACCACTTTCAAATTTTAACTAAATATCTCGTAAAATATTGATTTTAGAAAAAAAAGTTTCCAATAAAAAATGAAGATCATAACAAGATCTATAAAAAAGGTTATATACATTTTTCACGTAAAATTATTATTTTCGTAGTTACGGCCCAAAATATCTCGACAGAAGTCGAATTTACTAACCTAACTTTTCCTAATCTCCTAATCGTCAAAGTGAGAGTTCTGGAATCACAGAAATAGTTCCCATCACTGTGTTGTATCGTTTTGACATAAATAGCAAAGACAATGTTCACAAAAAAATTAAAAAGCAAAACGAACGGATCAATTGGATTCCAAGGTCAAGTTAAAGTTTTCGCTTTCTTTCAATAGATTAAACATCAAATATTGAATCTATCTATCTACGAGGTAGTTTTGAAACGTTTGCCTTTGACCTCAGATAAAACTTGGGGCACGTTCTGTTGACGTATGACATCGATTTTTTGACAGAAGGTTGTCAAAATTGAATTGTGTACAAAAGTAATTTATTACTTTTTACGACATCCCTCGTATACAGAATATATACGTATATATCTGTTTTTTACTATAAAAGTTGTCCTTAACCTAATTCTTTTCGCCTTATTAGTATAATCCTTTATTCCACACATAAACGTGACCGTTGTTTCAAAAATAACCATTTCGAATTGCTCAATCAAATTAAATACTTTCAATTATATGTAAATGATTAAATTATTTCTAAAAATCATATTTACAATCATTTACTTTGGGTAATGATGACTTCATGACGTAGCTTGACCTAATTTTTGCACAACACGGTATTTAAAGAGAATACGTAAGTTCAAGGTCCCAATATCCATTGTATACCAATTGTCGATTTGGCAACATAGCACATTTGAATTCAAAATAATATCAAATTAATTTGTAGGTTAGTTTCGTTAATATGTCATAATTAATTCAAACGAAAACAAAAGAGTATTTTAAAAAACAATAAAATCGTATCTAATAATTATAAATTCTCGAAATAACTTGCGAGGTTTTGCGTCCTTCATTACAATAAAATTCCTCGTACTAAATCCGTCTGATGAGATCGTTCAACTGACCCAGTTCCTTTCATAAGACGGACGACGTCTGACTCAAGACTTCTTGTTCCGTGATTCTGTTGTAGACTCGTTTCTGTGCTTTGGAAACTGTCAATATAATTCCAACCACAGCTTAATATAATTTTTTTTTAATATACTAAATAATCACAATCTCGATTTTTACTCGTAACGATCTTTAAGTAGGTGGTTGTACAGGTACGGACTTGAATTATTTCACACAGAAATTTATTACTGCTAATAATACGAGGTTGGTCCGAGAAGTATACGAGGTTAGTCCGAGAAGTATCTGGCCGATATTTTTTATATTTCATTCTGTTACATACAGGGTGTCGAAATTTATAGTTAAATTGTGAATATTGAAGTTTTTTACGATAATCGTGTGATCGATAAATTTGAAATTACTTCTCGTAAATTTATATAGTCGCTTACAAATTAACCTTAATTGAGTCTCGCCGCGTCCTTTTTCTTTATTGAGAACCCTCGGAAATCGATTCTCGATCCGTAAGTCGGCGGCATCGAGTTAACCTTCAATAACTTGAACGAAATTACCTGGCTACCTCTAGTTTTTGATCCGTTTCAATACACGACATGTCTGACGAAACGTTTCATAAAAAAAATTCAATAATTTTGTAAAAAATTCGCCACGAAATTTATAGATTAATGAATACATACGATTTAAAAAATTCGGGAGGTGATTGTTCGTATGAACCATGGTTATCGTGTAGAATAATACCCGATAAACGGAAATGACGAAGTTTCAGCTCTGGAGATCGAGGAGGTCAATGTTGGGGCCCCCCTCGACCAGTCCAACTATTAAGTTAACCCCTACAATACCAAATAAATTTTGTTGCACGAATGTAGAAACACCCTGTATAATAGATTTGAATATTTTTTCTTTATAAATCCTATTTTTATTATTTTCTTTTAATTTGTTTTAGGATGTCGACGACGTTATTATCATCCATGCTGGCCGTGAGCTGGCTACGTGTCACAGCAGGATAAAACCGCATAAAATTCTTCGAAAAAAGGTAAGTTTCAGTAAACCTCCCTGTTTTCTAAACATATCTTCCCCTACGTTCTCTCTTTTACCCCAAATCTCCTCTACGTTTTCTCTCTATTGTCTCAAATCTCCCCTACGCTCTCTATATTGTCCCAAATCTCCCCTACGTTGTCTCTATTACCCCAAATCTCCCCTACGCTGTCTATATTGTCCCAAATCTCCCCTACGTTCTCTATATTACCCCAAATCTCCCCTACGTTCTCTATATTACCCCAAATCTCCCCTACGTTCTCTATATTACCCCAAATCTCCTCTATGTTTTCTCTCTATTGTCTCAAATCTTCCCTACGCTCTCTATATAACCCCAAATCTCCCCTACGTTCTCTATATTACCCCAAATCTCCCCTACGTTCTCTATATTACCCCAAATCTCCCCTACGTTTTCTATATTACCCCAAATCTCCCCTACGTTCTCTATATTACCACAAATCTCCCCTACGTTCTCTATATTACCCCAAATCTCCCCTACGTTCTCTATATTACCCCAAATCTCCCCTACGCTCTCTATATTGTCCCAAATCTCCCCTACGTTTACTATATTACCCCAAATCTCCCCTACGTTCTCTATATTACCCCGAATCTCCTCTACGTTTTCTCTCTATTGTCTCAAATCTCCCCTACGCTCTCTATATTACCCCAATTCTCCCCTACGCTCTCTATATTACCCCAATTCTCCCCTACGCTCTCTATATTACCCCAATTCTCCCCTACGTTCTCTATATTACCCCAAATCTCCCCTACGTTCTCTATATTACCCCAAATCTCCCCTACGTTCTCTGTATTACCCCAAGTCTCCCCTACGTTCTCTATATTACCACAAATCTCCCCTACGTTCTCTATATTACCCCAAATCTCCCCTACGTTCACTATATTACCTCAAATCTCCCCTACGTTCTCTATATTACCCCAAATCTCCTCTACGTTTTCTCTATATTACCCCAAATCTCCCCTACGTTCACTATATTACCACAAATCTCCCCTACGTTCTCTATATTACCCCAAATCTCCTCTACGTTTTCTCTCTATTGTCTCAAATCTGCCCTACGCTCTCTCTATTGCCCCAAATCTCCCCTACGTTCTCTCTATTACTCCAAATCTCCCCTACGTTCTCCAAATTACCCCTACTCACCCTTTATCCCTCCCTACATTTTGTTTCCTTCTCCTCTATTCTCATTTTTTCCCCCTCTACCTCCTCTACTTTTCCTCTAACATCTTTTACTTTTTCTTTATCGTTTCCTCTATTTTCTACCCTTATTGCTTTCGATTACGTTCCTCAATCATATTTTTTCCACTTCCCTACCACTTATTTACCCCCAAATAAAAAAATCTTAACAAGTAAATTCGAACATAATTTCGTTAGTATTTGTAAATCTGGCAACAACGCGCCGTTATAGAATGTATGAATTGAAGTTTGAAACGATTGGAAGTAGTTTTGGAAATATTGGCGTATAATAAATTTTTCTTATGCTATAAAAGAGTTTTTATCGACGTTATTTGTTATAGAACGATCACTGGCACATATTTCCAACGTTTCCAAACTGTAAATCACATTCTAACCTCCACTGAATTATCGCGTTTCTAACCATAAACTCGTAACTTCAAGACAACTTTAAATCTGTTCGAAATTTCACAATATCTTTATATGGAATTCCCTTATCGTTCCGTTGAAATAAATAGGGTCTACCTGATAAAAAACTAAACATTATCTGTATACTAAATTTTAAATGTTATCACGAATTTACGGTAAAAATTCCAACACTAATCAGCGATGATTCGCAACGTCCACAATACGTAGAGCGTAGCCGTAATCATCTAGATACAATTCACATCCCATGGTTGTTAATCTCCACCGAATATAAACGCAACTATACCTCATATATATATATATATCGTGTGTTGCCTCTACCGGGGACAGCTATAATAGTCCAGTAAAATTAGAATCAGTGCAAGAGAAAATATATCAATGCCAGTCCAGTCTCAGACTCAGTTCGAAAGAAAATTAATATGTGGTTGCCACATGTTACGTGAAATCGGAATTGGTAACGTCAAAATGACAGAAAAAAAATCTTATCTTGTTTAGCTTTTCTCGGCAATTTAAATGATTCTTTTTTTGGTTTAGGGTAGTCATCACAATAATTTTTAAATAAAATTCTTTGTATTTTTTTTTACAATTTGCGATGTACATATTTAACAAAACTTACCGAATAACCCCTAGATTTGTAATATTTTTTCATACCTACAACGTTTTCCATACATTAAAGTTCCGATCCGAGTAATTATTTCTTCGCAAAATAAAAAAATATATATTTGTTAACCCTTTAAACAATTCCGCCAAAAAACATGTGGCATCCACATATTAATTTTTTTCGAAAATAATCTATCAACCCAATTTGACTGGACTATAGTTTTATCATCTTTCTCTCTCTCTGCTGTACGGAATTAACTCGATGCGTAGTCTACAATGTTGCCAGTTATATTTGTAATTATATAAAGCATAGAAAATGGGATTGATTTCGTTGTATATATTTACGAATTTAAATTATGAATTGACATTCTTCAAAGTTAAAATGTGATTCCTATTTACAATTCCCTAACCTTTAAATGTATAATCCTATGATGTCTATTCAAAAAAAGTTCTCGATAAATACTTTGAACGAGTTACCGTGGCAACGTCTCATCAAATTGTTTTGCGACTACGTCAGCTGTCAGTATTGAAATTTCAGTTTGAAATTCGTTGATTAAATGTTCATAGGTGAACTGTTATTTTCAGTACTTGAACAAAACTTTAATCTGATAGTATTAATTCAATCGAAGTTTTCGATTTGGGACTAAATTACGATTGACGGGACTGTGCAATATTCCAAGCAACTCTGTTTTATTTGAAGGTCGAACAAGGTCGATAGAACCATTTTATTTATTCAAGATTTTAATTCAAATTTAACAACAACGTTTTATAAGGTGTTTATAGTCAACAAATTAACAAAAAGTGTGTCATTGTGTAGTAAATTTGTTTTGACTATCTCATGACTAACCTATTTCGTCGACCTTATATTTTTTTCTATTTATTTTCGAATAAACACAATTTCAAGCCACGTACACAAAAGACGACTGCGAAATAATTTAACGTAATAAATTTTCCTTCTACAAAGAACTATTTTTTGTTTGCAATCGACAAACCAATTACGGATCTGACAACGAACGGCAAAGAAATTTACGTCACACAAATTACGTTCTTCCTTTTCATCTCGCGTCTCTCTCTATTGCTACATATTTTGATGGAACGACTTTACGGTTACATCGTTGCCAAATCTCGAAAACGGCGCTATTAATACGGATAAAAGAAAATATCGTTATATTTATAAAACAATTATATCTAAATGTTTATTAAATTAATGTAAATATTTTCGTGTAGAAAATAAGTAAGTACCCAACTGCTTTATGTTTTCCGAGTATCTCTCCATGGGGAATTTTAATATATCTGTAAACAAACGATAAACAGAAGGGCCTTAAACTGAAATAGACAGCCGTAATTTCGGGCTCTCGAGGTGAAATTAGTCGGTTTTAAGATTTTCGGGACACGGAATTTAATAAATTAAAATTGAATTCAAAAGTATATTGATTTCAATAGAAAATGTATTAAAAAACAATAAATCCACATCCAATAATAAATATTTGTTTTTATTCGTTTATCTAAAAAATTTACGTACCACCCTCGTATAATAATATCATATTTATTAAAATTATTCGATAATAACTTTTGGTAAATACCTTGTATATATTATAAAGAAATGTTAGGTTAGGTTTCACGTTTCGATCTCCACCTTTACGTAAATTTAAATTTTCACCAAACGGTTTTTCGTTTTTCGAAAATCATAATTCCCTTCGCGTTATCGTACCATTCGTAAACAGTTAGATATAAATACATTATTCGTACGACATGTGGGTGTTGAAATTGAAACAACCTAATTATAATATAAAAAAAAAGTCATCACGTAACACGGTAATTTATGTGAATAAATATTCACGTCACGCACGACACTGGCACTGTGTGTCGGTTATTTATATTTTTCGTAATCCCCGCCGTTGGTTCCATTGCATCTGGAATGTAAAGATCAAGTTCGAGTTGTAGAGAGTGCGGATGAAGGCGATCGCGAAAATCTAGGTCGTTACATTACGTTCCGATTGACACATGGATTATTTGTATAATTAACATATATTATAGAGCTCAAATTATTTACTAGATAATAAATTGTTATCACTGTTTTTGTTTATATAGTAATTTTAATACGATTTTATTAATTTCACTTGTATGTAACTGACTTTTTAACGGATATTTAGTTGCAATTGATTTAAAAAAAAAAGAAGAAAATGGACGTCACTTGTCGCTTGTCAATAAATGGAGGGAAGTATCGGATGTTGTTATTATTAGAAGTTTTTGTTGAAATAAAGAGATAAAAACAGTTAACAGTTCTTGTAAATAAATAATAAAGTGCGTAAAAACTTGGAATTTCACGGAATATTAGAAACTTTGATGGAAGCCCGTCCAAAACGTCTTAATGGATAGACAAATAAGTATTCTTTGTATTAAAATCGTTATTATACCTTAAAAACACAATTACACTTACCCAAAGTGACGATATAGTCTGCAATTACCACTTTTGTACTGATTTGTTTAATCGGAGATACTTTTCTGAGACTTTACATTAATATTTATAACCTTTTACTGTCAATAAAACACGTCATAATCAGGAGCGGCTTCAGTACTAATTCAAAAGACTGAATGTAGTGTTTGGTAATTCATATTTTTTTGTGCGACAAAAAATTCATGATAAGGATGATAAAATGACAACAGGGTAAGTTTTTTAGGGGTAGAAGAAAAATAATTTTTCTTTCTGGAGAAACTAATGCAGGAATTTTTACTTACTTAAAATTGAATACATACAGATCCCAAAATGTCACTTAGTAATCCGAAACGCAATTACAAATATACGAGGGCTGTTTGAAAATGTCTTGGTTCTTTTTTATATTGAAAACTTTCCAAAAAACACTTGTATGTTATAAAAAATACATACTTATCGAATATAATATTATAGTCTTGACCCCTCCCCCCCGCTCGATGTTACGTGGTTTTGTTTCACAATATTTTACGAATTTTAACTTACCCCGCCCCCTCTTGACAAAACTGCGTGGTTTGTAGACGTTCCCGAAGTTTTGTACGTAAAAAAGTTCAACTCGAAAGTAGACTGAAACTTTCCGGAGTTGAATAACAATCTAAATACCCAACGGATCCAATTTAACTCACTTTTCTCCGATTGTGTCAAATATAAATATCAAACTTTCAAGGAAATGCTACTTTTTATTTTGTTTCCACAAAGTTGGTTAATCATATAGTTAAGTAATTCAAAGTGTCCCTTATTTATCACAAACCTATTAACGTATCGTCTCCAATTAATTATCTTATCTACTGATTTTATAATTATTCATAGTTTATTATTGTATACGATGAGATTTAGTATTTAAGGCAGCTTGTACACTGAAACTGGGCTCTTAATAGTTTGATATTCGTGGAGTTTGGGTAGTCACATTATTTTTTACTCAAATAAACGAAAAATCTTATTTTAAAGTAAAAATTTTTTTGCCTCCCACCGTCGTTTTTTCTGTGTCCTCATTTTTAGTGTTTTCTAAAACTTTTTCACCAAAAAAATTTTTTACTGTATTATATGTTTTATGAAATGGATGAAGAGCGAGTACGGTCCTGGCGACGGAATATGTTCGTTCATTTTCGTATTAATTTCGGTAAAAGTCGATCCCACATGGTTGCGGGAGTTTTGGAAAAGTCACACGCACTATTTCTAACATCAAATTTGAAATCTGCATACTTATTATATCTTATAAATATCATAAAATATATCGTCTTGTATTATTCACTGACTTCCGTTATTTAATATAAAAATTAACTTATAAAAGAAGATTCGAATCGATAGCATTCGACGTCAACTTAACCTCAATTTCTATAAGTATAAAAAGTGACTTTAAAAATTTGTAACAATTGAATTTACACCAACAAAAATGACACAATAGAATTTTTATTGCCGTATTTCCCGCATTAACATTTTTGTCACATCTACGACATGTCGATGAGAAACAATAGGGATCCAGATTACATTTAACTTACCGGAAATTCCGATACCTGTTTCTTTAAGTGCATTTCCCTTTCGTTATTTCCTAAATAATTCACTAGAATCTATTTTTGGTAGGATTGAATATCCAATCGAAAAGAATGAATAGATAAAAATGTCAACACGATTATATATAGTTAGTATCGGTATTTACATTGTTGCCAGATTTTTTATTTTTCTTAATATATCATCATAAAAAAATTTTTAACGATATAATTCTTTTATTATTATTGGTACGCCTATGTCCTTTTATTTTATGTATTATGGTAGTCGAGGCCTTGGCATCCAGACAAACTAATAAATAAAAGCGAAATATAGAAGATACAATCTTTAATGAAAAAAAAAAAAGTAAATTGGAAGTTGTTGAATTCATTTCTGATTTGTTTTCTTTCTAATTCTGCTGCTATAAACGATAAAAATCTGGTTTTACTTCACGTAGTTATCATTTAATAATCATTTGATTCATTCGTATTAGAACAAAATAGAAAGTTTTCTTATACATATTATCAAAACATCTCGTATCTATATGTAATATATATATTGTTTTTTTCCAATTTTCCTACCAAACGATCTTCGAAACTCAATTTCAAACTCATTATTTGTTCCCTACGACGAGAGAAACCACTTCTGAAACACGTAACTAACTCATCCAGCAAGAAAAGAAAGAAGACTAATTTCAGACCGCCATTTCAAACTAAATACAAATTACTGGAAACTAGAAACTAATTATCTCGTAAATAAACGTATTTAATATGTGGTTAATTACAATAACAATCGTTGGCATTTCATCAATTTATATAATTCAAAACAAACTATAAAATTTCTTTCTTGTTTTGATGCTATTAATATAAAAACGAACCAAACTTGTTTCATCTGTCATTCGATTATCATGAAGTTAGCTATTTCCGTAATACGAATATTCCACTTCAAGTACCACTATTGTTTAATAGATGGCGTTACCCGTTATAAAATGTGTCTAATAAGGCAATCGTTTAATAGATGACGCTACGAATTAATTAATGAATTACGTATATTTCACAGTTACACTGCTCGTCAAAAAATGTTTATTTACTGATATTTTTAATATTAAATAATGAATAAATGTGAAATTTTCGTTCAAAATAAGATATTTTGATTGTTATTCACGATTTAATTTACGAGTAATTTATAGTTATACATAACAGAGATACACTGCTCGTCAAAAAAGTGTTGAAATATATTTATATCGCTATAAAACGAATAAAAGTGAAATTTTCGTTAAAAATAAGATATTTTGATTGTTATTCACGATTGAATTTACGAGTATATTATAGTTAGACATAACAGGGATACACTGCCCGTCAAAAAAGTGTTGAAATATATTTATATCGCTATAAAACGAATAAAAGTGAAATTTTCGTTAAAAATAAGATATTTTGATTGTTATTCACGATTGAATTTACGAGTAATTTATAGTTATACATAACAGGGATACACTACCCGTCAAAAAAGTGTTGAAATATATTTATATCGTTATAAAACGAATAAAAGTGAAATTTTCGTTAAAAATAAGATATTTTGATTGTTATTCACGATTGAATTTACCTGTAATTTATACTTATACTCAACATAGATACACTACCCGTCAAAAAAGTGTTGAAATATATTTATATCGTTATAAAACGAATAAAAGTGAAATTTTCGTTAAAAATAAGATATTTTGATTGTTATTCACGATTGAATTTACGAGTATATTATAGTTAGACATAACAGGGATACACTGCCCGTCAAAAAAGTGTTGAAATATATTTATATCGCTATAAAACGAATAAAAGTGAAATTTTCGTTAAAAATAAGATATTTTGATTGTTATTCACGATTGAATTTACCTGTAATTTATACTTATACTCAACATAGATACACTACCCGTCAAAAAAGTGTTGAAATATATTTATATCGTTATAAAACGAATAAAAGTGAAATTTTCGTTAAAAATAAGATATTTTGATTGTTATTCACGATTGAATTTACGAGTAATTTATAGTTATACATAACAGGGATACACTACCCGTCAAAAAAGTGTTGAAATATATTTATATCGCTATAAAACGAATAAAAGTGAAATTTTCGTTAAAAATAAGATATTTTGATTGTTATTCACGATTGAATTTACGAGTATATTATAGTTAGACATAACAGGGATACACTGCCCGTCAAAAAAGTGTTGAAATATATTTATATCGCTATAAAACGAATAAAAGTGAAATTTTCGTTAAAAATAAGATATTTTGATTGTTATTCACGATTGAATTTACGAGTAATTTATAGTTATACATAACAGGGATACACTACCCGTCAAAAAAGTGTTGAAATATATTTATATCGTTATAAAACGAATAAAAGTGAAATTTTCGTTAAAAATAAGATATTTTGATTGTTATTCACGATTGAATTTACCTGTAATTTATACTTATACTCAACATAGATACACTACCCGTCAAAAAAGTGTTGAAATATATTTATATCGTTATAAAACGAATAAAAGTGAAATTTTCGTTAAAAATAAGATATTTTGATTGTTATTCACGATTGATTTACCTGAAATTTATACTTATACTTAACAGAGATACACTGCCCGCCAAAAAAGTGTTGAAATATATTTATATCGCTATAAAACGAATAAAAGTGAAATTTTCGTTAAAAATAAGATATTTTGATTGTTATTCACGATTGAATTTACGAGTAATTTATAGTTATACATAACAGGGATACACTGCCCGTCAAAAAAGTGTTGAAATATATTTATATCGTTATAAAACGAATAAAAGTGAAATTTTCGTTCAAAATAAGATATTTTGATTGTTATTCACGATTGATTTACCTGAAATTTATACTTATACTTAACAGAGATACACTGCCCGCCAAAAAAGTGTTGAAATATGTTTATATCGCTATAAAACGAATAAAAGTGAAATTTTCGTTAAAAATAAGATATTTTGATTGTTATTCACGATTGAATTTACCTGTAATTTATACTTATACTTAACAGAGATACACTGCCCGTCAAAAAAGTGTTGAAATATATTTATATCGTTATAAAACGAATAAAAGTGAAATTTTCGTTAAAAATAAGATATTTTGATTGTTATTCACGATTGATTTACCTGAAATTTATACTTATACTTAACAGAGATACACTGCCCGCCAAAAAAGTGTTGAAATATATTTATATCGCTATAAAACGAATAAAAGTGAAATTTTCGTTAAAAATAAGATATTTTGATTGTTATTCACGATTGAATTTACGAGTAATTTATAGTTATACATAACAGGGATACACTGCCCGTCAAAAAAGTGTTGAAATATATTTATATCGTTATAAAACGAATAAAAGTGAAATTTTCGTTCAAAATAAGATATTTTGATTGTTATTCACGATTGATTTACCTGAAATTTATACTTATACTTAACAGAGATACACTGCCCGCCAAAAAAGTGTTGAAATATGTTTATATCGCTATAAAACGAATAAAAGTGAAATTTTCGTTAAAAATAAGATATTTTGATTGTTATTCACGATTGAATTTACCTGTAATTTATACTTATACTTAACAGAGATACACTGCCCGTCAAAAAAGTGTTGAAATATATTTATATCGTTATAAAACGAATAAAAGTGAAATTTTCGTTAAAAATAAGATATTTTGATTGTTATTCACGATTGAATTTACCTGTAATTTATACTTATACTTAACAGAGATACACTGCCCGTCAAAAAAGTGTTGAAATATATTTATATCGTTATAAAACGAATAAAAGTGAAATTTTCGTTAAAAATAAGATATTTTGATTGTTATTCACGATTAAATTTACGAGTAATTTATAGTTATACATAACAGGGATACACTGCCCGTCAAAAAAGTGTTGAAATATATTTATATCGTTATAAAACGAATAAAAGTGAAATTTTCGTTAAAAATAAGATATTTTGATTGTTATTCACGATTGATTTACCTGAAATTTATACTTATACTTAACAGAGATACACTGCCCGCCAAAAAAGTGTTGAAATATGTTTATATCGCTATAAAACGAATAAAAGTGAAATTTTCGTTAAAAATAAGATATTTTGATTGTTATTCACGATTGAATTTACCTGTAATTTATAGTTATACATAACAGGGATACACTGCCCGTCAAAAAAGTGTTGAAATATATTTATATCGTTATAAAACGAATAAAAGTGAAATTTTCGTTAAAAATAAGATATTTTGATTGTTATTCACGATTGAATTTACGAGTAATTTATAGTTATACATAACAGGGATACACTGCCCGTCAAAAAAGTGTTGAAATATATTTATATCGTTATAAAACGAATAAAAGTGAAATTTTCGTTAAAAATAAGATATTTTGATTGTTATTCACGATTGATTTACCTGAAATTTATACTTATACTTAACAGAGATACACTGCCCGCCAAAAAAGTGTTGAAATATATTTATATCGCTATAAAACGAATAAAAGTGAAATTTTCGTTAAAAATAAGATATTTTGATTGTTATTCACGATTGAATTTACGAGTAATTTATAGTTATACATAACAGGGATACACTGCCCGTCAAAAAAGTGTTGAAATATATTTATATCGTTATAAAACGAATAAAAGTGAAATTTTCGTTCAAAATAAGATTTTTGATTGTTATTCACGATTGAATTTTCGTGTAATTTATAGTTATACATAACAGAGATACACTGCCCGACAAAAATCGTAATTTAAATTTTTTGAAAACGAACTAATGTTGTTGTTTCGTTTCAGATAAGACAATAGCAGGCTAGACCTGCAGGTCATGGATGTTACGTTTACCAACGTATTGGAGGGGGCGCGACAGTACTTCCAGGGGCTGCCGACTGGCTCGAATTCGGCGGTAAGCCCCGCTTATTCATCGGAATCGCATCTAAGGCACGAATACGAACGAAATATTCCGACGTCTTCGAACGCTTATTGGTCGTCGCATGCCAGCGACGCCGTTCAACCTGCCAGAGATCATAATGCGTTACAACGAGAACACGCGCCCGTCCAAAGGGAACAATCGGTACTCAGAGAACACGCTTCGGTGCTTAAAGATCATTCGGTTATACACAGACCGTCGTCTCACGGTTCGGATTCCTCTTCGCATCTATCTCAGTACGGTCAAACCGTTCCCGTATCTCACGAACAGAACCGGCAGTATTATGCAGGTACGGTGTTTTCGATACGCTTAAAATCGATCAAAAAACACGGTTTCCATCATTTTTATGTACGAGAGTTGTTCGAAAAGTTCTACTAGTACGCCCCTGATATGAAAAAACAGTCAAAACAATCGAAAAAGTTCAACAAATGGTGTCCGATGAAACCTATTGGCGTATCAAAAGAACGCATCCGCCATATAATGCTTGAAAATTATGCTATCGGCGCTTTAGATGCCACGTTCCCTCATTTTAGACCAAAAGCGCGTTCTAATGAACATAATGACGCGGTTGAAGCAAAATGAGTCGAATTTTTTCGGTCTATTAATAACCTGGTTCTACCAGTACGCTTCTAAAATGAAAAAACTGTCAAAACAATCGAAAAAGTTCAACAAATGGTGTCCGATGAAACCTATTGGCGTATCAAAAGAACGCATCTGCCATATAACGATTGAAAATTATGCTATCGGCGCTTTAGATGCCACGTTCCCTCATTTTAGACCAAAAGCGCGTTCTAATGAACATAATGACGCGGTTGAAGCAAAATGAGTCGAATTTTTTCGGTCTATTCATAACCTGGTTCTACTAGAACGCTCCTGAAATGAAAAAATAGTCAAAACAATCGAAAAAGTTCAACAAATGGTGTCCGATGAAACCTATTGGCGTATCAAAAGAACGCATCTGCCATATAACGATTGAAAATTATGCTATCGGCGCTTTAGATGCCACGTTCCCTCATTTTAGACCAAAAGCGCGTTCTAATGAACATAATGACGCGGTTGAAGCAAAATGAGTCGAATTTTTTCGGTCTATTCATAACCTGGTTCTACTAGAACGCTCCTGAAATGAAAAAATAGTCAAAACAATCGAAAAAGTTCAATAAATGGTGTCCGATGAAACCTATTGGCGTATCAAAAGAACGCATCCGCCATATAATGATTAAAAATTATGATATTTGCGCTTTAGATGCCACGTTCCCTCATTTTAGACCAAAAGCGCGTTCTAATGAACATAATGACGCGGTTGAAGCAAAATGAGTCGAATTTTTTCGGTCTATTCATAACCTGGTTCTACTAGAACGCTCCTGAAATGAAAAAATAGTCAAAACAATCGAAAAAGTTCAATAAATGGTGTCCGATGAAACCTATTGGCGTATCAAAAGAACGCATCCGCCATATAATGATTAAAAATTATGATATTTGCGCTTTAGATGCCACGTTCCCTCATTTTAGACCAAAAGCGCGTTCTAATGAACATAATGACGCGGTTGAAGCAAAATGAGTCGAATTTTTTCGGTCTATTAATAACCTGGTTCTACCAGTACGCTTCTAAAATGAAAAAACTGTCAAAACAATCGAAAAAGTTCAACAAATGGTGTCCGATGAAACCTATTGGCGTATCAAAAGAACGCATCCGCCATATAATGATTAAAAATTATGATATTTGCGCTTTAGATGCCACGTTCCCTCATTTTAGACCAAAAGCGCGTTCTAATGAACATAATGACGCGGTTGAAGCAAAATGAGTCGAATTTTTTCGGTCTATTAATAACCTGGTTCTACCAGTACGCTTCTAAAATGAAAAAACTGTCAAAACAATCGAAAAAGTTCAACAAATGGTGTCCGATGAAACCTATTAGCGTATCAAAAGAACGCATCTGCCATATAATGATTGAAAATTATGATATTTGCGCTTTAGATGCCACGTTCCCTCATTTTAGACCAAAAGCGCGTTCTAATGAACATAATGACGCGGTTGAAGCAAAATGAGTCGAATTTTTTCGGTCTATTAATAACCTGGTTCTACCAGTACGCTTCTAAAATGAAAAAACTGTCAAAACAATCGAAAAAGTTCAACAAATGGTGTCCGATGAAACCTATTAGCGTATCAAAAGAACGCATCTGCCATATAATGATTGAAAATTATGATATTTGCGCTTTAGATGCCACGTTCCCTCATTTTAGACCAAAAGCGCGTTCTAATGAACATAATGACGCGGTTGAAGCAAAATGAGTCGAATTTTTTCGGTCTATTAATAACCTGGTTCTACCAGTACGCTTCTAAAATGAAAAAACTGTCAAAACAATCGAAAAAGTTCAACAAATGGTGTCCGATGAAACCTATTAGCGTATCAAAAGAACGCATCTGCCATATAATGATTGAAAATTATGATATTTGCGCTTTAGATGCCACGTTCCCTCATTTTAGACCAAAAGCGCGTTCTAATGAACATAATGACGCGATTCAAGCAAATTGAGTCGAATTTTTTCGGTCTATTAATAACCAGGTTCTACTAGAACGCTCCTGAAATGAAAAAATAGTCAAAACAATCGAAAAAGTTCAACAAATGGTGTCCGATGAAGCCTATTGGCGTATCAAAAGAACGCATCCGCCATATAACGATTAAGATTTACGTTATCCGCGCTTTAGATGCCACGGTCACTCATATAACACTAAAAGCGCGTTCGATCGAACGTAACGAAGCGGTTAAAGTCGAAAAACAGTGAAAACGAACTGCTTTCGAAGAGATAAAGATGCTAGATGAAGATTTTCTGGGGATAACGTTTATCAAATATCTTTAAAAGGGTAAAACATGAAAAAGGGGAGTATTACGCATTATTGCTCGATAAGATTGCACCGAAGTGAATGTAATCGAAGACAATGGCAGTGATTTTTCATTAGAACAATAACCAGCGATGTTTTTCCGTTTCCTAACCTTAAAGTTTCGTTCGTAGGAGGAGGAGCGTACGTAAACTTTTGAAACAACTCTCGTAAATTCCCATCAATTTTTTTGGTATTTTAACTCGTTTTTACTTGTTACAGCTTCCTATCAAGAACACTACCAACAACACATACACCAACAACAACAACAACCCATCAAACAACAATCGCACCAACAACACCAATCCCAACTGCAACAACAATCTCCCGTTCATTATCAACAACAAAGACAGCCCTTCGAATTTTCCAGACCTCAAAACACGAATTATACTCAATACCAATCTCACTTGCCCAACGCCGGCTCACCGTACCAACAATCGCCGTCGCCTTATCACCAAATACCGTCGCCGCAACAACCGAGAGCTCCGTCGCGGGAACAAATGGTACCCAGAGTACCTTCCAGAGAACAAACGATACCTCGAGTCCCTTCGCACGAACAATCGGCTCCCAGAACGTCTCAATACTCCCAATCATCCGATACGTACAATTACACTCAATCCGTGTCGTATTATCAACAAACGAAAAACGAAACCACCAATAACGTACCTTACAAACACCCCGTTGAGCATCATTACCCTTCCGCTACGTCCCAACAACAACAACAACAACAACAACAGAAAATGTACTACAAACACGTTTACGGACCCCAACAGACCCACCAATCCGTATTCGCGGCGTCAAGGCAAGAAGAACAGCTCAGAACAATCAGAACCACTCATAATTTACCTCCCATAGCCGCGATATCCCATTACCATTCCAATCGAGCCAGAGAACCGGTAAGACCGACTCCGGCCACCGCAAATAACAAAACCAGAACCTACAGCTCGAATTCCTATCAATCTAATAGCCACAATATACAACAGACTTCGACACCATCGAATTATCAACAGTACCAACCGATAACCACGACAACAACTACGCAATCTTATAACCAAGTTGTAATGACGACGACGTGCAACTATTACGCCAACGCCAATCAAAATCAGTCGTCTTCCAATCGACAATTTACCGCGATCCCATCGAGAAATGTAACAAACGAACCGCCGGTTCCCTCTAATATAATCGACAATACAAACCGAGTCGTCGTCGTCAAAAGGGAATCCCCGTTGGATTTGTCCGTCAAAACGATCCGAACGCCCGCCGATTCCACGTTAATCGACGCCGAAAACGAACGAACCAGATACAGACCTAACCAAACTTTAACGGCCCACAATTATCCGCAACTAGACGTAAATTCGTTTCAAAGGAACCTCACGCAAAGATCGACTCAATTAACGGCAGCTACCGCCCCCAAAGTCGAATTCAGACCGAACTTCAACGTACCGACTTTACCGAAACGATCTACCGACAATAAAGTTTCGTATAAATATTCGATTCCGACGTCCGATAATATAAAATCCAAACCGAGGACGGTTCCGCCTACGCCGCGATTCGTTTCCAACGAACAAATGAAAAAACGGAGCGGCGAAATCGCGCTACCGCCGACGGTACCTAACAAATTACAAAAATTAACGACGGACGCTTGGAGGCAATCGATCGATTTGCAAATCGAAGAACGATTATCGTCCTATAAACAACAACAAGCGAAATTATCGTCGCCCACGAAGATACCGCTCGTTAACGGCTACGACAAACCGAATTACGAACATACCGCGTTTCATACGCAAACGTACGTACCGTCCGCCGGAACGCATCAATATCCCGGCTACAATCCGAAAACTACTAATAATAACAATAATAATTCGTTGACGAATTCGAAAAATACCGTCGGGGTGGATAAGAGAGTTTTGAGTTTGTTGAGAAACAGTTTGGAGGTTAAGGGACAGAAAAAATTGGAACAATTAAAATCGAACGAAAATTTTTCAATTAGATCCGATATACAACACCCTTCGACCGACGTTACCGCCCCTCTACAACCTAAACCGGTATTCGTTAATAGAAACAACGTATCGCCTTTCACCCCCACCAGTTTTCCCGATAATAACAACATAACCGCCTCCTACAAATTCCATATACCGAAAGCGGTGGATTCCATTAATTTCGATACGAACAAAACGAATCGATTATCCGATAAAGAAGATACTGTGATAAATAACAACGTAAATACCGATTGCGACGGTTTAGCGGCTTTCCTAGCGGCCAGAATACGTACTAAAGGCGAATTAAAACAAGGCGGTAACAACAACAAAAGTCAATTACACGACGTCATAGAAAAACAACTTAAATCGAATATAAAACAATACGATATACCGCAACTTACCGATAAAACACTTAAATCGAATATAAAACAATACGATATACCGCAAGTTACCGATAAAACACTTAAATCGCCCGTAAAACATTACGATATACCGCAAGTTACCGATAAACCGCTTAAATCGCCCGTAAAACATTACGATATACCGCAAGTTACCGCGTTTTGCGGTAGCGGTTCGACGCCGCCGAAATCGGCGCAAAAAGACCGTCCGCAAATATGTTCGATCGCTCCGAGAAAAAGATTGTTCAGTAGAAACGAAGATGATTCGAATATAATACCGATTAGGGAAGCGGGATTGCGTAGTTCATCGGAAACTTCGGTGTTCGATTTCCCGGATTCCGATTCGGAAAACGACGTTAACAAAGAAAGTTTGGAGGCGATGAGGAAATGTAGAAAATCCGTTAAGACCGTTTTACCTATCGTCGATTTAAAACAAGAAACTACTCATCGACATCCTCTTCTTCTTCTTCCACCCGCTCCTCCGACGCCGAGCGACGATACGTTTTCGCAAGTTTGCGACAATTTTTTGGAACAATTGAAAAGCGGCATCGGTAAAAAAAAATGCAAAAAAAAGAAAACGATCGAACGG
Source organism: Diorhabda carinulata (assembly GCF_026250575.1). NCBI lineage: Eukaryota > Metazoa > Arthropoda > Insecta > Coleoptera > Chrysomelidae > Diorhabda > Diorhabda carinulata. The sequence goes on from NC_079471.1 coordinate 1,005,728, forward strand.
TTGGACGATAACGCGGAGAACGGAGACGAAGTTATCGTGAAAATCGAAAAAATCGACGACGAAATCAAAGTTTCGACGTGCGAAATCGATTTAAACAAAGTCAAAGAAGAAACCGACGTAAAACAAGAAGAAGATTTGTTTGTGATTAAAAGGAAAAACGTTAGACGCAGGATTTTATCGTCCAGCGATAGTAGCGACGACGAAAACGATAAATCGGAAGTTAAAGTTGTCGACGACGAAGTCAAAACGACCGAGGAGGAAATTAAAGGTTGCGGCGAAAAAATTAGCGAATTAACATCGGCGATTCGTCCTTCTAAGAAACCTTCTTTCGGCGACGGATCGGCGTTTTATCCCGGATGGGAGGAGGGCGTTTACAAATATAAAAAATCTCTGCGCATGCCCCCGACTCTAATACAAGTCACCAGACCTCCGGTTTTCCACAGATTGTCCACTTCTCTGCCCGATTTGGACCCCTGTCCCCAATCGCCCACCGCGTCCATTCCCAACGACGACAAAGACGCGAAAATCAAAGAAAAACGAATCAAATCCGAACCGGACAGCGACGCCGAATCGAATTATTCGGATTTTAACGTTTTTTCGAAAAAAATAAACTACGATTCGGAGGGCAGTTGTTCGATCAAAAGTTTACCGAACACCCCCGCCGGCAAAGAAACCTCGATACTGGACAGATTATTGGAGAAATGCGGCGGCAGAAAAAGGAAAAAATACAAAAGGAAAGACGATCACAGTCCGAAGACGGTGCCCAAATCCGAAAATCCCGTCGAATTACTCCCGACGCCCAGTTTGGAAATAAAACAGGAAGACGACAAAAAAACGAAGAAGTTATCGAATTCCCCCGTAATCAAAGCCGAATCTCCGCTACTAGGTTTCAGAAAATCGACGATGAGCAATTTCAAAGACGCTTTTCTAAAAAGATCCAACAACATTTTGAACAATCAATTCACCACCGTAGTTTTGAATTCGAGAACCCGAAGGGAGACTCGAGTCCAAAAACAAAGGGCGACGATCAAAGAAGTTTTCGGCGAAGACCGACCCGCCTCCGCGCCGCCGGTGACCTGTCTCAACGACATCCAAATAAAGGAAGAGAACGCCAGCTGTTTGGGCAACCTCGTGGTCAGATTGGAGAAGAAGGACGATCTGATCAGGGAAGCGACCGATTTGAAAAGAGACACAAAACGCGAAACGACCGAATCGAACAAAGACGGAACCGGCGATCCGATCGAACCGAAACCGTCGATCAAGATCGAAACGGAAGATTCGATGATCGACGAAGACACGAGAAGTTTGGACGACGTCACCGTTAAATCGGAAACCGCTTCGGTGGACGGCGACGACGGAAGCGCGTCGGGCCGGAAACGCGGCAAATTCGGTAAAATACGTCGGAAATTCAGTTCCGGTTTCGATTATATTAGGAAAAAGAAGAAAGTTAAGAAAGACGCGGTGGAAAACGAATCGGCCGAAAAGAAAAAGAAGAAATCGGCGGTGTCGAAAACTTTGGAATCGGTCGATGATATACAGAGGGAAATCAAAACTTGGGTGCTGAATAAGGGGATAGGGGAGACGCATTTGCATAGGGCCGCTAGGTTAGGATATACGGTGAGTTGAAATTTATTTATTTATTCGCTACTTTAACACTTGTATCTAATTCTCTAAGCACTAATTTATTTAAATGCGCCGTTTGTTTCACTTTGTACTAGCGCCTATTTATACCCGAAGGATTTTTCTCGATAATTCGGATTGCGAAATGCGAACGAACAAACGAAAAACAAATTGATTGTATAAAAACGGGCGGAACGTACGGTAAACAGGTTGTAAAAAACGTTTTACAACAGAAGTTGTTTGTATCCGGCGGAACGATTTCACGGTCCGTGTCGTGGACGAGTAACAATATGAAATTTACAGTGTTGCCAGTAGTTTCGTAAAAAATGTGTATACGTTTTTTCTTGAATACGAGTGGCGTTATGAAAATTTTTTGCCAAGCAAATTGTAATTGTAATTTTTCAGTTTTTTTTGAAAAAATAAACCATTCTTTGACTTTAGAGATTGTCTCTTTCAAAATTGAACCATTTTTTGTCTTTAGAGAGTGTTTTTTTTGAAAAAATAAACCATTCTTTGACTTTAGAGATTGTCTTTTTCAAAATTGAACCATTTTTTGTCTTTAGAGAGTGTTTTTTTTGAAAAAATAAACCATTCTTTGACTTTAGAGATTGTCTTTTTCAAAATTGAACCATTTTTTGTCTTTAGAAACTGTTTTTTCCAAAAATAATCGTGTCATTTGCTTCTAGAGACTCCTTTTTTCAAAATTGAACCATTTTTTGTCTTTAGAGAGTGTTTTTTTTGAAAAAATAAACCATTCTTTGACTTTAGAGATTGTCTTTTTCAAAATTGAACCATTTTTTGTCTTTAGAAACTGTTTTTTCCAAAAATAATCGTGTCATTTGCTTCTAGAGACTCCTTTTTTCGAAAATGAACCATTTTTTGTCTTTAGAGAGTGTTTTTTTTGAAAAAATAAACCATTCTTTGACTTTAGAGATTGTCTTTTTCAAAATTGAACCATTTTTTGTCTTTAGAAACTGTTTTTTCCAAAAATAATCGTGTCATTTGCTTCTAGAGACTCCTTTTTTCAAAATTGAACCATTTTTTGTCTTTAGAGAGTGTTTTTTTTGAAAAAATAAACCATTCTTTGACTTTAGAGATTGTCTTTTTCAAAATTGAACCATTTTTTGTCTTTAGAAACTGTTTTTTCCAAAAATAATCGTGTCATTTGCTTCTAGAGACTCCTTTTTTCGAAAATGAACCATTTTTTGTCTTTAGAGAGTGTTTTTTTTGAAAAAATAAACCATTCTTTGACTTTAGAGATTGTCTTTTTCAAAATTGAACCATTTTTTGTCTTTAGAAACTGTTTTTTCCAAAAATAATCGTGTCATTTGCTTCTAGAGACTCCTTTTTTCAAAATTGAACCATTTTTTGTCTTTAGAGAGTGTTTTTTTTGAAAAAATAAACCATTCTTTGACTTTAGAGATTGTCTTTTTCAAAATTGAACCATTTTTTGTCTTTAGAGAGTGTTTTTTTGAAAAAATAAACCATTCTTTGACTTTAGAGATTGTCTCTTTCAAAATTGAACCATTTTTTGTCTTTAGAGAGTGTTTTTTTTGAAAAAATAAACCATTCTTTGACTTTAGAGATTGTCTTTTTCAAAATTGAACCATTTTTTGTCTTTAGAGAGTGTTTTTTTGAAAAAATAAACCATTCTTTGACTTTAGAGATTGTCTTTTTCAAAATTGAACCATTTTTTGTCTTTAGAGAGTGTTTTTTTGAAAAAATAAACCATTCTTTGACTTTAGAGATTGTCTCTTTCAAAATTGAACCATTTTTTGTCTTTAGAGAGTGTTTTTTTTGAAAAAATAAACCATTCTTTGACTTTAGAGATTGTCTCTTTCAAAATTGAACCATTTTTTGTCTTTAGAGAGTGTTTTTTTGAAAAAATAAACCATTCTTTGACTTTAGAGATTGTCTCTTTCAAAATTGAACCATTTTTTGTCTTTAGAGAGTGTTTTTTTTGAAAAAATAAACCATTCTTTGACTTTAGAGATTGTCTCTTTCAAAATTGAACCATTTTTTGTCTTTAGAGAGTGTTTTTTTTGAAAAAATAAACCATTCTTTGACTTTAGAGATTGTCTCTTTCAAAATTGAACCATTTTTTGTCTTTAGAGAGTGTTTTTTTGAAAAAATAAACCATTCTTTGACTTTAGAGATTGTCTCTTTCAAAATTGAACCATTTTTTGTCTTTAGAGAGTGTTTTTTTGAAAAAATAAACCATTCTTTGACTTTAGAGATTGTCTCTTTCAAAATTGAACCATTTTTTGTCTTTAGAGAGTGTTTTTTTGAAAAAATAAACCATTCTTTGACTTTAGAGATTGTCTTTTTCAAAATTGAACCATTTTTTGTCTTTAGAGAGTGTTTTTTTGAAAAAATAAACCATTCTTTGACTTTAGAGATTGTCTTTTTCAAAATTGAACCATTTTTTGTCTTTAGAAACTGTTTTTTCCAAAAATAATCGTGTCATTTGCTTCTAGAGACTCCTTTTTTCGAAAATGAACCATTTTTTGTCTTTAGAGAGTGTTTTTTTTGAAAAAATAAACCATTCTTTGACTTTAGAGATTGTCTTTTTCATAATTGAACCATTTTTTGTCTTTAGAGACTGTTTTTTTGAAAAAATAAACCATTCTTTGACTTTAGAGATTGTCTTTTTCATAATTGAACCATTTTTTGTCTTTAGAGACTGTTTTTTTGAAAAAATAAACCATTCTTTGACTTTAGAGATTGTCTTTTTCAAAATTGAACCATTTTTTGTCTTTAGAGAGTGTTTTTTTGAAAAAATAAACCATTCTTTGACTTTAGAGATTGTCTTTTTCATAATTGAACCATTTTTTGTCTTTAGAGACTGTTTTTTTGAAAAAATAAACCATTCTTTGACTTTAGAGATTGTCTTTTTCATAATTGAACCATTTTTTGTCTTTAGAGAGTGTTTTTTTGAAAAAATAAACCATTCTTTGACTTTAGAGATTGTCTCTTTCAAAATTGAACCATTTTTTGTCTTTAGAGAGTGTTTTTTTTGAAAAAATAAACCATTCTTTGACTTTAGAGATTGTCTCTTTCAAAATTGAACCATTTTTTGTCTTTAGAGAGTGTTTTTTTGAAAAAATAAACCATTCTTTGACTTTAGAGATTGTCTCTTTCAAAATTGAACCATTTTTTGTCTTTAGAGAGTGTTTTTTTGAAAAAATAAACCATTCTTTGACTTTAGAGATTGTCTCTTTCAAAATTGAACCATTTTTTGTCTTTAGAGAGTGTTTTTTTGAAAAAATAAACCATTCTTTGACTTTAGAGATTGTCTTTTTCAAAATTGAACCATTTTTTGTCTTTAGAGAGTGTTTTTTTGAAAAAATAAACCATTCTTTGACTTTAGAGATTGTCTTTTTCAAAATTGAACCATTTTTTGTCTTTAGAAACTGTTTTTTCCAAAAATAATCGTGTCATTTGCTTCTAGAGACTCCTTTTTTCGAAAATGAACCATTTTTTGTCTTTAGAGAGTGTTTTTTTTGAAAAAATAAACCATTCTTTGACTTTAGAGATTGTCTTTTTCATAATTGAACCATTTTTTGTCTTTAGAGACTGTTTTTTTGAAAAAATAAACCATTCTTTGACTTTAGAGATTGTCTTTTTCATAATTGAACCATTTTTTGTCTTTAGAGACTGTTTTTTTGAAAAAATAAACCATTCTTTGACTTTAGAGATTGTCTTTTTCAAAATTGAACCATTTTTTGTCTTTAGAAACTGTTTTTTCCAAAAATAATCGTGTAATTTGCTTCTAGAGACTCCTTTTTTCGAAAATGAACCATTTTTTGTCTTTAGAGAGTGTTTTTTTTGAAAAAATAAACCATTCTTTGACTTTAGAGATTGTCTTTTTCATAATTGAACCATTTTTTGTCTTTAGAGACTGTTTTTTTGAAAAAATAAACCATTCTTTGACTTTAGAGATTGTCTTTTTCATAATTGAACCATTTTTTGTCTTTAGAGACTGTTTTTTTGAAAAAATAAACCATTCTTTGACTTTAGAGATTGTCTTTTTCGAAAATGAACCATTTTTTGTCTTTAGAGTTTAGCATTTTCATACTAAAGTGAACATCAGATACGTTTTTTTGAGTAGTAAAAACTGTTTTCAATAAAACTTCACTAATAACTAGAAATAAGTCAAAAAGTAGTAACAGCGACCCTTAAATTTTCTATAAAACCGATACGATTTATATAAATAAAAAAAGAAAAAAAAATTTATTGTAACAGGACGTCACAGCATACTGTTTAGAAAAAACGGATTGTCCTCCTTCGCCTAGAGACAACGCCGGATACACTCCATTACATTGGGCCTGTTCGAAAGGGCATCTCCAGATAGCGAAACTTCTCTTACTCTATGGCGCCAATCCAAGTGAGAGTGCGCAGGGAGGCATAAGGTAAGTATAAACAAAAACCGTTACGTAACAGCGCGTCCCACCTCTATTTTTGAGGTAAACCAAACCGTTTGAGCTCTGCATCTTTTGGTTAAAGTTTTGTTTGAAATTCATTTGTTTCTTACTATGTAATCTATAACATATATTCGATGGGTTAGGACGTAAAAACACGCATTTCTCTACCACCACCAACCCCAATCAATTTCCTGTTGGGGTGGTAACAACCTCAAGCGAAAATGTCGAAATATATATATTACTGTCCTTTTCTAACTCATGAAAAGATCTCAAAATTTCTAGATTAATCTGGAAACTTTCAAAATGTTCGAAGAAAGTTCTAGAATAGTCTGCAAACTTCCAAAATGTTTGAGAAAGTTCTAGAATGATCTAGAAACTTCCGAAATGAGTGCAGTTTAATCAAAATGTTCGGAGAAAGTTCTAGAATAGTCTAGAAAGTTCCAAAATGAGTACAATTTATTCCAAAATGTTCGAAGAAAGTTCTAGAATAGTCTGCAAACTTCCAAAATGTTTGAGAAAGTTCTAGAATGATCTAGAAACTTCCAAAATGAGTGCAGTTTAATCAAAATGTTCGGAGAAAGTTCTAGAATAGTCTAGAAAGTTCCAAAATGAGTACAATTTATTCCAAAATGTTCGAAGAAAGTTCTAGAATGATCTAGAAACTTCCGAAATGAGTGCAGTTTAATCAAAATGTTCGGAGAAAGTTCTAGAATAGTCTAGAAAGTTCCAAAATGAGTACAATTTATTCCAAAATGTTCGAAGAAAGTTCTAGAATAGTCTGCAAACTTCCAAAATGTTTGAGAAAGTTCTAGAATGATCTAGAAACTTCCAAAATGAGTGCAGTTTAATCAAAATGTTCGGAGAAAGTTCTAGAATAGTCTAGAAAGTTCCAAAATGAGTACAATTTATTCCAAAATGTTCGAAGAAAGTTCTAGAATAGTCTGCAAACTTCCAAAATGTTTGAGAAAGTTCTAGAATGATCTAGAAACTTCCGAAATGAGTGCAGTTTAATCAAAATGTTCGGAGAAAGTTCTAGAATAGTCTAGAAAGTTCCAAAATGAGTACAATTTATTCCAAAATGTTCGAAGAAAGTTCTAGAATAGTCTGCAAACTTCCAAAATGTTTGAGAAAGTTCTAGAATGATCTAGAAACTTCCGAAATGAGTGCAGTTTAATCAAAATGTTCGGAGAAAGTTCTAGAATAGTCTAGAAAGTTCCAAAATGAGTACAATTTATTCCAAAATGTTCGAAGAAAGTTCTAGAATAGTCTGCAAACTTCCAAAATGTTTGAGAAAGTTCTAGAATGATCTAGAAACTTCCAAAATGAGTGCAGTTTAATCAAAATGTTCGGAGAAAGTTCTAGAATAGTCTAGAAAGTTCCAAAATGAGTACAATTTATTCCAAAATGTTCGAAGAAAGTTCTAGAATAGTCTGCAAACTTCCAAAATGTTTGAGAAAGTTCTAGAATGATCTAGAAACTTCCAAAATGAGTGCAGTTTAATCAAAATGTTCGGAGAAAGTTCTAGAATAGTCTAGAAAGTTCCAAAATGAGTACAATTTATTCCAAAATGTTCGAAGAAAGTTCTAGAATAGTCTGCAAACTTCCAAAATGTTTGAGAAAGTTCTAGAATGATCTAGAAACTTCCGAAATGAGTGCAGTTTAATCAAAATGTTCGGAGAAAGTTCTAGAATAGTCTAGAAAGTTCCAAAATGAGTACAATTTATTCCAAAATGTTCGAAGAAAGTTCTAGAATAGTCTGCAAACTTCCAAAATGTTTGAGAAAGTTCTAGAATGATCTAGAAACTTCCGAAATGAGTGCAGTTTAATCAAAATGTTCGGAGAAAGTTCTAGAATAGTCTAGAAAGTTCCAAAATTAGTACAATTTATTCCAAAATGTTCGAAGAAAGTTCTAGAATGATCTAGAAACTTCCGAAATGAGTGCAGTTTAATCAAAATGTTCGGAGAAAGTTCTAGAATAGTCTAGAAAGTTCCAAAATTAGTACAATTTATTCCAACATGTTCGAAGAAAGTTCTAGAATGATTTGGAAACTTCCAAAATGTTTGAGAAAGTTTTAGAATGATCTAGAAACTTCCGAAATGAGTGCAGTTTAATCAAAATGTTCGGAGAAAGTTCTAGAATAGTCTAGAAAGTTCCAAAATGAGTACAATTTATTCCAAAATGTTCGAAGAAAGTTATAGAATGATTTGGAAACTTCCAAAATGTTTGAGATAGTTTTAGAATGATCTGGAAACTTCCAAAACGAGTGCAGTTTAATCAAAATGTTCGGAGAAAGTTCTAGAATAGTCTAGAAAGTTCCAAAATGAGTACAATTTATTCCAAAATGTTCGAAGAAAGTTATAGAATGATTTGGAAACTTCCAAAATGTTTGAGAAAGTTTTAGAATGATCTGGAAACTTCCAAAACGAGTGCAGTTTAATCAAAATGTTCGGAGAAAGTTCTAGAATAGTCTAGAAAGTTCCAAAATGAGTACAATTTATTCCAAAATGTTCGAAGAAAGTTATAGAATGATTTGGAAACTTCCAAAATGTTTGAGATAGTTTTAGAATGATCTGGAAACCTCCAAAATGTTTGAGAAAGTTCTAGAATGATCTGGAAACTTCCAAAATATTTGAGAAAGTTCTAGAATGATCCGGAAACTTCCAAAATAATTACAATCTATTCCAAATGTTCGAAGAAAGTTCTAGAAACTTCCGAAATGTTTGAGAAAGTTCTATAACGATCTGGAAACTTCCAAAACGAGTGCAGTTTATTCAAAATGTTCGAAGAAAGTTCCAAAACGAGTGCAATTTGTCATGATCGATTCAGAATGTTCCACAACGTTCTAGAAATTTTTTCTGTTTCTGTTATTTTCGCTTGTGTCATTTTCTTCAAGGCAGTGCACATGCTGATCAGACGCTTGATCTTGAATTTTCCATTTTGTTGTTGTAGGCCTCTACACGAAGCTGTCGAAAACGGTTTCGTAGAAATTGCGAGGTTGCTATTATCTTACGGCGCCGATCCCACTTTAGCAACCTATTCGGGTTTGACGCCCTTGGCGTTGACCAACGATGAAGTGACTAAAGACTTTTTGATGAATCATTTGAACGATATCGAAGGCGAAGTTGCATCGCAGTGGTATTCGACAGGACCGGCATCAATTTTTGGTAAGTTTTATCGTTATTATCGAATCGCATGTTAATTTTGACAAATTTTGAATTATTTTGTGTCTAAATCAACTTTATTTTGAAATCGTAGCAAAAACTTGGAGAAATATTCTTTTCCGATTACCTCTGAATTCAAATTAAACGTGGCAACGTCGAAAATATACTTCTAATATATAATTGATTACATTGATATAGTCCGTAGGCCTACGTTTAAAATTATATTTTCACTATTTATTTTTGGAAATTCAATTATATTATTTTGTAGGGCGTAATTTTTTTACTATTTTGATGTTTACAAATTTTTTATACGAGGGAAAATGAAAAAGATATCAGCGTATAAGTGTCAAACATCGAGTACGTCTCTATTTTCGAAAAATTAAGAGTCAAATTTTGTTAATTTTGGAAATTTAAATATAAAATGTTATAGAACGTAAAATTTCCTATAACTTTGATATATACAATTTTTATATACGAGGGAAAATGAAAAAGATATCAGCGTATAAGTGTCAAACATCGAGTACGTCCTTATTTTCGAAAAATTAAGAGTCAAATTTTGTTAATTTTGGAAATTTAAATATAAAATGTTATAGAACGTAAAATTTCCTATAACTTTGATATATACAATTTTTATATACGAGGGAAAATGAAAAAGATATCAGCGTATAAGTGTCAAACATCGAGTACGTCTCTATTTTCGAAAAATTAAGAGTCAAATTTTGTTAATTTTGGAAATTTAAATATAAAATGTTATAGAACGTAAAATTTCCTATAACTTTGATATATACAATTTTTATATACGAGGGAAAATGAAAAAGATATCAGCGTATAAGTGTCAAACATCGAGTACGTCTCTATTTTCGAAAAATTAAGAGTCAAATTTTGTTAATTTTGGAAATTTAAATATAAAATGTTATAGAACGTAAAATTTCCTATAACTTTGATATATACAATTTTTATATACGAGGGAAAATGAAAAAGATATCAGCGTATAAGTGTCAAACATCGAGTACGTCTCTATTTTCGAAAAATTAAGAGTCAAATTTTGTTAATTTTGGAAATTTAAATATAAAATGTTATAGAACGTAAAATTTCCTATAACTTTGATATATACAATTTTTATATACGAGGGAAAATGAAAAAGATATCAGCGTATAAGTGTCAAACATCGAGTACGTCTCTATTTTCGAAAAATTAAGAGTCAAATTTTGTTAATTTTGGAAATTTAAATATAAAATGTTATAGAACGTAAAATTTCCTATAACTTTGATATATACAATTTTTATATACGAGGGAAAATGAAAAAGATATCAGCGTATAAGTGTCAAACATCGAGTACGTCTCTATTTTCGAAAAATTAAGAGTCAAATTTTGTTAATTTTGGAAATTTAAATATAAAATGTTATAGAACGTAAAATTTCCTATAACTTTGATATATACAATTTTTATATACGAGGGAAAATGAAAAAGATATCAGCGTATAAGTGTCAAACATCGAGTACGTCTCTATTTTCGAAAAATTAAGAGTCAAATTTTGTTAATTTTGGAAATTTAAATATAAAATGTTATAGAACGTAAAATTTCCTATAACTTTGATATATACAATTTTTATATACGAGGGAAAATGAAAAAGATATCAGCGTATAAGTGTCAAACATCGAGTACGTCTCTATTTTCGAAAAATTAAGAGTCAAATTTTGTTAATTTTGGAAATTTAAATATAAAATGTTATAGAACGTAAAATTTCCTATAACTTTGATATATACAATTTTTATATACGAGGGAAAATGAAAAAGATATCAGCGTATAAGTGTCAAACATCGAGTACGTCTCTATTTTCGAAAAATTAAGAGTCAAATTTTGTTAATTTTGGAAATTTAAATATAAAATGTTATAGAACGTAAAATTTCCTATAACTTTGATATATACAATTTTTATATACGAGGGAAAATGAAAAAGATATCAGCGTATAAGTGTCAAACATCGAGTACGTCTCTATTTTCGAAAAATTAAGAGTCAAATTTTGTTAATTTTGGAAATTTAAATATAAAATGTTATAGAACGTAAAATTTCCTATAACTTTGATATATACAATTTTTATATACGAGGGAAAATGAAAAAGATATCAGCGTATAAGTGTCAAACATCGAGTACGTCTCTATTTTCGAAAAATTAAGAGTCAAATTTTGTTAATTTTGGAAATTTAAATATAAAATGTTATAGAACGTAAAATTTCCTATAACTTTGATATATACAATTTTTATATACGAGGGAAAATGAAAAAGATATCAGCGTATAAGTGTCAAACATCGAGTACGTCTCTATTTTCGAAAAATTAAGAGTCAAATTTTGTTAATTTTGGAAATTTAAATATAAAATGTTATAGAACGTAAAATTTCCTATAACTTTGATATATACAATTTTTATATACGAGGGAAAATGAAAAAGATATCAGCGTATAAGTGTCAAACATCGAGTACGTCTCTATTTTCGAAAAATTAAGAGTCAAATTTTGTTAATTTTGGAAATTTAAATATAAAATGTTATAGAACGTAAAATTTCCTATAACTTTGATATATACAATTTTTATATACGAGGGAAAATGAAAAAGATATCAGCGTATAAGTGTCAAACATCGAGTACGTCTCTATTTTCGAAAAATTAAGAGTCAAATTTTGTTAATTTTGGAAATTTAAATATAAAATGTTATAGAACGTAAAATTTCCTATAACTTTGATATATACAATTTTTATATACGAGGGAAAATGAAAAAGATATCAGCGTATAAGTGTCAAACATCGAGTACGTCTCTATTTTCGAAAAATTAAGAGTCAAATTTTGTTAATTTTGGAAATTTAAATATAAAATGTTATAGAACGTAAAATTTTCTATAACTTTGATATATACAATTTTTATATACGAGGGAAAATGAAAAAGATATCAGCGTATAAGTGTCAAACATCGAGTACGTCTCTATTTTCGAAAAATTAAGAGTCAAATTTTGTTAATTTTGGAAATTTAAATATAAAATGTTATAGAACGTAAAATTTCCTATAACTTTGATATATACAATTTTTATATACGAGGGAAAATGAAAAAGATATCAGCGTATAAGTGTCAAACATCGAGTACGTCTCTATTTTCGAAAAATTAAGAGTCAAATTTTGTTAATTTTTGAAATTTAAATATAAAATGTTATAGAACGTAAAATTTCCTATAACTTTGATATATACAATTTTTATATACGAGGGAAAATGAAAAAGATATCAGCTTATAAGTGTCAAACATCGAGTACGTCTCTATTTTCGAAAAATTAAGAGTCAAATTTTGTTAATTTTTGAAATTTAAATATGAAATGTTATAGAACGTAAAATTTCCTATAACTTTGATATATACAATTTTTATATACGAGGGAAAATGAAAAAGATATCAGCTTATAAGTGTCAAACATCGAGTACGTCTCTATTTTCGAAAAATTAAGAGTCAAATTTTGTTAATTTTTGAAATTTAAATATGAAATGTTATAGAACGTAAAATTCCCCACAACTCCGATATCTAAAAGGAAAAAAAATTATTAAAAACTAAGTTGAATATTTATTTTCACAGATCCCGTGGATCAGATCGGTTTCAACGTACTAGACAACGTCCCCAGTCCGGATCCCGAAGAAGAAGAAGAAGACATCGACTTCGAAATGTCCGAAAGTCTTCTACCAAATCTGTATACGTTGTGCAACGAACCCCCCACCGACCGATGGGTGTTACTCCAGGATCTCTCGACCATTCTCAAAATAAAATCCAGAGACGCTTTACTCAAACAGATTTGCCCCCCTTCGACGTCCGGCGTCGCTCCCAATAACAAAAACATTATAAGGGAACTCAGAATGCCGGAGTTTTTAGATCAGGCGCGGTGTTGCCAGTTCTTGAACGCCGGCGAGAAAATCAACACGCGCGCCAACAAAATCGCCCTCGTCAAATATACGGATAAAGTTCGGGAACTTTTGAACATCGAAAGTGTCGTGATAAAGGCCAGGTGACCCGAGGGGTACCGATCCCATTAACTTTTCCTTTTTTTAACCCCCCCCCCCCTTTCCCCCTCTTTTTATTTTTATTTTTTCTACGATAATAAGGAGCCGTGATATTATTTCTAATTGTGATTTAGGTTTGCAATTTTGTTATGATGCGGTATTTTCGATATTTCTACGCTGGTTTATTTTATTTTTTTTTTGTTTATTGAAAAAAAAATTATTGATAATGATGTGATGGTTTCGCTATCGATTTTTATCGATTAATTCGAGTTTCGAGTGCAATTTTGTTTTATTATATGGAAAAAAATCGAAAAAAACTTTTCGTTTCAACGTTCAGAATATTCATTTCGATTTATTTACTGCGGAATTGGTGTTTAAGTGTGGAAAAATCGACTTCGGGACGTGATAATTCAATTTAAAATCATTTTTGTGCCCCCCTACAACACTTTTCGTACCAAAATAATTATTTTTCACTTCTTTTCGATGAATTTATCCCCTAAAATGAGATTTACAATAATTTTGAGACAAAAAAATCAATTTAGATACTTCATAATGCACATTAAAATCATTTTTGTCCCCCTGCAACACTTTTCTTGCCAAAATAATTATTTTTCACTTCTTTTCGATGAATTTATCCCCTAAAATGAGTTTTACAATAATTTTGAGACAAAAAAATCAATTTAGATACTTCATAATCCACATTGAAATCATTTTTGTGCCCCCCCTACAACATTTTTTATATTAAAATAATTTTTTTGGTGTCTTTCAGATTAAATTATCCCTTGAAATGAGTTTTGTGCCTAAGAAATGATTTTTATTTAAATAAAAACAATTTAGATACTTCATAATGCACATTAAAATCATTTTTGTCCCCCTGCAACACTTTTCTTACCAAAATAATTATTTTTCACTTCTTTTCGATGAATTTATCCCCTAAAATGAGTTTTACAATAATTTTGAGACAAAAAAATCAATTTAGATACTTCATAATCCACATTGAAATCATTTTTGTGCCCCCCCTACAACATTTTTTATATTAAAATAATTTTTTTGGTGTCTTTCAGATTAAATTATCCCTTGAAATGAGTTTTGTGCCTAAGAAATGATTTTTATTTAAATAAAAACAATTTAGATACTTCATAATGCACATTAAAATCATTTTTGTCCCCCTGCAACACTTTTCGTACCAAAATAATTATTTTTCACTTCTTTTCGATGAATTTATCCCCTAAAATGAGTTTTACAATAATTTTGAGACAAAAAAATCAATTTAGATACTTCATAATCCACATTGAAATCATTTTTGTGCCCCCCCTACAACATTTTTTATATTAAAATAATTTTTTTGGTGTCTTTCAGATTAAATTATCCCTTGAAATGAGTTTTGTGCCTAAGAAATGATTTTTATTTAAATAAAAACAATTTAGATACTTCATAATGCACATTAAAATCATTTTTGTCCCCCTGCAACACTTTTCGTACCAAAATAATTATTTTTCACTTCTTTTCGATGAATTTATCCCCTAAAATGAGTTTTACAATAATTTTGAGACAAAAAAATCAATTTAGATACTTCATAATCCACATTGAAATCATTTTTGTGCCCCCCCTACAACATTTTTTATATTAAAATAATTTTTTTGGTGTCTTTCAGATTAAATTATCCCTTGAAATGAGTTTTGTGCCTAAGAAATGATTTTTATTTAAATAAAAACAATTTAGATACTTCATAATGCACATTAAAATCATTTTTGTCCCCCTGCAACACTTTTCGTACCAAAATAATTATTTTTCACTTCTTTTCGATGAATTTATCCCCTAAAATGAGTTTTACAATAATTTTGAGACAAAAAAATCAATTTAGATACTTCATAATCCACATTGAAATCATTTTTGTGCCCCCCCTACAACATTTTTTATATTAAAATAATTTTTTGGTGTCTTTCAGATTAAATTATCCCTTGAAATGAGTTTTGTACCTAAGAAATGATTTTTATTTCAGAAAAACAATTTAGATACTTCATAATCTACATTAAAATCATTTTTGTCCCCCCTACAACACTTTTTGTACCAAAATATTTTTTTTTCACTTCTTTTCGATGAATTTATCCCCTAAAATTAGTTCGTTCATTCATAAATTTTTGTTTAAAAAAAAAAAAGAAATAATTATTATCGGTATGTTCATTAATACTAAT
This sequence comes from Diorhabda carinulata, assembly GCF_026250575.1. NCBI lineage: Eukaryota > Metazoa > Arthropoda > Insecta > Coleoptera > Chrysomelidae > Diorhabda > Diorhabda carinulata. The sequence continues at coordinate 1,021,154 of NC_079471.1, forward strand.
CTGACGAAATCGTTTTGTTTGTCCCACAACTGGACATTGTAACTATGTTGAATTAATATTTTTCTATCCAAAATTACTCAAAAATACGATAATTTAAATTTGAAATATAAAGCGAAAATTTTCAAAATTATACAGGGTACTCGTTAAATACAATTCTAGTAAATATTTTTTAATGAATATTTCTAAACGTTTAATTTTGTTACTTAACAATATTTTTTGTTAGTTAGCTACCAATAAGATATTGAAATAATAAATTTGGTATTTAATACACTATAAAGTATATTTTGAAGTATTATCAATCAATTTTCGTCCCAATCTGTCATTTGCTGGTTTTATAACTAACCTGAGATCCTAAAATATTAATTTAGAAGAGTTCGAGAATATTTCATGGCTGTATAATCGTATAGACAAAGGCTAAATAACAGAAGAAAGGTATTTAATTTGGCCTCTTACATTATAATACAACCAACTATACCGAATAGAATGACGACGATATTTAGTTTAGAATTAATGGATTTTCATCTTGTTTACGAGGGTTTATTAATAGAAATTGAGGTTATACCAAAACCAATGATTGATTTTACAAAATATATCAGTCAACTTCGTTTCCCATCTGCATCTGTCGTCCGATGCTTATAAAGATAACATAAGGCACTAAAATATTGGTTTAGATGAGTTTGAGAATATTTCATGGCTGTTTAATCATATAGATAAATTACAGAAGAAAAGTACCTAAGATTCTTGCCAATGATTAATTTTGACGTTTGCTTATGCATGAACTTTTTGAAATACCCTCATAAGTTGTTTAGATCAGTTTTAAATCTTTTAAATTTCCCAAAAATATCTGATAAACGTAGAAAAATGCATATTTTCAAAACAATACAAAAAAAGAGAAATAAATAAACTTACCTTTGTTGTTATTAACTAAATTTTACCACTAGGACATTCGATAAAATAAAAGCTACACTATAACAATATGGTATTAGTTTTATATGTTTCACTCGTTGTTTTATGAAGAAATGCGTTGAACAATATTGTTTTTATTAAGTTTATTTCATTTAAAATTCATTTTAAAACAGTAACCTCATTATTTAAATATGAATTTATAGTTATTCACTTCTTTATTTGTTTTAATTGTTTACAACTTTTATAGTTAGTTCTGACAGGAAGTTATTCATTGAAAACACTTCTTCTTTTATTTCCAGTCTGCCGGCCTTTTGCTTTTTGGTAAAAATGTATGAAAACAAAAAGAATTCATAAAAAGTTTTGTTTCAGTTGTTGTTTTATGAAGAAATACGTTAAATAATGTTGCTTTTAATAAATTCATTTCATTTAGATCTTATTTTAAAACTGTAATCACATAATTAAAATATAAATTTTTATTTACTTACTTTGTGATTTGTTTTAATAGTTTACAACTTTTATAACTAGTTCTGACGGGAAGTTATTCATTGAAAACACTTCTTCTTTTATTTCCAGTCTGCCGGCCTTTTGCTTTTTGGTAAAAATGTATGAAAACAAAAAGAATTCATAAAAAGTTTTGTTTCAGTTGTTGTTTTATGAAGAAATACGTTAAATAATGTTGCTTTTAATAAATTCATTTCATTTAGATCTTATTTTAAAACTGTAATCACATAATTAAAATATAAATTTTTATTTACTTACTTTGTGATTTGTTTTAATAGTTTACAACTTTTATAACTAGTTCTGACGGGAAGTTATTCATTGAAAACACTTCTTCTTTTATTTCCAGTCTGCTGGCCTTTTGCTTTTTGGTAAAAATGTATGTAAACAAAAAGAATTCATAAAAAGTTTTGTTTCAGTTGTTGTTTTATGAAGAAATACGTTAAATAATGTTGCTTTTAATAAATTTATTTCATTTAGATCTTATTTTAAAACTGTAATCACATAATTAAAATATAAATTTTTATTTACTTACCTTGTGATTTGTTTTAATTGATTACAATTTTATAGTTAGTTCTGACGGGAAATTATATATTGAAAACACTTCTTCTTTTATTTACAGTGTATTACAGCTGGCCTTTTTCTTTTCGGTATTATGTATCTTGTATAATTGGTTGCATAACTAATATTTATTTTTCAATAAAAAAAAAAGATTTTGATCGAAACATTTGATGAATTTTATAACAATTTTATTTTTATTTACGTTTGTTTATACATTTGATGAATCTAAATAGATTTTTAAGTTTGTTATTGTTTTAATTTTTTTCAAACCATCACATTAAATTTATTTTTGTTTGGAAAATGTACGCAGAAATTTATTTTTTAAGAATTAACTGATAAGTTACCAGCTTTTTAGAAAATTTTACTTGGAATTTAGGCATAAACGTTTAGATAAGGATCCAAAGATTGATATCATTTTGTTCAAAAAGAAAATCGAACTGAATTTGATATATCGAAAATAATGATTAATTTTGACCAATTTTAAGAATTAAAATTACACAGAATTGTGTCTAAAATGGTAAAATTTGTGAAAGAAATCGCTTAAATTACTGATAAAAAGTTTAATTTTCGGTATATTTTGACCAAGTGATATTAATCAACATTTAATGTTGTGAAAGTGCAATTTTTGTGACTGTGTAAAAACGAAATGGTCCAGAAAAATAATAAAAAATAGTTAAAACAGAATTTTATATATTTATGAGTTATGTGATGTTAATAGTAAGAACAGAAATTAGTAACACTAAAAAAATGTAATTTAAAAATAAAAAAAACTTGTCTATGAATTCGATTTTGTTAATACTGCCCTTAAATATTGAAAAAATAAACACCTCTCGTTAATTATCATTGAATCGTATACAATTATTTCAACTTGGCAACGATGTTAAACTCCAAGTCTGCAAAACACGTCAGATATTTTACACCGTTGCCGCGTTGTAATTTTTTCTCTAGTTCTTTTGGATAAAATAAATTAACTCGTCTATTAATTCGATTTTGTTAATACTACCCTTGAATATTGAGAAAATAAAATGCGTCAAATATATATGGCATGATACATTTAAAAATTAGCAGCTGCGAATAAACAAAATAAATTATCAGTTTCTCTTCTACAACTATTTCAACGTGGCAACGATGTTAAACTCGCAAGTCTGCAAAACACGTCAGATATTTTACACCGTTGCCGCGTTGTAATTTTTTCTCTAGTTGTTTGCATAAAATAAATTAACTCGTCTATTAATTCGATTTTGTTAATACTACCTTTGAATATTGAGAAAATAAAATGCGTAAAATATATATGGCATGGTACATTTAAAAATCAGCAGCTCCGAATAAACAAAATAAATTATCAGTTTCTCTTCTACAACTATTTCAACGTAGCAACGATGTTAAACTCCAAGTCTGCAAAACACGTCAGATGTTTTACACCGTTGCCGCGTTGAAATTTTTTCTCTAGTTCTTTTGGATAAAATAAATTAACTCGTCTATTAATTCGATTTTGTTAATACTACCCTTGAATATTGAGAAAATAAAATGCGTAAATATAGATGGCATGGTACATTTAAAAATCAGCAGCTCCGAATAAACAAAATAAATTATCAGTTTCTCTTCTACAACTATTTCAACGTAGCAACGATGTTAAACTCAAAGTCTGCAAAACACGTCAGATATTTTACACCGTTGCCGCGTTGAAATTTTTTCTCTAGTTCTTTTGGATAAAATAAATTAACTCGTCTATTAATTCGATTTTGTTAATACTACCCTTGAATATTGAGAAAATAAAATGCGTAAATATAGATGGCATGGTACATTTAAAAATCAGCAGCTCCGAATAAACAAAATAAATTATCAGTTTCTCTTCTACAACTATTTCAACGTAGCAATGATGTTAAACTCCAAGTCTGCAAACAGGTCAGATATTTTACACCGTTGCCGCGTTGTAATTTTTTCACTAGTTCTTTTGGATAAAATAAATTAACTCGATTTTGATAATACTACCCCTGAATATTGAGAAAATAAACTGTGTGAAAAATATTGAGCATAATATATTTAAATTTGAATAATAATTGAATAAATTATCACTTAATCATTTAAAACGCATAAAAATGACGACTTTTAGGTTAAGTTTGGAAGACGCGACAAATGTTTTACAGCGTTGCCGCGTTGTAATTTTTTTCTAGTTGTTTGCAGAAAATGTATACAACTAAAAATTGTTATTAATTAGAAATTATGAAATAATAGTTTTTGTTCTACCCAGTTATCAATTATTATAAAATGCAAATAAAAAACGACAAACAGCACAAAAATAACTAATTCGAACAAGAATTTCCAGTTTCGACAATAAATCATACAACACTGGAGACTTATGCTACACGGCTACCAACTTTTGGAATATAATTCTCCCTAAAACACGAGCGATGATGTCACCAACACTTTTGATTGATAGATTATGTTCGATGGCTGTAATTTTCATACTATCATGTCAAAATTATAAATTTCACTATTAGTTATCTAAAAATTTATAAGATATGTGATTTAAATATTGCTTAACGAGCCTAGGTTTGAAAATATGAAAATTATAACAAAAAAATTAATTTAATAAAATATTAAAGTGTCAACAATGGCGTTAGGTTAGTTTACTGCCCTAGTACAATTGAGAAATCTAGCAAATTGTCAAAATGGCCGCCGTGGGGCACACAAATGCTTCTGCTATAAATTTTGTGGGATTTGTAAAGTTATTTGTTGGATTTTAGACTAACTTGCAGACTAACTAAAAAAATACTTCGAAATTACTCATTTTTAGGTGTATTAATTTCACTAAAAATTATCTAAAAAGTATCTATGGAGTCCTATTAACAATTTAAAATAAAGAAACAACACAAAACAACTCTCGCCACCGGAAGTAACCAAAAAAGCACGGACACGTACGTGATAATCGATTGTTTACCCCACGGCCGCCATTTTGACGTAGATCAGCTGTTTTATTAGATTTCCTAATAAAATACATCATTAGAACATTCGAATGACAATATTAGACATTGACAGGAAACTTTTTACTACACAGTTGTCAGTTTTTTACCATTTGACAATTGAAAGTCTTAAAAAAATGTGACAATCTAACAAAAATGGTGACAAGATTGCATTGAGCTACAAAAAAAACAGTAAGAGGTGATTTATTTCACAAGAATGACAATTATTGTTATCAATAATATTTTCCTACGAAATCTTAGACTTGAGGGTTGATGCAATCAACGATTGGGGTTGGGGATTCGCTTGTACTTGACGGTTGGTCATTATCCCGAATTTTTTCCACTCCTCTTATGTTAAACATCTATTAGGTATCTTCTTCTTTTTTTATTATACTTGTTAAAGTGTCAAATGACGTTTACAGTAACCATTTCTTCTATTGTCTTCTTCTTTTTCGATTCTTCTGAAGTTTTCTCCTTTTTTGAGTTTTTGTCCCCTGTTATTTTATCCCGTCTATCCATTTCTTCGTTTTCAATGAAATTTCCATACCAATCTACTGGTTTTCATTGTATTTTCTATAATTCGTTTCGGTTTTGTTTACTTTTAACATTTACGTTTTATCCCTTTTAGTTTTATTGAATATTCCAAATCCAAATCTATATTTTTATATCTAGGTATTGTTTTTTTACTTTATGTATCAAAGCAATTATTATTGACAACGAACCATAGACAAAATTTGCATATAAAAGTTGTAGAATCAAAAAATCTAACCTGTCACCTAACATAACCTCAAATATTTGAGAAAAAATCGCAAAAAAGATTCATTACTTTCATTAGTTTGAGGTTAGGTGAAAAATAAATTACAGATAGTTTTATTCCCAAATTTCCCCAACTATATCTTAGTACTACAAAAATCCCGGATATAATTAAGTATTAAATATTTATTTTCCCTATAAAAAGCACTAACGTGATATTATTACAACATTTTAAATTGATAATAACTTTGCATAACAAATTTTATCACCTATGAAAAATTGCAAATCAAACTATATCTCAATCAAATTGTTTTTTATTTATAAACTTTTATTTGTAATTCTAAATAATATTTATCCAACGTCGGTTTGTTATATTTATTTGAAACAAAATATTTTCAAAAGTTTCATTTCCTATTTGTGCTGTTCACAACTATCGCGATTATTAATTTAAAAAATGAATCATATCAATAATAATTGTCAAGAAATTATTTGCTGGGCAGTGTTTATTTCCAATATTTGATTCTATAAATATAAAGTAATTTGATAATTTCGATTTTGTTTCACTTACCTTAAATGTTTCTAACCTCAAATTTAGTTCTTGCCTTGGCCTTACGGAGACGAATAACACTTGATGAAATGCACTAACAGTTGCGTTATGTACTAAACACTTGAATTTAATTTTCAAAACATAAATTCATAATTAAATATTCATATCTGAATCACTATAGTTTACATATCAAATCATTTATCACCAGAAATTTACAACGTTGCCTAATTTATATATCTCATATTCCCTAGCCAGTCGTGAATTAGGCATGAATTGACGCCATATTCTTTACTTGTCGCTGTCACAACTTACCGTCAGACTCGTTATAGGCCAGTCAAATTTTGTTAAAAAAAATTAAAAAAAAAAAACAACTCCATTGTATTGACACAGATTGTAGTTCAACTTTTTTTAATATTTAAATAAGGCGCAGATATGATGTTAACGCCCTTGCCAATATATTTCGCGTATGATGTCAATTCGATCGTACATAAACTGTGATTTGGAACTTTCACACCTAACCTTAAAATCGTTTTACTTTATTAAAATTGTATGTATGCATACATATTTCCTCCTTTTTTGTATCACTGTAGAGCTAAACGATTCGTAAATGTTTTGTTTTACTTGATATTTTTCATAACCTAAAAATATTGATCATATACGTCACTAATGTTTGAGACATATTTCGAGATAATAATTGTTATCAAAACGCTCAGGGACCGTAAAAGTACTATTAATGAAATTAATAATAAAAAATGTTAGTAATAGTAATATACGTTTGTATAAATGTAATATTATGTAGAAATTAAAAACGATATACGTTGTAAATATTTATTTTTTATTTTTTAAGAACGCTTCTGTTTCTATTTGAAAGAGTGTAAATGTAATATAATAAAAGTGAATAAAAAATGACAGACTTTCAGAGTAATTGACAGATTCTTAAATGTCGTCCCGAATTAATTAAATGTTTAATGTTACTTTGTACTCTATAAAACAAAAAAAAATATTCTATTAACAAATATCTCTTACCTGTTTGTGATTTTAGTTCAAGAAAACTTCTTCCAGATGTGCTTGATTTATTTTTTCCCAATTAGTTTTTATATTCATTAATATTTTTCATAAACCTCCTGGACTATATATAACTTATGTTGAAGACAACACTTATTTACTAGACACAGGGTTGCCAGATTTCGTTTAAATATTTTGTAATAAAAACTAATGAATATCTTTAACTTTTTATATTTCTTTTGATAAATCGTCTTGATTTCAGTCTTTTTTGATAGAAAACAAGTTTCAAAATACAGATAAATTAAAAGAGAACTAAAATGAAGACGAACAGCTTCACTATTTTATGATATATACAGATGATGCAAAGAATTGTTAACAGAATTGGCAACACGTTATTAACTTTTGCTGAAGATTCGTTTTGTATTATTTCAACAAACAAAAATCATATATTTATACAATGAATACCTGATAAATACACCACATAAGCAAACCATTAGTTTTTCTCACCTTTTTTCGGATGGTCTGAATCGATCTTAACTTGCAAATAGGAAAATTCTACACAATCTGACAACCTTGTTATATTTTTCATGAAAGAAATTAACTAATAAAAAATGTCATGATCATTTTCACGTTTTTGCTTGTGTTGATACTTTTTTATCTTATAGTTTTTGTCACTATTGTTAAGTTATATTCTTCCTTACTTGATATTATTAAATTGAGGTTATCTACCACGTAAACTGTTTGTTTGTTTAAATTATTGAAATGTGATTTGAACAACGTCAATATAAATGATTGGAATTTATTCAAAGGTCGAAACGATTTAAATAAAAACCTGTATAGAGTACCCAGTAACAAAAATGTGAAATGAATGTAAAATATAAATATTTTCTTCCCTCTCAATGTCTGTCTGTGTCTTGCTTTGTAAATAAGAGTTTCTCGTAACAGAAATCAAAGTGGTTATTTTTTTTCTGTTTGGGTCGTCTTTAAGTGATATCTACAGAATTAATTGAGTCATATGTGACAAAAAACTAGCTTGAATGTTTTATAATCCAGACGAACTGTTAATAAAATTATTTTTTTTTTTAAATTCAACGTCCACCTGTATGTTTTTGTGTCATTAAAATTCCACGAATGGTTCATTTGAAACATTGTTTAAAATAAAACATTTTTTAAGGTCTTAGCATACCTTGAATATAAAATAATGATTGCCCAATATAATTACGCAATTATGTGAAATATTTTCATTTATATTTATATATTTACTTTTTAATTTGACACTATACAATAGACGACATAATTTTCTTAAAAACTTATATAATGTGTTAATGTAATATACAGAGTGTCCAATTGAAAATAACATGGTAGTTTTTGTTTCATGAAATGGCCCAATTTATTCTTTAGTTTTTTTCCCTCGTTAGATATCTTGTACAATCAAAAAGAGGGTTATCTGTGATGAAAAACTTGAGGCAAAGTGCAATGCTTTTCTGTAAAATGATATTGTGATTTTGCCAATTTGTCCTATATGTGTGAATTAGAAGATATTTTTAATTTATCCAATTTTTTTTCACATTTTTAATGTTTTCTGTTGTATAAAATATGTGAAATACTAATAAATATTATATATCCAGAAAATAGTCTTTTTTTACAACTTCTACTTGAGAAAATATCCCTCTATAATATCATTAAAATTCGAAAATAAACATGATATAATACTAAACGTAAGAAAATAACTAAATGGCGGCAATACACATTACACAACATAATTTGGTGTTGCCAACCATATTTCTTTATCGTAAATATATTATGGATAAAAACTAAATATTTACAAAATGTAATATAAATACTATATTACTATCAGTATGGATAATTCTTATCTGATCATATTTAAACAAATAACTTCGTGATGTTTTAGTTCTTTTCAGTTTTATTTTGGAGAAAAGAGAAAGTGGTGGCAACGCTGTTGCATTTGTAACTGTCAGTTTTTCCTTGCCTTTCACATTTTCTAACATCAGTGTTCTGTGAATAGTGATATGTAAATGTACGTATTTTTCACGTCAAAATAACATCTCTCGAGAATATAAATAATTTTAGTGTACTAGTTATTGTGTTTATTGTTGTTTTAGCTTAATTCTATTTTAATATCATCAAATGGAATACAAACAAATCGTTTAAAGTGTATGTGCAGCTTTTATTGTTGATATTTGTGTACATATGTTTAAGTCTACTTCTTGCCACAACGAATTTAGTTAAGGTGAGTTTTTTATTATTTAATATTATAATTTATAGTTTATACACGAAAAGAACAATCGATCAATTATAATTTCTTCTATTATCTCTCGATTTTTATTTGGTAAAATGTATTTAAAATTGTTAATATTATTATATAATTCTAAAATAAATATTACCCATATTATAACCGATATATAAGCACAATATTACCCATTTTACAAAATTACGCCCTATTGAAAGGATTTTTAGTTCCCATATTGGAACAATTCCACTTTATCTAACTACTAATAATCTTATGTATTATAAAAGTTAAATATAGAATGTAACTGATTTAATCATCGCTGCATTAATGTAATTTTGAATCGTTGCACAAGTTTTTATATATATATATTTCAACTGCATATTGTTAATATTGAATAGAATTATTAACCTGTCCTCACATAAATAAACAGCAACAGTGTATTCCATTCACATTCCTATGAATATAATAGTGACCTTTAGATCGTAAATTTTCCACTTGTGCTTAGTATTTTTGATTAAATGTAACAATCTAATTATAAATTTGCTTATGAAGAAGCTTTGGGGTTCTTCTTTTCTCTTGATTTTATGGGTGATGTCGATCAGGAAAAACATTGATTTTTGGAGGTTAGAATTATAAGAAAATTAACTAGGTTTGTATGTAGAAAGGTTTTGGTTTTCATTTTGAGGCTATTATTTAGAGTAGTAATGAGGTAATTTCTTTATAAATCTATTTCCATGGTCTTGTATCTTCTTGGGACTACTTGTAATCGAAAAAAGGGAAGTTTATCCATTTCCGTCAGTAAAAATTCACAATTTGCTTGTGGAACTAATGTCAGTTTGATTATTGCATTCTGTACCTTCAGATATAGTGGTTTTATTTGCTTTTCGTACCAAATTCAAATATTTTCTTTGTCCACAACAATATTCCAATGTTAAAGTAACCCCAATTTCATAATAAAGATATACAGTACACTTCTTGGCTATTCGACAATGTTTAGTAACATTTAGGACACTATATGTTTAAAAAACAATCTCTTAGTGACATAACCTTTTACAAAACCCGAAAATTTTCATTTTTATGATAATTAGAAGCTTCGTTAGTTCATAAAATCCCAAAACTAACGTCTTGAAAGTTCAATTTATCTTAAAAAAGGAATAAATTAACCTAACCTCACTTTTTTTCAGATATTTCTGTAAGGACTCTCTTTAATTGTGGAAATTTATCAAAAAAAGTTGTTTGAAGTATTATTTGTACTCCATACCCCATTTAGTCCCCAAATTGGCTCAAATAAGGACACTTGGTTGGCCATTTTACGACAGTCATGTCTAAATATTTGGCAAAATAAAAACAATTATTAATTACCCCGTATACCGATTGAAAAATTTGCTTGGAACGTTATATTCTATTCCCTCGTTGTGTAATGTTCGTTTTAAAATTAACCTAACGACTATAAAACGAAATTATCGTCCTTGTATATTCATCCAGCATAACACTTTCCTTTTTATAATTTAATCATATATGCCTAAGTAGTTTGAAGGTTTCGTATACGTCGTTTAACTGCTAAATTTAAAATATCACTTCTACTTACCCCATATACAAGGTGTGTCAAAATAAAACGAATAGCAATACGGAAAAGGAATATTGGAAATATAATCCGCCATCTTTGAAACTTATAACGTTCAAGATGTGGTTTCAACTTTAACATCTATATCGATCACGGCCTATTTTAACACCTTTTAGACAACTTTGTTCGTATGTTACAAGTTTTGTAATCATTTTTTCGTTAATATTATGGTTCTTTTAGGGAATTAATTGAAAAAATCCTTTTATTAAATATTTAAACTTCTTTTTTTTGGTTTAGTGTTCCGTCCGTCTAATTTGAATAATCCCTGTATTAGATCTGCCACCTAGTAGGGAATTAAACCATATCCTATAAAAAATTTCCTATTGCCCCAAAAAATAACAAAGAAACAAACTTCCATGGACAAAGATAATAAAGTTATGGCGGATACACCGCAATGTCCATGTCCATTCACCCAAATGATACAAAATGTAACGAATAGTTATTTTCAGAAAATACAAATGACAAATATAGAATAGACAAAAAATAAATTAATTAAACAAAACGTAATAATGTTTGTACGTTTATAATTATGTCCAACTTCTGGTGAATTAATTGCAAAATTAATTTATTAAAAATGACAGCTTTATTTGCTTAGTGTTCCGTCCGTCTAATTGAACAACCCCACTATTACTATTAGATCTGTGAATTTTCACTTATCAGGGAACGAATCCCATGAAAAAAATTCGTTTTTCCCAAAAAACAACAATGAATCTTTATTGTATGAACAAATTCGCTGCTGGTTTTGTCGTCTCCATTTAATAAGAAGGAAAAGAAAGCTAAATATATATTTTAATTTACATTTAGCTTTATAATGATTCAGTAGTACATTAAAAAATATGGATAGAATGGGGATAATGGCGGACAATGTTGACATGTATGATGTCATAAGTGACCACTCGCTAATCGAAAAATAATATAAAATAAATTTCCATTTACAAGTTTTGACTATGTAAAAACTAAATGTTCTGCTATTTCAAAACCTTATCTGCAAACTAGTCATAATTTTATCGTACTAAATCTTGTATGTAATGCGTCATCGTAAACAACAGAACGCGGTATTGCCAAGTGTATTTTTTTTACGTTTTTCCCCTTAAGAGCCTAACGAATTTAACGTGTATTCATACTTCTTGGAATACTCAAATATCTAAATGATTCACACTAAAGTAAACACATTTCGATGTAGTGAAGTCATGCGCTAGATGAAGATGTCGAGGTTTTAATTTCTTTTGTTGTCTATAATTGGAGACGTTCTAAATACGAGGGTAGGTCGAAAATTCGAACATAATACGAACGTAAATTAGAAAAAAATTATTTTATTATGGTTATAAATGAGAAAGTTTTCCGTAACATTGTTGCCGCGTTTATTTACAAGCGGATTATTTACCACTATTATGTTTATCTCTAAATTATTGTCGTTTAGAAATTTTTTTGACACATTTCGTCATTAATCTTGTAAATACGAGGTCAATTTATAAAAATATCAATTAATTTTTATAAGAATGTGTTGTTGGAAACTTTTCCTCCTGAAATCGTTTTTTATTCATCGATTATTAACGAATAAAAGGAAAAAAAACGAGATTATTGTAATTATAAATAACGAGCTCGGAAATATTTAAATAATAAACATGTTTAGTCAATCGAACAGCGTATTTTATCAAGTTGTTTGTAAATATTTTGTATAAATACTCTGAACTTCAATTATTGCGAAGTTCAAGTTTGTAATATGATAAATACGTCGGAATTTTGAAAAGTTATCTTCTGTCAATTTATTTTCCTCTTCTTTCATATTCCATTATTCAAAAATAGTCGGCAATTATATGGTAACTGCGTAATCATAAAGGTAAAGACAAAGCTACAACGAAAAGAAGAACAAACCGCATTCACATTGTTGCCATACTTTTTATTTTTCTGGTAATATAACTATTTTAGTAATTTATCAATCGGTTGTTTCGTAAAAATGTGTTTTTGATTGGATATTGTTGAAATATTTGTTTTAACTTCATTTGCAAGTCTTGAAACACTTTTTTTCATTTTTTTTTCAACTTTTTTGTTATTAAAAAATTGTAACAGTCGTAATTTACGACGAAACAATTCGAAATAACCGAATAACCTTGCGTCGTTGTGTTGCAATTCGTTGGCATATTAGATAAATTAAAAATATCGTAATGAAATGTTTATTTTTAGCCATTGGAATAAGTATATAAGTTAAATAAACTATTCAATTTTATTCAATTTAAAAACGTTGTCGTTTTTCAAACTCTCTCGCTCGAGCTCGTCCACCTCGTCGTCCTCGGAAGGCTTCTACATTAGTCCGAATATAAGGAAATCGCAGGGAGATAAGTCTGGATTGTAGGGGGATTGTTCTAGATGACATCTTGCTTTAGGTTTAGTCTAGAGTGAAGAGACTGTCTCGTATTGCTTAAACCGCATCTAAAGGTCGTCAAAAATGTTTGGTTCGCCGTCGAAGACCGTGGGATTCATTATCGACGGTTTCGAGCGCCATCTTCGAACGCTTTGACACATTTGAGTACAGCAGACTTTGGATTTTCGAAAAACTAAAATCCCCAAACCGAGGGACCGTTTTTACTTGCTAATCATTGTTGTCTACGGACAGATCTAATTGATATTTTTCCCAAAAGTGGTCTAGGTTAATCTTGGTTGTCTATGGATAGGTATTCTTCGTCTAAATCTTGAATTACCAATAAGGATTATCATTATTATTGTTGAAATCCATACAGAACCACCTCTAGCATCGAAAATATCTTCTTCCCAGGATTCTGCGGATATTACGAGGATGCCTACGTCCCCCGGTAATGATCATCAATAGCTGTAGTTGTTCTACGGCCATTTTAAGTATATCAAACCCCCGCGCTGACGATTGTAGACCTCCAATCTGTTTGGCACGTCCAACTTATACTCCAGTGGACCCCTGGTGGTATTTTTGGGAATTTGGGCATTACATAATATTTTTAAACTTTCTGTTCATATTCCATGTAAATGCCTGAATCTAGTGATTTGATTTTTATATAAAAATAGATCGTTACGGAAGTTGATAAATGACAGATGTCTGTTATTTGCTTCCAAAAACTGTTTTTATCGAAAATGAACCATTTTTGTCTTTAGAAACTGTTTTTTTCCAAAAAGTAAACTGTCATTTGGTTCCAAAAACTGTTTTTTCCGAAAATCAACCATTTTTTGTCTTTAGAAACTGTTTTTTCCAAAAAGTAAACTGTCATTTGGTTCCAAAAACTGTTTTTTCCGAAAATCAACCATTTTTTGTCTTTAGAAACTGTTTTTTCCAAAAAGTAAACTGTCATTTGGTTCCAAAAACTGTTTTTTCCGAAAATCAACCATTTTTTGTCTTTAGAGACTGTTTTTTTCCAAAAAGTAAACTGTCATTTGGTTCCAAAAACTGTTTTTTCCGAAAATCAACCATTTTTTGTCTTTAGAAACTTTTTTTCCAAAAAGTAAACTGTCATTTGGTTCCAAAAACTGTTTTTTCCGAAAATCAACCATTTTTTGTCTTTAGAGACTGTTTTTTTCCAAAAAGTGAACTGTCATTTGGTTCCAAAAACTGTTTTTTCCGAAAATCAACCATTTTTTGTCTTTAGAAACTGTTTTTTTCCAAAAAGTAAACTGTCATTTGGTTCCAAAAACTGTTTTTTCCGAAAATCAACCATTTTTTGTCTTTAGAAACTGTTTTTTCCAAAAAGTAAACTGCCATTTGGTTCCAAAAACTGTTTTTTCCGAAAATCAACCATTTTTTGTCTTTAGAAACTGTTTTTTCCAAAAAGTAAACTGTCATTTGGTTCCAAAAACTGTTTTTTTTCGAAAATCAACCATTTTTTGTCTTTAGAAACTGTTTTTTCCAAAAAGTAAACTGTCATTTGGTTCCAAAAACTGTTTTTTCCGAAAATCAACCATTTTTTGTCTTTAGAAACTGTTTTTTCCAAAAAGTAAACTGTCATTTGGTTCCAAAAACTGTTTTTTCCGAAAATCAACCATTTTTTGTCTTTAGAAACTGTTTTTTCCAAAAAGTAAACTGTCATTTGGTTCCAAAAACTGTTTTTTTTCGAAAATCAACCATTTTTTGTCTTTAGAAACTGTTTTTTCCAAAAAGTAAACTGTCATTTGGTTCCAAAAACTGTTTTTTCCGAAAATCAACCATTTTTTGTCTTTAGAAACTGTTTTTTCCAAAAAGTAAACTGTCATTTGGTTCCAAAAACTGTTTTTTCCGAAAATCAACCATTTTTTGTCTTTAGAAACTGTTTTTTCCAAAAAGTAAACTGCCATTTGGTTCCAAAAACTGTTTTTTTCCGAAAATCAACCATTTTTTGTCTTTAGAAACTGTTTTTTCCAAAAAGTAAACTGTCATTTGGTTCCAAAAACTGTTTTTTTTTCGAAAATCAACCATTTTTTGTCTTTAGAAACTGTTTTTTCCAAAAAGTAAACTGTCATTTGGTTCCAAAAACTGTTTTTTCCGAAAATCAACCATTTTTTGTCTTTAGAAACTGTTTTTTCCAAAAAGTAAACTGTCATTTGGTTCCAAAAACTGTTTTTTCCGAAAATCAACCATTTTTTGTCTTTAGAAACTGTTTTTTTCCAAAAAGTAAACTGCCATTTGGTTCCAAAAACTGTTTTTTCCGAAAATCAACCATTTTTTGTCTTTAGAAACTGTTTTTTTCCAAAAAGTAAACTGTCATTTGGTTCCAAAAACTGTTTTTTTTCGAAAATCAACCATTTTTTGTCTTTAGAAACTGTTTTTTCCAAAAAGTAAACTGTCATTTGGTTCCAAAAACTGTTTTTTCCGAAAATCAACCATTTTTTGTCTTTAGAAACTGTTTTTTCCAAAAAGTAAACTGTCATTTGGTTCCAAAAACTGTTTTTTCCGAAAATCAACCATTTTTTGTCTTTAGAAACTGTTTTTTTCCAAAAAGTAAACTGTCATTTGGTTCCAAAAACTGTTTTTTTTCGAAAATCAACCATTTTTTGTCTTTAGAAACTGTTTTTTCCAAAAAGTAAACTGTCATTTGGTTCCAAAAACTGTTTTTTCCGAAAATCAACCATTTTTTGTCTTTAGAAACTGTTTTTTCCAAAAAGTAAACTGTCATTTGGTTCTCCAAAACTGTTTTTTCCGAAAATCAACGATTTTTTGTCTTTAGAAACTGTTTTTTCCAAAAAGTAAACTGCCATTTGGTTCCAAAAACTGTTTTTTCCGAAAATCAACCATTTTTTGTCTTTAGAAACTGTTTTTTTCCAAAAAGTAAACTGTCATTTGGTTCCAAAAACTGTTTTTTTCGAAAATCAACCATTTTTTGTCTTTAGAAAACTGTTTTTTCCAAAAAGTAAACTGTCATTTGGTTCCAAAAACTGTTTTTTCCGAAAATCAACCATTTTTTGTCTTTAGAAACTGTTTTTTCCAAAAAGTAAACTGTCATTTGGTTCCAAAAACTGTTTTTTTCCGAAAATCAACCATTTTTTGTCTTTAGAAACTGTTTTTTCCAAAAAGTAAACTGTCATTTGGTTCCAAAAACTGTTTTTTTTCCGAAAATCAACCATTTTTTGTCTTTAGAAACTGTTTTTTCCAAAAAGTAAACTGTCATTTGGTTCCAAAAACTGTTTTTTTTCGAAAATCAACCATTTTTTGTCTTTAGAAACTGTTTTTTCCAAAAAGTAAACTGTCATTTGGTTCCAAAAACTGTTTTTTTCCGAAAATCAACCATTTTTTGTCTTTAGAAACTGTTTTTTCCAAAAAGTAAACTGTCATTTGGTTCCAAAAACTGTTTTTTTTCGAAAATCAACCATTTTTTGTCTTTAGAAACTGTTTTTTCCAAAAAGTAAACTGTCATTTGGTTCCAAAAACTGTTTTTTCCGAAAATCAACCATTTTTTGTCTTTAGAAACTGTTTTTTTCCAAAAAGTAAACTGCCATTTGGTTCCAAAAACTGTTTTTTTCCGAAAATCAACCATTTTTTGTCTTTAGAAACTGTTTTTTCCAAAAAGTAAACTGTCATTTGGTTCCAAAAACTGTTTTTTTTTCGAAAATCAACCATTTTTTGTCTTTAGAAACTGTTTTTTTCCAAAAAGTAAACTGTCATTTGGTTCCAAAAACTGTTTTTTTCCGAAAATCAACCATTTTTTGTCTTTAGAAACTGTTTTTTCCAAAAAGTAAACTGTCATTTGGTTCCAAAAACTGTTTTTTTCCGAAAATCAACCATTTTTTGTCTTTAGAAACTGTTTTTTTCCAAAAAGTAAACTGTCATTTGGTTCCAAAAACTGTTTTTTTTCGAAAATCAACCATTTTTTGTCTTTAGAAACTGTTTTTTTCCAAAAAGTAAACTGTCATTTGGTTCCAAAAACTGTTTTTTTCCGAAAATCAACCATTTTTTGTCTTTAGAGACTGTTTTTTCCAAAAAGTAAACTGTCATTTGGTTCCAAAAACTGTTTTTTTCCGAAAATCAACCATTTTTTGTCTTTAGAGACTGTTTTTTTTCCAAAAAGTAAACTGTCATTTTGTTCCAAAAACTGTTTTTTTTTCGAAAATCAACCATTTTTTGTCTTTAGAGACTGTTTTTTTCCAAAAAGTAAACTGTCATTTTGTTCCAAAAACTGTTTTTTTTCGAAAATCAACCATTTTTTGTCTTTAGAGACTGTTTTTTTCCAAAAAGTAAACTGTCATTTGGTTCCAAAAACTGTTTTTTTCCGAAAATCAACCATTTTTTGTCTTTAGAGACTGTTTTTTTTCCAAAAAGTAAACTGTCATTTGGTTCCAAAAACTGTTTTTTTCCGAAAATCAACCATTTTTTGTCTTTAGAGACTGTTTTTTTCCAAAAAGTAAACTGTCATTTGGTTCCAAAAACTGTTTTTTTCCGAAAATCAACCATTTTTTGTCTTTAGAGACTGTTTTTTTCCAAAAAGTAAACTGTCATTTGGTTCCAAAAACTGTTTTTTTCCGAAAATCAACCATTTTTTGTCTTTAGAGACTGTTTTTTCCAAAAAGTAAACTGTCATTTGGTTCCAAAAACTGTTTTTTTCCGAAAATCAACCATTTTTTGTCTTTAGAGACTGTTTTTTTCCAAAAAGTAAACTGTCATTTGGTTCCAAAAACTGTTTTTTTCCGAAAATCAACCATTTTTTGTCTTTAGAGACTGTT
Organism: Diorhabda carinulata; assembly: GCF_026250575.1. NCBI lineage: Eukaryota > Metazoa > Arthropoda > Insecta > Coleoptera > Chrysomelidae > Diorhabda > Diorhabda carinulata. The sequence continues at coordinate 1,039,414 of NC_079471.1, forward strand.
TTTTCCAAAAAGTAAACTGTCATTTGGTTCCAAAAACTGTTTTTTCCGAAAATCAACCATTTTTTGTCTTTAGAGACTGTTTTTTCCAAAAAGTAAACTGTCATTTGGTTCCAAAAACTGTTTTTTTCCGAAAATCAACCATTTTTTGTCTTTAGAGACTGTTTTTTTCCAAAAAGTAAACTGTCATTTGGTTCCAAAAACTGTTTTTTTCCGAAAATCAACCATTTTTTGTCTTTAGAGACTGTTTTTTTCCAAAAAGTAAACTGTCATTTTGTTCCAAAAACTGTTTTTTTTCGAAAATCAACCATTTTTTGTCTTTAGAGACTGTTTTTTTCCAAAAAGTAAACTGTCATTTTGTTCCAAAAACTGTTTTTTTCCGAAAATCAACCATTTTTTGTCTTTAGAGACTGTTTTTTCCAAAAAGTAAACTGTCATTTGGTTCCAAAAACTGTTTTTTCCGAAAATCAACCATTTTTTGTCTTTAGAGACTGTTTTTTCCAAAAAGTAAACTGTCATTTGGTTCCAAAAACTGTTTTTTCCGAAAATCAACCATTTTTTGTCTTTAGAGACTGTTTTTTTCCAAAAAGTAAACTGTCATTTGGTTCCAAAAACTGTTTTTTCCGAAAATCAACCATTTTTTGTCTTTAGAGACTGTTTTTTCCAAAAAGTAAACTGTCATTTGGTTCCAAAAACTGTTTTTTCCGAAAATCAACCATTTTTTGTCTTTAGAGACTGTTTTTTCCAAAAAGTAAACTGTCATTTGGTTCCAAAAACTGTTTTTTTCCGAAAATCAACCATTTTTTGTCTTTAGAGACTGTTTTTTTCCAAAAAGTAAACTGTCATTTGGTTCCAAAAACTGTTTTTTTCCGAAAATCAACCATTTTTTGTCTTTAGAGACTGTTTTTTTCCAAAAAGTAAACTGTCATTTTGTTCCAAAAACTGTTTTTTTTCGAAAATCAACCATTTTTTGTCTTTAGAAACTGTTTTTTTCCAAAAAGTAAACTGTCATTTGGTTCCAAAAACTGTTTTTTCCGAAAATCAACCATTTTTTGTCTTTAGAGACTGTTTTTTTCCAAAAAGTAAACTGTCATTTGGTTCCAAAAACTGTTTTTTTCCGAAAATCAACCATTTTTTGTCTTTAGAGACTGTTTTTTCCAAAAAGTAAACTGTCATTTGGTTCCAAAAACTGTTTTTTCCGAAAATCAACCATTTTTTGTCTTTAGAGACTGTTTTTTCCAAAAAGTAAACTGTCATTTGGTTCCAAAAACTGTTTTTTCCGAAAATCAACCATTTTTTGTCTTTAGAGACTGTTTTTTCCAAAAAGTAAACTGTCATTTGGTTCCAAAAACTGTTTTTTTCCGAAAATCAACCATTTTTTGTCTTTAGAGACTGTTTTTTTCCAAAAAGTAAACTGTCATTTTGTTCCAAAAACTGTTTTTTTTCGAAAATCAACCATTTTTTGTCTTTAGAGACTGTTTTTTTCCAAAAAGTAAACTGTCATTTTGTTCCAAAAACTGTTTTTTTTCGAAAATCAACCATTTTTTGTCTTTAGAGACTGTTTTTTTTCCAAAAAGTAAACTGTCATTTTGTTCCAAAAACTGTTTTTTTTCGAAAATCAACCATTTTTTGTCTTTAGAGACTGTTTTTTTCCAAAAAGTAAACTGTCATTTGGTTCCAAAAACTGTTTTTTTTCGAAAATCAACCATTTTTTGTCTTTAGAAACTGTTTTTTCCAAAAAGTAAACTGTCATTTGGTTCCAAAAACTGTTTTTTCCGAAAATCAACCATTTTTTGTCTTTAGAAACTGTTTTTTCCAAAAAGTAAACTGTCATTTGGTTCCAAAAACTGTTTTTTCCGAAAATCAACCATTTATGTCTTTAGAGACTGTTTTTTCCAAAAATTTTTTGAAAAATTTATGGACAAAATTGAATGTATTTCAGTATTTTTCTTATGAATATTATGGTTCGATTTATATATAATCAAACTTTGAACGTACGGTTTTTCAACCCGATTTAATTGCCGTCGCGTGTGCGATACGCTTTAGCGATTTACCACTTTACCGCGAAACGTGAACAATCAAATTTCCACAATGTTAACGGTTAATTTAGCGAAATTGTCAACGTCTCTCGGTTATTATTAGAAAAAAAAAATCGTCAAACTTGTTTTTCATACTGACGGAGGTGGCAGCCGTTATCAGTAAACGTTTAGTCACAAATTACACGTAGAAAAGTAAACTCTGAGTGCTCAACAATAACTTAGGTGAGTTCTGTACGTAAATAAAAATAATTTTGATCGGAGGAGAATTTTTCTTATTATAATTATATATATACACAAATTTTTCAACGTTCGTTCGTTCCGAACGGATTGAAATAATTGACACCGGCTGCGAAGGACACTCGATATTAAAAATACGCCGATCAACTGAATTTCAATATAAACAAATGACCATTTCCGCATACCATGTTAAAACAATACCGATAAAGATTGATTTGAATGTTTAATATCCGCGTAAAAAATTTTATCCATCTACGAAAATGGCCTAACAAAAATTAAACCGAAAAACACTTTTCCCGGCGACGTTTAATAAATTTATAACAAGAATCGTCATCACCCCTTCAAATTGGACCACCGATCGCCATTATTTCAAATATGGAAACATAAATTAATCCCAGGGGACTAAATCCAGGGAATTATGTGGATCTGGTGCATTGTCTTGTTGAAACAATATTTTCTTGTGCTTGATTCTTGGTTGGAAATACCTCATTTTATCGTGATTACCCCATGAAATACCTAATTTTATCGTCAATACCTAATTTTATCGTCAATACCTCATTAAATACCCCATTTTATCGTCAATACCTCATTAAATACCCCATTTTATCGTCAATATCTCATTAAATACCTCATTTTATCGTTAATACCACACGAAATACCTCATTTTATCGTCAATACCTCATTAAATACCCCATTTTATCGTCAATACCTCATTAAATACCCCATTTTATCGTCATTACCTCATTTTATCGTCAATATCTCATTAAATACCTCATTTTATCGTTAATACCACACGAAATACCTCATTTTATCGTCAATACCCCACGAAATACCCCATTTTATCGTCAATATTTTATTAAATACCTCATTTTATCGTGATTACCCCATGAAATACCTTATTTTATCGTCATTACCTCATTTTATCGTCTATATCTCATTAAATACCTCAGTTTATCGTGATTACTCAACGAAATACCTCATTAAATACCTCATTTTATCGTCAATACCCTATTAAATACCTCATTTTATCGTGATTACCCCATGAAATACCTAATTTTATCGTGATTATCACACGAAGTACCTCATTTTATCGTGATTACCCCATGAAATACCTCATTTTATCGTCATTACCTCATTTTATCGTCAATACCTCATTAAATACCCCATTTTATCGTCAATACCTTATTAAATACCTCATTTTATCGTGATTACCCCGTGAAATACCTCATTTTATCGTGATTATCACACGAAGTACCTCATTTTATCGTGATTACCCCATGAAATACCTCATTTTATCGTCATTACCTCATTTTATCGTCAATACCTCATTAAATACCCCATTTTATCGTCAATACCTTATTAAATACCTCATTTTATCGTGATTACCTCGTGAAATACCTCATTTTATCGTCAATACCTTATGAAATACCTCATTTTTTGAAATGCCTACTATATCTGGTAGATGTTCCAGTGGATTTTGCTCAATATTTCTGGAGTCGTTACCTCATTTGATCGACCAAAGCGATGTTGGGTTGCTGCTACTCAATATTAAACTATTTTACCAGTTTCGTTTCTTCGGTGTTTGTCCCCTAGATGGCGATCCTCCCCATAGACGGCAATTTAAACGGTTAAAAATTGAAGATCCGATCGAGGAAAATACTTTTTATCACGTTGTACATTCTTATCTTTATTGTACGTCGCATAATTATCGATGAATCGTACCCGGAACGTGTTTTTTATTTCTCTCGAGTTTTATTATTTTCTTCTTCTTCTATTTCAGAAAAAACAATACGAACTTCAATATGTGTTCGATACAACATTGACAAAGAGGAATTTGAAACGTTTACAAAACATAATATATATGTACGTATAATGAAAGGTTCTACAGAAAACGACGTAACGCCCTGCGTAGCCGCCGGTCAGCGTAAAAAAAGATTCCCCGGCCGATGGTCGTTGCGACATCTCATTTATTCTAGTCCGATTTTAAATAGAAGAAGAGGTCAGACAACGTCCGGTCCATCGAAAACTTTCGCCAAAAAAGATGGTGAGTACATAGAATATTTCGTTTCGGTATACATTCGATTTCAATCCCCTCCTCGATAGGGCACATCTTAAACTACCGATAAGGATCCTTATTATTATTGTTAAAATCCATACAGCATCGAAAATATCTTCTTCCCAGGATTCCGCGGATATTACGAGGATGCCTACGTCCCCCGGTAATGATCATCAATAGCTGTCGTTGTTCTACGGCCGTTTTAAGTATCCGAATTTTGAAAAATATTTGAGATATTCAATTATTTCGGTATTAAGGATTAGCATACTAAAAAAAAACGACGAAAATATTATAAAAACGTTCAAAATTTCGCGTAAATTGTACCTGATTGTTTCCGCCAGATGTCAACACCGATTGAGCTGCAAGTCGGTATAAATATCTAAAATATGACGACCGGGCAATTTGGGGCGTCTTCATGAAGAATTTTCGTGAGAAATTCGAAGATTTTCTTTCACAAAATGCACCATCCGCCGTATTCTCCCGATATTTCCCCTCGCGATTTTGATCTCCTTGGCAAGATTACGTTGTAGACGCGCATTTTTTTGTCTGGCGAGTAGTAGAATTTCCGAAAATTATGTTGTAATTTCGAAAAATTTCCCCAAAATTTTAGTAACAAAAGTTTTATTAGGTAAAGACGTACCGAGCGGCAGTAGATCAGGTAATAGTTCAAAAGAAAACGACAAACACCACGTGGAGATCCACCAAGCGACTAGCAGGACTTCGGTGTATACTACAAGCACGAAGGTAAATTTTTCCATCGAAAATTATTATATAATGTTCATCTTTACGTGTATCACCTGTATATAGATTTTTTTTCTCGATAATTCGCCTTGAAGGTAAATTTTTTTAAAAGTATTTAATCACCGCGCTTCGCTCTATACGATTCATTTTGATACTCAAGTTGCTAGCGTCGATTTTTAAATGGATCATCCCTCGTAATTCCAATAAAATATAACAAAATATATGAACGTTCCGATATATACATTTGGTTACTTTATTTAATCCAGATTTAGGCCTTTTAATTCTTTTTCATCAATACTTCATGAAATACCTCATTTTAACATCAATACACCACGAAAAACCTCATTTTATCGTGATTACCCTACGAAATACCTCATTTTATCGTCAATACCTTATGAAATACCTCATTTTATCGTTAAACCACACGAAATACCTCATTTTATCGTTAAACCACACGAAATATTTCATTTTATTGTGATTACCCTACGAAATACCTCATTTTATCGTGATTACCCCACGAAATACCTCATTTTATCGTCAATACCTTATGAAATACCTCATTTTATCGTTAAACCACACGAAATACCTCATTTTATCGTCAATACCCTACGAAATACCTCATTTTATTGTGATTACCCTACGAAATACCTCATTTTATCGTGATTACCCTACGAAATACATCTTTTATCCTGATTACCCCACGAAATACCTCATTTTATCGTCAATACCTCATTTTAACGTTAATATCACACGAAATACCTCATTTTATCGTGATTACCCTACGAAATACCTCATTTTATCGGGATTACCCTACGAAATACCTCTTTTATCCTGATTACCCCACGAAATACCTCATTTTATCGTGATTACCACACGAAATACCTCATTTTATCGTGAATACTTTATGAAATACCTCATTTTAACATCAATACCCCACGAAATACCTCATTTTATCGTCAATACCTCATTTTAACATCAATACCCCACGAAATACCTCATTTTATCCTGATTACCCTACGAAATACCTCATTTTATCGTCAATACTCCCCAGATTCGATTTTTTTTCTATCGCCCCTCGTATTCCGGTATATAAATTGTCTATTTTACGATGTTGTAATAACGAGTTAATGATTAAAATATGGTGATAATAAATTTTTAATGATGACACAACCTTCGAATATATTATAAAAAAAAATCGTTATTCGAATCCCAAGATTTTAAACATATGTTGAGGTTATGTCCTACTTATTAAAAAAAAAAAGAAAGAACAATAGAGAAATTGCTAGACAGAATTATGCACTTTAATAAAAAACTTCTTATGATTATCCATTAATTAATTTTTTTTAGCGTACAAATTTATATATTCCATACAACCATAGTTAATACCTCATGAAATACCTCAATTTATAGTCAATGCCCCATATACTACCCCATTTTCTAGACAATGTTCCATAAACTACCTCATTTTATAGTTAATACCTCGGAAATTACCTCATTTTATAGTTAATACCTCATGAAATACCTCAATTTATAGTCAATGCCCCATATACTACCCCATTTTCTAGACAATGTTCCATAAACTACCTCATTTTATAGTTAATACCTCGGAAATTACCTCATTTTATAGTTAATACCTCATGAAATACCTCAATTTATAGTCAATGCCCCATATACTATCCCATTTTCTAGACAATGTTCCATAAACTACCTCATTTTATAGTTAATACCTCGGAAATTACCTCATTTTATAGTTAATACCTCATGAAATACCTCAATTTATAGTCAATGCCCCATATACTATCCCATTTTCTAGACAATGTTCCATAAACTACCTCATTTTATAGTTAATACCTCGGAAATTACCTCATTTTATAGTTAATACCTCATGAAATACCTCAATTTATAGTCAATGCCCCATATACTACCCCATTTTCTAGACAGTGTTCCATAAACTACCTCATTTTATAGTTAATACCTCGGAAATTACCTCATTCTATAGTTAATACCTCATGAAATATCTCAATTTATAGTCAATGCCCCATATACTACCCCATTTTCTAGACAATGTTCCATAAACTACCTCATTTTATAGTTAATACCTCGGAAATTACCTCATTTTATAGTTAATACCTCATGAAATATCTCATTTTACTCAATACCCCATAAACTACCTCATTTTTTAAGCAATTCTTGAATGTATAGTCAATACCTCATGAATTACTTCATTATATAGTCAGTATTCCACGGAGTACCTCATCTCTTAGTCATTACCCCACAAATTACCTCATTTGATAGTCAATACCCCACAAACTACCTCATTTTACTCAATACCCCATAAACTACCTCATTTTTTAAGCAATACTTGAATGTATAGTCAATACCTCATGAATTACTTCATTATATAGTAAGTATTCCACGGAGTACCTCATCTCTTAGTCATTACCCCACAAATTACCTCATTTGATAGTCAATACCCCACAAACTACCTCATTTTATAATCAATACCCCAATTTATAGGCAATACCCCATACCATACCTCATTCTGTAGTCAATAATAGCAACCTACAAAAAAACCGTTGTAGTGGAAGAGAATTGCGGCGTTGCCGTGTTGTCGACTATTGATTATTTCTTTATCAAGTTTTTTCGTTTTTTTTTTGGTTTTTTTTTTGTAATAACTGTAAATAACAAAAATACTATTTATATTAGAGCGGCGAAGCTCTACCGCCATCATTGGAATGTCCCCTTTGTTTGGCCGAACTTACAGCGGAAGATTTCTGCGAATTGGAAGGTTGCGGACACCGCGCCTGCATATCTTGTTTCAAACAATATCTTCGAGTGGAAATAACAGAATCCCGAATATGTATAGCGTGTCCGGAATGTTTGGAACCGATGCATCCGAACGGTAAGCGAACTTCGCTTTCGTATCGATACCGTTATCGAACACGATCTAATATCCCGATATATCCCGTTTCAGAAATTCGCGCCATATTAAACAACGGTCCGTTGTTTGAAAAATACGAGGATTTTATGGTGCGACGCGTATTGGCCGTCGATCCGGACGCGCGATGGTGTCCGGCGCCGGATTGTTCTTTCGCCGTTATAGCCAGCGAATGCGCCAGCTGCCCGAAATTGAAATGCGAACGTCCCGGTTGCAATTCGTATTTCTGTTATCACTGCAAAGCCGAATGGCATCCGAATCAAACGTGCGACGCCGCAAGGGCGCAACGATCGCCGAATATCAGATCGTCATCGATTTCTTACAGTCAAGATTCGCAACACAGTAAGTCGCGCGTATCGAACCGTATCGAATTCGAAATATTTATATTTCATATAATTGGTTTCGTTTTTTCAGGGGACGACATAAAACCTTGTCCGCGCTGTCAAGTTTTAATCGTCAAAATGGACGACGGTTCTTGTAATCATATGATGTGCGCCGTTTGCGGAGCGGAATTTTGTTGGCTGTGCATGAAGGAGATTAACGATCTTCATTTCCTTAGGTAAGTTGAGATATTTCGGTCATTACCCCACAAACTACCTCATTTTTATAGTCATTACCCCACAAAATACCTCAATTTATACTCGATATCCCATGAAGTACCTCATTGTACAGTCAATATTCTTTGGAATACGTCATCTCATGTTCATTACCCCACAAATTACCTCGTTTGATTGTCAATACCCCACAAACTACCTCAATTTAAAGTAGATATCCCATAAAATACCTCATATTATAGTTAATACTCCATGAAGTACTTCATTCTGTAGTCAATACAACTTGAAAACCCTTAAATTATAGTCACCCATAAACTACCTCATTTTATAGTCGATACCCCATAAACTATCTCATTTTATAGTCGATACCCCATAAACTATCTCATTTTATAGTCTATATCCCATAAACTACCTCATTTTATAGTCGATACCCCATAAACTACCTCATTTTATAGTCGATACCCCATAAACTACCCCATTTTATAATCAATACCCCATAAACAACCTAATTTTATAGTCGATACCCCATAAACTACCTCATTTTATAGTCACTACCCCATTTTATAATCAATACCCCATAAACAACCTCATTTTATAGTCGATACCCCATAAACTACCTCATTTTATAGTCGATACCCCATAAACTACCTCATTTTATAATCAATACCCCATAAACAACCTAATTTTATAGTCGATACCCCATAAACTACCTCATTTTATAGTCGATACCCCATAAACTATCTCATTTTATAGTCTATACCCCATAAACTACCTCATTTTATAGTCACTACCCCATTTTATAATCAATACCCCATAAACAACCTCATTTTATAGTCGATACCCCATAAACTACCTCATTTTATAGTCGATACCCCATAAACTACCTCATTTTATAGTCCATACTCCACAAATTTTTACATAAAACGTAGTTGAAAAAAAGTGTGCCTCATTATATCGCCGATACCCCACAAAGTGTCTCGTGTTTTATGGTCAATACCCCGCAAACTCGTCTCGAATTTATGGTAAATGAAAAATAATTTTTCACGGATCGCCTCATTTTATCGTCAAAAATACCTCATTTCAAGGTTAATACCCCCGAACTACCATATTTGTAGTTTATATATAAGAAAGTACATCATTTTATAGTAAATAGTACACAAAAGGAATCATTCAATCGATGATACCCCACAAAGTTTTTCGTTTTATAGTCGATACCCCACAAATTCATTTAGAAATCGCCCCTTTTTGAGTTGAATGTCTTTTATATTCGATATCTAATAGTTTTACCTCATTTCTAAATTAATACCCCACAAAGTGCCTCGATTTCAAGCCAATACCTCCCCATTGTTTCCTCAAATCCTATCTCTCCATATTTGTTACCCCACAAAAACTGTCTCATTGTCAAAAAATGCCTCATTTTATAGGAAACCTCGTTTCGTAACTAATACTCCACGAAACTTGTTCTCGAATTACCTCATTCTGTAGTCGAACTCGATTTTTGACAATCTTCTTCACTTTTATAACCAATAATTCGCAATATTTGTCTATGGTTTGAACACCGGTCGTATTAACCCACAAAATAAATTGTTTATAGATAACTTTTCATATTTGGATTAAAAATTTTGTTTTTTCTCCCTCCAGTCCGTCTGGATGTACTTTTTGGGGGAAAAAACCTTGGTCCCGTAAAAAAAAGATCTTATGGCAATTAGGTACTTTGGTTGGCGCCCCCGTAGGTATAGCTCTAGTCGCAGGCATAACAGTTCCAGCTATGGTTATAGGTGAGTCAATCGACGACAAACATAAAACAATCACCCTGTATATAAATATATATACATTTTTTCACAGGCATTCCAGTTTGGGTCGGTAGAAAACTCTTCACTAGGTACAAGTCTTCAGGTAAACATAAAAGGAACGCCGCCATCGTCGGGGGAGTTGTAGCATCGGTAAGTTTTCCTTTACTTCACAACTAAATTTTTGTATAAACAACTTTAATTTATTGAACAACAATATTTCGAATCCTCCTCGTAGACATAGAATTCATTGATAAATCGATCGAACTATTAGACTATTTTAAATACACACGTGTATTGTTCTACATCTAGTTGTAAGGAGTTCGAGTATTGTAGCCACCTATTAACTAATAGCTGAACTAATAATAACGGGAACTAATTTTATCGAAGATTTCTTCAGTCTATTTTGTTTGAGTAGACGACATCTATGTTTTAATAGACGAACTTGATAATATTTCTACTTTTGTGAGGATTTTGATGAAATTCGAATGTCTATTGGTATTTACTTACTCACATTTTTTCGACCCGCGTCGTTATCTTCATGTTTTTAGTGTCAAAATAATCAGATTCTGTTGCAAAAATTTGATTTTTTCTGTTCTAATTTACTTTTGGAACGATAATAATCAATCGATGTTACGAAGGTACCGTTTAGGTTGTATTATAACCGCCATTAAAATAAGGTAAAACTATACGCGCCGTTGCCAAGTTTAATTTTATTTCAGTAATTATCGGAATTGCATATTTGTTGTAAATTATCGTTTTTATGGAAATTTACGAATAGAAACAAAAAAATTTCTTTTTTATTTTCTGTTTAATTGACGATTTAGTCGATTTTTCGACAAGAAAAATTATTTTAGACGAAAAAAAATCGATTTTTTTGTCGCATTGTAGCCTTCGTAATAAATTTAACGGATACGCGCCGTTGCCAAGTTTAATTTTATTTCAGTAATTATCGGAATTGCATATTTGTTGTAAATTATCGTTTTTATGGAAATTTACGAATAGAAACAAGAAAATTTCTTTTTTATTTTCTGTTTAATTGACGATTTAGTCGATTTTTCGACAAGAAAAATTATTTTAGACGAAAAAAAATCGATATTTTCTCGCATTGTAGCCTTCGTAATAAATTTAACGATACGCGCCGTTGCCAAGTTTAATATTAGTTCAGAAAAGATCGGAAATATAAATAATAATGAAAATTTTCGTAATTTTTATTATAAATTATCGTTTTTTTTTTAAATATTTTCCGGTTTTCAAATTTAATCCACATTTTATCGTACTGCCATTTCCATTTTTATAACGTCGACGTTTTCCCCAAACTCCATGCGATACAACCCTCATCCCACCCTGTTAATTTCCACCTGACGACGGCGTACACGTAAGGGCGTCCAGACCTGGAGGTTACAGCGACGCGTCGACGAAATAACGATCAATACGGGAACGGCGACGAGATCCCCCGGTGCAGATTCTGCCTAACGGACAATTTTCCGGGTTTTATTCACTTTCTTTCGCCCTCGATTCACTTTTTCCTTCGAATTTCCCGATATATATTTTATGTAATCCAAAAAAAATGTACCTATACATGAAAAACTCATAAAATTCGTGATGATTTTAATTTTTTTCTATTATATTTTCCCATATAAGCGCCTATCGTTAATGAACAAAATTTTTTCACACATCGATTTCGTGCTCATCTGTCAAATTGATTCTGTCATAAGATAGCAGAGATCGTTCATGATTTCAATCACTTTGTATCAACATTTTCAATCACATTCGTACTGAAAGCATCTTGAATTGGACAAATTTGTACTAAAAACATCTTGAGTAGGACAAATTCGTACTAAAAACATCTGGAATAGGACAAATTCCTACTAAAAACATCTAAAACCGGACAAATTCGTACTAGAAACATCTTGAATTGGACAGATTCGTACTAAAAATATCCTCAGTAGGACACATTCGTACTAAAAACATCTTGATTTGGACAGTTTCGTACTAAAAACATCTTGAGTAGGACAAATTCGTACTAAAAATATCTGAGTAGGACAAATTCGTACTAGAAACATCTTGAATTGGACAGATTCGTACTAAAAATATCCTCAGTAGGACACATTCGTACTAAAAACATCTTGATTTGGACAGTTTCGTACTAAAAACATCTTGAGTAGGACAAATTCGTACTAGAAACATCCGAAATTGGACAAATTCGTACTAAAAACATCTGAGTAGGACAAATTCGTACTAGAAACATCAGGAATTGGACAAATTCGTACTAAAAACATCTGGAATAGGACAAATTCGCACTAGAAACATCTGGAATTGGACAGATTCGTACTAAAAACATCTGGAATAGGACAAACTCGTACTAGAAACATCTGAAATTGGACAAATTCGTACTAAAAACATCTGGAATAGGACAGATTCGTACTAGAAACATCTGAGTAGGACAAATTCGTACTAGAAACATCTGAAATTGGACAAATTCGTACTAAAAACATCTGGAATAGGACAGATTCGTACTAGAAACATCTGAGTAGGACAAATTCGTACTAGAAACATCTGAAATTGGACAAATTCGTACTAAAAACATCTGAAATTGGACAAATTCGTACTAAAAACATTTGAAATTGGAGATATGCGTACTAAAAACATCTGAAATTGGACACATTCGTACTAAAAACATCTTGATTTGGACAATTTCGTACTAAAAACATCTTGAGTAGGACAAATTCGTACTAAAAATATCTGAGTAGGACAAATTCGTACTAAAAACATCTGGAATAGGACAAATTCGTACTAAAAACATCTGGAATAGAACAAATTCGTACTAAAAACATCCGAAATTGGACAAATTCGTACTAAAAACATCTGAGTAGGACAAATTCGTTCTAAAAACATCTGAAATTGGACAAATTCGTACTAAAAACGTCTGGAATTGGACAATTTCGTACTAAAAACATCTTGAGTAGGACAAATTCGTACTAAAAACATCCGAAATTGGACAAATTCGTACTAAAAACATCTGAGTAGGACAAATTCGTACTGCTGCACAGCATAATGCAGGGCGGAATAGAGATAAAAAAAAGGCATCGGCAATAAGAGCAAGTCCTGGTTCTGTAACATAAGAAAATGGAAAAAATCTCAGCGTCGGAGAATTGTTACATGTCGCGAGGTACAGAAACGCATTTAAAAACGTAACCGCCAACTTTCGATGAAAAAACAGCACGAGAAAAAAAAAGAAGAAAAAGTAGGAGCCCGTGCCAATTACGCGACATCAGAAAAATGATGGAGGAAAATCCCGATAACGGCTTAGTCAATGAACAGCCCCGCTCGATTCCATCGAAGCGACACGATCGAGTCTATAAAACGTTCTCTAACCAAAACCTCTTAGTAAATTGAAGTGAAGCGCGTCAACTGCGTCAATTATTCTACTACGAAACCGAATGAAATAACGCCACGAGATTCCGTATATACGAGGCGCGATGGAAAAGTACGGAAAATTGTTTTTTCGTCGTCGCATCGCCGAAAGGGGTTTCAAATAAATAAAATCGACACAATTCGGTATGAATGAAATAGTTTAATAAGCAATCCACGAATTACATTAAATATAAGACGGAATAAATACGAAAATAACCGCCAACAGCAAAAATTCTTTTTTTTTTTTTTTATTTTTTACATATATCACTTAATGTTGAGCTTTTAACGCCACGTCCGCGTCCAGCAAACCCTCGTCGAACAAATCTCTGAGCAATTCCAACAAACGTTCCTCCATTTGCGCGTTACCGATCGCCAGATCCACCGAACCGATACACAGCAACAGAGCCAACAATTGCGATTTCCTGAAATCCCCGTCGAGTTTCTTTCTGTCGTATCCCAATTCGCTTTCGACGTCGAGCTTCAATTTCCCGCAATTTTCCGTCAAACAACTCCAATAGCCGTCCAACAGGGATCCGGTGTGGAGTCTGCGGAGTTCGGCCGGCACGCTGCTATTCAACAACAGAGCCAAATCGTTGGTCGGTCTACTGTAAGTGACCATTTGCCAATCGAGTATGGCGCATTCGCAATTCTCTTCGCCGCCTCTAAACATCAAATTGTTGCACCAAAAATCCGTGTGCGTTATCAGCGCCATCGGTTCTTCCGGCGCCAACAGATTCTCGATTATATCCTTGGTGCGGGATCGGAGACGATCCAGAGCCGCGAGAACCGCCTCCAGACCGGCTCTCCGCTCCAAAAATCGGGCTAGTTGAGGTAGACCGCGTTCCACTAATTGTTGGTACGAATCGGACGCCCTGTTCGTTTGGAATAGGAAAGGGTAGCGTTCCGTTATCGATTTTCCTTCTTTTATTTTTGTGCATAGCGACAAGGCGTGCACGCGCGCTATCGCTTCCACGGCCGCCTTCGTTTGGCGTAGCGTTAAACCTCTGGCGAAATCGGCGCTCCTGTAGCCCAATTTTTTTATATTTTCCAATATCAGGACGGATTCCGGCGGCGTCGGTTCCGGATCGTTCGTTCCTGCAACCGAAAAAAAAAACAGAAAAAAAAAATGTGCGATTTTAAGCGACGATATTACGATTACCTGCCGTATAATGTGCGTAATAACATTTCGGAATCGGAAGTCGGACGTCTTCGCCGTTGGCCGCATTCAATCTAAATTCTTCTAAATCCGGCACCACCTAATTCAAAAAATCAAATACGGTCGTTTAAAATCGTTATTAACTAGCGACACGCCACGCCACGCCACTTCGAAACCTCAACGTCACGACGATCCAATCGTATTAGAGTGCGCATTTGGCAAACATGGCGATGACGGTCAGTTTATTATGACAAAATGGCTGAAAAAATATCCAGAATGTCGCTGGGACTTGGAGGAAACATCGTTGAGCGCTCAAACTAACTTGGGGGCATTCAAATCTAACAGTTTGGTCGGTGAAATTGGAAGCGCGACGTGTCTATCAGATGGCGCTGTAGTTCGACGACTTTTTTTGTGTAAAACTCTGCCGCAAATTGAAAATCGCCAAACTTTAGATCGATTAAAATTTTTTGAAACAGTACCTGCTTGACGGTTTTCATCGGCGGACGAGTTTCAAAGATAATCGAGATTTTTGGGTTTCTAACTATATTTAAAGGTTGTTGTGCGGGGCGGGCGATAAATTTCTAACCGCCAAAGACGAAAATCACTAAATCTCGTGTAAAAATCCGCGCATTTGGCAACATGGCGATGACAATCAGTTTATTATGACAAAATGGCTGAAAAAATATCCAGAATGTCGCCGGGACATCGTTGAGCGCTCATACTAACTTGGGGCATTCAAATCTAACAGTTTGGTCGGTGAAATTGGAAGCGCGACGTGTCTATCAGATGGCGCTGGAGTTCGACGACTTTTTTTGTGTAAAACTCTGCCGCAAATTGAAAATCGCCAAACTTTAGATCGATTAAAATTTTTTGAAACAGTACCTGCTTGACGGTTTTCATCGGCGGACGAGTTTTAAAGATAATCGATATTTTCGTGTTTCTAACTATATTTAAAGGTTGTTGTGCGCCAAAGACGAAAATCACTTACTTGCGTGTAAAATTTGATTTCCCTAAGATCGAATTGGGCTTCGGTAACGAAAAATCTACTGAACGGATCTTGCGGCAAAAGTTTTATTATGAAACATATGGTGTGCGTCGTTCCGGCGGCTTCTTCCCTGGAACGGAATCGAAAAAAAAAAAAAAATAAATAAAAAAATCCGTTTTACGACGCAAACGGGCGACACGGAGTTATCCCACTAAAACGACGCGTGTTTTATACATTCGATACGGTTCTATTTTATATACGATTATATACTTTTCTAGAATATTCCGTTTCGAGGCATTCCGTAACTCGAGTATCGAAATATCGTCGGGTTGTATATTTGAACCGTGCGCTGGTTTAGTGGGACGATCGATAATGAAGAAAAAAGAAGAAATAAAAGATTTACCTCAATTTATATTGAACGGCGACAGCTAAAATATCGCTAAGGACACTTTCGCCGCTTTCGCAACCCGGCCGTATCGAATGATCTAGAACAGTTATAGTAGGATCCAATATATCTTTGTGGTGTTGTTTGACGACGGCTCGAAGCCATTCATCTTTTACGGGCCAATCGATGCTACTGACCGAATCTTCTTCGCTATCGGACATTTTTCTTTAACAACCAATTGACTCGATCGTATTTTATTGAATGCTGAAATCAGGTTATTCTATTCGTTGATCGACATCAATCGATTTATTAGAACATAAATAGACAAAAATTGACATCAATCGACTTCTATAGGACATCATTCGACTTCAATAGACATCATTCGCCTTCAATAGACATAATTCGACTTGGATGGACATCAATCGACTTCTATAGGACATCATTCGACTTCAATAGACATCATTCGCCTTCAATAGACATAATTCGACTTGGATGGACATCAATCGACTTCTATAGGCCATCATTCGACTTCTATAGACATCAATCGACTTATTAGAACATAAATAGACAAAAATTGACATCAATCGACTTCTATAGGACATCATTCGACTTGGATGGACATCAATCGACTTATTAGAACATTAATAGACAAAAATTGACATCAATCGACTTCTATAGGACATCATTCGACTTGGATGGACATCAATCGACTTATTAGAACATAAATAAACAAAAATTGACATCAATCGACTTCTATAGGACATCATTCGACTTCTATAGACATCAATCGACTTCGATAGGACATCATTCGACTTGGATGGACATCAATCGACTTATTAGAACATAAATAGATAAAAATTGACATCAATCGACTTCGATAGGACATCATTCGACTTGGATGGACATCAATCGACTTCTATAGGACATCATTCGACTTGGATGGACATCAATCGACTTCTATAGGACATAATTCGACTTGGAAGGACATCAATCGATTTATTAGAACATAAATAGACAAAAATTGACATCAATCGACTTCGATAGGACATCATTCGACTTGGATGGACATCAATCGACTTATTAGAACATAAATAGATAAAAATTGACATCTATCGACTTCTATAGGACATAATTCGACTTCAATAGACATAATTCGACTTGGAAAGACATCAATCGACTTATTAGAACATAAATAGACAAAAATTGACATCAATCGACTTCGATAGGACATCATTCGACTTGGATGGACATCAATCGACTTATTAGAACATAAATAGATAAAAATTGACATCAATCGACTTCGATAGGACATCATTCGACTTGGATGGACATCAATCGACTTCTATAGGACATCATTCGACTTGGATGGACATCAATCGACTTCTATAGGACATAATTCGACTTGGAAGGACATCAATCGATTTATTAGAACATAAATAGACAAAAATTGACATCAATCGACTTCGATAGGACATCATTCGACTTGGATGGACATCAATCGACTTATTAGAACATAAATAGATAAAAATTGACATCTATCGACTTCTATAGGACATAATTCGACTTCAATAGACATAATTCGACTTGGAAAGACATCAATCGACTTCTATAGGACATAATTCGACTTGGAAGGACATCAATCGATTTATTAGAACATAAATAGACAAAAATTGACATCAATCGACTTCGATAGGACATCATTCGACTTGGATGGACATCAATCGACTTATTAGAACATAAATAGATAAAAATTGACATCTATCGACTTCTATAGGACATAATTCGACTTCAATAGACATAATTCGACTTGGAAAGACATCAATCGACTTATTAGAACATAAATAGACAAAAATTGACATCAATCGACTTCGATAGGACATCATTCGACTTGGATGGACATCAATCGACTTATTAGAACATAAATAGATAAAAATTGACATCAATCGACTTCGATAGGACATCATTCGACTTGGATGGACATCAATCGACTTATTAGAACATAAATAGATAAAAATTGACATCTATCGACTTCGATAGGACATCATTCGACTTGGATGGACATCAATCGACTTATTAGAACATAAATAGATAAAAATTGACATCTATCGACTTCTATAGGACATAATTCGACTTCAATAGACATAATTCGACTTGGAAAGACATCAATCGACTTATTAGAACATAAATAGACAAAAATTGACATCAATCGACTTCGATAGGACATCATTCGACTTGGATGGACATCAATCGACTTCAATAGACATCAATCGACTTCTATAGGACATCATTCGACTTGGATGGACAACAATCGACTTCAATAGACCACAATTGATATAAATAGACAAAAATCGACATCTATATACATTGAACGTTACTGACGTCCGATTAACATGTGCAGTCATACCTTTACAGGTAATCCCTCCGGTGTTCGGTTTATTTAAAGGAGAATTTGCGATAATAAAATTTGGCATTTGAATTAGACGCAATTTAATTTATGAATTATTTGGAAAAAACTTTTCCTATTTTTATAGTAGATGGTGTTATACGTTTCACGAGTAGAATTTGAGGTTATGTCGGTCAGTCAGTGCAGTCCATTGATGGTGTTCGGTTTGATGCACGTCGCTATATTCTCAGTAAAATTTCATCCGTTTTTTCTGTTTTTTCAACCTCGAAAAAGTTAATTTAGTCATTTAAAAGATGCGTCGTGTATGGTTTGAATAACGCCAGACTATTTTTCGAAAAAAATTATATTTCGAATATTTTATCACTAAACCACTGATGTAATTATGAAACTACTCAAAAAATTTCGAAATATCCATAATACATCGATTCCGAATTGAATAATACTTTTTGGACGACCCTATATATATTTATCATATAATATAAAGTATTTAAATAAACGTTAAAATTTTAAAATGATTTCTTTATAATCTCGAAATTTTTATAAATATCAAAATTTGATTTAAATTTTTTTTGAACACGTCCCGTATCGAATTAACATGAAAAGTATCGTATTTATGACTTATTATACAAAAATAATTTGTTTCTAATTGAATGACTCATCGTTTTGTTTAAAATTTCATAAAGTTACATAAAAACAGAGACAATAATAATTTTATTACGAGATAAAATCGTCAAGTCCGGCTCTGTTGAACATATTTATCCGTTAAATTAATAATTCCATTGGTATAAAAGTAATTTTGACATAACCTAATGAGTAGCGTGCACGTTAGATGGCGTTATATTTATTCTTTGTTAACTGATATAACCTCAAAACTACTCGATATACTTACTTTGTTTTTTATTAAACGTAAAACGTAAAATTTACGGTTATATAGAAATAATAATTGAAACAGAAGAAGAAAATTTGATTTAGAATTGTTGAAATGCTTATATTCGGGATACGTGCAATAATATAAGTTCAAAACTACATATTCCTGTATATTTTCCACTATCACATTCGATTACCAAATTCGAACATTCACAAATTTTCGAAACTTAAAAAACAATTCCGTCAAAATCATACCTCGATTTTTCTAATAGAGTTTCACGTTACTATGAACAAATCCGAATAAATCGTCATCGATCTTTCTAGTTGAACAGACAGAGCTACACTAGAACTGTAGACGGTGGATGTTTTCCAGTAATTGGAGGGGGGTTACTACCAGCTCCTGGAAATTCGTTAGGTAGAAGGGAGTGACACGAATGCGCAGTAGTATAATACAGAATCGGACTCACCAAATTGATAAAATTGTACGAATCATTTATATATTTATACAGGGGAACGTGCTAACAACCAAAACGATAACGAACGTTTAGGTTAGGTTCAATTTTTTTTTTATTTTATTTTTTTTATTATAGGTATTAGTATCTCCCATTTTGGCCGGTTTAGCTGTAGGTATCGGGGTACCAATTTTACTATTTTACGTGTACGGCGTCGTACCTGTGTCTTTATGTCGTTCGGGAGGTTGCGGAGGTTCTACTTCTTCGGAAGATTCAAATGTAATTACTTCAAGAGCTGCCGATGCAACTTCTATTGATGCGGTCAGCACCAAAGGACCTAATCCTTCAATAGGGGAAGCCAGTCTATCACTCGCTAGCGGTAGTCAAGTACTTAGAGATATAGACAGGTAAAAATTTTTTTTTTTGTTATCAATTTATATTGTCGTTTCCTCATTTTTGGTACTACTTTTAAAATCCGGCAACGTTGTTTAAATGACATCCATCAAGTTTTAACCTAACCTAAAAATCGGTAATTGTTATGATGTATAATGGACATTTGAACTACTTTCGAGTGTTTTTTTTGGATTTTTATGTGATTTAAAGTTTACGTTTAATTAAAACAAATTTGTTCATAGTTTTTATTTAAATTTTAACGTGATTTGTTGTACGTTCGGTATTTTAACGTAGTTTTCGTGCGTGAATGTCAATAATATCATTTGTGTTTACGAAGAAACAAAATCTATCCTCATACTGTTTGATTTAAGAAGAAAATTATTATATTCGTATGTATTATTGTTAGAGTACTGTAAATTATACAAATTCGAAAGAATTTAATATTCATATATAAAAACTAACCTAACTTTGTCACGTCTACGATTTCTTGAAAATATTTAACATGTCTTGAACGTTTTATTATCGATTTACAGAGAATCCGCTAGTACAGTTGCTTTAGCCGGTAGTTTAAATCAAGCCGGTCAAAGATTAGAAGTCCAAGCGGATCTAGCATCCGCACAAAGGTTTAGCCTTAGCAGTTTAAGCGAATCGATGAATGCAAGTATAACAGACGATGCGGGAGCTAGTGTTAGGGCTTTAGCAGGATCAATGCTAAATTATAAGGTACTCCGAACCCTTTTATTTAACATATTTCCAATGGTATTGTTGAATTATTATAATTACAGGCTCCGGGTAGTGATTCTTGTAGTTGTATTACCACAGAAGACTGTACGTCAGAAAGAGTAAGATTCGATGATAACGTCAGTTTTATAACGTCTTCTCAAGCTGAGAAAACTAGCATCGGTAGCAGTTGTAGCTTTCGAGCAAGATGTGCCACGATGTATGCACTTTCAAAATCCAATGCCGCTGACAAAGTGAGTTTTTGACCATTTTTTTCATCAATTTATATACGTATGTGGATAATAAAAAGGAAAACTTGTGTTATAGATCAGCGATACCCTTAGCAACGACAGTGTGTGCATAGAAATAGACGAAAAGCCGAAGAAATATTTTTCGCAGGCAGCTATATTACGCAGTCAATTTTTCCATTCCATAAACGATGGTAAACCGACTACCAAAAGTCTTGACGATAAAACCATCATCGAAGTATCCAATGAAACGTTGGATAAACAATCACAACCGCTTATAGTCACCGAAAATGGACCTGCCATCGTTAAACTATCGTCGTCTTTGAATTTCGAAAATTCCAAATTATAGTTACCTTCTATAGATATGAAAAATTTTCTTGCCAAGACTGACGATACGGGGTACATAAGTTGCGGTTTTAACAAAAAAAAAAATATATGTTGAGGTATATTCATTCGATCAACTTTTTATTCGTTCCGGGAAGAGATTTATTGGGAAACAATCAAGTTATTGGTAGTTTTTTTTTATTAAAATTTGATTTTTAAGTCATATTTTCATCGAAACGTCTCACTTTAACCGTGTTATGGTGTTGCACTGAAATCGGTTCTGTTTAATCACAAATATCCACTTTTATGTATATTTCTTTTATATAAAAATCTTTTTCCTACCTTAAAATGTTCAAATTGAACGTCCCATTCAATTTTCCACATAATTTAATATAATTTTTATTATATCGAATCGCAATTATTGATAATTGAAATAAGAGAATGTTTTTTGCATGAAATTAAGAGTAACAATCGTATAATATTCAATCTAGTTCATCGAAATTAAATTAAAGTGCTATTTCTTGTTCTAGAGCTTTTTTTCTGAAGTTAAATCAGCCAATACTAACTAGGAAATGAATCTGAAGAATATTGTGGTTACGGAAGCCAAATTCATCGATATAGTTTCCTTCAAGATTGATCAAAGTCCCACCTTTCCTTTTTTAAGTGCTATTTCTTTTTCTAGAGCTTTTTCTTTGGGGAATAAATCAGCCAATACTCACTAGAGAATGAATTTGAAGAATATTGTGGTTACGGAAGCCAAATTCATTGATATAGTTTCCTTCAAGATTGATAAAAGTCCCACCTTTCCTTATTTAAGTGCTATTTCTTGTTCTAGAGCTTTTTTTCTGGGAATAAGTCAGCCAATACTCACTAGAGAATGAATCTGAAGAATATTGTGGTTACGGAAACCAAATTCATCGATATAGTTTCCTTCAAGATAGATCAAAGTCCCACCTTTCCTTATTTAAGTGCTATTTCTTGTTCTAGAGCTTTTTTCTAGGAATAAATCAACCCATACTTGCTAGAGAATGAATCTGAAGAATATTGTGGTTACGGAAGCCAAATTCATCGATATAGTTTCCTTCAAGATTGATAAAAGTCACACCTTTCCTTATTTAAGTGCTATTTCTTGTTCTAGAGCTTTTTTTCTGGGAATAAGTCAGCCAATACTCACTAGAGAATGAATCTGAAGAATATTGTGGTTACGGAAGCCAAATTCATCGATATAGTTTCCTTCAAGATTGATAAAAGTCCCACCTTTCCTTATTTAAGTGCTATTTCTTGTTCTAGAGCTTTTTTTCTGGGAATAAGTCAGCCAATACTCACTAGGGAATGAATCTGAAGAATATTGTGGTTGCGGAAACCAAATTCATCGATATAGTTTCCTTCAAGATAGATCAAAGTCCCACCTTTCCTTATTTAAGTGCTATTTCTTGTTCTAGAGCTTTTTTTCTGGGAATAAGTCAGCCAATACTCACTAGAGAATGAATCTGAAGAATATTGTGGTTACGGAAGCCAAATTCATCGATATAGTTTCCTTCAAGATAGATCAAAGTCCCACCTTTCCTTATTTAAGTGCTATTTCTTGTTCTAGAGCTTTTTTCTAGGAATAAATCAACCCATACTTGCTAGAGAATGAATCTGAAGAATATTGTGGTTGCGGAAGCCAAATTTATCGATTTTAATCATAGTATTTGGTAACGGTACCATAATGTTAAAGAAGGTTTTCGAAAGTTACCTGGTACACAGTTTGAGTTTTATTAAGGCCCCTTTTTAATCGTCGCTTTTTTACCGAATCTCCTTATACCTCAACATTGATAATATGTAAATATAACGAGTAATAATTTTTTTTATATCATACAATTTTAAAGGGGATTGTGATACGATTAAAATATTTTTTCCTTTTGAACAGAAAACGTCACTCTTTCTCATTAATCATACATTGATGAATGAAAAAATTCAATCATTTGTCCCCTTTGTTTTCCTCTTCTTTTTCATTATTTAAAAAATATTTTGCTCGTGTTTCACACTCCATTTTTCTATATGTGTATAATTTATAAGTGTAAAATATTTTTTTTATATATATATATATACATTAGCCCCCTCGTATAATATTATTTTGATGGATGAACGTCTTTCAATAATTAATAAATTTTAATATTTTGTTAACAGGACCGTTTTTCCTTCGGCTATACTTCACCTAATGTGTTTGAAGAGATTATTTTTTTAATTGTAACACCTGTAATAAAAATATATCATAAATATACCTTCAATTATCTTTTATTTTCTCGTTGCGATTGCCAGGGATAAAAAGAAAAGAAAAATTTTGAAAAAATACAGGAGAAAGAAGGAATGTGATAAATAGCATCACCGTGACAGAAAACTAACACGAAAAGAAGAACAAAGGAAGAATTAAATGAACAAATGAGATAAAATAGAATAATACAAACTCTGCAAAAGCCATAAAAGATGAATGTAAGCAAGGAATACAATAAAAAACCAAAATAAACTGAGCGGAACACTTAGACATGAAAGGGAATAAGGCGAAAAGAAAATAACCGAATTTACAAATCGATAAAAGGTGAATGTGACCAGGAAAAGTAAAAAAAAGAAGTAGAATTGCGATAGATATAGAAAAGAGTAATGAAAGAATAGCTAGAAAGAGAAATAAAATAATAAGGAAATTGAGTAGTTAAAAATTAAAAAGAAATATGACGTACAAATAAAAAAGAATAAGAATTATAAAATGGAGAACAGGGATATAACAACAAAAGTCATAAAAGGAGAAATAACAGAAAAGGCTAACGAAAAAATACCAAATAAAAGGTGGGAAAGAAAAAACAAAAGATAAAGACACAAATTAAAAGGAAAATATGACATAAAGATGAAAAATAATCTCATAAAATGATAAGTTAGGTTATAAAATGAAGAAAAACATTCTAATAGTACAGAAAGCGATAAACCGAGAAAAACAAGAATTAAAAGTAAGAAACGAAAAGTATAAAGTGAAGGTTATATAAGGTATTAAATAAATTACTACAAAAAGGAACAGAATAATATGAAAAACTGTTGAAAAAATGAGGAAAATGATATAAGAAACGATATAACGTATCTGGTAAAAAATATCTACCATCACTTCACTAAAAAATAATACCAAACAATGAAATGATAAATATATTTCAATAGGAAAACATTTACAACCTGAAAATCACAAAAACAATTACAAAAAGGCTTTCGAAAGGCTTCCCAATTGGCTTTCGAAAGGCTTCCCAATGTATTTACTTTTGGAAGGCTTCCCAATTGGCTTTCGAAAGGCTTCCCAATGGGTTTACTTTTGGAAGGCTTCCCAATTGGCTTTCGAAAGGCTTCCCAATGGGTTTACTTTTGGAAGGCTTCCCAATTGGCTTTCGAAAGGCTTCCCAATTGGCTTTCGAAAGGCTTCCCAATGGGTTTACTTTTGGAAGGCTTCCCAATTGGCTTTCGAAAGGCTTCCCAATGTATTTACTTTTGGAAGGCTTCCCAATTGGCTTTCGAAAGGCTTCCCAATGTATTTACTTTTGGAAGGCTTTCGAAAGGCTTCCCAATGTATTTACTTTTGGAAGGCTTCCCAATTGGCTTTCGAAAGGCTTCCCAATTGGCTTTTGGAAGGCTTCCCAATGTGTTTACTTTCGAAAGGCTTCCCGATTGGCTTTTGGAAGGCTTCCCAATGGGTTTGCTTTCGAAAGGCTTCCCGATTGATCAACCTAACCGAATTATTGCGGACCCATCATACCCATCGGCATATTTACAGGATAACCGGGTTGGGATCCTTGTCCAGGCATCTGCATGGCGGGCGATTGGATTTGTTGCACCCCGGCGGTTACCGGACTCGGCGCCTGAGGTTCCGAGGGTAACGTCAAGTTAATAAGTAGTTCTCTGATAGCCGGAAAAACGGAACATTCGTTTATATTCGATTGGTATTGCGTGAAATGTTTGAGCATCTGACTAACGGAGGACATGGCGGGATTAGCACCGGCTTCACGTTTTTCGGCTAGAGTAGTTACGTTGGCGCTGATATCGTAAATCAGCGGTAGTACTATCGACGGCGGTTCCATACTAGGCGGGTACTGAATACCGATTCTGGTTATTTGTAACTGAAAATAAAAAAAAAAAAAAATCGATCGAATTATTTTAGTACGGAATACGATTAAAAACGGACTTACGAAGAAAAGTACTTTGGCTCTGAATACCAGCACACCGGTCATACCGACTGGAACGAGATTGGGGGCGCTGGGGGGGACTCTCAACACCCATTGTACCGCCCATTTCATTTGTTGTTGTTGCACCAGACCCGGCACCAATTCTAATTTCATAATTTGTATGAAATCCTTCAACACGTTCACCGGTAGGTTCAACATGTTGCAAAACGTGAACATGGACGTCGGTTTGTACGGTGGCGCCGCCGCTCGGGTGTCGAAGAATTTCTCCAATACCTGCGACGAGATACGAAACTATGAATAATAACCGGAATTGGACGGGTCGCAATCGATCGTCTTACCTGCAATTCCTCTTGGGACCAGACTTCTTTATGATCGGGAAGGGGGGTTATCTTCAGGTGCAAACTTTGTAGATGCTGAGTGTTCAAACCGATCCTGCACTGCAAAGTTTCGGTTACTTTGAAATGTATAACGCCCGGCTCGGTGGGTTGTATGGCCGTTAACTGAAATAACAAAAAAAAAAACAATAATCAGATACGGTTAGGTTAGGTTATTTCTTCTTTTTTCTTCTTCTTTAACCGACGTTGAAGCCTTTTCAACGATCGACTATCGATCCTGAGCACGGTGCCGCCTTCGCGGTCCTCCAGGTGCCGGTATCGATCGATCCCCGTGTCCCAGCCACCTCGGATGCCAAATCTGGATTTATGGAAGAGTTTTTCCGAGTCTGAAGGCTAACTAGGCGTTCGCGAACCACGTCAGTCCGTCGACCAAGTCTTGAAGATACTTCTCTAAGTGAGATCATGTTTGATAGAGCTTCTACCTTGGTGATATCGGTAAAATAGAGTCGGACGGTGACGTTTCTTCTTTTGGTCAACTTTGGATCGCCTAGAAGTCTTCTGTATTGATTCTAGCACCATAAGGGTACGCTCAGAAGCCGAGCTCCAAACGTGTGGACCGATATTTCAAAGATGGACTAATCCGGGTATTGGAGGGAATCGAAAGCTACTAAGGAGTATGAAGGTTTTTGGTATTGGTCCAAGTTTTGGTAAAGCTGCTTTAGATAAGGACAAATCGCTTCCCCAATGGTGGTAAAACGTTTCTATAGAATAGAAACAGCAACTGGATCCTTTTATGGTTAGTTATGTCAGTTAGTTTTCGATTGAAAATTGAAAATTTTTGTTTTTCTCTTCTTCTCTAGTAACTACAGTGGGACCGGAACCCGGATAAGCTCTAAGAAGCAACGTTTAGACTCTATGGTGGATTCGATGAGGTTAGATCCTGTTTTTTAGCAGTTTTTTTGTGTTTATTAAGATTTTATTATCCTCCATTTTGATCTTTCCTCATCCTGTCAATGTCAATCACCGATTCGGGTAGTTTATCATTCGATTAAGAATAAATTTGATACAAAAGTGTTTTTACAGGTTAAAATAGTAAAAATTTATCACAAAATTAAACTTTTCTCGTATTTACAAACTAAACCGTTTATAATATAATAATTTCAAACCTAACCTCACAAAAAAGGTTATTTATAGGTTAGATTAGGCTTTTAAAAAACTTTCATCCGTAAAAATTAATAAACAAATGATTGTTTCTATACAAAACGTTCGTTTTTTTTCCATTATATTCAATAAAGAACCTCGCATAACCTCAAAATGACAATTTTATAAAAATCCTTTGGGTAGTAGCGATCGAATTAGTAACACTTACGTAGTTTTCCGTATGCACGTATCTTTGCAGTTGCCTTTTCATATAAACGCACCCCAAGAACCTCTCCAATGGCGCCAATTCGGGCACCGGAAGTCCTTGAGGATGGGGCGAAGGGCAACAGAGTATCTCGAGAGCTTCGTGCGTCAGAAGCGTCGGTACGGCGCCGGCCCAAGATCTTTGCGGCAACACCCTCGATAAATGGCTACCTAATTTGAGATCGGTGGATTGTTGGGGGCTGTGCATCAGCGAATGCCCCCCGGGGGATTGCCCCGGTCGCGCCGGCGACGGTCGGGGCATACCGGGCGAGCCCGGCCAATTGGCCGAAGCCGCCGGCGACGACATACTTTGAGAAGGGAACGGACTGCCGTCGGTGTGGCCCGTCGGTATGAAACTGCTAACCGGCGAATGTCCCGGCAAGTTGGTACTCTGCGGACCGGGCGAGGAATTGCTCAACAACCCCCCCGGACTCGCCAATTGGGGATTGAGCGGCGAATTGGCCACCAAACCTCCGGGACTCGGATGCGGCATCGGACTGGGATTGATATTCGGTTGAAGCGACGTCGGAGACGCCAAATTAAACGAAGTCGCCGGACTGGATCCGTAACTGGCGTGAGTCGTCGGTTGGTTCATCGAAGTATGCGGACTGGCCGGCGTATGGGGATTGGAGCCCGATGGGGGGGTTAGCGGCGGATGGAAACGGAGACCGGCGGGTTCCCTTTGGCCCGCGGGCGATTGGGGTCCTCGGTGATGGCCTAGGAATCCGCCGCCTTCGACTTCCATCGGCGACGGAGGATTATCGTCTTCGGATTGAGATCTTCTTCGAAATACGGCGGTTTCGTCGACGTATTTCGATAGAAACGCTTTCAAACCTTGGGTGGGGGAAAATACGTCGACGACGTTGCTCCTATCGAATCTACTGTAAGCGCCATCTCTTAGCGACACCAGACCGGATCCTCGGATTCTAAGTTCCAGGCAATACATTCCTTGGTACGCCAAACGGATCAGCGTGCAAGACTGCGCCATTATGGTGAAAGTTTGGACCGGAACTTGGGGTCTCTACGACAACAAAAAAAAAAAAATTAGAAATAACACATAGTTAACGGGATTTCACTTACGGTGTTATGTATACCCAACTGAGGTATGGTCGGTAGTTTGCTGATCGACAATAACGGTTCGTAGGTCTCGTGCAACAACTGTATGATCTGTCCCAAATTCCTGTGTTGGTTCAAATGGGACTCCAACTGTTCTTGTATTATGGAATGGGCGTTTAGGGTGCCGTTTGTCGCACCGAATGCTAATTGGAACATTTTGTCCGAACTGACCCAAGTGATCGATACCATTGCGCCTTTGTCGGATCCGTAACAGAGGATTAATTTGGTGTAATTGTAAGATTTGATGCAGAACATGTTCGAAAGGAAACTGTATTTGTCTAAAATTGAGAGAGAAAAATGTTATTGCGATACAAAATTTTTCCGCTGCTTCCTTTATATTAGATTTTATAATAATTTGGAAAAATACTTCGGAAGAGCGCTAGGTAGGCCCCTGATTGAGTTCCAAGGTTTTATTGGGGATATTTAGATGTATCGAAGTGGGGCAATTGAAGTTACCACAGATTTTACTCATCCTGAATGGAAACTATCTAATACAACACCCTGTATGTTATATTAACTCTCAATTTTGCCCTTTCCTCTTCCTAAACGGGGTAATATAACTTTTTACCAAGTTATACAGGGTAATTTCAATGATATGGTCACTTTTATACATAAGAATCTAATCGAATCACTTTGTATTATTTAAAACCATACACTGGATGGAAACTGTCCAATAGAACATCCTGTATGTTATATTAACTCTCAATTTTGCCCTTTCCTCTTCCTAAACGGGGTAATATAACTTTTTACCAAGTTATACAGGGTAATTTCAATGATATGGTCACTTTTATACATAAGAATCTAATCGAATCACTTTGTATTATTTAAAACCAGACACTAGATGGAAACTGTCCAATAGAACATCCTGTATGTTATATTAACTCTCAATTTTGCCCTTTCCTCTTCCTAAACGGGGTAATATAACTTTTTACCAAGTTATACAGGGTAATTTCAATGATATGGTCACTTTTATACATAAGAATCTAATCGAATCACTTTGTATTATTTAAAACCAGACACTAGATGGAAACTGTCCAATAGAACATCCTGTATGTTATATTAACTCTCAATTTTGCCCTTTCCTCTTCCTAAACCGGGTAATATAACTTTTTACCAAGTTATACAGGGTAATTTCAATGATATGGTCACTTTTATACATAAGAATCTAATCGAATCACTTTGTATTATTTAAAACCAGACACTAGATGGAAACTGTCCAATAGAACATCCTGTATGTTATATTAACTCTCAATTTTGCCCTTTCCTCTTCCTAAACGGGGTAATATAACTTTTTACCAAGTTATACAGGGTAATTTCAATGATATGGTCACTTTTATACATAAGAATCTAATCGAATCAATTTGTATTATTTAAAACCATACACTGGATGGAAACTGTCCAATAGAACATCCTGTATGTTATATTAACTCTCAATTTTGCCCTTTCCTCTTCCTAAACGGGGTAATATAACTTTTTACCAAGTTATACAGGGTAATTTCAATGATATGGTCACTTTTATACATAAGAATCTAATCGAATCACTTTGTATTATTTAAAACCAGACACTAGATGGAAACTGTCCAATAGAACATCCTGTATGTTATATTAACTCTCAATTTTGCCCTTTCCTCTTCCTAAACGGGGTAATATAACTTTTTACCAAGTTATACAGGGTAATTTCAATGATATGGTCACTTTTATACATAAGAATCTAATCGAATCACTTTGTATTATTTAAAACCAGACACTAGATGGAAACTGTCCAATAGAACATCCTGTATGTTATATTAACTCTCAATTTTGCCCTTTCCTCTTCCTAAACGGGGTAATATAACTTTTTACCAAGTTATACAGGGTAATTTCAATGATATGGTCACTTTTATACATAAGAATCTAATCGAATCACTTTGTATTATTTAAAACCAGACACTAGATGGAAACTGTCCAATAGAACATCCTGTATGTTATATTAACTCTCAATTTTGCTCTTTCCTCTTCCTAAACGGGGTAATATAACTTTTTACCAAGTTATACAGGGTAATTTCAATGATATGGTCACTTTTATACATAAGAATCTAATCGAATCACTTTGTATTATTTAAAACCATACACTGGATGGAAACTGTCCAATAGAACATCCTGTATGTTATATTAACTCTCAATTTTGCCCTTTCCTCTTCCTAAACGGGGTAATATAACTTTTTACCAAGTTATACAGGGTAATTTCAATGATATGGTCACTTTTATACATAAGAATCTAATCGAATCACTCTGTATTATTTAAAACCATACACTGGATGGAAACTGTCCAATAGAACATCCTGTATGTTATATTAACTCTCAATTTTGCCCTTTCCTCTTCCTAAACGGGGTAATATAACTTTTTACCAAGTTATACAGGGTAATTTCAATGATATGGTCACTTTTATATATAAGAATCTAATCGAATCACTTTGTATTATTTAAAACCAGACACTAGATGGAAACTGTCCAATAGAACACCCTGTATGTTATATTAACTCTCAATTTTGCTCTTTCCTCTTCCTAAACGGGGTAATATAACTTTTTACCAAGTTATACAGGGTAATTTCAATGATATGGTCACTTTTATACATAAGAATCTAATCGAATCACTCTGTATTATTTAAAACCATACACTGGATGGAAACTGTCCAATAGAACATCCTGTATGTTATATTAACTCTCAATTTTGCCCTTTCCTCTTCCTAAACGGGGTAATATAACTTTTTACCAAGTTATACAGGGTAATTTCAATGATATGGTCACTTTTATACATAAGAATCTAATCGAATCACTTTGTATTATTTAAAACCAGACACTAGATGGAAACTGTCCAATAGAACATCCTGTATGTTATATTAACTCTCAATTTTGCCCTTTCCTCTTCCTAAACGGGGTAATATAACTTTTTACCAAGTTATACAGGGTAATTTCAATGATATGGTCACTTTTATATATAAGAATCTAATCGAATCACTTTGTATTATTTAAAACCAGACACTAGATGGAAACTGTCCAATAGAACACCCTGTATGTTATATTAACTCTCAATTTTGCTCTTTCATCTTCCTAAACGGGGTAATATAACTTTTTACCAAGTTATACAGGGTAATTTCAATGATATGGTCACTTTTATATATAAGAATCTAATCGAATCACTTTGTATTATTTAAAACCAGACACTAGATGGAAACTGTCCAATAGAACATCCTGTATGTTATATTAACTCTCAATTTTGCCCTTTCCTCTTCCTAAACGGGGTAATATAACTTTTTACCAAGTTATACAGGGTAATTTCAATGATATGGTCACTTTTATACATAAGAATCTAATCGAATCACTTTGTATTATTTAAAACCAGACACTAGATGGAAACTGTCCAATAGAACACCCTGTATGTTATATTAACTCTCAATTTTGCTCTTTCATCTTCCTAAACGGGGTAATATAACTTTTTACCAAGTTATACAGGGTAATTTCAATGATATGGTCACTTTTATATATAAGAATCTAATCGAATCACTTTGTATTATTTAAAACCAGACACTAGATGGAAACTGTCCAATAGAACATCCTGTATGTTATATTAACTCTCAATTTTGCCCTTTCCTCTTCCTAAACGGGGTAATATAACTTTTTACCAAGTTATACAGGGTAATTTCAATGATATGGTCACTTTTATACATAAGAATCTAATCGAATCACTTTGTATTATTTAAAACCAGACACTAGATGGAAACTGTCCAATAGAACACCCTGTATGTTATATTAACTCTCAATTTTGCTCTTTCCTCTTCCTAAACGGGGTAATATAACTTTTTACCAAGTTATACAGGGTAATTTCAATGATATGGTCACTTTTATACATAAGAATCTAATCGAATCACTCTGTATTATTTAAAACCATACACTGGATGGAAACTGTCCAATAGAACATCCTGTATGTTATATTAACTCTCAATTTTGCCCTTTCCTCTTCCTAAACGGGGTAATATAACTTTTTACCAAGTTATACAGGGTAATTTCAATGATATGGTCACTTTTATACATAAGAATCTAATCGAATCACTTTGTATTATTTAAAACCAGACACTAGATGGAAACTGTCCAATAGAACACCCTGTATGTTATATTAACTCTCAATTTTGCTCTTTCATCTTCCTAAACGGGGTAATATAACTTTTTACCAAGTTATACAGGGTAATTTCAATGATATGGTCACTTTTATATATAAGAATCTAATCGAATCACTTTGTATTATTTAAAACCAGACACTAGATGGAAACTGTCCAATAGAACATCCTGTATGTTATATTAACTCTCAATTTTGCCCTTTCCTCTTCCTAAACGGGGTAATATAACTTTTTACCAAGTTATACAGGGTAATTTCAATGATATGGTCACTTTTATATATAAATATTTAATCTAATCACCTTGTATTATTGAAATCCACCCTCGAGGGTTAATTTCCTATTATTAAAACACTTTTTTATTGCTTTGATTCAGTTGCACATCATTTCACGTTGTATAAATATCATTTTGAATACAGGGTTAACCAAAAGTTGATCAAAAGGTTTTTTCGTTGAATTTTTACAAAACCAAACGGTCCAATGGAAACTGCACCTAAATCAAATTATAAAAATAATACGAAAACTCACCTATTTTAAGATATTCGCTCAAATCATGTACGAGAGTATACAAATGAACGATCTGATTCCAATCGCTTATTAAAGAATCCGCAGTCTTTGCAGTATTGTCAATTGTGGTCATTTCGTATTGAAAATAAATCGGACGCCTAGATCCTGGAAAAGAAGATTCAATAAGGACGATTATAATATGAAAAAACCCCTACGGAACAATTGTGAGTGATAGGGATGGGGGTGTATACTCAAAAAAATTGAAAATACAATTTTTTAATGGGATAATTTAAAAAAAAAACAACATCTAAGTCACTTTAGTATGTCTTTTCATATTTATGAAGCGTTCCCTTCAAAAAAATATTTATCATTATTATTTAGTTTGAAAATGAATGGACTATAACGCCAAAACTTATTTTTTGTTCAATTTCAAAATTTGTAATTTGTACAGTTGCGGTTTAGTATCAATATAATTAATTTTTGGAAAAATTGAACAGAATCTATAATTTTTAATGATGATTTTACATTTCGATGATGTGGATCTTGGTCATGAGACAGTTTTGGGAGTTTTTTGATTTTGATTTACAAGTTTTTTTTCATTTTAAATCATAAAATGATCAATTACATATTCGTATAATATAAAAACACAGTAAAAAAATTAGTTAAGGCCCCAATTGACCTCTACAATATAAATAAATGATATTATCTCTTCGATGCTTGGTCATGAGACAGTTTTGGAAGTTTTTTGATCATTATCTACAATTTTTTTTCATTTTCAATCATAAAATGATCAATTACATATTCGTATGATATAAAAAAACAATAAAAAAATTAATTAAGGCCCCAATTAACTCCTACAATATAAATAAATGATATTATATCTTCGATGCTTGGTCATGAGACAGTTTTGGAAGTTTTTTGATCATTATCTACAATTTTTTTTCATTTTCAATCATAAAATGATCAATTACATATTCGTATGTAAAAAAAATTAGTTAAGGCCCCAATTAACCCTTATACAATAATTAATATCATTCCGATTCATAAATATGATAAACTTTGATGTAAAAAATCTTCTACTATGTCTGTTACCTTGTTCTTTGGGATGGGTACTGGAAAGCGGTGTGGAATAAAACACGAACTCCACCATCCAACTTTTCAAAACTCCTTTACTCAAAACTCGTATCGAAACCGATAGCAAACGTTTCATTAGAGCGTTCCAAGCAGTAGAAAGTCCAATTTCCTTAGAAGGAGGCGGTAATTGAATCAATTTCAATACCAAACCTGTGGCGTTCGATTCAACTTGAAGACCTTGATGGAAAACGTTCCTTTTAGTCAACTGGAAAGAAATTATTCACGTTTAATAATAACTACGAATGAGTATTCGAAGACGAAACTCACTTCGTTGGCTAAAGTTACAAACGGTAACCGTTCATCACACATGGCTACAACGTGCGCCAGCTCGGCTATAAAATAAGCAGGTTGTTTACTTCTTCTAGCTGTCGGTTCAGGTTTTATGCCACATTTTCTTTTTAAACTATTCGATTCTGTGGTATCCGATTCTAGTGAGCCTAAAATAATTAGATATGAGATAAAAAATTAAATGGACACTTTTCTTCTGTGATTAGTACATTCTTTTCTTGTGGTACCACTACAAGTACCACGTTTAGTAAATTAGGGGAGGAAAAACCCAAAACGTAGAGTCAAAGTGAAATTCATATAGACAGAAACCGTAAAAAAAATTGGAGACCCCTGGATGAGAAGACCAAGAGACGAATGAGATGGTAAAAGCAAAAGCAAGTGATAGAGAACATTAAAAAATTGGGATATACAAGAATTTAGACACAACATCAACCATAAGTGAGGATTAACTACAATAAAACAACTAAAAATCATAAAAATATGAAGAAGAATAAGAAAAGAATCAGAGCCCCAAAAAGTGGTAAAATTCCCACAGGAATGTATCTGCACCACAATAAATAGTCCGGGTTGCAGTATTTATATCAGATAATTCTTAAAGAAATTACATTAAGTAGAATTTAAAAAAAAAGAACCATCTAATATGAATAATACTTTCAGTGGACGTAGTAGTTCAAATGAACCATTAGAAAAATCATAACTATCCTCAAAGAAAGTAAATCAAGCAGAATATTAAAAAAAGAACCGTCTAAAAACGAATAATATATTCAATAAGTCTAGTAGTTCAAATGAACCATTAGGAAAATCGTGAAATTTCTCAAAGAAAGTACATCAAGCAGAATATTTAAAAAAAAAACTGTCTTACAACGATTAACACATTCAATGAGGGTAGTAGTTCAAATGTACCATTAAGAAAATGACACGATCACATAATTTTGCCCATAACTTTAGAACCATCCGACATAGAGCTTCGCAAAAAAATTCTTTAGAATAAGGAAGAAATTCTTCATAAATAGGACGATTTACAAATTTGTAGCCCAACTGGTTTCCAAGCTACAAACGTCAAAAGTTAACTTTTCAAAATTCCGTAATATATTATCAAAAGAAACCGTTTCTTTTGTTTTTTTTTTACCTATTACCTTCTTTATATAACCAACAATCAAATCATTGATCTAATTTTGAAAATGTATAAAAATTTAATCACCTGATACGCTAGTAAACGGTCCATGCGTAGAAACAAATGTATCGAATTCTATCAAAGATTGTACTTTGAGAAAAACTTTAGGTATTTCGGATTCCATAGTATCATCATCAGGGTTATCCTCGATACTGGAATGTTTAACGACAGCCAAATAAAAAGAAACATCAATTTCCGAAGAACCGTTTCCCATTTCTTTAAGTTCAACAATCTGAAATACGGTTTAAAGAAAAAAAATGGAACATTATTCAAATTTTTTTCATAAAACTCACCAATACAACGTTCGGATGCCTATGTAAGCGTACATACATCTTGTGTCGTCCAATTTTAGTGATGGGGTGATCACCGTGGTACATTAAAGGAAGTTTTTCATAAGCAGTTGCGGGTAAATGTTGCAAAGTTTTTTCACAACGTCTCTGAGTGATCCAATACCTCAATTCCGATATCAGCATTGGTAATTTGGAATGATCACCGTTAAGAGCTTGATTTAGATCGGGTATAAGAGGCGGTTCATATTGCGGCACGTGACATTGTAACATTCCGGTATGTGTATCGACAGTTATTAGCAATTGCTCAGCTCGCAAACAAGGTTGTAGTATGGCAACTGATAAAATTGCCGGAGAACCTTGTAGATTACCTGAAATAAGAATTATTAAAAAATAATGTAGAAACATATACGTAACTATATAATAATTAATAGTTCAAGTTATTACTCACATTCTACATCCTTAAGCATCCCTTGTAGTTCTAATTTAATATCGGATAATCTACTTTTGGTTCTAACGTAAATGGTATAAACTAAAAGTCGTTCCATTGATAAAACTTCGGATCTTATTGCTCTATCAGCAATCTCACTTTCCTAAAAAGAAAATAATTCGTTATAGTTAATTATTTTTTTGAAATTCGTCACTAATACCTTGTTTCCTAAAGATGGTACATGAACTACTGCCAACGGTCGAGCTGGATCGTGGATATCTACTTGAACAGACAGCCGGTACCCTAATTCAGATCGAATATCCTTATTTATCATTTCTTTACCCCTATTGGTCAATTCCCTGTAATTACAAAAAAAAAATAACAATAGAAAATTAAATTTTTATAAATCAGTTACCTCCAATAAGACACAGTCAAACATTTTCCAGGAATATATTCATCAACATGAATATGATCGTCTAATCTATCTCTCATTAACCTTAGGGTTTGAGAATACAAGACTTCCAACTGTAACGATTGACAAAAAAAGTGTAAACAATTGTATACTTCGGTTAAAGGTTGGGAATTATCCACCAAACGAGTTTGGATTAATTGATGGATGTACTGCACTTGTAGAGAATGCACCAGAACTTTTCCATCTAAAAAATTGATATTTTTATGATATTTTTCAAGATATTTATTATTTCAATCACCTCCAGTTTCTTTATCTCCAACTAAAATATCAATTTCTAGTAATCTCCATGGAATATTAGGACCATCTCCCATTACTGTTAACGATACTTCAAATTCATGTTGAACATGAAAGGTAACTCTTCCATTTTCAATCTAAAATTGAATTATTGTGAAAAACTAGTGAGAACAGTAGTTTTCAGTCTTTGGTTTATTATTTTTTGGTATTCACTTGAAGTATCCAGTCTCCTCAAGTGTTGTACAATACAATTTACTTTCAACTAACATGAATACTCAATATTTTCCATAGAAATTAAATATTTCAACTTGATTGTGGGTATTATCGATTTTTTTGCTTTAGTTCATACAGCAAAATATCAAGAATTCATTATTACATTATTATATTTCAAAAAAGAACCGAATTATACATAAAATGAATGTAGTAGTTCAAATGAACCATCACGAAATTGACACGATCACATAATTTTGCCCATAACTCATGTAACATAGAGTTTCGCAGAGCTTTGTAAATAATTGGAATTACAAATTTGATTTAGCATAGAAATTAAATATTTCTACTTGATGTAGGTATCATCATATTTCTGCTCTAGTTCGTACAGCAAAATATTAAATATTTATTCCTATATTTCAAAAAGAACAAAATAAGAACGAATAATACATAAAATGAATGTAGTAGTTCAAATGAACCATTAAGAAAATTACTTGATTATGGGAAAATATCAAGTATTTCATGTCAGAATATATAAAAATCCAGTTTTACATAATGTTGAAACGATTTGCATAAAATACTCAATATTTTACCTAATAAAACAGCATAGAAAGTTGTATGTTTGGTACTAATTGAAAATAAACAACTACTCTTGAATTGGAATCTCTATCAATTCTCTATAGTAAGTTATAAGACGGAATATTCAAAATATTCCAAATAAATCAAAAAATAAACTGATTTTTTGTAGTAATTCCTATTATTAATTAATAATTACTCATTGTCACCAAAAACAATTAAGATAAGATAAAAAACTAGTTTTTAATGATTAAAAGTATGACTTTACTTCTAAAATAACAACTTTTTAATAAAATTATTAATTAACCTTCAAGTTTTTCATTTGCGGTAACAAATTTCCTGTTACAAGTCTATGTTGAATGACCTGGTTGAGCCTTAACAGGGTATTTCTTTTCTCTGACGGAGTTATGGGATCTGGTGGGACAATTTTCTCTCTTATACAAGCTGGTAATCTACCATAAGTGCCAGTTGTTAGTACTTCCACAGCTGCTGGTATGTGAAAATTAGGTACTCTGGCTTGTACTAATGTTTCTCTAGCCATTCTAGCTAACATATCAGCTGTTTCAACAAATAACAGGGACTGTTTATCCAAAAAGTTCATAATTCTCTGGAAATAAAGTTGTTTATTATAAAGTATAGATAAAAAATATTATTATTGAAATAATTATCCTAAATATTGAATTCTTACGGCTGATTTTTCAACTTTTGATGCACTGTTGGCCCATTTTGTAAGAGCTAACAGCCTTACGAATAACTGTCTAGTTCTGGTTGCGAAATTATAAATTTCAATTTTTCTCTCCATATCAGTTTTTCGGGGTAACCTAAAACGTTTATTCACTGTAAATTTCATTACATATAACGTAAATACTAAAAATATTGATAAATATTTGTAACAAAGTTAGTACATTTTTTTTTTGTTAATATTACTTACAATTCGGCCAAAACGGTGAGTTCGTGATAAGTTCGTTGTACGATAAATTCTATTAACAGTGCCAACGACATCATTCCTCCTCGGTTACCTTCTTGTGGGCCCCCAAGATTATTTTGTGCCACCGCGTTCGAAACGGGCGTTTGAAGCCCTTCTAAAGGTACAGGAGCCATTTTTTTCCAAGTAATAAGTTTATTTAAATAAAAAAGTCGAAGTATTAACACAAATCGTTTAGTTTACATCTTATTTAACTTCAACCATCTAATTAAAAACCATGTATAATAATAATGTAAATGTCCATTGACAGTTTTGACAACAAAATTGTGTCAATCCCTCTATCTCACTCTTACATACTTATATTCAAAGAGATGGAAAAGTAGTTTATGACGAGGAAGAATAAATTTTAGATCTATGGTTGGTTTACTCCACGTTGCCACGTTTTCTCAAAATTAACGCACCATATATACCTTACCATAGTTCCTTTTTTTTTTTAATATGTAGTTGAGGCTTCATTAAATTTCTCAAAATTATGGAAAATAAAAGAAAAAGATTATAAATTTGTTTAAATATTTATTTATAATAATAAATCTTGCAAATATTCTTCCATTTCTTCATCTCTGGATTTTTGTTCTACGGGTTTATGATTCTCCCATGGTGATTCCTTATCTGTTTCAGATGCTTTTTCTTCTACGTTTTGTTCTTCAATTTCTTCAGGTACCGAAATACCAGTAGAGCAGCTGGGTTCTTGAAAATTATCTTTTTTCTTACAATTCGATTTTTTCTTTTTTAATCTTTTTATTTCTTTCTTTTTGCTATGATAATTTAATTTTTTAGAACAATCTATACAAAGTCCTACAAAAAATGAAAACTTGACCAAAGAAAATCGTATAAAGTTTTTATTTGCACATACTTATTTTAACTAACGCATTTTTCTTTTCACCATGTTCTACATAACCAAAATTCACTTCCCAGGTACGTAAATCAGATTCTTCATTACATTGTTTATTACCACAAATGAATTGACCTTTTCCTGTAACCACTTCTTTCTCAATTCTCCATCGAAGAGCGATCTTGTAAACTCTTAACGATTAGTAAACATAATAAGTAAACAATGTTTGTGAACGTTTTACCTTATTTTCTTTATATTTACTAAGATCTCCGATGCAATATTCCTTGAAAAGTTTATTGTAATAACGTTTTGCAAATTGTTGTTCCCATGTATCCGCCGAATCGTCTTCCTCCCATAAAAATTTATGATTTTGAACTATAACGTGATAATCATTTCTATCTTTGGAAGTATCTCGTTTTAAAAGACTAGTATCTCCCGGTCTTTTCAGAATATAATCGTTTATTATCATCTTATGTATATCGTATGGATTTAAATACCGCATTTGATTTCGTAAACTACTCATTTTTATTATTTACAATTTGAAAACTTTGATCACTAATTGTACTGTTTATAAAATATAGAAATATTGAGTATTGACATTAATTCATAGAATAATATTCTTCTTTAACTGTCACAATAAGTCTATGTTATAGAACACTTACAGTTACACGAATCGAATTTAAGTTGATATTAGTTTATCCTCATCTTTTTATTAATACTGTATGCAATTTTTAAAAGGATTTCTATTCAATAAATTCATAAGATACGATCAAAATGCTATGTTAAAAAAGCAAAATAGCTCTTGTTTAATCCTTTGTTAATTTCAAAAAGAAGAAGTGTTTTGTCATAAACACATGCTATAATTGTTTTTAGGTTATGAATGGTATATTAGGTTAAGTTATTCATCCATTAAGAATTTTGAAAACATTTACTTTTATATGAGTTTAGTACACGATCGAAAATGGAGTATATTAAAGAACCCTTGCCGAGTGAACCATTAAAACCGACAATGTAAGATTTTCTTTTATTATATAAAAATGTGTTTACCAAATTTCACACTTTCAGATTATGTTGCGAGTGTGGTATAGCTATCGAACCAAATCCTGCTAATATGTGCGTCGGTTGTCTACGTTCGCAGGTAGATATAACGGA
Organism: Diorhabda carinulata; assembly: GCF_026250575.1. Classification (NCBI taxonomy): domain Eukaryota; kingdom Metazoa; phylum Arthropoda; class Insecta; order Coleoptera; family Chrysomelidae; genus Diorhabda; species Diorhabda carinulata. Next base: position 1,080,603 of record NC_079471.1, read on the forward strand.
AGGTATACCTAAACAGGCTACTTTGCATTTTTGTCGTGGATGTGAAAGATATTTTCAACCGCCAGCCGAATGGATAAATTGCGCTTTAGAATCCAGAGAATTACTCTCGTTATGTTTGAAGAAACTTAAAGGTTTAAATAGAGTTAAGCTTGTTGACGCCTCTTTCGTTTGGACTGAACCTCATTCCAAAAGAATTAAGGTAAAATTAACTGTACATGGGGAAGTGGCTGGAGGTGCTATATTACAGCAGGTATTTGTTGTGGAATATACTGTTTCGCATCAGATGTGTGATGATTGTCATCGGTCGGAAGCACAGGACTTTTGGAGGGCTTCAGTACAAGTTAGACAAAAATCAGAAAACAAAAAGACGTTTTATTATCTTGAACAACTTATTTTAAAGCACAAAGCTCATGAGAATACGTTAGGTATAAAACCTGTTCATGGTAAGTTATTAAAAATGCTTTTGTTGATTTCAGGTTACCTTTAATTGAAAATACATATAAAAATCGATAAAACCTTGAAGTTTTGACCTATTGTAGTGTTTCTTTGCTTATAAATGAAGTTTCAATAATAGGAGACGAATAAATTAACTTGATTTTACAAACTCTTATAAAAAGATTGTAGGAATTAGGAATTTGATAAAAATCTATAAAACAAAAAGGAATTGCCTGCTATTTTTCATTATATGTCTTAAGACGACTGTTAAAACCTAAATTCTCACTATTTATCATATTTTGATTAAAAAATTTCTTATTATTATTGTTTTAAATTCTAGGTGGTTTGGATTTTTTTTATACTACTGAGAGCCACGCTAGGAAAATGGTGGACTTTTTAGCCGCAGTTCTTCCTTGCAAATTTCAACATTCCAAAAAATTAATTTCCCACGATATCCACAGCAATGTCTATAATTACAAATTCACATATTCGGTGGATATTGTACCGGTATCCAAAGATAGTGTAATTTGTCTTCCAAAAAAATTAACCCAACAATTAGGAGGAATTTCTCCTATATGTTTAATTTACAGAGTTACAAATTCTATACATCTCATAGATCCTTCGACAGCTCAAAGTAAGACAATTAAACAATTATAGTTTTCAAAATTTTTGGTTTTAAATGTCTTTTTAGTCGCAGAAGTTAATGCCACCACGTTTTATCGCAACCCTTTTGGTGCTATTTGTAATCCTAAACAGCTAGTAGAATATATTGTAATGGATATTGAACCGATTAAAGATAAAGATAGAAAAATATTTCCCGGACAAGGTGCTATATCATACAGACACGTTCTTGCTGATATTTGGGTAGTAAAAGCGTCCGAATTGGGTATTAATGACAATAATATCCATACTAGAACTCACCTGGGACACATATTAAAACCTGGAGATTCTGTTTTAGGGTATGTATTATAAAATTACAGCTTACAACTTACCATACAAGATTTTATTATTGCTTTGACTTATTAAGGACTAGGAAAGGTGATTGTATGCTCTAAACGAGCAATCAGACTCCTTAGACTTTCTTGCAGCTTCCGGGAAGACTTTAATCAGTATCCACTGATAGTAGAACCAGATAAGCGAGTGGTTGCGAGGTTTATTTTCTTTGGGAGTAGAAAGAGCTATGATTATAGTTAGTTTAGCTTGTATCAAAGCGGATATTCCAAAATTAGCTTGTATTTCTTTAGAGTTTACAGAGAAATTGTAGCAGAGTTGGATTAATCGTCCAGGCAAGGTGTTTACACATATACAAATGTGTCTCAAAGACATATTGTGTTCAGTTGGGTCTCTATTTCACACGAATATGGATAAACTAATATTTTGTCGATGACTAACGTTTAATGCTTTTTCGTAACCTCTCGAAGTCTAAATACATCTGATATTTGTAATATTAACCATGGAAGTGCATCAAACAATTGAGTTATGAAATTTTTTCATAGATATAATTTAGAAGATAGCAATATAAATGACAGCAATTTTGATAAACTCGAAAGAACGTCCATTCCGGATGTTCTTTTAGTGAAAAAACTGTATGGAGACAGATCTTTTAGAAGGAGACAAAGAATTTGGAAACTAAAGAGACTTGCTGAAGGAGATACCGCATTTAATCCTGATGCCAAGTAAATAAAAGATATTTCGGGAATTTCTTGATGCTTAATGATTGTTTTTTATAGTGATTACCACGAATTTTTGGACGACCTTGAAGAAGATCCTGATTTAAGACAGAATATTAATATATTCAAGGATAAATCTAAACTTATAGCTGTGGATGTTTTTGATAACGAAGGCGATGCTCCTCGTGTTACTTTGGCGGAAATGTTGGATGATTTGGTCATAGATGACGTCGAAATGGAGGAAGTTGATTAAATAATTTTTTATATACAGTGTTTAAATGAATTGTTTATTTTCATTAAACTGTAATATATCTTCAGAATTCATATTCGTACTTATTAATGAATGAAAACCTGAAGTACTTACGTCATAACCGCCCCTATAAACAACTTACCTGAATATTTTTAAATATAATTAAACATAATTTCCTATTTGTAAGTTTCAACTGTAAAAGTTGATACGATATTTATAAAAATTATCTGCTGCAATCCACTTCAAATACATCGTTGCCATATAAGAAACATTGAATTTATCACTTACGCATGTGAAAATAATTCTTGATTCTATAAAAATCAAACAGTACCTACCTGTTCTACATACTGTTCGTAACTAAAAATTTTTAAACATTTAGTTCCATTGACAGCTGACATATGACACTAGAGTATCAATATTAGAAAAAGTATTCTATGTTCTAAGGTTTCAACAAATTATACAGCCACATGTAAAAATAATAGTGATTTTTTTTAATTTCTTATTTCTTAGACCTTTTGATATAATAATGCTTCTAAATGTTCTTGATTGTATCAAAATATTATAAAGACTGAAGAGACGTGAAATCAAGAACACTGACAGCTGACAAATGACATAGAGTTTCAATAGATTATACAGCCACATGTGAAAAAAATAGTAATAATATTTGAATTGAAAACAACGATGTGACGTCGTACACTTTGATAAACGCGTTAAATATTAACGTCCGTTCCTCACGTATTCAATTCAAAAGCTACTCACAATTTACTCACTTTATAAAGTGAGTTTTACTTGAAAGAAATCACATTTATTATTATGTTGTTTATTCACAATTAATTATAAAGTAAGGGAATGTCGTGCAATTTGTGATGTCAGAAGACAGTCTGACAGATTTGATTGATTACACCGTCCTTTGTTGAAGAGCTCTTGATGTAATCCAGTTTCATTGACAGCTGACATTAAAGTTTAAGAAGATTATACAGACACATATAAAAATCCGAATAATTATATTTCAAATAAAATATCTGAAAATACGAGTATTTTTCCCTTCAAGATGTGGATTGCAAAAATATTTGAGTGGTTTATGTGAATGTATTTAGATGATTTGTTAGTGAAGCTATTTGTAAGTGGCTAAAAACAAGCTGTATTCGATGGTGTGTTGCCGATAATATCGACGACAGCTTTATTCCCGTGAATTCGTCAATTGGGATAATAAATACAAATTTATTCATAATTCTTTTATTCATTACTCAAAATTTTCTACATTTTTTTGGTTCCTTTGTAGATAATAAATACTATCTTCTAAAATTAGTCCGACTTGCGTAACAATAATATGAAAGCTAGGGAATGGGATATTTAAAGTAAAAAATACATTTTCACTATTAAATGTATAAACAATTGGTTAAAATATCGATTTAGTTCATTTATTCAAGTGAGAAATGATATCTATGTTTTTTAAACAAGGTTTATAAAGCAAATAGTATTTGTTTTGTGAGAGCAATTAATATTTGTTGTATTTTTCCTAGCTTTCAAATTGTAGGTGATTCATACAATAAAAATTTTAGACCTGTCGCCAGTACCACAACTTTCTCCAGGAGTTGTAAACTATACAGGGTGATCAAATCTTAAATTGAGACCTAATATATTCTTAATTGCATACATTTTTAGCTATATAATAGTTTTTCCAAGTTTCGTATATGAGATTTTTATCACTCTGTATGTATAAACTTACATACTATTATGAAAATATTTACTTTTATAATTTTGAAGCCAAGTTTTTTTATCAAAATTTGTTTTATGAAAGGCAGGGAATTTCATTTAGTTAAAAGAGTTACTTCTACTATAAACCCTGTGTGACTATCTTAAGTAGCAAAAAAATAGTAATTTCTCAATTGTACTTCTACTACATGGTCATTATTTAAAGTGTTTAAAACCAAAATGTATCCGTTAGAGTTCAAACTAACAATGAAATACTGAAGTGACTCATTTTGACTTTTCTGTGAATTTATTTACATATACAATATTTTAAAACTCTTTTTATACTTATCTGTATGTAGCTTTCTTTAACTATTTCACTTGTCTTGACATTTTCATTCTTGAAACCAACATTTTCTCTAATTCAAAGTATTTTTTCATATTATTTTTCTCGTTTTACGTCTTCTTTTTTATTACTTCAAATGTCTCAGTCCACTGATGTTTAATTTTGTGTTCTGTACTGACTATCATTGTTGTTTGGTGTATTTGTTTTGCTGTATAGTCTCTCTGAATGAGTCCCCGTTCTTCGCCTGTTGTTATTTCTCAGTTTATAACAAAAAGTGTTTGGTTTGTAATAGCAACTCTTTTAACGTTCATTTTATTTATACAACGAGCAATATTTATATTTTAATATTGACCTAAAATACTCTTAATGAACCGCAGCTTAATGTAGGTACGTATTAAACCTCATTTTTAATATCTACAGACTACAGAAATAGATATATGATTTTGATCCCGATTTACTTTTTTTCAACAATTTTCAACAACTTTTTTCTGCGTTCTGTAGCTCATTGATTATGTATCTTTTTCTTTTTAAAAACTTTAAAAACATTTTTACACATAACACTTTGTGTTAGTCCAGGAAATGAAGTGCATTTGTTCGAATATATTTTCATAAAAATTTGGATTTAAATGCTGTTTATACAATAATCGAAATAATATGAATATAGTGAATAATATTACCCATAAAGTGGTTTTATTTAGCTTTCAATACGTGGTTTGTTCTATATGTAATTTTATTCCATTTCCTGGACTATTAGTCCTTATTACAATTTCTATGATATAAAAAAAGCGTATTTTGAATAAATACAAATAAAATAAAAAACAAATTAACTCAATTTATTTATATTTAACAGTATCTCATACAACATTAGTTTTATGTCAAATTTTATAGAGTACACTTATAGTACTCGAACTCTTCTTTTCCCAGTGCAAATATGACATTTCCTATATTAGTTTCCCATAAAAATAAAATAAAAAACAAAAAAACTCAAAATATCTGTATTTAACAGTGTCAAGATAACAGTTTAAGTAACAGAATCACCTTGAATCCCAATTTAATGTCAAACTAAAACTTCAAATACTGTAGAGCACACTTATAGTACTCGAACTTCTTCTTTTTCTAGTGCAAATATGACATTTCCTATATTAGTTTTCTATACAAATAAAATAAAAAACAAAAAAACTCAAAATATCTGTATTTAACAATGACAAAATAACAGTTTAAGTAACAGAATCACCTTGAATCGCAATTTTATGTCAAACTAAAACGTCAAATATTGCAGAATACACTTATAGTACTCGAACTTCTTCTTTTTCTAGTGCAAATATGACATTTCCTATATTAGTTTTCCCGTTAGCTACAACTCGACCTTACATAACCAATATTAAAGAAGAATATGGATTGTTCTGTCTATCATCTAGTTTTCTGAAATCTTTTTCTCTTTTTATTCGTATTGCGTCCTTGGTTAGATACAAAACCGCGTTTTCCATTCACTGGTAGTCGTTTCGAATAAACTAACGGATTAATATTCCGGGACGGGGTTAGCGGACATCAAATTTCTTTTTAAAGGGAAATCGCTAGATGGGGTTTGGCGGTCGTCGATGCTATTTCCGATAGACGTATATCGATAGGTCTACGGTCGTCGTATAAAGTAGGCGCCTGCAAAATAATCCCCGCCGTTCCAACTAACACCGCTAAAGTAAATATCCAAAGGAACAAACGGTCGAGTACCATAGCGACGTATTTCCAGTCTTCTTTCACCTAAATAATTAGCAAATTAATTTGAGGTTATGTAAATATTTTCGGTAGTATCTACTTTAGTGGAGTCCTCTTCTCTCCTTGTATGGTCTGCGATGAATCTAACGCCGTCTATCGCTTTATGTACTTCTGGACAGTGGTGCCACGGGTGACATTCTTTGAGCAGAACGTCGTTCAAATGTTCCTCTATATGTTCGATACCTTTGGAATCTATTAAATGATCGCCCAAATGGAAACCCATGCTCGGCGGCGGCGTCGTACCGTGAATACTGCAAGATCTCAAAACACCAGCTTCTAATTCCCTAAGAATTATAATAGACAATAAATGTCCCTTTCAACCTAATGTACATTTGAGAAAAATACACCCTGTATATGTATATATAAAACTATCATCTAGTTTTCCAAGAGCACCCTGTATATTATTAGGTATTTCTTATAATTGCCTGGAGTTTTCTAAATTTCCAAGAAACACCCTGTATATTATAAAGTATTTCGATGAAACTGTTATTTACAATTGCTTTGGAGGTAACTATTTTCCAAGAACACCCTGTATATTATGAAGTATTTCAATGAAACTATCATTTACAATTGCATTAAAATTTTTTTTCCCAGAACACCATGTACATTATAAGGTATTTCGAAGGAAGTATCATTTACGATTGCCTGGAGATTATTTATTTTACACACCCTATATATACTATCTAGATTTTGATAAATATGTTTTCATCGAGATATGAAAGGAAATCAACTCACCTTGGAGTAAGTTCGTCTATGGAACTGGCATTCGGAAAGAATCCTGATGGATCTTCGGTTAAATCGGAGGCGTCTTGATATAGTCCCGAATCTCTTAATTCTAAACCGTTACAGGTTCTAATCATTACGCGATGACTGCAATTGAAAATAAAGTTAATATTGATTAGGATAGTGAACAAATTGAATGTCATTTATTGTTGTGTTTCAAGTTACAAAAAGGTACCAACTATACTAGACTCGCCTTTATATTCAAATCTTTATTTAAGAATCTACTTTAATAGATATTTTTACTGATATGTAATTGTTAATAAAATAATTAATAGAAATATGTAAAATAAATTTTCTAACCTTACTTTGCGCAAATACTCTGAAGTTTGTTAAGACACATGTATGACATTTAACAATGTATAAGTGGTTGGTTACCTTCTACTATCTAGTGGATAATGGGGTCGACGCATGACGAGAAGCCGTGGAAGAATGTGGATGAAGACTCTTCGTACCCACGGCGCCATTACGTGGGTTTGGGGGGAACGGAAATGTACGTTTAATACAACTACCGTTACGCATATACTGTAACAAAAATAATCGTATATACATCTATTATCACTACGGTTCGGCTACCGTTCGTATTATACAGCTTACACAAAATAAAATTTAAATTTAAAGTTCCTTTATCTCATAAACTTGAATTTTTCGTTTGAAGCATGACAATTTTTCAACATTTAGACATCAAGATGTTTGCAACTATCCGCCTAACTAACTAAATTTCCGGGAAATTATTAATTGTAGACCAAGTCGGATCTGAGATCAAGTATTCCGTATTAGTTCAGCAATTAACCTTACACATTATTTATGAGACCATTCTAATAACTTAGTTCCCTCGCTAATATTCAAAGTTATGTTGTTAAATATCACATTCCCTCAAAAAAAAACGTTTTATGTTATACATATCAACTTATTTATAAGATATAAAAAGTATTTACCTTCAGCCGGTCCTGGTTAAAAAGTGAAGAAACTTTTAATAAACTTCCGGAATATCTCGACATTTTACCGATATCAGCACTAATGATATTTTAATGCCTTCACTTTTTTACGTTTTTTTTTTTATAGTAATACATAAACGTTAAAGGGTGATGTTAGATCACTCAGAAACCACGTAATCACAAACTATGTTATCCACTATACATTCTGTCTAGTATCGTTAATATTTTTCCATTTAAACCAAATTGAAGTTACGTGAAGTAAAATACAAGACTATAGAGACATAGTTTATACATTTATTTTTAATACTTCGCGGAATAATTGCTAATAAATATTTAAAAAGACTATAACGTTCTTTATCATTTTTCATTCGAGAAGTTAGTCAGTTTACGTCAACGAGATATATAAACCTCTCGTTATAATGGCCTTTACTGGTTTAGGCATTCAGCCATGTAAAAAAACGCACTTTGAATGAATAATCAAGTGCCGACGTTGAAGTATATCACATTAAAAAATTAAGTTTTTCTTCTTTCACAAACAACAATCTGTCAACATAAATATAATATTACCAAAATGTGAGATACAATATTATTTGAAAGCTGGTTGGAAATCCGTCTTGGTATTAGACAATTTCAAAGCAGAATTAGAAAAATGACAAATGGCAATAAAAACGTTATTATTAATTTTAACTGCTACGTTTTTTTCAAACAACGTAGTTATATATAAATGTAGTAGTCTTATTTTTTTGGTTCACTAGTTAAATAATAATTCAACAGAGCTACATTGCCAGCTTATCTATATGAGTGAAAATGTTACGGAATTTATCAATATTTAACTACAAGGTATAAAACTGAATTGTGAATTTATTTTGTTAGAAGCACAGTTACACTAAAAAAAGTAATTCTTCCAAGTTCAAGTAATTTATAGTTAGATTTATTTATAGACAACGATAAATTACAATTCAAAAAAATGAATATAACCTAAAAGAAATTTAGTTAGTTAGAATTGTCAAAATCAGTTGATGCTTATTTAAAGATGGCCGTCGTGAGGTAAACAAATGCTCTGGTCGTAAGTTTCTAAAATTATTATTCCCAGTTTAATTGCAAAATGGCTTTTTGTAAAGTTTCTATATGAAGAAATGCGAAATCAACTCTCAGAAATGTGGTTTTATGCGATTATGTAGTGGTAAATAGAGTCGAAAGAGTAAATTAAAAGCTACAAGTTTGACCTTGTAATTTATCGGAAAAAATCAAGGAAACCTAACACGAAAGTCGATTGTTTACCCCACGGTCGCCATTTTGAAGTAGATCATCTGTTTCCTTAGATTGCCTAATTTAATTGGCAAACGTCAAAACATGATTATTGTAAAATGTAATTTTAAATAGTTTTTATAATAATATTCCACTAATTAAACTTTTTCTCAGTGTATGTTATGCCGACTGACAAAGAACTGCAAATATACTCAGTTTCCGGTGTATTAATTTTAATGAAACAGGTCTAAAAACTGTCTACGAAATCCTCTTAACATCATAGAACAAAATTACCGGAAAAAATTAAGAAAATCTAACACAGGTACATAGGACAAAGTCGATTGTTTACCCCACGACCGCCATTTTGACGTAGATAATCAGTTTCCTTAGATTGTGTAATTTAATTGGAAATTATTCTTTTTCACCCTGTAATATGGCTGTTTGGGAAATCGGGTACAGCCACAAGCAAACATACTAACTTAACGGAAACTGTTTAATCGTAACTATTAAAGATTACACTTACTGACAAACTTTTTATATAAATCTACTTTTCTGTTATGTTTAATTGGCTATAGAAGCAGTGAATAATGTCAAAACGAGTCCCAAAGTGTAAATTTTCAATAGTTTATAACAATCTTCTACAAATATTAGAATTTGTGAGATTTTCATAAAGTTTCTCCACTTTTTACACTTTTTCTCAGTGTATTTTATAAATTACTCGCCCGAGTGGAAACGTAGCCGTAAAACCCGCATCAAATGACGTTTTAAATATTCCAAGAGTTGATAGAAGAAGTGTTTTCTCTTTTATAAAATTTGGAGGAGTAAAAATACTTCCAACTCTTACGGAAAGTCTTATAAATTATTAAGTACTATGGTCGAGAGCAAAACGGTTAGACTTATGAATGTTTTTAGTGTTTCACTACATTTGTTTCCACAATTTAGAAAAATAAAATTATATTTCCAAAATGATAAATATCAAGACAATTTTGCAAAGCAATAATTATTAATCGAAACTATCACTTACCTAAATGTATCAAGTATCATGGTAAATAAAACGAATTTACCAAGTAACGGCACTACAAGCGATGTGGGAGGAATAATTTCGGCTAGTAGTAGGAAGAAGACAGTCAACGATAAGAGTATGGATATTGATAAGCTAACCTGAAAAAAATTGTATAGCAGTAACGTGAAAGATTAGAAAAATAGATTTACTTACTTTTTCGCCGCTGTCGGATGGAAGATAGAAGACAAGAACGGTGAGAAAAGATATGCCCATACAGGGAATTATCAAATTAACGGTATAAAAGAGCGTTTTTCTTCTCATCGTTATGTTGAAAGTAATATCAAGGTAGGGTTCATCACAGCACGTATAAAACTTTTCATTTCTGAAACAAAATTTGTTATACCACGATATTGAAAATTTAATTGGATAATTCTTTCCAAATTACATGAAAAACACACTAAATAAATAACTTAAAACGACTATCTGTTGGTTATATACACCTTTACAAATTAGGCGGCAAAATTGCTTAACCTCTACTTCTTCTTTTTTTTGGAGAAAATGAACTGTAAACATTCAAGTGATGTTGCCAGATTTTCTAGAACATAGATAAAAGCGAACTACTAGCATACCGTATTCAGTCAAATTATATAACGAATTTTACTTTCAGATATTAATTAGACATAATAATTACAGTTAGTAAAAAATTTCATCATAACTATAGTTAATCTAGCCCAGAGATATGGAGGGGAAAATGCATGAGTTGCAGCTTTAAGTAGTACTAAAATAAATAATACCAATATTCAATATTTATAATTGACGAAATTGTGATTATGCGTCAGCTGGCAACGCTGTTGTGTTTGTTATTAGATCTGATTCGGTGTTGGAAATTATTTTCCGAGACGTGCTCGTGTTTTCAATCATAGATTTTAGTTAATAAATGTCAGTTAGTAAATTCTGCAGTTGTCATTTTCCGTTTTTTAGTTGGAACTATATCGTTCGCTAGAAAACGTATAAAAACAATAAAATATTGAAAATAAGTAGAAGATATATAATTTTAACAGCGTTACCTAGTTCAAAAGTAACTTGTAAAGCCTATAGACTACCGTATTTTCAAATTCGCCGCTAAAACTAAAATCAAAATAACATCCTATGACGTTAGAACGTTTGCGCATGTTGACGTTTATTCTCCCCTCCATATCAGCGGTAAAGCCAACTCGTGATAACAAGAGACAAGTAAACGTTCTTCTTTTTTGTGGTGATGGCCTAAATTCGTAGATTATCCACCCAGGTTAGATCAGAGAAAGTTGTTGTTAGCGAATAGAAAAAAAAAGAGGAGTGATAAAATATGGATTTAAGAAATTATAGGAAAGGATTTAAAGAAAAAGAAGCGGAAATACGAGGATAATACTAAAGACATAAACTTTTTTAATTTATTTTAGTCGACTTTCTAATGATATCAAACAGTTTTATTTACAATTTGTTCAAGAAAAGTTTTTGTTTCGAATGGTAGACATGTTTTACTGAACTAATATTTGGTTAGGTCTTGCAAATAAACCGAATACGCATATACTTTAACGTTGTTTAATAATTAAGGAACTTTCTGAGCATTATTCAATTCACTCAAAACTTAAATACAAACTTATTTAGTTACCTAACTGCAGGAACTTCTAAAATGTCCCATTCGACAGATGTGTAGAATTCAGTCAAATCGATCCCGATATCTACTACATTAGATCCCTTCATTTCATCCAGATGACGAAGATCCACCTGAATAAGAAATAAATAACAAGAAAATATGGAAATATTATATATGTATCACCATGTATATTAAAACACCCACACTTGACGTTAAATATTTACGACGTTGCCAGATTCATTATACGTAAAATTACAACCAGTCGTTTATATGTTGTGTACAAATATTTTTTAGTATTGAGAACTCTCAATATTTGATAAGTACCAATTTAAAGCAAATATTTTTTATGACTTCATATGACATATTAATAAATAATTTTATTATTAATATATAATTAATATTATATCATTAATAAATTTGGCAACGATGCCAGAAATCCTGTCATTTCTTTGTTATCAATTAAATTCATTTATCTATGATTGAATAGATAGAAATGTTTAAACAAATTATTATTATTATAATGAAATAAAAAACATAGACAAAATGTCAAATAATTAAATCAGAATAAAGACATGCACATTGGTTGTGTTGCGATATTGTCATATCGATTATAATTTATCCTGAATGACCTATTTTCAAGGAAATCTTTCTAATTGTATGTATTAGAGTAATAAATCATTTATAAATACTCATATTTTTAGAGCTAATCTCACAAAATGAAACATTACGAGACAGAGTGGCTAAACTGTACGTTGTTTATGCCTACTATACGGTGTCTGTCACAGACACTTTATGCAAATTCCGATGAAGGGTAGTTTTCGTTTCTAATTACTTATTTGCTGTTTACAGCTAAGCTAACCAAATCCCGTACCAGTCGCGTAAGTTAATCAAAGAGTACATTAAATTGGGGTTGAAAATAAACGTTGCGAAAATAAAGTACGTATGTTTCTGGTAAAAGCAAAAAGACCTTATTCTAAAAATATGCTAACAAATGTAACGACCTTTCATTAAAAAAATAACGTAGATAGCAAAATTAAACCTTAATTTCACATAATAACTTTTTGATATAACATCAAATAAATTAAATTAAGAAAAACTTACTGTTTTAATTCAAAATTGTTTCTAATTATAACACTTCAAGTTCTTTATAAACTAAAATCGTTGTTGTATTTTATCGCTCTTAATTTTAGCCGAATCACTCAATAACGTAATTTTTATATAAACACACTACATATATCACTTTTTATAAGCTCAACTTGCTTCTAAAACCTCAACATTGCTACTAAACATTTTACCGCCTTTACACCTACTTTTCCCTCCAACAAATAGAACTTCTAACTATTGATGGATTGGCCCTTTAATATACTGTCAACTAGCTACATTTAACCAATGATTTTATTTATTTGTGTCTGAAGTATATTTTTATTTTAATTGAAAAAATATTTTCTCATAATCTTTTTTTACTTTCACTCTTTTTCTGTCGTATTTAGCTTTGTTGAAGTACAAACAGCCATTGTGTCTCATCGCTTTGTGTGAGTAATAGACAAATAGAAATATCCAAGACGAGCACTCTATTGAATAACCTTTTCTTTGACCTGTCATTGGTGAACATAAGAATAACCATTTTAGAATATTCTAACGTTGTTTGTTCACGTCTAAAAGATGATACCTCTTAAGTGATTTATAGTGAATTGAGGCAAGATGGAAACAAAAATGATTTATATTTTCTAGTTATAGTGTTTCTATAGTTAAAAAGGGCGAAACAAAAGTGTGTTTACCAGTAAAACAAATGCTAATAGAGTAGTGATAAACGAACCGCGTTTTTTTGTGTAGCGCGCCAAAGTAACATCGATGCAAATATACATTTCATATGCTATCTACAAGACAGCCTATTAAAAAATCGTGTTAAAATTTAAAAACGTACAATTTTATCGATTCAAACTTGTTTTGTTGAAAAATATTTACAAGTATACTTCATTTTAAGCCAATGAAATAAATGAAAAGGATAGCGAATCGCGTTATTTCCTATTTGGAAAGCAACACGTCAACTTAAAAACGCTTTAGCCGTTTTAGGATCCAAATAAAATTCACGAACAATAACTTTATGAGATTTGAGTGTTCGGAAAAACGTCTCGTTTTATAAAAATACGGTCAAAAAGAATTTTTGTTTTTGTACGTTTTTAAATACGAGGTGCGGTTACAAATTACGACGAACTATTTTTATTTAAATGTGGACTTATCTATGTGAGTGATTGTATTGAAACAGTTTAATTTTAGTACATTTTTCATGCTCGTATGTTTGTGAGAAATAATAAATTGATTTTAATGTTTAAAATGTGCAATTTGGAAACATAAAGTGTAATCGTGAATAGTTTATAGTGAGGTGTGCAAGAAGTTGCAGAAGATAAACAATTAAAAGGTAAATATCTAAAAAAATACATAGAAAATCGCGATGTTGCCATATTTTTTTACACTGACAAACTTATTGCCAATTTCTTTTGAAATTTTTCTGTTTAGCAATTTTTTTGTGTTGGTTATAATTATAAAAATAGAAACATATATACGAGTAGATATATTTAGATGCACAAATTTCATATTACACTGAAAGGAATGTATTATATAACAGTTCAATAAATTTCACTTACCTGGAAACCGTCGTAAGTCCACGATCCGAATTTCATAACGCAAGTTTGTTCATCGAACGGAAAATACTCGACATCTATTTCGCAGGAAGACTTGTAAATGGCCGGCGGTTTCCAATCGACTCGTCCCGTATAATTCAGTGTTGCTTTCGTAGCCAGCGTCACCTCAAAGTTGCCATCGGCACTAGAACAAGAAAAATATAAATTTCCATTTACCATTGCACAAGCTGTTTTTATAAGTAGGAAATTGCCTTGAGGAAAACGTGTTTTCAAAGCGGTAGTTTGGAAAAATATTTATTTATGCGTCTGTTTTAAACTGACAACCAAATTACTAAAAAACTAAACTTCGATTAATAATGGAGGGTAATATACGGGTGACGGTCGATAGTTCTGAGAGTACAGCTTTACGTCATTTCGTTTACTCACTAACTCATAATAAGTTTCATGAGAAATATTGAGTCTATTAGAGGTTAGGTACGAGGTTGGTGAAAACACAAAAAATTTATATAACTCTTATATAACTATAACGTATAACCAACATATTTTTTGAATACACCTCGTAATTAATTGAACCATTAGTTATTACCGTTGTGTCTTTTCACGAGTTATTTTAGCCGTAATTAAATTTTACTTTAAAGTTCCTTTGTTATTACGTTGTATCCTTTGTTTTTCTCGATGATTCGAAATCTTGGGGTCCCTTTGGATTCGAATTTGTATTCCGTAGAGTGAGCCCTTTAACGATGATTCAATATTGTTTTGGAAACGTCAATATCGCGTACTTTATATATAAAAGAAGTTGATTTATGATCTGGTTGTAAAATTGTATTTCGATGGTTTATTACTTCAAATAATCCTACTTGTATTTAGTATTATAAAAAAGAAGAACTAATGATTAATACATTCATATAAACGGTATAATGAAATTAATATAATTATTGTAAGAAATTAATGATAATAATCAAAAGAATAAACAAAAATGTTCATTTTGGAATTTCACAAAAAAAATATCGTTCTTTATACATAAAAGAAGTTGATTTATGATCTGGTTTTAAAAATGTATTTCGATGGTTATTTACTACGGTTAATTCTACTTGTATTTAGTATTATAAAAAAGAAGAAGAACTAATGATTAATACATTCATATAAACAGTATCATGATATTAATATTATTATTATAAGAAATTAATAATAAATAACAGAAGGGGTTTGTATTATTATTACTTAGATTGAAATTATTTTACAGTGTATCTCTACTATAGTTTAGAACTTTTCATTCTTCTTAATATCAAGAAATGTAATACTTCTGAAAACTTGTTTAAGACATAGAATCGAGTTAATCAATTTCCCTTCAGACCATAATTTACCGTACTGAATAAATTGAATTCTGAATGAAAGACATTCCATTTGTATCTGTTTAAATTAAGTAACTTATTTACACTGAAAAAACAGTTTGGAAATATTTGTTATTATATTGATTGATTAAATATTGTTTCACAACTTCCGCTGTGGTTTATGATTTAAACCAACAACAAAACATACGTAACAGTTTGTTTGAATCGACATTGATAATGATGTAAGAACTAATTTGACTTTTTATTCAATTTTATATTGTAAATATGAATATAGAATATTTAAAGTAAGACGGGATGATTTTAATGTTTATTTTACTACTTATTTGTGGTGAATAGTGTTTATCATTTTGTAGAATTTGTAAATCTCTGTAGAACTTTCAAAATTTGATTGAAATCTGAAGGTCGAGGCTATAAACTTCGTTTGATTGAAAGTAAAATCATTCTAATTGGAGATTTTTAAATATTTTACACTTTAGGAACCTTCAAATGGGGTTGAAAGTGCTGTTTAGGCATATATAGAAGTATAAAAATAAAACAAATGACACAATTCCGGAGTTATTCTGAAGGAAGTGAAAAATTCCTGGATCAAGTTAATTGCTAGCACGGAAGTGGAAGAGGTAAAGGAAGCTCGGACGCGTCAACAACGGCGTCGTTTCAGAAAGAGGACAAGACATACCGCGCATTTCGATTAGGTGAAGTGAATTAATGATCTTTTTCTTCGTGTATTTCGCGCGAATTGGAACTGATAGTGTGAACGAGGGCGAGAAGGGTGAGAATCGAAAGGGATGACTTGTAATAAGGGGTCTGTTTGTCCGCGTTTCGTGGAAATGTTGAGCATCGAAAAAGGAAAACCGTTCGGGCGAGAAATTCGTTGTTGATGGACTCAATTGAATGTTTGATGACTTTTGATTCTAATTTTTTTGTTACTTACTGTGTGAGTTTATAGATAAATACGAAGACGGTTCCATAAGTACCTGGCCCGACAAGTAAAACACAACTGGGCATCACAGATGATCCAAGGTGTCTTCTGGTGAATGGAAACTGCAGATCACTTTATCTGTGAATGTCCTAGACGTGATTTAAACACCTGGACAAACCCCACAACCTGCCAAAGCGCCTGATCGGTTTCTCAAAAGACATCGGACTTTGGTAACGTCTACTAGGATCTATCTGAAGGCCTGTGTGGTCAAAGACTTCACGGCTCCTCACAACTATGAACTATCTTTGATTGCCGAGTCAATTTTTTTAAGTGTGAGAACAAAAAATAATCCGAAGGGACTAAATCTGGGCTATTTGCTATTAATAAATGTGTAAAATAATACCCGAGAGATTAACATTTGAAATGAAAAAAGAAAAGAAACGTTTGAAAATGAATTTGGCACGCTAGCCACGTGGTAAAAGTGATATTTTATCTTTTTACATCGAAGAATTTTCCGAAGTTTGCAACCCAGTTTCAAATTACACTTTCTGGAAGAAGTTCGATACATTATTCAAATCTGTAGGTTGCTCTAGATTTATATATGTCTACCTCGAAGAAGTTTCTGTTTGAAAAAAGAAAAAAGTCAAATAATTTCACATTAAAACGAATATGAAGACTACACTAAGATAAAAAATTTCTTGGAAAAGAGCAAGGTCGAAAACAAAAATGTACATTTACCATTTATCGAACTAAAGGAGGCTTATGATACAGTGCAAAAACAATTTTTTTTAATCGCAGTCCTCCCCTCTCATGTAAGTTAAATTTTAAGGTTAGGAAACAGGAGAAAGTCACTAGGGGTAAAATCTGGTACTGAATGGTCAATCGATTGATTGTGTCTAGGTCTTCATCGTAGTAAATTCTACCTTTGAATTCACTGTTTTGACTGTTTTTGATAAAGTTGAATCAGTAAGTTTTGTAAAATTTTTATTCGACTACAATTTTTATCCTAAAACAGCAAGTCTGGCAAATTTTTTAATTGCTACATGACATGAATGCCAATAGCTTCTTAAATCCCTCTAAATTTAGTTGTTTTAGAGAGTTTTTCGTGTTTTCTTTCAGAAATATATAAAAAACTTCATAAAAAAACGATTGAGATTTATAAAAATCAAAATTCGGACGCACAAAATGGAAATTAGGAATTCAATTCATACATTGACGAACGCGCTTCAAAAATAGGCCGTTTTTCACGTTCATTCCACCAAAAATTTTAGTTAAAATTATAATTTATGAATTTCTTCAAATATTTTGGTAGTTTTTCACTTGAAATCGCTCTAATTTTGAGAACCACTGTTCGTTTTTGGAAAAAATAGATAAAACACGATTGGTTTATAACATTAAACACTTAAACGATATTTTTTTCAATTGTATGTTAAACTTACTTGTTGTAAAGGACAATGTCCGGTCTCCATATGTGATCAGATGGAACGTGGAGCATTTCAACGCCACCATAATCTTTTGGGTCCCATTTGAGTTTATAATCATACCATGCCTGTCGAAATTAGTTAATCCGAATATATTTACTATTCGAAAACGATAAATCGAACAAAAATCGAAAAAAAGAAGAAGATAACATGCATTAATCGCGGAAACATAACCTATTATTTATATTACGAAAAATTTTTAAGGCAAATTGTTAGGAAAATAAACAATAAACTTTTTTTCGCTGTATTCAATCTTGTCAAAAGCCTTTTCAATTTCAATTAATGCTACGATAGTTCGGAGTGTTTTATATCGCAAAAAAAAATTTACGTCACATGCAATATATGAAAATACGGCACAACGAACCGATTTATTACGTTTCCTAATTAAAACTATGAACTTAACTACCTGTTCGACCCACAAATTCGTTGTCATGATTTGATTCTTGAGATTCTGAAACAAAATGAGTAAATTTGTAAATAACGCGACGCTCTGACGGAAATTTACGTTTTTTAATACTCAAATTGAACACATCAGTGTTGCCGAACGTTTCTCAATACTCTAACCGCGTGACTTCCGCATCAGTGTTGCCAAATCTCGAAAATTAATAACCTAACCTCAAAAATTCTCCTAGTAATCGTGGTAGTTATAAATAAAATAAAAATTTACTTACAACATCGATGAGTTGGGATAATTTGAGTTTGATTTTGACCGTAAGGGCATCGGTGACATTGATGACCGGTCGTACCAATTTGTTGTAGTTCGAAAGTAGGTCATCGTAGAGTCTTTTGGCGTCTGGATTACCCGAACACCCTGTAACAATTCAAATACGAGGTTTTTACGAAAAGTTTTCGATACCACAACGAGTTTAAACGGACTTTTCGACTTTAAGAAATGCGATTATCACTCAAACTAAGTTTTTAATCACGAACGATCGTCAAGCTTCGAATTTTTACTATTAAAACGATTGCAAATAAAATAAAGGAAGTTTACGCCTTGTAGAATTAGAAACTTATGAGACACCCCCCGTATATCGCGTTTTAGAATTATTTTTTTTATATCTTCGATATTTCGAAACGTCAACTTTTACTATTAAAACAATTGCAAAGAAAGTAAAGGAAACTTATGAGATACCCCCCGTATATTGCGATTTAGAAGAATTTTTTTTATATCTTCGATATTTCGAAACGTCAACTTTTACTATTAAAACGATTGCAAAGAATGTAAAGGAAACTTATGAGACACCCCCCGTATATTGCGATCGAGATTTATTATTTTTTTTATATCATCGATGTTTCGAAACGTCAACTTCCCAATGGAAACTTCTGAAGGATATGAATGTCACTGTCAATCGTATTCTGATTGTTTTTATTTTTTTCTTCACACTAAGGACCATCGATCTCTATTAGAATTGACTGGTTCGCTCCAGCTATGTGAAGGAATCTTGTTACACTTTAATATCGCGCAGAAATAAAAGAAGAATTCGGGAAAGAAGATTATATAACATACTTTGTTGGTAAATTATAATAAATATTTATTTGAACTAATGTTTCGAGTTAATGTCAATGTCAGATTCGACGTATTCGCATCGACGTTGCCATATGTCAAAACTTGTCGTATTTCCTATTTCGATTCGTATTGGAAACATTTTTAAACAGATTTCATTGATTTTACTCGAATTAAATTACATCGTGAATTTTCGATTCAAATTTTCGTTATTATCTCTGAACGTGGAACGACCATAAAATGATCCCAACTATGAGAGTACAATTATGACTAATTGCGAAAGCATTACGTTTCAGGGCGTAATCGAGGTTAGGGACCAACTTTGGGGGGCATTAATTATTCAGAAGTCCGTTTTGATGTTGTCAAAATGGTTTTTAGAGTCTCGTACTGAACGCGATACATTAAAAACTAAAGAATAATTCATATTTTTTTAATAAAATGCAGTTTCGACGTTACTGCGTCTTATCGGGGCGGTATAACAACCCAACAAAGGAAAGCGTGATGAAACTACCGCCATCTCTAGGTCAGGACAGGTACTTACGTCGAGATAGAGATCGACTAGATTGAAGTATCGTTTCGTAAGTAACTTTTCGTAATTTGCAAGGAAATTCGTGGAAAATAAGTTGTGCAAACGTCGGGTTTTTAATTGAAAAGTAACTGTCGGAAGTTTCGGAGTTGTTTACTTCACTTAACCAACTCTCAACTAATTTATATCTTTGCGTCTGGTCGGTATTGGATTTCGGACGAAAAAACTTCCGACTGAAATCACAGAGAAAGGAAAATAACCGACAAATGAAAAATTACACGGTTTAATCTTCGAATTTACGTCTATAACTGTTTATTATGCCCTTATTGAGTCGCGTCACTTATATATACCCTTCCACGTACAGAATTAGTGGAGGGCTCGATACTTTACAATACGAAAAATGCGCACAATCATTCGCCCGTCGGAATCTTTTGTTTTAACCGCGCGTTTCAATCAAACATCGTTTTTAAAGAATCTCAATTGACGTTAATAACTTTACGCAACGAAATTTTCTCGAGGAATTCATTTTTCCATTTAAATCGTCTATTTTCCAAGCGAATACTCATCAAACAATCTGTCAGCGACAATGTATCACGTGCACGACAACGTTTGGACACGACAAGTTTATTCGAAATGGAAATACAGTGTTGCCGAATGCCGCACGAACTCACCTAAAGCTAACACGTGCACTATCCACATGATCCGGACCAGATTTTTCGTCATCATATCGGAGCGTCATGTCCTCATGACGAATATTCCTCAGATGCCTGAAACAATACAACAATCATTACATCGAGTTGAATACTACGATTTTTCTACGTCTACAATAATAAATTTTGACTGGCCGAACGCCGACTGACACAGTGTACAGCGGACGAAATATCCCGTTGTTAGATCAAAAATTTAATAAACCAGGAAGGAAAAGGGTGGAATGATTCGAATTCTTGTATAGTAAATTTGTTTTTTAATAAAATTTTACTTCAAGTCCGTCGAAAGAATTCTAAACGCGCTTATTTCGAAGTAATAAATCGAAATTCCCAACAAACGTACTTTTTGGTGTTTGATTACCACGATCCCACAATAATAAACAAAGTTGCCATCTTGCGCTTAATTTTTCAGTTCGACTCATGAATTTTTCTTCTTTTTTCACAAATTTTACCTAACCTGTTGCCTCACGTTGCTAGTAGTTCTTCTTTTTTAACATTTTATATTTTTTTCACGTCTCATTTTTGGTTATCCTTCAACTAGAACTAATTTTTTATCCGAGAATCGGTTTATTTATTATTATATCCAATTTAAACTAACTGAAATGCTTTATTTTAATATGTGAACGTACAACCGGTTAAATACGTTTCGTTTGGTTTAATTTAAACGGTGTAAACTCCCCTTTAGAAACGTCACGTCAAAATAGAAGCGGAATCAAGTAAAGACATACCCCCACTATACATTTACGACGTACGTCAATGACGCTAATAAAGACATGTCTGGTTAATGCAAAGAAAGTAAAGGAAACTTTAAGACACCCCCCGTATATTGCGATCGAGAATTATTTTTTTTATATCTTCGATGTTTCGAAACGTCAACTTCCCAATGGAAACCTCTGAAGGATATGAATGTCACTGTCAATCGTATTCTGATTGTTTTTATTTTTTTCTTTACACTAAGGACCATCGATCTCTATTAGAATTGACTGGTTCGCTCCAGGTAGTGAAGGAATTTTGTTACACTTTAATATCGCGCAGAAATAAAAGAAGAATTCGGGAAAGAAGATTATATAACATACTTTGTTGTTAAATTATAATAAATATTTATTTGAACTAACGGTGTAAACTCCCCTTTAGAAACGTCACGTCAAAATAGAAGCGGAATCAAGTAAAGACATACCCCCACTATACATTTACGACGTACGTCAATGACGCTAATAAAGACATGTCTGGTTAATGCAAAGAAAGTAAAGGAAACTTTAAGACACCCCCCGTATATTGCGATCGAGAATTATTTTTTTTATATCTTCGATGTTTCGAAACGTCAACTTCCCAATGGAAACCTCTGAAGGATATGAATGTCACTGTCAATCGTATTCTGATTGTTTTTATTTTTTTCTTTACACTAAGGACCATCGATCTCTATTAGAATTGACTGGTTCGCTCCAGGTAGTGAAGGAATTTTGTTACACTTTAATATCGCGCAGAAATAAAAGAAGAATTCGGGAAAGAAGATTATATAACATACTTTGTTGTTAAATTATAATAAATATTTATTTGAACTAACGGTGTAAACTCCCCTTTAGAAATGTCACGTCAAAATAGAAGCGGAATCAAGTAAAGACATACCCCCACTATACATTTACGACGTACGTCAATGACGCTAATAAAAACAAGTCTGGTTAATTCTAGCGATGTTGCCAAATAACAACGTTCGAAAATCCGTATAAAATGATAATAATAAGTTGGGTTCGTATTTATTAATTTAGTTTATAGGTTTTTCCGATATATAAATGGACTTTATATGTTTTTCTCGATCATTCTGAAGTGTTATACTATAAAAAAACGTTTCAAACGACCGACTGGAATTTTTACAGGTCTGTAATCGCAAAAACTTTCATAAGAAGGTAAAACCAAGTCGAATAATGATATTTACCGGGAATAATAAAACTTTTCGTTTTTTTTTCCAACTTGTTTTAATTATAACTTTGAAATTTCCTTCAGAACGGGTTTTTTTTTATATATAAAATTTGCCTCGGGGAAAACGGCGTACTTTGATTGATGAAAGTTAAGATACAGGGTGATTCGACAATATTATCGGACCGATTGAATACGGAAATCGTATTTTCCAGATCTGACCCTTTTAGACCCTCAAAAAAATGTTTTAAGGAATGGAATATCGATCGAAAGAGGTTGTACAACCGTTTCGGTGGAAGTACAAACAGAATTTCAGGTCCGAACTGTATTAAAATCATCATTTAGCTTCGTTATTGACGCCTGTCGTGCCAACGTACCTTAAAGGGATCGGTACTTTCGATATTTTGACTGTTTTTTATCAAATTTGAATCTAATTATAACGACGAGGGAATATTTGCATCCATTTTGAGTTTTTTTAGTTTGGAAAAGATTTGAGGGCTTTGAGAATCTCGAAATTCAAACCAAAATTGTAGGAAGGGAGCGATTTTGAGAAAAAAAATGATAAAAACTTGCAAGGTCGTCTGCTAAAGGTTGTCAGATTGAAAATTTACCACCCTCTATGTATCGCCCTACGCTATGTCATTTAAATTTAATTACTAGTGTCTTTTTAGTCTAGTTAGGACAAAAATGATCGAATTCAGTGGAATTTTTCTCTTCTTTATTCGTCCTTTTGGTCGTAGACAGATTTTTAGGAATCATAATCATCCTAATCACCCAGAATTACACGGTGGGGCTTTTACCCGGCTCGAAGGACCAAACTAAATACGATAAATTGCTTTACGAGTAAAATATATAAAGTAAAAACTAAATACCTTCATTTTATGAATATATAAGACGTAATATTGTAAAAAAAAACTGCAATACTCGTTAAAATTAGTTATTACAGGCTACAGTGCCTTTCTAGTCTAATTATTGAAGAAATTATCGAATTTAGTGGGATTTTTCTCTTCTTTATTCGTCCTTTTTGTCGTAGAGAGATTTTTTGAAATTATATTCATCCTAATAACCCAGAATTACACTGTGGGGCTTTTACCCGGCTCGAAGGACCAGACTAAATACGATAAATTGCTTTACGAGTAAAGTATGTGACGTAAAAATTAAATACCATCATTTTATGAATATATAAGACGTAATCTTGTAAAAAAAACGTTCGATACTTGTTCAAATTAGTTATTGCTGGCTACAGATAAACTTAACGAGCTGAAAAATGAACCGATCTTCCATTACCTGCCCTTTGTTGATATTTCTGTACATTTTCCTTTGTGATACGTCCAATTAATGTAGGAACTCTTAATAAGAAAACGAACTTTTTCATTTTTTCTCATTAATAGCAATAAATTGACCGGGCGACCTCCACTGTCGCTCCACTCGGTTTTTAGAGCGCGAATCGAACGTCGAAATTGACAATAACCCTTTTTATGTTGATAAAAAAGCTCAACGCAATAATTTCATTATATATAAACATAGGAAGTCGAAATAAGTTACGAAAAAGTTCGAAAAATGGTTCCCTACGCCGGCCCTGGCCAACTACTATGAAATTTTAATAATTCGGCGAATTCGCGCGGCGCCTTTTACATTTTTTACAAATGGCGCGGAACCCGTTCGATGTATAATTCCTTTGTAGCAGGCGGTTTATTTATAGTACTTCTTAGGAACGGCTCATCGGTTTTTGCGTCGCTAAAATGATTTATGGCTTGAAAACTTCGCTCAAATTATATTTAATATATTTTCGCGTCGATCTTTATTGAATTTTTAACCCTTATAGCGATTAATTTCGACGTAAAGGGCGTATCTGAAAGCCTACGGCCCTTTGAACGTCCGCAATGTAACTATGAACTTTGATACGATATAAAAATTAATTTTTGGAACCTTCCGTTCGAAATTTTTCACCCACCCTAGGGGGAAATTAGTTTCCGAGTTCCGTGTCCACAAAAACTCAAAAATTAAGTCGTCCATCCCCCAAAACATCCCCGAATCATCCCGGAGCCTTTACCTACCCACAAACACCTCGATTTCAACTATTTTCGTTATCTAATAATAAATACAACAAGAAATTAGACAGTTTCTTTACTTTATAAAACGTCTTGTTAGTTTATTAAGTGGTAGTGTTTAAATAGCTTCCTATTCGCCAGATTTAGCCCCCCCGGATTATTTTTGTTCCTAAATTTGAAAAAAAAAATGGTTCGGTGATCGAAAATTTTCCAAAAAAAAAGACATTTTTGTGTTTCGTTGGTCTATCCGGGTACTTATTGGATTATTTTCGTATAATACCTCTTCCGATCGAATCTTATTAATTCCTTAACACTATCACCGTGTCCCTTTGACCATTATCTGTTCCGACCATCGATGATTTTAACGTTTTCCAAACCAGAACGACACCGCAAAGGAAATTAATCGTAACCCGAAGATATGTATCGAACTTTGGACGGAAATCGAGAATTCGAAAACTAATTTTCTGATTTCGGATCTACCCCGTACGGTTAATTAACGAAATTAGTTAAAACGTCGTTTCGACGAGAACTGTAAAGCAATTTTACGGTATAATTGTATGTTGCGTCGATTTAAACATTTTTTCGCTACTCCACGATCTTTTGTACGATTTCCACTTTATGGTGATTCATTAATCTTTATTGTAAGTGACGAGATGTTTGTCCAATGTAAAAAATGTGATTTTAACGACCAGAAACTTCGTTATATGGTATTAAACTCGTCGTAAGTTGTTTTTAGCTTAATATTTACCGAAATAACTGTATAACTGATTGAATATTCTAATTTTAATGGAAATTATGAAGGAAAAACAAGTTTTCCCGTCGCCACTAATTTATACAAAATTATGAGGCGTTAAAACAATCGACGATTTATGTAAACATGCCTCGAATTGACGGACGCTTTCGCGAATAATTCATGTCGATGAAAATAGCAAATGACACGGAAACGACGGGAAAAATTTCCAAAAATGTGTTTGGGATTGGGGTTGGGAAAACCCCCCATTCAAGATCGCATAAAATGATGTATCGAGACGCGATGTTTCAAAGTTAAATAATGAAACCGCTGGGTTGTTAAATTCCCCGATGGCGTCGTTCAAATTCGTCAGACAAATTGGTTAATTAATATCCGAAACACAGATGTCTCTAATAGTCGCTCAGATTCCCATGGAAAATAATTTATCGCGAATCAGCGACGTTGCCAATTCCCAAAATGAGACTGGGTTCTAACTAACAAACACTATTGACAACGGAAAAAGCCTTGACGTGGAAACATCGATTTGCCATGCTTGCGTCCTGGTCATGGCGATCTTTCCAGAAACTTGAGGCTTGATGGTGGATCAAATTAGACTAGAATCGGACGATCCGCACCGGCGAAATCAAGTGCGAAACATCGATTACCAAAAACTAATCAAAAAATCGGGTTTTTTCAACATTTAAACCAACTGCAAGACAGAGAAGCCTCAAATGGATGCTTATTGATAGAACTGTCTTTCCAGAAACTTGAGGCTTGATGGTGGATCAAATTAGACTAGATTCAGACGATCCGCACCGGCAAAATCAAGTGCGAAACATCGATTACCGAAAACTAATCAAAAAATACGGTTTTTTCAACATTTAAACCAACTGCAAGACAGAGAAGCCTCAAATGGATGCTTATTGATAGAACTGTCTTTCCAGAAACTTGAGGCTTGATGGTGGATCAAATTAGACTAGAATCGGACGGTCCGCACCGGCGAAATCAAGTGCGAAACATCGATTACCAAAAACTAATCAAAAAATCGGGTTTTTTCAACATTTAAACCAACTGCAAGACAGAGAAGCCTCAAATGGATGCTTATTGATAGAACTGTCTTTCCAGAAACTTGAGGCTTGATGGTGGATCAAATTAGACTAGATTCAGACGATCCGCACCGGCAAAATCAAGTGCGAAACATCGATTACCGAAAACTAATCAAAAAATACGGTTTTTTCAACATTTAAACCAACTGCAAGACAGAGAAGCCTCAAATGGATGCTTATTGATAGAACTGTCTTTCCAGAAACTTGAGGCTTGATGGTGGATCAAATTAGACTAGAATCGGACGATCCGCACCGGCGAAATCAAGTGCGAAACATCGATTACCAAAAACTAATCAAAAAATCGGGTTTTTTCAACATTTAAACCAACTGCAAGACAGAGAAGCCTCAAATGGATGCTTATTGATAGAACTGTCTTTCCAGAAACTTGAGGCTTGATGGTGGATCAAATTAGACTAGAATCGGACGATCCGCACCGGCGAAATCAAGTGCGAAACATCGATTACCAAAAACTAATCAAAAAATCGGGTTTTTTCAACATTTAAACCAACTGCAAGACAGAGAAGCCTCAAATGGATGCTTATTGATAGAACTGTCTTTCCAGAAACTTGAGGCTTGATGGTGGATCAAATTAGACTAGAATCGGACGATCCGCACCGGCGAAATCAAGTGCGAAACATCGATTACCAAAAACTAATCAAAAAATCGGGTTTTTTCAACATTTAAACCAACTGCAAGACAGAGAAGCCTCAAATGGATGCTTATTGATAGAACTGTCTTTCCAGAAACTTGAGGCTTGATGGTGGATCAAATTAGACTAGAATCGGACGATCCGCACCGGCGAAATCAAGTGCGAAACATCGATTACCAAAAACTAATCAAAAAATCGGGTTTTTTCAACATTTAAACCAACTGCAAGACAGAGAAGCCTCAAATGGATGCTTATTGATAGAACTGTCTTTCCAGAAACTTGAGGCTTGATGGTGGATCAAATTAGACTAGATTCAGACGATCCGCACCGGCAAAATCAAGTGCGAAACATCGATTACCAAAAACTAATCAAAAAATCGGGTTTTTTCAACATTTAAACCAACTGCAAGACAGAGAAGCCTCAAATGGATGCTTATTGATAGAACTGTCTTTCCAGAAACTTGAGGCTTGATGGTGGATCAAATTAGACTAGAATCGGACGATCCGCACCGGCGAAATCAAGTGCGAAACATCGATTACCAAAAACTAATCAAAAAATCGGGTTTTTTCAACATTTAAACCAACTGCAAGACAGAGAAGCCTCAAATGGATGCTTATTGATAGAACTGTCTTTCCAGAAACTTGAGGCTTGATGGTGGATCAAATTAGACTAGAATCGGACGATCCGCACCGGCGAAATCAAGTGCGAAACATCGATTACCAAAAACTAATCAAAAAATCGGGTTTTTTCAACATTTAAACCAACTGCAAGACAGAGAAGCCTCAAATGGATGCTTATTGATAGAACTGTCTTTCCAGAAACTTGAGGCTTGATGGTGGATCAAATTAGACTAGATTCAGACGATCCGCACCGGCAAAATCAAGTGCGAAACATCGATTACCAAAAACTAATCAAAAAATCGGGTTTTTTCAACATTTAAACCAACTGCAAGACAGAGAAGCCTCAAATGGATGCTTATTGATAGAACTGTCTTTCCAGAAACTTGAGGCTTGATGGTGGATCAAATTAGACTAGAATCGGACGATCCGCACCGGCGAAATCAAGTGCGAAACATCGATTACCAAAAACTAATCAAAAAATCGGGTTTTTTCAACATTTAAACCAACTGCAAGACAGAGAAGCCTCAAATGGATGCTTATTGATAGAACTGTCTTTCCAGAAACTTGAGGCTTGATGGTGGATCAAATTAGACTAGAATCGGACGATCCGCACCGGCGAAATCAAGTGCGAAACATCGATTACCAAAAACTAATCAAAAAATCGGGTTTTTTCAACATTTAAACCAACTGCAAGACAGAGAAGCCTCAAATGGATGCTTATTGATAGAACTGTCTTTCCAGAAACTTGAGGCTTGATGGTGGATCAAATTAGACTAGAATCGGACGATCCGCACCGGCGAAATCAAGTGCGAAACATCGATTACCAAAAACTAATCAAAAAATCGGGTTTTTTCAACATTTAAACCAACTGCAAGACAGAGAAGCCTCAAATGGATGCTTATTGATAGAACTGTCTTTCCAGAAACTTGAGGCTTGATGGTGGATCAAATTAGACTAGAATCGGACGATCCGCACCGGCGAAATCAAGTGCGAAACATCGATTACCAAAAACTAATCAAAAAATCGGGTTTTTTCAACATTTAAACCAACTGCAAGACAGAGAAGCCTCAAATGGATGCTTATTGATAGAACTGTCTTTCCAGAAACTTGAGGCTTGATGGTGGATCAAATTAGACTAGATTCAGACGATCCGCACCGGCAAAATCAAGTGCGAAACATCGATTACCAAAAACTAATCAAAAAATCGGGTTTTTTCAACATTTAAACCAACTGCAAGACAGAGAAGCCTCAAATGGATGCTTATTGATAGAACTGTCTTTCCAGAAACTTGAGGCTTGATGGTGGATCAAATTAGACTAGAATCGGACGATCCGCACCGGCGAAATCAAGTGCGAAACATCGATTACCAAAAACTAATCAAAAAATCGGGTTTTTTCAACATTTAAACCAACTGCAAGACAGAGAAGCCTCAAATGGATGCTTATTGATAGAACTGTCTTTCCAGAAACTTGAGGCTTGATGGTGGATCAAATTAGACTAGAATCGGACGATCCGCACCGGCGAAATCAAGTGCGAAACATCGATTACCAAAAACTAATCAAAAAATCGGGTTTTTTCAACATTTAAACCAACTGCAAGACAGAGAAGCCTCAAATGGATGCTTATTGATAGAACTGTCTTTCCAGAAACTTGAGGCTTGATGGTGGATCAAATTAGACTAGATTCAGACGATCCGCACCGGCAAAATCAAGTGCGAAACATCGATTACCGAAAACTAATCAAAAAATACGGTTTTTTCAACATTTAAACCAACTGCAAGACAGAGAAGCCTCAAATGGATGCTTATTGATAGAACTGTCTTTCCAGAAACTTGAGGCTTGATGGTGGATCAAATTAGACTAGAATCGGACGATCCGCACCGGCGAAATCAAGTGCGAAACATCGATTACCAAAAACTAATCAAAAAATCGGGTTTTTTCAACATTTAAACCAACTGCAAGACAGAGAAGCCTCAAATGGATGCTTATTGATAGAACTGTCTTTCCAGAAACTTGAGGCTTGATGGTGGATCAAATTAGACTAGAATCGGACGATCCGCACCGGCGAAATCAAGTGCGAAACATCGATTACCAAAAACTAATCAAAAAATCGGGTTTTTTCAACATTTAAACCAACTGCAAGACAGAGAAGCCTCAAATGGATGCTTATTGATAGAACTGTCTTTCCAGAAACTTGAGGCTTGATGGTGGATCAAATTAGACTAGAATCGGACGATCCGCACCGGCGAAATCAAGTGCGAAACATCGATTACCAAAAACTAATCAAAAAATCGGGTTTTTTCAACATTTAAACCAACTGCAAGACAGAGAAGCCTCAAATGGATGCTTATTGATAGAACTGTCTTTCCAGAAACTTGAGGCTTGATGGTGGATCAAATTAGACTAGAATCGGACGATCCGCACCGGCGAAATCAAGTGCGAAACATCGATTACCAAAAACTAATCAAAAAATCGGGTTTTTTCAACATTTAAACCAACTGCAAGACAGAGAAGCCTCAAATGGATGCTTATTGATAGAACTGTCTTTCCAGAAACTTGAGGCTTGATGGTGGATCAAATTAGACTAGATTCAGACGATCCGCACCGGCAAAATCAAGTGCGAAACATCGATTACCAAAAACTAATCAAAAAATCGGGTTTTTTCAACATTTAAACCAACTGCAAGACAGAGAAGCCTCAAATGGATGCTTATTGATAGAACTGTCTTTCCAGAAACTTGAGGCTTGATGGTGGATCAAATTAGACTAGAATCGGACGATCCGCACCGGCGAAATCAAGTGCGAAACATCGATTACCAAAAACTAATCAAAAAATCGGGTTTTTTCAACATTTAAACCAACTGCAAGACAGAGAAGCCTCAAATGGATGCTTATTGATAGAACTGTCTTTCCAGAAACTTGAGGCTTGATGGTGGATCAAATTAGACTAGAATCGGACGATCCGCACCGGCGAAATCAAGTGCGAAACATCGATTACCAAAAACTAATCAAAAAATCGGGTTTTTTCAACATTTAAACCAACTGCAAGACAGAGAAGCCTCAAATGGATGCTTATTGATAGAACTGTCTTTCCAGAAACTTGAGGCTTGATGGTGGATCAAATTAGACTAGATTCAGACGATCCGCACCGGCAAAATCAAGTGCGAAACATCGATTACCGAAAACTAATCAAAAAATACGGTTTTTTCAACATTTAAACCAACTGCAAGACAGAGAAGCCTCAAATGGATGCTTATTGATAGAACTGTCTTTCCAGAAACTTGAGGCTTGATGGTGGATCAAATTAGACTAGAATCGGACGGTCCGCACCGGCGAAATCAAGTGCGAAACATCGATTACCGAAAACTAATCAAAAAATACGGTTTTTTCAACATTTAAACCAACTGCAAGACAGAGAAGCCTCAAATGGATGCTTATTGATAGAACTGTCTTTCCAGAAACTTGAGGCTTGATGGTGGATCAAATTAGACTAGAATCGGACGATCCGCACCGGCGAAATCAAGTGCGAAACATCGATTACCAAAAACTAATCAAAAAATCGGGTTTTTTCAACATTTAAACCAACTGCAAGACAGAGAAGCCTCAAATGGATGCTTATTGATAGAACTGTCTTTCCAGAAACTTGAGGCTTGATGGTGGATCAAATTAGACTAGATTCAGACGATCCGCACCGGCGAAATCAAGTGCGAAACATCGATTACCAAAAACTAATAAAAAAATACGGTTTTTTCAACATTTAAACCAACTGCAAGACAGAGAAGCCTCAAATGGATGCTTATTGATAGAACTGTCTTTCCAGAAACTTGAGGCTTGATGGTGGATCAAATTAGACTAGAATCGGACGATCCGCACCGGCAAAATCAAGTGCGAAACATCGATTACCAAAAACTAATCAAAAAATCGGGTTTTTTCAACATTTAAACCAACTGCAAGACAGAGAAGCCTCAAATGGATGCTTATTGATAGAACTGTCTTTCCAGAGACCTGAGGCTTGTTGGTGGATCAAATTAGACTAGATTCAGACGATCCGCACCGGCAAAATCAAGTGCGAAACATCGATTACCAAAAACTAATAAAAAAATACGGTTTTTTCAACATTTAAACCAACTGCAAGACAGAGAAGCCTCAAATGGATGCTTATTGATAGAACTGTCTTTCCAGAAACTTGAGGCTTGATGGTGGATCAAATTAGACTAGAATCGGACGATCCGCACCGGCGAAATCAAGTGCGAAACATCGATTACCGAAAACTAATCAAAAAATACGGTTTTTTCAATATTTAAACCAACTGCAAGACAGAGAAGCCTCAAATGGATGCTTATTGATAGAACTGTCTTTCCAGAAACTTGAGGCTTGATGGTGGATCAAATTAGGCTAGATTCAGACGGTCCGCACCGGCAAAATCAAGTGCGAAACATCGATTACCGAAAACTAATCAAAAAATACGGTTTTTTCAACATTTAAACCAACTGGAAGACAGAGAAGCCTCAAATGGATGCTTATTGACAGAACTGTCTTTCCAGAAACTTGAGGCTTGATGGTGGATCAAATTAGACTAGATTCAGACGATCCGCACCGGCAAAATCAACAAATCCAGTCTTCTCAATACCTATACAACGAACTACTAGTACCAGTAGTAGGAAATGCTCAAAAACACCAGGAGAAACTTACCAAATACGCAGATCTCGCAACTGAGATATATATTTACTTAAGATAAAAGACTAAGCTGCGTCGCGCGAGCTGAGTCCCTGGAAACAGCGTAGTTTCGGTGAGACCTCGTCCTCGTCTGGGTCTCAGCGCAGGTAGAAAGTAATGGTTTGTTCCAAGTCAGGTATATCGGGGAGGATTAATTTAGGACGTTGAGAAGGTTTATGGGTCAAGTATAGGTCAGTTAGGAACAGATTTGCCCTTCGCAATCCACCCCCTCGACTATTTTCTATTTCCAGATCACCAGATCTAGACCCAACGACTTTTTCGCGTTCCCTAACCTCAAAAATTCAGTTTAAGAAGCGAGTTTTGTATACAACTTTGTCTAAAAGCATTTTTACAACGTTAACCACACTTTAATCTTCTTTTTTATATTCGAACGGCCTCGTTTTTTGTGTTTCGAAAACATTAGTTTAATAAACTTCGGTCGTTACTTTTGAATTATAATGCTAAACACTTCTCCTCGACACTTAGCACTTTAAATAAAATTCTGATCATTATTCGTGACTTATAAAATTTTAACGAGGCATAAATTCGATTTTGATATTTTCTTTTCTCACCTTTTCTCATTCCAAATGTTTTTTTTTTTAATACAATATAATTAGAAGAATCGTTAATAAACGCAGTTTGCGACAAAAAAAATCGGGATCAAGGATTTTGTACGAGAAAAAACATTGTGATAACCGCGATCCTCATTTTGACGATGAGGAACTAATTAACCAAATTTCGCATTGGAAAATAGGTTAGAAAAACTTGGGAGATGAAAATTTTTTTCCATTTTCTCATTTTTTATATTTCTTTTGTACAATATACGAGGTGTTATGGACAAGGACTCGAAAAAATAAGGGAAATTACGTCGAATTTTCGGTTATTTTTTTCTGTATTCTTTTCAACACACCTCGTACATTATATTCTGGCATTTCACTGATATAAAAAAGTGCTAAAAAGGGCAAATTTCACCACCATTTTTGGTATAAACGAAAACTCGAAGAAATAAGGGAAATTACGTCGAATTTTCGGTTATTTTTTTCTGTATTCTTTTCAACACACCTCGTACATTATATTCTGGCATTTCACTGATATAAAAAAGTGCTAAAAAGGGCAAATTTCACCACCATTTTTGGTATAAACGAAAACTCGAAGAAATAAGGGAAATTACGTCGAATTTTCGGTTATTTTTTTCTGTATTCTTTTCAACACACCTCGTACATTATATTCTGGCATTTCACTGATATAAAAAAGTGCTAAAAAGGGCAAATTTCACCACCATTTTTGGTATAAACAAAGACTCGAAAAAATAAGGGAAATTACGTCGAATTTTCGGTTATTTTTTTCTGTATTCTTTTCAACACACCTCGTACATTATATTCTGGCATTTCACTGATATAAAAAAGTGCTAAAAAGGGCAAATTTCACCACCATTTTTGGTATAAACGAAAACTCGAAAAAATAAGGGAAATTACGTCGAATTTTCGGTTATTTTTTTCTGTATTCTTTTCAACACACCTCGTACATTATATTCTGGCTTTTCACGGATATAAAAAAGTGCTAAAAAGGGCAAATTTCACCACCATTTTTGGTATAAACGAAAACTCGAAGAAATAAGGGAAATTACGTCGAATTTTCGGTTATTTTTTTCTGTATTCTTTTCAACACACCTCGTACATTATATTCTGGCATTTCACTGATATAAAAAAGTGCTAAAAAGGGCAAATTTCACCACCATTTTTGGTATAAACAAAGACTCGAAAAAATAAGGGAAATTACGTCGAATTTTCGGTTATTTTTTTCTGTATTCTTTTCAACACACCTCGTACATTATATTCTGGCATTTCACGGATATAAAAAAGTGCTAAAAAGGGCAAATTTCACCACCATTTTTGGTATAAACAAAGACTCGAAAAAATAAGGGAAATTACGTCGAATTTTCGGTTATTTTTTTCTGTATTCTTTTCAACACACCTCGTACATTATATTCTGGCTTTTCACGGATATAAAAAAGTGCTAAAAAGGGCAAATTTCACCACCATTTTTGGTATAAACAAAAACTCGAAGAAATAAGGGAAATTACGTCGAATTTTCGGTTATTTTTTTCTGTATTCTTTTCAACACACCTCGTACATTATATTCTGGCTTTTCACGGATATAAAAAAGTGCTAAAAAGGGCAAATTTCACCACCATTTTTGGTATAAACAAAAACTCGAAGAAATAAGGGAAATTACGTCGAATTTTCGGTTATTTTTTTCTGTATTCTTTTCAACACACCTCGTACATTATATTCTGGCTTTTCACTGATATAAAAAAGTGCTAAAAAGGGCAAATTTCACCACCATTTTTGGTATAAACAAAGACTCGAAGAAATAAGGGAAATTACGTCGAATTTTCGGTTATTTTTTTCTGTATTCTTTTCAACACACCTCGTACATTATATTCTGGCATTTCACTGATATAAAAAAGTGCTAAAAAGGGCAAATTTCACCACCATTTTTGGTATAAACAAAGACTCGAAAAAATAAGGGAAATTACGTCGAATTTTCGGTTATTTTTTTCTGTATTCTTTTCAACACACCTCGTACATTATATTCTGGCTTTTCACGGATATAAAAAAGTGCTAAAAAGGGCAAATTTCACCACCATTTTTGGTATAAACAAAAACTCGAAGAAATAAGGGAAATTACGTCGAATTTTCGGTTATTTTTTTCTGTATTCTTTTCAACACACCTCGTACATTATATTCTGGCTTTTCACTGATATAAAAAAGTGCTAAAAAGGGCAAATTTCACCACCATTTTTGGTATAAACGAAAACTCGAAAAAATAAGGGAAATTACGTCGAATTTTCGGTTATTTTTTTCTGTATTCTTTTCAACACACCTCGTACATTATATTCTGGCATTTCACTGATATAAAAAAGTGCTAAAAAGGGCAAATTTCACCACCATTTTTGGTATAAACAAAGACTCGAAGAAATAAGGGAAATTACGTCGAATTTTCGGTTATTTTTTTCTGTATTCTTTTCAACACACCTCGTACATTATATTCTGGCTTTTCACGGATATAAAAAAGTGCTAAAAAGGGCAAATTTCACCACCATTTTTGGTATAAACGAAAACTCGAAAAAATAAGGGAAATTACGTCGAATTTTCGGTTATTTTTTTCTGTATTCTTTTCAACACACCTCGTACATTATATTCTGGCATTTCACTGATATAAAAAAGTGCTAAAAAGGGCAAATTTCACCACCATTTTTGGTATAAACAAAGACTCGAAAAAATAAGGGAAATTACGTCGAATTTTCGGTT
Organism: Diorhabda carinulata; assembly: GCF_026250575.1. Classification (NCBI taxonomy): domain Eukaryota; kingdom Metazoa; phylum Arthropoda; class Insecta; order Coleoptera; family Chrysomelidae; genus Diorhabda; species Diorhabda carinulata. The sequence goes on from NC_079471.1 coordinate 1,116,603, forward strand.
ATTTTTTTCTGTATTCTTTTCAACACACCTCGTACATTAATTTCGTTGCAATAGATAATTACGGATGTGAAATTAAAAGTTAAAACAAACTCCATAAACGCAAAAATACAGAATTTAATAAACGATACACTGTTTTTTTTCAGATATATTAAAATCGAGTAAACAAAAACCATAAAATGAATAATAGTATCTGTCAAACGTATCAAAAAATTCCAACAAAACACATATTCCCATTCATCTTATAACTAAAAATCATCACTCTCCGAAACCGATAAAAATCCCAAACAACAGAATCCATTACGATCCAAAATCATCCTCCCTCTTACCTTTTTCCTGGCCTTTATCCAAAAAAAGAGAAGCCCAAAATCCCATCGAGGTCACCTACTTGGCACTTACTCGTATTATAAAACGCACGTTTTACCGGGGTACGGAAGGCACACTCCGAGCGAGCCGACCGACGGTGTCTGATCGTCTATTTGAAATAGGAAACGGTTCTCTTGCTATCCCCATAAAGCCGTTCGAAGCCACCGCCATTCGACGCATGCGCCATTTTGTCGTCCCTAGGTCTAGCACGACCTTTTTACACTTTGCCGCCGCTCTTCGCGTGTTATTGTGTACGTATTCGAGATATCCTATTCTTAATATATGATACTCCAGATGTCCTAAGAGGTGACAGCACACCTGGAGAGCGTCACTTGTTAAAGTGGAACAGAAGCGGTTGCTAAGTGGGTCATATCACATATTCTCCTTCGAAATATTATCTTAACTCAATTGTAACGATTATTGATAACCGAAAAAAATGTAATTAGGATAAATAAACCATAATCGGTAACATCTTTATCTTACCATCATTTCAATACGTACAAATTTATTTAAATTTAAATAATAATTTGTTTATTTTTTATCCTTTCAATCTCTTACAAGAGAAATGTCACTATCTGTCTCTACCATCGTTTAATAGATGGCGCTACGTACTAATTTATTCAAAATTAGGAATTCGATATTTCATCATATCATGTTTTATTTAGGGAAAAGTCGTCGTTTAAATGCATTTTCACGTTCAGCTAAAATACTTTTAAATATATTCAATCACTGTAAACAAAAATTTACGTATGCATTATTAGCCAGTTGTTTTTTTGGACATTAATTTTGTTTATAATTAAAATACTTAACCTAAGATAGCATTAATGAAGAAGATTTGTAATAAAATAATTTGTATTATGACCAAATTAAAATCAATATTCAACTATTACTGTATGAAATTTTTAAAATATATTATAAACTCAATAATAGCGACATCTGTGTTGTTGTAGTTAAACTAAGAAAAATGATCACTGTTTCAAAAGAACTGTCATATGTCAATTTCGATATTGAAATTTATGTTTCATGTATTCTATGGGCGTTTGCGTCATTTGCGAAAATGCTTAGATTTATATTTGTTTTTCATTTGTTGACATTCTGATTTTGACGTGTGTGGAAAGTGACATTTTCATTTTAGCGTGTTTACAAATTTTTCCAAAAGTAGGTAAACGCATGAATAAATGTTACGTGTACACCGAATAACTCCGAAAACGATGTGAAAACATTATAATCCTAGCTACCGGTATTATGAGAATTATTTCATATTCAAATTGTTTACTGAAGCATATTGATAATAATTAGTAAAAGATATGTCTAGCATCAATAATTCATCGCTAGGTAAATCGAGGGGCCCTGGTAGGCCACCGAAAAAAATAATATCTTGTACCTGGTGCAATGAAACGAAACTTCCTTTGAAATACGTATTTCCAACTACGAATGGAAAAAAAGAATTTTGTTCCGAAACTTGTCTCGCCGAATTCCGTAAGGCGTACGTTAAAGGAGCGTGTATACAATGTGATAATGTGATAAGGGGCAATGGCGCACCCTCGAAAGAATACTGTTCGGCATATTGCATGAACAAACACCAAAAAAAAGAGCTTTCTAACGCGAGAATTTCTACTATAGCTACAACAAGTCCTCTAGATGCTTCACCCGGACCTTTTCAGGTAAGTTTTTTATCAATTATATTCTGGTGCTTAATATTATTGGTGAAACATTACCATTTTTGTTTCAGTACGAAACATATCAACCATTTAATTGGGATGAATATTTAAATGAAACCAATAGTGTTGCAGCACCATTAAATTGTTTTAAACAAGCACCGAATCCTCCTTATAATGAATTTGAAGTCGATATGAAATTAGAAGCTTTAGATCCTAGAAATGTTACTTCTACTTGTATTGCTACAGTTATTAGCAAATTAGGACCAAGGTTAAGGTTACGACTAGACGGTAGCGATAATAAAAATGATTTCTGGAGATTGGTGGATTCTAGTGAAATCCACCCAATAGGGCATTGTGAAAAATCAGAAGGCATGCTTCAACCACCTCTAGGTATGTTCTTATTTCCCTTTCAACAAAAGTTGTTTCCTAAACTTCGAGTTGTGGAATTAATATGCGGTATAACGTTTTATTTGTTTATAATTCTAGTTATAAGTTGAGAAAAATACGTTTGGGTTTTTGTATGATTGTAGGATTTAGAATGAATGCTAGTTCTTGGCCGATGTTCTTACTAAAAATTTTGAAAGATGCCAAAATGGCGCCGGAAAGTATATTTCAAAAAGAACCCATTGGTCCTCGACAGAATCTTTTCCAAGTAGGACAAAAATTGGAGGCTGTGGATAAGAAGAATCCTCAATTGATATGTTGTGCTACAGTAGGTGCTGTTAAAAATGATCAGATCCACGTGACTTTCGATGGTTGGAGGGGTGCTTTCGATTATTGGTGTAGATATGATAGCAGGGATATATTTCCAGTCGGTTGGTGTGCTAGATCTGGACATCCAATGCAGCCACCTGGACAAAAGAATGGTTCCGGTACCAACAGGTAAAAATTTTAAATAATTCAACTTTTCGGGTATTTGATGGGGATTAAAGTCTCTCTTATACCTATTTCTTCCATTATCTTCTATTTTGTTTTAGTTCCTCTACTTTTTTTCATATTTTTGTTATGATTTCTTCATTTTTTCTGATCTTTTGTTGTTTAATACTGTTTCAGGTTAGGTTAACTAAAAACTTTTCAAAATTAATGAAATAATAAAAATTTTTTGGGGGATATCGTTGAGGATGTTTTTATTATATTTATATTTTTTCTTATAATTTGTAAAATACATTTAATAACCTAAATTTCGAAGTAAAAATCACTGTTTTCTATTTATATGAACCATAAATGAGAAAAATGTGTCTTATATCAACAGTAACAAAAAATTCTGCAGGTTTCGAATTAAACCATCATATGTGGCACCTCCTCCTACTTCATCTGTAAGTTCTACAGCTTCAGAGGTTATTCAATCTCCCGAAGCTGATACTTCTGCACCTCCTCCACCCCCAATAGTGATACAATTCAGGAAAAATTGTTCAGGAGGACCGTTAATAGATACCACTTTATTCCCCATGAGCGTGGAAGATTCTACCCCCTCAGATTTAGCCAAAAAGCTCATAAATCAAGTACTGAACGCGTCTCATAAGTCTGAAACAATTTTGGCTAGATTAGGAGCTCTAAGGGGAGAAGAAATGGTTATCACACACGAAGGCAGTACATATACCATTAAATTACCCCAATTAGTGAAAGCTAGCGATTTAGAAGGAGTCTTTCATACGTTGGAACAAGCGCTGGGATGTTGTCGCAACCTTTTCGGTATATAAATAAAAAAAAATTCCTCATAATATTCCATTATAGACGTTTTTATTGTTGTTAGGTCTGGAACAAACGGTGAAAGATTGTTCCGCTTGTGATTTAAAGGCTGTTCCTACACCGCCGAAGCGTAAGCCTCCAGAACAAGAAGCGGCTACTTCAACTACCCCAGCCGAACCTTCAAATTCCTCGGAATCGCCTGTTTTGAGCTTGAATAAAATCCCTACGGGGGAATGGGGTATAGAAGAAGTTATACAGTTCATAGAATCAACCGATCCTTGTTTAGGGGTACACGCCGAATTGTTTAGGAAGCACGTAAGTTTTTTTTTATTTTTCGTCTTAATTGTGATGTTGAGAACGGTTTTTTTTTTTGTTAGGAAATCGATGGTAAGGCGTTCTTGTTACTGAATTCGGATATGATGATGAAATATATGGGTCTTAAATTGGGACCGGCATTGAAAATTTGCAATTTGGTATCTAGATTGAAAGGTAGAAGGCATTTATTGTAAGAATTACAAATTAAAAAAGTAGATTTTTAATTACTGTTAAGTGAAATTTAACGAAGTGGAGTTTACTGTTTATTAAAAAAAATATTAATTTTGTATATATTTTTGTATATATATATATTTTAATTTTGAACTTTTTACCGTATAATTTGGGATAAACAAAAAAAAATCTCGTCTATTTAGACTCAAATAATTTTTTTTTCAATTTTCAGGTGTTTAATAAGTGTTACGGTCCTTTTTTTCCATTATATCTCACCTTGTTTCCCTTTTTTGTTTACGGTTCCTTCATTTCTTAGTTTATCGAGTCTTTTCTTACCTTCTGTCTTCTTATTTGTGCTCATTAAGCTTTTTTACGTTATCTCAATTGCCCTTATTTATTTTCCAGCAACAATATCAAAAGCTGATTTAAAATCAATAAATACTAGTGACATATACCACATATAACTCATCTTAGGTTTGTTTTTTTCTGTTTAAAAGCTTTTCCTTCTAATTTTAATTTAGTATTTTAGTCTTTTTTCCAAAATTATTCAATACAGTTGGTAAATTTTTGTACCGTGACATGTTTTGCTTCCAATTATCTCCATTAACTCACAAACTTACCCCTACAAGTTTCAGGTTTTGATAATTTTTTTCATAAACAACGAATACGCATTCTAGGTGTACCCCTACGCATATAATCTACCCTCGATATCTCTTTTTGTTGTTTAGATCCAAATATTTGATTGATTTAGGGTTATTAAAGTCTCGAATAAACTTTTTGGGGGTACATAGTACCCGAAAACACTGTTTCTTTTTCATAACTCTTCTTAATAACCTCACGGAAAGGTTCCAAGTTATTTATTAGATGGTATAACCATTTTTATTCCCCTATATAATCCCAGATCTTAGAAAATGCTCTAAGAAACCTAAAATAATGCATTTTATGATGAAAAGTGTCATAAACTTCATTTTACGGTTCCCGAAATGGCTTTAGTTTCCCAAATAGCCTCAAATTATATTATAAATAATTATTTTATTTGTAGCAACCATAAAAAAATAGTGATCTCCACGTATTTATCATTATATAATTATTTTTATTTTGGTCTTGTTAAACTTTATTCGCTCGTCTTTTTAGCACTTGATGTGGGTTTTTTTTTCGATATAAATGTATAAATTTATATCTAATGAAATTGGATTAATGAAACAAATATTATTATATATTTATTATGTTTATATATAGAATAAAAGTTACCCCATATTAAAGTGCAAGTAGATTTACTATTGTTTCGATATAACAAATTTTAACAGAAGTTCGATACCTTTTTTCATCTTATTTTCAACCATCCGTCATCCTAATTTAGTTAGGGGGTGGTAAAATATTTAAATATAGGGATTATATGATTCTTGAGGAACAAAAAGCTTATAGGAAATGTAGCGAAATAGAAATTTTTATTTCGCTCTTCATCGATTGTCAATTCAATTTCTAATAATGAAATATAAAAAAAAATAACGCAGATGCCAAACTGTTGAGTTATTTTTGGGTATTACAGCTTCTCGAAACTAAAAAATACAAAAATATTTACATTGTACTGCTGTTTATTCTAGATTATTCTATTATCCCAACAAACACCATCTCCAGAAAAGAAATACATTGAGTCTGAATCTATACAAAGCTCCTAACATTGGTTTTATTGAAAAAATTTAAACACTACAAAAATTTGATAAGTAAAAATACTAAAAACAGTATCAGACATAATGAACGGTCAATATATCATCGTTGCAGGTGTCCTCATCTGATTTTAGTAATTGTGAAGACATACCATTAGCTTACAAGAACGATAAATGTTTTAATTGAATGGAAATTCAAACTGAACACATTTATTACCACCATATAGATGGTAATTTCTATATCATCTTTCGATATTTAATGATAGGAATTGTTTAAAATTTCTATTCGTATTGATGGATATTTTTGATCAAATATAACAATATGATTGTTATTATTACACATTTTGTACAATAATTCACTGTATCTTCATTGCAGTGGCTAAATATGTAAATTGTGGTACCGAATTCTGTTAAATTATGATTATGTCAAGTTTTCCCATAAAATGTTTGTGATATTGCATGAATACGAGTTGTTTCCAATTCAACTTGTACAGTCGTTCGAGTCTAGAAATAGAATAGAAATTAACTTGGTTAATTGATAGAGCTGTTTAAATGTGGATATAAAATTGATATATTTTTGAGTAAAACTTTGTAGACGGTAGTGTAAATAATGTCTAGAGAGTAAGAGCTTGAAAACCAGTCGTTAGAGACATTTTTTGTTTGTTAATTATATTGGTGGTTTTTATTGTTCGACGATATTCAATAAATAATGAAATTCTACTTTTCTTAGCACTCCTTCAGTTATTAAAAACTTCGTATAACATATTAGTCTTTTATTAAACTTCGATGGCTAAAACTCTGCACAATTAAATAATTAAAGTTTTTAATCAAACAAATGATGAAGAAAATAGTGACCAAACTGTTGAATGATTCAAAATCACCTTACAAACTTTTTTTTTATAACGAAATCTCTATATTTTATAATAGTTAGTTAGATTTACAATTATGTATTGTATGCAATGATTTTTATGATAATTTCATACTACACTGTTATTATATTACTTATTTTTATTGTTTTTTCCTTTTTCTCAAGTTGTACATTAAGATGAAATATAAATTACATTGAAAAATTGTTTTATTTTCGGACATATGAACTACCAGGTTCAAATGAACTACAAAATTTATTTACAAGCGCGTAATAACAAACTTTGACACGTATACTTCAAAACGTCAGTCGCCATTGATGCCAACCGGTCAATATAATTACACCAGTAGAGAGCATAGAATTATTAATAAAGATCAACTAAATGGCAAAAAGCGATATTACTAGAGTATTGAAAATTGTAAAATCAAAATGTTTGTACGAATCGGCATTGGAGTACTATTAAAAAATATTTGCAGATAAGAATTAGAGGATATAGGGTGCACTCTAATCGATCAAAATAACGCACCTTTTTTGTATATTTTATTGTCACTTGTCATTTCTACATTTTCAAATATAACCTAAAAACTTTAGTGATACCTATACGTAAAATACAAAATGATAGTAGAAATAAAAACACAAACAGCTTTCGATGAAGCTATACAGTAAATATATAATATTTATTCATTATAACAAAATAATGATCATAATAAATTTTCAGAAACTCCAGTTTGTCTGTAGTGCATTTTCAAGCAGATTGGGCCGACCAATGTGCCCAAGTTAATGAATTATTAGATGCCCTGGCGTCTCAACAAACTTATTCTAGTATCAAATTTTTCTCTTGCCCTGCAGAAGACTTATCAGAAGTGTCTGTGAAATATAAAATTGAAGCTGTACCTACTGTTATTCTATTCAAATCAGGTAAAGCTATTGAAGTAATTAACGGAGCAGACACCGCGAAAATTACAGAATTAGTTAAAAAACATAATAATGCGTCCGGTGATGATAAAGGCGTATCTTTAGAGGAGAGATTAAAGGCTTTAATTAACAAATCAAAAGTTATGCTCTTCATGAAAGGCGATCGCGATGTACCTCGTTGCGGCTTCAGCAAAAAAATGATTGAAATTCTAAATGATACCAAGTAAGATATCAAATAAATCTAATAATAAATAAAAATATTGTTTGTATGTGTTTGTTTAGAGTTCCGTATGAAACGTTTGACATTCTCACTGATGAAGAGGTTCGTCAAGGCTTAAAAACGTATTCAGAATGGCCTACTTACCCCCAGTTATATGTTAATGGGGAATTAATTGGAGGTTTGGATATTATTAAGGAAATGGTGGAGTCTGGTGATTTGGAAACCACTTTGAAAGCATAATTAACAATTTAGATCGATTCCATGTAAATTTACATGCGGCTCTTCAAGTATAATTAAGATTAAGAATTATTCGAATAAATATTCTTAATTTATTACTTATTTGTGTTGTTTTATTTTTGTTGATACCCATTATTTTCACTTCTACAACGTATATGCTTTTGAGATTGATAAAATCAATAAATTCAACTACAACAAATGATTTTTTTGGAAAAAATCCAAGCATGTTATATATTTCTAACTTAAAACTACCATATAGCTCTGAATATATATAAAAAAGATTAATAACTAATAGGTATTTACTCAATTTAGATCTTATCCTTTTGTCTAAGTCTTCATAGAGGTCTCTTCATTAACCATTAGCAGTCTTTTTCTTTTGTTACTTGGAACTGGTCAAAATTAACACTTGCTTGTTTTAATTAAGTTATGAAATCAACTAACAGCTCCTTTAAATAGTCAAAAGTGAATAAAGTCTTTATTAACAGGAATATCAAGTTCAATAAATACAATTTGTTTATAAATTTTAAAAATATATTAAAACATAAATATATACAATTTATTCAACGTACATAATCAATCATTATTTACTAAAAATGTTAGAATTTTTAAACAGTTTCTAGCAGATTTTATAGTAGTCCACCTCCCATATTTATGCTCCTTACTGACACTAACAACTAGTCTTTTACTGTCAGTTGTGAATTGCAAACAATTAACAAATCCTTCCACAGGTATTTCTTTGATTAAACTGTGATTTTTAAAATTATTTTCCATTTTCCACAGCCTAACAAAACCGTCATTTGATCCGGATGCTATCAAATCAGTATTGTGTAAAGCTGCAATAGCACTAATCCAAAATGGTTGTTTAGTATTTGTATCAACTCCATGGGCATTATTGATAACACATAACGGTTTTTTTCTTGTCATGCTCCAAATACAAATCTGCCCATCATCTCCACCTGATACAAAAGTATCTTCGTTGATCAATTTAACATTGTCTATGTTTCCTATATGTCCATTGAAGATCAGTTGGGTTTCTTCTGGTATTTTCCACATTCTAAGATCTCTTCCACCACAGGAAACTAATCTGTCTTTATATAAAGCGTCTATGGATGATATTACGTCTTGGTGTCCGAATAGTGTTTCAACATAAGCCATTTCATCTAAGCTCCAAACTTTTGCTGTCCTATCTTTTGAACAGGAGTATAATGTGTGGGAATCCCTTTTGAAGCACAATCCAGTAATACCTTTTTTATGTCCTTGAAATTTTTTGATAAACTTGAATGTATTCGCGTCCCAGATATACACATCACTACATTTTGTACCTACTGCTAAATATTTACTATCAGAGGAAATAGCCAAACTAAATATTTCACTATTATGTCCAAGGACTTCTCCTTGAGAATTCTTTACAAAAGGAATCACACCAATTCTTTTGCAATCTGATAAAGAATATTTAACAACCACTCCATCTTTACTGCCCACAAAAACGTATTTATTATCAGATGAAATGCAAATGCACGTTATAGTTTTATGTTGCTCTCTACATTTCAAAGTTTGTATATTTTCGTCTAATTTTGTGTATTTACTCGCAACTTGTAATCGTAATTTACCAGTTTCTTTTAAATAATCCTCTTTTAATCTTTTGGAAATAACAGCTTCATCTACTTCTTTATCATCCCTTCTCGCTTTCTCTTCTTTTTCTATCTCTTCTAAATAAATTTTGGCTAAACGTAGTTTCTTTTCTTGTGCCGTTTCCTGTTCATCTTCAGATAGAGAATAATCGCCCGATTTATCTTCGAAAATATCTTCATCTTCACTACTAGTTATTTCTTCATCTTGTTTCTTACTTTTTTTTGGTGTATCAGTAAGTTTACGTTTTTTAATTTTTGTTGCAGAATATTTGGCCCTTTTTACACCATTCTGTTGCTTTCCTTTTATAAAAAAAGACATTTTTAATTCAACACATTTACCATAAAGTTTTCAATTTTGAACTTCACGTGTGATAAAAATATGGTTAGTTAAACGTCAGTTGTCATTGGTAATTTGACTAATATGCGACCATTATTATTCTTCTTCTTTTTGGGTAGTCTTCATAGTTTTGGGACAACACATTATATTTACATTAAAATAACAAATTATATGAAAATATTTTCAAAATTTGATTAGTAAAATATATAGAAATAGTTCGTACAATTCATAAATATAATTAGAATTATCTTACAATAATAATTTATCTATGGTGAAAGTAGTTTTTGATCTGTATAATTCATCAGCCACTGGTACATTTGAACTACCAATTATTAATTACTTCCATTAAATATTTTTAATTATAAATATATGCAGTATTAATTTTTTAGGAAATAATGGTATTTATTTGAAGATATTTTCTGTAATATTTGTTTTAAATTTATATAACAAGAAAATAAGTTATTCGGTATTTTTTAGGGTAAATTGAAGAAACAAATATAAGATTATGTAGCTTTATTAGAAACATTTGTAAGAATAAGATGTGAGAATATGAAGATGCAAATTAAAACTAAAAACATAAAGCTTCAAATTGAAAAAAAGCGAAAATTCCTCATCAGCACATTCCTCTATCTTCAGTTCTCTTTCTTGGTGCCGCTTTAATGATATCATCAACACGTAGGATCATTTCAGCTGCTTCAGTTGCAGAAATTAATACTTGTCTTTTCACGACAAACGATTCAGTAACACCCATAATTTTCATGTCTCCTATTTCGCCTTTTTCCATATTGAGTCCCATGGTATGTTGACCGCTGTTGTGTGCAGCTTTCAATTCACTGATCAACTGCGCGGAATCATATCCTGCATTATCCGCAATAATAGTAGGTAGTTGCAACAAAGCTCTGGCATATGCTTCCATAGCAACAGCTTCTTTTCCTGGCGTATTTGCAGCAACAGCTGAAACTGCCGTGGCCATTAGAGTCTCACTACATCCTCCTCCGTAAACTATTCTACTTTCTTTAACTGTAGCAGCTAATACACACAATGCATCATGTAATGAACGATCAGCTTCGTCTATTATTTGTTGTGTGGCGCCCCTTATTACAATGGTGCAAGCTTCACCTAAAGCTACTCCACTGAACCTCAAAAGAACGTCTTCTCCAATCATTATCTGTTCGATAAGTTTACATGATCCTAATTTTACAAGATCTGGGTTGTCGAAAGTTGAAACAATTTCTCCACCTAGAAATAATTATGAAATTTCTATATAAAAATACAAATTATTAATTTACTCACCTGTAACAAGTGCCAATCTTTCAATACCATCAAAATCAGCGTGTTCAATGGCCATAACACCTGCATCGGCAAAAAGTTGTTCTGGATAATTATAAATTAGTTGTCTGTTAATGAACACATTAGCATTATGTTTCAGAATTTTGTTAACTTTATCTTTCATCTTTTCCTTTTCGGCTGATTCCAGTTCTGCTATTTTCGCCATAGAATCGACTTTAATATGTGATCCAAACACTTTGATTTTATCAGTATCCATTGGTGTATTGGCGATCAAAATCTTTGCATTTTCTACACGTTTTGGTTGATGTACCCCCGGTTTTTTGTCCAATAAAAAACCTTCGTCCAAAAATGATTCTTCCAATGTACCACCAGTTTTTTTTATCAACTGAATAGATTGTAGATCACCAGAACCTTTGAGTCTTAAAACTGCATCTACAGCTAATTTTGCAAAGTGTTCTTTATGTTGTGACAATATTTTCGAGCTCAATGTTGTTCTGGCAATGTTCATCAGATCTTCACGGAATTTTTCAATATCAGAGCTGTTATCTTTGGCAGTGTCCAAAAGGGCTTTCCTAGCTATGTCCACCGCTTTCCTCCAACCAGCAATAATGGTTTGGGGATGAATTTTTTGCTCTATAAGTTTTTCAGCTTCTTTTAGAAGTTCAGAAGCTAAAATAAATGATATTGTTGATAAAAAATTGAAATTACTGATAATGCTTCATAAAACCACAATAGGACTATAGATAAGAACATATAACCCACCCTAACATGTATATAATCTTACAAAGAATCAAGTTGAAGTTGGTCTTTCAAAATCTATAGACACTAAATGTTTACAAGGGACCCAGAAACCAATAATTAAATAAGAAAAGGGGTTAAATTGAATTTTACATGCCAAACTCTATCATAGGAAAGCACAGCAAATATTTTTGAGTAGTAGCACATTTACAAACCCCCTTAGATTAATCTTAATCTCACTCTCAGTGAAAATTTCCAAAAATATTTCTAGAATGCCATCAACTAATTGACATAACACTTTCTTACAATAAAAATTCAATCCAAAAGGAATAAAAAGTTTTAGGCTTATGAATCATATAATTTAATATATTTAATATCATTTTTGTGTTTTCCAAGAAAAGTCATTGATAGGACGATAAAAAACTAGTTAAATGTCTTACCTAAAACAGTAACTGACGTGGTTCCATCTCCTACTTCATCATCCTGTACTTTTGACATATCTACAAGAATCTTTGCAGCAGGGTTATCAACGCCGACAGATTTGAGTATAGTAGCACCATCATTAGTAACTTCAACAGATCCTGCAGATCTTCCACTGGATATTAGAATTTTATCCATACCCTTAGGACCTAAAGTACTCCTAACCAAATCTCCGATAGCTATAGCACCCACAAAACTACTAAGACGAGCGATTTCGGCTTTTTCTTCTTCGGCTTCTTGTTTGAGAATTCTTAGAGGATTCAAAGATACCTGGAATAAAATAGAATTATGTATTTTTTAGCAATAGCACGTGTGCTGCCGGTGTAGCACCTGACTAACAAAGTATTGTGTTTATGTTAAAGAATCCTATTTCAACGTTTCAATAGAATTTATCAATAAATGTAAAAAGTAAATATTTGAAAACTTACCATTTTGAATTAATTATTTTTCTTGTTTTACTCTAAATTAATAAAATCGTAGTATAGTTTCAGATCCGTCAGAAGTCTAATAGATTTCAACCACATGAAGAGAGGTGTGGAGTCATCTTCTTTTTCTTGATTACAATAACCTCGTATCAATTATGTAGCTAACGAACAATATTCAATTTATATTTATTTCATAATTTTCTTTAATCATTGGCTTCTTAGAACTTTTTATATGTTTTAAGTGATAATTTGTCTTGATTTTTAGGTCTTTTTCCGTAGAAAATCAGTTAAAAATAACAGGTTAAAAATTTGACATTTCTAACTACTTCGGTATCTATCAAAATATAATAGAATAATAAAAAAGAAGAAATTTTACTAGGTTAAGTTATTTGTTTTGAATTTAAAATTTTTCTATATATTAGCTTAAATATGAATGGTTCAAATATAGTTCAGTATGTAGTTGTACGTAGCGATTTGATTAAATCTTTAGAATGGCCCGTTGGTGCAGTTATAGCTCAAGCCTGTCATGCAGTAACAGCCGTAACGCATCTTTTTTATGAAGACGAGCACACTCAACGATATCTTAAAGACCTAGATAACATGCATAAAGTTGTATTGGAAGCTTCCGATGAAAAAAATTTGATAGGCCTCAAAGATAAATTAGAAGAAAATAATGTAAAACATAAATTGTGGATTGAACAACCAGAAAATATACCTACCTGTTTAGTTGTGAAACCTTACCCGAAAGAAGATATTCAGAAGTATTTTAAAAAATTTAAATTATTTAAAACGTAACTCTAATTGCTTTTATATAATGAAATATATTTTTGTTCATTGAATATCTTGTTTTTTTTTGATAAATTTGAATGTAAATTGAATCATTTATAGATAATTTAATTATCATTTTTTTTACACTATTACCAATATATTTTCTTTAATTATTGTATTTTTGTGAAAGGATAATGTCAATTTAATAAGAATGAAGGTTAATAAAAGGCAAAAATAGATTTTAAACGTTTATTTATTGAAATTGATTGTGTTATGTCTTCATTGAAGACTTTGGCGAAGGTAACAGTTTAATGACAATTATAACAACTGAAAGAGAATAAATAAATTAATAAATAAATAGTCCCATAATGCCCTGTTGTTTTTACTTCAAAATCTAGTTTTAGAAGAAAAAACAACATAAAAACGAAAGTTGGAAAAAATATGGTGATAATACTGAATTTTAAATCTAAAAATTAGTGAAATTTATAAATGGAGTAGTAATAAAGTCCGAGGTAACTGTAAAAACCAAATATATTGAAATACATAGGGTGTTCTACATTATTATGACAGGAATCAAAATTAATAACTTTATATTCGAAAAGTTCACCATTTTGCAATTACATTAGTCTTCTTCTTTTTTCTAGTCAGTATGAGCCCGTACAAATTCCTCATAAGCTACTCAAAAAAACTACAGATAAATGTTCACGTTATTATATAGGTAAGGGCTGAATTGCACAAAAAGAAGAATAATATATTGAACCTCGTTATAATGTAAACAATGAATTCAAATTAAAAATGTTGAAAAAACGAATTGGACGAAAGAGATAGACGAGGAAAATTAACTTGAATCCTAAATGTGTATTTCTGAATGTGATATTGATAATAATAAGTTTGATTTTTTCGTGTTTATTTAATTTGTTCACAACACTTACGAATATGAAAGGCGGCGATGATATAAAACACATAATCACAGAGATCGTAGAAGAAATTTCCACCAGCATATGATCCTGACATGGCACCGAATCTTCCAAACATCAAAGAAACCGCCAGCGCCATTCCTCTTATTTCAGTCGGATACAAATCGACAACTATAGCGTTAACTATACCTATACCAGGAGCGGACATTAAAAATATTCCTACAGAACAAATAATTCAACGTTTATCAATAAAAAATAATTACCCAAAGTCTATGTATATAGATCTTACCTAAAGTGACTTGAATAAACGTGTAACTGCTCAGTAATTGAGCACATATACCTGCAACGGTTCCGGATATGATAAAAAGTGCTAAAAGTCTTCTCGGACCTACTAAATTAATAAGACTTCCTATAGTGATGTAACAAATAACATAACATAATCCGATCGTGAGAGATACCATGAAAACTTCGTCGTTTATATTGTCGTTACATTTACCACCCTGTTGAAATCAATAATTATAACAGTTTAAATTCGCTTTCAACTAGATATAAATACTTCGTTGTTTGTATAGTAAAATTTGAAAAGAAAAACGTAAAAAAATATTTACGGTAATGCTATTTTGATTCCTACTGCTTTAAATATTGTATATTCAGTAAAAAAAATTGTTCTGGTGTGAATTCGTCTTCTACCACGTGTATAACGTATTGCCTATACACTAGAACACCTCGAAAAATTGCAAAATGCATATATTTAGTGGAATTATTATGAAACAAACGTTTAAAGTGTCTATACAGTAGAATCGTTGCAAAATTAACGTCACAAGTTTTACGTGGTGTAAACTCGTCTTTACAAATGTTGTATGATATGTTGCCTATACATTAGAATCGCTGCGGAATAAACATTGAAAATCCTACAAAGTGCAAGCCCACCTTTATAACTATTGTATAATGTGTTGCCTATACAGTAGAATCATTGGGAAATAAATATTAAAAATCTTGCATGGTGTAAACTATTCTTCTAGCGTCCTTGCGTGTTGTCTGTATAGTAAAATTGTTACAAAAAAAATTGGAAAGTATTTTTATTTTTAACTGGAGTCACTGTTTACAGGGTGTACATATAAAATGGCCTTACCTCGATAGATCTAATCGCGTCGTTTTGGATTATTATATCAGTTAAGTAATTGTCGGTTAAAATTTGTACCGACTCATTTTTACTAATATTTTCAACTGCTTTGCACATTGTTACTTCGTTATTTGGAACTTCCTTTCCAAGTTCACTCATACTATTTAATATCTGTGGATACCACATAATCACTGTGGATGTACTAAAACATTTATTAGAAGTAGTAAATCGTGCGTTTTTTGTATAGTAGGTAGAAATATTTCGATATAAATATATTTTAATTAAATTGACAGTAGCGCCATCTTCACTTTTAACCACTAACCTAAATTATTTTATATTTATGTATAGAGGTGGGATTTCCATTTTTATAAATAACTGTTAATCAAATATTGTTTACTTACGTGAAAAATATAGCAAACTGAAGATAGCAGACCATGAATGTTTTTAAAATATACTTTCTCCTAAATACAGGTGCAGTTTGTTGCCACACCGAACTCAATATACCAGAATCTTTTTTACGTTGTACTGCCGTTTCGTTATCGTCCCAAATAATCTGTTTAACCGGATATTCTTGGCGGGTTTTTCCATTGTTAATAGCAAATATTTGTCTCAATATACAAATAGCTTCTTCACTTTTTCCTTGCGTCATTAAATATTTCGGACTTTCCGGTAAGAAAAATACCAATATAACGAAAAATAGACTTGGTAACGCGTAAATTATTATCAACAATCTCCACGGTCTAAATACGACGTCGATTATTGGTAAATTGATGGACCACGTTTGGGGAAGTATAACCCAAGCCATACCGGGTATGTAAATGTTACCGAAAGCTACGAAAGTGGCTATCCACGTAACAACCTTAGGTCTAAATCTGTTATCGTGAAATTCGCCAGCAAAAGCGTATATAATAGCCGAGGAACCTCCGATACTGAAAATTGAAACAACGTAAAATCGCTATTAAAACATACCTCAGTTATTTGGAGGGTTAAATTCGATTTCTACTTACAAAAATCCGTTCAGGAACCTCAATAAAATAAATAACCACGCCACTGTTACGAAACTACATATAAAACTAAATATCGAACTAACGATAAGAGATAACATCGTTACCATCTTTCTGCCCTTAGTATCCGCCAAATACCCCCAAAGATGAGATCCGGTAACGACTCCCAAAAAACTCATAGAGTAAAGTAGCGATTGATGTAACGTACTCAACTCTAAATCACATTGCGCCGCTGGTGTTATGAACATTGCGCACATTGTTTCTACTATAACACACATTAAACTACCTCCAGTAGCTAGTATAATGAAGAAATTAAATTTTCCAAAACCTACAAGCATTAAAACATCGTAAATAGTAAACATTTCCTGTTAAAATTATATATAGTTATAATTTAACTAACACATTATTTTTTGTTTCCAACTCTAATATTCCTAACTTCCGATGTCAGACGTACCAACCTTGAATCTTTCGTGTTCTAATTTTTTACTTTTTAACGCGTTTTTAAATTATAGTTAAATTATAGTTTATAGTGTATCACGCTTTTATATGAATTTTTTTGTAAATGCTTATAAATAATAGAATAAAACATTCATAATTTGCATAAATATAATAATATAAAAAATTAATTTTGCGCGTGTAGAATAATTTGAAGACATCATTCAAATTAGACGGACGGATAACTGAACGTTGGTCATCGAAAGTGTTGAGGAAAAATATTAGAAATATAAAATGGAAAATTTTGTATTAACTACACTGGGTCTTAACGTGTATAATTTAATATTAAATATTTACTTTATTTGTCGTTCGATTTTGCTTACCTGTCAGTTTGATGGCTTCTTCAAAAGTTTTTCTTCCCGCGACATTTTTTTCCATCGCTGTCATTTCTCTCGAATTAATTAACTAACTGAATATGCATATGTTATGCAACCAATTAGAAAAACAATGTTTTTAGATCTTATCTATTTTTTTTTAATTTATAATAAGTCATAAACCAGCTATCATAAGTTTTGCTAATAATAATAATGATAAGCGATATGATTCATGAATAAATAATATCAATTTGACAAGTACAGTGTTAACTTAAAAACGAAAATCGTAAGGCATATTTAAATAACAATAATAAAAAGTGCTTATACCGTTTCGTTAAAACTAATTAAGGATCAGTAATAAGCCAAAATTTCGTACCAGTAAAAAAAAGAGCTAAAAATAGCACTTCGAAACTTGTGACTTAACCTATTTTTCGATCACACCTCGTATATAATTTTTACAATTATTAGCTCGATTAGCGTTGACTCACCCTGTAAGTTTTAAACTATTCTCGTTTCATGTTTATATATAATTTTTATCAAAAAATTAACTTAACAATCGTCCTGTTATCCAAGATATATCTCGGTAAATATTTTAATACAAAATCACATATAATTAAGCAGGATTTTCTATTTAATAACATAATTTTTACGATATTTTTATAATTTAATGATTGTTACAGTTCTTGTGAATACAATATTGTATGTAATTATAATGGTATTACACCATAAATAGACAACCAATTAAACACATAAAAAATAGGCAACCAATTATACACTCTAATAGAATACGTTAAGAAGGAAAACACTGTATAATATTTATTATTTTATTAATATAATTTAATATAATAGAAAATTATTTCATTTGATGACTTTTTATAGCTAATAATCAATTTATGCTTTCTATAAAAGAGAAATGGAAAACGATCCGTTTTTCACTACCATTTTTAAAACATATTCTCCTGTTCACAGACCTATTGCGGGTTTCAGCCGGAAACGTTTAAGGAGTAATCTTTCCTGGGAAAGCGGAAAGTTGATTCAATAACAATTGTTTCTTAATTTGTTAAAATACCAATGAGTTATCATTTTTTTTTTCCTGTAATTATTGATCACTTTCGAAAGTTCTATAGAAAGCCTGCCAATAGCTTTAATGACAGGAAAGCAGGATATAAAAGGAGGTGAAAAAAAGGATACGATTTTCCATTGAAGGAGAAATGTTTTATTTCAATTGAGGCTATGTTTGATATAATTGTTCTGAAATTTGGTCTTCATTTAACTTAATTATAGCGATAGCCATATAAGCCGTAAAAGCGTTTTTAACTTTTTAGAACTAACAATAACTAAATTCCATTCAGGATAGTATTTTTGTAACTTTTCCTCGGTTTCTTCAATTGTTTTGACAAGTGAAATAATAAACATGTCGAATTTCCCATTCAGGTTGGTGGAGTGGAAAGGAGGGGGTTGACAAGTGACAGATTTCTGTATCATAAACATCAACATGCTTCTATATATTTTCCTTGATTCACTTTGAAGATGCATTAGTACAAAGTGGTACTACATACCATTATAACCAATAAAAATATTGAAATTAACCAAAACAGCGTTTTTTTGTTGGGGTTATATGAATACGTGACGTTATATGTGTCACGTGATTAGGCGTACTACAAAAACATAGTTTTTTGGAAACTTTAAAATTTTATTAATATATGTAATAGTAGATCTAGAAGAAATTGGTTTAGTATTTATTTTACTATTCTATGGAATATATAAAAACTAAACAATGCTTTTAATTATTTTCCGAAATAATTATCTTGGTGTATCAAACGAGAAAGTGATAAAACGATCTTCCACGACTATGCACGATTCTAAATTAACTTGGCTGGTTTCAATGACTACAAAAGAATCGAAGAGAGTTTTCGAGTTTTTTAGAATGATTATCGATTCTTTAACAAGTATTTGAACTTTAATCGTTTTATGATATATTTTTGAAGTTATTTAAATAGGTTATAAATTTCTAAAGCTAGAATCGGATAATAATGTTTACAATGTTTATATATTGAAAATTGAAACGCACGTATTGGAATCGATTTTTATTGAAGTGAAATCGAATCGATGTTTTGTCACTTTACTTTTGCTCGGAATAATAAGAGGCGTATAACTTTATACGATTTTTTTTATACGATACGTCTATGGATCATGTACATATAGCAGTATTGCCAAATGTACATTTATATATTTACAAATATTACAAAAACAAATGAAATAAAAGACAGGATATATTTATTGGAATAAAATAGTATTAATAATTATTAGTTTGTAGAAATCGAAATTATCATTTGCTAATAAACACATGTTAATTTCATAATTTGTTTTTTACTATGAAGGCTTATATAGATTACAAAACTTAATAATTTTTGTGGTGAAAAACCTTGAATGAATTTGAGAATGTCGAAAACAAAAACATTTAGCAATTATCTTAAAAGATTAAACGTAATTAGAATGTTTAATGTGGTAAATGAGGAAATACGAGGGTCAATCAAAAAATCAATCGAAATATCGAAACAAAATTTTCTGATACACTAAATCTAAACAAGATATGGTGGAAAACATGCAAACAAGCATAAATATCGATCCTATCAGATTAACGACGCGAACTGCGCAATGTTTAACGCAAAAAGGAATGGAAATTCCACTTGGAAATCCCTTATCTTTGCACAGTTATGTTCTCCTACTACAAAAATTTTCCAGGAAGATACCTCGACGAGCTTTCGGGTTAAGGTATGCGGAAAAGCTCTTTCGGACCCGGAAAATTTTCTTCAATTATGGGGAAAACGAACTTTGTAAATAGAAAACGTGATTTGTAGTAGCGCGACGACGGTTCTCGGTATTGATTTTATATTCGGTTCGACGAATAAAAACCGAAGTACTTCCGAAAGGTATATACAGGGCGATCAGTTATTCATACGGAAATATTTGTGTATTGCGTTTCATAATCAAAATATTTTCGCTTCAATGTAAACGTAAACTGTTATACAGGGTGTTTGGGAAGTTATTGACCGAAATAAAATTTAAATCTATAAGGTTAAGGAGTTATAAGGTTAGGAAAATAATTTGACTTGGAGGTTATGTACAATTATTTATTCGATTACAAGATGGCGACAATGATTTAGCTAAATCCTAAACTAAATAACGATTTTCACTACCAAATCGATACGCGCGTAAACTTTTCGGCGTTTTTTTCTTCTTTTTCGTCGTTCAAACAATCGCCGGGCTTCGGTACGAAAAAGCACAAGATACCGCAGACGATTTCGACGGCGGCGACGATGAAAATCGGCAATTCGCAACGTTTGTCGACGAGATAAGCGAAAACCAAGTTGCTGATGGCGGCTCCGATCCTACCGGCGCATATAACCGTGCACACCGCTATACCGCCCACGGTACTAGGAAACAATTCCACTATCAAACTGGTGATGCACATGTTGGCGGTCAACATGGTCGCTTGGAAAATACAAGCGACTACGAGGTTCTGCGTCGAAGACGTCAGCCAATAGATGGCGCCGGCGCTGACGCCCGCCGCCAGCGACAACGCCGAGGTCATGGTTTTCGAAGATATCCTGGTGCTAAGCAGACAAGAGACGCCGTTGAAGATGAGGGCGGCGGTACCGGTGGCGACGGTGCTCATAATTACCGACGTATCGAACGACGTTTCGCTAGAATTTTCGCCATCTAGCGGTAGATTCGATAATAATTCGATGCTGGCCGTGGTATTAGGATACAGCGTTTGATACCTTTCGAATTTGATGAAAAGTTCTGGTAGCCAAAGACCCAAACCGAATAATCTGAAATTGGAACGATGATTATGTAGATCGAGCATCGAGAAAATTATCCGAGAGGGTTAAATCAGGTTAATAGGGTGTATCGGATAGCAATTCGAATAGTTTTTGCTTGATTGAACCGATACCTGCAGATGGAACGATTTTTGCCTTGTTTAGAACCGATTTTACCTCTTCAGCACATTGTTTTGATTTAATTTTTTTTTGTTTGGGGTGTTAAGTGATTGAACTACGTTTAATGTATGGTTGAAATATATGGATTGTGTGTTTTATGATACAGAGTGGTACTTTTCAAGCAACTACCGCCATCTCTATGTCAGGCCAGATACTCTAGGGACGATTCTGGTGTATTACATATTTTTTCACAATATATCCGATTTTTCAACTAATATAAGATATAAAAATCAAGAAATTTCAAAAAAAAAATGTGACATGCTTGTATAAAAAATTCGATATTTCCGAAACCATTCGAGATATCGATTTATTTTTGACTTGAATCGATTGAGAAAACATGAGTCTAAGCGAGTGTTTATATTTGACTTCTTCAGATCCATTTTTGTGGAAAATATACAGGGTTGAAGTTGTAGTAAAGTTTTTGTTTGGAAAATAACAATATATAAATTCGTAGCATCGACAGTTGGGAGATGGCAACGTTGTAATACAAAAAAATCGAAGAAGGAACGTTAACACTATCATAAAAAAAATACTACAACCCTTTCGTAATCATACAAAGCGAGTTATACAGCATAAAGTTGGAAATTTCAAAAAAAAAATGTGACATGCTTGTATAAAAAATTCGATATTTCCGAAACCAATCGAGATATCGATTTATTTTTGACATGAATCGATTGAGAAAACATGAGTCTAAGCGAGTGTTTATATTTGACTTCTTCAGTTCCATTTTTGTGGAAAATATACAGGGTTGAATTTGTAGTAAAGTTTTTGTTTGGAAAATAACAATATATAAATTCGTAGCATCGACAGTTGGGAAATGGCAACGTTGTAATACCAAAAAATCGAAGAAGGAACGTTAACACTATCATAAAAAAAATACTACAACCCTTTCGTAATCATAAAAAACGAGTTATACGGAATAAAATTAGAAATTTCAAAAAAAAATGTGACATGCTTGTATAAAAAATTCGATATTTCCGAAACCAATCGAGATATCGATTTATTTTTGACATGAATCGATTGAGAAAACATGAGTCTAAGCGAGTGTTTATATTTGACTTCTTCAGTTCCATTTTTGTGGAAAATATACAGGGTTGAAGTTGTAGTAAAGTTTTTGTTTGGAAAATAACAATATATAAATTCGTAGCATCGACAGTTGGGAGATGGCAACGTTGTAATACAAAAAAATCGAAGAAGGAACGTTAACACTATCATAAAAAAAATACTACAACCCTTTCGTAATCATACAAAGCGAGTTATACAGCATAAAGTTGGAAATTTCAAAAAAAAAATGTGACATGCTTGTATAAAAAATTCGATATTTCCGAAACCAATCGAGATATCGATTTATTTTTGACATGAATCGATTGAGAAAACATGAGTCTAAGCGAGTGTTTATATTTGACTTCTTCAGTTCCATTTTTGTGGAAAATATACAGGGTTGAATTTGTAGTAAAGTTTTTGTTTGGAAAATAACAATATATAAATTCGTAGCATCGACAGTTGGGAAATGGCAACGTTGTAATACCAAAAAATCGAAGAAGGAACGTTAACACTATCATAAAAAAAATACTACAACCCTTTCGTAATCATAAAAAACGAGTTATACGGAATAAAATTAGAAATTTCAAAAAAAAATGTGACATGCTTGTATAAAAAATTCGATATTTCCGAAACCAATCGAGATATCGATTTATTTTTGACATGAATCGATTGAGAAAACATGAGTCTAAGCGAGTGTTTATATTTGACTTCTTCAGTTCCATTTTTGTGGAAAATATACAGGGTTGAAGTTGTAGTAAAGTTTTTGTTTGGAAAATAACAATATATAAATTCGTAGCATCGACAGTTGGGAAATGGCAACGTTGTAATACCAAAAAATCGAAGAAAGAACGTTAACACTATCATAAAAAAAATACTACAACCCTTTCGTAATCATACAAAGCGAGTTATACAGCATAAAGTTGGAAATTTCAAAAAAAAAATGTGACATGCTTGTATAAAAAATTCGATATTTCCGAAACCAATCGAGATATCGATTTATTTTTGACATGAATCGATTGAGAAAACATGAGTCTAAGCGAGTGTTTATATTTGACTTCTTCAGTTCCATTTTTGTGGAAAATATACAGGGTTGAAGTTGTAGTAAAGTTTTTGTTTGGAAAATAACAATATATAAATTCGTAGCATCGACAGTTGGGAAATGGCAACGTTGTAATACAAAAAAATCGAAGAAGGAACGTTAACACTATCATAAAAAAAATACTACAATCCTTTCGTAATCATACAAAGCGAGTTATACAGCATAAAGTTGGAAATTTCAAAAAAAAAAATGTGACATGCTTGTATAAAAAATTCGATATTTCCGAAACCAATCGAGATATCGATTTATTTTTGACTTGAATCGATTGAGAAAACATGAGTCTAAGCGACTGTTTATATTTGACTTCTTCAGATCCATTTTTGTGGAAAATATACAGGGTTGAAGTTGTAGTAAAGTTTTTGTTTGGAAAATAACAATATATAAATTCGTAGCATCGACAGTTGGGAAATGGCAACGTTGTAATACAAAAAAATCGAAGAAGGAACGTTAACACTATCATAAAAAAAATACTACAACCCTTTCGTAATCATACAAAGCGAGTTATACAGCATAAAGTTGGAAATTTCAAAAAAAAAATGTGACATGCTTGTATAAAAAATTCGATATTTCCGAAACCAATCGAGATATCGATTTATTTTTGACATGAATCGATTGAGAAAACATGAGTCTAAGCGACTGTTTATATTTGACTTCTTCAGATCCATTTTTGTGGAAAATATACAGGGTTGAAGTTGTAGTAAAGTTTTTGTTTGGAAAATAACAATATATAAATTCGTAGCATCGACAGTTGGGAAATGGCAACGTTGTAATACAAAAAAATCGAAGAAGGAACGTTAACACTATCATAAAAAAAATACTACAACCCTTTCGTAATCATACAAAGCGAGTTATACAGCATAAAGTTGGAAATTTCAAAAAAAAAATGTGACATGCTTGTATAAAAAATTCGATATTTCCGAAACCATTCGAGATATCGATTTATTTTTGACATGAATCGATTGAGAAAACATGAGTCTAAGCGAGTGTTTATATTTGACTTCTTCAGATCCATTTTTGTGGAAAATATACAGGGTTGAAGTTGTAGTAATTTTTTTTTGGAAAATAACAATATATAAATTCGTAGCATCGACAGTTGGGAAATGGCAACGTTGTAATACCAAAAAATCGAAGAAGGAACGTTAACACTATCATAAAAAAAATACTACAACCCTTTCGTAATCATACAAAGCGAGTTATACAGCATAAAGTTGGAAATTTCAAAAAAAAAATGTGACATGCTTGTATAAAAAATTCGATATTTCCGAAACCATTCGAGATATCGATTTATTTTTGACATGAATCGATTGAGAAAACATGAGTCTAAGCGAGTGTTTATATTTGACTTCTTCAGATCCATTTTTGTGGAAAATATACAGGGTTGAAGTTGTAGTAATTTTTTTTTGGAAAATAACAATATATAAATTCGTAGCATCGACAGTTGGAAAATGGCAACGTTGTAATACCAAAAAATCGAAGAAGGAACGTTAACACTATCATAAAAAAAATACTACAACCCTTTCGTAATCATACAAAGCGAGTTATACAGCATAAAGTTGGAAATTTCAAAAAAAAAATGTGACATGCTTGTATAAAAAATTCGATATTTCCGAAACCAATCGAGATATCGATTTATTTTTGACATGAATCGATTGAGAAAACATGAGTCTAAGCGACTGTTTATATTTGACTTCTTCAGATCCATTTTTGTGGAAAATATACAGGGTTGAAGTTGTAGTAAAGTTTTTGTTTGGAAAATAACAATATATAAATTCGTAGCATCGACAGTTGGGAAATGGCAACGTTGTAATACAAAAAAATCGAAGAAGGAACGTTAACACTATCATAAAAAAAATACTACAACCCTTTCGTCATCATAAAAAACGAGTTATACGGAATAAAATTAGAAATTTCAAAAAAAAAATGTGACATGCTTGTATAAAAAATTCGATATTTCCGAAACCAATCGAGATATCGATTTATTTTTGACATGAATCGATTGAGAAAACATGAGTCTAAGCGAGTGTTTATATTTGACTTCTTCAGATCCATTTTTGTGGAAAATATACAGGGTTGAAGTTGTAGTAATTTTTGTTTGGAAAATAACAATATATAAATTCGTAGCATCGACAGTTGGGAAATGGCAACGTTGTAATACCAAAAAATCGAAGAAGGAACGTTAACACTATCATAAAAAAAATACTACAACCCTTTCGTAATTATACAAAGCGAGTTATACAGCATAAAGTTAGAAATTTCAAAAAAAAAATCGATTTATCGATTTATTTTTCACTTGAATCGATTGAGAAAACGTGTGTCAATGTAAATATATTTCTCCAAATCGAAATAGCATATGCTTACCCAAACATGTTGCTGAACATAATGCTGCTAATCAAAAACGTCCTCCATAGTAACGGTTTTTGAAATAACTGTTTCAAATGATCGCCCACTTCCTTCAATACCCTGTACGTTTTCCCCCTGGACACGATTGTATTATGCCGACGATGCGAATCACCTTCACAAATAATATATTTAACAGGAAAACTATCGGGAGAGTTTCCTGTGTTAATAAAATACATTTTATGTAGAATCTTCAAAGCTTCTTTCGGATTTCCTCTTCCTGTGTGATATTTGGGACTTTCCGGTAACCTTGTAAACCAAAATGTCACTACAATTTCCGGTAACGCAATCAGAAGTAAGAAAAATCTCCAAGGAGACAATTTAATTATATCTTTGAAGCTGTAATTTATGTTTAGAGGTAAAATTACGTAGGCTATTATTGGGAGTAATAACCATGAACCGATGAAGAATAATCCGAGGAAGCAAACGCTTCTGAAACGATATTTTGGAGGTTGGAATTCGGCTAAGTAAGCATATGTTAAACTACCTGAAAAAATTTTAATTACAAAACTAAATTTACAGTTATTGATAATAATAATGTGATTTTTTTGTTGATGACAAGGGCGTACCCATATAATATTTCACCTTCTATTATATTCTATTTTTAGTTTTATCTGTACAATTGTAACTGACTTGGTTCCAAAAGTTAAAGACAAGTTATATTTAGAAAAGAAGATAATGGACGTCACTTGCCGCTTGTCAATAGATGGAGGGAAGTCTTGAAAGTTGTTGTTATACGTTTTTATTAAAATAAAACTATATATAAATAAATTTAGTTATTTTAAACATATTGAAGAGTGCAGAGAAACTTTAAATTTACACGCTATTATTCATTTCATCAGTATATATGTAACGGACTTCTCAACGGCTGGTTCCAAAAATTAAAGACGAGTATGATTTAAAAAAGAAGAGAATGGACGTCGCTTGTCAATAAATGGAGGGAAGTATTGAATATTGTTATTGTGATATTTTTGTTTAAATAAAACTATATTAGTGAGTTTACATTTCTTTTAAACGAATAAAATAATGTAGGGAAATTTTAAATTTACAATTCATAAGTGAAATTAGTCTGTGATCGTAGTTTGAACGTAAAAGTGTCGATAAATGTGTCATAACCAAATAAAAATAAATAATGAGTGACCAAGTGTACCAAGATAATGAACTACAGGACGGAAATAACCTGGATACAAGGAATAGTTTTAGAAAATATTAACACGCAAGTAGAAATTATCGATAATACTTTTCAAAAATATTATGGTAGATCGTGTAACAGTATAAATGAATTTTTGTCAAAGAGTTTAAAGATTAAGCTTCAAATTTATCGGTATTCCTCAAAATTTTACGGAATATTGAACAATTTGAAGTAAGCCTGTTCAAAATGTCTTTAGGAAAATAGCAAGAACTAATTTAATAAGTTAAAAAATACTGAAAAGCGCGTGTTTTGAGTCACATCATATCTTTATCCTTTATGAATGATAATATAGTGTCAAAACAACGCTAAATCATTCATTCTTGCAAGTATTAAATTGAGTTATTTGCATTTTTCCCTGAAAAAAACACTTTATAGTCTTTCCCACGGCTATTATGTAAAGATTTATCAATATCCTTCGACATACAATAAAAGAGAGGTTAGGTTGTGTTTGTTAGGAATCCAAAGTAACATCAGGACTGTATTTAAACAAGTTTTATTCATAACGAACTATAATGAAGTCCTGGTATAACAAATTTTGATTTTTCTTGTTAAATCGTTTGATTTTAGCTCTGTCCGAAAGTATTTAACAAGAAAAATAAAGAAGTATCTTTGTCTGGGTACGCCCTTGATCATATCAAAACTCACCTGGAGCTCCCGTGAGAAAACCATTTATAAATCTACAAATAACCAAAAATGTCGTATGCGTATTTAACGCACTCATAATTGTTACGAGGGCATTACAAAAATGTGTAAATATTATTACTTTTTTTCGACCCTTGTTATCAGCTAGCAGACCCCAGAGAAAACAGCTGATCGTACCACCACCTAGAAACGCGACGTTAAGTAGACCTAATTCGAAAGAAGTTAGGTTAAGTTCGCATTTCGCCGATGGAAATATATACGAGGAAATGTCGTTTTGAAAACCTACTATTACTATTGATAGACAACAAATTGCTGCGGCTTCATATTGAAATTTACCATAACCTACAAAAATTTATGAACATAACTTTATATACCAATTTTGAATCGGTGAAAAAAACTCGTGAAATAAATTCATTTATATGTTTATTTGTGATTTTTGTTTAAATTAGTTGTTTAAAATTCTGATAGGATCGAAAAATCTACGCTGACTATAAAGGGCCTCTTGCTTAGCAAGCTTTTCAGCTACTTTTGAATTTTAACAACAAAATTTTAAATTAAATGTGATAAGTCAGATATTTAAACTTGACTGATATATTTGGAATTAATTTCATCAATATCAACTTAATTCGCGTAATATTTGCCTTTAAATTTTTATATCACGAACGTGATTTATTCCCACCGCGAACGCACCATGTCAAACTGCGTATGAATCCGATGACAACTATTTTGTAAACAATAGTTTTGGAATCCCTGGTTTAAATACATTAACCCTATATAGTTTTAATAACAATAAATACCTGTCAAAGTTATAGCTTCGTCGAAGCTGAAGGACTCTTTATTATCTCGGCAAAATTTCGGCACGTTCATTTTAGCACATGCGCATTATGATACAAAAGCTAAAAAAATTAATATTAAACCAATACTACAAAATATTGTTTGGAAATAATTATTCTCATTTGAGAAATTTGAAATGATAATTTCGAGTTTTTAAAAAAATCCGTAATTTAAATAATAGTTGAGATAAATTTAATTTAATTCTGAGTATTTGTAGGAAAATTTTTTATTTAACATTTACACCTACTAGTTAGGCAACGCGCAATATTTCCTTGTTGTAAAGTATAGACACCTAGTGTAAAACTTGAACATCAATTGAAACGTCAACCAATAATAAAGTTTTCGTATGTCACGTATTATATTACACTTGTATAGTCTATTAAAATATGCTATAGAATAAAACTAAAACCATTTTTTCGGATGTCTACTAAAAAACGTTGTGGTACATCGAAAATTTTAATTTAATTTAAAGCAAAAACGACGATTCGTATAAGAAAACTTCAACTTCTTGTTGGATACCTACTAGTTAGGCAACGAAAAATACTGCCACGTAGTGTATTAAAATGTATTACAAAACATTTAAAACATATGAAAAAATAATCATTTCATGTTTGTACCTACACTAAATTTCTCAATAATCGTTAATATAAAAAATTTAATTTGAAAATAACAAGTTTTATGACAGAATTATTATTTATTACTGTATATTTATACCTACTAGTCAGGCAAAACGCAATACTGCCATGTATTGTTTCAGAATGATTACTTCTATCAAAGAAATGTGAATAAATAATAATTACGGTATGCTATGTTTTTTAATATATCGATAATTTTAATAATAGTCAATATTAAATATTAATTTAACGCAATAATAACGATTTGTAGTAGAAAAGTTGGATATTTATACCTACTAGTTAGGCAATTAGCAATACTGCCACGTATTACATTTAACGTACTACAAATTATTTGCGTTCAAGAAATACGAAAAAAATCATTTTGACTTTCTATTTATACTACATTTCTCAATACATCAATAATTTTGATTATAATACATATCAAAATATGTCCATGTGTAAATAGATTTTTTATAAATCAATACTACAGGGTGTTAAGTATAAAATTGCTTATATATTTTAAACTACCCCGTAAAACATCGTGAAACCCAATATTGTTGAAACGAGAATAAAAAGAATAGTCTAAAAATGTAAAAATATACAGGGTTTTCTATTTGGTTGCTAATATAAATATGTATTACAATATATATTTCAAAAATACGTTTCTAATTGGAATAAAGCCTCACACTGTATGTAATTTCGATTTGATCTGAGTAATTTTAAGTAGGATTAATAAAAAAAAATATACTAACACAATAAAAATCACGTCAATGTCACTAAAAACGAAGCCACATTCAGCTGGCCACTTCTACATTTTTCTGAATCTATAGTTTAATGTACTTAAATTTATTAACAAAATTTTGACGTGACAAAGTTCCTTTAGCTCCAAATTGTTTATTAAATTAACCGATTTATTGTCTATAAAATAAAAACAATTGTTAAAATAACAAAATAGTTAATATCTCTATCGAATTATTGTTTTAATTTAACTTCAGTATTTACATGAATTATTTTGAAAACACTTGATGTTATCGTGATAAAATTTTCAATGAAAATCATCGATTACATTCTTTCAAATGCCGAATTGGAATTCTTACACTGTCTGAAGCACGTTTCGACATCCAAACTATCGTCTTCAGAGATTGAAAGTTTCAGTTCAGTCTCTCAGAAGGTACTTACAATATAAGAAATGTGGCAACATTGGTTATAAAAACATTTAAAAGCAGCAGACGTAGAGGACGTTGAACTCTAAGATGGGAAACATACATGCGATGATATATGAATATATAAAAGAAGAAGAAAATTGGTTTAAAAAGATTCGACGTAATTATTTAGTTTCTGATTGATATACGGTGTATAATATGTAAATCTACGATCTTTTATTATTAACGTACCCAGGAAAATATTTTAACGAAATCACTTTTTTAAAATATCATCTTCGAGGTAGTGACACTCTTTAACGGTAGACTTTACCGATTATGGAAAAATTTCTAATAAAAAATACCTTTTATACAGTAATATTTTCTTAAAAAAAGCCATTAATTTTGTTTGGCGACAGAAGCAAACATGCAAGTTCACCTTGGAAATGGAAACGATGTTGGCAATGAAAATATATTTCTTTTCACCCTTTACGTTCAAGAAAAACATCCACCGAACTTGTTGCTATTTCTACTTTGATTTTAATGCCATTTTTTGACGTATAAAAGCGACCTTGTCGAAAATGATGAATTAGATTGTGATATTTATATAAAAAAAAAACCAATTTATGCATAGTATAAGCAAATAAACATCGAGAACGTCTACGTATCCAAGTTTCTCGATTATCCCACTCTACTGCAGTCGAATATTGGCCTATGAAGGACCAGGAAAACAGAAAAGCCCAAAACGGTGCTTTAAATCGTGCGACTGACACATATATGACGCTGTCATTGTCAAATCCATATGAAGTACCAACTATGTGTTAAATTTCACGATATTTCGATTAGACAGGAAAAAACGACGGTCATTTAAGTGAAACTACTTTTTTTATTTCCAAAACAATAGATTCGGAACGTGTGTTAATTTATCATTGCTTCTCGATAAAAAAAATACTGTATAATATCAGCAAAGGCTTTAAAATAAATTTTATAAATATACACGCTTCGTAAATTCAAATTTTTTGAAGTTACCCTCGTATAGTATTAAAAACCTCCCCTAATCATTGTCATTGTAATGAAAATGGTCAAGTGGATGAATCAATAACTATACAGAACGTGTAGTAACGGACATTATTTAACCTCTAAATTATCCTGTGCTCCTGTTCGATTTTTCCAACATCGTCCTGAGAGAACGCAGTGGAAAACTCCTTTTTCTGGATCGTCCCTTATCGAATGACTCCGAGGTATATCCTGGAGAAGGACTAGGGGTTTTTCCAAAGGGAAACTTGTACTTCCATAAACCCAGCCATCGGCGGTATCCATAAAGGGAGTATTTCTATCAAAAGAACATGATGGGTGAGAAGGTGAAAACAACCCTTTGAAGCGAGGGAAAATCATCCCAAAGGATTTATACAGATATTTATAATATATTAGGGAATTAAAATTACATTCATTTCAAATACACACCCTCGTATTAAAAAATTTCAAAACATCTTAAAAGACCTGTGATTAATAACTTTAAACAGTTTTTCAGAATTATAAATTGTTTTCTTGTATGTCAATTATTCCCCGTATAATCCGCAGCGTCGATATCAACAGGTGAATAATATAAATAGAAACCAGGTGGCTAGGTGACGTCAGCACGCGGCGCGCGTTAGACGGCGCTCAATTGACGACGCTTCGTACCAGGCAAACATGAATATTGAATAGTGCGAGGGTTGATACCGCCTCCCCCGACCCCTCGACGATATCGTATCGCATTTAGTCGCGTGGCAAAAATAGCACTCGACTTCCCCTGCTTCCCGCAACGTTCTCATTCAATTTGAATACAAGTTCTTACATCTCATTCCGTCGGGAAAGATTTTTTATCAATTTTGATACACCCTGTATAATTTATTATACGTTTAACTAACAAAAATTTCGAATGTTATTGTTGCATTATACTAATTATGAGCTACCCTGTATACGAACATAGTATTAGTAGTTGCTTTGTATCACATATGGCACGCACTTCAAAGTGCGATACCGATTTTCCATTGTATATATATATATATATATATATATATATATATATATATATAGATATAGTTTTCGATGCGGGAAGCCCTACGTTTTGTTTGTTTTCGAATGGGATACAATATGTTTCATGAAATAGGTGGCACGTGCCTTTTTTTATTCGAATGTAAATTTAGTGGGGATGTAACTAACTATATTTACACTTTTCTGTTAACCTGATACAGAGCGTCGAATTTTTAGCTGGATAAAGCGAGGGTACGTCCGGAATACAAATTGGATGCAAAATGATTTCTTCCCATTGAAAATTATTTTTTACGTATATAATATAAATAACAAACTCTTGTAATGAAATTAGTTCAATGTTATTAATTTTTTTTGTTATAAACATTGAGGTTATGTTTACATCGTCTTCGGGATTAAATAAATTCATTATAATTAAATTCACTTTCAATTTTCACAAGTTATTAACTATAATTGTGGAAAATCTACTAATTATATCTTATTTTCTTTTTTAAATATTTTACCAAAACCCAATAAATGCGTGCGACTTCCTTTTAAAAGTCAATCGTCTAAGACGTGGTATTCCGTAAAAGTTCACGGTCATTTATACGAACTACTTCATTATGATACCATCGACTTAAAGTTGAACATTTATAGTATTTATTCAAGTACAGTTGTACTACAGTTAATATTTTATTGGGTGACTATAATTTATCGTAGTTCCGAGTATGTTCAGAACCCTTACGAAACTTTACTTTTTTTTTCTCGATTGTTGCACAAGGAATGAGAGTGTGTATAAGATAAGGTATTATGTCTTATGGTAAAGTTTTTAATATTAGAAAGTTATTTATTATTATTATAAAGGTAAGTTTTGAAAGTTTTTATATTTCCTTATTATAGAAAAATGCACATAAAACTCATATACTCATAGAATAAATGAATTTTCGAAAAAAGATCACTACATTTCCAACCTGTCGTTTCTTCCAGTGTTGCCAAATCAAACGCTACATCCCCAATCTCATTTGTTTAATTTTCTTGGTGTCTATAATCTCAAAAACAGCTAACAACACTTCTAGTTAATTGTAGAATATGTTTTCTATGATTGAATCTTTGTATATGTCTGTATTTCAGATACAGCATGCTTGCTGGAACTTTAAGAAGAGTTAAAAAACTGTGTCCCTCTATACTATTTGTAACAGTAACTGTTATTTTATTATTAAAGATATATTTTTATAAAAAAGACAATGAAATGCATCCGAAACACGTTATAAAGTGAGTAAAGTTCATAAAAAATTATTACAATTCGAAAATTTCACGATATAAGTCACCTTATTTCAGAAAAAAAGATCAGGAAGAGTACGTAGACAAACATGGTATTAGAGTTGTGGTGGGTCATTATAGAGGGGATACGTCACGCGTCGTACCTGCCGCTTCAAATGAAACTATCAATCAAAATAATTTCAATCCATCCCCTAATGCGGGGAAAAATGGACAACCCCTGGTTATCAATAACAAAGATTACGTAAAAACACAACAATTGTACGAAATAAATCAATTCAATTTATTAGTTAGTGATCAAATACCGTTAAATAGAACGTTGCCAGATTTTAGGAGAAAAAGGTAAGTTTAATATAAAATATTACATTCGGTAAAACTAAATTCGAAATTAGTGAACTCGGTATATCTATTAAGTGTAAAATTTAAATTTATTATAGATATTATAAAACAGGGTAGTACTGAGTTATTTGACATACTACGAGGGTCAGTTAAAAAGTTTCCCAACTCAACGTAGAAAGTGTCCGCCATTTTAGTTTCTATTTGACGTGTTTTAAAAGACTTATGATATACGAGGATGGTTCTAAAAATTCTGTTTATACAGCGTTAACAATAATTTTGATTATATTAGTCACATTTCAGATGTAATAAACTTTTTAACGATTACAAATCATATCCTAAAACTAGTATTATTATCGTGTTTCACAACGAAGCGTGGTCAACTTTATTGAGAACAGTTTGGAGCGTCATCAATAGATCCCCAAAAGAATTAATCGAAGAAATAATATTAGTAGATGACGCCAGCGAACGAGGTAAGAGAAAACATCGTGAAACCCTTTAACGCATGCGCACTTTCAAAATTAACATTGACGTTTAACTAAAAGTTGGGTTATGTTACTAATGAGCAGTATGAAAAAGTATATATATATTAATTTAATTTAATTAATTAATTTTTTATTAATATTTAATTAATTAAAATCAGTTAAAATTTTGTATTGGTTATTAACTAATCGATTCTAATTGTGAACCGCGAATATAATGTTGGTAGACGCGTGACGTCATCTTTTTATAAACGAGAACGTTATCGGGCAACCTATTCTCTATTAACCTTGCCGCGTATTAATCTATTCGGATAAGATCGGTTATTATCGTTATTGGAGAAAGTTTTTCTTATTTTAGCTTTTTTACGAAAGCCTTTAGAAGATTATATCAAATCGTTACCGATAAGAGTAATAATATTGAGAAGTGTCGAAAGGATAGGCCTTATAAAAGCTAGGTTAAAAGGAGCTAGAGCCGCAAAAGGGGAGGTACTAACTTTCCTAGACGCCCATTGCGAATGTACGGTCGGTTGGTTAGAGCCTCTTCTACATGTCATAAGTAAAGACAAAACGACCGTAATCTGTCCCACCATAGATATTATTAATCATGATACTTTCGCGTACGTTAAAAGTTTCGAATTGCATTGGGGTGCGTTCAACTGGAATCTTCAATTTAGGTAAAGACGAGGTACATTTTTCGTAGTGGAACTTGAAATACTTGAAATCTGGCAACGCATTTGATATATTCCGAATGTATTTCTTCTGATTTGAACATTCGTAGCTCCACCCAAGTACGTAATAAGATACGAGGGATTGTCAATAGATTCGAGATGTTTGTTTTTTTAAAAGTAGAGATTTCGAGTAGGTCACGTTTTTCTAAACCGATTAATTTGAGAAATAAAAAATTATTGAACGAGAAAAAATTTTAGATGGTATACTTTAGGGGGTGAGCAGATGAAGCGAAGGCAGTACGACATTACTCAGCCGTTTAATTCCCCGGCAATGGCCGGCGGTTTATTCGCTATGGATAGAAACGCGTTTTTCGAATTTGGCGCCTACGATGAGGATATGAATATATGGGGCGGGGAGAATTTGGAAATGTCGTTACGGATATGGCAGTGCGGAGGGAAAATTCAAATATCTCCGTGTTCGAGAGTCGGACATGTTTTCCGAAAATCTTCTCCGTATTCATTTCCGGGGGGATTGGAAAAGACTCTGTATACGAATTTGGCCAGAGTGGCGGTAGTGTGGTTGGACGAATGGGCGGATTTTTTTTTTAAATTCAACGAACAGTCGAGGTAAGATTCATTGGAATTTGTTCAGTGTTTAAGCGTACAATTTCGAAAATTACGCTGTTGCCAAACGTTAATTCTCCCTAGAACTAGGGACATTTGATTACTTAATAAAAAAGAAGAAAGTAAATATTGTCAAATTTATTTTTTCAAAACTAAATGAATTTTAAGATGTTATTAACGAAGACATTGTTGCCAAATGTAATTTTTTTCTCTAAATCTAGGAATTTTTTATGGTTATTAAGATATTTATTGAACTTGCGAAGTTGCCAAACGTAGATTTTCCCCAAATCTAGGAAATTTGACTACTTACTATAAAAAAAGAAAGTAAAAAACATATTTTTTGCAAAACTAGGTGAATTTTTCGATTTTGTGTGTGAAGACATTGTTGCCAGATGCAGGTTTCCCTAGATCTAAGGAAATTTGACGAATTTTTATATTGTTGTCAGAATTTTCCTCAAAATTTGTTGCCAAACTCAATTTTTTCCTTAAATCTTGGATTTTTTATAGTTATTAAGATATTTATTGAAATTGCGATGTTGCCAAACGTAGATTTTTCCCGAAACTAAAGAAATTTGACTACTTACTATAGAAAAATAAAGTAAAAAACATATTTTTTGCAGAACTAGATGAATTTTTTGATTTTTTGTGTGAAGACATTGTTGCCAGATCCAGTTTTCCCTAGATCTAAGGAAATTTGACGAATTTTTAGAATTTAGGACAACTTATGCATTATTGTCAGAATTTTTCAAAAAATTTGTTGTCAAACGTAATTTTTTTCCTTAAATCTTGGATTTTTTATAGTTATTAAGATATTTATTGAAATTGCGATGTTGCCAAACGTATTTTTTCCATAATTAGGTGAATTTTGTGCTTTTTTTGTGCGAAGACATTGTTGCCAGATGCAGTTTTCCCTATATCTAAAGGAATTTGACGAATTTTTGGAATTTAGGACAACTTATGCATTTTAATCAAAATTTTCCTCAAAAGTTGTTGCCGAACGTAATTTTTTCTTTAAATCTACGAATTTTTTCTAGTTATTAAGATATTTACTAAAGTTGCGATGTTGCCAAACGTAGATTTTCCCCAAATCTAGGAAATTTGACTACTTATTATAAAAAAAATTTTTTTCTAGATGTAAGTGTCCCTTATGCCATTATGTTTGAATACATTGTTGCCAAACGTAATTTTTTCCTTAAATCTACGAAATTTTGATAACAAGCCATAAAGAAACAAATCAAAATTGCGGTGTTGCCGAACTTTTTTTTTCCACAAAACTAGGAAAATTTACCGATTTACTATACAAGAATAAATGAAATGTTGCCAAATTTGATCAATGCTTCACTAGAGCTAGGAAAATATGACATTTTGTAACGCCTTGATAATGCAATGCTGCCAAATGCATTTTTTCCTCCGGATTGTGAATATTTTTGATAACTAGCGGTACAAGATGTTGCGATGTTGCCAAACATAATTTTTCCCGAAAACTAGTAAAATTAGTATCACGACGTTGCCGGACGTAGTTTTTCCAAATTTCTAAGGAAATTTGGTATATAGCGGTGTTGCCAGACGTCGTTAGATGTAATTCCTCGTTTTAGGAAAGTGAAGGAGCATCAGAACGTTAGTTCAAGGGTCGATTTGAAAAAGAGATTGAAGTGTAAAAATTTTTCCTGGTATTTGGATAACGTTTGGCCGCAACATTTTTTTCCGAAAGACGATCGATTTTTCGGAAAAATAAAAAATATCGGCAAAAATATGTGCCTTTTGAAACCCGATCAAAAAAATTTCATGAATCAACCGATGGGAAAAGCCACCCTTGACGTGTAAGTAAAACAATCACATATTTTCTTCAATTTGTATATTTATATTTTTCAAATAACTCATTAAATCCCGTTGAAACGCTTTTTTTTAGAAATTTTTGCAATTAAAATCCATAATTACAAGTTTTTTATTCTCACATAAGTGAATAATTACGTCAATATCGATTGACAGTTGACGGCTGACGGTTGACAGTTGACAGCTGACACGTTTCGATGACATCTAGATTAATAATAGCGTGTGTAGTATATATGCAACCAGTAATAATGTGGAAATTACACTTAATCGGAAATTTCGAAAAGAAAAACTCATTATAACCACAAATTTCGTCCAAGGAAAGTATTTTCTTACTTGTATCATCTGACTACACCTCGTATAACGACTGAAAGTTGTAAAATCTTTTCCACCCCGTATAACTAACAAACACCGCTCTTATGGCGTTGTTATTACAATTTATCTTCATCAAATTGAAGTATACGTCACTTTTATAAAGGTAAATTACCCCTAAAATGCCTTTTTGGTCAATCAAAAACTAACTTTTTTGACGTTATTACCACTTTTCACTTTTTATACGAATATACCCCGTATATGACTTTCCAGTATATAACCGCCGCGTGACTACACCTGGTATATCAATATTTTGACAACTATACATCGTGTGTTGCCATCATAATGATTTCGTTGCCCCTCGTATAAATAACGAACCCCGTATACCTACAATCCAAATAAATTCATAGATCTCTTGCTTACGTCACACTGACACATCACTGAATTTCCGATACCCTGTAATGGCGAACTCTCACTTCCGCTTCGTAACAAAGGTCACTGATCGACTTAAATATTACAATTTTAGATGTTTAGATGAGATCGAAATAGAAATGTTTATCATGACAAAAGAGGGTTACATAATGACGGACGATTCCATTTGTTTGGACGCACCAGAAAAACCAAAAAGTGGTTCGATGAAAGTTCGAATTGTCGCCTGTCATTTTATCAGTAGACAGAAGTGGGAATACGATAAAAAGGTAGGCAACTCACACGTTTTCGTATACGCTACACCAACCATTGAATTAAAAGTAAAATTCATCAACATCAACACACGTTTCTGACTTTAATTGATTCCAATATCGCACTGGTGCTACACCAGAACAGTTGACAGTGACATTAATGACATTATTCAGTGTACTTGTGTCTAAATAATTATTTATTATTATTAGACAAAAGAAATACGACATGTAACCAATCAAAAATGTCTGGATGTGAAAACTTCCATGGGATCTGTTCAAGAAGTTCTTATAAACGATTGTGATAAAAGGAAAACTCAACAATGGATTTTAGAAGATGTATCTTGGAAATAAATGCTTTCTTAATATTTAAAAATGTTATCTATATTTTTTTTAATAAAATGATATTTTTTGGTTTTTATTTAATTACTACTAAAATTTTACTAACTGAAAATCAACATTTAGTCAAAGTGACACACAAAAGTATTTTTCAAACATACGTTCTTAAAACATTTCAATTTGAAAAGTGTGACATGATCGTTTCCTGTAGTTGAATTGATTTCTGTTCCAACTACTCGCAAGTAGATGTCAGGAGTGTAGCAATTAGATGAAAAACATTTCCGACATAATTTTAACAGTTTCATCTTTATAAAATATAAAAAAAAAACTTATTTTACTTTCAATTAATTAGGAATTTTGATTGGATTTTGATAAACAATCGATTTGAAACAATTTTATTGTTTACTGTAATTGAGCTCACTTTAATAGTTATCATCATATATAGATGTCGTTAATTCTCAAATTAATACAAATTTTTAATTGATTATAATTTTGCAATAAATTATGTATACCAAATATGTTCATTTTACGTGGGTAGTTCGATATTAATAAAATTTAATAAATACAAACTACTATTTTGATTTAAATGGCGCCATCTAGTTGTTGTTATACTAAATCACTCCAAATTGAAGTATACTGTGTAAAGTTTCCTTCCTTTTAATTTTGCTCAGATTTATGTATTTTATTTTTTCACATGTAGATGTCAGTAGTGTTTAAGTAATAGAAATTCCAAAAAAATGAACTGGAAAATCAGTACTGTTATTGTTATAAAAACGATTAAAGTATCAAATTAATTGATAATCCATTTATACAAAATGAAACAATACAAAGCGGTAATTTATAAATAATACATATTCTTAACAATGGACGATTCTAGGATAGATTGGACACGTCGATGTATAATATAATTTTAATTATCTTTTAAATACATGACACATCAAAAATTGAGTTGATATTATGTAGTGAAATCATTCACTTTCAAGTCAGTATTTAATTTACTAGAAAAACAATTGATTGGAAAAGTACTATTATTTGGTTCGTGACAGGTCCGTATTCAGCCATTAGTTGAAACATGTTTAATTAAAATACTAATTGAAATATAATGACAAAAGTTGACTATTGTCTCTATTTGCCGAATCAAACTGCTTGTTGTCTATTTTAATAGATATTATATGCGAAAATTAAAAAGAATAACCATTGTTTTGAAGTGGACTAGACCGAAACTGAATTTCATCGTGCGAATATAAAATGTTTTCGTAATCGTTTTTGAATACAAAGTCATGTCTTACTTTTTTTTATTCAAATACGAGAATGGTTTATTTTTGTTATACATGCCTTGATATGATATATTTTCAAGTCGAATAGTATCAATTTGTATACGAGTAAACAAAAAAATATAACCATGAGTTCGGTCCTGGTAAAGTATTTCTAGATCCGTCAAAAAAGGTGTGTTAACTGATTTATTTTTCCGAAGTACAAAACTATAACAAGTTGTAAATTAACAAAATTGTTTTTTTATAACACAAACAAATATAATAACAAAAATATGTCAAAGCTTCACACAAATTCGATGAAGAGATGTCCAAATCTAGAACAAATATCAAATTATATTCATAAATCTATACAAAAACTCATAATAATGATTTTCAACCAAAAATCAATATTACTGATATATTATTATTGTGTGAAAAAAATTTTTGACACCCTGTAACTAATCACCAAATAATAATTCGAAGGGTTAATAGTTCTTCTAAATTTTCCATCTATATAGTAAATTTCTACATTATTTGAGGTTTTTTCCATTTTCTTTAATGAATTAGAAATTCTACTATGATAAAAACACGTGTAATATACATTTTCTCGTTCATATAAGTAATTATATACATTTTTATACAAAATATAAAAGTTTTTTCGATTTCGAGAAAAATAAAAAACACGACAACGCCGCACTTATACCGTTGTACAGTTGTTGAACGACTCCGACATTCTTCCTTACCCACCCATATCTAGAAAGTAGACTCGACCGAGCCTCAATTAAAACAGCCTACTATGCGTTCCAAAAAGATTTCGCCGTCGACGTACACAAGCTTCAAAGTCGACGTGTTATTTTGAGAATTTCACATTTTTTTTTATTTTTTTGTTGTCTATTTGCCTTAAAAAACCAAAGTTCATTTAACAAAACAACCAAATTTAAATATTTCGAAACGTTATTATCCAAAAAGTACAATAAATAGATATATCTTAAAAGGATTATATTCGATAAAGTAAAAAAATGTAAACGCATAAAGTAATTATTATAATGTTTGAATTAAACAAAAAACGTGGAATAAAAAACATTATGCTTGAAATGTAGGTATTTCAAATATATAAGTAACTTGTTTTTTAAATATACATTTTTTCGGTTATAGCAGAAACGACGTTTTTTAAATATTGGATGTAATTTGCTTAAAAGGTTATTTTATAAGTACGATAAAATCATCGGTTCGGTTGAGGTTCGATATAAAAATAGCTCCAATAGTAAATTATGTACCTACATAATTCTTTCACGGTATCTGGCTAATTCAGTATAGGAACAGAGAGTGGATTGGATGATTATAATACAAATCGATATTATTTTCCAGCGTGGCATCACGGACGAAAACAAACAATATATCGTAATAATTATAAAAATAGAACGAATTTTGTAGGAATGCTAGTAGCGTATCGCAAGCGCCCGAAAAGTCCAGTAGAGAGAGACGAAATATAAAGGAAAGGTATAGCGTGGTACACGAAATCGTCCGATTTCAACACGACGTACGTTCGAGGTGATCTTTGTCTTGAGCGTGTTGTAGAGCGTAAGTCGTTGATGAATCTCGATTTCGAGCACAAGGCGTTGCAGCACATTTCGAACCAGAAGCGCGATCCCAGTACGTTGTGTAGAGCCAGCGAAAATGAAGTGAATACATAGCTCGGCACAGTGCTAAAAGTGTAAAAAAATAGTGAAAAAAGCGTTAATTTGGAGTGTTTTACAGGAAGTGGGTGTCGATATGTGAAGTGGTATTGTGTGGAAAACCGAAGTTAGTTCGACAACAGTGCGGCGTCAAAATGAAGTTGAAACGGCTGTGTTTTTTTGTGAAATAGTGTCTGTGCGACGAAAAACAAAAATTCCTCAATGTGGTGTTTAGGGCAAAATGGTCAGAGAGACTAGACACTTGTGGGTAGGAAATTTACCCGAGAATATACGAGAAGAAAGAATTCGAGAACATTTTAAACGGTAAATATATACTTATATACATATTTTTTACAGGAATATTATCGATATTATAGTCTTAAAATTCAACCATTTGCCTAACAATATCGGATTGTGCAACCAAACGTAAACGTCAAGTCGCAGCTACAATTTTATGCTACAAGCAACAGCAGCCTTGTTATATACGTGTTCCATTTTGTATAACCTACAAATTTTAATATAATTCCGTTACTACTATCGAAATTATTTTTATTTTATTTTAAATATACTAGTAAGTGTTTTTTCTATAAATAAATAAGCTGTTTCTAATTCCGATAAATGCCTTTTCGT
This sequence comes from Diorhabda carinulata, assembly GCF_026250575.1. NCBI lineage: Eukaryota > Metazoa > Arthropoda > Insecta > Coleoptera > Chrysomelidae > Diorhabda > Diorhabda carinulata. Next base: position 1,159,311 of record NC_079471.1, read on the forward strand.
AGGTGTACTTAACTAACAAATTTAAATTTTCTACGCAGTTAAATGTTTTATATTAGGTTCAATGTGGTTTAATTAATTTTTTCAATCACTACGATGAGTCTATCCAGACACTTGGAATTTACAGTTCATTTGAAGAGACTGAATTGTTGCTTATCAAAAACTTATCTTTTATAGCAGCAAATAACTGATAAAGTATCTTCTAAGTCATCATCTATGTTTAGCTTGAACAACTTCATCAACCTATTTATATAACCAAATCCCTTATCATATTTTTAAGTTAAACAAATCAAAATTTACTATATACGACGTTTATATATAATAACAGTTGTTATATTTTGTTTCCTAAATCGTTCTTTGTTTCGTTATTGTGACTTACTTGGTTTGGTTTCTTCTAACTTTATTTTTACACATAGTTTTTGTTGTATATCTATTATTTTTTCAATTTCAATAGTTTAAAGTAATTAGAAATAAATATTAATCTAATTCCATGAATTTTCCACTCTAAATTCGTTGGGTTTTGTACAAATTATCGAATTAATATAAATTGTTATCTTATATAGCAACTCGACAGATAAAATTCCATATATTTCTTATTATCTGCCTTATTTCAGCGAAATATTTCCTAAATCAATCTAAAATTTACGAAAAATAATCATTTTTCTCAATTGAACACTTTTTGGTTTCTATCGAGTATTATTTTAATGATATCCATAAATGTTCGATCTGTATAAACAATTTTTTTTTTTTTTTTCTATAAGTGTATTTTTTTGTGAGTTTCAAAGGTAAGTTTGTGCATTTTCATTTCAGGCAATCGATTTTTTTTTTGTGAAACGATAAAATAAGTATATTCTTCTGTTTTTTATTTTATTAACAAGTAAATACACGTGTTATAAAATAATATATGAAAATTAATGTTATTATGAATCATAAACAAAATAATTTGCGTTTGAATAAATTGTAAATGTAAATTCTAAAGAAATATTTCATCCAATACTGCGGGAATTGAGAGAAAATTGGCAACAAAGCATATGTTTTGGTAGTTGGTATAATTGATTATGACGATGTGTTTTTAGAATAAAGCGTTACACGATTACAGCGTTGCCACGTCTAATAATGAAAAATTTTAATAATTATGATCGGTTATTTAGTAAAATCAAATATACATGAAATATGAAAAATTTATTTACCGTGGTAGGCGAAAAATATTTTTTAACGTACTTTCTTTTGGAATTTCTCCAATGGAATGGCGCAAAATAAATTTATTTCTTTATTTTGGCAAGCTTGTTTTCGTCGACATCATTGCTATTTTGTATTTCTAAAATTAAAAAAAAAATATGGATATATCCCACATGTGCAGTCATATAAATATTTATCATTTCGCCAGTCTACTGAAAATACTCATTATTTACAGGGTCTTTGCAAATTTATGCAACAAAATATATAAGGTGGACTAAAATTGAGTTTCATTTTATATAATTTCACCCTCGTAAAATGTACCAGGACTATTTAAAAAATAGTTTTAACACGTGTATTGAATTGCCATGATCTTGTAAAGGTTTTTCTAAAGATACTGTTTGCATTATGATGTTGAGATAACTTAGACCACATGTCAGGTGCTTATTTCTTCTTCTTGAACGATATAAATTATTTTTTCTGAATTCTTATATTTTCCTCATAATTTTTTTTACTAGATTGTTGTTGACCTTGAACGTATTCGAAAGTTTATTATAGAATCGCCCTGTATATAAAATAGCTAATAGAGAAGGTTGATTTACAATTCCTTGTTCAGTACGGTCTCAATTCTGTTTATAACGTAAGCAATAATCTCGGGTTTTGACAAAAGGTCCCTTCAGATAGATAATACTAAGAATTTTTACCTGTGCAATTTAGGTACCTCCAGATTTTAAAAGAGCTGGTCTATAAAAAAAAATACACATAAAAGGCAGGTACCTGATTTAAGAGTGAAAAAAATCTGTACATCGTGAGGAAATTTATATTTTATTACCTACAAAGATTTGTTCTCGAGAACAATGATGAAACACCCTTCGTTTTGAGTTCAGAATTCTTGGTGCTACAAGGACTCAACGTTTTTAATCGCCAGAGCTCCTGGTTGGCGTCTAGAGTGTGGAGAAGCCTGTAGATATTGATTTTCGACTTCTGTAGGTTGGAATGTTCGGGAAAGACATGCTTCCCTTTGTTTGCACTACCTCCAAAGAGACGAGTTTCAATAAATTTGCGTCTGGAGGCGCACTTTGAGCTAAAGAACCGCGTCTACGTGTCGATTAGGTCTTGTAGAAACCACTCTAAGTGGGATTAAGCTGGACAGCTCGGTATGTCGTGGTAGTATCGGTGAAATTGTTATTTTAACAATTTGCAAGAACGAAAACTATTCAAGAAAAGATGACTGGGTCTAAAAAGCATGTATACAGCACGTTTTTGCTTAACTAGGACTAAACTACAATCATAAACATCGAAGAATAATTCACGAGCCTGTAGATATTGATTTTAAACTTCTGTAGGTTAAAATGTTCGGGAAAGACATGCTTCCCGTTGTTTGCACTACCTCCAAAGAGACGAGTTTCAATAAATTTACGTCCTGAGCGTCTGGAGGCGCATTCTGAGCTCAAGAACCGCGTCCACGTGTCGAGTAGGTCTTGTAGACACTACTCTAGGTGGGATTAAGTTTGATTTTCGGTTTGTAAAACACCGATTTGAACTAGAAATTTGTTAAAATATATAATTTTTAAATTTAAATGGTGTGGGCAGAAATTTTTGACGGGCAGTGTATATTATATTTGAAATGTATTGGTTCAAGGTTGGATTTTCAGCGTTTCGAAGACGATGTATTTGAGTTCCACACATAGACGAGTCTCCGATTTAATTTTAGATCGAGAAAAGTATCTGGCAACCGGCATATTATTTATTTAATGTTTCTCTTCCTTTCTAGTTTGAATGCCTCGTTGAGATGAGTTAAGACAAGGTGAAACTGACGGTCGTTTTTATTTTCATTGCCTCTATATAATTCGAACGATATTTTTATATCGATTTTATTAAATCGAATGATAAAAAATGTAATATTTGGAAAAATTGATGAAAATTTATTTATTTCGAATGTTCTTGTAAAACAATTTGACTACCGCTGATTTAACTGTCTATAATTGTGTTAATACGTATGTATACGAGGGTCGCTATATAAATTTTGAGTTAGACAGTCGTAGAAAATCGTACGACAAGTCTTTCTGAGTACGTTCACCATTACAAATGTCAATGTCAGATTCGACATATTCACGTCAGTGTTGCCATATCTCGAAATTTAAATAGAAACAATTTATGATTGCGTTTCAAAATTATTTTAATGAAATGGACCTTGATCGGTGAAAATTCACTTTATTAATGAAGAAAATAAACATTATCTTGACATTATTACAAAACTATCATTTACGTAAAATGCTTTAATAGCAATGTTAATTATGACCTTGGATATATAGACATTGTAAACTGGCCCACGCATTCAATGCACTAACCAATACTTTCCAATTAATTCAAATGTTTAAATCCTTCTCTTTTTCGAAATAATACCTGTCACTATGTGATCCCCTGGACAGACCCAGAGATGGCAGTAGTTATATTTGGTAAAAATAATGTTGAATTTTGGCGCCAAACTTGGACAACTTTTGGAACCGTCCTCGTATGTTTAATAAGATATATAATCGTTCATTAAAAATTGAACGTATGTCGTTTTCATTTATTTATATAGGTCGAAAATTGGTTAATGCGTTAAAAAAAATATTATACAGGGTGCAATGTATAATTCGAATTCTTAAATTGATTTTTTCAAAACCGATCCTGGGACTATCTTCACGAATTATAGGGGAACAAAATTGAATTCGAAATACGTCGAAAATCATAAAAAGCATTCGCGATTAAATTCCAATTTTGACCAATACGAATATTTCGAATATTTGTGAATGAACTTTTCGAATAGCACTCGTATAACAACAAATTCTGAGTACGTTCGACAACATTGTCGCGTATGTCGTTTTCATTTATTTATATACGTCGAAAATCGGTTAATGCGTTTAAAAAATTATTATACAGGGTGTAATATATAATAAGAATTCTTAAACTGATTTTTTAAAAACCGATCCTGGGATTATCTTCACGAATTATATCCTGTAACGAAGTGGGAATAATATTGAATTCGAAATACGTCGAAAATCATAAAAAACATTCGCGATTAAATTCCAATTTTGACCAATACGAATATTTCGAATATTTGTAAATGAACTTTTCGAATAGCACTCGTATAACAACATTGTGGCGTATGTCGTTTTAATTTTTTATTTATATACGTCGTAAATCGGTTAATGCGTGTAAAAAAATTATTATACAGGGTGTAATATATAATTCGAATTCTTAAATTGAATTTCCCAAAACCGGTCCTGTGTTTTTGGTTATTTCAAGTGATGAATTCCAAGAGAATATATTCGTTTAGAAAAAAAAATGATTCACGACATCTCGTAGGTATGTGCTAAGCCCCGTTTTAATTTGCGCTCCTTTCCTTTATCAACTAAAATTTTACGTGTGCATGTTGAGACGCTATTTAATAAACGTTGCCCTATCACGTCGAACTCGTTCCGTTTAGCATTCGCCACTCACTCAAAACGATCACCATTGTAACGTTTTGTGTTTCATTAAATAAATTAACATGAAATATCACGCCCTCTATTTGCATGTACCACGTGGGGTCCGCAAATGTCAGCGACAACTCTGATATAAAGTTCATCAATTATAATAACAATGTTGTGTATGTTTTTCGATAGGTGCGCCATTTTATTATGCCGAGTAGACCGTTGAAATCGTGTGCGTAGATACAATGAGATTGAGCAGTCTATTATTTTCGCTGACAATACGAAATTGAAGTGAAAAATTCGACGACCAGTAGCAAATATCGATACAACAAATGATATGTCATGTGTATGTACTAACTAGAAAGTCTGAATGCCCTCAAAACACCTTGCATCCGGTCGAAAGTCGAATATATGAAATGAATCACCTGTAACTACGCAACTATAATGTTAAATACGTAAAAACATTCCCTATTATTAAAATAATATCTAGTTTTTCATATATTTGCATCTATATGTTAAACAATTCTATCAATCAGACCTCGCCTTGTTTGTCCGAGTTTTTCGTACATTTCATTTTTTTAGATAACAACTTTCCCACTTTCCCCCATTTCTTATATAAATAGATAGACTAAAACTACAAAGTTTTTTTAATTATATTTTCAAATAATTATGTTGTCCACCCGGTACAAAGTTTTGTTGAAAATATGATTTAGTTGAAACGTTGATAAAATTTTTTTCAAACGTTCCTCAACCTACAATAACTTGAACTATTATATATAATAACCTAAAAGATGACGAAATTGCACAGACACACACACACACACACACAATTAATTTTTAAATAGAAATTTCAGTTGCAAAAGAACCAGGTCAACAACCTCCTGGCACTTAATATCGGTCGGTAAAAACGCATACTGTATTTTTTAATAGCGCAAGTAGTTATTTGCATTTTATTCAATATTTAAATCAGTTAAATATATCTAGTTTCATCTTAAATAAACTTCATTTATATGATACAAAAAATAGACATTATTGCCAAATCGTTAAATCATATGAAAGTACGCAAAACTATGCTTATAATTAGCTGTGATTATGAAAATTAAACAACAAGCTTTTAGCTGTTGTCAATTCGTAAATAAACGATGGAGGTCTAACCATCACGTGACTAAAATAAAATGTCTCTCAATCCAATAGAAATAATCGTCCAAATCCAAAGGTCGGTTTATTACGAATTCGTAATTAAAAAAGAAATTACAACTTTTTTAATTGTTTGATTTTCGGACGAACTATATCATGTAGCGAAATGGGACCGAGATTGATTTCGGAATATGTCGAAAGTCATATGTCAATGTCAGATTAGACATAGCTTAAAACTTAAGTAACAGTCTATGTATTGACTATTTGCGAGTTTAATGATTCTATTAATTTTCTATTACACCTGGTATGTATCTAAAAAAAATTTTAGTGATATTATACAGTGAACTGAACGTTCTGAATACGTCCACCATTAAAAATGATCGAACTTTATGATTCCAATGACAGATTTGACATATTCATATCGATGGTACCAAATTTCAAATGAAGTAAATTTAGTTTGCCATTTTTATTTTTCTATTTAAAGTTTCCATTATTACCAATCTTTCTAACGTAATGAGTCAAGGTCACGAAGAGGTCATATCATTATAAAAATTATACTAATATACCTACATAAACATATTACATATTATAACAGGGTACCGTTTCTTAAATATTTCATTGGGAATCAAACTAAATAAAACCGCCGGGACATAAATTAAAAGCGGATAATAAAATTTATTTATCAAAGAAACGATACTTCGTTCAACCAACGGTCGGGTTTGTTGTATATAACGTTAGTTTACTCGTTTCACCTCGAACGAACGCGACGTTGCCGCTACTACATTTGACTAACACCTCGTTGTTTTCTGAATAAGGTTATTACTTATATGACGCATTTTTTCGAACTTATAACAGTAATTGATTTAGAAAAGTTTATCGACTCTTGAATAATTATAATTCTAGGAAAATAAAAAGATATATATTTACCTTTTGTATGTTTTAATATGTTTTTAAACAAAGCAAATAAAAACTATGATATTTGGACAAGTTTTTTTGAATACTGATGTACGAAGGGTTTATCTTTGTTTTATATAAAAGTGACTGGTTACCAAATCAGGCGTGCAGTGTGGTAGGAACGTCAATTCATGTTTTTTTTTCTAGAAATTGATTTTTTTTATACGAAAAATGAAAAACATTTCAAATACATAAAAGATAAAATATTATCTGATTGATAACCTTCAAAATAAGATTTAAATTGTGTTTAAACAAGATACTTATTATGTAAATCATGTAAAGTGCATCGTATAATATGTAATGCACGTAATTATATAAGACTAAACAATATAAAAAAATCATAACAGAACCTTAAATAATATTTATCAAAGAAATCTCCATCCCTATATATATAAAGGTCCTACGATTGTATAAATAATTAATTTTAATCCTGATCCACACTTAAAGATACAATCATCGGAAAAACCATTACAATATCTGTAGAGGTATACAGGTTGTCCCATTACGAGTTAAAACTATTTGTATATGGCAAAATACTTATAGTAAAATCAGAAAAATGTCTACGTTTGGGTTTTCGGATACGATCTTTTTAACTAAAATATTTTCAAAGATGGCCGTCTTCCGGTTCTACCGGAAGTCGACTGTAACTTTGTTATTTTATATGGAACACCCTGTAAATTAATACATTTTTTAAATCTACGTAAAAGTTTAGTATACTTTTGTCGAAAAACTTTTTTCGAAAAATGTATATTTTTTGAGTTATTAATTTTTTTGTAAAAATTGCAGACCCTTATAAATTATTTTTTTACGAGGATACCCTTAAATATATTAAAATGTTTTCTATTCGGTTGCTTTTAGTAAAGTTAGATGTATTTGAATCTATATTGAAAAAATTTTTCTTTTTATACAGGGTGTGTATGAAAACTGTTCAAAGTTTAATTTCATAAATATCAAATATTTTTATTTTTTTAAATAGAACCACCCGGTTTTTTCTATCTTAATACATTCAGGGGTAAAAAATAAGGCAAATTCATGTATACTTTCCTATACCTAAACCTTACCGTTATCCAGATATTAAATGTTTTCTGTAAATTTTGCAGGTGTGGTCTAAATTTTATTTTGACCCGTTGATACAAGCACTAAGACATTACAGAAAACAGGTTTAGATATAGGTATACATGAATGTGCCTTATTTTTTACTCCTGAATGCATTAAAATAGAATAAACCGTGTGGTTCTAATTAAGAAAATAAAGAAAATTGATATTTATAAAGTTGAACTTCGAACACTGTTTATACACACCCTGTATGGAATGAAAAAGTTTTCAACATATATTCAAATACGTCTGACCTTGCTTAAAGCAACCGAACAGAAACCATTTTCATATCCTTAAGGGCAACTTCGTAAAAAAATATTTTATAAGGGTCTGCAATGGTGAAATTTTTTACAAAAAAATTAATAACTCAAAAATTATGCATTTTTCGAAAAAAGTTTTTAGACAAAAGTATGCTAAAATTTTACGTAGATTTCAAAAATGTATTATTATACAGGGCGTTCCATATAAAATAACAAAGTTACAGTCGACTTCCGGTAGAACCGGAAGACTGCCATCTTTGAAAATATTTTAGTTAAAAAGATCGTATCCGAAAACCTATACATAGAAATTTTCATGATTTTACTATAAATATTTTTTCATATACAGAAAGTTTTAACTTGTGGGACACCCTGTATAGCCAGAGAAGAAATTTTTTTTTTTCGGTGGATGAATTATTTTGAAATAAAAAGTCGCTAATAGAAAGAGAATATTTACAAAATAGTATATATTATTTTCATTTATTGATTTTTGTATTTTTAAACCCTTAAATGAGGGTGCGATCCACCCTAACATGTTTCTAATTAAATTGAGGGTAAAAGAAAGAACTAAAACATCGATTTATTACAACTTCAACCACATCAATCTCGCATAAAATAAAAGGCATTCAAAAACATGAAATTTAAATGTGAAATGACTTAAAATTATCCGTTCAAAATATGCTATAACATCATAAGTTGAAACAAGAATATATCGACGACTAGAATTTAGTAAAATCAATTTTGGAATCGACAATAAATTTTTATATCAAAAGAAATTAAAAACGTATCGTTAAAATTGGCGTTACCTTGTCTGTAGTATTCATTGACGTGATTAAGTAACTTATTGACCAATCACTTTAAATCATCGATTAAATTTCGAGACTGTGTTGTCTGGTTTTATAAAGGTCAATCTAAAATTATTTGCAAAACTCTTATGGAACGAAAAAATGGGGTGGTGAATACATATCTGTATATAGGAAACTTTTACGAATATTCATTCGGGGTCAACCTTCTGATTACAGTAAATATGTTGTGAGATCTGTTTTACCCACGAATCTACTTTCTTTGTGAAATCCGCGTTGCCTCGTTGAAAATACCGGTACACGATTTTTCGATAGCATAAACATAGAACAAACATTAAAGTTTATAACCTCTTTCTCCTCGTTGTCTCTTACTCCCTCTCACTCATTCCGAAGAACTAAAACTTGAATTATTCATTTATTCATTCTCGATTACCTGCCTGGAGGCAACAAGGTCTCCGAACCGGCAACGCTGTTTATTCTTTAGTTTACTTATTGCCAGCCATTATTTCTGTCGATTGCGGCGTTGTCTAGTTTACTCGATTAAATCATGTATAAGGATTTTGTTCTTTTAATGATAAATTCATCATAATAATACAGAACGCGGTTATTTATACAGGGTGTCCCACGATGATTTGAAACTATCTGTATATGGCAAAATACTTATAGTAAAATCAGGAAAATTTCTACGTTTGGGTTTTCGGATACGATCTTTTTAACTAAAATATTTTCAAAAATGGCCGTCTTCCGGTTCTACTGTAACTTTGTTATTTTATATGGAACATATGGAAAATTTTAGTATACTTTTGTCTAAAATCTTTTTTCAAAAAATGTATACTTTTTGAGTTATTGATTTTTTTGTAAAAATTGCAGACCCTTATAAATTATTTTTTTACGAGGATACCCTTAAAGATATTAAAATGGTTTCTGTTCTGTTGATTTTAGAAAGGTTAGATATATTTGAATCTATGTTGAAAAATTTTTCTTTTTATACAGGGTATGTATAAAAAGTATTCAAAGTTTAATTTCATAAATATCAAATTTCTCTATTTTTTTAAATAGAACCACCCGGTTTTTTCTATTTTAATGCATTCAGGGGTAAAAAATAAGGCAAATTCATGTATACTTCCCTATACCTAAACCTTGCCGTTATCCAAATATTAAATGTTTTCTATAAATTTTTATAAATGCAGGTGTGGACTAAATTTTATTTATTCGTTATTAAATTGACATGGATGCATATATGTCTAATTTTGCTAAAAGTAACCGAACAGAAACAATTTTCATATCTTTAAGGGTATCCACGTAAAAAAATAATTTATAAGGGTCTGCAATGGTGAAATTTTTTTACAAAAAAATTAATAACTCAAAAATTATGAATTTTTCGAAAAAAGTTTTTAGACAAAAGTATGCTAAAATTTTACGTAGATTTCAAAAATGTGTTATTATACAGGGTGTTCCATATAAAATAACAAAGTTACAGTCGACTTCGGGTAAAACCGGAAGTCGGCCATCTTTGAAAATATTTTAGTTAAAAAGATCGTATCCGAAAACCTAAACGTAGAAATTTTCATGATTTTACTATACGTATTTTGCATTATATTGATGTTTTTAATTCGTCGTGGGACACTCTGTATATTTAACAATAATGTATTGGATACAATACTAATAAAAGGCAGTTTGTGGTGAAGGAAAAAAAATATTTAAGAGTATTTAGAATGTGAAGCTTCTAATAGATTGACATGAGTTACTAGCTGCTACTTCATGTCGTACGAGGTGAATTAAAAAAATTTCTTGGCGTGCCACGAATTTTGAATTCTATGAACTTTGAATTATTAATTTCGGGTTCTAATTTTTGATAAATAATATCAATTCGATAAGGACATATATATAAAATAAAATTTTTCAACCAAAACTGTGTTTTATTACAAAAAAAAATTAGGTTAGGTTAACGAACTTTTTCACTCACTCTCGTATTTATTTCAACAACAAATATGACCTGAAACAAACAGGTGTGACGTCAAAATAACCGTAGATAAATTTTTCCATATATTTATCAATTTTTGATTGTTCCAAATACAAAATATTGACTATTGTACAATAAATTATTGCTTCTCCCTTGTATTTTAAGCAATACAAACAACTAATTAATAATTTATGAGACTCAACTTTTTTTTTGATATTAAAAATTTTCCTAATAGCATTAAGAAACTTATATAATATATAATAAATACTTTTCAAAATTTCTAAAATACGAATTGAATTCAAGAAACTTGTAACGAATTTAAGTAGCGACTGCTTGGCTGGCTAGCAGGTTAGATCCCATCCGTACATTTTATTATTTCTCTCGTTGACGTCATTCGACCCGCCACAGCTGCTTATGTAACTGTGCGACGTTGCCGAACGCATACAAATGAGTTGCAACGTTTCTGTACAATGTGCGTTGTCGGCCTACTCTGCTTTTGTATATTGTTCGGATCCGTTTTCTGTGTGCGGCTGGAAATTCGTCGAGATGAATAGGGTTGAACGAGGGGTAGAGGGGAGAATATCGATCGCCGAGAAAAAAAAATACGACGAGTAGGTATTTTGAAAGTTTCATTTCTATAGTCACCCCTGAATTGATGTTAATCCCATAGAAAAATTTCGTTATCAAATTATCGAAAAAAATGAAATTTTTGATAAATTTATTGACCTAAATTTAGACATAGTTTATTGATTTTGATAAACATACAAGGTTCAATCAAAAAAAATTGGTGAAATATCGAATAATATTTCTTGAATGAAATTTTATATAAAACAAAATATCTTACGATACGTTTTGGTCAAACTATAATAGTTTTTCAACTGAAAAATTTAATTTTGTTACGAGTTTCTATGAAATAAATAATTTTATATGTGCCTTTATTCATACGAGGTTTCAAAACATCACTTAATAAGTTGTATAACTCGCACACAGATGGCGCTGCTTCATATGACGTTTACGTAGTACCAACTTTCAGAAGACTATGTGTCAAATGTTTTTTTTTTATTAGTCATACGATTTATTGAGTTGAAATAGCCTTGACAGTTCAATGGCGACTCATCCGTCAATGAAAACCTCGATTTGAACTGTCAATTTTTACTCTACAACTATTTTTAGTCTTATATAAAAAAATTGGAATAAAAAAACACGTTATTTAAGATACACTGAAAAAAATTGTAACGTTTGATCCAATTGATGATAAACGAACCAAAATTTTTCGAATAGTGATTCTAAAATGGTTGATATTTATCATTGGTCACGTTATTTTTTTGATATAATAGTCACTGGATACCAAATCAGGTGTGTAGTGTGGTATTTAGGTACATAATAATAATCCTATTGATTTTTATCTTATGAAGTTCAATATTTGTTGAAAAAGGACTAATTTTTCAATTAAACAATATATTGAAATATATTTTATTAATAGATGCCCAAAAAAGTGCGTACCAATACCTAGAAACAGGTCTAATCAATTTATCTGTGAATTAGGAACTATGTTTTCATACAAATTTTTTCTTTTTTTATATTAGGGAGGCTTGATTTCAAACGAAACTTGATCTAAAAAATTTCTAGAATCTAGGCGATTAAAAAAAGAATTTATAAACGAGTTTAATTCTCGTTAGCACCCGCGGCCATTTTGTTCACTTTATATAATTCGACTAATTCGGTCCGACGAGATTTTAATAGCGGCAACAGTGTAAATATAGAAGTTAACCTTACTCTATTTTCATATTTCATATGAGGAGAATTCTCGGTTGGCTGCACGCGATAAATTATGTTTTTTCATCACCACACAGACTTTTACGAGGGTCGTCGCATAAATATCGATCTAATAAATAAACAACATATTTTTTTCGTAATAATTTTGATTTTTCAAAATAATTTTCAAAAAATTATCTCCTGAAGTGAAATTTCGCGGTTACGTAACAGGAAAAAAATCACCGGGGGTCTAGATCTGGTGAATATGGTGGATGGAGAGTGTTTGCCCTTCGCTACCCCTTGTTTTGACTGTTTTTTAGTTTCAGGGATATAGTAGTGGATCTAAGGTGATTAATCGATGCAAAAACAGACTCATTTTGTTTAAATTTCCTCAATAAGGGTTGGAAAATGTTAATTCGATTGTGATTTTGGTTTAAACGCGTCTGAAATGCGTTAAAATCTCACAAATGCGTTTGTTTGATAGTGTTTTCTATTTATATTTCTGAAATTTTCCAACCAAAAGTCTCCGGGGGTCTAGATCTGGTGAATAGGGTGGATGGAGCGTGTTTACCCTTCGCAACCCCTTGTTTTGACTGTTTTTTCGTTTTAGGGATATAATAGTGGATCTAAGGTGATTAATCGATGCAAAAACAGATTCATTTTGTTTAAATTTCCTCAATAAGGGTTGGAAAATGTTAATTCGATTGTGATTTTGGTTTAAACGCGTCTGAAATGCGTTAAAATCTCACAAATGCGTTTGTTAGATAGTGTTTTCTATTTATATTTCTGAAATTTTCCAACCAAAAGTCTCCGGGGGTCTAGATCTGGTGAATAGGGTGGATGGAGCGTGTTTACCCTTCGCAACCCCTTGTTTTGACTGTTTTTTAGTTTCAGGGATATAGTAGTGGATCTAAGGTGATTAATCGATGCAAAAACAGACTCATTTTGTTTAAATTTCCTCAATAAGGGTTGGAAAATGTTAATTCGATTGTGATTTTGGTTTAAACGCGTCTGAAATGCGTTAAAATCTCACAAATGCGTTTGTTTGATAGTGTTTTCTATTTATATTTCTGAAATTTTCCAACCAAAAGTCTCCGGGGGTCTAGATCTGGTGAATAGGGTGGATGGAGCGTGTTTACCCTTCGTAACCCCTTGTTTTGACTGTTTTTTCGTTTTAGGGATACAGTAAATGATCTAGGTTTTATCTAAGGTGATAAATCGATGCAAAAACAGACTCATTTTGTTTAAATTCCTCAATAAGGGTTGGAAAATGTTAATTCGAACCCAATTTTGGTCTAAACGCGTCCACAATGCGTTTGTTTGATAAAGTTTTTTATTTCGGAAGCTTTTCAACCAAACCCCGTATACGTATACCAATTCTAATTATGAAATTTGTCGATTTGGTTGATAAAAATGATTCGGTGACGATCTGATATCGAGAAGTGGATTTAATGCTAAATTTTATCATAAAAAATCAAAAATTTCAAATATTTTTCAACGTCACGTACAAATTTTAGTCATTTATCGATTTTTTTTTTTCATTTTCATCACTCAAATAACGTCAGATTCAATATTACGTTGAAATTTGAATTCTGCGAATAAATTTTAAGGTTATGTAAAAAAACCGAAGTATCTACAATATATTTCCCATAGTTTTCAATGTTTCCTTTCATTTTCTTTCTTTCCCACAGGTTTCCATCGTACAAAACTTTATTTCGTTTCAAAAACTAGATTAAAACGTTTAAATTTAAAGCCCTGTTGCCAGATCGTGAGATTAATCGAATTTCTCAGACGTTCCATTCAATGAAAATTTATTTCTCGATGAATTGTTCACGTTTGCGTCATTTTCACTTCGAATTCGATACGTTTATACCCGGTTCCCATCATTAATAACTCACATTTCAAAATTAATTTTACGAAATATTTTTCTTTGTTCGAAAAAAGAAAAACTAGATTTGTTAATAATAATTTGACGTCGTCATCTGTTCGGATGTCGAAATTAGATGTTGTAGAACTTCCCGACTACGTGTAAAGTCGCGGAGGGCTAAATCTGGCGAATAGGATGGACGAGGTAGCAATCCGGGCTTTTATCCATTAATTTTGGCAATTTCAATAAGGGACGTTTGATCTGGCGCATCGTCTTGATCGAACCACACCAAATACGGTCATTTTCGCATGGAAATCGCTTCAAAAAAACTGAAACGCCTTCTCTGGAACCGATTTTCCTTATTTAGTCCAGGAAATTATTGGTAGGATCCAATAGAAAGTGAAAACGATGCTAATTAGCTTGGGGAAGGAGTTTCGACGGATCTACCGACATATTCCTCTTACAAAAAGTGGAAAACGTCGGATTTTGCATCTAAACAAGTAAATTCCAGTCAATAATAGCCCGGGACAACTTTTAACTGCCACCAAATAATTTTTGTAGCGTCGATCTAATTACTTTATCGTCAGACCTCGTATACAACTTTTTTTTTATACAAAAAAATACTTTCAGTACTTTCTAAACAATATCCGAGAGCGGTTTCCACGTTATCCAATCTCCAAGATACACAACTTGAATATATAATGAAATAAAAGTCATTCTATGAAAAATTTTTTTGGATACGGACTAAGGGTCGCTATGGGGTGGTTTTATTACATTGTTTTCGGCTCCTATTTTTCACCCGATCGCATAGCGAACGGCGTTTATTGCTACCCTTCATTTAGCTTTCTCCGTGGCAATAATTTTTTTCGAAAATTTCGCGGCGCAGAGCCGGCCTTAGGTAAAACGATTCCGTAAAGTTTCTAAAATAATCTTGGCTACTTTCCAAATCATTTTAATCATTCTAAGTATCGATGTTTCATTAGATCTCTTCAAAAAACGTGATATATTCACAGATCAACGAAATTTAAACCATTTTCGTTAACCCCAAGTCCAATTGGCAGGGTTTTGTCGAAACTTCTTGTAGTCCAAGTCCATATCCAAACCACAAAATGTGCGCCACAATCTAAAATTGATTGTTTATAGTTGTAAAGGATCGTCGCGTCGACAACAGAGCCCGTTCTTAAAAATTTTTGATACTATTCAACGATTTGGTAGCGACGAAATTTTTTTTTCGCAGTTTAAATGTTTTTTCTAATACAGACGCAGGCTACACTGATTTGTCAACAGATACATGGCATTTAAAAGAGTAATTTAAAGAGCTAAATCAAAAAAAAAATTGGAATTTACTGGTTCTCTAATGGCCTGTATAAAATAGATTTAATCGGATTGCGTCCGGGTGTTTACTATGTAGTGACGTCACTCGTAGTCGTAATTTCCGATTTTTTTTTAATAAAATATGTTTTTAATAAAAAAAATGTGATTTAGAGAGTTTCGAGAATAAGTAATAAACAAAAATTTATTGTTCAATATCCTTTCGTTTATTTTACTTTTTGAAACTCACTCGTATATCGATTTAAAACGGTCACAACCTGTTCGCATTGTTATATGTTAAAAAATGTAACAATAACACCAGACTGTGACGAATTTATCGTCTCCAAAACGCACGAGATTCAATCAAATGTAATACAACGTAAAATGTGCGCTAAAATTGATTGTTTATAGTTGTAACAGATCGTCGCGTCGACAACAGAGCCCGTTCTTGAAAATTTTTGATACTATTCAACGATTTGGTAGCGACGAAATTTTTTTTTCGCAGTTTAAATGTTTTTTCTAATACAGACGCAGGCTACACTGATTTGTCAACAGATACATGGCATTTAAAAGAGTAATTTAAAGAATTAAACCAAAAAAAAATTGGAATTTACTGGTTCTCTAATGGCCTGTATAAAATAGATTTAATCGGATTGCGTCCGGGTGTTTACTATGTAGTGACGTCACTCGTAGTCGTAATTTCCGATTTTTTTTAATAAAATATGTTTTTAATAAAAAAAAATGTGATTTAGAGAGTTTCGAGAATAAGTAATAAACAAAAATTTATTGTTCAATATCCTTTCGTTTATTTTACTTTTTGAAACTCACTCGTATATCGATTTAAAACGGTCACAACCTGTTCGCATTGTTATATGTTGAAAAATTTAACAATAACACCAGACTGTGACGAATTTATCGTCTCCAAAACGCACGAGATTCAATCAAATATAATACAACGTAAAATGTGCGCTAAAATTGATTGTTTATAGTTGTAACAGATCGTCGCGTCGACAACAGAGCCCGTTCTTAAAAATTTCTGATACTATTCAACGATTTGGTAGCGGCGAAATTTTTTTTTCGCAGTTTAAATGTTTTTTCTAATACAGACGCAGGCTACACTGATTTGTCAACAGATACATGGCATTTAAAAGAGTAATTTAAAGAGCTAAATCAAAAAAAAAATTGGAATTTACTGGTTCTCTAATGGCCTGTATAAAATAGATTTAATCGGATTGCGTCCGGGTGTTTACTATGTAGTGACGTCACTCGTAGTCGTAATTTCCGATTTTTTTTTAATAAAATATGTTTTTAATAAAAAAAATGTGATTTAGAGAGTTTCGAGAATAAGTAATAAACAAAAATTTATTGTTCAATATCCTTTCGTTTATTTTACTTTTTGAAACTCACTCGTATATCGATTTAAAACGGTCACAACCTGTTCTCATTGTTATATGTTGAAAAATTTAACAATAACACCAGACTGTGACGAATTTGTCGTCTCCAAAACGCACGAGATTCAATCAAATATAATACAATCTAAAATTTCGCGCATTTTAATAAAAATTTTTTAGTATTTGAAAAAAAAAAACAAACGAATAACCGCCATATACAGTTGGGCAATAAACTTTAACGTAAAAATATGACTCATACGGTTGGGCCGCCATTTTACACCTTCTCGTTAATCACACAAACGGTTAATGATGAATCGAAATGAATTTTAATTTCTGGGAATTTAATACAAACGCATAAATGAGGCAATAAACTTAACACAACCCTCATTGAGCTACCAATTTAGCATTAATTGACGTTAATAAACATTGCCAGCAGTTTTTGATGAATTAATATCTTTATACTAAATTAAATTCGAGTCGCTGGTTTTTTTATATCGAGTGGATATGAGTGTAGACGCCACATGTGCCATCTCTGAGAACGACGCGGCCCCGAAGCAACAAAAACTTTTTAGGATATACGAGGACGCTTCAATATATACCCGGCCCGATAAAGAAAACACGAACATTTATTGCAATTCAAATTTTTAATGGAATAAATAGTTTCTACACTACTATATGAAGGGCAGGGACGGCTCATGCCCAATGGTTAACAAACGTATACGAAATTTATACAGGGATAATCTGTAATCTCGATAAATATATTTCTTTCCCATTTTTATTTGTTTAAAATCACGTTTGTTCAACAAAAATAAGAAAATCCTTTCTACGAGGTATATTTTATGAAAATTCCATCCCAAAAAATCGACTCTTGCAGATGGCACGGTCTTTGCCTTGTTTGGAACCGGTTCTCCCTCATCAGCTCAATGTTTTAATGCTACTTTTGTTTCGGGTGTGAAGTTATGGATCCACGTTCCATTCGTGGTTGCGAAACGGCTTTATTCGTGTGAAAAATTGTCGGAAACTCGATGGAAACATCTCCACGACGACGCTGTTTTTGTTCCATTGTGAACAAACGCGGCATCCATCTTGTCGACGCCCATTTGTCTGCTGGTCTTTGCAGGTTGAACGGTCTCGTCGAAACTAAACTAAAAAAATTAATTAATTTTTTCTTTTTTGGGCCAAGTACTTTTGGAATCATCCTCGTACATAGAGATTTTCAAAATAATTATTCAAAGCCCACGATGTTGTTTAAAATTGATTTAAATTTCAATTTACCGTTTAAATAGATGTGGGTGTGGTTCAATCTGTTTTGTAGTTAGTTTAGAAATTTAATAATATACAGGGTCAATAATATAATTTATATTTGTGGAAATAAGAAACTCGTTTATATATCCAAAACGAAATTCTCAAAAATTCTAGAAAATAAGCAAACAAAAAAAATAAAAACCTTCCTAGAAATTAGTTTAAAAAAAATTCCGCCGTGAATTCCACAAATTTTATTATTATACCCGGACAGGACCGGCTTCACGGTCTATATCGTGGACTTGTTCGTTAGAGTATGAATTGTTTTACTCATTTTTCTAACTTCATAATAAATATTATCAAGATAATGGAATGAAAACGTAAATTTAGGTATACGAGGTGTGGCTATTAAATAACGAGATGTGTGTGATAAAAAAAGGCCCATCTTGACCGAAGCATCTACAGCAACGTTCCGTTTCCTCAACTAATACCAGCGTAACTGTTTCCATATTTTAATTAGTTGTAACAGATCGTCGCGTCGACAACAGAGCCCGTTCTTAAAAATTTCTGGTACGTCTTCCGCACTATTTCTTTTTCACAGCTTAAATGTTGTTCTTTCCAATACAGACGCAGGCTACACTGCTTTGTCAACAGATACATGGCATTTAAAAGAGTAGTTTAAAGAGCTAAACCAAAAAAAAATTGAATTTACTGGTTCTCTAATGGCCTGTACAAAATGAATTTAATCGGACTGCATTCGGGTGTTTACTATGTAGTGACGTCACTCGTAGTCGTAATTTCCGATTTTCTTTATTAAAATATGTTTTTAATCAAAAAAAAAATGTGTTTTAGAGAGTTTCGAGAATAAGTAATAAACAAAAATTTATTGTTCAATATCCTTTCGTTTATTTTACTTTTTGAAACTCACTCGTATATCGATTTAAAACGGTCACAACCTGTTCGCATTGTTATATGTTAAAAAATGTAACAATAACACCAGACTGTGACGAATTTGTCGTCTCCAAAACGCACGAGATTTAATCAAATATAATACAATGTTGGTTTTTTTTTTTCGTAAAGCTGCAACTGGCAAATTCCAAATGATTTAACCAGGACTGGACTCTAATCGCAAAAAAATTGAAAAATGATTTTTTTTTATATTGCATTCAATCATTTATTTAACAAATACGGGGCTTGTTCATTAAATAAGACATTGAATAATACAAGTTTGGGAAGCTTGAACTCTCCTCCATTTTTGCATGTTGTGTAGCATATTTTTTATGCGTGAGTCGTAGAAGTTTGTCTCTCCGTTATGGAATCGCTGATTATGAATTTTATGTCAAATTTAGCATTTCCAAGAATTTCGGGGTCGCTGATTACGAATTCAAAGTCAAAAATACAAAAATTCACCCCCTTCATCATTTAACAACCCCCGTTTTCATAAAATAGCCCATACTTCGTAAAAAAATGAAGTTACGTATCGTTTCCAAGAATTTCGGGGTCGCTGATTACGAATTCAAAGTCAAAAATACAAAAATTCACCCCCTTCATTGTTTAACAACCCCCATTTTCATAACATAGCCCATACTTCGTAAAAAAATGAAGTTACGTATCGTTTCCAAGAATTTCGGGGTCGCTGATTACGAATTCAAAGTCAAAAATACAAAAATTCACCCCCTTCATTGTTTAACAACCCCCATTTTCATAACATAGCCCATACTTCGTAAAAAAATGAAGTTACGTATCGTTTCCAAGAATTTCGGGGTCGCTGATTACGAATTCAAAGTCAAAAATACAAAAATTCACCCCCTTCATTGTTAAACAACCCCCATTTTCATAACATAGCCCATACTTCGTAAAGAAATGAAGTTACGTATCGTTTCCAAGAATTTCGGGGTCGCTGATTACGAATTCAAAGTCAAAAATACAAAAATTCACCCCCTTCATTGTTTAACAACCCCCATTTTCATAACATAGCCCATACTTCGTAAAAAAATGAAGTTACGTATCGTTTCCAAGAATTTCGGGGTCGCTGATTACGAATTCAAAGTCAAAAATACAAAAATTCACCCCCTTCATCATTTTACAACCCCCGTTTTGTATAAAATAGCCCATACTTCGTAAAAAAATGAAGTTGCCATCCCTTTCAAGGTTTCTGGGGTCGTTGATTACGAATTTTTTGTAAAATTCACTAAAATTAACCCCCTTCGTCCTCTAACAACCCCCATTTCGCATAAAATAGCCCATACTTCGTAAAGAAATGAAGTTACGTATCGTTTCCAAGAATTTCGGGGTCGCTGATTACGAATTCAAAGTCAAAAATACAAAAATTCACCCCCTTCATCATTTTACAACCCCCGTTTTGTATAAAATAGCCCATACTTCGTAAAAAAATGAAGTTGCCACCCCCTTTAAGGTTTCTGGGGTCGTTGATTACGAATTTTTTGTAAAATTCACTAAAATTAACCCCCTTCGTCCTCTAACAACCCCCATTTCGCATAAAATACCCCATATTTCGCAAAGAAATGAAGTTACGTATCATTTTCAAGGTTTTGCCCCGATAATATGCCTTTTTATGACAAGGCAAGCAATTTCGATAAAATTTTTGGAATAAACTTTGGTCTAATTGCAAAAAGAAACGCGTTTGATACGTGGGTACCAGAAGTTCCTAGTTTCCACACTTGTGTAAAACACAAATCACTCCTTATAACAAAACCTCATCGATAGCAAGCAAATCTTCGATCAATTACAAGTTTTCTGGTTTATTTTTCAAAATTTCGAGGTTATGTCATATTTTTTATCGAGTCTACAAGTCAAAGTTAACTTATTCTATAAAAAACCAGAATTTTTCGCAGAAAATATTCTAATTTCATTCTTTCTTTTACAGGTAAGACTTTTTTATTTCTACAAGCAGCGTTTATTACCCACTAGTGAGTATTAAAACTATTTTTCGATTCGACCTACACTCGCACAAAAAATCTACTCGATTTCTTTCCGAATTCGCGGTGTTTCGATAGTGATTTGTGATACGGAGTGCGGTGGATCGACGCGTTATTTCGGAACCGACATTTCGTGTACTCGTACATAAGATGGCGGATGGCGACGCGGCGGCGTTCGGCTATTTTCGGTTGATCGAGTAAATTTTTTGTTCGAGTCGGTTATTTTTCCGACAAACGCAATTAAATTTTATCGAAAGATTGTTTTATCAATAATATTATTGAATCGAATTGAATCATGTATCGAACTTCGATCGGTCACCCGATAAAATATCGAAAACGTTCAAGGTGAAGGTTGTAAAATGATTTGCGGTCGCCGATATTTATTAAACAAGCAAAATTCGACAAAAATATATTCGGTTTCGAGGAAAAATTCATTCCAGAAGAATAATTATGGTAAGGCCCTGCTAAAGGTTGGTGGTAAGGTGATGCCCATCGGTGGGCTCGTCGCTTTTCAAATAAAACGTCTTTTCCTCATTTATATAATCGTTTTATGACGAAATTGATATTTTTTTCTTTCTTCGGTACCTCTAAAATATAAATTTCGGCAACACTGTTTCCGTCCGATTCTCGTTTCCACCCTGCTGACGGATGATGAATTTCCCCTACCACGGACCGTAAAATGCGGGTGGTTGAATCGATAAGGCGACGTTGCCGAAATTGCCTTATAGCCAGGTTGCCATGTTAACGATCGCGACCCGGTTATTTTCGAGGAAACTCCAGTCTCTCTGCGACCGGGAGGCCGGGATACTGACGAAATTGCCGATTGGATATCCAGAAATGATTTTTTTGGTTTTCAGCGGTGGCACGGTCCCAGGATAAAACGGCATATGTAAGATTTATGTGACGGTGTTGTTTGATGTATGTCCCCTTTAGGTAAATGCCGGTACGGTCCGGGTTTGATGTTTTTTTCTTTTTTTTTATTTTTTTTTTTTTTTGGAAATTGTACTTGCATGTTGTAGGAGGTGTGAGTAAAGATGGATGGGTCTTCCGGTGGGTCGCTTAGAAGAATTTTTGACGTTTCTAACGTTGAGAAGTGCGAATGAGGGACTCCCGAACGTGTTACGATCATAGATTGAAAAATTTGGCGATTCGGCGTAAATTTTTAATCACACCTCGTACAGTATATTATTTATCAATTTGTTTACATTTTTTTTCTTATTGTTTCGATTGTTCGATGAGTTTTTTCGAACGGAAAAATATAGTTGAGAGCTTTTTAAAAATCTTATTTACAAAAATTGATAAAAGATAATAAAATTTGAAGTAAACTATAATAATTTAGTACAGGCAAATTAGACGATTTTAAGATAAAATCTTAAATTAAATTTGGCGGTTTTGTTTTTTTTTTTTAGATTCTGGGAGGTTTTGGGATACTGAATAAGTCTAGCAATTTTTAACAAAATTACGGGTACTGCTTTCGAAATTTCGGAACTTGAAATTTGAAATTTTAAAACGCGAAAAACTCGAAAACTATGGGGAATTCGAAAAAAAGTGTCTCGACAAAAAATGTAGAGTGCGAAATTCTCTACAAAAAAGTATTCCAGGTATTTTTTCATAACCTCAAAATTTCCATTATAAAATGAGTTTGAACGCTCAAAAATATTTTGAATCGCGAATAATTCGAAAACTACGAGGAATTCGGAAAAAACTGCAATAACAAATAATGTAGAGTAGAAAATTCTCTACAAAAAAGTATCCGAGGTATTTTTTCCTAACCTAAAAATTTTCACCTTAAAATGGATCTATACACTAAAAAGTATTCTGAATCGCGAATAATTCGAAAACTATGAGGAATTCGAAAAAAACTGCAATAACAAATAATGTAGAGTAGAAAATTCTCTACAAAAAAGTATTCTAGGTATTTTTTCCTAACCTAAAAATTTTCACCTTAAAATGGATCTATACACTAAAAAGTATTCTGAATCGCGAATAACTCGAAAACTATGAGGAATTCGAAAAAAACTGCAATAACAAATAATGTAGAGTAGAAAATTCTCTACAAAAAAGTATTCGAGGTATTTTTTCCTAACCTAAAAATTTTCACCTTAAAATGGATCTATACACTCAAAAATATTTTGAATCGCGAATAATTCGAAAACTACGAGGAATTCGAAAAAAACTGCAATAACAAATAATGTAGAGTAGAAAATTCTCTACAAAAAAGTATCCGAGGTATTTTTTCCTAACCTAAAAATTTTCACCTTAAAATGGATCTATACACTCAAAAATATTTTGAATCGCGAATAATTCGAAAACTACGAGGAATTCGGAAAAAACTGCAATAACAAATAATGTAGAGTAGAAAATTCTCTACAAAAAAGTATCCGAGGTATTTTTTCCTAACCTAAAAATTTTCACCTTAAAATGGATCTATACACTCAAAAATATTTTGAATCGCGAATAATTCGAAAACTACGAGGAATTCGAAAAAAACTGCAATAACAAATAATGTAGAGTAGAAAATTCTCTACAAAAAAGTATCCGAGGTATTTTTTCCTAACCTAAAAATTTTCACCTTAAAATGGATCTATACACTCAAAAATATTTTGAATCGCGAATAATTCGAAAACTACGAGGAATTCGAAAAAAACTGTAATAACAAATAATGTAGAGTAGAAAATTCTCTACAAAAAAGTATCCGAGGTATTTTTTCCTAACCTAAAAATTTTCACCTTAAAATGGATCTATACACTCAAAAATATTTTGAATCGCGAATAATTCGAAAACTACGAGGAATTCGAAAAACACTGCAATAACAAATAATGTAGAGTAGAAAATTCTCTACAAAAAAGTATCCGAGGTATTTTTTCCTAACCTAAAAATTTTCACCTTAAAATGGATCTATACACTCAAAAATATTTTGAATCGCGAATAATTCGAAAACTACGAGGAATTCGAAAAAAACTGCAATAACAAATAATGTAGAGTAGAAAATTCTCTACAAAAAAGTATCCGAGGTATTTTTTCCTAACCTAAAAATTTTCACCTTAAAATGGATCTATACACTCAAAAATATTTTGAATCGCGAATAATTCGAAAACTACGAGGAATTCGGAAAAAACTGCAATAACAAATAATGTAGAGTAGAAAATTCTCTACAAAAAAGTATCCGAGGTATTTTTTCCTAACCTAAAAATTTTCACCTTAAAATGGATCTATACACTCAAAAATATTTTGAATCGCGAATAATTCGAAAACTACGAGGAATTCGGAAAAAACTGCAATAACAAATAATGTAGAGTAGAAAATTCTCTACAAAAAAGTATCCGAGGTATTTTTTCCTAACCTAAAAATTTTCACCTTAAAATGGATCTATACACTCAAAAATATTTTGAATCGCGAATAATTCGAAAACTACGAGGAATTCGAAAAAAACTGCAATAACAAATAATGTAGAGTAGAAAATTCTCTACAAAAAAGTATCCGAGGTATTTTTTCCTAACCTAAAAATTTTCACCTTAAAATGGATCTATACACTCAAAAATATTTTGAATCGCGAATAATTCGAAAACTACGAGGAAATCGAAAAAAACTGTAATAACAAATAATGTAGAGTAGAAAATTCTCTACAAAAAAGTATCCGAGGTATTTTTTCCTAACCTAAAAATTTTCACCTTAAAATGGATCTATACACTCAAAAATATTTTGAATCGCGAATAATTCGAAAACTACGAGGAATTCGAAAAACACTGCAATAACAAATAATGTAGAGTAGAAAATTCTCTACAAAAAAGTATCCGAGGTATTTTTTCCTAACCTAAAAATTTTCACCTTAAAATGGATCTATACACTCAAAAATATTTTGAATCGCGAATAATTCGAAAACTACGAGGAATTCGAAAAACACTGCAATAACAAATAATGTAGAGTAGAAAATTCTCTACAAAAAAGTATCCGAGGTATTTTTTCCTAACCTAAAAATTTTCACCTTAAAATGGATCTATACACTCAAAAATATTTTGAATCGCGAATAATTCGAAAACTACGAGGAATTCGAAAAACACTGCAATAACAAATAATGTAGAGTAGAAAATTCTCTACAAAAAAGTATCCGAGGTATTTTTTCCTAACCTAAAAATTTTCACCTTAAAATGGATCTATACACTCAAAAATATTTTGAATCGCGAATAATTCGAAAACTACGAGGAATTCGAAAAAAACTGCAATAACAAATAATGTAGAGTAGAAAATTCTCTACAAAAAAGTATCCGAGGTATTTTTTCCTAACCTAAAAATTTTCACCTTAAAATGGATCTATACACTCAAAAATATTTTGAATCGCGAATAATTCGAAAACTACGAAGAATTCGAAAAAAACTGCAATAACAAATAATGTAGAGTAGAAAATTCTCTACAAAAAAGTATCCGAGGTATTTTTTCCTAACCTAAAAATTTTCACCTTAAAATGGATCTATACACTCAAAAATATTTTGAATCGCGAATAATTCGAAAACTACGAGGAATTCGAAAAAAATGCCCTAATAAAAAATGTAGAGTACAAAATTCTCTACAAATAAGTACCCAAGGTATTTTTTCCTAACTTCAAAATTTTCATCGTAAAATGGGTTCATGTACTCAAAAACCTTTTGAATTGCAGATAACTCAAAAACTATGAGGATTTCGAAACAAATTGCCGGGACAAAAAATATGGAGTTTAACATTCTGTACAAAAAAGGTTTCAATTTTTTCCTAACCTCAAAATCTATTAATCTGATGTACGAAACCGCGAATTATTTCACAAATGCTGAGTGCGGTCCTGTTCCTTCGGATCTGGCATTATATTGTGGACACACCTCGTATAAATAAAACACTATTATTCATCAATTTTCTTAACGAGTGTCTTAGCAACAGATAATATTCAATACGATAAGTCGAGGTCAAGGAATAGATCGTCCATTCCCCTATAAATATAACCCCTTATAATTATCATCGAATTCCATTGTTTTTTCTATATAAAAAGTATGTAGTAGGGGAAATAAGCGTAGGATTTAAAAGTTAATCAATTTCGTAAACCTTCAGTGATCGATATCTCGTATTATCAAAGAAACAAACCCCCCCCCCTCTTCAACGTGTAACAATTTGAGGTTAGAAAACACTCTGAGGGTGAGATCTGGTGAATATGGTGGATGATAAACCACCGCAACCATCGGAAGTTGCGTAATTTGAAATGCTCTGTATGTAATTTAATCTCAAAAGTACTAAAAGGGGTAGTTTTCCCTAAAAAATTGTAGGGGGTGGGAAATCATGGACAAAAAGCGGAAATGAATTTAATATTTAAATTGGTAACGAAAAATCACAATATCTAAAATATTAAAACAACGCCCTCTAGCATTCGCCTTGCCAATTAAATTGATAAAAATTTATATATTTCGCATTACTGGATAAAAAGCACTTTCAAACAACATCAAGTTTATAAAAATCTGACTTACATGCATTTTTTAATAACAACTTTCCCACTCTCCCCCATTTATCATTTAAAGAGATACAACATAACTTGTGGAATAAAAAATACGCATATTGTGTCACTTAAGTGAATTTTCAAATACTCCCTATATTTCTGAAATATTTCTGACACAATCGTTTTTAGTTACCCACCCGGTACATATTCGCGTCGTACTTCGTGAATGTTCTATTTAAAACAAATGATTGTATCCCTTTATAATTTCACGCTACAGTGTTGCCAAGTACGCTAGTCGAACGCATATCTGCCACTTTTTTATGGTGACACATAGTGCCAAGTACCGAGCTACCCTTCAACGTTGCTTTCAATAGATCTTTCAATTTACAATACAAACAGAAAGTTGTAACGAGTTCGATGACTAGAACCACGTCTACCGTACAGGGTGATTTATTGGTGTTATAAAGTTCAATGTCTCTTTTATCTTTTGAGATATCGTTTTGAAAATTTGAGGGATTATAGCCATCATTAGTCTTTACATTTCAAAATTATTTACAACCTTACAGTGTGTTCAAGAAAACCGTGCCATATCAAAGTTACATTTTTTATAATAAAACACCCTATATTTTATTGCATATTAGTAATCAGCTTGACTTCCTTTTTATAATAATATAGGGTTGTGTGGCATTCTACGGGGTATTTAAAAAGTTATAACCTATTTTATATAAAAATCGTAACAACTTGAATACTCTGTATATAAGAAATTGAAGATTGAATATGCCCAAAGCATTCTAATAGTATTTAATATTCATTGAATCCGATACAGAAAGAATCAAAATAATAATACATTATTCTCGGTTTTTTAAAATGAATCACCCCGTATTTTATGTATATCCAATATTTTCAAGTATTATCAAATCATTGTGAGTTGGCTGTGATTTATTTGTCAGAAACTGATATTTGACATTATTACATTACGTCATACACGTCTAGCAACGTTGTGACTTATTATTAATAAACATTCTTCGAACTGAATATATAGAAAATATTGAATGTTTTCCACAATTATTTCAAATAAATACTTAATCCCCTTATTATTTTTAGTATTATATAATTACGATGACCTTGAACTTCGATCAATATGAGCATAGAGACCACCATTATAACATTAGATATATAATATCTATATGTTTTATTCAAGGTTGCTGCATATCGCCCACGTATCATCAAATATTTATTTTACTCGACCAAACCAGAGCAATCCTATAGAGAAATAAATTTTTATATATATATATACTATACAAGGTGCGTCTAATATATGGCTACTTTCTTAAACAATACTGAAATAGCTACTATTCTATCTAAAAACATATTCCGAAGAACGTCAATAGTATTGATAATATTTTAGATCAAAATATATGATTTCCAATTGGAATTTCGTACGTAATTAATTATACAAATAAAATGGCAACGCTGGCTGTCTTCTAGAAGTAAATTGAAGTTACCATGCGATACGTTTAAATGGGATTTATAGATTTTTGATTATAAACAATTTTAATTTTGATTAAGTGTGTGATAAGACATCCGCTAATGACGTTTTTACTTTCGTCTTCTGTGCAGTACTTCCTGGCCGACTCGACGCCGTTCTAGGACTATTAATTAGAAATGGTCATGTGGGTGATTCAATAGTCGTATGTTTAAATTTATTTGATTAACAAAAGAATTTTCGATTAACGTTTTAAACATAACTAATCATCGAACGAAAATTTTTATAAATAGACAGTTACTAGCGACCTCTGAGGGGCGTAGAATCTACCACTAATTCGTTTCTAATTTCTAGGTGTACTTAGTAACGGAATTTCTCTTTGTTAGACTGAAAAAATGATGTTTTATTTTTTAAAAACGTAATATATCGAATAAATGATTGAGGAAACATTTTTCTCAGTGTAGGTCAAGTATTGAAAAGATCACGGTTTAAAAAATCCGAGGTGGCTTCGTCAAAAACTTGAATCTCTCTACGTTTTCGATTTGTCTATTTTCCTAAACATGTCAAAACTCCTCTTCTTTAACGAGATTAAAATAAAATTAGTATTTCTAATTTGATAAATATTTCGAAAGATAAAGTTGTTACATTATAAAAAGAAACTTTTATTTTATAAAAACATGTGTCATTAGTACAATATTAAATAAATTAGACAACAATGTGTGACGTTATAAATTGTATCACAGACTTTTAAAACTAACACAGTATTAACCCTAAGGAATGGCGTAACGTTACTCACAGTGTACACTTATTACTTCTCTCTCTACGTTTTCGATTTGTCTATTTTGCTAAACATGTCAAAACTCCTCTTCTTTAACGAGATTAAAATAAAATTAGTATTTCTCATTTGATAAATATATCGATACATAAAGTTGTTGCATTATGAAAAGAAATAAAAAAAAACTTTTATTTCATGAAAACAAGTGTCATTAGTACAATATTAAATAAATTAGACAACAATGTATGACGTTATAAATTGTATCACAGACTTTTAAAACTAACACAGTATTAACCCTAAGGAATCGCGTAACGTTACAGTGTACACTAATTACTTCTCTCTCTATGTTTTCGATTTGTCTATAGTAATTCATATATTCAAAATTCATAATTCTCATTTGATAAATATATCAGAAGCTAAAGTTGTTAAATTCCATAAAAATGTGTCGCTTAAATTTGTATTTTCATGTCTTTGTTGTAGTAGTAGGTACACGCTGTTGCCGGCTTGTTTGAAAATAAAGTTGAAGCTAATGCGATGATTGAATTTGTTTAACGAACCTCGTATATCTCGACCGCTATTAAATATTTCCCATTCTTTTCAATTTTTTGTTGATGAATTTTACATATTTGAAATAAATAACATTTTTTCGTAACGTGTGAGTAAAAATAAACAAACAAATTTTTTATCTGTATATTTACATGCTGATAACCTAAATATTATCAAGACCTTTTGAAGAAATATATAGAAAAAAATCGATTTTTTGATATTCGAAATAATTTGCCATCACACTTTTCCAACATGATATAAATGTTTTAATTAAAATCCAAATGATATTTTTACGATCGTTAATATTTATTTTAACACACTTAAAAATTTAAACTGAAAATTATAGTAGTAAACACAAAATATCGAACATAAAAGTTTATAACATCAGTATACTCCCAATAAAACGAAAGATCTGACAACAGCGTAAATATCACCATAACATTGGAATTACAAAACTTATAAACTAAAATTCATAAAAACTTGTAAATAATTGAAACTTACTTAATCCTGAAGCCTCTCTCTTCTACAACAGTTTCCATTCTTTTCTAAACTGTGTCTTTTGTTTTATATCCTGCCATCTTATTCCTCGATTTTTCCCTGCCACCTTAATTTCTTCTGTCCAGCTCCTCCTCGATCTTTCTTCTTTTTTTTTGTAAATTCCTATGTCCTATTCATCATTTTCATTTATCGTAATTGTCCTTTTTCGATTTTGATTTGAGTAGATTTTAAATTGAATTTTTATTTATTTTGGTATTTCCTTTTCGACTAGAAACTGTCTTAATTGTGTTCTCGTTTATCTATTGTTTAGTTTCGTGTTTGTTATTTGGGCTTTATTCCTTTTTGATACCCTTTGTCTAATTCTGTTCATATACTTAAAACTTACCATACTAAAATATCACTCTGTATATTATATTTAATAGAAAATTATATACCGATATGAAATATTTTTCCTCGGTTTGAATCTAGAAATATTTGCATTATTGTAGGTCATACGTAACACAGTTTGTTTATCTAAATTTCGGGCTGTTTGCCAAACTAATAAATTATGCTTTATTTTTGTGTAAAGCGGAGAATTTACGAAACCCGATTTCGTGTAACAATTTCAAACAATATTAACATTGTTTTAATTGAATAAAAATTTTATGATTTCAAAATCATTAAATTATAACAAAATTTAATTCGAAAATTACACAATACTAATCGTTTTCGAGAGCAAATTAAACAAGCAAAAAACAACACCGAGATACGAACTACGAACGGGCCAGATCCCGCCTTGCTGTGCCATTCCTTCTTGGATATTACAAAAATAACACGTAGTGTGAAGAGAGATAGAATGAGGTATAGAGAGCGATGTTTTCACGACGGGTAGTACGGATGAGTCAGCAGCCATCGTAGTATGCCTCGCAAAAACAAGTGCTAAGCGGTGTTGCCGAGTTAATAGAGGAACTCGGAAACCGTTTCGTTCGACTGCCGCCGATGGAAATGATAAGAGGAGATTCACAGTCTTTTTTTTTGTTAGCCATTGTTTATTATTATAATGATAATCAAAATTGTTTGTGTGTATATATCTGTGAAATAATTTTTTTTTTAAATTGTATACTGTGTAATTATAATGTAGTATTCAGAATTCAGATGTGGTAGCATCATTATTATTGAATTTAGATAGTTAAAAAATGCACTCAATGGTTGAAAACGATATTAAATATTCAAAATACATTGAAGAATTGATAAACGTCACTAAAATGAATAAACTAAATATAGGGAGAGAAAAATATTATAAAAACGTTTTTTTTTCCTAAATTTTAATATTATTTCGACGTTTTCCGTGATTTAACTACTTTCTACGTTCTTCTGACCTAATTCAAATAATATCTTCAAAAATCATCATATAAATTTAGCATAGTGAATTGATTATTTAATAATTTCATAAACACGATCATCTATCATCATAAATATCACAGTTTCAATGAATTTTGTTTTATATAAAACGAAAATTTAATATTAGATAGGATTCGATAAAAATTTTATCGAGAATATTCTAAAATAATTGAAGCATAATCTAGGATAGATTAATTAAAAGGTTCTGGTCTATATCTTATTGATAATCTATGAAACAAAAAACGACTTGGCAACGCGCAATCAAAACTTCACATTGGTCGACTATTCACCTAGTCTCACGTAGCCATAGCTCGTATGTATCTATCTAACCAAACGCCAAACTAAAATTATTATAAGTACCTACATACTTATACTAAGTTTAAGTAATTAAACTTGTAAAGTGTATTGTATTTAAAAACTTTAGAAACAAATCAGACACGTGTTAAGTGTATAGAAAATTTGTACAGATTCTAATTGTAATTGCGATTCAATATTTCAACAAAGTCTTTATCTATGATCAACATTTTTCTATGATTATTAAATACAGAAGTGAAATTAATATTAATCGATAAATTTATGTAAAATAATCGAAAACCATTCTCGAAGTATCGATTCTTTTGGCGTTTTAAAAGATCTAGTATAGATTGATTAGTCATTTTAGATGTTTTTCAACTTTAAAGGCGTATTACTCCCCAATATTTAACAAAAATAATTAATAAATGGGGATATAATTTACGGTTTTTGTTTTTTTGGGTTTCGTAGCTCATTAATATGTATATGTGAAATATTATTTTTAAATAAATTCCTATTACAACATGTAAATATTATAAATAAAAAACATTTTTCAAGAAGATAACCTTGAACGGTTATTCAGGAGTTTGGATATGACGTAAGCATTAAATTTATTATTTTTAGCATCCGCCTTATGAAATTTTTGGAAAAAAAAATTAATTAAACGTATTGTAAACGAAAATCTAATCATTTTAATATTCAATTGTATGTTTTTTTTATTGAAACTCTATTGTAATAAAAGTATGGTTTTGATTTACCATGTGATTAAATTTCATGGCGCCAAATCTGTTTCGAGTAAAGCCAAAAAATCAGTTGCGATGTAATTTTTGAGCTTCGAAGTACATAAAAAGTCACAGGGAATCAAATCTGTTTCGAGTAAGCCAAAAAAATCTGTTGCAATGTCATTTATGAGCTTCCAAGTATATAAAAAGTCACAGGGAACCAAATCTATTTCGAGTAAGGTCAAAAAAATCTGTTGCAATGTCATTTATGAGCTTCCAAGTATATAAAAAGTCACAGGGAATCAAATCTGTTTCGAGTAAAGCCAAAAAATCAGTTGCGATGTAATTTTTGAGCTTCGAAGTACATAAAAAGTCACAGGGAATCAAATCTGTTTCGAGTAAGCCAAAAAAATCTGTTGCAATGTCATTTATGAGCTTCCAAGTACATAAAAAGTCACAGGGAACCAAATCTGTTTCGAGTAAGGTCAAAAAATCAGTTTCAATGTAATTTAAAGCACAATTTCCACAAGTTTTTTGTTGTTATCGACTTCCCGGCCTTCACTGAATGCTTGGTGTCACTAAGCAAGCAAAAATCGCTTATCAAAACTCTTTTTTAATATGTGCAACGATTCGTTAGCTGCAATATTAATCAAAATACAGAATTTCAAACAAACTTTGTTGTCAATATCACCAGGTAAACGTTTCGCATTGTAAACAGCTGACTTTAATAGAAGCATGGCGCATAAATTTCCCGCGAATGTAAAAATTGTGGTTAACCGCTAGTTTACGTTGTCAATCTGCTGTCATTTATCATTAAAAGTACCACGTTCCATGTCAAGTATGAGAAACATACCAACCGATTAATTTAACACGATAAAATAAACACGATTGCTTTTTTTTCTTAAAATCCCAATACGATTTTTATTATTTATATATAATCTTTAATCAAAATATTGAAACAAGTAGAAAACCATCGATAAATCGTAAAAGTTCATTCGGTATTCTACCTTATAAGTTATCTTTCTAGTTCCAAGGCAAAATACACTCGACGTTCTCCAATGAAAAAAAAAATTGATTGAAACCAGTGAACGAAACAAAATCCAACTCGTTTTTTTTTTGGCTTCGTCCCAAAATAAATGGAAATTTTCTCTTGCGTTTTATTATATACCGTTTGGCGACAAGGAGAAACTCTGTTCGATCCTCATTTGTTTTTTTCTTGCCTCCAACTGCGCACATCTTCGAATTCAATCCAACAAACAAAACACAAGCAGGTTCATTTATTT
The DNA here is from genome assembly GCF_026250575.1 of Diorhabda carinulata. NCBI lineage: Eukaryota > Metazoa > Arthropoda > Insecta > Coleoptera > Chrysomelidae > Diorhabda > Diorhabda carinulata. The sequence goes on from NC_079471.1 coordinate 1,193,092, forward strand.
CTCATTGTAAATCAACAAGAGTGCCGTGTCGTGACGTCACTCAGACACATGGGGCAAAGCCGCTCAGTCGGATGTAAACTTATTCAATTTGTTTGGTTTCTCATATGCGCTGTTGTCGGATCGACAGTCATCTGTCATTATAAGGAAAGTTATAATTAAAAACAGATTTACCATTAAAACAAAATACACTTACAATTATAAATTAATTAGTGAAAGAAGTGATAAAAATTAGAAAATTCATTGAAAAAAATGCAGTTGCGTTATTGAGGACGTTTATGGATAATGGGTAATTCAACACAAGTAAAAAAAGTATGGTAAACCAAAAGAAAATAAAAATAACATGGAACGGTGTGATGAGAAAAGTTTAGAAGAAGAAAAATTTGACACGGAACGAATCAAAGAAGAAATGTTATACACTATTGAATATTTTAAATATAAATTTTTGGATCTTTACATCCTATAGAGTAGATTATAGAAATAAATATTCGATTCATGTACATATATATTGTTGATAAATAAATATTTTTTCCTGACTATAAAAAAACATTTGTTGTAAGTTTATGATGAACTATGGTGTACGTGGCAACGTGGCGTGTATCGGTGATAGTGACTACTTGGCTGGTCGATTGTACGAGAGTCTACGGGTATACCCAGATACAAGATTTAGTAATAGAGTTAACCAGTCCAGTTTTAAAGAGAAAGTAGGTTTGATAATAAATAACCGGTAAAGTAAGGTTTCTATATGGAAGGTAGTTTTGTTAAAGAGATTGTTCAAATCATATTTCAAAAGATGGATTATTGTATGATATATTTAAGTCGGTGGTCATAGACTGGTTTTTATGTATTTAATAAAATGAATGCGAAGCGGATGTACACATAATTAAAATTGTACTCGAGATGAAATATGAAAAATGATTAAATTGAGAATGGTAAATTCAATATCTATACTTCTTTGTTTTTATATGTAAAATAATTTGGAAAACAGTTTTGATCAAATATGTTATTAACAAAACTTGTCATTTGATATTTAATTCATCTCATATTATGAAAAAATATATCTAAAAACTATAAAATGATAGTTGACCGTGATATAAAACATATTTTGAAACAAAATATCTTGTTTTTTACGCACCCAAACGCCCACAACCTAATAACACGTTTCATAGGAGGTCAGATATAAATCGAAAACAGCATTTAATTCAAAGTATGGTGCAATGTTATTATGTAGTAGCCAATAGAAGAAGAAAAAAAATCCACCAAGGGAATATTCGAAATTGATAAAGTTTCGCGTCAATGTCGGATTTGACATAATCACATCAGTGTTGCCATATCTTAAAACTTGAGTAGCAACGAAAATGCGAATATTAAAATACAAAATGGCGACATCGTATAACACCATTACATAATATTTTAAGTATTTATTTTATAGTTTCTCATAAATATTCTAATTTGCATATCACACTTTATATTCACATGCTCTTTGTAAATAACGGTAATACGTTTTAATTATAGAAATAATATTTACCGCTGATACCGAGTGGTACGATAAAACTAATTCTAAAAACATCGTATATCAAATGTTTTAACTGTTACAAATATGAAAATGATGCTTCGTACAGAAACTATACAATTTTTTTAACATTAAAGCGGGTTACACACCTCGAACACCGACCTGTCTTAATCACGTGGAATTTACACATAAAAACAGTTATCGATGGATGTATATACGTATTTATGCTGTTTTAAATACTAATCCTATTGTATACAAAAGCTATAATTAATTATATTTATTTTCGTTGCAAATCACGTAGTTTGATAAATTAATGAAACTTAAGAGACACTTGGAATCGCTTAAGTAAGACGTTGAGGACGGTCAGTTTACAATAAATCTTAACGAATAGCAATTAGAAGTTGAATATGTAGATTTATGATTCTTTTTATTAATAAAACACAGAAATTAGGCTTATATTGACAATTCGTATTCATACGCGTGGAACCAGCTTAACATTCATTATATTTATAAAAATGTTATTTTATCCACTGATGCTTCATAAATTTATTACTCTCTCATACATAAAAATAATTTATCAATATAATGCCCCAAAATTTTGTTTAAATTTGTAATTTATACGGGAATTATAAATCACAACTAACTTATCGTGGTTTCACTTTTGTGTTGAAATTTATGATTTTTTAAAAACGTTTCTTCCTCGTGAGTCAGTGGTATTCACAGAAATACACATCAAGGTTCTTTACAGAAAGCAAACAAGATATCCTTCATCTAATCCTACACGCTAATGAAAATGTTTAGCAAAAAATATACAGGGTGTTTCAAATACGATATAATAAACAAATAATAACAATTTATGATAATTTTTTTGAGAATGTCTCTTTATAGCGAAAAATTTCGTTGGCATTTAAAACGATCGAAAAATTCCTTTTAGCTATCTTTATATTGTACAGGTTGTCCCTGTAAAATTTTCAGATCGTTAACAATTCGGACGGGCCGCCCCTGACCTTCAAATATTAGTGTGGAATTTTTTATGCATTTTCACGTCGTCTATTACCACCCTGTATACACACACACACACATCGAAATAACGTCTTACTATACAGTATGTACCGAAATTAAATTCCATAATGAAGTATGTATATTTTTCAATGGTGTATTATAAAATTTCGAAAGTTTTATTCCCGAACTTCCTTTCTAAAGTACACACACCATTATCCTCGGTATCATAAAAGCTCCGATGCGAGCTAAAATCAGACTATAAAATAAATAGAAGCGAATCCTTCGTATACAACTTTTCAGTCAGACTGTCCCGTAATATCTATAGTTAGTCAACCATTTCTTCGACTTGTATACGTATTTTGCAATGTGTATAAAGGTAGAGGCGGATCTGTTTCCTTTCCATCGACCCGGGAATTTTTTCTCAGTATCCCATTCGGCTCCGCGATGCAGCAGGGAAGGAAAGGGGCTTAATTGCCTTTTGAGATTTTAATCTTCTAAATATAAAAAGTTTTCCAAACGACTTTTTTTAATTATATAAAAATTAGACGTTTTTCAAATGAAAAAAATTTTTCATCATTCAATTACTTAAATATTTTTCTGAAATAATCTCATATTTTAAATTCACACCGTTGATCTCCGTCGTATATATTAATACAAATCGATATATTATCATAAAATGCTAAGGTAGCAAAAAGAAGAAGAATAAAGTATCATACCGAGTGCCTATTGTACAACGAAAGTTTTCAATAAATTTTTTGAGATCCCCCCGTATTCTTCGTAACCAATAGACTCGATTTTGGTCCATATTTCGTATAATCAAAACTTTATTATGATATATACGTTAAAACTTTCCAAATTTAAGTATTAAATGTAATATTTTCAAATATCACTTTCGTTTCGAGAATTAAAAGCGCTTTTCCAAATCTACGGGATTTCCAGGTAACAACCCGAATCATAGTTGTATTTCTATCCGCCACCCCCTCTACCCGGTTACGTTTCGTACAGTTGCACTGGTCGGCTGTACTACAGCAACGTAGAATTAGAACCGACAACGCCGCAAAAAGGGGGAAGGCGATTATACCAGAGGGGAGAAACACGATACGGGATTGTCACTGCACCGCAATGGGTAAAATCAATTCAGCGAAATGAAAAATCACGCGGGGTTAGCATTTTTTTTTTATTCTTCTTTAATCGACACAAAATTGGTTAGTATTGGAATTTTTTTTTTCATTTAACCAACTTACTCCGAATTATTTTGGTAATCCTTATATTTTCATATTAATCCAATAATAGGTACGAAAACACTCACATATGTACGTAAATATATTCCCATGACCACAATACGAAACATAACCCTCAATATTAATTTATATCCAAATTTAGCTACGTGGCAAATACGTGCCACGCCCTTTACGTTAAAACGCAATTTTTCCAACAAAATTAATCATATAATGTCAAATGGTAATATTTCCAACTTTTTTTTCATCATATATCCAATTATTATCGATAACACAAAAATATTCACTTCACTTATTGCTGAAATAAACCAAATAATGATCAGCAACTAGGTGTGTTATCCGTCGACGTAGCTAAAATGGCCGCAATTTGTACAGCTGCACTTCTTTTATACGTGAAAGCTGCGCATGATCTTCCCACTCTACACCGCGTCAACTTACCAAGGTTTCAAATTTATGTTACATTAATTTTGTTAGAGATGGGATAATACTTTTTATATAACGCTGCCCCTAAATTTCTAATTTTTATATTTTTCTTATATATAAATTATATAAATATATAAATTAGTTGATATAATTAATATATATTGAAATGTACATAATGATTGACGTGAATCTATAAATTCTTAATTGTTATTGTCGCTACCTTTAGATATACGGTATACGCAACAGTATATAATTGAGGTTAAAAAATAATAGTAGTAAAATTTAATATCACGACAAAAAGTATAAGTGTGTAGGAAAAAAATAACTTTCCGAGCTTACTATTACTATTTTTCACGTTCCGCTGTATAAGTATCGTTATAATATCACTGTTATCGTCCACCTTTAATCTGTAACCGGTTTTTACCGGCGCAAATTGTAGCTCATTCCATATAGAATTTATTTAAGTCGTTCTTCCGTCTTCTTCTAACGAATTTAATGAATCTTTCAATTTAATTTGTATTTGCCACATGAATCGATTTTAATTCTAATTTAAAATTTTCGAATAAAGTTTGATTTAACAATATATTTATATATTAAATCGATGAAGTGTATTTTCAAAAATGACATTATTGTATAAAAAATTCCATATTACCGAAGCCATTCGAGATATCGATTTATTTTTGACACTTGAATCGATTGAGTAAACGTGTGTCTAAAAGACTGTTTATATTTGAAACTTTCGGTTTCATATTTATGAGAAATATACAGGGTTAAAGTGGAAGTTATTTGAAGCATAAATAAAATCCAAAATTTGACATGCTTGTATAAAAAAATCGATATTTCCGATGCCATTTGAGGTATCGATTTAATTTTGACATGAATCTATTAAGAAAACTCGTATCTAAATGATAATATCTGATCGATTCTTATAAGTTTCATATTTGTGGAAAATATACAGGGTTAAAGTTGAAGTAATTTTTTTTTTGTAAAATAACATTATGTAAATTTATAGTGTCTACAGTTTTGGTATGACATCGTTGTAATAGAAAAAAATCGAAAGAGGAACGTTGATAATATTTAAAAAAAAAATACGACAGCCCTTTCGTAATTATACAAAACGAGTTGTATGACATAAAGTTGAAAGTTATGAAACAAAATTTCAGATTTCGAGGGGGACCTTTCACATTTCGTCAAATATTTGTTACAAAAGGAGTTTTTTTGATACGAGGAGTTCGAAAAGCAATGAAAATTCGATTTTTATCGTTTTAATGACTATTTAATCTATTTTCCAAATACCTAGATGTCTGTCCGATAACAAAGTACTCGATATATACAATTCGTTGCAGGTATGGCCGCGTGCAAAGTGTCAAATTGTTGCCCAGGTGCACTGAGGAGAAGACGGGGGGCGAGGTCACGATGGCGTGCACGGTGGCATTCATGGACATCAAAAGTGCGTCCAAAGCCCACAACTCGGAACTTAAGATAGACGACAGGACCCTCAACACCGAATATTATGAACCTGCCGCCATTCCGTCCTCTGCCTCGCCGCAGACCAACGCTCCCTCCCCGTATTCTACCTCCCCCGGTTCGACAAGGTTCCCCAACGGTCATGGGTAAGTTTCAATTCGAAAATATCCCAATTTAACAAGAAAAACAAAAATTATTTAAAGATTTAAAAACCGACGAAAAGTTGAGTAAATATTATTACGAAAGCCCGCCGACTCATTTTTGCTAAATTTGAAGAAAAAAAAAACTCTTTTCAGGTCCTCCGAAGATCACGGCATATCTCCGTTTTCGGACCGTTGTTTTTACGAAAGATCGTCATCGTCGCGGCTGGCCGGTGGCGCCGGCGGCGTCGGCGGTGCCAATATTTCTGGCATCGGAGGTAGCGGGAGCGGCGAGGTCGGTACGGATTTCGGGGGTAACGGTCGAGGAAACGGCGGTCGAGGTAATACCAACGCGTCCGTCGCGACCGCTACCCCCGCCTCCGGTTTATACCACGGCGAAGCCGGTACCACGACAGCCGGAAGATCCTCTTCCACGTCGTCGTCGTCGACGTCGACCGCCGCTTCGGGAGCGGGAAGCACCAGCGGAAGGAGCAGGGAACGGACGGGGAGCGGCTACAGAAACGGACCTTTCGCGTCCGCACCGGCCGCCACGACTACCACCTTGGAATCATCGAGGCATTCTTCGAGATCCACCGCCGTTAATAATTCTTGGGGTTACGAGGTAACGAGGTACGGAATCTTATAAAACGTTGCGTTGTACGGGGCGTAATTTTTTTTTTTTTTTTTTTTGTCCTTTTTATTTAGATACAACAGCACGGGTAATAATAATCAGACGGATACAGGGTATAGCAGCACACCATCCGAAACTAACGAGAGGCGGAATTCAGACCAAAGTTTAAAAAAGAAAACGACGACGTCTCGATCCGGATCTAGATCTCCGTCGCCTTCGGGAAGTACCAGCAGCAGATCGCCGTCTAGGTAAGTTGGTCCTAGTTAGTCGGTTAGGGGTTATCGGACTCTTCGAGAGTCTTTAGCTGAGTTGGAAACCTCCGAACCAGACTTGGAGCCTTCCCTTTTCCTCGTTTTTCCCGCCACCACCGATGTTACTTTGTCAAAAGTACCTTACAGAATTGGGGCGGCGATCGAAACCATTTTTTCAGAGGTAGAGGTTTGTTCAGAGCCTCTGGAAGGAGATGAGGATTTGTTGTGGCTCCTGCTCTTACCTGATTTAGTGGATATCGATGTTTTTCCGTCCCCTTTTCGCTCGGATCTCCGGGAGTCGAAAGGATGATTGTCACGTTTTTTTATAGATCGAGATCGAGAAGCAGCAGCAGTTCGTCGAGTTCGTCGATGTCGCGAGCGACGAGTTCGACGAGTTCGCCGAAATCGAAGAGGTTAACGACGACGTCGAGCGGCAGCGGCAGCGGCAGCGGCAGCGGCAGCGGCGCTTCGAATTCGAATCATCATCAACCGGTGGTGCACAGCGACGATAGGAGACCGCTCGCGATATGCGTTAAAAATTTGCCGGCGCGTTCGTCGGATACGTCGTTGAAGGACGGTCTTTTCCACGAATACAAAAAGCACGGCAAAGTGACGTGGGTGAAAGTGGTCGGTAAGGATGCCGAAAGGCACGCCATAGTGTGTTTTAAAAAACCGGAAGACGCGGAAAAAGCTTTGGAAGTGAGTTACGACAAATTGTTTTTCGGTTGCAAGATCGAAGTGGCGCCTTATCAAGGTTACGACGTCGAAGATAACGATTTGAGGCCGTACGAGGCCGAAATCGACGAGTACAATCCGAAAGCGACGAGGACATTGTTTATCGGTAATTTGGAGAAGGACGTGACGGCTTCGGATCTGAGGAAACATTTCGATCAATTCGGCGAAATAATCGAAATCGATATTAAAAAGCAAGGGGCTGTGAGTTCTTACGCGTTTTGTCAGTACTCGGATATAGTGAGTGTTGTGAAAGCGATACGTAAAATGGACGGCGAACATTTAGGTAATAATCGAATTAAATTGGGTTTCGGTAAATCGATGCCTTACAATTGCGTCTGGATCGACGGCGTTAACGAGAACGTTAACGAAAAGTACCTGAAAATGCAATTCGAACCGTTCGGCGTTATCAATAAAATACATATTGATAGAGATAAGGGGCAGGCGTTAGTGTTTTACGATCAAGTGATGAGTGCGCAAACGGCCGTTACCAAAATGCGCGGTTTCACGTTGAAAAATACGAAAATTCAAGTCGATTTCGCCAGCAGGGAATGTCAAGAATCGTTTTTCGAAAGGCTCGAAAAACAGGGCGCCATACTCGATAGGAGTATTTTCGAAGATAGAAGGGAACCGCCCCCGCCGAGGGTATTCGATACCGCTTCTTCCAGATTTCCTAGGTAAATTATTTATTTATTTTTTTTTTTTTTTTTTTTTTTTTTTTTTGATTTTTCGACATTTTTCTTCCTACTTAATTCATTTATACACTTACACTATTTACTATTCGCTAAACTATTCGCTATGCGCTAAATTATTTAATATTCACTAAATTATTCACTATTCACTAAATTATTTACTAATCACGAACCTATTTAATATTCACTAAATTATTCACTATTCACTAAATTATTTACTAATCACGAACCTTTTTAATATTCACTAAATTATTCACTATTCACTAAATTATTTAATATTCACGAAACTATTCACTAAATTATTTAATATTCACGAAACTATTCACTAAATTATTTAATATTCACTAAGTTATTTACTATTCACTAAATTATTTAATATTCACTAAGTTATTTACTATTCACTAAATTATTTAATATTCACTATTCATTAAATTATTTAATATTCACAAAACTATTCACTAAATTATTTAATATTCACTAAATTATTTACTATTCACTATTCGCTAAATTATTTTCTATTCACTATTCACTAAATTCTTCACTATTCACTAAATTATTTACTATTCACTATATTATTTAATATTCACTATTCACAAAATCATCAACTAATCACGAAACTATTTAATATTCACTAAATTATTTACTATTCACTAAATTATTCACTATTCACTAAATTATTTAATATTCACGAAACTATGTACTATTCACTAAATTATTTACTATTCACTAAATTATTCACTATTCACTAAATTATTTAATATTCACGAAACTATTGACTAAATTATTTAATATTTTCTATTCACTAAATTATTTACTAATCACGAACCTATTTAATATTCACTAAATTATTAACTATTCACTATTCACTAAATTATTTAATATTCACGAAACTATTCACTAAATTATTTAATATTCACTAAGTTATTTACTATTCACTAAATTATTTAATATTCACTATTCATTAAATTATTTAATATTCACAAAACTATTCACTAAATTATTTAATATTCACTATTCATTAAATTATTTAATATTCACAAAACTATTCACTAAATTATTTAATCTTCACTATTCACTAAATTATGTAATATTCACGAAACTATTCACTAAATTATGTAATATTCACGAAACTATTCACTAAATTATTTACTATTCACTATTCGCTAAATTATTTTCTATTCACTATTCACTAAATTCTTCACTATTCACTAAATTATTTACTATTCACTATATTATTTAATATTCACTATTCACAAAATCATCAACTAATCACGAAACTATTTAATATTCACTAAATTATTCACTATTTACTAAGTTATTCGCTAAATTATTCACTATTCACTAAATTATTTAATATTCACGAAACTATGTACTATTCACTAAATTATTTACTATTCCCCAAATTATTTACTATTCACTAAATTATATACTATTCACTAAATTATTCACTATTCACTATTTACTAAACTATTTAATATTCACTAAATTATTAACTATTCACTATTCGCTAAATTATTTACTATTCACTCAATTATTTAATATTCACGAAACTATTCACTATTCACAAAATCTTCAACTATTCGCTAAATTATTTACTAAACTATTCACGAAACTATTCACTTTTGACTAAATTATTTACTAAACTTCACTATTCACTAAATTATTCACTATTCACTAAGTTATTCGCTAAATTATTCACTATTCACTAACTTATTTAATATTCACTAAATTATTTTCTATTCACTATTCACTAATTTATTTACTATTCACTAAACGATTTAATATTCGCTACATTATTTACTACTCACGAAACTATTCACTATTCACTAAATTATTCACTATTCACAAAATTATTCACTATTCACAAAATTATTAACTATTAACTAAATTATTTTCTATTCACTAAACTATTCATTATTCACTATTCACTAAATTATTTACTATTTATGAAACTATTTAATATTCGCTAAATTATTTACTAAACTATTCACTATTCGCTGAATTATTTATTATTCACTAAATTATACACTAAGTTTTGGGTTCAGTTTTTGGAAATTTGTATCAAGCGCGTCCACCAAATTATAGATTCCATCAATATAATCGAACCGAAGACCGGCTTCACGGTCTGTATCGTGAACGAGTTCATAACGATATAAAATTTTCCTCCAAACTTATAGTACCAATAATTCCAAAAGAGTTTGCACCTCACTTTGAATTTAAAAAATTTGTTCCATGTTGTTCTTGTGTTTGTTCCAAAACGACATACGGCTAACAACGAAACTTTTTGAGAAAATTAAAACGTAAAATTTCAGTTGAGAATGAATTTTCAAAGTATCAGTGCGATCATGCAAATCTTATTAAAATTGCTGACGAGCTAGAACGAGTTCAAACTTGTAAATATTAGTTTCGATACATAAGAAAAGCTAATTAAAATAGATTCAAACGTCAAACGATTCGTACGAACCGGCGTATTCGCCAAAATTAATATTTCCATTATAACCGAACAGGACCGACTTCACGGTCCAAATCGTGGACGAGTTCGTAACCTTATTATTAATGGTAACTTTCCAACAGCGGTATATAAAATATAAATATTTTTTTTCTAGTCGATACGATACCCCCACACGTCCTCGAACATCGTCGTACAGCAGCCGATCGAACGCTCCAACCGGTCCGGTAACGGCAGCTTTACAATCACCCGGTACACCCGGATCCGTAACGCCAAGAGGTTCGAGTTCTCGATCGCGAGCCAGATTCGCCGATTATTACGATCAAACGTTGGAATACGCCGATAGACATTTCCGCAGCTACGACGAATACAGCCAAAGTTCGACGGCTTCACATGAAGATTTATACGATCACGAATATGGATTCGTACATGACGGCGGGGACGCTCTACAAGGTAAGTCGATAAAATTTCACCATCAGATGGCGCCAATTGCAATATTTTTTTAATTCTATCAAAATAAGAACAGGACCAGTTTCACGATCTACGTCAGAGGACGAGTTCGTAACAGTGAAGATATTCTTACATTATAACTAACCTAACCTATAAATGTGGAATAAGGTCGATTTTTCAATTTTTGTTTTGTTTCCGCGCATTTTTTTCGTAAATACGTCAAAAAAACTGAGATTTATAAAAAAAATTGAATATATCAATGGTACTGGATCGATTTGAATTTTCATTATCAATAAAATTACTTGTTTCCACGTATGAGTTCTGTCCGTTTACGATTTTTAAGAAAAATGCGTTAACGGTCGCGTGGTTAGGTCTTTACCTTGCGGTCAAATGGTCGCGGGTTCAAAACTGAACAGAAAATGCGCGATTTTGCATTTTTATTGTTCCGCAATAACATTTTCGCTTAAATTAACAACATTTTACAAATTAAATATTAATTTTTGTTGTTACAACCAGTTGTTTATACTATTTATTTACTTCTATTTCAGTTATTGATAACGTAGTGGCATTCGCCCCACCCGATATGAGAAATTTACAAAAAGAACGCGTCCATCTGCTCGAACAATTGGAAGAATGTCCCAGCTCGGGCGATGAACTGATTAGTCCAAAGAAAAGGATCAAGTTGGATCTATTGGATACGGTAATAACCAACGATGTTATTATCGAAGCCAATAGGGATCATCGGAAGGTATGTAATAATTTTTTTCAACCCCTTTCACGCCTTTACATTACAAAATAAACGAATTGTTAAATATAAAACCTCGGCTCAGCCTCGGCTCCGCCTCGGCCTCATCGATTAATCCAGATTTGGGTAATAATGTATTATTCCGATGAAATATTTCATATTATTAAATAAATATCTTATTTTTTAGGTTATGGAAGTTCGGAGGCTATCGGACGTAACGTTAAAACACCATTCTCGAAGACCGTCGATAGATTCAAGCAAACACGTACGTCACGACGTCGTATACGTTCCACATTCTGTTTGTAAAAGAAGAAAAACCGCTGGTAGCGATAGCGGTTCAAAAATTCACCATTACGATCATTCGGGATCGGAAAGCGTGGGAGGTTCTAGACCCGGTACGCCCTTATGCGACGAAAAACCGGAAAATTTTCAACCCAGTGAACCGAGAAGAGTACCCAGGGATAGAGAAGGACCTCTCACGTTACCGTTACCCAGATTCGCTGCGCAAATTATGAACAGAGGTATGATAATACTCGATTGTTTATTGCGACCTTGAAAATCTACCGTATCCCCTCATCGACTGATCCCAAAGTGACAGTGTCCCATCACGAATATTATGGAGACGTTCCTGCTCGGATCTAGAACATTCCCGTATCCTCAACTAAATATTTTCCTTCAGTTCTGGTTCTAATTGGCGACCCGTTGGTAAACAGACACTTTTGGTTCAGACAAAAAGGTCTCGGCTCCCTTTTTATTCGAAACCTACTGTGGTATATCTTTCTACCATCATTGATCTCACGTAGTACTGTCCAGATGAAACTTTAGGGTTTCTGGAGGACAGTATCGAATGTTTTAATGTTTCTGGTCGTAATCGGTTACCCCCTGGGAACAAGAACACTTCTTGTGCAGTCAAAGGGTACCAAACTTTGTTCTCCATAAGCCCTAGGGGTTCATCTACACCAGTTCTGGTGGTAGAAAGACATACCAAAGAAAGTTTGTGATAAAAAGGGAGCAAAGACCCCTTTTACTGAACCAGAAATGTTTTATTTCCCCGAGGGGGTAGGCTCCGAAGGATCTCGGTTCTCTTTTCGTACCGAACTTGTTGTGGCATGTCGTATTACCACCCATAGTACTACTTAAAGTGCTCTAGATGAATTCCTAGGATAACCACCTCGATTGTTGGAGACTTTTTAGCACAAGTCGCGTTAATATCTTCTTTCGACTTGGATATCTTGGATCAAGCGACAAGAAATTTTGTTACCAACCGTGATATCTTGCACCGACTTAATTTAAAAAGACCTACAGGAGTTTTGTTGGGTTGTTGTCACCTTAAGGGACACGTGAAGTCGCAAGGTTAAGAAAATGATGAGGATTCTGTTGCGTAGAGGACAAAATCTGTCAAAGTGCGAACCACCTTACACCTGGAAAGGTATGAAATAGAAGATGAACCTCTTTGACCGTAACCCGAACTTTTTGGAAGGAAATTAGTTGAATATCTCTTAGTGCCGGACCAAGAAAAGTGGAGCATCAGCCATGGAGCTATAAGTCTATATTAGCGACTGTATTTTGAAATAAAACGAGATTGAGGTTATAAAATTCACACCGGAAATACCAATACGAAATATACAGTGTTGCTAATTGTACAAATGTAAAAATAACAACTGTATTGGTGGGATTTAATTGAAATTCGTTTTTTTTTTTTTTATATTTCAGGTAGCGTCTCTGTAGCAGGTATCAAAGGTCAAAAAGACAACATCCTTTCTAGTCCACCAACGGCGGTGACGAGTCCGAGAATATCGAATCCGCGTCCTCCTAGTCCCGTTCACGTTCCCCCGCCGGCGTCTCCGCCTCCTCGACCGCCGAGTTTAAGTTCGAATTCCAGCGACAGCGACACGACCCCGCTAAGTCTCTCGTTGGACGAAAGAATAAAATCTCTCGACGAAAAATACGAAAAATGGTCGGGATCGAGAGCGCTAAGCGCGGCGGGCGGCGACGCTCTAGCGTTATTAGACGCCAATTTGGAAAAATTTCGTCAGAGACACAAAATACTCGATCTGGATTTAAAGGAAGTCCAACCGTCTGAAATAGTTAAATCGGTAATGGCGAAACGATCCGTTTTCGACGAAGATTTAAAAAGATTAGAAAACGTCGGAGAAAAATACGAACCGAAGGATTTTTCCTTTTTTCCCAGGAGTACGTTGACGACGCAAACTTCCTTACCCGCGATACCCTTATCGGCTCCGTCCGCGTTAAAACTCACCGCTACACCGACGCAACTACCCAAAACGCCGACGCTTCTATCTCCGAGATCATCAGGTATAATAAAATCGTTCTTCTTCCATACAACTCCCTATTTATATATTGAATCTAAATTCAAAATTTTTTTTTGTAGGTACCGGAATTCAAGCGGTTAAAGGTTTGCAGTATCCGTTTCCGACACATCCGCCGAATATAATGTCGCCGATAGTATCGACGAATTCTACGACGACGACGACTACGACTCAATTACCGATAGTTACGACGACGACGACTACTACCGTCGTCGTCGTCGTCGTAACTACCGCTATAACTACCGTAGCAGTTACTACGAGTACGTCATGTTTAGCAACGACAATTTCGCGAGGCGTTTCCCACGGTGAAAACAGACTGAAATCGTGTCCGAATACGCCGAGTGAATCGAGAACCGCTAGCAAAATAACCGTAAATAAAACTAGTGTAGTATCGACTTTAACAAGCGCGAAAATTAGTGAAAAGAACACGACAATCGGCGACGGGAAAATAAATAGGGAAGGAAAAAGTGATAAGATAACGGGGCGGCGGGATTCGAATTGTAATTCCCCGCGCGCGGACGTCAAAACGAGAAGAAATAGCGATACGAGTTCGCGCAGATCGGACGATGGTGATTTGGAACACGTTCAAAAAGAACGAGCGAAAAGCGAGGAAAGAAAACGCGAACGAATCGAAAAAATCAAAATAGAAAACGAAAAATTGGAAAAGGAAAAATCGGAAAGGGAACGCGTCGAACGCGAAAAATACGAACAAGAAAAACAAGAAAAGATACGATTGGAAAAAGAAAAAATGGAAAAAGAACGATTGGAACGCGAAAGCGAATTGGAAAAACAGAGATTGGAAAAGGAGAGGTTGGAAAAAGAGAGGCAGGAAAAGGAAAAAATGCGATCGATAGAAAAGGAAAATTCGGAGAGGTTGCAAAGAGAAAAAGAACAAGAACGAATCGATCGACAAAATAGAATAGAAAAAGAACGTAAAGAAATCGAAACGGAAAGAGAGGATAAGGAGAAAAGGGACGAACAAGAACGTTTAGATAATAAAGAAAGGAACAAATATAAAGAGGACAATCAAGATAAAAGAAAAGACGATCACAGGCATCACAGGGATATATCGGGAGATGCGAAACACAACGTCAAAGAAGATAAATTCGGTAACGGTAAAGATACGAATCAAATTAGTACGCAAGATAAAAAACAAATCGATAGAGATAGCGAAAGGAGGAAAGAAAGCATAAAAGAAAATCGAGATAATAACATACACGAAAAACAACATAAAAATATAACAACGACACATTCGGATCACAACAAACATCATCGAGAAATGTCGTCGGAAACTAGACATATGTCGATAGATTTGGATAAGGCGAAAAGCCACGATAAAGATCCTTCGAAAAGAAAAGAAAGAAATAACAGTTTACCCGCCAATATCGGTTCGAAAAGGAGATTCAGTACGAACGAAATCGTCGATAATAACGATAACGATAACAAAAAAATGAAATTAACCCATCACGATAATAAAAAATTGACGGAACGTAGAGATTCCAAAGATAGTACTCGATCGGGGGGTGACGACAAAACGAAAAATAGTAAACACAAAAATAACGTAACCGCCAACAAACATAACAGTACGAAAGAATCGGAGGAAAAGAGAAAGGAACGCGAAGAACGACACAAAAAACACAAATTGGAAAAACAGAAATCGAAAAGTAAAAGTCGAGAAAAAGAATCGAACGAACCGACGCCGTTATTAACCGATAAGGAATTTTTGAATAAATTGGAATTGAAATCGGTGGACGATAACGAAAAACATAAAAAAGAATCGAAGGAAAAACGTATGGCGTTCGAAGACAACGACAAAATGAAAAAAGAAAAACACGTCGCGGAAAAATCGATCGAGAAACATTGTAAAATCCGAGCGGAAAATGAAGCGGAAAAGAAAAAACGCGATAGAATAAGAAAATTGACCAACAGTTCCGATAGCGATTCGGACGAACCGAAAAAACATTCCATATTCGATATAGTCGACGACGAACCGGCTTATATATCGATGTACGATAAAGTAAAAGCGAGAAGTTGTAAAAATATGGCTAAATTAGAAGAAGAGAAACGACAAGAAAAATTAAAAGCCAAATTCACTCAATTGAAACAGAGCAGAGCCAAACGAGAAGAAAAGAAACGATCGACGTCGTGGGACGAAGATTCCGATTCGGATCATCACAACGAAATTAAAATAAAAAGATGCCCCAAAATGTTGATAGACAGTTCCGATAACGACGACGACGACGACGACGACGAAGACGACGACGACGACGACGACGACAACAACACAAATACCAATCGAAAATTAGATAAAAAGAAAGAAATTTATTCCGATTCCGATTCGTCGACGATTTTCAAACAACACGTCAAACAAGAAATAATCGATACGACAGACGACGAATCGAAAAATAAAAATTTAATATTAAAAACGACTTTGAAATCTCGAATAGCCAGCGATACTTCGGAAGACGAACGTAACAAAAAGAAACACATTTACCACGATCCAAATACCGCCGATCTAATATCTATAATACAACCTTACAATAATAGTATACCGGAAGATAAATCGATATTTAAAATGAAAGAAGAATCGATTAAATCGATTAAGAAAGAAAGAAGAAATAGCAAACATCAAGAAACGTCGTCGGAATTGAACAATTCGCTATTCAGCGACGTAAGTCAACCGGAAACGAAATTCAATAACAAACATTCGTTTATCGATATAACGACCGACGAAGAAAACCACGAAACTAGAAAAGAAAGATCCGAAAGAAGAGAAAAGAAACACAAAAAGAAACAGAAAAAACAAAAACATTCGATGATAATCGGCGACGAAGAAGAATTATCATCGACGACGACGACGACGACGACGACGACGACGACGACGATTACGACGACGACGACGACGAAACTCGAAAATCCATCGGAATCGAACGAAACCGCCGATAAACATAAACACGAAAAGAAAAAGGATCACGGCAAAAAAGAAAAGAGACGAGATAAAAATAGGGACGGTAGAGAGAAATCGAAAAAATCGAAAAAAAGCAAAAGCGAAAATAATAAGGAATCGAAACGCGACGGCAAAATGGAAAATATATTCGGTTCGCTATCCGAAGATTCGGAAAAGGAAATCAAAAGAGAAGCGACCGCGAAAATGTTCTCGGAACAAGAACAATATAATAGCGAAACGGACGAAAATAAAATAAAAGAAAAAACCGATCGGGAACGAGAAAGAGAAGAACATAAGAGAAAAAAAGAGAAAAAGAGACGGGAAAAAGAACGTCGTTTACAAGAAGCTACCAACGAAAACAGCATGGATTACATCGATATGGGTAAACAATTAGAAGCGAATATGCTGCAAGAAGAAAATTTAGAAACAAACAAAATCGCTGGCGATACATTCGAAAATATCGTCGAAAACGCCGATTTCCCTTTCAACGAATTAAACGAAAGTAAAAAAGAAGAGAGAAAGGACAACAAAGAAAAGAAGAAAAAAAGAAAAAAGAGTAAAGACGAAAAAAGTAAACACCACCACCACCACCACCACCATCATCATCATCATCATCACGATAAAAACAAAAAATCGACCGACGCGAAAAAATTGACGGAATCGCCGACGCGAAAAGACGACGTCGTCGTTCATTCGTCTCAACAAGATCCGAGCCTACCGAATATACTCGAAGATCAAAATCCTTTAATCGTAACGTCGAATTCTTCTCAAGAAAATAAACGCGAAAAATTATTACCCGGTTTCGGATCCGAAATAGACGAATCCGCCGTAAAATCAATATCCGAATTCGAAATAAAAAAAGAAGAAGCGATTAATAAAGAAGACGAAGAAAAATTAGCGGCGTTAACCGAAGAAAAACCGAGAGTTGTAATATCGCAAGAAGAAACCGAAGACGCCGTCGCGGCTTTATTAGGAGAAAGCTTCGCGGTCGGTAATCAAGAAGAATTTTATACGAACGAAAATACCAATTTATTAGAAGAACCGACGCATTCTCTAGTCGAAGATACGAACGTACAAGACGACGAAGAAATGCGACAAGCCGTACAAAGTTTAAGCGCTACCGATTTAGACGTAAAACCGGATACGCCGCAAAGCGAAAACGATCTTCAAATCGATACGGATACCGAAGAACAAGAAGAAATACCGAGATTCGAAACGAAAACCGCCGAAATATCCGTAGTATTCCCGACGAAAACGCAATATTATTCCAATCACGTCGACGATCGAACAACAACTTCGCCCGTCGCCGCTTTAACCACTAATATCGGCAGTCCCCCATCGCTAACGCCGATTAGATCTCATACAACTACGGACGTTATTAAGAATATGGAAAAAAATCCGTCGGATCAACAACAATGTTCGGTGATATCCCAATCGCAATGGTCGTCGGATAACAAATTGGAACAATCTGTTATTAAAATCGAAAAAACTACCGTTTCCGTTAAACAAAACATCTCGCCGCCAGTTATAACTAAATCTCAATGTAATCCGGGCGTATTGAAAATATCTGATACGCCTTTCCCTACGTTAACACCTCTATCAAAAACCGACCACCCGAACGTTCCGAATACTAGCGAAATAACAACGAAATTCCATCAAGTACCGGTATTACAAAAACCGTCCCCCATGCCGCCGCAACTACACAATTTACCGGCGCGTTCGCCCATCCAAATAAAACAATCCCCGATTACGGAATCTTCTAGATTAATACACAACCGGATACCAATAAATTCGATTACACAACCGAAAGCGATACAACCGACAACTGTTATATTACAACAACCGAAAGTAGCTCATACTTTGGAACCGCCGCCGAAACTCCTCGTACCGACCACAGATACCAGAACTAGAATGGTATTTCCAACTTCCAACATCCCGTCGCCGCAATTTTCCAATTACCCGACTAGAATGACGTTAACTACTAGTATTAGACACCTACCGACACAAGGACTACTGGTACCCGCCAGACAAATCAATCCGCACGCGTTTATAGGAACTTCATCTACGCCACAAAGTTACAACATTCCCAAACCGATCGAAGATAATCCGCCAACGATACACAGTTGTACAAATCCCGATCCGATTAGTCCGAAATCGACGGATATTCACCTACCAACCGAAACGGATCGTCCGAAACTCTCGATACAATCTAAAATTACGGATACCGCACCAAAACTTGCGGATATACAAACGGAAATAACAACTACAAATATAATACAAACACCGACACCGAAAACAATCGAACCGATCCCGAAATTAGTAGAAGAAAGTACGCCGCGTGTAACTACGCCGATCGTTATATCTACCCCGAGTCCCGTAATAGTATCCGCCCCAATCGAACCGATAAATAAACCCGATGTCGAAAATATCGATACCGAATCACAACAAATAAAAGAAGAAGTACAAATACCGATAAAATTAGCCATAGAAGCCGTAACGGAAGAACTAAATATGTCGTTGGAAAAATCTGATATTAAAAAAGAAGAAGTAGTAGTAGAAGAAGAAGAAGAAGAAGAAGAAGAAACAACCGCAAATATCGATACGTCGTCTACGGAAAAAGTAGAAGAAGAAGAAGAAGAAGAAGAAGAACACGTAGATAATACGAAAGAAAATATAAACGATATTAAAGAAATCGATAAATTAGACGAAGAAAAAACGGAAACGGAAAGTATAGTATCGGATATTAGTAAAGAACGACCGGGTAGCGCTAAAGACGATCCGCTCGATACGAAAGAAGACAGCGATTATTGGTCGGCGAAAGAAGTGAATATCGATTCGGTTATAAAAACTTTGTGTTCGGCGGACGAATTATCGGATCATAGCAGCGAAAACGATAAAAGCGACGTATTCGACGATAATAAACCCGTAGAAAGTAAAGATACGTCGATAAATAAAGAACGCGATGAGAAATTGGAAGAATTAGATTCTATCGACGAATTAAAACAAAACGTATCCGATTCGACCGAAGAATCCGCCGAAACGGAAACGGAAATTCTCGAAGAACCCAAAGAAGCGCCAATACTGCGTTCTAGTAGTAGACGCGGAGCTAGAGGGCGCGGAAGAGGCGGTAAAACCGTCGTTACCGCCGTCGAAAGAGGCGGTATACAAACTCGTCGAGGTAAATTGAAAGAATTAACGCAAACTACTTCCGTTACGTCGAAAAGAGGTCGAGCCGGAAAAATTCGTAACGAACGTAAACCGTCTAAAAACGAATCCGAATCGATTCCGACCGACGTATACGAATTCCGCGACGAACCGGACGAAACGAACAAAGAACAACGCCCCAGGTTAATAATAACCATAAAATCGCCGGCCGTTTCGAATTCGAATAATTCGCAAACTACTGCTACGGTAAAAGAAGTAACGAAAGACGGCGCCAAAGAGATCGGTAAAGAACAAATGAAAGAAACAACGTCTCCAACGGTAATAAAACCGATCGATAATAAAGATTTCGTATCGCCATCGACGGCGAATACCAGAAAATCGAGAAGATTACAAGAAAGGGATACTTCCAAAAATACCGTCGACGAAACAATCGAAGACGTCGTTAAAAATACCGTTCAAACTCGATCTACGTCGAATCAAAGAAGATCGGGACGACAAACGATACCCAAACCGAATAATATTTCCCTACCAGAAACGCCCAGAAAATCCCCGAGGGGAAGAAAAGGTAGAAGAGGTTCCGAAGCAACGGAAACTTCATCTTCAGAAGAAACCCCCACCACTAAAGACGATATTATTAAACCGACGTCATCGACCAAAATACCAGAAAAATCTAAAGAACCGATCGAAAAATCGTCAATGGACGATGATAAAATAACCGAACAAACATTAGAACCTCTAAAACAACAAATAATCGAATGTACCAAATCGACGGTGTTGCGACGCGTCAAAGGAGACGTTATAACTTCGAATCCAAACGAACCGACCAGTCTCATAGATCCCGTCACCGGCGAATTAATTCCGATGCGCGAAAGCGAAGAAGGCAAATATATACCGTTACCCGGTACGAATCCACCGCCGCCGTCGTCGTCGTCGTCCGTACAACCGATACTTAAAAAAGAAACGATCCCGACAAGAACACCGGAACCGGAAATTATAAAAACACAATTAAGCGTAATAACCCAACCGCAACAACAACAACAACAACAACAACAACAACAACAGGTCGTCGCAATAGTCCAACAACAAAAACCTCAAAGTTTGAAAGCTCACGTTTTACAAGCCGCTCAAACCGTAATAAACCCGACGATAGTTCAAACCAAAACTCCAGCAGAAGTGCCTTGTTCGAGCGTCGCGATTACTTCGAAAGCGACGCCTCAGGAATTAGTAGTAACTAAACCGGTTATATCGGTACCGCCGACGACGACGACGACGACGACGAAATCCGTAACCCCGATCGTTATAACGAAAACAATTACGCCGATTGTCGTATCCAAACCGGTTATTCCGATCAATCAACATCTAACTATAAATACGAATATAAATATGGGAGTGCCGTCAACGGCGCACCTATCGCCAAGACCGAATAACCCGATAAACGCGTCCACGAAACCACCTCCTCTTCCCAAACAATTGGCCAAACCGACGGTTCTATCTCCGGTATTAATACAAAAACAACAACAAATCCAACACATCTTACAATCCGGTAAACAATCGCAGGTTTCCAAAGCCCATCTAACCGCTCCGATGGTTAGCCAAGCTCAAATCGTCAACACGCAGATGGCCCACATAAAACATCAACCCGTTATGAAGCAACAAGTGATGATGACCGGCAAAGGACCGATCGTTAATAAAGCGTTGCATCAACAACAGATCATGAGCGGCGCTATACCGAGTCCGCCGTTGGGAAAATCCCAACCGCCTTTGAACAATCCCGGGAGGACGATGCAAGTACCGGCACCGGCTAAAGGAATGATGGATCCGCCGAAGGTGGAGGTTTCGATCAGCAACGTTTTATTAGGACAGCGACCTAAATTGTCCCCGCAAGGTCCGCAACGAATGATCGCTCAGACCGGTTTACCCCTTCCCGGATACGAACCCAGTTTGGTAAGTCGAGATCGTTTCGATTATATTTTTTCGTTCGTCTACTAACTGCTTTTTTTTTTTATTTACTAACACGCAGCATGGAGAGAGGAGTCTTTTAACTAGAAGTAGAAGCCCGCCGCCAGCTCATCAAAATTCTCCGTCTCCCAAGGTGATTTTTTATATATTGACGTCGCTTACGTCAACTTGGAACGTGCCGCGTCAAATATTTTTTCATATTTCGTCGATTTTACACAGTAAAACTTCGCTATTGTTCTGAAAAAATTTAATTCGCTGTCCATATTCCACCGCCGCTGCACCCTAACCTAACTTAACCTGACACTATTCTGACATCTGTCAAACTTAACCTCAAAAAGTAATTGTCCCGTATATATATACAAATATACACCAAAGAGACCTCGAATCGAGACTGTTTATCACGAACAAGGTCTAACGAGTAAAAATATAAAAAAAGATAATTATATACCCCGCACGCAATATGGTATTTTTAAAATAACCAATATTCTGTCAAACTTAACCTCAAAATTAAACGTTTTTATGGGAATTCAAAGTTAAAAGTGATTATCTTGTGCACCAACACTGACGTAACGTCAATATTGTGACATCTGTCAAACTTAACCTCAAAAAGTAATTGTCCCGTATATATATACAAATATACACCAAAGAGACCTCGAATCGAGACTGTTTATCACGAACAAGGTCTAACGAGTAAGAATATAAAAAAAGATAATTATATACCCCGCACGCAATATGGCAATTTTAAAATAACCAATATTCTGTCAAACTTAACCTCAAAATTAAACGTTTTTAGGGGAATTCGAAGTTAAAAGTGATTATCTTGTGCACCAACACTGACGTAACGTCAATATTGTGACATCTGTCAAACTTAACCCCAAAACGTAATTGTCCCGTATATATTTTTTTGTTTTGTTTAAACTTTTTCAGAACGTTTATGAAAAAATTTGTATTCTTAAACAATATTTAATGTATAAACGTTCTGAAAATGTTTAAACACAACAAAAAAATATATACGGGATAATCACTTTTTGAGGTTAAGTTTGACACATGTCACAATATTAAGTTGACATCAGTGTTGGTGCACAAGATAATAATTTTCCCTATTAACCTCGAATTCCCCTAAAAGTTTGACAGATGTCAGAATATTGATTATTATAAAATGGCCTTGAGTGACAATAATTATCTTTTTTGAACTTTTAACTTGTTAGACCAATTTTTCGTGATAAATAATTTTGATTCGATAAAGAATTAGTTAAAAATAACAAATAGAAATTGTTACAACTGATTTTTTATCGAAAAAAAAAAAATTAAAAATAACTTTATATTTATGGTAACGAAATAAACTGGTTTTGAAATACATATGCACAACAAAAAATCGCAATAAAAGCAAAATACTTTACAATTTCACACCGAATTACTACAAATTAATGAAAGTGTGCCCATCGGGGTCACATAACCTTAAAAGATTAATTAGAATACGTAGTGACGTCAAAAACATAACCTTGTTTTATTATTAGACATTGTTGTTTTTCAAATAACATTTTCTACTAATTATTGTTTTATCCACATAAAATGATCATTACAAAATGGCCGAAAAGTATTAAGTAAACATTTAAAAAAGAAGATATTTCATAATTTTACTTTTAGAACGCGAAGAAGACTTTTGGAAATCAAATTTTTCGAAATTGAAAATCGACAACAAACTAATTTCTTTCAAATATTGGAAGTGTCTATAAAACAGGAGTGTCTACTCTACCGCAAAATAATCAATAAACGAAATAAGAAAAACTATTTAACGATTGGCATATTACAATGTGATTTCAATAACTAAATCATTAAATAATTAAAATTTCGTATATTAATTTTCTTTATGGATGTTTTAGGGTGAAGCAATCGCACATTTTCCACCACCAGGTCCGTTACGTCCTCCGGATATCAACCCAGCGCATTACATGCACCCGAGTCACGTGATGCAGTATCAACAGTACTTCAGACAACACCAAATACAGCAACAACAACAACAATTGAGGTAAATATCCAACAAAACTCTTGTCGTTGATCCGTTACAAAAAAAAAATTCGTTTTCCGTAGATCCGGTGGAATGGAAAAAGTGGGAGACGGTCAAGAAGGCGAAGAGGCACCCGTAACTTCACCGCCGTTGGAATTGAGAAGACCCGGATCGGTGGGACTCGTTCTAACGGGTAGAAGCACCGCAGTACCGCATAGTTTACATTCACCGCACGATAGAACTACGGGTAAGATCGGTTTTTATAAAAACAAATCGAGTTTTTATTTTATTTATCGACGATTTTATTTATATCAGATTCACCACAAGTCGGTCAAGTTTACAACGTTCATTCTTCGGCGCGCAACAACCCCTACCACCACTCTAACCGTTACTACGATCAAGCGGAACCGCCGCCGGCGCACAGACCTCTAACCAGTCACGGTTCCTTGGCCGCTCTAGGTAGCGATCGCGGTCTCGCTCATATGGCTCCGATAGCCACGCCGGATAGACCGTTGAGCGGACATTCCGCTCTAACGGCTCATATGGGAAGTCTAGGGGATCGAGGAATGACTACACACATCGAGCCGCTTTCGGCGCACGGATTAATCGGCGCCGGATTAGGAGCGGCGGGGAATCTTATGGGAGCCGTCGCTCGACATATAGGAGCGGACGCGCCCGCTAGTCAAAGGGGATTACAAGCGGCGACGCCGCCGCACGCTAGTCAAGTACCACCGCAAGCCGAAAGTTTACTAATGTTGTTAAAGGTAAATATTCGAGTCTATTATTATTATTTTCGTTTCATAAAATATCTATTAATTCGTTTTTTAGCAATATCCGTGTATGTGGCAAGGTCTTTTAGCCCTTAAAAACGATCAAGCGGCCGTACAAATGTATTTCGTTTCCGGTAATGACGACGTTGCCAAATGTAGTTTACCCAAAAATACCGACGGATCGACGCCCCCTCTCAGAATATTCCAAAGGATGAGGTTGGAGCCACCCCAAGTCGAGGGAGTGGCGAGGAAGATGCAGGTAAGATTAAGATCCGCCCCTTAGTTTTCTAATACATAATTTTTTGTATTAAAAGGTAATCGACGCAATGGAAATGAAATATCCAAAAAAAAAAAAGGAGGAAAAACCGATATAAAGAGATAATAAAACGGTTTGGGGGGGACATTATTCGTATTGGGGAAAGGATGTAATAAATTTGGCCCCGATATAGGATAGATTCCTCTGCAGGGATGGAGTTGCGATGGATTTGGAACGGCAGAACCGAACGAAAAGATAGATAAAGAAGCAGAAAGAAGTAAAATAGACAAAAATAATTAGCTGAACTCAAATATAGAAGACCGACAAATGAACGAATAGAAAATTTTAAAGTGGAAAATAAGGATAGCAGACGGTAAAGAAAGAAATGAGTACAAGAAGGACCGTAAGAAAAAATGTTTTTCATGATCTACCATTTTTAGGACTTGATTTACCTTCTATTGTAAATTTTTTCGTATACAAACTTTTGATAGACGGTCAAAAAGAAGTAGAAGACAAAATTCCCCGAAAAGAAAATGAAAAACCGATGAAAAATGGTAGGGAAAGCTATGTAGGACAAGATAAAGACCAAACACGGTAGAAAATTAATAGGAAATGAAAGAACTAGACTATAAATACCAATTTGAACCGAAGAGGTAACTGTATGAATGAAATTAAAGAATTGGGGACGAAAAACGTAATATAGCGAAAGATAAGTACAAAAATCATCATTAGTACCGGAAATATATGAAGAAAAAAGAAGAAGAAACAGTTTTTTCTAATCTACTACCCATTTTTTCAACATGAATTCATCTGACTGTTGGTTTTTCATAAACAAACACTTTTGAAAGACAATTGGAAAGAAATAGAAGACAAAATTCCACAAAAAGAAAATGAAAAACCGATGAAAAATGCTAGGAAAAGCTATGTAGGACAAGATAAAGACCAAACACGGTAGAAAATTAATAGGAAATTAAAGAACTAGACTTTAAATACCAATTTGAACCGAAGAGATAACTGTATGAACGAAATCAAAGAATTGGGGACGAAAAACGTAATATAGCGAAAGATAAGTACAAAAATCATCATTAGTACCGGAAATATATGAAGAAAAAAGAAGAAGAAACAGTTTTTTCTAATCTACTACCCATTTTTTCAACATGAATTCATCTGACTGTTGGTTTTTCATAAACAAACACTTTTGAAAGACAATTGGAAAGAAATAGAAGACAAAATTCCACAAAAAGAAAATGAAAAACCGATGAAAAATGGTAGGGAAAGCTATGTAGGACAAGATAAAGACCAAACACGGTAGAAAATTAATAGGAAATTAAAGAACTAGACTATAAATACCAATTTGAACCGAAGAGATAACTGTATGAACGAAATCAAAGAATTGGGGACGAAAAACGGAATATAGCGAAAGATAAGTACAAAAATCATCATTAGTACCGGAAATATATGAAGAAAAAAGAAGAAGAAACAGTTTTTTCTAATCTACTACCCATTTTTTCAACATGAATTCATCTGACTGTTGGTTTTTCATAAACAAACACTTTTGAAAGACAATTGGAAAGAAATAGAAGACAAAATTCCACAAAAAGAAAATGAAAAACCGATGAAAAATTCTAGGAAAAGCTATGTAGGACAAGATAAAGACCAAACACCGTAGAAAATTAATAGGAAATTAAAGAACTAGACTATAAATACCAATTTGAACCGAAGAGATAACTGTATGAACGAAATCAAAGAATTGGGGACGAAAAACGGAATATAGCGAAAGATAAGTACAAAAATCATCATTAGTACCGGAAATATATGAAGAAAAAAGAAGAAGAAACAGTTTTTTCTAATCTACTACCCATTTTTTCAACATGAATTCATCTGACTGTTGGTTTTTCATAAACAAACACTTTTGAAAGACAATTGGAAAGAAATAGAAGACAAAATTCCACAAAAAGAAAATGAAAAACCGATGAAAAATGGTAGGGAAAGCTATGTAGGACAAGATAAAGACCAAACACGGTAGAAAATTAATAGGAAATTAAAGAACTAGACTATAAATACCAATTTGAACCGAAGAGATAACTGTATGAACGAAATCAAAGAATTGGGGACGAAAAACGGAATATAGCGAAAGATAAGTACAAAAATCATCATTAGTACCGGAAATATATGAAGAAAAAAGAAGAAGAAACAGTTTTTTCTAATCTACTACCCATTTATTCATCTGATTGTTAGTTTTTTGTATATACTAAATTTTCTATTCTATTCTTATGTATCTAATTTATTTATTTATGGTTTTTTCTTTGTAGATGGAAAACGAACACTGCATGCTATTAGCTTTACCGTGCGGTCACGATCATATGGATGTACTTAAACAGTCTACTAACCTAACCAGCGGTTTTATAACCTATCTACAACAGAAACAGGCGGCCGGAATAGTTAATGTCGCCGCACCCGGTACCACGCAACCAGTAAGTATTCCATTATCATCAATATTCATGATAATAACTTCTTTTTTCCGTCTTGAGTCATTCCGAATGTTGTAACTTCTTCTTGAGACCCGCAGTTCCAGTTTAAATACCATACCATCTGGTATTCTTTCGACTCGATCTGTTAGAACCCATTTCACCATATCTCTTCATTCCATTTCATCAAAATATCATCGGGATCTATTTCTGTGTTGGATAGGTGACTCCGTTTCTTATGAGGATGAGTTTTATCATCAAAAATTGAGTTATTACCATAATCAGCGAACCTTTTAACCCTTCCCATTGCCACGCATCTAATTCTCCAACTGTTTCAGCTCATATTTGATTTTTGATGACATTATTATGTCAAATTGAACTTCTGTAGTAATTAGTCCCAATAAATTGACGTTGTGGACACCTGCAGGTGAACCCGGTGGGTAAAAACTGCTCTAGATGGGATTCTGTGACGGCTGAGAAGAGCGTCTGCCATAGTAGTCTCGGTAAAACAGAGTCCCCCAAAGCTCTCCAAGTTTCTGATCAACTCGAGCATCCTCGGGGTATGCTTGGAAGCCAAGCTCCAAGTACTCCAAATATGGACGAATTTTGTAGAGTATTAAAATCTTTTTGGTGTCCGAAAGTGCTAATTCAATCAAGTGACTATGTTTTTAACCTCAACCAATCCAAACAGGACCAAATCTTGAGCTACAGGATTTGTGAAAACTGCAACCCGGGTCTTTGGTAGTTATAACTCAATCTATTTTGAGGTTAGGTCTTGATATGGACCCACGAACCCATCTTGAATTCCTAGTTCTTGTGAAGACTTTTTCCTTTGATTGTTTTTAACATTTACTCCAAGTTAATTGATATTTTTTGTTGGTTTAATAATGAATTGTTTTTTTTTTATTTTCAGCCTGCGTATGTCGTTCACATTTTCCCGTCCTGTGATTTTGTCAATGAGAATTTGAGGCGCATCGCTCCTAGTCTGTTGGAAAGGGTGGCTGATATCGCTCACCTTCTCATAGTTATAACTACGGTGTGATCACTTGTTGTTATCACTATTTATCAAAACGAAAATTGTGACTTTTACCTTAAACTTAATCAATAATATAAATTCGACACTTTTTCTTTCTCAAAAAAAAAAAAAATTCTACATACAAAACTCGTTAAACGTGGAGACGCTATGCCCGTAAAGATTTTTTAAATATACTTAAAAAAAAAATATTTCACTGTGATTTCTGACAAAATGTTATTACTATTATTAAAAATATGTTAAAAAAATTGAAAAAAAAAACATGCTAAAAAATAACTTACTACCTATTTAAGAGATCTCATATTGAACTTAGTTTATATATATATATATATAAAAAAAGAAGAAGAATATGTCTTTATTTGGAAGATCTTTATTTTCGTAAATATCTTGTAAATTTGTTCTATTTATGAAACATCCTTGCAATATTTGTAAAGATGTCCCATAAGATGTACAAGGATTTTTTTCTATTTTATTTTCGTTCTGTTACTTTGAACTTGGGCTGTTCCTCGCACCTTGTTTATTTATTTACACAACGGTAATCTGGTAACTTTTAATCCATCACAGAATATCACCCACTAACTATAAAATTATTTCCGATGATCAATAATTAGTCGGTACCACTACACTAACATACTGTTAAAAAGATTGGTCCTTCGAGCCGGGTATGATCTAATCAAGACTTGGGATAGTGGTAGTAAGTACGAATAATTTTTTTTGGAATATCATTTTAATTATTATTAAGTTTCCGAACAGGTTATTGCATCAAAATGCTAAATCAAAACTCTATAAAATGTTTTTGATGAATTATGTATATTCTATTCAAACATTTTATGAAGTATATCGAGTAGAACTTCTATTTCCAACTTTTTTTCCTCGTTAACCGCTTTCAAAATACTTTTTACTAGTTTTAGTTGATACATTTACATCATACAATCAGCTCGACAAAAAAATTAGATCTAACTGTGAGAAAAGCTTCCCGTGGACTCCTAAGGGTGCACCAGGACCACTTTGGGAATCACTCTGAGATAATTTCATGGGTTAAAAAACAGCTTTGGTAATAAAAATGTGTGATTTTGAAGGAGAAACCGAATTCAAAAAATAATCACAAAATCTGAGCTCAAAGCAAAGCTATTCAACTTGTAGGAACTTCAAAGGTAGGTAGAAAACCTTAATCAAAAAAATATTATGGATCAAATTCAACAAATAATCACAAAAACAGTGCTAAAAGTAAAGCTATTGAACTTGGAGGAGTTGGTCTGTTGAAATCCCACATGTAGGAATCAAAATCATCGTAAGACCTCTCTAAATTGCTTAAATGCATATTTTTATATTATACTTTTATTAAATTCATGAATATTATCACTTTTTTGTTGATTACTGAAGAGCAATTGCAAATGAATATTAAAAAACTGTCTTGGATTAAAATGTAACTTTGTATTACTTCAAGCACTTTATTTGAATTCTTTCTACTTCTCCATTACCCTCATTCCCTCCCACGTTTACGTATCGAATTTTATTTTGATTTTTTGTTAATATATTTGTTTCAGTTTACCCACCATTTTAAAGAATCGAGTTCTATAAATAATTTAGCGGTCAAGTTTTTTTTATAAATGAAGTTAAAGTGTTTCTGATTCAGAAAAAATTCGATTCTTTGATATGGTGTAAGGTGGGAGTACTGGGGAATATTTTATGAGCAACAGCCCGGATTCAAAGAGGTGGCTTTAAAGTTGTAAATATTAAAATTACACGTTACCCATTCTGTAGTTCGAAATATGGCTATTATAAATATTGAAGAAGAAGAAAAACATATAGACATAATATATATATAAATATGTAGCATAACAAATTCAATCATTTTTTTAAATTACATTGTAACATATATGTGAATATTATAGATTTTAATTTGAGCTTTTTTGATTTATCATCATTTCTGTACAGTGTATTTTTAGCTGTAAGTATAAGTTAGCTTGATTTAAAAAATGATAATATAGGGAACATTGTGATGTCTATATAATACTGTAAATTTTGTACATATAAAAAAAATACTGTGTATTGTGAGTATACATTATTATAACTATTACGATAATTTTACATCTTTTTATTTATCCCCTTTCCCTAAATGAAGTCATTAATTACCTACGCCCTTTAATATTCGGAAAATTGAATGAATACAGAATTTTTTGACATTTAATGGAACCAAAAAATATTCTCATTGATAGTTTTTTCAACTAAGGATCACTGGCAACTACACTTGGGCTATATAGTAAAAGTACATAAAGCGAAAAACGTGCTTTCAAACTTTAGATTCTCAACTAAATCTTTTAAATGTTAATAAACTAGAATTAGACGAAGATGTCAACAAAAACCTGAAGATACTGAACACACAGTTTACACTACCACTTCACCAACACTCACAATTACTCTGTATAATGCACGTTTCGATAACCAAGTTAAGTTATCGTCTTCAGTAAACTGAAACCTGTTTTATAAACCTCCTCGGTGAGAATCTTCACATTTATACTACTACATGTTTATTAAAAAAATGAAAATTCAGTACTAATAACATAAATAACCCTTCAAGCTTCAATAACTAACAAATTCTAGTTGTTGTCTGTGATTTCATTATGGATCTCTTAGTCTGCCCAATATACTTTCCATCACCATCACTACGGCTAATTTCATATATACCACTCCAAATTTGATATTTTATCCTTCGGATTACCCAACAATTGTAATGTATTACTGGATTTATAAACCAATAAAAAACCCACTCTGTTGAATATTGTGAATATATGATGTAAATATATGATATATTACACAAGAAAATTTACAAATT
This sequence comes from Diorhabda carinulata, assembly GCF_026250575.1. NCBI lineage: Eukaryota > Metazoa > Arthropoda > Insecta > Coleoptera > Chrysomelidae > Diorhabda > Diorhabda carinulata. Next base: position 1,224,594 of record NC_079471.1, read on the forward strand.
ATACAACAAATAATTAATAACATATAAATCTGTATGATCAAATACCTCCAGTTTAAAACAGAAAAACACGTATCAAAATATATTCGGAACAATACTCAATTAACTACAAAAATTCAATTATTTGGATGAGGATTGTAATTCGTCGAAGCACGTATTCCTAACTTGATCCGATGGTACATAACCCACACGAGAATATATTTCTTTATTACTTTTTGGACCTGGCTTCCATGTAGGTAGGTCGTTAAATGATTGTTGCTGTTTTTCTTTACTTTGTTTCATTTCCTCGTATTCTGTGATATCATCTAACTTTAATTCAATACTTGTTGGCGGTCTTCGTAACATCTTAACAATCTAGCAACGTACAAAACACTGTTTACAAAAATGACTGTAAAGAAATAGACAAAGTAATTATTTGATATTTACAATTTACCGTTCTGTCAAAATTCTACTTTATTTTGGAATTAGATGGCCGTGATATAACATCATTACAGCTAACATGTTAATGTAGTCACATTCAAATTATACATTTTTATATGTAGATTAATTACAAGTTCAAAAATTTCGTTTATCTTTAATGAGAAATTGATACAAATATAACATGTTAAAAGAGAAATAAACTTATAACTGTACGCTGACTGAGTTTTTCATTGCGTAAAAGACAATATCGAAATAAGTGCAAAAGAAGAATAGCTTCTTTAGTGCGGCGTTTATGAACTTATTTATAGACGATTCATACTAAATTATACAAAAAGAGGATAGATGAGAGGTGTATAAAAATGATAATTAAGAAACTTGGAAACCTGGCTGAAATATGAGCTTTATAAAGACAGGTGAAAGTATACAAAGAAGAAGAATTGACGTTTCATTTATCAACAAATATGTCCGCAGCATGAACGTATGATTATTATTTTTATGAAATTATTTAGTCTTTTGGATGTTGACGTAGCATTATGAAGTTTTACATATAAGTTAAAATACGATAACTTGAAAAATATGGCTGCAGTTTTAAAAAAACGAGCTCTGGCAGAATATAGCCAAACTATACAAGAAACACCTTCAGCTATACCAACGAAAAAGCTTCGTCTGGTCAAGAAACCAATATCCACAACGGGCAAGAACTTTGTAACTTTAGTTAATTTACTAGAAGAATGCAAAACTAGTAATGAAGCTTTAAATCTACTACTTCAAATATCCGATACAGATCTCGAAGCGACCGATATCGCCGAGGTTGTTAAAAAACTCGGCGATCACTTTAAAAATGAAAAAGAATCATCGGTAAGGGTGAAAATTTTATCCTTACTTTACGACATAGGTTTTGAAAATAATTCCGAAATAGTAACAATAATAGACGAAACAATTTCATTGATAAAAAATGATAGTTCTCATAAAGTTATAGCTCAAGGTATGAATACTATATTAAAATTAGGGGGATTGGTAACCGATGCGGCTATAACATTCCATAACAAACTAGTAGAAGTTGCTAAAGTGTACTTGAAAGATACCAGTCACATTGTAAAATCGAAATGTTTAGAAATACTCGGAGTGCATTTTCCCTTAAGTACAAACGAAAATACAGATAAATTAATACATTTAGTTAGATCGTACTTCAATCACGACGACGCACGAGTTAGATGTCAAGCTTTTTCCACTATGTTAACCTTACACGAAAGAAATTTCAAAATCAATCCCAATATTTACGTGGATGTAAGCGAGGCGTTAAAAGATGATTACGAAATCGTTAGATTCGTCGTATTGAAATTAATTTGGCTTTTGGGAAACACCTATCCGGAAAATGAAATTTTAGTTCCTGGTAGTGAACACGAAATAAGGTTAATTGATGATGCGTTTGGTAAAATTTGTAATGGTGTTACCGATCTATCTATGAATGTTAGAATGCTAGCTGCAAAATTATTAGGTAAGTGTGAGGATTATTCATACATATTTTTTATGTTTTATCTTGATTTTAGATCTATTTCATATAAAATGAATTTAAAATAACAATTTTAATATGAAATAAACTTAAAATGAACACAAACCATAATTAAAACATACAAAAAGGGGTCTAGGAAGTAAACAGTTTTAAAAAAACTTAATTTAACAATAAATAAATATTTTTTATTGATTATCTGTTGGTATTACAGTTTAAATTGAATTGCTAAAACTATTGTAATATATTTTTAGGGTGCTATATGAAAGTTTTGTCAAATTTTTTTCAAATTCTTAGAGAACAAAAACAAACTTTTATTAAAAGTCTTTACCCACCTTATAGTCAGAACTGCGGAGAGACTTTTAGTGCCCTAAAGGTAGAGTTTGTGTCTCCCATCGTAACAAAATCGGGAATTGAAAGTAACATTTTTCTTGAACTGGCCCAATGTCTAATTTTTCCAAAATCTATCTAAAACTTTATAAAAATTCGTGATTCGAACTTAAATTTTCTTAAACACCTCCAGACCAATAGGTTTAAAGGACTAAAAATTGCAATTTAGGTTAGGTCTATTCAATTAGAATGTCAAAATGTCTACCACAGAACTAGAAGTAGCTCTGATCACGATGTCAATTGTCAAGGTTCCTACAATGTGAAAGGTTGAATAAAACTCAATAAGGAAATGACGTCACTGACGTTTAAGTTTATAGTATAAAATGCAGTTTTTTCGTTGTTTGGTTTTGGATTTTTAAAATTATGTAAAAAATTAGCTCTACTATATCTTCAGTTTAGTTTTTTATCGTTCTCACATACATGTAACATATTCAATTAGAATGTCAAAATTTCTACCACAGAACTAGAAGTAGCTCTGATCGCGATGTCAATTGTCAAGGTTCCTATAATGTGAAAGGTTGAATAAAATTCAATAAGGAAATGACGTCACTGACGTATGAAGTTTATAGTTTTTTCGTTGTTTGGTTTTGGAGTTTAGTTTTTTATCGTTTTTTTTTTTAACTTGTTTCTACAGGTACGATGAAATTGGTGAGCCCGAAATTTTTGTGTCAAACGTTGGATAAAAAATTAATGTCGAATATGAGAAGGAAAAGGACGGCGCACGAACTCGCTTGGGAGAACGTGACTAGCGGCGAATGGGCCAGCGGCAAAAAATGGGCGGACGACGCCCCCAAAGAATTGATAGACGCCGATAGCATCAGCCTGATGAGCAGCGGCGCTTGCGGGGCGTTCGTGCACGGATTAGAAGACGAATATTTGGAGGTTAGATCGGCCGCGGTGGAATCCCTATGCCAATTATCGATAACCAACCCGAATTTCGCCAACATGGCGCTAGATTTTCTGGTCGACATGTTCAACGACGAAATCGAAGACGTCAGACTCAAAGCCATCGACAGTTTGAGGTTGATATCCGAACACATAATTTTAAGAGACGATCAATTAGAGACGATACTAGGAGCCCTCGAAGATTTTTCCCAAGAAGTCCGAGAAGGTTTGCACGGGATGTTGGCGTCGTGCAGGATGTCGACGTCGGCCGGTTTGAAAATGTGCGCCGAAAAATTATTGGACAACCTGAAGCGGTATCCGCAAGATAAAAGATCGACTTATCGTTGTTTGCAGATGATCGGCGTCAAACATCCCGAATTGGTTTTGCCGTTGGTGCCGCAATTTTTGAATATACACCCGTTTTTCGATACCGCCGAGCCGGACGTCGAAAACCCCCAATACATATGCCTCCTTATACTGATTTTGAACGCCGCCAAACGGTCCCGCACCATAGTGCAACTATTGGAGCCGCACACTCTAAAGCACTACCTCTATTTGCGGGACACCATGACTCAGTACGTTCCGGTTCTGAACCCGCCGGACTCCAAACTCGATAACGTCGTCGGGCCCGATCCGACCGTCCCGGAAAGCTTGAATTTCTTGAATAACGTCATCAACAATTTGGATATATCGGATAAGGTGCACGGTTCGTTATTACAAACGGCCAAAGATCATTTGAACAGGCTGAGCGAGATGGACGGCGGCGTGGCGGGCGCGGCGCAATTCACGTCTCTCTACATATCGGCCCAATTGGAAATACACAAAATATTGGAAAAGGGTTTTTGGGCCAATCCGAGTACGTTGGCTACGCAACAGTCGCACAATTTGAGGACCGGCATAGAAAATTTGTTGCAATTATGTTTGAAGTTGCAATTTTTCTTCGTCGGACTCACCGCCGTCGAACAGTGCTCGGTAAAACAGGTTAGATTGCGAGCTCTGGCTCTGAATTTGGTTTACGTGGTGAAAGGCAGCAACGCCTCGGCCCTGGCGCCTTGCCATCATTTTTTGACGATCGTCGAGGATATGCAGAAAGATTTGGCCGCGTCCGGTTTGCGACCGGACCATTTTACCGGAATCGTTCTAACGGAATTGGCGCAATTGGAGGAACCCAAACCGGGAGCCGTGGCTAGGATACTGATTCCGATATTAACCGAAGCTAAAATGGAGAAAATACCGACGCCGAATATCGATATCAAGATGAGTTCGGCTGTGATATTAGAGCCGAGCAATCGATCTGATACGTCGCTTAAATTTACGGCCGGTTTGATAATGTCGGTGCCGTTCGAAGCCGAGTTGGTGAATTTGATCGATCCCGGTAGGGTGCGTCTTAAAATTAAGTATCCCGATCAGAGGACGCAGATCGTTTTGCCGAGGCCGGCTCACATGAAACCTTTGTCGTGCGACAAATCGGGAAACGGCGACGGCGTCGGTTGTAACGTTAGACTTTTGACCTCGGTTTTGATATCTCATCAAGTTTGGTCGGAAGCTTGTGACGTCGAAATCAACGTGGCTCTAGCTATACCGGAAGCTGATATAGGAAAGAAGAAGAATATGGCGGAGGTAAGTCCGACTCTGTTGGATTTGTGTAGGCCTATCAAAGTTGGCGTTGCGCCCAAACCGATCAAGAAAACTTTGTAATTTTCAATGGAAAAATTTCGTTTTCGTAATAAATCGATTTGTAGTTCGGCATTTCATTTTTTTTTTCTCCCATTATCCTAATTCAAGACGAATAAGTCGTTAAGGTGTGATAAATTGTCAAAATCAGTCTATTCCCATTTAAAAATGGCCGCCGTGGGGTAAACAAATGCTTTTACCGGGAATTTCAGTGTGATTCTGACACTAATTCCCATTTAAAAATGACCGGTGTGGGGTAAACAACTGTGATTCTGAAACTAATTCTCATTTAAAAATGGTCGACGTGAGGTAAACAAATGATTTTCCCGTTAATCTTAGTGTAATTCTGAAATTGATTCCCATTTAAAAATGGCCGCCGTGGGATAAACAAATGCTTTTCCCGTTAATTGCGTTGCTATTCGGAAACTAATTCTCATTTAAAAATGGCCGACGTGGGGTAAACAAATGCTTTTCCCGTTAATTGCGTTGCTATTCGGAAACTAATTCTCATTTAAAAATGGCCGACGTGGGGTAAACAAATGCTTTTCCCGTTAATTGCGTTGCTATTCGGAAACTAATTCTCATTTAAAAATGGCCGACGTGGGGTAAACAAATGCTTTTCCCGTTAATTGCGTTGCTATTCGGAAACTAATTCTCATTTAAAAATGGCCGACGTGGGGTAAACAAATGCTTTTCCCGTTAATTGCGTTGCTATTCGGAAACTAATTCTCATTTAAAAATGGCCGACGTGGGGTAAACAAATGCTTTTCCCGTTAATTGCGTTGCTATTCGTAAACTAATTGTCATTTAAAAATGGCCGACGTGGGGTAAACAAATGCTTTTCCCGTTAATTGCGTTGCAATTCGGAAACTAATTCTCATTTAAAAATGGCCGACGTGGGGTAAACAAATGCTTTTCCCGTTAATTGCGTTGCTATTCGGAAACTAATTCTCATTTAAAAATGGCCGACGTGGGGTAAACAAATGCTTTTCCCGTTAATTTCGTTGCTATTCGTAAACTAATTCTCATTTAAAAATGGCCGCCGTGGGATAAACAAATGCTTTTCCCGTTAATTTCATTGCTATTCGTAAACTAATTCTCATTTAAAAAATGGCCGACGTGGGGTAAACAAATGCTTTTCCCGTTAATTGCGTTGCTATTCGGAAACTAATTCTCATTTAAAAATGGCCGCCGTGGGATAAACAAATGCTTTTGCCGTTAAGGTCAGTGTCGTTTGTAAGACTGACACCAAATCAAAAATGGCCTGCGTGGAAAATAAGCAAGATTCAGACTAAATCTCTTTGCAGACTTATCTTTCTTTGGGGTAATTTTCTTTTCTGCTACCATTGATTTATCATTTTGCAGCTTCTAAAAATATTCACTCGTATCTGATAAACTTGCACGCAACAATGGAAGTTAATTTACAAAAGCAAAAACTAACGATTCTAAATATCTTCAAAACTTACGACTGACTAAATAGTATATGAAATCCACGTAAAATGGAAAAAATCGGGAAAATATAACATGGATACACAAGAAAAAGTCAATGGTTTACCCCACATCCATCATTTTGACGTATATCGGCCATTTCCTTAGATTTTCTAGTATTCATATAAATCAAATCAAAAGTTCTGTCAACTCTGTAGAAAAAATCGATATAACTAATATTCCAAAGATCAGTAATTAAAAAAGAAATTTAACTTTCTTAATTATGTGTATACCCCGTTTTTAAACTAGAAGAAGAATTTTAGAAAACCATACCACTAAAAAGTTACTAGGAAATAATGACTACAAAAAATAATAGTTACAGATAATTTGATTCCACTTAAAAAAGTATCAAGATATCTAATTAACCTGATAATAAAAATTGTATACGGGCCAGGCCATACCTGTATTCCAACATACTAGAAAGCAATTTGTTGCGAATTTTATCTCGAAAATAATTAAAAATGTACTTTTCTAATTCGATATAGTTTTGGGAGAAGTTTAACTATCAGGCAAAACAAAATATTTGCATAAATTTTTAGATCATTTAAAAAAATTAAAATATCGATTCATAAATAAGAGTTAGGTTAGGTTGTCTACATTTAAAATTTACAACTAATTCATTTCGAAGATACATTTTGTATTATGTACGATATACAATTGATTTATTAATTTATAATACAAAATTAACAATCCAAAAAGTAAATATATAAAAAAAAATTGACTTACTTAACGTTAAAGCCGATTCATGAACTTAACTTTTCGTTTGCTGTGGCAAAATTAAAAACATTGAAATGTATAAGTTCGCAGTTGGTGGCTTTTAAACATAAACAACTTTTATTTTTTTCCGTCGGCCATTCGTAGCAATAAAAAACAACCAATCACTTCCGTTTGTGTTTGTTCCAATAAAAAAAACTGTTATAATCGATGAATACCGGATTACAAACAAAAATATTCCGAGAACAAAAAACAGAACACACGTCAAAAATAATAACAATTTTTTTAGGTTAACGGTAGCAACGTCAAGTTTATGAATAGGATCAAGAGACGTCAAATGTCATCCGCGAACAACAAAGGCAAGAGAAATGTCAAGTTACTTTCCCAGTTTTCCAAAAACTCACTTTTAAGTAAAAATATCCCATATTTAAATGATTTTTAACACTTTTTTACGTTTTAGTAGATTTCAAAACGCTCTACACTTTCCTCACCCACTGTAGTTGTACCATAACCATATTTTACATATTAAACTACTTGACTAATTTATTTTGTAATATTTATTATTTTACTAACGAATTACTAATTAATATTTGAAAAAAAATAATTAATGATAACTTATTTCCATTTTAATAAAAGTCAAACATGTAATATGATAATAATAATGGTACATAAACGATCTTTTTCTATAAACTTCTAAATATTTGACCGAATTACTTACACCGCCATCTGTCAGATTAATGCAACACTTATATAGAAACGTATATCAAATAATTTGGAGCAACAGGTTCTTTGTTATCGTCACGTGACTAAAACTTTACTATAAAAAAACATTTGCTCATGCGCTATAGATCTATTTCCATTATACGTCGTTTTAATCGTATGTTATAGCGGCTCTACTAATTCTTGAATAATGAATATTTGTTGGTAGATAGGATCTCAAATGCATTGTAACATGTGTTCAACTGAGTTAGAGGGAACCGGAATGAAGAATTCATTCTATACACTCGCTTCTCGGTTTAAAATTTGAAGCGGCTTTTCGTTGTCTGGCGAGTCGTCGATTCCCTCACTTCGAAGACGTTGAGTGTTAACTGTGTTGGTTTAAGACGATTCAGCGAAAGGTTAACGTAATTTTTGTTTATAAACACCGGTATAAAATTCATTTTTCATAACTATGACATTTAAATATTTAATTCGGTGTGAACTTTTGATGTGTTTTTTATTAGTATCGCGTTTAGTGAGATATTGAAATATCCGGGTGGCAGTGAATCAATTTATTAACTGATGGTATAAAGATTTTTGTGTGGTGTCAACATGTGGTTTTACCATTATTTTATAACGATGGTTTTATTAATTATTGACACCGGAGTTGGATGTTCTAATAGTACAACAGGTAAACTTCCTAATTTTTATTATTATAAATTATTTCGTTATTGAAATGTCGAGGCAAAATAACCTTCACTAATAATTTATTAATTAATTAACTTCGTAGTATATTGGAAACTTATTTTTTTGCAAATTTCACGAGGAAAAATCATTTTATATAAAAATACTTGCGTAAAAAGTTTCTAAAGTCGTAAAAAAATTTTTGTATTAGTTTAAAAAACGTGTAAAAACAAATTTTTGAAACTTAATATTGATAATAAATCACAGTTTGTTAAAAAAATTATTTAAAAATGTCTTGGTGGTTTTATACAGACTGACATGGCGTAATCTGTGCTCATAACCTCACAAAATTGAGAAATTAAACTAAACAGTTAAAAGTTGATTTAAATTCACTATTATTTTTTTCTGCATGAACTACAAGTACAATTTAAGTGTTTTTCAACAAGTAATTTTAATTTTTGATCATATTTCTAGTGATTCTGGGTCGAAATGTTTCTGAAACTTGATTTAATTATACTAAGCTCAAGTTACAAAGAGGGTTTATGTAAACAAACGGGTATATCCTGTATTTACAACATTAATATTAATCATTTAAATAGTTATTGTTAAATCTTTTATCGTGTTATCACGATATTTCTATTAAGCTTAATAGAGCGAGTTAGGTAGTAGATGATTACGCACCCACATATTTAGTAGGTCAGGTTAGGTTAGGTACAATCAATGTGAGTGAAACTTATTTATGACTCACTTTTTTTCTAATATTTATAATAGTAAACGTCGCAAGAAATATATTAAGGAGGTTAATATACAGAAAGAAACAACGTCAACGTAAATTAATTACCGTTTTTAATTGTGGTATATAAATTTTGATAAAAAACTTGGCAATTCTGTAAATTATTTCACTATAAAACAAGACAGTTTATTTTAGGTTAAGATATTTAATTAGGTTTTGTAAATCACGTATTTTTGGATTTATTTGAAATTTTATGAGTTAATTAGACTTTATTTTGTTATAAATCTCACAATTACACTACTTTCTCAAGGGTCATTTTAATATGACGTTACAACCAGCCGCCATATTGTCATTAAAATTATGGTTATATTAATGTTTTGTTTTCGTGTTTTTGAAAAAAAAAAAAATATTAATTTTAATAAAAAAAAACGCTCGAAACAATCAATTCCCACAAATAAAATCAAATCCACCACGACAATATGTCCCACGGCTCAAATCACGACCTATTAAGGACCTATCTGACGCCATATTGGAAAATTTTGACATGTCATTTTAGAAATGACCGATTAAAATATGTCGGTGATAGATCATCATTAGCGAATCATTTATTTAAAAATATAATAAACATCATACTCTATATTTTAAAATCCATTAACTCATTATTAAATCTACACTATTTAGGTTATAATTGCCTCTATGAATGACGAACGATGTTTAAATGCGTTGTTGTCATGTTTAACATTACTTACGAGATAATTGGAATATTCTAGATCTTTAATACCAGTGTGGTAATTTAATTAATATAATTAATACTAAACCTTCTACTCTGAGAAGATGATGACGTCACAAGATGAAAGATTACAGCGCTGTCATGTTTTTTTATATTAGTTGATAAAATAACTGTTTAGTAATTAAAATTATTGTTATTTATAAATTAAAAGAAACAAAACCTGAACGATTTAACGAAATAAATGTAAACAAACAATGATAACTATTTCGACAATGTTGATTTGTCAGCATTGTCAAGTGTTACCAACTGTCTAGATTTAATTTACCTGTCTATCGAGTATTAAGTGTATTTTGGCCTTGTTATCTCGTTCACTATGAAAATAACTGCAAATCATCTTTTTAAAATGAAATTATTTTAATCTTTTCATGTTATTATATAACAAACAGTTTAATTCAGTTATTTCTCGTCTAGCTATATTTGATAATAAACCGGAAGATGTGGCAACGGCGCGACTATATGGTAGGTGTAATCGCTCGCGTTCAAACTGAATATGGTGACGTGGCATTATGCAGGTGGCCACTAATCTCGATAAAATTTAATTTCCGAGTTGCAAAAAACTGATGACCACCTACATGGGATTTGTAAGAATGTTTTTGTTTAGCCGATTTTGAACTAAATAAATAATTGCAATCAAAAAGTTTCAATATGAAATTAATAACTCTTTTAGTGGCTTTACATGACAATACGTGGCTGTATTATTAGAATATAATAGTTTTTTCTTTCCTAAAATTTATTCCCGAGAGAAAATTAACCAGTTCATCCTATAAATTGACGTTCCAAATTTAATTACACATATTTTTTAAAACAAAATGGATGTAAAGTAACCGTCCCTTTGGTTTTATTTGGACAACCGTGTATTTGAGGAACGTGATCCAATTTCTTGTCGTTAAAAGGTGAAATGTGTAGAGTTGTTAGTTTTATCGTGAAGAATACATTAATTTTCAGAAGCCCACGGAGTTACGTAAAAGAATACCGTCGATGAAATTGAATACGAATGAGGAAGGGAATTTTGAAAGTGACCTCTACAATGACACGTTTCGGTGGCACGGGTGTTGGAATATTTGAGTTTTTTTCTCATGTTCAGACAATAGAAATAAAAACTGTTGTCAACTTCATAGTTGTGTTAAAATTACACGATACCATAACCTCTCTTGTTTTATGTTTAGATTTTTATGTCTAAGAATCCATTTAACGGGAATATTATCAAAAGAAAAAATACACAGATTCGTAAAATTCTCCATTTTGTTATGGAGATGAATTAAATAAAACTAATACTAATATATATTAGCTATCAAAAAATATATTAAAATAAAATTATCAAATAGTGAAAATATTTTCGTACACGACGTAGGTAATAGTAGCCATCTTGTCTGAGATGTCAGGGTCAATTTCTTACATCACAATTTACTTTTAATAGATGGCGTTTTTATCAATCACAGTGAAACGTAGTTCTCGTGCTTTTACTGAATATAACATTATAAAAAATAAAAAAGAAAGCACTCGAAATTGCTGGTTGTTAGGAAGCATACATAATTATCGTAACACTTAGTACGTGAATACCTGCTTCGCTACTCGAACGGTACGAGATGAAATAATAGATGTTCCGAGTTCGTAGAAAATACACAAAAAAAAAATAATTCCACACGGACTCGTTTTCCTAGAAAGGATATGTAAATAAAAGCCAGTAGGGCAAAAAAGATGAGACTCGAATAACCTTGGAAGCAGGTAACTTGGCAGGCAGGCACTTAAATACGGAGGTTGTACTTTGGATTCATATAGATCGAAAAGTTACATATAATAATATTGTATACAGAATGTCCTATTTCAGAGAAATGACGTAATAGTTGATTTTATTTAAGAGCAACACCGATTTTAATAGCTGTAATTTGCACTTAACCTTAAAAAACTACTAATAATTATAGGCAAAATTAAATTCATATTAGAAAAAAAAATTGAATATCAAAGTTCATAATTAAATACTTATTATTTCAAAACATATGTCCACTCAATGAATAACTGTATATATTCGAAAATTTTGCAGCTGTCAATTGTCATTTACGTTTTGTGTTGTAGGTTGTGACTAAGAGTCCATTCAACGTTATTTAAATGTAGATCTTTCTCAACTTTATACTACATTATATACAGTGTGTTGAAAGATCTCTTAATGTTATTCTATAATATATAATTTAAAACAAATAAATTCACAAATACAAAGTATTTGGGTAAAAAGTATTAGTGACTCGAATTACTTATATATTTTAGGTTCGATTGGGTTTAAATATGTCACAATATGAAATTTTTGATTTTATTTGATCTATTTATTCAAATTTTGGAACTACTGCGCACGCGTACATACGAGGAATCTCCATAATAACAATATAAGGAGCTGAACGTGAAATATTTTCACCAAAAAAATGTGCATTATAATATGAACTTTTTTGGATCTAATTGATGAAATGATCATAACACAATCGAAAACAAAACTAAGATAGGAGATATCATTTTGGGATTTAATAATTTCTTTGGTAGGTCTCATAAAACGAGATGTTTTTTATAATTTGGCAACAACGCTTTATGTAAATGCTGGTTTCTTATATACGTGCTTGCGCAAGCGCGTCATCCCAACCCGCTATCTTACTCTATTAGCCTTTTAGAGGAATTATTTTCAATTCTGAAGGTATTGTTAGACCTTAGACAGAGTAGACAGTACACGAGTAAAATTTTTTAATTATTTTTACGAAACACGTATTTGTAGAAGACAACGATTTGGCTGAGAACTTGTCATAGAAACAAATACATTGGGAATATTCTTCTTTAACGGTACATTTGTTATTAAAAATGTTTTTATTACCACTTTTATGTAGCACACATTATCCATTCGAGGCATACGTACTTAACAATATTTGAATAAATACTTGACACATTCTCCTCGTAACATATGTCAGCAGTCAAATGATTATTGTAAAGTAAATATAAACCCATTTTATAGAACTAGTTGAATTTCTCGTCTTATACAACGTCTTTGTTACAATATAAACAGAACGGTTTTAATGTGAATTACACTGTTAGAAATAGAAAGTTTCATTATTGTTACGCGCTATGGAAGAACGTAAAAAGTAGGAATTCATTCGTTTACGAAATTCTTTAGAACAATAATTGATTAATGTGACAAGACAAACGATTGTATTCAATTAAACAAACAGCTAATTTATATGTAATTAGTCCTTAGTACCTTATTATACGTTTGTTCATCAAGGTATATGTCGAGATTTCACTAATAATCGTTCACAAAAAATATAATCACTCAATATTTTTATTCACAATAAATAAATACACAATAATTTAGTTATATTTCTATTCGTGAAGCGTTTTTTTTCTTTCTTGGTTAAGTCTCTCTTCTTCTTTTTTAAAATCAACAATTCTCCTATAGTTCACCATAGATAAATAAAAAACATAGAGGGATTTTAACACAAGTTTAGTCAACTCTATAATATAATACTTTTAATAAAATTAATTTGTATTAGGAGAAACAGTAGTTTGATTTTCTTTTGTGTTGATCTTAATCTTCTAAAGTAGTAAACTTTGTAGTACTTAGTATTACATATATGACTTTTATCTTCATATATAGTTCTTTGAATATTTAGGTTTCCCTCGTCATAGAACGAGTATTAGATCACCTCTAAACAATGTTGTCAGATTTTCAAAATAGTCGGTATATTGAGAAAACTAAATTATGTTGAAATTAAATACTTTTAGCAGTGTATTACGTATTAGAAAAAATTTTCGGTTCACGTTTATCTTGATACAAACGGAATTTATGGACACCTACGTAAAACTAGTTGTTACGTTTCATATTATGCAATTGACATTTATACTGGGCGATGAAATTGTGTATGTGGAATCTAATCTCGACGTTTATATCGTGGTTATTTCGGTATGGCAACTAGACAATTTTATATAAAAAAAAACCCTAAAAAAATCACTAACACGATTCATTCCGTATTAAATTACTTAGAAATACCCCGTACATCGAAAGGTGTGGTAAATTAGTAATTATAATACACGTATAGTGCAATTATGTACGTGTAGAATATTAGAAAGTAAATATATATATTGCTGTAAGTGCATATGCAACAATTCCGACATTTCACGTGATTATTTATGAAAGGAAACAGCTTCTTATTCATTATTTTCATTATCTCGCTTATTAAACTGAATATTTAGCTCGCAATTCCGATAATTACGATGATTTTGATGATCTTAAAGCCGGTATCACACGATGCCTCCAACGTTGTACGATTAAACGCATCGTGTGCGCGGCTCATTCGACGGATTGAAACGTCGACCGAGGAAAATCGGTTGTTTTCACCAGATTTGCAATCCTAGTCGAAGGAAGTAGTCCAGGTGAACTCCCAGAGGTCAACAGAAGGCTTTGGAGGAGTCCATACCAATTTTCCGTCGTTAGATCACGGATTCTAACGTGGTCTCGGTGATTATCCACGGTTTAGGGAAGTTAATCCCAAAGTGAACTCCCAGAGACTCGACTGCTAACACCAGACTTGTCCTTCAATTGATTCTCGTTGAATGGTTTAGAGAAATCAATCCAAATATAGTTCAGGTGAACCCCATAAGGTCTATATCGACTTCATCGTTGGATAAGTGATTCTAGAGTAGTCCAAGTGGAACCCCAGTGGTCTAAGGAAGGCTCGGCAGGGATCTACATCAATTTCATCGTTATATCAGTGTTTCTAGAGTAGTCCAGGTGTCCAAGAGGAACCTCAGTGGTGCACAGAAGGCTCGGAAGGGATCTACATCAATTTCATCGTTATATCAGTGATTCTAGAGTAGTCCAGGTGTCCAAGAGGAACCTCAGTGGTGCACAGAAGGCTCGGAAGGGATCTACATCAATTTCATCGTTATATCAGTGATTCTAGAGTAGTCCAGGTGTCCAAGAGGAACCTCAGTGGTGCACAGAAGGCTCGGAAGGGATCTACATCAATTTCGTCGCCAAATCAGTGATTCTAGAGTAGTCCATGTGTTCAAGTGGAACCCCAGTGGTCTAAGGAAGGCTCGGCAGGGATCTACATCAATTTCATCGTTATATCAGTGATTCTAGAGTAGTCCAGGTGTCCAAGAGGAACCTCAGTGGTGCACAGAAGGCTCGGAAGGGATCTACATCAATTTCATCGTTATATCAGTGATTCTAGAGTAGTCCAGGTGTCCAAGAGGAACCTCAGTGGTGCACAGAAGGCTCGGAAGGGATCTACATCAATTTCGTCGCCAAATCAGTGATTCTAGAGTAGTCCAGGTGTTCAAGTGGAACCCCAGTGGTCTAAGGAAGGCTCGACAGGGATCTACATCAATTTCACCGTTATATCAGTGATTCTAGAGTAGTCCAGGTGTCCAAGAGGAACCTCAGTGGTGCACAGAAGGCTCGGAAGGGATCTACATCAATTTCGTCGCCAAATCAGTGATTCTAGAGTAGTCCAGGTGTTCAAGTGGAACCCCAGTGGTCTAAGGAAGGCTCGGCAGGGATCTACATCAATTTCATCGTTATATCAGTGATTCTAGAGTAGTCCAGGTGTCCAAGAGGAACCTCAGTGGTGCACAGAAGGCTCGGAAGGGATCTACATCAATTTCGTCGCCAAATCAGTGATTCTAGAGTAGTCCAGGTGTTCAAGTGGAACCCCAGTGGTCTAAGGAAGGCTCGGCAGGGATCTACATCAATTTCATCGTTATATCAGTGATTCTAGAGTAGTCCAGGTGTCCAAGAGGAACCTCAGTGGTGCACAGAAGGCTCGGAAGGGATCTACATCAATTTCGTCGCCAAATCAGTGATTCTAGAGTAGTCCAGGTGTCCAAGAGGAACCTCAGTGGTGCACAGAAGGCTCGGAAGGGATCTACATCAATTTCGTCGCCAAATCAGTGATTCTAGAGTAGTCCAGGTGTTCAAGTGGAACCCCAGTGGTCTAAGGAAGGCTCGGCAGGGATCTACATCAATTTCATCGTTATATCAGTGATTCTAGAGTAGTCCAGGTGTCCAAGAGGAACCTCAGTGGTGCACAGAAGGCTCGGAAGGGATCTACATCAATTTCGTCGCCAAATCAGTGATTCTAGAGTAGTCCAGGTGTCCAAGAGGAACCCCAGTGGTCTAAGGAAGGCTCGGCAGGGATCTACATCAATTTCATCGTTATATCAGTGATTCTAGAGTAGTCCAGGTGTCCAAGAGGAACCTCAGTGGTGCACAGAAGGCTCGGAAGGGATCTACATCAATTTCGTCGCCAAATCAGTGATTCTAGAGTAGTCCAGGTGTCCAAGAGGAACCCCAGTGGTCTAAGGAAGGCTCGGCAGGGATCTACATCAATTTCATCGTTATATCAGTGATTCTAGAGTAGTCCAGGTGTTCAAGTGGAACCCCAGTGGTCTAAGGAAGGCTCGACAGGGATCTACATCAATTTCACCGTTATATCAGTGATTCTAGAGTAGTCCAGGTGTCCAAGAGGAACCTCAGTGGTGCACAGAAGGCTCGGAAGGGATCTACATCAATTTCGTCGCCAAATC
This sequence comes from Diorhabda carinulata, assembly GCF_026250575.1. Lineage (NCBI taxonomy): Eukaryota > Metazoa > Arthropoda > Insecta > Coleoptera > Chrysomelidae > Diorhabda > Diorhabda carinulata. The sequence continues at coordinate 1,241,139 of NC_079471.1, forward strand.
AGTGATTCTAGAGTAGTCCAGGTGTTCAAGTGGAACCCCAGTGGTCCACAGAAGGCTGGGCAGGGATCTACATCAATTTCGTCGCCAAATCAGTGATTCTAGAGTAGTCCAGGTGTTCAAGTGGAACCCCAGTGGTCCACAGAAGGCTGGGCAGGGATCTACATCAATTTCGTCACCAAATCAGTGATTCTAGAGTAGTCCAGGTGTTCAAGTGGAACCCCAGTGGTCCACAGAAGGCTGGGCAGGGATCTACATCAATTTCGTCGCCAAATCAGTGATTCTAGAGTAGTCCAGGTGTCCAAGTGGTCTAAGGAAGTCTCGACAGGGATCTACATCAATTTCACCGTTATATCAGTGATTCTAGAGTAGTCCAGGTGTCCAAGAGGAACCTCAGTGGTGCACAGAAGGCTCGGAAGGGATCTACATCAATTTCGTCGCCAAATCAGTGATTCTAGAGTAGTCCAGGTGTTCAAGTGGAACCCCAGTGGTCTAAGGAAGGCTCGGCAGGGATCTACATCAATTTCATCGTTATATCAGTGATTCTAGAGTAGTCCAGGTGTCCAAGAGGAACCTCAGTGGTGCACAGAAGGCTCGGAAGGGATCTACATCAATTTCATCGTTATATCAGTGATTCTAGAGTAGTCCAGGTGTCCAAGAGGAACCTCAGTGGTGCACAGAAGGCTCGGAAGGGATCTACATCAATTTCATCGTTATATCAGTGATTCTAGAGTAGTCCAGGTGTCCAAGAGGAACCTCAGTGGTGCACAGAAGGCTCGGAAGGGATCTACATCAATTTCGTCGCCAAATCAGTGATTCTAGAGTAGTCCAGGTGTTCAAGTGGAACCCCAGTGGTCTAAGGAAGGCTCGGCAGGGATCTACATCAATTTCATCGTTATATCAGTGATTCTAGAGTAGTCCAGGTGTCCAAGAGGAACCTCAGTGGTGCACAGAAGGCTCGGAAGGGATCTACATCAATTTCGTCGCCAAATCAGTGATTCTAGAGTAGTCCAGGTGTTCAAGTGGAACCCCAGTGGTCTAAGGAAGGCTCGACAGGGATCTACATCAATTTCACCGTTATATCAGTGATTCTAGAGTAGTCCAGGTGTCCAAGAGGAACCTCAGTGGTGCACAGAAGGCTCGGAAGGGATCTACATCAATTTCGTCGCCAAATCAGTGATTCTAGAGTAGTCCAGGTGTTCAAGTGGAACCCCAGTGGTCCACAGAAGGCTGGGCAGGGATCTACATCAATTTCGTCGCCAAATCAGTGATTCTAGAGTAGTCCAGGTGTTCAAGTGGAACCCCAGTGGTCCACAGAAGGCTGGGCAGGGATCTACATCAATTTCGTCGCCAAATCAGTGATTCTAGAGTAGTCCAGGTGTCCAAGTGGTCTAAGGAAGTCTCGACAGGGATCTACATCAATTTCCTCGCAAGATTTCTAAAGGTTCGAGTGAATTTCTACAGGAAAACGGTTGGAATGTAGCTTTAATCGAAACCAATGTTATTTTGAAGGGAAAACAAATTTAAGAACCTCTGGTTCGGAGTGTAGTCGTTATATTTCGACAATCCCCGGACGATTATCTTCCTTGTCGCCTTCCATCGGATGTGGTAGCTGTTTCTAAAGAATCTGAATCCCCCGATTCCCCGTTACGCGACAGTCGATAACGGAAACATTCGAAAGATCCGATAAATCAAACTAAAAATCGTCGATTCAATTTTTATATTTACATAAAAATATCATTTAGAAGTAGACGTTTTCAAATCGGTTTCTTCTTCGGTAAATTCCGAAGAACTGGAAGTTTGAAAATCGTATCCGAATATGTGCGGTTTTCCGTCTCTATTTCGATTCGCATAATCTCCGGTTAAACTGGAATGACAGGCGTACGGATGCGACGAAATTTCTTTGTCCGTCGCCCCCGACAATTCATCGGCGGTCGTTTCCTCTCGACGAGAATGTCCCGGTGACGGATCTTCTTCGCCTGTTAAAGGTAACGTATTGTTAAATTAGTTTTATTGGAGCGGAATGGGTAGATAGGAAGTTTCCTCGTGGACCTCGAGGAATGGGGATCATATTGGGCTCAGAACCCGTCCTCGGTGTAGCTAAAAGTGTCGCAATCGCGTTCCTTGAGGATAGAGACACCTGGCGTGTCCGCTGGTGTATGGAGGAGGACGAAACTGCCTCCCAGAAGACGCGAGATGTCTCTAGTCTACACTTTAAACTCCCAGACACCCCCGATCGGGTGTAATTAACCGGAAAATCCTAACAAAAAACATTATTTTTAACTAATCCGTATTCTAACCTTCTGAATTCGATTTTCCGCGCCGGATATGACGTCGTTTATCCACGTCTCGGTCCGTATCTTTGAAGGAAACCTCCAAGCTCGACGTTTTGTGCGGTTTTCCCGAATTCGGCGACGTATCGTTAGTTTGTTCCAACGCGTATTCGTCGACATCGATTGCCGACGTTTCGATATATTCATCTTCGTTGTTAGCTCCGAGAATATCGCACCAGCATTCATCTACGGCGTCGATTTTGCCGCTCGGATGTTTTTTCTTGCAAAATTTCGAATGGGAAATCGAACCGGATTCGCTGCTGTTCAAATTTTCGCAAAAAACCATGTGTCCTTGTCTTGACGTACCACCTTTTTTCTGCTGTTTTCTACAATAGATACGAAATTATCTAAATTGAAGGGCAAAAATCGGGATCGGAGTGAAATCTAGGAGAAAATTGCTCTTAGAAATATCTCGTTGCTTGACATGATGCAACACAACGTGCAACGCAGCTAAAAACTGCTTGAATTGATGTAATACAACGTGCAACGCAGCTAAAAACTGTTTGACGCGATGCAATGCAATGCAAGATGCAATATGTCTCGATTAAAAGCATTATCAAACGGAATTTACTTAAAAAACGCTTGAAATGAGGCAATACAACGTGCAACGCAGCTAAGCACCGCTTGAATTGATGTAATACAACGTGCAACGCAGCCAAAAACTGTTTGACGTGATGCAATGCAATGCAAGATGCAATATGTCTCGATTAAAAGCATTAGCAAATGGATTTTACTTGAAAAAGACTTGAAATGATGCAATAAAACGTGCAACGCAGCTAAAAACTCCTTGACGCGTTGCAACGCAGCCAAAAACTGTTTGACGCGATGCAATGCAATGCAAGATGCAATATGTCTCGATTAAAAGCATTAGCAAATGGATTTTACTTGAAAAAGACTTGAAATGATGCAATAAAACGTGCAACGCAGCTAAAAACTCCTTGACGCGTTGCAACGCAGCCAAAAACTGTTTGACGCGATGCAATGCAATGCAAGATGCAATATGTCTCGATTAAAAGCATTAGCAAATGGATTTTACTTGAAAAAGACTTGAAATGATGCAATAAAACGTGCAACGCAGCTAAAAACTCCTTGACGCGTTGCAACGCAGCCAAAAACTGTTTGACGCGATGCAATGCAATGCAAGATGCAATATGTCTCGATTAAAAGCATTAGCAAATGGATTTTACTTGAAAAACGCTTGAAATGAGGCAATACAACGTGCAACGCAGCTAAAAACTCCTTGACGCGTTGCAACGCAGCCAAAAACTGTTTGACGCGATGCAATGCAATGCAAGATGCAATATGTCTCGATTAAAAGCATTAGCAAATGGATTTTACTTGAAAAAGACTTGAAATGATGCAATAAAACGTGCAACGCAGCTAAAAACTCCTTGACGCGTTGCAACGCAGCCAAAAACTGTTTGACGCGATGCAATGCAATGCAAGATGCAATATGTCTCGATTAAAAGCATTAGCAAATGGATTTTACTTGAAAAAGACTTGAAATGATGCAATAAAACGTGCAACGCAGCTAAAAACTCCTTGACGCGTTGCAACGCAGCCAAAAACTGCTTGACGCGATGCAATGCAATGCAAGATGCAATATGTCTCGATTAAAAGCATTCGCAGATGAAATTCGAGTGCTTGTTTTATGCAAGGTTCAAAATTATCGGTTTGGTGCAATTTGTAGCACGTTGTAGTCTTGTACCACGTCAAGCGACATCTAGAACCGCCGTAAACGGTTTCCAATAAACCGAATACCGATCGGGGGGGGGGGGGACGGTAGACGGTGGACGGTTGATTTTATACTTACTTTGAAAATTGTTCGCGTTCGGGATGAAAATAATCGGACTTTTCGGTTCTCTTACGTTTACTTTCGACCGTTATTTCGGATATTTCTTCGATCGAAGGTAATTTCTTCATCGTGGTTTTCGTTTCGATGATCGCCGGTTCGTTTTTATTCCTATAAGGAACGGCGAACGGGGGCGGGTAACAAATCGTCACCGATTTGTCTTTTTTCTGTTTGTTTTTTTTATTTTTTTCCTCGATATCGTAGTCGCTGGTGTAGGAGCTGCTGTACGGCGTGGATTTCGCGGAACATTTGCATTTGCCGAACGTCGATTCTCGATCGGATTTGTTTTTCGAAAATATCGACCATTTGCTGCGGACCGTGGTACTGGAGGAATAAACGTCCGGTTCTGGTTTGCGGTCTGGATCGTGGGGTTTCTTCCGATGCCTTCTCATTCTGTAGCATATAAACGCCGTGCCGACGACGAACCAAATTATTATTATTACCAACATTATTATTAATAGGAGCGACGGCGAATCTTTTTTGTTGTTTCCGCCCGCCCCGGGGACGGCCATTTCTTGTTCGCCTTCGGGTAGGCACGTCGCGTTGGTGAACGCGATCGCTCCTAGGGTTTTTAACGTTTCGTCCACTCGCAAAATACCGCCGAATGCCGAATAAAATTTGTCGTCTTCCAATTTTGGTAACACGTCTTTTTTAATCCAACCGAAAAAGTTGTTGAGGAATCTCTGTTGGGTTTCTGTTTCCGTTTTTTTCTCTTTTAAACATTGTACAGCACCTGGATCGAAAATGAAGAAGGTTTTTTTTATATATATATATATACAGGCTGTCCCACGACGAGTTTAAACCGGTTCTACCGGAAATCGACTGTAACTTTGTTATTTTATATGGAACGCCCTGTATATTAATACATTTTTGAAATCTACGTTAAATTTTAGTGTACTTTTGTCTGGAAACTTTTTTCGAAAAATGTATACTTTTTGAGTTATTAATTTTTTTGTAAAAAAATTTCACCACTGCAGACCCTTATAAATTATTTTTTTACGTGGATATCCTTAAAGATATGAAAATGGTTTCTGTTCGGTTGCTTTAAGCAAGGTCAGACGTATTTGAATCTATGTTGAAAATTTTTTCATTTTATACAGGGTGTGTATAAAAAGTGTTCAAAGTTTAACTTGATAAATATCAAATTTCTTTATTTTTTTAAATAGAACCACCCGGTTTTTTCTATTTTAATGCAAAACTTTCCGTATATGGTAAATTACTTATAATAAAATCATGAAAATTTCCACGTTTAGGTTTTTGGATACGATCTTATCAAGTAAAATATTCGGTTCTACCGGAAATCGACTGTAACTTTGTTATTTTATATGGAACGCCCTGTATATTAATACATTTTTGAAATCTACGTTAAATTTTAGTGTACTTTTGTCTGGAAACTTTTTTCGAAAAATGTATACTTTTTGAGTTATTAATTTTTTTGTAAAAAAATTTCATCACTGCAGACCCTTATAAATTATTTTTTTACGTGGATATCCTTAAAGATATGAAAATGTTTTCTGTTCGGTTGCTTTAAGCAAGGTCAGACGTATTTGAATCTATGTTGAAAATTTTTTCATTTTATACAGGGTGTGTATAAAAAGTGTTCAAAGTTTAACTTGATAAATATCAAATTTCTTTATTTTTTTAAATAGAACCACCCGGTTTTTTCTATTTTAATGCAAAACTTTCCGTATATGGTAAATTACTTATAATAAAATCATGAAAATTTCCACGTTTAGGTTTTTGGATACGATCTTATCAAGTAAAATATTCGGTTCTACCGGAAATCGACTGTAACTTTGTTATTTTATATGGAACGCCCTGTATATTAATACATTTTTGAAATCTACGTTAAATTTTAGTGTACTTTTGTCTAAAAATTTTTTTCGAAAAATGTATACTTTTTGAGTTATTAATTTTTTTGTAAAAAAATTTCATCACTGCAGACCCTTATAAATTATTTTTTTACGTGGATATCCTTAAAGATATGAAAATGGTTTCTGTTCGGTTGCTTTAAGCAAGGTCAGACGTATTTGAATCTATGTTGAAAATTTTTTCATTTTATACAGGGTGTGTATAAAAAGTGTTCAAAGTTTAACTTGATAAATATCAAATTTCTTTATTTTTTTAAATAGAACCACCCGGTTTTTTCTATTTCAATGCAAAACTTTCTGTATATGGCACACTACTTATAGTGAAATCATGAAAATTTACACGTTTAGGTTTTTGGATACGATGTTATTAAGTAAAATATTCGGTTCTACCGGAAATCGACTATAACTTTGTTATTTTATATGGAACGCCCTATATATTAATACATTTTTGAAATCTACGTATAATTTTAGTATACTTTTGTCTAAAATTTTTTTTCGAAAAATGTATATTTTTTGAGTTATTAATTTTTTTGTAAAAATTGCAGACCCTTATAAATTATTTTTTTACGAAAATACCCTTAAAAATATGAAATTTTTTTCTGTTCGATTGCTTTTAGTAAAATTAGACGTATTTGAATCTATGTTGAAAAATTTTTCTTTTTATACAGGGTGTCTATAAAAAGTGTTCAAAGCTTAACTTGATAAATATCAATTTTCTTTATTTTTTTAAATAGAACCACCCAGTTTTTTCTATTTTAATGCATTCAGGGGTAAAAAATAAGGCAAATTCATGTATACTTTCCTATACCTAAACCTTACCGTTATCCAGATATTAAATGTTTTCTGTAAATTTTGCAGGTGTGGTCTAAATTTTATTTTGACCCGTTGATACAAGCACTAAGACATTACAGAAAACAGGTTTAGATATAGGTACACATGAATTTGGCTTATTTTTTACTCCTTAATGCATTAAAATGGAAAAAACCGGGTGGTTCCATTTAAAAAAAAAAAAAATTTGATATTTATCAAGTTAAACTTTGAATACTTTTTATACACACCCTGTATAAAAAGAAAAAGTTTTCAACATAGATTCAAATACGTCCGACTTTGCTTAAAGCAACCGAACAGAAACTATTTTCATATCCTTAAGGGTAACTTCGTAAAAAAATATTTTATAAGGGTCTGCAATGGTCAAATTTTTTACAAAAAAATTAATAACTCAAAAAGTATGCATTTTTCGAAAAAAATTTTTAGACAAAAGTATACTAAAATTTTACGTAGATTTCAAAAATGTATTAATATACAGGGTGTTCCATATAAAATAGCAAAGCTACAGTCGACTTCCGGTAGAACCGAATATTTTACTTAATAACATCGTATCCAAAAACCTAAACGTGGAAATTTTCATGATTTCACTATAAGTAGTGTGCCATATACAGAAAGTTTTGCATTGAAATAGAAAAAACCGGGTGGTTCTATGTAAAAAAATAAAGAAAATTGATATTTATAAAGTTAAACTTTGAACACTTTTTATACACACCCTGTATGGAATGAAAAAATTTTCAACATAGATTCAAATACGTCTGACCTTGCTTAAAGCAACCGAACAGAAAATATTTTCATATTCTTGAGGGTAACTTCGTAAAAAAATATTTTACAAGGATCTGCAATGGTCAAATTTTTTACAAAAAAATTAATAACTCAAAAAATATACATTTTTCGAAAAAAGTTTTTAGACAAAAGTATACTAAACTTTTACGTAAAATTCAAAAATGTATTAATATACAGGGTGTTCCATATAAAATAACAAAGTTACAGTCGATTTCCAGTAGAACCGGAAGTCGGCCATCTTTAAAAATATTTTAGTTAAAAAGATCGTATCCGAAAACCTAAACGAAAGACGTGAAAGGAATAATAATAAATACGACGAAAGAAGATACCAAGATGCAAACGAAATATCAAAAAGTTAAATTGGAAGACATACTGTATAAGCAATAAGAAAAGTCGAAACTAAATGGCGGAAGTACACGCCATAGGAAGAAGATGTGGAGACCGATAACTAAACTCGCATAAAACACCAACTTACCTATAAAAAATTTCATCAATATGTACGAAACTTTCCTCGATTCGATGTTTCTCAGTGGATACCTTTTGAAAGGTACCGCTATCGAATTTGGTCGTACGGTTGAATCGAAAAAAGGTAACGGAAAATCTATGTGCGATCGTACTACGACCCCTGTGACGTTATCATCTTCGGAACGGCGTTCCGATTCGAAAAAAATCAATTGGTCGCAACAACTTTTAACGTTCGGTTTTTCCAAATCGAAATTTATCGGTTCTATGACAATCGAAGATGTTATCTTCATTGGTTTCGGCCAACCTTGTCCGTTGGTACGCAAAAACCATTTGATTTCCTCGAATAATTGGATTAATTTGGCGATTCTTGTGTAATCTATAAGAGAAAACGTACGTAGGATCGATTTACCAAATCCCCAATGGTATGCGCATATCCGGAAACCGAGCATGCGCACAGATGTTAAATATTAAATATAACAATATAACATATATGAAAATATAATCAGAATTTTTTGTTATTTAAAATAATATTTATATACATACATATAAATAATTTATAATGACAAATAAAAAAATAATATAATAATAAAATAATAAATAAAAAAATTAACCGTGCGTGATTCGAACTCACGCTTCAAAAATGGTTACAACGGATCGAGTCTGATACTATGTATAAGTCTTACCTATAACACCCGCGTAATATGAATAACGAGCTACTGGCAACACCGCGTAT